>NC_135483.1:58932787-60182787 GCF_052094955.1 Ictidomys tridecemlineatus | reverse complement strand
GGAACAGCTAGCTCCTCCTACAATGGAAGGGAGGAATAAGAGAGAAGATAGAGGAAGTAGAAATACTCATCTTCCCCCACACTGAGAATCAGAGGTCATCTTCTCCCGCAGACGAGGAAGATACCAATGCCAAGTCAAATGTTGATCATTATTTCCAGGTATTTCCAGCAGAGGGTGCTCTGGGATAGGTAGAATGAACAGAAAAGCATCCACTTCCTAATTCCAGAATTTGTATAAAAGGACTTGAGTTACTTTCTGAGTGGTAGCCCAGAGAGATTCAAAGCTGTGTTTATATGAATGAGAAAGATGAAGTTGAATTTCCCCTAGAAATCTCTGGAAATGAAGCAGCCAAAGAAGCCACCATTAGAATGGTGACCCAAAATAAGTAAAATGTTAATATCAATTTAGACCCATTTTATAGCCAGGTGTCCAGTGACTTGGGAGGCCGGGGCAGGAGGATCTCAAGTTTGAAGCCACCTTGGCAACTTAGTGAGACCCTGTATCAAAATTTAAAATTCCAAAATTTTTTTTAAGTTTTTATTTTTTAGTTGTAGTTGGACACAATACCTTTATTTCACTTATTTATTTTTAGGTGGTGCTGAGGATTGAACCCAGGGTCTCGAACGTGTAAGGTGAGCACTCTACCGATGAGCTACAACCCCAGCCCCCTCCAAAATATTTTTTAAAAGGGCTGAAGACATAGCTCAGTGGTAAGGCATCCCTGGGTTCAATCCCCAGTACTAAAAAGAAAGGAAAAAAAATCTACTTTATTAACAATTGACTCCAATACATCCCATCAATGGCATCTCTCTGTACTATGAATAAGTTCATTTGAAGTGTCTTTTACAGGCTATCAAGATGCCAGGTGCTGGAGAGACATGAAACATATTTGAATCCAGTCTCTGTGAGTCAGAGGCAGCCCCAACACAAAGGCACAAATAGGTTACAGCAGAAAAAGAAAGTCCACATGAGCTGAGTGATGAAGAAGCAATTGTGGTTGGGACTTGGCAAGTCGCTGTCAAACCCAGCCAGAGCTTTAGGGCAGTCTCCATTTGTCTTGCTATCCTAGACACCAAATGCGCTCTGCAGTCAGAACTGATAAGAATCACTACATTACTGGATGCTGGGACCTTGTATATATTTTTTTTTCCCCTTTGGTATCAAGAATTTAACTCAGGGGCACTCAACCACTGAGCCACATCTCCAGCCCTATTCTGTATTTTATTTAGAGACAGGGTCTCACTGAATTGCTTAGCTTCTCGCTTTTGCTAAGGCTGGCTTTAAACTCATGATCCTCCTGTCACGGCCTCCAGAGCTGCTGGGATTACAGGCACATGCCACCATGCCTGGCACCTTGTGTATCTTTAATCCTCGTGCCCACACTACAAGGTAAACATTATTAGTCTCTCAGGGAAGTGGTCATGCGCGAAATGTCATCAGAGTCAGGATTCAAACCTAAGGCGGTTGATGTCAAAAGCCTCCTTGTTCTTTCTCATAGCGCCATCCTGTCTCTCTCAGGTGTAACACTTCCTAAGAATTGTATTGTGCTAAAAGACAATGTTTTAAAGGGGAAATTATTTAAGAGCCAAAGGAGGACTGGGTTGTGGCTCCGCAGTAGAGCACTAGCCTAGCACGTGTGAGGCCCTGGGTTCGATCCTCAGCACCATGTGAAAATAAGTAAATAAAATAAAGGTATTGTGTCCAACTACAACTAAAAAATAAATATTAAAGAATCCAAAGAAATGAAGGCTTGATCAAGGATGGGTGTTTGGGAAAGAAGAGAGGGATCTTTTTGTTAAGAGGCTCCTGACATCCCTTCCCAGGAGCACAGGGTCATCTTCTGTCATTCCCAGGAATCTAGGTCACATGTTTTTCCTTAGGACAACCACTAGATATTATCTCCTTTTGAATATTAATAATAGTAAGTTTCAGATGGCCTTACATGAACTTTGAACGTGTTGGCTGCTAAAAATCAGTCCTGATAGGAAATGCTGCGTCTCTTTCCCACTAATCCTGTAGGTGGCGCACACGCGCTGGTTTCAATTAAAGCACTCAGCGTGAACCTCTGCAGCATTGTGATAGAGGCGTGTAACACGTTATGCCAACACGTAGGATTCTAAGTGAGAGAGAAAGAAGCATAGGCTGCTCCCTGTGCTCGCATCTAAAATATCTCCCTTTGAGCACAGCTTAAGTTCATCTGGAGAAGACATAGCCTGCACCACTGAAGAAGTCCCAGCTTCTACACACCTCTCTCAGGCTAAGCCATGTGACCTTGCACAGTCCCTAACCTCTGAGGGTCCCTACTTTACCATCTAGAAAACAACGAGTGTGGTCTAGATGATCTCTAGAGTCAATTCTAATTCATAAACTTTATTTTTCTTCCCCCCCCAAAAAAGAATACTGAATAGTCCCTAAGAAAAAGAACGAAATTTATAAAATCAGAGTTGAAATGGACGGAGCAATCCAGCTCAAAAAACCATTCTAGCCAAGTGTGGGGGAACACAGTTGTAATTCTAGTGTCTCAGGAGGCTGAGGCAGGAGGATCACAAGTTCAAGGCCAGCCCAGGCAACTTAGTGAGACCCTGTCTCAAAAAATAAAAAGGGCTGGGGATGTAGTTCAGTGGTAAGGCACTCCTGGGTTCAATTCCCAAGACCACAAAAAAAAAAAAGAAAGAAAGAAAGAAAGAAAGAAAAGAAAGGGAAAGTAAGAAAGAGAAATGGAAAGAGGAAGGGTGTTCCTGGAAACCTACTGCTTCTCTCCCAGGGTTCTTCTCCTCCGGGAATCATGAGTTCATTAATTCTCGTGACAGCCCATGTGACCACTAGGAAGTTCCTAACACTAAGCTTCCCCAAGCAAGTCCTAATCCTACACTTTAGGGTAGGCCTCACTCCTCTACCACAGGCCAGCTCCCCAGTTAACAGCTACAGTGATCACGCCCCCTGTCCTTCATGTCCTTATACTATTACCTAGAAGTGAATAAATGCTGCAGGTTAAGCCTAATTAAAGTGGTATAGAATAGAACTGTAAATTTCCTTTTTCCAAATACTGTACTTTTTGTTTTTTTTTTTTATCCCAGGACTGGGGATTGAACACAGAGGCACTTAACCACTGAGCCACAACCCCAGCCAATTTTATATTTTGTTTTGAGACAAAGTCTTGCTAAGTTACTTAGGGCTTTGCTAAATTGCTGAAGCTGGCTTTGAACTTGTGATCCTCCTGCCTCAGCCTCCTGAGTTTCTGGGATTATAGGCCTATACAACCATGCCTGGATGAAATGCTCCGATTTTATTATTATATCAAATTATTCACAGCCACATTACACTATAGAATCCTAAACAGCTTCAGGCAACTCCAGCCTCTTAGACTATAGCATCCCAAAACACCCTTCAACTGCCCACATGGGACTTAGAGGCACTTGCTATGTGACCTGTGCAACTGAGGAGCTGAGTTTTTATTTGTATATAATTTAAATTAATTTAAAGGTAAAAGCAAACACTCATTCAAAAGTTATAGGAAATCTTTTAAGTTTGAAACAACTTCGATATGTGAATCTACTTTTTCAACTGTAAATTTTCTTTTTTTTTTTTAAGAGAGAGGAGAGAGAGAGAGAGAATTTTTTAATATTTATTTTTTAGTTCTTGGCGGACACAACATCTTTGTTGGTATGTGGTGCTGAGGATCGAACCCAGTCCGCACGCATGCCAGGCGAGCGCGCTACCGCTTGAGCCACATCACCAGCCCTCAACTGTAAATTTTCTGAAGTCTAAATACAGATCAAGTATTTCCAATCAAAACTTAGCTTCTGAATTGAGATGTGCTATAAATATAAACTACACATTGAATTTCAATGTAAAAAAATGTAAATATCACAATTTTTATGTTCACAACATGTTGAAATGATAGTATTTTGGATATATTTAGTTCAATAAAAATTTAATATTATAATTAATTGAATCTGTTTACCTTTTTATAACAGACCTACCATAAAAAATGAAATTATACATGTAGCTCATATGATTCTATTTCTTTTCTTTCTTTGTTTCTTTTTATTTATTTATTTTGGTACCAGGGATTGAACCCAGGGGCACTTAATCACTGAGCCATATCCCCAGTCCTTTTTTTATATTTTATTTAGAGACAGGGTCTTGCTAATTGCTTAGGGCCTTGCTAAGTTGCTGAGGTTGGATTATAAACTTATGATTGTCCTGCCTCTGCCTCTAGAGTCACTGGGATCACAGGTATACACCACCATACCTGGCATTTTCCTATTTCTATCAGACCATGCTGCCTCAAATTATTCAAAGTAGCCATCAATCTGTGAATCTTTCCCATGCAAATTTGTTTATCTGAATAGTCAGATTTCATTGAATGAATTTATATCAATCACCTTTACATTTCTCTTTTGGCTCTGACTTATCATTCTAGACAGGCAATACAAATTGGGGGATTTTTAAATATATATATATATATTTTTTTTAGTTGTAGGTGGACACAATACCTTTATTTTATTTTTATGTGGTGTTGAGGATCAAACCCAGTGCTTCACACATGTTAGGCAAGTGCTCTACCACTGAGCCACAACCCCAGCCCAATTTAGGGCATCTTAAGGGCATGTATTAATAACCCCCTCCTAACTAACTACATGTTGTTCACAAATTTAGCAAGTAAACTTCATTTATACTTATCCAGGTCTTTGATTAAAAGATTGATAAAATCAAGACTGAAGACATTGGTCATCACTTTTCACATCAGAATGATTCATTAAGCAGGGGTGCTATGGCACACACGTGTAATCCCAGAGGCTCCAGAAGCTGAGGCAGGAGGATCACAAGTTCAAAGTCAGACTCAGCACAGCAACTTAGTGAGAGCAACTTAGAAAGATTTTTGTCTCTAAATATAAAAAAATGGCTGGGATGTGGCTTAGTATGTACTCCTGAGTTCAATCCCTGGTACCAAAAAAAAAAAGATTCATTGAGCATTATCCTGGATGTGCTCTTTTTCAGCTAAATAGTAATTTACCTAATTACAATAGAAAGCAGTCCTTATTTTTACATCCTCTGTATTTCCCTGATCTGCTGATCTCCTGGTGAAGTGGTGATGGGCAGTGGGCTCAGAGCAATCAGAGAAGTTAATGGACAGAGCAGAGGCAGGGGAGCCTGGTGGGGGGGGCGGGGAATGAGACACCCAAGGAGACTAAAACCGGTGGAGACTGGGATAAGCAAGTCTGCGGCTAGTGGAAGCAGACTGTCCCAACAGGATCTTCACTGGGGCCTGAATGGTCAGAACTGAGACCTGTGGTAAACCTGCCAGGTGAGAGGCAGGCACACCTGGACGGAAGTTCACATGGAGTCAGCCCTTTTACTCTCAATTCCTGTCATCTCCTTTGTCTTAAAACTGTGGGAGAACCTGAAACTCAGAGGACCCTTAGACATCCTTTCATCCCAGCTTATCCCTACAAAATTGGCAAGTCCAGCCATCTAGACTCTGTCAAAACACTTCCACCAGCAGGGGGCTCACTATTCATGGGAACATGTTCCATTTTCAAAATGCTTGAATTTTTAAGGAGTCCTTCCTTGGCATTAAGTGAAAATCTGCTTTCTTACAACTTCAACTCATTCTGCGTGAACCTGATTCTTCTTCAACATGACCATTACAGTTTATTTCAAGGCAGTAAGTGCTCTGTGAATTGCATTCATTCCAGACTGTCCCTGATAATGGTTGTCCCCTGAGGACTAAGATCTTTTAGTTCCAAGATCCCCAGTGGATGGTCAAAACTGCAGATGGTAGAACCCTCTACATTCTGTTTCTTCCTATGTGTACGTGCCTACGGTACAGTTTGATTCATAAAAGGCACAGTAAGAGAATAACAACAGCAATAATAAAATAGAACAATTAGGAAAATATTTATTTAGCGGGGGGCAGTGGCACATGCCTGTAATTCCAGTGGCTCAGGAGGGGATCACCAGTTCAAAGCCAGCTTCAGCAAAAGCGAGGCACTAAGCAACTCAGTGGGACCCCGTCTCTAAATAAAATACAAAAGAGGGCTGGGGATGTGGCACAGTGGTTGAGTGCCCTTGGGTTGAATCCCTGGTACCCAAAATCTAAATAAATAATAAGATAAACGTTATTTAAATTTTTAACTTTATTTCTGGAATTTTCCTTTCTTTTTTTTTTTTTATTGTGGAGCTAACTAGTGAGTCCTTTAGCTGGCCTCTAACTTGTGATCCTACTATCTCAGCCTCCCAAGTTACTGAGATTATAAGCATGTGACACTATGCCAGGCTTCATTCTTTATTTAACATTATCTTTCATCTCTTCACCATCCCTGGCACCCTTTTCTGGTGTACTCCAAGGAGGCTGCAATGTCCTTCCATAAAATGCAATACCCAGTAGGGAACATAGAACTCCTGTGTGTGGCCTCCTCCATCCTGACACTCACTATACTTCCTCTAACATGGAGGCAATGTTATTCTGTTGACACATTCAGAACATCAGTCTATTAAATCAACATCATAGTTGATTTTATGAAATGCCATTTATTGTACAGTATTGCCATCTTTCTATGCCAGGAATGTTAATCAATGTGATATAATGTTCCCTGGAATCCAGATGTATCCTCAGATTCCTTCTTAACACAGTTTCCAATTAGCCACTGACAATTGACCCAAATAAGACCTATTTGAACTTTATGTGGTCAACCTTTCCTGCTTGATACTTCTGAGCTGATTTTTATCTACAAATCAAGGGTCTTTACATTTATCCTTTAATGAATTTGCTGGTGTTAAAAGTTTTGCCCAATCCAGTTTCATCAACTGCATAACACAGTGCTTAACAGAATATCTATGATGCATCTAAATTTTTTCCTCTTCAATCTCACTTTTCTTTTTTTCTTTCTTTTTCTGGTCTTTTTTGGCAGTACTGGGACTGGACTCCCGAGCCTCACACAAATGCCCTTCCACTACATACCCAGCCCTTCTTTATTTCATTTTGAGAAAAGGTCTCACTAAATTCTCAGACTGGCTTTGAACTTGCAATCCTTCTGCTAGAGCCTCCTGAGTAGCTGGGATTACAATCATGGGACACTGTGCCCAGCTCTTTTATTGTTGCTCCCTAATGATTACTAGAAAGTATCTCTTTTAATTATTATATTATTTATTATTTGAATGGCATTTTATGTTTTCTCCTTAGCTTAAAAGTAAGTTCATTTCATATTAAATTAGCAGCTTTTCTTTTACATGGAACAGCTTTATGTCCATTTCAATTATAAACTTTTATCGAGAATCTATGAGCTACAAAGCAAGAACCATCAATATGATCCAGAAAATGCTCAGTGCTTCAAGAGCCTCAGCTAACTTCAGCAGCATGAAATCTGTCCCTTCTCCTAAACTAGTCTGATCTGCAACTCATCATCAGTAGACTCCACGACCATCAACTTCCATTTTCCTGTTTCATTCTCATTGTTGAAAAAAACGATTAAGCAACACTGGATTTTATACTTGAAATTTCTTTAAAAGGTAGATCTTGGGCTGGGGATGTGGCTCAAGCAGTAGCGCAGTCGCCTGGCATGCGTGGGGCCCGGGTTCAAGCCTCAGCACCACATACAAATAAAGATGTTGTGTCTGCCGAAAACTAAAAATAAAAAAATATTAAAATTTAAAAAAAAAAAAAGGTAGATCTTTCCAGGTGTGGTGGCATAATCCTGTAATATCAGCAATTTGGGAGGTTTAGTCAGGAGCATCCTAAATTTGAGTCCAGCCTTGGAAACTTAGCAAGATCCTGTCTCAAAATAAAAACAAAGGGACCCGTGTGGTGGTGCACACCTATAATCCCAGCAGCACAGAGATTGAGGCAGGAGGATCATGAGTTCAAAGCCAGTCTTGGCAACTTAGTGAGGCCCTAATTAACTCAGCAAGACCCTGTCTCTAAATAAAGCATAAAAAGGGCTGGAGATTTGTCTCAGTAATATCAAAGGGAGGTGGGTACATCTTAGTGGTAAAATGCCCATGGGTTTGATCCCCAGTAGCACAATAAATAAATAAAAATTTAAAAGGGATATGGCTCAGATGTAGAGCATCCTGGGATCAATTCCCAATACTGGGGGAACAGGGGGGATTAAAACCAAGAAGGTAGACTTTCAGTGTTCTCGACATGAGAAAAGAAAAAGGAGGGGCTGAGGATGTGGCTCAAGCGGTAGCGCGCTCGCCTGGCATGCGTGCAGCCCGGGTTCGATCCTCAGCGCCACATACCAACAAAGATGTTGAGTCCGCCGAGAACTAAAAAATAAATATTAAAAATTTTTTCTCTCTCTCTCTCTCTCTCTCCTCTCTCACTCTCTCTTTAAAAAAAAAGCAGAATTAAGATCAGAACTTAAACTTCTAAAAAAAAAAAGAAAAGAAAAAGGAAATGGTAACTATATGATGAATGTGTTAATTAATTTGACTGTGGTGATTATTTTCCAATGTACATATATATTAAAACATCGAGTTGGGCTAGGGTATAACTCAGTGGTAGGATCGTGTGCAAAGTGTGTGTAAGGCTCTGGGTAGGATCCCCAGCACCAAAAGAAAAGAAAACATCAAGTTATACACCCTGTATATATATACCTAAATAAATCTGAAAAAGAAAAAGGAGAAGGAAGAAGAGGAGGAAAGATGGGGGGGGGCGGGGGTCCATTATGGCCAGGGCAGAAGACCTGAATCCTATTGTACAACATCCATCAGTATAAGCTTTACTTTTCCCCTGCAGGTTTCCCAGAGAGCACAGAAATGGTATGTTTTGTTTTTGAACTTTTGCATGACACGCAACACACACTTACCAGAGGCAAAGAATCACAATATCTTATTTTGTGGTTCCCACAAAATTAACAAATTTGAGGCTCAAATTTCAATATCATGATTTATTCAATATATTATTCTTAGGAATAATCTAGATCTTTGGGGAAATTGTTTCAGCTCACTAGCAAGAGGAACGAAGGAGCACTGTTCCGTCCAATGTCATCCTAGAGGCTAAGAAGGTGGATTTTTACCTACTTAGCTGAACCCTATTCTATCACAAAAGGTCAGAATACATAAGTAGACAAGGAGTCTCGGGCCAGCCCGGCTTTCACAGATGCACACATAGGAAGAAGAATGGGACTCAGATGGTTCCCTCACCTCTCTCCGTCCTTCCTCTAGTGACCATATTATTGGGGATGTGATACTGTTAGTCTATACTCTAATTGAAATTACCCAAAGACAACAGTGTGATGAAGTGCTTTGAGCATAGAAGCTTCAAAGAGATCCATTTTCCAATCCAACTAGGAGGTTAATGATTATATGTCACTTCGGAAAATCATCACCCCTGTGTTGAAATGAAAACTGAGTCCAAGTGCATGTTGCTTTGCATTGAGTCAAACTTTCTAACCTTTAGGAGAAGTCAAGGCCTCCATTCCTTCGGTCCTCCCTTCCTTACAAGGAGCTCTGATGAAGGACAAAATCCTGTGTAACCTATACATAATTTCATGACCTTACTAGAGGGTAGAACTTTCTGGGGAATCAAAAAAAAAAAGATCAGGGATGGGGATATAGCTCAGTGGGTAAAGTGCTTGTCTTGAATAAAAAAAAAAGCTCAAATAGGCGGCACAGTGGCACATGAAAGCTGAGTTAGGAGGATTGCAAGTTCAAGGCCAGCCTCAGCAACTTAGTGAGATGCTGTCTCAAAATTTTAAAAAGGGCTGGAAATGTAGCTCAGTAGTAAAGTACCTGGGGTTCAATCCTCAGTACTAAAAAAAAAAAAAAAAAAAAAGGGTGGAGCTCAAATGGCTGTGCCACCCAACATAGCAACTATAGGGAAGGGGTCTGTAGCGCATCTGGTTTGTGTGGTGCTCTCATTCCAATTGGCCAATGTGACCACTGTAGGGCTCCGGTTAGAGAGAGCAAGGCTGGAGCAAGTAGATTCCAGCTGGCTCTTCTCTGGGCCTTAAGATTGGAGGAAGATCCAAGCACAGTGACGCATGCCGAGAATCCCAGCGGCTCAGGAGGCTGAGGCAGGAGGATCACGAGTTCAAAGCCAGCCTCAGCAACAGCAAGGCACTAAGCAACTCAGTGGGACCCTGTTTCTAAATAAAATACCAAATAGGGCTGGGGGTGTGGCTCTGTGGTCAAGTGCCTCTGAGTTCAATCTCTGGTACAAAAAAAAAAAAAAAAAACATAAGACACTGAGTTTTCCATACTGTTCTCCTAAGCTTATCAGCAGGAGAGAACCGACAGGGATTTGGGACATAATAGAAATAATAGAAAATGGGGAATAATAGAAAAATAATAGAAAAAATAATTTTCCTACATGGTTCTTTAACCTGGAAACCAAATATCTCAGTAGAGGCAGGAAAGGGACTTGGGCTTTGGGCATATGGAAGCCTGTCTTATAGCTACTGTTCTGGAACCGTAGCAGGACAACATAGTGAGTCCTGATGAGGTGGACGGCTTCTCTGTCTTGGCACAGCCTTGACGTGGAGCTTGAGCCTCAGCACCCTCCTCTACAAAATTTGGACAGTAACAGAGCAGAGAGAAAGAAGAGATTTGAGGAACATAAAGAGATTATCAGGAAGTCAGAGCAGAGCAAGTGTCCCTATGTTTTGGCCGTCTGAGCATGGAGAAGCTTTTTAAGATATGGTTAAAATAGACCAAGTTGGTATCAGCATCATCAGGGACCTTGATTTATATTATAAATACCCACATGCCGCCCCAGAAGGGTGAGCCTCAGACAAAGAACACACTGGAGCAGTCCCCAGAGAGAATACTTAATAAATGAGTACTGAAAGCAGTGGTGCACACCTGTAATCCTAGCAACTCGGAAGGCTGAGGCAGGAGAATCTCAAATTCAAGGCCAGCCTGGGCAACTTAGTGAGATTTTTCAAAATAGAACAGAAAGGGCCTGGGGATGTAACTCAGTGGTAAAATGTTTGCCTAGCACGTGCAAAGCCCTGTGTTTAATCCCCAATACTACCAAAAAGGAAAATAAATAAATGAAGAAGCTTCTGGATAAAAAAAATATTATATTAGTGGCTGAGGTTGTGGCTCAGTGGTAGAGTGCTGGCCTAGCATGTGTGAGGCACTGGGTTCAATTCTCAGCACCTCATATAAATAAATAATAAAGGCCCATCGACAACCAAAAAAAAATATTAAAAAAAAGACTAGTATTAGTCACATCAATTTATCAATTTCCAGGTCCACTCTCAGTAGCAGCAGCTCAATACCTGGGACAGAATAAATACTAAGTGTTGGTAATAGCAATAAAAATATCACACAAAACCCCCACCCTCTTATTGCTTATGTTCTAATTCAGAGAAAAACGGTAAATAAGTAAGCCAAAATAAGCACAATCCAAAGGGGAACATATTAGGAAAACAAACATTGAGGAGATTGAGGGTGCCAGGAATAGGATTTTAAATTAAGTGGGCAAGAAAATCTCAGAGGAGGTGGATGGCATTTGCAGAGAACTGTGATAAGAAAACTGGATATATGTAACGGGCACTCAATCCATGCAGAGGGGCAAGAAGGGCAAAGGCCCTGGGGCAGAGTGGATGGTATCAGTGTATGGAGACCCGTTGGTCTGAAGAGAAGTAGCGACAAGTTGCTACCCTACACCAACAGTGTATGCTACTTTTTCTTTTTTTCATAGTGCTCGTCATCTTCTAACAAACTATAATTTACTTGAAATATTTGCTTTTGCTGGGGTGGTGGCTCAGTGGTAGAGTGGCACAGCCTGTAATCCCATTCTAGCCCCTTGCTAGGATGTTCTGGGGTCTCTCGTGTTTCTCTCACTGATCCATCCCAAACCACTAATGCTGAACCTGCACACAGCACAGGGCAGGCAATAAATGCCCATGGAATCATAAGCAGGCCAAGGTAAAGCCTTGGGATCTGTTCTTGGGGAAATGGGATATTGGGGAGATTTTTGAGCGGGAAATGACATGATCAAATTTGTGTTTTGATGGCTTTGGCTACTATGAGAAAACAAGACTGAGACTGAATGAGGGGATGAATGGATGGATGAATGGATGTAAGGAAGACTGAATAGAAACCATGGTCCATACACAGCTCTTTCTTTGAGGAGGAGGATTTTTCACATGCAATTCCAACCAGAAGCTGCTCTGCTGGTGTTAGAAAACTTTGCATCCCACATTGCATCCCACATTGCATCCCACCCCTGCCCCATGGCACCTGGGGACCCTGGATAAGCACAGGGGAGAGAACAGAAGGCAGCCCAGTGAGGAGACCGCTCCCCCAGGGAGAGGCAGGAGCCTACCCAACGCCAAAATCCTCAACTCTTCTGAACTCACCCACAGCAAGAAGCTGAGTGCTTTCTGAGGTTTACGCCTGTCGCAGATCATCAGGGAGTTGCCAAGAATGAGCCATAAAAGAACCAGCGCAGTCTCAGGATTCTGGGCCTGGAGATGTCCATGTCACAGGCCCAGCTTTGCCACCTGTCACCCTATGAGGAACTGGAGCTTAATGACAAAGCCACACTTCAGGTAACAGAGGTCGTGCTCCACGGTGTAGATCAGCTATTGTCAATGAACCTTTTTGATGTCACTATAAAGTCTGGAATCTTTTCAGGTGTTGATAAAGTTAAAAGTCCCTTAGGAGAGACAGGTGCGGTGGCGCACCCCTATAATCCCAGCAGCTTGGGAGGCTGAGGCAGGAGGATCACGAGTTGAAAACCACCCTCAGCAATTTAGCAGGGCCCTAAGCAAGTTAGCAAGACTCTGTCTCAAAATACAAATAAATAGGAGCTGGGGATATAGCTCAGTTGGTAGAGTGCTATATCTCTCAAGGCACTGGGTTCAATCCCCAGCACCACTAAATAAATAAATAAATATCAAAAAGGCTGGGCATGTGGCTCAGTGGTTAAGCACCCTTGGGTTCAGTCCCTGGTACAAAGAGAGAGAGAGAGAGAGAGAGAGAGAGAGAGAGAGAGAGAGAGAATAGAATAGAATAGAATAGAATAGAATAGAATAGAATAGAATAGAAAAGAAAAGAAAGAAACACTGGGATTGTGAAAATTTCTTTCAAGGTAGAAATAATAGTTCAGAATAACTGTGCCCTCTCCAGCTCACTGCCATCTGGGCACACTGACTGGGCCAGGTTACTTTCATTATTAGACAACTTGACTCACTGGGAGGATATGTGATAGAGTCCAAAAAATCTGCATATATTCCATGTGAGGCCACAGTTATTCTTTTTCTACCTTTAATTCTTAAGTACAAAGAATAAGTGTTTCCCTTATTCCATATCAACTTTGTTCTAATTAAATGAGCGATCTAAGGGCTGAGGTTGTAGCTCATAGGTGGAGTGCTTTCCTAGTATGCATGAGACCCTGGATACAATTCCCTGTACTGAAGAAAAAATTAAAAACAGAATAAATTAAATGAGAAATCCTGTCTGCAGAAAGGCACCAAGGTGGGTGCATTCACATACACAAAAAGGACTGGTCAGGTTTCTCCTCTTCAAAATGTACCTCTCTTTTGCCTTTTAGCTTCTGGTTTCCTCTTGTGGCTTCTCTAATCCTATGCAAGTGATATTTTACATTTCCTAAAACCTTTTAAAAGCTTGAAGTTTGGTAAATTAGACAGTATCATCTTTCTCTTTGGAAGAAGACATTGCCATCTTGTCTTTTACTTAAATCATTTTATGGGCCATTAATTGAGTAGATAATGTTTCTCAGCGATGGCTGAAGGGTCATTTGCCATTTTCAACTTGACAACTCTGGGTGATCACAAGAGAGCAATACAGAGGGAGGTGACAGGGAGCTTTTATGAACAGTGCAGACCTGGCTGCAATTAGAAAGCACCACACTGAAGCCTCTTATTTTGCATTCACACATGAGTAAATGAGACGGCACCCAATTTTTTTTTTCACCATAATGAGTCTTTGTTTTAATTGGAAATGCTCAATATCAAAAATTCTCCTGTTATATTAGTTTGCTTTAGAAAACCAGTGGATATTTCCTACAATCATTGAGATTCTTTAGAAATAAGTGAAAAGCCAAAGATCTCACATCCAAATACCCACCCTTTTGTCCTTCAGAGTCAGGGTTTCTGGGTAAAGACCCCAGAGGCTGTGACCGACCGCTTTCCCAGCCTGGATCAGAGTCATCCTGAGTCTCTCTGAAGTCAACTCTGCAAGCAGCTAGATCACAGAGGAGTGTGTGATTCTCCCTGGAAGCCAAACAAGCAAGCAAACAAAATAAGGAGATTCAGTCAGGATTCGGAGCATTTGGAATAAACAACAAAATAAGGTTCTTTATCAAACCACCCTCCATCACCAACCCCTACTAAGCTTTGATTGACAGATAAGACCAGGCTTAAACTAGTCACTGCAGAAAGGTCTTCCACCACGAGCTTGGTCAGTCTCTTCCATCACTCGGAAGCCAGTATATCCCTTTACAAATTAATTATTGTAGTAAATTATATAACACAATATTTTCCATTTTACCTACTTTTTGTTATGAGAAAATACACAGAACATAAAACATAACAGTTCAGACGTTGTGTTTGTTGGGTTTTACATACCAAGGATTGAACCCAGGGGCTCTCAACCACTGAGCCACATCCCCAGACCTTTTTATTATTATTATTTTATTTTGAGACAGGGCCTCCCTAAGTTGCTGAGACTGGTTTTGAACTCAGGATCCTCCTGCCTCAGCCTCCCAAGCTGCTGGGATTACAGGTGTGTGTACTGGGCCAGTCTAAACACTTTTAAGCGTGTAGCTCACTGGCACTAAGAATGTTCACAGCTGGGCACAGTGGCACATGCCTTTAATCCCACAGCTCTGGAGGCTGAGGCAGGAGGATCGCAAGTTCAAAGCCAGCCTTAGCAATTTAGCAAGGCCTTCAGCAATGAAGCAAGACCCTGTCTCAGAATAAAAAATAAAAAGGGCTCAGTGGTTAAATGCCCCTGGGTTCAATTCCTGGTATTAAAAAAAATGAAAAGGGGGCTGGGGTTGTGGCTCAGTGGTAGAGTGCTTGCCTAGCATTCATGAGGCACTGGGTTTGATCCTCAGCACCACATAAATGTAAAAATAAAAATATTGTGTCCAACTAAAACTAAAAAAAAAAAAAAAAAACTCATATTCTTGTGCCACTTTTACCACTATCCAACTCTAAAACTTTGCCATCTTCACAAACTAAAGCTCAACCCATTAAACACAAACTCTCCATTCTTCCCTCCAACTAACCTTCAGTAATACCGTTCTACTTGTCTCTGTGAATTTGAACTAATTTAAGAAACATATAAAATGAATCACAGTATTTGCCCTTTGATTTGTTATTATTGTTGTTGTTGCTGTTGTTCTATTTTGTTTTTGACACTAGAGATTAAACCCAGGGGTACTTTACCACTGAGCTAAGTCCCCATCCCTATTTACTTATTTGCTTATTTATTTAGTACTAGGGATTGAATCCAGGAGTGCTCTACCAGTGAGCCCCATCCCCAGTCCTTTTTATTTTTTGAGTCAGGGTCTCAATAAGTTGCTGAGGCTGGCCTCCAACTTGTAATCCTCCTATCCTCAGCCTCCAGAGTCGCTGGCATTACAGGTATACGCCACCGCACCCCCATCACTTTATTACTCTTTGAAACTATAAGCAATTAATAATGCTCTTTTGAAAATATTTGCTGGGGAATGTCACATAGGTGGTTTCAGAATCTCATTAGGCTTTCAAAATTCCCTCGTGCTTCCTAAAAAATCATTAAAATTTGTAGCCATTGCCTCCGCAGTGAGGGTCTGAGTACCTGCATGGCTGCAGCCTTACTGGCTCATCCAAAGGAAACCCGGAGAGGGCTCTTGGGCTCCCACCGTTGAAAATACATCCAGGTGTTATTGCCTGTCAGTCTCTGGTGTGTCACATGTCCCTTTAGTGCCAAGAAGAAACCACAGGAATGAGTGCAGAAGGAGTGAAGCATCTACCTAACAGAGAGCTAATGTGCTCCTCCTTAGGAGGGACTAAAATCAATTAACTAATTGTTTTGTATTCCAATTGTCTGGCAATGAGAAAACCAGGATGGGAGTTTAAAATTAAACTGAATCGGAGCTGGGAGAGTGGCTCTTGAATCTCCACACATTTGCACATACATACAGAGAACTTGAGGAGAAAAAAGTGTCCCATTTAACCATGATATTAACAGCAAAGAATAGCCATGAATAGACAAGTCACCAAAAAGGAAGCATATAAAAGGAACATGTTAAAAAGATGTTTCGTTTCACTCATGAGGAAGTATTGGTGTGTTAAAACTCCATGGAAATATCTTTTTTTGTCAGATTGGAAAATATTCAAATTTTTGCTCTACCCTGACGTAGAACAACCTGTGTTCAATCCCTTGTACAAGAAAGAAAGAAAGAAAGAAAGAAAGAAAGAAAGAAAGAAAGAAAGAAAGAAAGAAAGAAAGAAAGAAAGAAAGAAAGAAAGAAAGAAAGAAAGAAAGAAAGAAAGAAAGAAAGAAAGAAAGAAAGAAAGAAAGAAAGAAAGAAAGAAAGAAAGAAAGAAAGAAAGAAAGAAAGAAAGAAAGAAAGAAAGAAAGAAAGAAAGAAAGAAAGAAAGAAAGAAAGAAAGGAAAACAATTCAACTACCCTCTGTAGGAAATTTGTTATATTAACTATGACATGTTCACACAGTGGAGAAAAGAATGAGAAATTTTATATGCACAGATACAGGAAAAAATCTCCATAGTATAAATCGTTACTTTTTGGGGGCTGGGATGTGGCTCAAGCGGTAGCGCGCTCGCCTAGCATGCGTGCGGCCCGGGTTCGATCCTCAGCAGCACCACATACCAACAAAGATGTTGTGTCCGCCGAGAATTAAGAAAAAATAAATAAATGTTAAAATTCTAAAAAAAAAAATAAATAAATCGTTACTTTTTCAACTTCTTCTTATTATTATTATTATCATTATTATTGCAATGGAGGATTGACCACAGGGTTGCTCTACCACTGAGCTATATCCCAAGCCCTTTTTATTTTTATTTTCAGATAGGGTCTACTAAGTTGCCCAGGCTGGCCTCAAACTTGCATTCTTCTGCCTTGGTCTTGTAAGTAGCTGGGATTACAGGCATGCACCATCATACTCAGATATTCTAATGAACAAAACAAATAAAATTTATAATTTTAGTTAATAAAATTAACTACATTCTGATTATGTTTCTTCTTTTTTGTTTGTTTTTGTTTTAGACATAGTCTTGCTAAGTTGCTGAGAGTGGCCTTAAACTTGTGATCCTCCTGCCTCAGCCTCCAGAGAAGTGTTTGTTCTTTTTTTTAAAGAAAGTATTGTTCAAGACCAGCATCAGCAACTTTTAGAGGCCTTAAGCAACTTAAGCAAGACTCTGTCTCAAAATTAATAATAAAAAGGGCTGAGGATATGGCTTAGTGGTAAAAATGCTCCTGGGTTCAATCCCTAGTATGAAAAGAGAGAGAGAGAGACAGGAAGAAGAGGAGGTGGGGGGAGACAGAGAGAGAGCCTCCCTATGTGCAATGAAGGGAGGGAGAAGGAGGGGGGAAGGGGGGGAGAGGGATGAGAGGGAGAGGGAGGGAAGGGAAGGGGAGGGGAGGGGAAGGGAAAGGACAAGCAGGGCTTGTGCCAAAGCAGGAATTAAAGCTGATTCTTTCCCCTTATCAAACTATGAGATATGAGACAGCAGGTCTGATCTTGTCCCCAACAGTCAAGAAATAACAGGGACAACTAGTGACAATCCAGTTGTATAATGGTTCTGGGTGTTCTTGGAGAAGGCACATTCAAGGCACACCCAGAGTCAAGGGAGGAGGCAAACTCAGAACCTTCCTGTTCAGTCAGCTGGTAAGAATTGGTTAAAAAAGAAAGAAAAAGAATCCAAATATTGGCATTTCCACAACATGGGAAATATATTCTTCCTTCTCCTTCTCCTTCTCCTTCTTCTTTCGTTCTCTTTCTGGGGATTGAACCCAGGACCTAGTATATGCCTCTACCACTGAGCTACATCCCCATGCCAAATTTATGCTGTTTTATTCCAATTACACACCTAATGGTTGTTGGACTTCATTTTATGTTACTTAAATTTTTATTCTAGTAACCTTAAGATAAAAAGTCTTGGAGTCAGGCATGGTAGCATATGCCTATATTCCCAGCAACTTGGGAGGCTGAGGCAGAAGGATCACAAGTTCAAGAGCAACCTCAGTAATTTAGCAAGGCTCTAGACAATTTAGAGAGATCCTGACTCAAAATATATAAAGGGCTGGGGACATGGCTCGGTGGTTAAGTGCCACTGGGTTCAATCCCTGGTATGAAGAAAACAAAAATAGTAAAAAGAAAAACAGAAAGAGAGCCATACACAGTAATGCATGCCTATAATCCCAGCAACTTGGGAGACCGAGGCAGGAAGATCGCAAGTTCAAAGCTAGCCTCAGCAATTTAGCGGGACCTGAGGCAACTTCTTAAGCAACAAAATATTTTAACCCATTTGAAAGAAAAACAGTTCAAATATTCATATAATCACAACATAAAATACTAATATTATTTAGTATTATAAATGCTCCAGGGGTGTGTGTGTGTGTGTGTGTGTGTGTGTGTGTGTGTGTGTGTGTGTGTGAAGGGAAATCGAGGAACTAGAGACGAGAAAGCAAGAATGAAAGACAGAGATCAGGAGTAAAGGCCATCTCTCTATAGCGGACTGAGAGGCAAAACAGGCTTGAGTTCTGGGGCTTTTATGGGGGGAAACTCAGGAATCAGAGTCTAGTGGGGTTAAGGGTTGAGTTGGTATAAGGGAGTGGGGAGCCTTTCTCAGAAACGCCCTGGGTGGGAAAGCAAAACTTTTTCCTTAAAATGGTGGATGTCACTTAAGATGGCCCTCCAAATGCTAAGCAAGGACATCATAGTATATATATATAAAATTTGCAGCTACCTTTTTTAGAAAACAACATATCAGTAAGAAAAATCCAATGTTCCAAGCCAAGGTTGTTTTTGGCAATAGTGTCATGGTAGAAGGAACCTAATCAATGACATTAACATGCACCAGATTTCCCCCTGACATAAGCACTTCCATTTGGTGTCCACCAAGTTATAGCTACTGCCTGTTCTCTGTCCCTCCTGGGAAGTTAAACTCCAAAGTTCTTCTTTCCCCTGGGGTAAATAAAGTCGAATTAGACTATATTTGTGAATTATATTGACTCCATGTAAGAACTTGTCTCCAAATATTGCTCAGTTTTTTTATTCCAATTCATTTTCTCCTAGTTTTAATGTAGTATGAAAACATAGTTTAGAATTATTTCCTGTTTAGTCTATTAAATAACATCAATGTAACCTTCTTTTGAAGATTTTTTTTTCTTGTTTTTTTGTGGAAGTAGGGATTTAACGCAGGACCTTACTCATGCTAGGTAAGTGCTCTATCACTGAGCCACACACCCCACCCTCAACTGTATGGGATTTTGGTTTTGTTTTTTGAGATACTGGGGATTGAGCAATTTTCCATTGAGCTATATCCCTAGTCCTTTTTATTTTCAGACAGGGGCTTATTAAATTGCTAAGACTGGCCTTGAACTTGCAATCTTCTGCCTCAGCCTCCCAATTGATGAGATTACAGACATGTGCCACTATGCCTGTCTCATCAAATGCATGTCCTTTAAAAATAAAGTCCAGACTGGAGAAATAGCTCAGTTGGTTGAGTGCTTGCCTACCATGCATAAAGCCCTAGGTTCAATCCCCAGTACCACCAAAAAAATAAAAAATAAAATAAAGTCCAGCTTGTTTTAGAATCAACAGGTTTTAAGAATGTCTATGACCATGGCTGGAGTCTTATTTAATCTAATTGCATCTTAATAGCCACCAGGGAAAAGGGCAAAATATATGTATTTACAGGTATTTTAATCTTTGTAAAATTTATTAAGAACTTTCTATGCAGGCTCATTGTTTTTTTTTTTTTTTTTTAAAGAGAGAGTGAGAGAGGGGGGAGAGAGACAGAGAGAGAGAATTTTTAATATTTATTTTTTAGTTCTCGGCGGACACAACATCTTTGTTGGTATGTGGTGCTGAGGATCGAACCCGGGCCGCACACATGCCAGGCGAGCACGCTACCACTTGAGCCACATCCCCAGCCCCAGGCTCATTGTTAATAATAATAGCCAAGTACAGTGACACAGGCCTGCCATCCCAGCGACTTGGGAGGCTGAGGCAGGAGGATGGAAAGTTTAAGGTCAGCCTGGGCAACTTAATGAGACTCTGTCTCAAAATTAAAAATACAAAGGGCTGGGGATTTAGCTCAGTGGTAAAGAATCCCTGGGTTCTGCTGAGGGCCATTACCAAGTAGGAATGACGCATCGAAATTTCCTTGCCAAGCGTACCCCATGCTGCTTAGAGGACATTTGATGGAACATTGCATGCATGCTTTAATAAGGTGACCTTGCTCAAGGACCAAGGCGGATTCGGGTTTAGAGCTGATCAGGTTTGAGGAAGTAACCAGCTCCTTGAGTTTAAGGCGTTGCCAGTTTAAGATAATGGGTTTTAGGGAAGTTGGAAGTTGAAGATTATTGCTGGGATTAGGGTGTTCCTGCTGCTTGTTCCCATTGAGTTCTCGTGAGATTAAAATGGGATTTGGAGAGAGCCTCGTGGAGTAGGTGGTTTGTGCGGGAGACGGAAGAACGTGTTTGCCCCTGGACCTGTGTGGAGGCGGTGTGAGAGCTGGAATAAAGAATTGCTGTTTGAACCTACAAAGCTGTGAGTGCCTCGTGATTCTGGTGCCAAGCCGAGACATTGGCCTTTGGCATTTTGGTGGCCCGTACTTGGGATGTCTGAAGCTTGGGGGTAAGTGAATTTGCTCGATCCTGAAGGAGAGCAAAAAAAATGGGTGACCATTTCAAAAAACAACGTGTTCTTGTTTTGATTTATTTTGTTTTTATTTCAAGTTGCCTGTTCCTAGAACTTTCTCAGGCAAACTGGGGAAAATGGTTGACTCAAGGTTTGAAGTTTTTCGCCTCCGAGGAAGAGAGATTGCTAGAGGAAGGAGGCACCCCAGTAAGACCAAGAAAAATTAGGGCATATGTTGATATGATACAAAAATGTAGCCCATGGCTTTTTAAAGACGAGTTATTAAGTATATCGATGGGACCATCATGGTATCCTGTAGAAGGATTTTTCTTCAACAAGAAAGAGATGGCTAGTTCTATTTACTATACTTGTCTAAGATCTTGGTTTTTTCAGACATCTGATTAATTTACAAAGCTAAAGTGTTAAAATATCAACCACTAAATATGAAATCAAGTACTCTTTACTTATTAAGTTCTATAAGGTAATATATTTAAACATTATGTGTGTTTTCATAAATTGGTAAATAGAAAAAAGTTTATTGCTTTGGTCTGTGTCTTTGCTAAACAAGGTTACTAAGAGTTAAGATTCTATCATGTGTAATTTATATACAGAGAGTATAAGAAGTTTCAGTTGGGTTTCAATTACAGTATAATAGTACCTTAGAAAACATAAAAGTATTTCATCTTATTAAAGTGGAGTAATTTTACAAGGGTTGTTTCAGAATGTGAATTTATAAAAAGTGTTAATGGTTAAAAAAGGGATATAAAAAGGTTCAAGATGTGGAAATATATTTTAATATAAAAGGTTAAAGGTTAAATAAATGTTTCTAGATGAGATAATCTCTGTATGGTAAAGTAAAAAGTTGTAAATGCCATTTAAAAAGATTTTGAGGAAACTAGACTTACTTTAAAAGCTTGAGAAAGGAAGAAAGAAGAAAAAAGGTATTTGTACATGGCAGATTGAGACAAAGCTTCTTAATGGAGTAAAAAGCCTTTGGTTGAAGGTCAGCCATGTAAACTAACATTAAAGCGATTTAAACAGAATCTAAGCCTCGTTTAAAAGTGAAGCGGTAGGTGGTGAAAAGTACATTTAAAAGTACAGTATAGATGATAATTAAAAGGCTTTAAAAGGTTAAATTGAAGGTTGTTGGGATACCTTCATGGCGAATAAAAGATTGCTTTACTCATCAAACTATTAAAATGTACTTATTAAACCAAAAAGAGGGAGATGAGATAATCTGTGTGGTAAAGTAAAAAGTTGTAAAATGTCTAAGTAAGTTGCAAAAGGCTTTAAAAGGTTAAATTGAAGGTGGTTAAGATGCCTTCATGATGGAGAAAAAAAAATAACCCATGAAAATGGGAAGATAATAAGATAAAAGATTTAGATAAAGAAGATTAAAAATTTGAAGTGGAAAACTTCAAAAACAGAAGTACAGGAAGGTAAAAAAAGAGAAGATGTAGAAAGATAAAAAAGATATAGGAAGATAAAAAAGATGTAGAAAGACAAGAATTTTATACCCAAAAAATAGGAAACAAAAGAAAACTAGGAGAGAAAAAAGCAACTAAGGGTAAATATAAAAACCTTAGAAGAAAAGTAGAAGATAGAAATAAGATAAAAAATGGTTGAAAATGTCAAGTAAAGGTATTTCAGATAGAAAATGCAATAGGCTAAGACAACTATGGTTTAAAACCACATCTAAAAATTAAAAGGACTAAAGTAATTCTAAAAACTAAGGCAAAATGCTTTTGAAAGACTTAAATTTAAAAGGATCAAAGGGGTATATATCCCCCAAAGATAAACTTAAAATAACCCTTTTTTACTCTAAACTTTCTAAATTTGGATTCATCAGGACATAGTGCTGCAGAAAGACATATGTATCTGAAAAATGTACATAAGCCTAAGGTACTTTGGAAAGATTCTAACAGGACAATGGAAAGGTCCTGACCCAGTGTTTGTCTGGAGTCGGGGTTCCATTTTTGTGTTTCCACAGGGAGAACAGCAGCCGATTTGGATTCCAGAGACACTAACTAGAGCAATTTCTACAGAAAAAGATGATTTGACTGAAATCCATAACAGCTGATATCCAGAGCTCCAGCTTGGCTATTCTTACATCTTCGACAGTGATTAACCACGGTGCTTTTTTTCAATATCTATTTTATTATTGCATTTTTCCCACATCATAAAGTTCTATTTCATATTTTGAGCTCATACAAACCTAGGTTAATGTTTTTCTGATCAGTTTTGTTTTTGACTGTGTTTTATTTTTTGACTGTGGAGTTTTTAAACATTGCAATGGAGATTTTACCTAGGTAAAGCTACAAGGCCGTTTTTATTGTCTTATGTGTTGTATGTTATGTCTGCACTGTTTTGTGTTGCATGTCAGTATGTGTGTATGTCCATATGAGGAGCGCTCATGAAAAAATGGATCCAAATTTTCTTTTTTTTTTTTATTCACGTGATTTAAATGGTTTAATCTAATTAGGTAAACAGCTGTTAATGATTGTTTTCAAAGGTGGTTAATAGATCTGTTTGCTTACTATTGTTTTTAAAGGTGATTAACAGATCTGTTTGTTTACTTTCACTTTTCCTTTTCATTATATTTAATAATTCTGTTCAGGATAATGTCTCTTTAACATCATTGCCAGAATTCCCATCTCCATCCCAGTGCCGGTGAAGACTAAGAAAACCAAACTACAGCTTCTATGATAGCTACCACAGTAAACTGTATAAACTGATGCATCAATGAATATAACTCAACAAGTAATGCTCAATCAAGGACTTGATTTACTTTGGGAGGAAATGGACATATTGATAGACTCCTCCGATTTGAACTGCCTGCAGAACTTGCCTGGACTATATATCAGTTGCATGCATTGTGAACTATCGTCTGGTGCAGCGAATTGTGGTACTGCTGGCATATTTTTGCTGATGGTGTCACCAGTGATGCAATTTCCTTGCCAGCGCACCCCATGTTAATTGTGGTAATGCTGACATCTTTGCTGATGGTGTCACCAGTGATGCAATTTTTCCAAAGGAGCCGTCAATTGGCTTGGTGTCGTGGCATTTCTGTATCTTCCTCCCTTCTACTAGTGATGGTCTTAAATTTGGGGGCCAACAGAGGTGAGGCAAGAACCTCACCCCCCCACTGGCACCAAGGTTAAATTTGGGGACCAACAGAGGTGAGGCAAGAACCTCACCCCCCCACTGGTGCTTAGGCCTATCCACAAGCATGGCTGAATGCTGGACCGGTAGTCAGCGACGGGTTGATCTGATTGCAGTGGATTCAACCTAAGACAGGGGACTGACGCCTAGAGGTCAGTTCATCCGTTGACGGGTAAGAACCATATGTTGAATTGGACAACCTACCAGGCACGGTCCTAAGCCGCATTGCTTGTTGTTTAATTAATCAGAAGGGGGGAGATGCTGAGGGCCATTACCAAGTAGGAATGACGCATCGAAATTTCCTTGCCAAGCGTACCCCATGCTGCTTAGAGGACATTTGATGGAACATTGCATGCATGCTTTAATAAGGTGACCTTGCTCAAGGACCAAGGCGGATTCGGGTTTAGAGCTGATCAGGTTTGAGGAAGTAACCAGCTCCTTGAGTTTAAGGCGTTGCCAGTTTAAGATAATGGGTTTTAGGGAAGTTGGAAGTTGAAGATTATTGCTGGGATTAGGGTGTTCCTGCTGCTTGTTCCCATTGAGTTCTCGTGAGATTAAAATGGGATTTGGAGAGAGCCTCGTGGAGTAGGTGGTTTGTGCGGGAGACGGAAGAACGTGTTTGCCCCTGGACCTGTGTGGAGGCGGTGTGAGAGCTGGAATAAAGAATTGCTGTTTGAACCTACAAAGCTGTGAGTGCCTCGTGATTCTGGTGCCAAGCCGAGACATTGGCCTTGGCAGGGTTCAATGCCTTGAACCAAAAAAATAAAGAAAGAAAAGAAAAATATATAAATTAATGGAAAAGAGTGGCAAAAATGTAATACCCTATGTAGCTATATGGCAAGGGTTTGCAGAGTGTTTGGGTATTGCATAGAAGGGTCCAGTGGAAGAAAGAAGCTAAGCAGAATATGTGCATTCAGCCCCTTCAGGGAGAAGAAATTACACAGGTCAGTGGGCCCAGAGAGGTCTAGAAGTCTTCAACATGTGGAAATGACCCACACATATACACAGAGAGTTAAGCAAACCAGCTCCTTTAGAAAACCTCAAGTCAGTAGGGTCCAAAGAAGCAATGAATCCTTGGCATTGAAGGGAACAATGAACAGGGGCCAGATAATCAAGTGTCATAGAACCTCTTTAGGGAGCTTAAAATGTATTCTGAATGCAGAGATGATAGTGAGGGGTGCACCCCAGAAGGATAATGTCAAGTAGAGGGAGGGGCCAGAAGTATATCTGCACAGCAAAACCCTTACCTAGTATGCTTGAGGCCCTGGATTTGATTCCCAGAATCTCAACAAAAAAAATTAGGAGAGACTTGATCAAGGTGTTTTGTTTTGGGGGCGGTACCCAGGTACTTCACCACTAAGCCACATCCCCAGCCCTTTTTTATATTTTATTTAGAGACAGGTTCTAAGGAAGAGACAAAAGGAAAAGGCAGCCAGAGCCCAGGGTTCTGGGTAAGTTCTCTATTTCTGGTGATACCTATAAGTGATAATAGAGAATTCAGTGGGACAGTTTTAGGAAAGGAATTCAATTTGAGATGTAAAAAGGTTGCATTTGGAAATAATAGGTTGGAGCTTAAGAGAAAGATCTAGTAGTGACTACAGAGTCATCATTAGTAGTGAAAGGCACAGTGTTGGGTACAGAGCAGGCTGAACTGTATTGTCTGCAGGGCAGGCTGAACAGATGTTGGCTGCAAGATGGCCCATGCACTCAAAACCCCCTCTATCTGGTCCTTTATCACCTGTTTGCCTCAAGTCTGAACATCCAACCCAGCTCAAGGCTGAACACTTAACCCCCCCTTGGGCCAACAAGGCAGCTTGCAGACCCAGAGGCCCCATTAGATTTGGGCTATAAAAACTCCCTCCTGCCAGGCCCCCCTCTCTCTTGCTCTCTCTCTTTCTCTTGCTCTCTCTCTCTTGCTCTCTTTGTCTTTCTTGCGTGCGCTCTCTGTCTCTCTCTTGCTCTTGCTCTCTCCCTCTTCATCTCTCTTCTCTTTCTCTCTCTCTCCTTCTACCTTCTTTCTTTTCTCTTTGTTGCACTGCTGCAATAAAGATCTTCTGGTTGCTCCGAGTGTTGTGGTCACTTTTCTTTACAGAAATGGGTGGATTTACTCAAGCATGGCATAAGGAAGAGAAAAGAGCTACGGGACAAGCCAGTAGTGACATCCCAGTAGTGACATCCACAATGGAGCCAAATGGAAGAGGCACCCCAGCCCAGTCCTGCCCTATGTGGCTTTGGATAGTGGTAATTCCTACCTATTAGGGTGAAAATAAAATGAAAGAAGCATCCAAAGAACTTGAAATATGGGCTGGGGTTATGACTCAGTGATAGAGTGCCCCCTAGCAGGCGTGAGGCACTGGGTTCAATCCTCTGCACCACATAAAAATAAAATAAAGGTATTGTGTCCTCCTATAACTAAAAAAATATATAATAAAAAAAGAACTTGAAACATAATTGCCCCAAGCAAATAGTCGAATTTTGGCTGTTATTATCCTTATTGGAAAATACCTCAAAGGCTTCATAAATTCATGATGAAAGTTTAAGTATAACTTCCATATCTAATAATACATATACTAAATAATAATAAAGCAACTTGATTCTATTGAACACTTGACACTAAGCACACATGTTAGGTAGTTTGTGTTAATTTCTTTAACCTACATAGCATTTCTGATTCAGTATTATGTTTATCATTCCCACTTCACAGAGGAAGAAACTGAAGCATAGAGAGACTAATTGACTTGCCCAAGGTCACACAGTCATTGTAAGCAAAAAGGGGGTAGGGGTAATAAAAACCCTCTGGCCTTGGCACAGCACAAAGCTAAGACTGGAATAACAAAGCCTGCTTTCCACACCTGCCCCCCAGACACACACAACCCATCAGGAACCTCTATATGCGCAAAAGGTCATTGAGATTTGCCCAATTAGAGTAAACAATCAGTTTACTGCCCTGAGTCCTAACAAGGAGGACAAATGATTGCCCAAGGTGACTAAAGTAAAAGGTAGATTTTTTCAAAATTTTCCCTTGTAAATTTAAGACATTATTTGATATTCATCTTGCCTCTTTATATAAAGTTTTAAAAAAGGATCAATTACAAATGACTAGACTGTATATAGTCAGGAAATTTTAAAACTGGTGTGTATTAATACACAAAAAGGAATAAATTATCTAAAATGTTTCACTTAACTCAGTTTACTAAACTCAGTTCCCAATCAAATCACTGTGTGTGTGTGTGTGTGTGTATGTGTGTGTGTGTGTATTGCTGGGAAAGAATCCAGAGCCTAGCTCGTGCTAAACAGGCGCTCTGTTGCACAGTGTCATCTTAACTGAAGACTATATTGCAACTCTTAATAAATGAGAATTTACAATCCCACACAGATTTCCATTTTATTTCCTTGATTGCTCTGTTACTTGAATAACTAATAATGTTAAGTTAAAGATTCTTTTAATTGCTTTATTTTCTTGCATATTTATTTGCATTCCTAAATTTAGTTAACAAAAGGTTTTCTTATTTGCATGGATCAATCTTGAGTGCAAAGCCTAAGGAATATACTTACAGTAGACAATAGCTCTGTGGGGTTAAGGTATTAGACTCCTTTTCATTGTAAAACGATGGGCTAAATGCTTCATTTTAACCTAAATAGAGACGCTACAAAACAAAGAACCTCAGTCAGTCACGGGTTCCTACAACATCTTTGCACAACTACAATGAGGCATAAAACTCAGAAAACCCCTAAAGGTGTTAAAAACTTGCTTCTCCCAACATTCCCCACCCCCAAATCATCAATGTCACTCACTGCTAACCACATTGCAGCAAGTGCAATTATTTTAACACATACTAATTAGGTTTGTTAAGCTGTGGTGTTGGTGTGTAGTCAGGATCCTTCCTAAAGAAGCAGCCAAGAAGCCCAATCTGTAGATTATTAACAAAGTGGGTCTATATGCCATAAAGCCCATTCTGACCTTTTTACTTTTTCATGAGATAGTCATCAATGAATGGATTAATAGGACCACAAAGGAAAAGTGAGGCTTTTGTGTGCAATAATTTATCCTTTAAAAGAATGATTAACTGACAGATTCTATTGAATGCCAAAATCTAACATCAAATTTTATTGTTAAACTGATACCACTTAGAACAGTAAACATTTTTATAAGTCCACAAAGAGAAAGGCTGGCCTAAAGTCAAGATTCCCAATTTATTCTCCAGGAAGCTCGGGCTTTCATTCATACTCTACCTCAGTTTTCTCTCCTTCCATTCCTCCCACCCCCTGCAGGGCTGGTTGATTGACCCCAGGGTCTCACACAAGAGCTCTACCACTGAGCTAGAGCCCAGGCCAGGCTGACTTTCAATGAATCTGTTTAGACTTCCAGTTACTGTTTGCCCCTTGCAAAATTTCCCAGGCACTTCTTCCCAAGAACTTGATTTTTTCTTTCCTTCCTCAACATCTCATGTCCTTGCCATCCAAAATGTTGTAGTAGGCAGAAAGATATTTTTTCTTTCTGAAAAAAGAATTCTTTTCCTGCACTGTATATAAAGCAGAATCTTATAATTATCTTTTCTCTGGCCTCAGTGGATTAAAACCAAAACCTATAACTTTTTGGAAAGAAGTTATAAAGAGACACGGTTTTGAGCAGTGGCACAGGCCTATAATCCCAAAGACTCTATCTGGAGGCTGAGGCAGGAGGTTCGCAAGTTCAGGAACAGCCTCAGCAATTTAATGAGGCCCTGTTTCAAAATAAATAAAAAATAATAATAATAATAATGTAATAATGTAGCTCAGTATTAAATGGCCCCTGGGTTCAATCCCCAGTACCAAAAAAAGGGAAAAAATGAAGCAACTTTGAAAATAAAACTTTGGAACTTTGCTTTTTCTGATTTATTTATTTTTTGGTGCTGTGGACAGAACCCAGAGCCTCACACATGCTCAGTGCACATTCTACCATTGAGCTATACCCTCAACCAGAATTTTTGTTTTTATTACATTACTTTTAATTTAACTCTGATTGCCTTTGTTTGGTTCTTGCAAGTTTCATGTACATATAAAGTTCCTGTTTGATTATTCAGTATTTTACACAAGAATCCTTTAGAAAGTACCAAAAACAGCTCAATTTGTGCCATCAATCTTCAACAGTAATCTCTTAATATTTATTTTTCTCTCTGTCATGAGTTTGAACTTTTACAACTGAATATAGTTGAAAATGAAAAGAACGTATGTCCTTTCTCTTTTGCTAAATTACTTTTTCTGTAAAGTTTCATCCTTTGCCCCATGAAACAATAACAATTTCATAAATGCTCCTTTCTCCTCTTTTTTTTACACACAAATCGGAGCCATGAATTCTAAAGTTGCTCACAGGTCTGCAGCAAGAAAAGAAAATGTTTATCTGTAAATGCACAGGAGGTTACAAGTCCTCCTGATGATGTTTATATTTCAAGAAGCCAAAGGTTCTAGAAAGTAGAATCATCATGATGAGAAAGAACTGAAACGACAGGGATCCACAAATACACTGCTGATAAACGTTGGTAACCAGTTTTCACTCTGTATTTTTCAAGAAAATTATTTTCAAGAAAGTTATTTTTAATTGTGCCTGTGTGGGTGTGCACATGCGCGCGCGCGCGCGCGCGCACACACACACACACACACACACACTCACACAAAGGACCATGCCAGACTAAATTAGTGTTTTGTCTCTGGCCAGAAGGAAGCTAGGAAGCTAAAAGGTAATGAGTTTTATTAACTCATAATGTCTGCAAAGTAGCACAGCATCCAAGTATTGGATCCCTTTTTAGTCTCTCCCTGAAGACCTACTTACAGGAGCAAGCGCATCGATGCCTAATTGATCAGCCAAATGCCGGCTGATGGGTTCTGCTTCCAGGCACTGCTAGCTCCGTTCTCGCACCATTTCCCCGTCTGTAATGAACCTACCAAAGCACACGCCGAGTGGACAGGAATCTGCAAGATCTCTTCCTAAAGTTTGTTCAAAGCTCATTCGTTTACAACTGGAAGACTTTTTCTGCACAGAGACTATGTTACAGTGGTTATGACTTGGACCTTGAAACTTCTGAAGTCATTCTGCTAATTTGTACCAAGAAAAGAAAGCAAAATGAAATGCAATAGAACTTTAACTATTGAAGCTGAAGAAATTGCTTTATTAGGGATGGGATGCCGCTCAGAGGTAGAGCGCATGCGTGAGGTCCTAGGTTCCATATGTAGCACCTTTTTTTTTTTAAAGGAGGAAGTTTTATTTATTGTTAATTCCAGTGCTTGAGAAAAGCAGATTCGATTAGAGACTTTCATGGGCTTATTCAGGAAGTTAAGGAGGTGGGTACCATTTGTTTTCTAGTAAGTTTTCTCTAGTTTCTCTCTTTCACATACACACACATATATATAGTATATATATACATATATCACATATATAATATGTATATTATATATGTAAAATAAACATAATAAATATATATATATATATATGGAGGGAACCAGGGGTTGAACCCAGGGGCATTTAACTACTGACCCACATCCCCAGCCATTTTTAAAAATATTTTATAATATTAATGTTATTTTTTAATATTTTAGGGTCTCCCTAAATTGCTTAGGGCCTTGGTAATTTACTGAGGCTGACTTTAACTCCCCATCCTCCTGCCTCAGCCTCCTGAGTCACTGGGATTAAAAGGCGTGTGCCACAGCTCCAGGCCTCTAGAATCCATATTTAAGTGAGAAGTGTATTCTTATCCACCACAATGAATAATCCCTTCACTGGTAGACAACTCACTTTCAACCACTGAACTGGGTGTGGTAGCACACGCCTATAATCCTGTCACCCTGTAACAAAAAAAAAAAAAAAAGGAAACCACTGAACTAGAATCAGTAGTGTCAGGGTGGGGTTCCCAAACCAGCAGCATTAGCATCCCCTAGGATCTGGTTTAGGAATGCTAATCCTTGGGCCCTACCCTCTCTCTGGAAGCTGGTACTCCAGAGGAAAGACCCTGGGTTTCAACAAGCTCTCTAAGGGATTCTGAGGCATGCTAAAATCTGAGATGCATTAGATTAGATGTCTGTTACCAAAATTCTCCTGGTGATAGAAAATCACCTGGCGCCCTGATGAAAACTAATCGCCTCCCAGAAAAATTCCCTGGAGATGCACTCAAGGGAACCAGTTTGAGAATCTGTGTTTTAACCTGTAACCCAGGTGCCTTTTCCCCTGGGGCAAATTTAGGAAGTTCTGCCTCAGTTATCTCCAAGCCTCTTCCCTAGACAGGCTATCCTTTGTTGCTTGAGTAGAACATTGTTTTGAAATTGGGAAAGAGAACCACAGTGAGGTTGAGGATTAGAGAGATCCCACTCCTTCCCAGTGTGAACTGGAGGACAGAGAGAGCCTGAGGCATGTTGGGACCTCATGTTTACATGGGTCAGAAATCTATTGCCAGTAAAGTTGAGCCAATGGCAGGTTCAAGGCCAGGCTTAGCAATTTAGCAAGACCATGTCTCAAAATGAAAAATAAAAAGTGGGAGAGGTTATAACTCAGTGGTACAGCATCCATGGGTTCAATCCTTAGTACAAAAAAAAAATTACATTCCTACTAAACATACATAAATTTTTTTTCTTGTTATCGTTCCTAAACAATAGGTTTATCAACTATATCCATAGCATATACGTTGCATTCACTACTATAAAGTAATAGATGATTAAAGTACACAGGAGGATGTGCATGTGGGCAGGACATATTTAAATACTAGGACATTTTCTGTAAGGGTCTTAAGCATCCATGGAGTTTGGTACCCAAGTGGATCCTGAAACTAATCCCTCCAGATAGGGAGAGATGACTGCAAATTCAGTCTTCCATACAACCCTACCCGTCTATTGACATTAGATTACTTTCTCTGTTGATGCTGGAAACACTGACATTGACTAGGGCCTCCCTTTGATGCACAGGCAGAGGGGTACACACTGAATGTCTCCCAGCCTCTACTGACAAATGTCTGAAATTATATCCCTAAAAATTTCCTTCCAATAGTTTTTTAAGTCTTGGATTCCTCAAAGAATGTAAAAATTAAGTGATTTATTCCAAGAATTCTGCTGCTGGTCCTACAAAGTTCAGCTAGTTTTTTGTTGATTTTTGTTGTTTGGTTGTTTCAGTGCTAGGGATTGAACTCAAGACCTCGGACATGGTAAGTAAACTCTCTACCACTGAACTGCACTTCCAGCCCCACTATCTACCTTTTACAAGGAGAAGGTCTACAGATTTAGGCTAAGTAGAAAAATGTCTGTATCTTAGGTGGTTTAAGAGTGCCTTAGGCTGTCTTGTTTGTTTAAAGTGGATAGAGAACCAGGTTAGAGGGTATGAAGATAAATAATAAATGAGTGACAGCTCAAGACCACAATTAGGCCAAGGTTAATAAGCCTCAATCCCATGGGTAAAGCTTCCCTCTTTGGAAGGAGACACTACATAATTGCATCTTACTGATGTACCTGTTGGTGCATCTATCATTTAAAAAGAAAAGAAAAAAGCTAAATTAAAATGTCATCAAAGGAGCACAATCCCAACAAAATTTAAGAGCCTGTTGGCTCAGTGTTAATTGATTCATTTGGGAAAGGGAGGTAGACTTTTGGGCTCTTCTATGATAGTTTACCAATACTGGATTGACAGTGGCTTTAACAGTTAAACTTGTGTTAATTTATATTCCATATAAAGCTGGTGTAATGTAAGCTAATATGTCAGTAGATTGTTTTTGACCCAACTTTATCATAACAGAGAATGATCATTCTGAAACACATGGTGAGTATCCTTCATCCATTCTTATCCATAAAACACCAAAGCTAGGGGATAGGGTTGTGGCTCAGCAGTAGAGCGCTTGCCTAGCATGTGGGAGGCCCTGGGTTCGATCCTCAGCACCACATAAAATAAATGAATAAAGATATTGTGTCCAACTACAATTAAAAAATAATAAATATTAAAAAAAGAAAACACCAAAGCAGACAGGAAGAATATGTATTTATCTACTTTTCCTTTGAGGTGTTTTATTTGTATGTATGTACTATATCTCCCCCAGAAAAGAATTTCAAGATTTTTTTTTAATATTTATTTTTTAGTATTTGGTGGACACAACATCTTTGTCTGTATGTGGTGCTGAGGCTCGAACCCGGGCCACACGCATGCCAGGTAAGCGCATTACTGCTTGAGCCACATCCCCAGCCCCAAGAATTCCAAAATTTTCCCTCTTGTATATTTTTTTTAATTTATTTTTTTATTTGTAGTTGGATTTTATTTTATTTATTATTTTTATGTGGTGCTGAGGATCAAACCCAGGCCTCGCACGTGCTATACCGCAAAGCCACAACCCCAGCCCCCTCCTGTCTATCTTCATCTTGCTTCTTCATGGCCCTGGATGCCAGCGGAGGTTATCAATACAATGAAACCAAACTGACAGGATGGAAGCAGATTATTCTGCCATCTTTCTAGATCTTTGAGTTGCATATCAAATCTGGGGCTGATCACCCCATATTTGTCCCACCTGCCTGTAAAGTTCATAAATAATTTTCCCAGCTCTGTGATCATCAGTGATTTCAAGTTCATGGTAACCATGCTTCATCACACAAAACTGGACAACTGTGGCACATGGCCTAATGACAACCTGCTATTTGCCTTTCTTTCCAATAGTGTCTTTTTCTTTTTCTCTTCCACTCTTTTTTCTTTCTTTCTTTTTTTTTTTTTTTTTTTCTTTGTTCTTTTGAAACAGAGTCTTGCTACATTGCTGAGACTGGCCTGGAACTTGTTATACTCCTGCCTCAGCCTCCTGAGTGGCTGGGATTACAAAGCAGGGCCAGCGCCTATCTTTTGTTTATGGTCTTGAGAACATTAGCCAAGACATTCCTTCATACCATAATGGTGGCATGGAAAGAGTGAGAAAGAACATTTAAAAGCAGATTCTTCCCAGTGCCCCCAAAATAAATAAAAGTAAATAAATTAAAGTAGATTCTTGACTTTACATATATATGCATATATAATAGTCTTTTTTAATATTTATTTTTTAGTTTTAGGTGGGCACAATATCTTTAATTTATTTTTATGTGGTACTGAGAATCAAACCCAGTGCCTCATGGAGCGCGCTACCAATTGTTTGTGTGTGTGTGTGTGTGTGTGTGTGTGTGTTTGTGTCTGGAAAATCAGCTACTCTTCACCAAACTGGCTACAGAACAATTTATTGCTCTTTCTCCTTGTCTCTCTGTGATCAAAGGAAAAACATTGATATCGATAAGAAATTCCACTTATTATTCTCTGCTGAAGAGTAGAAGACAGAATGTAAGTTTTCTTAATCAGCAAATACCATACATTATCATTCTATACTATTTATGCGTAGAGATCCAAACAATTTTGGGGAGTTAAAAATACAACATGAAATAATTCTCCCCTGGGCTGGGGCTATAGCTCAGCAGCAGAGTGCATACCTAGCATGCATAAGACACCGGGTTCAATCCTCAGCACCACATAAAAATAAACAGATAAAATAAAGGTATTCTGTCCATCTACAACTACAAAAAATATTTTTAAAAAATAATAATAATTCTCCCATTGTGTAGCTCAAACACTACAGAAAACCACAAGTGTTTTTAGAATAACAAAAACAAGAAGATTTTTTAAAGATTTCAGCACTGTCATTTCTTAGTCGAAAATGCCATCATTTCCCATCTGGTCATTTGGATAAGTTAAGATACATAGCCCTTTAGAGTTGGAAACGAAGATCAACAATAGTTGTCTTTGGTTTTATAATTGACTATAAAGTACATTACTATAAATGATCATCAAGGCCAGGAGGCTTGCTATGCACGATGGTGCTTTCCTGGAATCCTAGCAACTTGGTAAATTGAGGCCCAGGAGGATTGCAAGTTTAAGGCCAGCCTCAGCAACTTATAGAGACCTTGTCTCAAAATAAAAAAGGACTGGGGATATAGCTCAGTGCTAAAGCATCCCTGGGTTCAATCCCCAGTAGCATTCCCCTCAAAACAACAAAAAAAAACTAAAGAACAAGTATCAAGTCCAGGCCAACTGACCTCACAGTTTGACCCAGGTGCCCACACTGTCTTTCACCATCTCCCTCTATTTATTAGACACTAGAGACTTAAATGTTAGAAAACACTGGAGTCAAAATAATATATTTTCCAACCAGTGTGGTGGCACATGCCTACAATCCCAGCAGCTCAGAGGCTGAGGCAGGAGAGTTCAAAGCCAGCCTCAGCAAAAGCAAGGCACTGAGCAACTTAGTGAGACCCTGTCTCTAAACAGAATACAAAATAGGGCCGGGGATGTGGCTGAGTGAACAAGCACCCCTGAGTTCAACTCCTAGTACCAAAAAAAATAATAATAACAATATTTTCCAATAACATTTGTAACAAAATTTGAAATTGAAATGTGCAACTGAAAAATCATAGTAGAAAGTTCATCTCTCATGCCAGGTATATACCTGTAATCCCAGCAGCTCAGGAGGCTGAGGCAGGAGGATCCAGAGTTCAAAGTCAGCTTCAGTGTAAGTGAGGTATTAAGCAACTTAGTGAGACTCTGTCTCTAAATAAAATACAAAATAGAGCTGCGGATGTGATTCAGTGGTCGAGTACCCCTAAGTTCAACCCCTAGTCCACCAAAAAAAAAAAAAAATTAAATTAAATTAAAAAAGAAAGTACACCTTGCCAAAGTCAATGTCTCGGCTTGGCACCAGAATCACGAGGCACTCACAGCTTTGTAGGTTCAAACAGCAATTCTTTATTCCAGCTCTCACACCGCCTCCACACAGGTCCAGGGGCAATCCCGTTCTGCAGTCTCCCGCACAATTCACCTACTCCACGAGGCTATCTCCAAATCCCATTTTAATCTCACGAGAACTCAACGGGAACAAGCAGCAGGAACACCCTAATCCCAGCAATAATCTTCAACTTCCAACTTCCCTAAAACCCATTATCTTAAACTGGCAACGCCTTAAACTCAAGGAGCTGGTTACTTCCTCAAACCTGATCAGCTCTAAACCCGAATCTGCCTTGGTCCTTGAGCAAGGTCACCTCATTAAAGCATGCATGCAATGTTCCATCAAATGTCCTCTAAGCAGCATGGGGTACGCTTGGCAAGGAAATTTCGATGCGTCATTCCTACTTGGTAATGGCCCTCAGCAACACCTCTCAAATTCAAGCTGAAAATAAATCTAGTGAGGGAGGGAATGTGGTGACCCACAGACAGGGGTGTCAGGCTGGGGAAAATAAAGAGTTCTGCAGGATGGATGCTTCTTGGAGATACTAACTAGCAGGATCATCTACCTGACACCCCTCTCTTTGGTGAAATGCTCACCAAACAACCTGCTCTGTTTTGAGGCAGGGTCTAGCTAAATCACCCAAACTGACTTCCTATTTGCCATCTTCCTGCCTCAGCCTCCCAAATCACTGGGATTCCAGGCATGTGCCACAGTAACCAAACAACATTCTGAATTTAATTTGACTTCCCACATGCATTTACCTATAGAATGTGCTGTAAACATCCTATGGCACCTAGTGCTTGTAAAAAAAAAATTGATTTCTCATTAAAAATTAAGAAACCTCCAAGTATGGTGTGCACCTAGAGTTCCAGCTATGAAAGAGGCTGAGTGGGAAGGACCACTTGAGTCCAGGAATTCAAGACTAGCCTGGATAATAAGACCTGTAATGGTCTTGTAAAGATGCCTGTAATCCCAGTGACTTGGGAGGCTGAGGCAGGAGGATCACAAGTGCAAGGTCAGCCTCAAGCAATTTAGTGAGATTCTAAGCAATCAGGGAGACCCTGTCTCAAAATTTAAAAAAAAAAAGGGGGGGGGAGCTGGAGATGTGACTCAGTGGTTAAGCACCCCTGGGTTCAACCCCTGGTACCAAAAATAAATAAATTAGGGCCAGGGTTATAGCTCAGGGTAGAGCACTTGCATAGCATGTGTAAGGAGCTGGGTTTCATCCTCAGTACCACATAAAAATAGATAAATTAAATAAAGGTAAAAAATGTTAATTAAATTTTTTTTTAAAAAAGTCAAAAATACAAAGAAATGTGTAGCCAGCAGCTTTAGGAGAAAGAGTATTTTTCTGTCTTAACAAGGTGTTTAAGACCTGGATATCACTCTGTTAATACAGAGAAATAACACCTTGAGGAAACAACGTGTGGTCCTTCACCCCCAAATTACAGTGGTAATTACCTTCCTGAAGTTCATTTGGGTAAAAATCACCCTTCAGTAGATCTATGCTTTGTGATGTTGGAACAATAAATTGAGGAGTTGTCTTACTAATAAGTCACCTTGGGTATTAACTGTGCATGCCCAATTGAGACCAGTGGTTCAGGAATAAAAGGCAAAGGGGGGGGGGGAAGGAAGTCTATAAGTGCTAGATGCTGCTGCTGGCAAGATCAAGCAGCCACAGGATGGTTCTGAATGCTGCCCTGAGATGTCATTTTCATCAGTAACAAGGTTAATAAATCATCTTAACAAGAATTCACAAACACTGAGGTTCAACTGCATTATGCTTTGTGAAACTATGCTATTTACTAGTTAGCTTCCTGGGGTTGGCATAACCAAGTCTCACACGCTGAATGGCTTCAAATAATAAGAATATATTCTTTCTCAGTTCTGGAAGTCAGAAGTCTGAAATCAGGGTGGAGGCGGGGCTGTGCTCCTTCCAAAGTCTCTAGAAGAGACTTTCTTGCTTGCCTCTTTCAGCATCCTGCAGCTCTGCATGTTCCTTGGTTTGTGGCTGCAAGATTATCCTCTCTAGGGCTGGGTCTAGAGTTCAGCGGTAGAGCACTTACCCAGCATGTTCAAGATCATAGGTTCAGTCCCCAGTACTGCAAAAACAAACAAAAAACTTGAAATCTCTGCCTCTATCATCACATGATTCCCTCTGTGTCTTTTCCTCTTTTTTTTTAATTATTTTATTTTTTAGTTGCAACTGGACGCAATACCTTGATTTTATTTACTTATTTTTATGTGGTGCTGAGGATTGAACCCAGTGCCTTGCACATTCTAGGCAATGTGCTCTACCACTGAGCCACAACCCCAGCCCATGTCTTTCCTTCTTTTTTATAAACACTTGTCCCTGGATTTTGGGCCACCTATTTAAACCAGGATGATCTCATCTGGAGATCTTTTCCTTCATTACATCTGCAAAGATAAATTTTCAAATGAAGTAACACTCTAGGGGTTCAGGGGCTAGGATATGACATAACTATTGGGGGGCCACATTCAACCTACATGAACTATTGATTCTAATTGTTGACTCCTTTCACTGCTAAGTATCTTATCCTCTTGAAAGAGTCATGACAAATCACAGCAGAAGGCTAGCTTTATCATTGAGTTTTACCAAGAAAAAACTAGGGTAAATGCCTCACTTACTCATTTAGATGGATCTTTGTTTGGCTCCAACACTTTGAGAGTGTTGTTTTTCTTTTTTTATTTAAGTTGTAGATGGACACAACTTTATTTTTTTAATGTGGTACTGAGGATCAAACCCAGTGCCTCACCTGTGCTACGCAAGCGCTCTATCATTGAGCCACAACCTCAGTCCTCTTTCTGAGTTTTTTAGACCAAAGAAAGCCAAATCATGTAGTAACTGAAATTGAAATAAGTCATGATAACCAAAAACTAATTTGAAAAATTTTTTGGAAGTCTCTTTTCTTGATTTAAATTTTAGAGTTTATTTATTGTTTATGGTGCTGAATATTTATTTATTGTTTATGGTGCTGAATATTTATTTATTTATTTATTTATGGTGCTGGTAGATAAGTACTCCACCACTGAACTACACCCTATCTCTTCCTGGTTCTCTGTCTGAGATACCTAAATGTCTGCCACACCCTGAGCAATGAATCACATTTTCACTGATAATCAGGTTCCTCATGCTGAAAATACCGCTTGACCAGTTTCCCTCCCTATATCTGACCCCTCAACTGTCACTCAGGTGCTGTACATGCTACTTTCCAGACTTAGGCCCTCTGAGTGTTTGAATCTTTATTCAATAATGCTTTCATTCATTCCTATCCACAGTGTTCATGAGATCACCAAAATTACAGAGCTGCTTAGAGCATTGACACCTGTATTCTAAAATCATGTCTAAATAATATCATTATTACCAAATGCATGTTCTATTAACTTAGAATGCTTTTAACCCATGGGGTCCTATGTAGGAGCTATTCCTGCTTCCGTCTCAGATACCCCTTGTAGTCAAATAGTCATTTTTGTTTGGCTGACCAATATCTGAATCCTTCCCTCTGTTTAAGTCATCTTCTACTTTCTGAAACATTAGAACCCCCTACAAAAGAATCTTACTGGAGATCTTTAAAAGAGTATTTATAGACTGTGGCAACATTTGAATAAATTTGTGGTCAAATATTTCAAAATACAAATTTTAGTACATATATAGTTGATGAGGCTCATCAAGTAATTTTTCTTTTTTTTAACCAAATAATTTTTTAAAATATCTTTAGTTATAAATGGACACAATACCTTTATTTTATTTATTTTTTTATGTGGTGCTGAGGATCAAACCCAGCGCCTCACATGTGCTAAGCAAGTGCTCGCTCTACCACTAAGCCACAACTCCAGCCCAAACCAAATTAGTTTTTCTAAAAAGACTTAACTCTTCTAACAAACCAGTCTTGTACAAGTTAAAAAATTGATTGATTGATACTAGGGATTTAATCCAGGGCTGCTCTACTACTGAACTACATCGTCAAGCACTTTTTATTTTTTCTTTCCTTAGATCTTGCTAAATTGCCCAGGGTGGCCTCAAATTTGTGATTCTTTTGTTTTAGCTTCCCAAGCAGCTTGGATGGCAGGTCTGTACCACCATTCCTGGTTTAAGCTTAATTTAAATGCAAATGGACACAATGGCAAGTTATTAACTTGCTCTGCTGTTTCGTGGAGGCTGCACAGGAAACTGAAAGTGAGTTCATGATTTACACATAATTCAAAAGTCCAGTTTATGCATTCTACGGCAGTATTTTCAGTTATGAGGAGGAAATTCATTTTAAAATTGTCTTCCTTGTTAATAATTGGTGTGTCCAGGGCAACTGAATGACAAGTGGTGTGACACTTTTTAATCTCGATTTCTAAGCCTGGGGATATTCGCTGTGTAATGTTACAGCTGTTTTGGAAACCAGAGAATTCTAGTAGCCCCCTGAAATGCTTGTTGGCAGGGCTTTCATTTTGTAGTAATTTTCTGACAAAGTTTGCTGGGTGACAACTAGCAGGCATGAGAGGAGCTGCAGGTACCAACCCTAGGGACACACATACAGTTGACTACGCCTCAGTCCCGAGGCCGAAGCTGCCACCGGGAAGGACGCTGCAGCTGCTGCTGCCAGGACTTGCGCAGATCACTTGGGCTCAGATCCTCCCAGCTCCGCCGAGGGACAGTCCCACGTCTTCGCGTGCGCACTGGGCGCAAGCCATTGCTGGGGAGAGCGCACCCGGGTTGATGCCGGCAGGAGGGAGACCGCAGCCTGATGCTGGATTCTCTCTCTTCCTGCGATGTTATACGATCGCACTTTACTTACAAAACACAAGTTCAAAGATACAATTCTTAAGAACTTTACAACTGCAACAGCAGCTCAGCGTTAAGCCAAGCTGAGGGCCTTTCAGAAAAGAGGGCCCTCACCTGCGCATAAAATCGGCAGGAGGCCCGGATACATCCTGTTCCAGAAGTAGCAGGCCAGGTGGTTCCAGCGCCCCGTCTTGTGTTTGGCATCCGTGGTGTCAGCGGGACAATGCGACACTTACTTAGCCCACGCTCTAGGAACACATTTAAAGGGGATTTTAAGTGAAAGAAAGGGAAGGAGGTCCTGGTGTCCTTAATGGTTTGGGGGCTTTGGGGTATGCATTGGCTAAGTGCAAGTCGCTTAATTCTCTAGCTCTTGGTTCCCTCGTTTGCAAAGTAAATACAGAAATAAATAAATGCAGCATTGTGTCAATGTTAATTTCTTGGTTTCCATCATTGTGTTTTAGCTGTGCAAGATGTAAACCATTAAGGGAAGATGGGTGAAGGGTCGTTGCTTTTCTGGAAATATAAAATTGTTTCAGCAGCAGCAGATGATTTGGAAGGAAAGGCAGGTTTCCCACCCCCCTACCCCAGCCCCCATTAGGATTAGAAAGCACGGGCACTGACAAATCCTGACTTCTACTCAGGATTTTGTCGTGAACTATTTATGTGTGCTTGGGCCCAGTGATTTAACTAAATAAAGCCCCCTGCCGCTTTTATTTAGTTATTTACTTATTTGTACTGGAAATGTAACCCAAGGGCACTTTACCCTGTTTCCATAAGTAGCAGACCAGAGCTACAGAATTTTTTTTTTTTTTTTTAATATATGGTATGGCTAAATTGCTTAGGGCCTCCCTAAATCTCTGAGGCTGGCCTAGAATTTGCGGAATTTGAGATCCTCCTGCCTCAGCCTCCTGAGTCCCTGGGATTACAAGCGTCCGCCACCACGCCTGGCTATATTACTTGCTTTCTAATCCCTTAACTTCCTGGAAAAAAATGAGGAGAGTGAATCAGATTCTTACTATCCTTTCTAGTATTAAGATGTAAGACAATTAAAAGTGCTCCAGGACCGGGAGCGGTGGCGCATGCCCGTCACTTCAGCAGCTGGGGAGGAAGAGGCAGGAGGATCAAGAGTTCAAAGCCAGCCTCAGCAAAAGTGAGGCACTAAGCAACTCAGTGAGACTCTGTCTCTAAATAAAATACAAAATAGGGCTGGGGATGTTGGTCAGTGGACGAGTAGTCTTTAGCAATTTGGGGGTCGGGTACTGGGAATTGAACCCCTGGGCACTATACCAGAAGCCTATACCCCCAACTCTTTATTTTTTGAGACAGTGTTCACTAAACTGCTGAGACTGATCTGGAATTTGCAGTTCTCCTGCCTGAGCCTCCTGAACTGCTGGGATTACAAGTATACGCTACCTTGCCTGGCAAGGAAGTTCTTACCTTAAGAAAAATCCCATTTCCAACCACCAACTGGGAGAATATTCTTGTCAGCCTGTGCTCTGACCTCAGCCATCTTCTGCTAAATTGGCATCTCCATCTTGGCTGCAAATTGAAATCATGTAGATCTGTTTTAAAACTGGCTAATAGGCCAATTCCCAGAAATTCTCATTTAAAAAAAAGAAAGAAATTCTGATTTGGTAGCTCTAGCTATGAGAAGACCACCAGATTCCACATTTTTAAAAAAGTATTTATATATTTATTCATCATATAAAGCCTGTGTATCTTTATGGTGTATAGCATGATATTTTGATTATATATATTACATTTTGTAAAATGACTAATCAAGCCAATTAAGTTGCTTTACCTCATACTATTGTGTTAAGAACACTTAAAATCTTCTTTTTTGGTAATTTTCAAGCATGCAATACATTGTTATTAATATAGTCACCATATTGTGAAATAGATCTCTTGAATTTAATGGAAACTTTGTAACCTTTTACCAATATCTCCCCAATCCAAACCCTTCTGGAAGCCCCTGCTAATCTCCATTCTACTTTCCTCCTAAGAGTTTGGCTCTTAGTTAGAGCATGTGATACCTATCTTTCTGTGCCTGACTCATTTCAATTAACAAGTGTCCTCTGGTTCATCCACGTTGTTGCAAATGATCCAAGTTCCTTCTAAGGCTGAACAGTATTCCATTGGGCAAATGCACCATATTCTCTTTACGCATTCATCCACGAATGGGCTATTAGGTTGATTTCATATCTTTGCTATTATGAATAGTGCCACAGTTAACATAGCAGTGTAATGGAACTTACAGATATCATTTCCTTTGAATATATATACCCAGTAATGAGATCATTAGAAAATATGACAATTCTTTTTAATTTTTTGAGAAATCATCAACTTTATTTTCCATAATGGCTAGACTATCACTTTTTATGTTTAGTAGTATTCATCAAATTAGCCATTTCTTAACTGACATTATAATTGATACTATTGAAGCATAATGTAGTCTTTCACAAAGTATACAGTCTCCATACTGTATAATCTCCACTCAAATAAAATCATGATACAGAAATATTCAAAATATGTAAATTGCCCCAGTGGAAATTAGTATATTTATATGTACTTTTATTTATATATGTGCAAAAATAGTTTGTATTTACGGTGTGTTTTGTTTGTTTTGGATTGGATTGTTTGCAATACATTTTTTCTTCTTTCTTCCTTTTTTTTTTTTTTTTTCTTTTTTGGTACTGGTGATTGGATCCAGAGGCACTTAACCACTGAGCCATATACCCAGCTCTTTTTATTTTTTGTTTTGAGAAAAGGTCTTGCTAAAGTGCTTAGAGCCTCGATAAGTTGCTGAGGCTGGCTTTGACTTGTGATCCTCCTACCTCAGCCTCCCAAGCCACTAGGATTACAGGTGTACAGCATCATGACTGAGTGTCCTAATTTTTTTAAATAATTTTTTTGTTGGTTGGTTTGGTTTGGTTTTGGAAATTGAACCCAAGACCTCTTGCATGTTAAGTATTTGTGTTACCACGGAGCTATGCCCTCAGCCTTTAATAATAATTTTTAATCAGTTTCTTCACCTATCATATAACTCACCCATTTAAAGTGCACAATACAGTGTTTTTCAGTTTGTTCAGAGTTTCCAAGAACCTAAAATTTTAAATTTTGTTTTGCAGGTGAACAAAATGTCAAAGAACTGATAATTTCTATGTGATTATGGTCAACTTTTTTAGTATTTTTCTGTGATTGTGTTATTCCATACAAGCCTGCTTAAGAAAGGAAGGTAATTACCAGTGACAAACTTAACTTTAATGAAAAGAAGTGTCATTAATGAGGAAAAAAATGTCAGTTTTATTCCAATGTTCATTCATCTTCTCTGAAAGGACACAGAACACTTTGGAACAGTGATGATTAGATCCAAAATTTATATGCTCTGCTTTATATACTCTTTGATTAATCCATAACAACCAATTACCATTGCTTACCTTTATTATTAGATTTCCCCAGCACCATTACACTCCTGACTAATGAAAATGCTAAGAAGAGTCTATTAACAGCAGGCACAATATTGTTCCAGCTAACACTGAATGGTTAATTGTCTTCAAAATTGGAAGGCATGGTCTTATATATGGGACCTTGGCTATAGAGTCCCTATAAAGCACCTGCACATAGCACAAAGGAAATGCTCTGTTAAGTAGGATGATCATAACCAGGATACTTTCAAGGCTGAAAGGAGGCACTCATTGTCTTTCAATTACACAACTATTTTTTTTTTTTTTAAGGAGAGAGAGAGAGAGAGAGAGAGAGAGAGAGAGAGAGAGAGAGAGAGAGAGAGAGAAGTTTTAATAGACACAACATCTTTGTTTGTATGTGGTGCTGAGGATCAAACCTGGGCCAAACGCACGCCAGGTGAGCACGCTACTGCTTGAGCCATATCCCCAGCCCCTAAATTACACAACTTAAATGGTAATACAAAAAATGTCCATAGTAGTAGTGGTGGTGCTGGTGTTAGTGCTGAGGATTGAACCAAGGCACTTTGCTACTGAGCTACATCCCAATTTTTTTTGTCTTTTACTTTTTATTTTGAGACAGGGTCTTGCTGAGTTGATGAGGGTCTCCCTAAGTTTCTGGGGCAGACCTTAAACTTGCAATCTTCCTGCCTCAGTCTCCCAAGTCGCTGGGATTATAAGTGTATACACCAGCTCTTAGTTGAACACCTATAACTTTACCCTTGTCTTCCCACTCAAGAAAGTATATTGGAAAACAAGTAAGAATGATATTATTATATGATGATCTCAAAGTTGATCTGTTTTTGTTTTTTTACACTACTGAGGATTGAACCCAGGGGAGCTCTACCACTGAGCTACATCCCATCCCTTTTTATTTTTTATTTTGAGACACGGTCTTACTAAATTGGCCAGGCTGGATTCAAACTTGCAATCCTCCTACCTGAGCCTTATGAGTATCTGGGATTACAGGTGTGTGCCTTTGCACCTAGCCTCTCTGATTATTTTTATTTTTTTAATATTTATTTTTTAGTTTTAGGTGAATCCAATATCTTTATTTTATTTTTATGTGGTGCTGAGGATCGAACCCAGTGTCTCACAGGTGTTAAGCCAGCACTCTACCACTTGAGCCACAACCCCAGCCCCTCTCTGATTATTTTTAAAATAATTCAAACCAGGTATTTTCTTGGAGGATAGAAAAGAAAACCAAAAACCTTTTCTTAATGGATCTGCCGAAAGACCATCTTTTTCTTTCTACCCAGGGCATTCATTTATCATTCATTCATTCGTCATTCTTTTATTTATTCCACATACATTTTTTTTGTTTTGTTCTAAAGAGAGAGAGAGAGAGAGAGAGAATTTTTTTCAATATTTATTTTTTAGTTCTTGGCGGACACAACATCTTTGTATGTGGTGCTGAGGATCGAACCCTGGCCGCATGCATTCCAGCCAAGCCACATCCCCAGCCCTCCACATACATTTAATGAGAATTTACTGTGCAGCATGCTAAGGATACACAGAAAACCAAAACCAAAAATTCAGAGTTGCCAACAAGCTAGTATCTAATGAAGGAAGTTAGATATATCAACAACCACAACCGCAACAAAAAATTAACATGTAGGTACAGTGATGGATATAGATGCTCCCTCCACTAGATGAACAGATAACCAGCAGAGGGCTGATCACAATGCTCTGTAGAGATAAAACAAAAGGGTCTCCAACTCTCTGGAAGGGAGAATAGTAGCAAGGGAATCTGGAGCTGAATGAATTAGAACATTCTGACAGAGGAAAAGGAAGGGCTGTCCTTCCAGTCAGTTCTATAGCAGACCTCTGCAGCCAGCATGCAGGTCTAGAGGGATAACTTACACTCTGCTGTCATGGGAGACACAAAAAGTTGACAATTCTGGCAAGATAAGGGATGTAAATCAGATTTTTTTTTTTTTTTTTTTTTTTTTTAAGGAGTGAAGCCAAGCAATCCAGAGAGACATGGGAGGACTATTGAAGTTAGTGGGGGAGGGGGGGAGGTTTAAGGGTTAAAGTTCCCTCCCCCAACCCTCCCTTCCTTGCCACCCCTCATTCACTCATAGACTTTTCCACTCAGCTCTCTCACCTCCCAGAGCAGTCTGCTTAAACCTCCATTAGATTTGATCCAAACCTAAGATTCTCTAAAATCTCTGAGTTTGCAAAAGTGCTTCATTCACACAAAGACTTATACATGGACATTCCTGGCAGTATTCTTCATAAATAGCCAAAAGGTTATCTGGTAGTGTATTCTACAACGGACTATTCTTCAGCATAAAAAGAACACTCTACCGATACTGCAAGAATATGAATGAACCTCAAAAACATGCTATAGAAAAGAAGCCAGATATATATCATATGATGTTTATGTCTGCCTATTTTTATGAACTTTCTAAAGAAGGAAAATCTATAAAGAATGTAGACCAATGGCCACCCGAGAGTGGTTGATAGCCACTATTGAATGCAAATAAGCATGCAAGAGCTTTTGGGGATGATGGAAATATTCTAAAACTGAATCATGGGAGTAGATGCAAGACTCTAAATTTACCAGAAATCATTTAACTGCACTTATAGTAGGTAAATTTTATTGTTGGTAAATGTCATCATATGTACAACCTCAGAGAGCCTATTTTTTTATATTTATTTTTTAGTTATAGATGGACACAATATCTTTTTATTTTATTTTTATATGGTACTGAGAAGATCGAACCCAGTGCCTCATGCATGCTAGGCAAGCGCTCTACCTCTGAGCCACAACCGCAGCCTCAGTGAGCCTGTTTTTAAAAGGTACTCCCCTCTTTTCTGCCTTTTATGAGATTGTATTAAACAGCCTTTTTTCTTCAGGATCATCAATCTAAATATGTTATCAGTGGAATGGAGTGATAAGGTAGTAAGCTGCATGTTCCTCCAGCAAGCTACAAAATCTGCAAAACTTCATTTTCCTCATCTGCAAAATGAGAATAATAAAAATTTCCACTACAAGGCATAGGTTGTTAGGAAGAGAAAGAACACTTAGAATAGAATCAATAGAAACTATTTTTTCTTAGTACTGTGAATTGAACCCAGGATTGCTCTACCATTGAGCTACAACTCAGTTCTTTTTAAATTTTTATTCTAAGAACAAATCCTACATCTAGTATGTCATCATCATAATTCAAATCCAAGTTTATCTTCTAAATTCATGCACAAAGCCTAGGGTTGTAGCTCAATGGTAGAGCACATGCTGTGGGTTTAATCCTTAGGCACACGTGTGCATACACAAATCTTGTACTTCCCCTTCTGCCAATAGAGTTAGAATAGTCAGAGAGGGGGATGGGGCTTAGCTCAGTGGTAAAGCCTGTTTACTATGCACAAGTCCCTAGGTTCAATCCCCAGCACCAAAACAAACCAAACAAATAGTGAGAGTACCTAATTAACTACTGCAGGTGGATTTCTTCAATTCAATACAGTATTTTAAACTTGTTTTTTTTTTTTTTTTTTGGCAGTGTTAGGGATTGAACCCATGTCCTTGTGCAAGGAAGCACTCTTATCACTGTGTCATACCCCAGCCCCAATAATTTAATTTTAATAAAAAAGTCAATGCTAGAACAAGGTATTGTTTTAGAGAAAATTCTATTAACATAAAAGGTCCAGACGGGAGGATTCCAAGTTCAAGTCCAACTTCAGTCATTTAGTGAGTCCCTAAGTTATTTAATGAGACTCTGTCTCAAAAAAATAAAAAATAAGGGCTGGGGTTGTGGCTCAGAGGTAGAGCAGTGCTGCATGAGGCACCGGATTTGATCCTCAGCACCAAATAAAAATATAAAGATATTGTGTCCACCTATAACTGAAAAATAAATATTTTTTTAAAAATAAAAAGGCCCACGGATGTAACTCAACATAAAATGCCCCTGGGTTTAATCCAAGAAAGAAAGAAAGAAAGAAAGAGAGAAAGAAAGAGAGAAAGAAAGAGAGGAAGAGAGGAAGAGAGAGAAAGAAAAGAGAGAAAGAAAGAAAGAAAAGAGAGAGAGAGAGAGAGAGAGAGAGAGAGAGAGAGAGAGAGAGAGGGAGAGAGGGAGGGAAGAAAGTAAGTCTCAAAAAAGAAGTTGTTCATTTTAATGTGTGAAATTTCCAACAGGTACACATTTGGGGCAATTGCTAACTTTTTCATGTAATAGAACATCGGGAAGTAGAAGTTCCCATTATGAATAGTCATGAACAACTCACATTAAAGAATTAAGATAATTTAATCTTCTTTTTATTTTTATTTTTAAAAATATTTTTTAGTTGTCAATGGACCTTTATTTTATTTATTTATATGTGGTGCTGAGATTCGAACCTAGTGCCTCACACATGCTAGGCAAGCACTCTACCACTGAGTCACCACCCCAGCCTGATAATATTTTCTTTTAGTTGTTGTGGTAGTTTTCCTAAGGATTGAACTTTGAACTTGAAGCATGCTAGGCAAGCACTCTGGCCCTGAATTATACCCCAATATATGTATTTATTTTTAAAGAAAACTGTACTACAATTTACAATAGCCAAACATGTTAACAGCCTAGGTGCCATCAATGGATGAATGGGTACAGAAAATGTAGTGTGTATACATAATGAAGTTTTCTTCAGCCATAAAGAATAATGATGAGATTATGTTATTTGCAGGAAAATAGATGCAACTACAGACCATCATGTTAAGCGAAATAAATCAAACTCAGAAGATCAAAGGTCATATGTTTTCTCTCCTATGTATAAGCTAGAGAAGAAAAAGGAAAAGAAAGGTGGGGGAAATCTCATAAAAATCAAAAGGAGATCGGTAGAGGAAAGGGACCAAGGGGTGGGAGGTGAAGAGGGAAGGGGTAAGTACTTTGGGGTGATATTGGTCAAATTATATTGTTATATTGTGTGTAGGTAGGAAAATGTAACAACAAATCTGATCATTATGTACAATTATAATACACCAATTTTTAAAATGTGGAAAAAATCAATTGCTAAGAGAAATGTGTTAGAATTCGTCCAATATGCTTATGGAATTATGGAATTATTTATTTCTTATTTTGTTTCTGTGAAGATTTTGCATGGAGGGATGAAGCTATTTTATTAGGTATCAAAATTTAGGATTTTTTGCATCCTCCTGGTAAATCAAACATTTCATTTTTATAGTGTGTATTTCCTTCTTTCTAGCAATGTTTTTTTCCTTAAAATTTACTTTAATATTAATATAGTGACATCCTCTTTCTTTGTGTGAATATTTGCATGTTCTTCTTCCACTGTTTGAGTTTTCAAGTTTATTACATTCTTAGAGTATAACTAAAAAAAGTCATTTTAAAATGCAATCTGACAATATACACCTTTGAATCAGAAAAAAAATAAACTATCATGCTCAATTACCAGTGTGGGGGGACTGCTAAATTAGAACTCATGGTGTATCATACATTAGCTGGCAGGCATTTCCAATTTAAAAAAGAATGTGTGAAAGAAAAAAAATTCAGTGATTTTTTTGTGTGTGTTTGTTTTACAAGTTGGTAAATCTTTGTAGGGGCTGCAGGAGGAATGTGGTACTGCTGATAGAATCCAGGGGCTCTGTACTGCTGAGCTACATCCACAGCCCTTTTATTTTTTATTTTGAGATAGGGTCTCACTATGTTGCCCATGCAGGCCAAATGTGATCCTCCTGACTCAGTCAGTGTTTTGACTGAGGATAACAAGCATGCACCCCTGCACCTGGCTCAAGTTGGTGAATCTTATTGGTCAAGGGTATATGGAAGTTTGTTGAACATTTGTTTCTTTTTTCCTTCTTTTGGCACTGGGGATTGAGCCTACAGATGCTTCATCACTAAACTATATCCCCAGCCCTTTTAATTTTTTAATTTGAAACAGGGTCTGGCTATATTGCTGAGAGTCCCTCCAGTCTTGCCCAGGCTAGTTTCAAACTTTGAATCTTCCTGCCTCAGCCTGAGTTGCTGGGATTACAGGCGTATACTACCATGCCTGGCTATTGTACTTTTCTTAAAATTTTTTTCTAAGTTTGAAATTATTGCAAAGAATATTGAGAATAATAAGCATATAAGTTTCTTTGGGGCTGGGGATGTGGCTCAAGCGGTAGCGCGCTCACCTGGCATGCGTGCAGCCCGGGTTCGATCCTCAGCACCACATACAAACAAAAATGTCGTGTCCGCCGAATACTAAAAAAATAAATATTAAAAAAATTCTCTCTCTCTCTCTTTAAAAACAAACAAACAAACAAACAAACTCAAATTTAGTTAAATTTAAATGACAATGTTGGAGCTGGAGATAAAGCTCAGTGGTAGAAAGCTCACCTAGCATGCATGAGGCCCTGGGTTGGATCCCCAGCTCCACCAAAATTAAATAAAAAAGACAACTTTACTGTACCGCTAAGACTCCAAAATTATAAATGCCTTCCTTTGAGAAGAAAAAAGAATCATGAAGCAGATGCTATTAAGCGCTAATTATTTCTTATTCCTATTCTGAAAGATTAACCCAAATTGGGACCCACTAAGATATTAGAAGCTTGCTAAAGAAAGTCCTGCAGCTAATCAGCTATTCAGTCAATAAAAATTGATTTGTGGCACCTCTACATAAGTAGAGCATAGTGGTTAAGGACATGGAGCTTAGGAGTGAGGCAGCACAGGGTAAAATCCTGGCTCTGCCTTATAAACCATGTGGCCATCAAGAGCAAAAGACTTCACTTGCAGTGTCAGATGAGAGAACACTAGTAACCACTCTGTGATGATGTATGTGTTCTAGGCATTAATATGTGTTCAGTACTGAGAACGCTATTAATGAATGTTGATATGCACGGTGCTGCACATACAACAGTAAACAGATGGACATGGCAGCCTGAAGAAGCCTGTGTCCCCACAGCATGGGATTCAAACTCACAAAGCAGCAATTACAACACATTTTAGTTGCCAGAATAGGGGCATACAGAAAAATATTAGCTAATGTTTACACAGCATTTACTCTGGCATAGGTACCTTTAAAAGTGCTTTACAGGGCTGGGACTATGGCTCGGTGGTAAAGTGCTTGCCTAGTGCATGTGAGGCCCTGGGTTTGATCCTCAGCACCACATAAAGATAAATAAAGGTATTATGTCCAACTACAAATAAAAATAAATAAATATTTTTTTAAAAAGTGCTTTACAGATTATTAACTCACTTAATTTTCATAATGGCCCTATGAGGAAGATATTGTTACTAGACCTCTTTTGCCCAAGACGATAAGAGGTCAAGTTGGGTGTGAGAGCACACTCCCAGCAACTCGGCAAGATGAGGCAGGAGGGGTACAAGTTCAAAGCTAGTCTCAGAAACTTAGCAAGGTCCCAAGCAACTGAGCAAGACCCTGCCTCAAAATAAAAAATAAAAAGGACTAGGGATGTGGCTCAGTGGTAAAGTGCCCCTGGGTTCAATTCCCCATATACCAATACTTCCCTCCTAAAAAATAGGTTGTGAGGTCAACGTGATTAAATAATTTGATAAAAGTCACACAGGAGACAAAAAACACAAAGACTCAAATCCAAGCAATTATAATTAGAGACCATGTTCCCAGCCATGCCATTCTGCACCATCCTTTTGTTTTTTTTCTTTTCTTTCTTATTATTTTTTTAAGCTGTGGATGGACACAGTATTTTTATTTTTTTAGGTGGTACTGAGAATCAAACCTAGTGCCTCATACATACTAGGCAAGCACTCTACCTCTGAGCCACAATCCCAGCTGTGTGTGTGTGTATGTGTGTGTGTGTGCATGCGTACAATTGAACCTAGAGGCACTCTACCACTGAGTTACTTCCCTATCCCTTTTTAAAAATTTTTTTTGTGAAGGGTACTGGGGATTGAACGCAGAAGCACTCGACCACTGAGCCATATTCCTAGCCCTATGTTGTATTTTATTTGGAGACAGGATCTCACTGAGTTGCTCAACACCTCACTTTTGCTGAGGCCAGCTTTGAACTTGCAATCCTCTTGCCTCAGCCTCCTGAGCTGCTGGGATTACTGGCCTGCACCACCACGATCTACTCCCTTCCCTTTTTATTTTTTATTTTGAGACAGGGTCTTGCTAATTTGCTGAGGCTGCCCTTGAACTTCCTATCATCCTGTCTCAGCCTCCTGATTGGCTAGGATTATGGGCGTGGGTCACCACTCCTGACAGACAACCTAGTATTCTGAGTACCATAAATTATTTAACCCTACTGATTCTTAACTTTTTCTCCTACAAATAAAATAGCAATGATTACCCTTGTCTCTCTGGAATTTAATTTGGGGATGAAAGTACTAGAGAATCAACTCAACATCATTTTAATTAACCTTAGTGATTTGAAATGTCACCTTCACTACACTAAATTCTCAAATGAATTTTGTTCTATTTCTGTACTCCCTGTTCAGTTCTATTGATATACATACATATATCAATTGTACACAAGAGGCAAACATTCTACCAACTGGGCTATATTCTCAGCCCTCAAATATATATATTTTCCCCTCCCCCGTGCCAGTATTTGTTAGTTGTTTAACTGTTCCTTAGCCTTCTTTCTTGGCTCAGCCACACCAAACTTATAAAGATCTGCAACCCCAGGATAACCGCGAATGCTCCAACAATATGAAACCATAGACCCTCGGCCACAAGACCCCGAATCTGAGGTTTCGTCACAGTGCCAGAACTATGGCAGTTATTGCCCTCCACACCAAGTCCTTCCTGGTAGATGGAGAAATGGACAGTCGACCTATATATTCTTGATCCATTTATTCATGCATCAATATCAAACTGTTTAATTTACTCCAATTTTTAACAAAACATTTTAATGTCTGGTAAGGCTAGGATCCTCCCTTTATTTCTTTTACCTACTTATTTTCAGAAATTTTCCAGATAATCTAGGAAAATGACATAATATTGAGTAGATAATTTAGAAATACTTCCCATTCCCATTTTAATAAGACTTGGTAAATACTAGAGGAACGCAAGGACTCAGAGGTGTGATCAGGACAAAGGGAGGCAATGCTCTGATTTTAGTTAGTTTAGCATGTTCACAGAGAGAGAGAGCAGGAAGAAGAAAAGGAGAGTTAAAGAGAGAAGGAAGGGGCTAAGAAAGATGAGGCTGAACTCCCTCCGGCAGCAACCTGGCTTCTGCTGCTTCCACTCCACTGAAATATACCTGAAAAGGACCCTAGGCTTTACCAGTGGCTAAAACCAATGGACTCCTTTGTCAAGTCCTCTAGATAGTGCCCCCCAATATAGCAGCCCTATGCTGGTGCCCTCTTCCTTGAATTTAGTACATGTCCCATCAAAGAGAATCTAATCCACACACGGTGATGTCTAGACCACTCACAGCAACATCTATCTTTGCTTTCATGCACCCTCCTTCCCTTTGTGCTTCTCCTCTCTACCGCATCTTTATTCACTTCCAACTGGAATTTCAGAATGGTGTGATGAAGCCTTTTGAGGCAAGGTGGTGTGGGGACAGATAATGGAGACCCAGAGGTTAGAAAACAGCCTCAGATGCGGCTGGGGGTTAGAGCACAGTTAGAGCTCTTGCCTAGCATGCCTGAAACCCTGGGTTTGCTCTCCAGCAAAAGAAAGAGAAGGGGAGAAGAAAAGAGGGGACATTCCCCAAGAATCTCCAACACTCACCTTAAAACCTATCTACCTGCAAAACAACTCCATAGTTACAAGGTGCCTGGTATAGTGTTTGGAAGCAGGATTTCTTTCTATCTGCTGAATGATCAACTACTGAATTATTTGTTGCTTATGTCAAAATTACTGCAAACACTAATGACAACTGCGGGTTATCCTAAAGAACTCATTTCTGAAGAACCTGGCAAAGACTCAATTTGTTATACATAAGTACAGTTTCATTGACATTTAGTCTAGGGCAAGTAAATTGCCCAATGCAGTGATTTATAAATTCCTCCAACTTAATTCTCTGATAGGAAGCTGAGCAATGTGCTGTGATCATTGGGTCTGATTTATATCAGAAAAGTGTACAAAAGAAAATGGAGGTTCTCTATCTTCCTCCTCTCCGGGTCTCCTGTTACTATATAACAGGCAGCCTTTTCCTTTAATTACCTTCTTCATGGCTTGAGAGCTTTGATGACTTGATTAAGCCTTGCAGTGCAGTTCCAGTTCCTACCCATCTGATTAATTAGCCCAAACCTTATTAACTTCCTAATTCTGATCAATAAGGCACTGATGCTAAACTGTGCAAGGGCAAACTGAGGAGGCAATTTTATCTCAAGACACAGTCCCTACTATTTTTTTTTTTGACTGTCTTTTCTTTATCCTACTTTCAATACCATTTTGGAATATAGTCCTAATAAGATGGTGCAACTCTTCATTCATAACCACTTTATTTCCTGCAACAGTACTATTTGATGAAACTATTTGGGGTAAGTTTGCTCTTAACCAGAGAAAGAAGATGATGATGGTGATGATGATGATGGTGGTGGTGGTCCTTTCTCTGCAGGAAATAGACACGACATGTAACAAGAAACCCTTCTTCTCCAACCCCCAAATAGTGTAGGGCTCTCCAACACACTGAAAGCATATTTCAATATTTCAGGACCAACACTATTCAATAAAACTATTTTATAATTTTTAATAGTCACATTTTTAAAAAAATTAAAAATTAACAAGTGAGCTTGGGGTGGTGGTGCACACCATAATCCCAAATCTCAGTGAGTTGGGACCTGAGGCAAGAGAATCACCAGTTTGAGGACAGCTTCACAACTTAGTGAGACTGTGTCTCAAAAGAAAAAAATTAAAAGGGCTAGAGATACAGCTCAGTGGTAAAGCACTCCTGGATTCAATTTTCAGTACCAGGAGGGTGGGGGGATTAACAAGTGAAATTAATCCTAATAGTATATTTTATATAACTTATAATGTCTCAAAAATATTGTTAACATGCAACCTAAATGAGAATGAATGATCTAGTGTGCTTTCTTTATCCACAATAAATCTTTAAAATCAGGCCTATGTTCTTTACTTTCAGCACATCTAAGTTCTATTACATTTTAAGTGCTCAATAAACGCATTTAACCAGTTCCTATCACACTAAAAGCAAAGATCTAGACCAGGGATTTGCTAACTTGACCACATAATCAGAAATGCCTAAAGGGCTGATTAAAACATTCACTATGGGGCCAATGCCCAGGGTCTCAGATTGAGGTGGCTGGGGCTAGGGTAGGGAATTTGCAATTCTAATAAGTTTCCAGGTGATGTTGATGTTTCTCTTTGGGAACCCCACTTTGAGAACCACAACTCTAGACATAGAAATGATTCCACCAAGCCCACCTTCTCCAACTTCCGCACAATCTGTGCAAAAGCAAATTCCTTTCCATGAAGATAGGTTTGCAAGTTGCTCTCAATTATATTTCCTTCCATCACTTTCTACCTTGAACCCTCTGATGAATTTCCCAGTTTTTTGTTTTTTTTTTTTTTTTTTTTTTTAGTGCTAGGGATTGAACCCAGGGGCACTTTACCACTGGCCACATCCCCAGCTCTTTTTATTTATTTATTTTTAAACAGGGTTTTGCTAAATTACTTTGGGCCTGAGGCTGACATAAGCCACCTCCCTCAGCCACCCAAGTCATTGTGGCTATAGGAGTGTACCACCAGGACTACTGCTGTGCTCCACTGTGCCAAGCTTCCCCCATGAACTTCTGAAACTTAAGGAATAGGCCAAACATTATCTTGATCTTTGAATCATCTCGGCACTTAGTGTATGCTGATAAATTGAATTATATGTGTTCCTGGTCTGCTGAGGGCCATTACCAAGTAGGAATGACGCATCGAAATTTCCTTGCCAAGCGTACCCCATGCTGCTTAGAGGACATTTGATGGGACATTGCATGCATGCTTTAATGAGGTGACCTTGCTCAAGGACCAAGGCAGATCCGGGTTTAGAGCTGATCAGGTTTGAGGAAGTAACCGGCTCCTTGAGTTTAAGGCGTTGCCAGTTTAAGATAATGGGTTTTAGGGAAGTTGGAAGTTGAAGATTATTGCTGGGATTAGGGTGTTCCTGCTGCTTGTTCCCGTTGAGTTCTCGTGAGATTAAAAGGGGATTTGGAGAGAGCCTCGTGGAGTAGGTGGTTGGTGCGGGAGACAGCAGAACGCGTTTGCCCCTGGACCTGTGTGGAGGTGGTGTGAGAGCTGGAATAAAGAATTGCTGTTTGAACCTACAAAGCTGTGAGTGCCTCGTGATTCTGGTGCCAAGCCGAGACATTGGCCTTGGCACTGGTCTGTCTCTCCAGGGACTGTTTACACTGCCAAGAGGGAATATACCTTCCAGAAGTCTCTGAGAAAGGTTCCCTGGCCTAAGGCCGAGGATCTGGACTGGAGACAGTGGCCTCACTCTCCATACTCTCTGTTCCCTTAAGAACCTTATATTTGTTTGTTTATTTATTTACTTATTTAGGGCACCAGGGACACTTAGCCACTGAGCCACATCCCTAACCCTTTTTATTTTTTATTTTGAGAGGATCTCACTAAGTTGCTTAGGGCCTCTCTAAATTGCTGAGGCTGGACTCAAACTTGTGATTCTCCTGCCTCAGCAAGTTGCTCTCAATTTTATTTCCCTCCATCGCTTTTTACCTTAAACTCTGTAATTAATTTCCCCAGTGAAATCCCAAGTTGCTGGAGTTTTAGGCATGCACCAATGCACCAGACCAGAATCTTTGATTTCTATCCCGTTCTCTTCTTTATTAAACTAGGTCAGTGCTTAATGCAGATACAAAATTCAGACATTACAAAACTGTGGACAAAGACAAAAGCAATGCCTCCTTGTTCCCCTCCATCCCCTAGTTTTCTCCAACCAGGTGCTCTCCCAGGGACTCAAAACACATTCCCAGTGTTTGGTGAGGCTTCTCAGAGACAGTCTAACTATAAATTTGAGTATATGCTCTTATGCATACACACACACACACACACACACACACACACAGTGTGTGTACCAGGGACTGAACCCAAGGATGCTTACCACTGTGCCACACCCCCAAGACCTTTTTAAATTTTTAAATTTTGAGACAGGATCTCACTAGGTTGCTTATAGCTTCACTAAGTTGCTAAGGCTGCCTTCAAACCTGTGATCCTCGTGCCTCAGACTCCCAAGCCACTGGGATTACAGGTGTGTGCCATGTCACCCCAGCTCTGATCTAAAAAGATTTTGAAGATGTTTCAATAGTTTGAAAACAATTCATACAGAAAAGAGTAGGGAGGGAATAAGATATATCTGTATTTGCTTCATAAGGATAAGAAATCTCTAGAAGGGCATTTAAGAAACAATAACTGTGGCTGCTTATGAGATGAGAGATCATGGAAGTGGAAAAATATTGGATATTTTTCATGATGCTTTTTTGAAGTTTTTTATACTTTAACCAGTGTAAATTAAAAATTTATTTAATTTTGTTCAAAATAAAAGTTTTGAGGGGCTGGAGATGTGACTCAAGCGGTAGCGCTCTCACCTGGCATGCGTGCGGCCCGGGTTCAATCCTCAGCACCACATACAAACAAAGATGTTGTGTCCGCTGAAAACTAAAAAAAAAAAAAATATTAAAAATTCTCTCTCTGTCTCTGTCTCTCTCTCTCTCGCTCTCGTTCTCCTCTCTTTCTCTATCTATAAATAAATAAATAAATAAATAAATAAATAAATAAATAAATAAATAAAGATTTTGATTTTTAAATCATGTGAATGTCTTATCTATTTACAAAAATTTTTTAAGTTCAAAATTAAGGAGACTGGGCTTGGGTTGTGCCTTAGTGGTAGAACGCTCGCCTAGCATAAATGAGGCACTGGGTTTGATCCTCGGCACCACATAAAAATAAATAAATATAAATTAAGGCATTGTGTCCACCTATAACTCAAAAAGTATATATTTAAAAAAAAAATTAAGGAGCCTGGGGCGGTGACCCATGCCTGTAATCCTAGGGAATGGAGTTCAAGGCCAGCCTCAGCAATTTAACAAAACTCTCAGCAACTTAGCAAGACCGGGTTTCAAAATAAAAAATAAAAACAAATAACAGGCCTGTGCAATGGTATACTTGTGTAATATTCATGGTTCTATAGTTCTGTCCCACAGTTGGGCAAATTACTTTTTTCTCTCTGTGCTTTAGTTTTTTCATGTTTTAAAAAAAAGATGATAATAAACTCTACCATAAAGTATTTAGAATAAGGCCTGACACAAATATATTGCTTCTGGATGGTAATATTTTAGGGTGCTTAAGCTTTCAAAATAAACTATAGGCCCAATGCTGTGACATATGCCCTTAATCTCAGAGACTCAGAAGGCTGAGGCAGAAGGATCTAAAGTTTGTATCCAGTCTCTGCAATTAGCAAGGTTTTAAGCAATTTAGCAAGATCCTGTCTCAAAAAAAAAAACATGAAAAAAGTGTGTGGGGGAGGCTGAGGATGTAGCTCAGAGGCAAAGATCTCCTGGGTTACCATAAACAAATAAAAAATAAAATTTAATTTTTTTAAAGAGAGAGAATTTTTTAATATTTATTTTTCAGTTTTCAGTGGACACAACATCTTTATTTTATTTTATTTTTTATGTGGTACTAAGGTTCGAACCCAGCGCCCAGCGTATGCCAGGCGAGCGCGTTACCACTTGAGCCACATCCCCAGCCCAAAAAAATAAAATTTAAAAAGTAAACCTTAAGGGCTGGGGGTATGACTCAGTGGTACAGTACTTGTCTAGCATTTGCAAGTCCCTGGGTTTGATCTCCAGCACTGCAGAAAAACAAAAATAAATATTACCCAATTTTCAGAAAGTACCTCAGTAATATCAATCATACAATTAATGAAAAAGATGCCACTATATTTGTACCAGATACTGTTCTAAGTACTTATTGTGAAATATATATGTAGTCCGGCATGGTGGCACACGCCTGTAATTCCAACAACTAGGGAGGTTGATACAAGAATATTCTAAGTTGGAGGACAGCCTCAGCAGTTCAGTGAGGCCCTAAGCAATTTAAAAAGACCCTCTTTCAAAAAATGACAAGGACTGGGGATGTGGCTCAGTGTTTAAATACCCTTGGGTTCAATTCCTGATTACAAAAAAAAAAAAGAAGAAGAAGAAGAAAAAGAAGATAGGAGTTAGATTCCTCAATTTGTAAACTCATGTAGACTTGTTGGTTGTTGTTTTGGTGCTAGGGATTGAGCCTGGAGGCTGTTTACCACTGAGCCACATCCTCAAACCTTATCCTTTAGTTTGAGATAGGATCTCACTCAGTTCCTGTGTCTGGTCTTGAACTCCTTGATCCTCCTGCCTCAATCTCCCACTGGCTGGGATTACAATCACGTGCCACAAGGCCCAGTTTTGGTTGTTTGTTGTTTACTATTTGCAGTGCTGGGGATTTTGAATCCTGCTAGGCGAGTGTTCTACCACTGAGCTGCATCCTTGGGCCCCACAGAATTTTTAAATACAACAGTTTTAGGAGCTGCAAGCCAAATTATCATATTAGGCAGCATTGTAAGGTTAACACTCTGCTTATAACACATTTTTTTTAATATTTATTTTTTTATTTCTCGGTGGACATAACATCTTTGTTTGTATGTGGTGCTAAGGATCCAACCCAGGCCACATGCATGCCAGGTGAGTGCACCACCGCTTGAGCCACATTCCCAGCTCAACACTCTGCTTATAAAACTCTTATGTCTGAGTGGTGTGGAAAGGGATGTAAAGAAAGTTGAATGCAATTTGGGCTTTGCTCTTAATACAGAGCCTAGTGTTTAAAAACAGCAGGGTGCAGCTCAGTGGGAGAGCTCCTGCTTAGTATGCACAAGGCCCCAGGTTTAACCCCCCACACAATACTACAACAACAACAACAAAAATAGCAGGAAAACAACTTTACTTAAAAAGGACAGAAAAATTATTTCTAATTTAAAGAGAATCTCAAGGATGAAAAACTTCAACAAAATTCACTCTTAGTAACTAAAGACATACATACACTGTTTCTGCTCTGAGAGCTGGGTACCTCAAAGGGAAGATAGACCATTCCAATTCTTAAAGAGAGAGCGAGAGAGGAGAGAGAGTGAGAGAGAATTTTTAATATTTATTTTTTAGTTCTCGGCAGACACAACATCTTTGTTGGTATGTGGTACTGAGGATCGAACCCGGGCCACAGGCATGCCAGGTGAGCGCGCTACCGCTTGAGCCACATCCCCAGCCCCTCCAATTCTTGTTTTGAATTTTTTAACTATAAGAACTCACAAGAACAGTGTTGTTTTTTTCCACTGAGGATGCTTTTAGCAGTAAGATATTGTTCTCCTTGATGACTACATGAAATAATCCTGAAATTAAAGACTTCACAACAAGAGCTTCCTAGACCAGATTTGGAGCTCTTAGAATTTATTCCTCTTTACTGTTCTAGGTGGCCTTGTTAAATAAACTAAAGGATGCAGGTGACAGTATCTGAACAAACACAGTTATTTTTCCTTCAAAAGTGTGTGCAGCCCTCCTCTTATCCAGTTGCTCGGTCTTTCACCTAGTTTGGTCTGGTACAGAAATTAACTTCATTTTACAGCTCATCACACTCAGCATATGCTCAGACAAATGGATTCCTGTGTCCAGAGACCAGTAAAATCCTTGCCTCCCTTGGGGATTCGGCTATAGCATTTGTTCTAGGACATTAATGGATGTCCTAACCAGTCCATGTTTTCTAAAGCAATGACACCTCAAGGTCATACTCTTAAAATAAGACTTGTTCGATATAATGACTGCATAAAAATCATACATATGCAGCACAGAGTCGTTCCTGGTGATGTGTACCATTTGTGTTGCTTCTTTTCCCAACATGGAATGTAATGGGCATGCTTATTCTAGGAGGCATTTTAAAAATCAACAAATCAATTTCTAGTAAGAAGCCTTTTGCTTGAGTTAGGGCAAGTGTTCAATCAGTACCCAATGCTTGCTCAGAACATTGCAGGGAAAATGAAGCTTGAAATGAATTTGTATGGAAAAAATGGTCAAGATGGCATGTTCTCTCAAACATAAGCCCCAAGTAAACAAACAAACAACAAAAAACACATCATTACCAAACTACTTCAGTTTATGGATCACATCACGACTTTCTGACTTTTGCAGTGCTTGGGCATGGACCCAGGGTCTCACAAATGCTAGATAAGAATTTTACCACTGAGACTAGTTTTGATAATGTTCTATCTTATGCAACATATTATCATTTTGGGAAACGAGTGAATGATACATGAGAACTCTAATTTTTTTTTGAGAATTCTAATATTTTTTAAACTTCTTTTTTTAAAAACTTTTTTTAGTTATACATGGACACAATATCTTTATTTTATTTATTTATTTTTATGTGGTGCTGAGAATCAAACCCAGGGTCTCTCACGTGCAAGGTAAGCGCTCTACCACTGAGCCACAACCCCAGCCCCTTTTTTAAACTTCTTGAGAGGCTTAAAATATTTCAAAAATAAAAATTATTATTTTAAAACTCACACAATTTTTCAAAGTTTATAAGAAAAATGACAGATCCTTCTCCTAGCCTTCCCCATTATTGATTCATACACTCCTTAAGGAAATTATCAACAGTAGCTACTTCCAAATTTCTAAATAAAATGCATATACTGCCTCCAGGTAGAGTGGCTCAAGCCTGTAATCCCAGCAGTTTGGGAAGCTGAGGCAGAAGGATTGCAAGTTCAAAGCCAGCCTCAGCAACCTAGAGAGACCCTGTCTTTAAAAAGTATATATCTAAAAGGGCTGGAGATGTGACTCAGTGGTTAAGCACCCTAGGTTCAATTCCAAGTACCAAACAACAACAACAACAACAACAACAAAAACATACACTGCCATTTATTCTCTTTCTTTCTTTCTTTTTCTTTTTTCTTTTTTTTTTTTTTCAGAGTGAACTGTTATCTTCTTATTGTGGAAATTCTACCACCCAGGTCCTACAAGTACGGATGGAGTCCCTCCCTCCATCCTTATAATATATTCATATTGTCCTTTCAGCTTAATCAGTATTACTAATTGTTTGTTATTTTGGCAGTAATATTATTCCCAACTGAGCCAAATAGAATACAATAGCTACCCCTTATCTGTGCATGATGCATTTCATGTAAAGATAGTGTCAAACTACATGTATACATCGTTTTCTCCTATATGCATTACAGTGTTGTCACGTAGAACCTGAGTAATGAATTCTGTCCTTTCATTTTTAATACTCTGATGCTTCCTTTGCATTACTACCCTTGCACTTTGGGGCAATCATCAAGGAAAATAAGGGTTATTTAAACACAAGCACTGTGGTATTATGATGTCAATCTGATAACAAAGATGGCTACTAAATGACTAAGGAGTATGTGGTGTGGATATGCTGAACAAAGGTATGATTCACATCCCAGGCATGATGGAGCAATATGCTGCCAGATTTTATTATGCTATTCAGAACGCTGTACTCATTATCTATTTTTGGAATTTCTTATTTAGTATTTTCAGACATCAGTTGATTGTGGTTGATGGAAACCTCAGAATATGAAATCATGGATAAGGAGCAACTATTGTAGTAGCCACAGTGTACTTTTCTGGTTGGTTTCTTGCTTAGTTTTTTTTTTTTTTTTTTTTGTAGATGGACACAATATTTATTTATTTATATGTGGTGCTGAGAATCGAACCCACTGCCCCACAAGTGCCAAGTGAGCGCTCTACCACTGAGCCCAACCCTAGTTTTCTGTGGGTTTCTTCCTTGCTTCCCTCCCCCTCTTTTTGGGTACCCCCATCCTGCCTGGGTTTGAACTGGCCACTCTAGTTTTGTGGGGGAACCATCACCCTGTGACTTTTCTTTTTTTTTTTTTTTTAAAGAGAGAGAGAGAGAGGAGAGAGAGAGAGAGAGAATTTTTAATATTTATTTTTTAGTTCTTGGCGGACACAACATCTTTGTTGGTATGTGGTGCTGAGGATCGAACCCGGGCCGCACGCATGCAAGGCCAGCGCGCTACCACTTGAGCCACATCCCCAGCCCACCCAGTGACTTTTCCTGCCATTATTCTGTTACAGACATCTGTGGCATGCCCTCTGTTTCCTGGACTCTATGGCTTCCTTTTCTTGGGGGAGGGGTGTGTGTGTTATTTTTAACATTTTTCTTTTAGTGAAACATCTTCCAGAAGCTTTCTATGAAATGGCCCACGAGGAAAAGGGGAGTATGTAGTTGGAGGCTGGAGGTGGGGCAAAATGCCTGATGTTTGGATATGAGGTCTCCTGGTTTGAAACTGATTTCCAGGCTGAGGATGTAATTCGGTGGTAGAGTGCTTGGGTAGCATGGGGGAGGCCCTGGATTCAAGGGAAGAGGAGACAAGGGAAGGAAAAGGAAGAGAAAGGAAAAAGAAAAAGAGGAAGAAAAGGAATGAAGAATTTCTCCCTGATGTCAGGGATCACTTCTGCAAAAAGAAAAAAAAAAAAAAGCAATAAATATCAGTGGCTCTAGTTCGTGTGCAGGTAGACTGCCCCGCATGCATTAGGCTCCTTCCTCAAAGGACTGGTCTCTAACTGCCGCCTGGGGGATCCCAAAAGTTAGCTGGGGAACCAGCCCAGTCTCCGGAGTTAGGATGGCGACAGGACATCAGGAGTGGGTCTGGAAGCTCTAGCCAGCCCTGAACAGTGAGGGGAGAAAGGAAGGAAATCCGTGCTCCGCTCTGTGGCCTGGGGGCCCCTGCCCCTCTTTAGCCCGAGGTCCGAAGATGTGGAGTTAAGAGGAGAAAGAAGCGGGAGACTGCGGCACCCGGTGTTTAGCAACTTGGGGCCACCGCTAACTGGTCCATCGTCGCAAACCCCTGCCATGCCGACGTATGTCTGCGACAGGGTCGGGACCTGGACCCTGCATCCCAACTGGAGAGACGACTATTCATAAACTGCACCTGAGCCCCGCCTGAACCTTTTTGCCTCCTTAACTCCCATCCCAGCCCGGAGCCCAGTTTCTCTGCCACTTCTGTCTTTACCAACCGGCAACCAACCGATCACCTCGGACACTGAAGAAATCAGGATCATGCTTTACCCAGGGGAGCTCAGAATAATTGTTCGGGTTGGGGTAGGGCGAGAAATGCAACGGAATAAATTTTAAAAAGAATAACAGTAGCCACTGTTGGTGTCTCTGCCATTGTGCTGTCAGCGCACCTCGACCCACACCTTTCTATCCCTTACCGCTTCGTCCCATCAGTTTGCGTCTAGAAATTTATTTGAACGAAAAACAATCGGATGTTTAGCACAGCCATTTGTAATACTGAGAAATCGTAAGCTACCACAATGACCATCAATAGGCAATTGCTCATAAATCACTGTAATCCTGTAAGTGAAAATGCGCACCTCTAGAGTCATTTTACCGGAGAATACTGAAGATCTATAGAAAATGTTCAGGATACATTAAATTTCTGGTTTAACAAATCGAAAACAAAAACAAACACCAAAAAAAAAAAAAAAGTAGATCTAAAGTGGACGGAGAGAAAATGGACAGTGACTATCCCCTAGGCGGCTGAAGGTTGAGCAGACATTTTCCTCAATGTTATTTTTACAAGGATAAAAGGCAAAAGATTATTTTAAATATCCCGAATCTCTCTCGCCTCCTTAGTTTGTCGCGTTAGAGGCGACTCCGGGTTTGCAGCAAGAGCGCGAGCCGCTGTGAAGTTCCGCAGGTGCCGGCGCCCGAGCGCCCAGGGACCGCGACTAGCAGCGGAGCTGGTTGGCAGACCCTTGCCTTTTGCTGGGGTGTGGGAACAGCTGGAGACAGGTGGGTTGGGGGCGTAGGCCGGGACCTACGCACCTGCACCGGATCTCTTCCAAAGACCCCCTGCTGCCTCTCAAAGTGACCGGCGAACCCTGCAGACGGTGCCTGTCCCACTGTGTGTTGGATTCGGGAATCGACCCGAAACTACAAGACCAATCAAATGTCCTCCGATTTAGAGCTCTGTTTAGGCCTGAAAGTCTTCAAATGGCCTCTTAGGTCCCCAAGGGACCTCAGCCACGGTGACATTTTGCGTCCCAGCCCTAGAAATCTTTCGGAGGCTGTGATTGTGCATGGGAGAGGGCTGCGCCTGGACATCCGCTTGCCGGGCAGTGCTGGTGGCAAGGGATGGTTGTTTGAACAGAGACTGGATCGACTTCCACTTGAGACCAGGGAACTAGGGTGAAATGAACCCGAGGTGGCTGCTGGCTCCTTGGGGACATAGTCGGGAGAAGCTGTGCTGGCCATCTGCTGGCCCCGCTTTGGGGACATCTGCTTGGAGGTTCCTAAAAGCTGAAATAATTTTCCTCAGAATCTGCCATATTCCCCTCTCCGCACATCAAGCAGGAAACCCTGTTCTGGATTGCTCTGCTGGAGGTTAAGGATAAACAGGAAAACAAACAATCAAACAAAAATAAATAAAAACACCAGCTTTTCTGAAGTTTTCTAATTCACATGCTGATAAAAGGGGCCAAAAAGGAATGTCTCATAATAGCAAACATGGACTCTAGGTGGGACCCATCCTGCATATTTTGTGCATAAAATCCCCAGATGATAATAAAATTTGCCTTCTTATTTCTTTTCATAAGGAAACTGAGGCTGATTGGGGTAACAGGACAGGCTGGGGTGATAATAGCTGCAGTAGTTAAAGATAGCCCTGAAATAATTTAAATATGGCCTGAAGGTTCTTAGGAAGGTTTCCCATCTGAATTCCTTTTGCCTAGGTACTAAAGCCTGGGAAATTGTAGTTTTTACTATCTGTCTTGAGTGAAGAACTATATATAATTCCTTATAAATATGTATCTGCTGAGCAAAGAACAACAGAAAGAGGGAAGAAGAAAGGAAGGAAGGTGCTATACATGTTCATCTACTGGGCTGGGGACATAGCTCAGTTGGTAGGGTGCTTGCCTCACACGCACAGGCCCTGGGTTTAATCCCTAGTGCAAAAAAAAAAAAAATGTACATCTACTGAACAGGGATTTGGGGTATTATTGTTGTTTTGGTTGCAGGCATTAAGCCCAGGGTCACTTAACCCCTGAGCCACATCCCCAGACTGCTTTTTTTGTTTTATTTTTGAGATGGTCTTGCCAAGTCCTTAGGGCCTTGCTGAAGTTGCTGAGGTTGGTCTCAAACTTGTTATCCTCCTGTCTAAACCTCCAAGTTGCTGGGTTTTCACCATGCCTAACTGGGCTCTTTTTCTTTTCTTTCTTTTTTTTTTTTTTTTGGTACTGGGTTTGAACTCAGGGGCACTTGACCACTGAGCCACCTCCCCAGCCTTATTTTGTATTTTTATTTAGAGACAGGGTCTCACTGAGTTGCTTATTGCCTTGCTTTTGCTGAGGCTGGCTTTGAACTCAAGATCCTCCTGCCTCAGCCTCCTCCTGCCACAGCTTCCCATCCGCTGGGATGATAGAGGTGCACCACCCTGATGGGCTGGCAGGATTCTTTTTGACTTTGCATTGTATTCTGAGATTTTTTTCCAGTGTTCGTGCAGAAAGTTCTTAAAAATGTTTGTGGAAAGAATGTCAGAAAAACTTCAATTTTAATAATCACCCATACTCTGTTGTATCAATTGTATAAATGTACAAGTCTTACTGCTGAGTTTGTAGGTTATCAGCTTTCATTGTCAAAAAGAGTGCTGATCAGAACATACATTTATAAGTTCATAAATCTTTGCATTTTTGATTCTCCTTCAAAATGATTCCTAGAGGCAGGCAGGGTGGTACACACCTGTAATCTCAATGGCTTGGGAGGATGAGGCAGGAAGATTATAAGTTCAAGGGCAAGCTCAGCAATTTAATAAGACTCTGCCTCAAAATTTAAAATAATAAAAATAAAAAGGACTGGGGATGTAGTGCAGAGGTAGAACACCCCTGGGTTCAATACCCAGTATTTAAACAACAACAACAACAATGAAAAAAAAAAAAAAAGAAGAAGAAGAAAGAAAGAAAAGAAATCAATAAAAGAAATGATTCCTAGAACTGTATATACAAGTTTAAAGACTATAGATCTTTTGATAGGCAGTGTTTACTTCCTTACTAATATGGTTGTACCAGTCTATAGATCTTGCAGAATGTGTATACTCTCTTCCTTTCAATACTGATGAGGTTGAGAATTCACTGTGAAGGCATGAAAGTGACAAGGTCATTGTACAACTAGATGGTGGTCAGATAGGGTATTTGAGAGGCAGTACTAGGGATTTAATCAATCCAGGGGCAATATACCACAGAGCTTCATCCCCAGTCTTTTTTATTTTTTTTTATTTTTGGACAGGATCTCACCAGATTGCTTAGGGCCTCACTAAATTGCTGATGCTGGTCTTGAACTTGCAATCTTCCTGCCTCAGCCTCTGGAGCTGCTGGAATTATAGACATATACCACCACAGTCAGCCCAGATGGGGCATTATTTGGGTGGTGGGCTGCTAGGGATTAAACTTCTCCATGCACTCTACCTATCACTGAGCTACACCCCCAGCTCATTACCTTCTTTAACTGTACTGGAAACCTGCTGTGTGTGGCCATCTCCAGCATACCCAGAACCATGCATATCGTTGAACAAATGAATGTGTTTGTTTCTTGCTTCCCATCTTCCACCCCCATTCCATACTCACAACCTAGTAAAACTCTGGGGTGGTCATCTCTGTGTGCTTTTTCAGTGAAAAATAGACATCAGGCTGCTAGCACAAGGCATAAGTACATCATTAGGTTGTCTTTCCCATTCACAAGAATTTGCACATGCTCTGTTTTCTCATTTGTTCTACTTCGTGCTCTTGATTTCCTCTTTTTTTAATACTTATTTTTTAGTTGTAGTTGGATACAATACTTTTATTAATTTATATGTGGTGCTGAGGATCAAACCCAGGGCCTTGCACATGCCAGGTAAGCGCTCTACCGCTGAGCCACAACCCCAGGCCCTGTTTTTCCCCTCTTTGGGCTGTCACTTCAGGCTGCCAGACACTGGCTCATATATAATAGGTGACTTAATAAACATTTGTTAAGTCATAAATACTATGACAATAAAAAGAAGGACAAATCTCATCTCTTATACACTCATTCATTCATTTATTCACATAACAAATGTTTATTAAGTCATTTATTATATATAAGCCAGTATGCTTGCTGGAGGAATAGGAGGAAATGATATTGACCTCACTAGCATTTATGAGGCCCTGGGTTCAATCCCCAGCACTGCAAAAAGACAAAGAAAAAGAAATAACATTGATATTAACATCTATTGAATATGTGCTGAATAATAGGCTCTGTCTTAAGGACTAAAATTACTATGGTGATCTTACGTAATCCTATCATAGCTCAATCAGATAAGTACTATTACTTCCCCAATTTTACATATAAGGGAACTGAAACCCACAGAAGGTAAAATTTTCACACCTTTATTATTTTTTTGTGTGTGTGTGTGGAAGGGGTATCAGGAATTGAATTCAGGAGCCTTGACCATTGGGCCACATCCCCAGCCCTATTTTGTATTTTATTTAGAGATGGGGTCTCACTGAATTGCTTAGTGCCTCATCATTGCTGAGGCTGGCTTTGAACTCCCAAGCCTCTGGGATTATAAGTGTGCACCACCACACCTGGCAGTTTACATAACTTGTTAAATGGTGGAACCGAGATCCCATTCCAGGCAGTCAGCTCTCAAAGGAAGGTTCCAGAAGGGATCGGCTGGTATTCTAGGCAGAAGGGGCATGATAAATAAGTCACTGAGGCAGAAAGCAGATTGGCTTGTTAAAGAAACGGTAAAAAAAACAAAACAAAACAAAACAAAAAAACTTATATGGCCACAGCACAGAGTTCTAAGGGGAGCATCTCTCAGAGTGGAATTGGAGGAGAGTAAGTGATAACTGATTTGTGCTTACAAAAGATGCATCTGTTTGGAAGAGAATGATCTGGAGAGGGGCAGGAATCAGTGCCATAGATATTATATTGGTTCAGGCAGATGAGATGGGGCCTTAATCTTGGAGAGGAGATGTATGAACAGGATGTGAGGGATGGCCACCAGCTTCCTAGGGCAGGAGACGGAGATACCTTTCCTCAAATGGTGGCAGAATGGGGAGAACTGAGGGACACTCAGGCTTGTAGAAGGTCTTGAGTTTAGTTTTGGATGTGTTTAAATCAGTTGCCTCTTAGACACAAGTAGGGATTCTAAGCAGAAGCTCAAATCAACATGTAGGAGGAATTAGCGGGCTTGTTGGTGCACACCTATAATTCCAGGACTGGGGAGGTTGAGGCAGAGGATCACAAGTTTCAGACCAGCCTTGGCAACTCAGAACGTAATTTTGAAAAACTCTTTTTTTTGTGTGTGGTGCTGGAAATCAAACCCCAGAACATAATTTGGAAGGTTCAGGCAAGGAACCTTAAAGACCTCTCTATAGTTTTGTTTTTTTGTTTTCAGATTTTCATATGACTGTCAACTGACCAAAAAAAAAGGGATTATTTCAAGAAAGAACATTTACACTTCGCTACGTTTTCTTTGCTCTTTTTTTTTTTTAATTTTTTTTAGATGTCGATGGACCTCAATTTTATTCATTTATTTATATATGGTGCTGAGGATCGAAACCAGGGCCTCACACATGCCAGGCAAGCACTCTACCACTGAGCCACACCCCCAGCCGCATGTTTTCTTTACTCTTTTTTCCCCACCATTTCTGCATTGCTATGTTTAGTTTATATTATTATTATCATTATTATTATTACTATTATTTGTTCACAAACAGGGTACTAATGTGCTGTGCAGGCTGGTCTCAGACTCATGGGCTCAAGTGATCTTCCTGCTTCAGCCTCCTGAGTTGCTGGAACTACAGGCAGTTGTAGGTACCACCATACCTACAACTGAACAATTTACTTAATTTGTGTATGTGTGTGTGTGGGGGGGCCGGCAGGGGTAACAGGGTACCAGGGATTAAGCCCAGGCCCTTGAGCACATAGTACTAAGCTACAACCAACCTTTTTTTATTTTATTCTGAGACAGGGTCTACATTAACTTGCCAAGGCTAGCCTTGAACTTGCCGTCCTCTTGCCTCAGCCTCCAATAGCTGGGATTACAGGAGTGTACTACCATGCCTGACATAACTAAATATTTAAAAATCTCCTTAGCCAGGCATGGTGGTACATGCCTGTAATTCCAGTGACCTGGAAGGCTGAGGTAAGAGGATGTCAGTTCAAGGCCAGCCTCAACAACTTAGAGAGGCCCTAAATAACTGAGCAAAATAAAAAATAAAAAGAGTTGGGAATGTGGCTCAGTGCTTAAGTACCCTTGGATTCAATCCCCAGTATAAAGAATTAAAATAAAGGGGCTGGGATTGTGGCTCAGTGGTAGAGCGCTCACCTAGCACGTGCAAGATGCTGGGTTCAATCCTCAGCATCACATAAGAATAAATAAATAAAATAAAGGTAAAAAAAATAAAAATAAAATTTAAGTTTAAAAAATTTCCTTAGAATTTCACTTACAGAAATGGTGAGTCGAGTTTTAAACCCTAGTCTTCAGAAAATACTGCAGTGGATAGTTTCAGTTCTTTCCCTAGATTTATGAATGACTAATCTTTTTCTTTGGGAAGAGGCGGATAGTGGGGATTGAACTCAGGGTCACTCAACCACTGAGCCAGGTCCCCATCCCTATTTTGTATTTTATTTAGAGTCAGGGTCTCATTGAGTTGCTTAGCAGCTTGCTTTTTGCTGAGGCTGGCTTTGAACTTGAGATCCTCCTGCCTCAGCCTCCCAAGCGGCTGGGATTACAGGTGTGCACCACTGCTCCCGGCCATGAATGACTAGCTTTTTTAGGCAGTATATTTTCCTCAACAAAATTTATTCTGCCAACATCCTTTGGGTTCCTGCTGTGCAAGACACACAACCACTGAGATGATCTAAATTAGGCACTCAGGTGATTTTTTTTTAATGAGAAAAGAACAGGAAGTTGGCACGCAGTGGTGCACATCTGTGATCCCAGCAAATCAGGAGGCGGAGGCAGGAGGATGGCGAGTTATGGCACTTGCAGGTAAATGGATGGAGTTGGAGAATATCATGCTAAGCATGATATCATGATATCAATCCCCCAAAACCAAAGGCTGAATGTTTTCTCTGATAAATGGATGCTAATCCATAATATATGTGGGGGGCAGGCGGGGAGGAATGAGTGGAGGAACTTTGGATGGGGCAAAAGGGAGAGGGGGGGAGGGCAAAGAAGCAGGAAAGAGACAGTGGAATGAGATGAACATTAATACCCTTACATGTATGATTGCACGAAGGGTGTGACCCTACTTTGGGTACAACCAGAGAAGTCAAAAATTGTGCTCCATTTGGGTACCATGAATCAAAGAGCATTCTGCTGTCATGTACAAGTGATTAGAACAAATAAATAAATAAATAAAAACCAGCCTCGGCAGCTTAATGAGACCCCATCTAGAAAATAAATAAATAAAAAATAAAAAAGGCTGGGAATGCAGCTCAGTGGCAGAGAAGGTCAGGAGGGAGGAATGGAAGAGGAGAAGGAAAGGACCAGAAGATGATTCTCCAAGACGATTCTTGTCATGACAGAATCTGCAATTTGGTGAAGACCTACTACTTTTAAGATACTAACAGATGTTCCTTCTCTTTTAGTAAAATGATAATATGTTTATTCCCTAAGAATGTGATCGAAAAAAATCAATCTTTGTGCACTCTGGGTCAGATAGGCATGCAAATATAAAATGCTTTATGTGAGACAGATTACTTAAGAGCCTAAAGACAGTGAATTTGTGTTTGAAATGAGAAACTGAACTTGCCCTGCATCAAAGCATGCATGCCGATTTCATCTATCTGCTTTTTAGCCATTTATCAACCAATCATTAAGTGAGTTAACTCTACACCCAGGGAATGCTGATGGCAGCATTAGCCATAAATAAATAAGCTAATATGTACAACAGCTAAATGAATAGACTTTTCCTTGGTGTTTTATGGCCTGAAAAGAATGCAGCTTTTCATTAAAGGAATCATTTGAAAATGTGGAAACTGATACTGCCCCAGCTCAGGGCTCTCTGCTCATTGATAATGGGCTCTGGATTCGTGGTGGGGGTGGGAGACTGATGTCCATTTACTTTAGCAAAGATTGTTATTGAATGAAACCTTTAATGGGGGCGTTTATGATTCCACTCAGCTAAGAGCTCACAGCTGCCTTAGAATAGTCTTTCCCTCCACCTTGACAGCTCTTAGAGAATCAATACAGGTAATATGTCAGTTGGTGGTCAGCAGTCCTGTAAGTAGAGAGGTATGACTGAAATGGAAACTGACAGGTAGCCACTTAGAGAGAGGGTCTGGGGTAAACACTTTGAAAAGTGAGGCTTCTCTCGGGAGTGAGGGAGTGTCCCACCCTCAGACTGCAGTTGGTGCTGGGATCAGACAGGAAGAGATCAGGAACAAAGACTAGATAGCAGCTTCGTCATTCAGAGCTTAGGAAACATTTTACATAAGGAGGTGCCTTTGGAGTCCACAAGTCATAAGGTTTGTCCCCTTGTAGCATCTGTCAGTAGTCGCACTTAAAAAAAAATATATTTAAAAGAAAAAAAATTTTTTTTGCAGTACTAGAGATTGAACTCTGGATGGTTCTATCAGTGAGCTACATTCTAGCTCTTCCTTTTCCTTTTCTTTTTTTTTTGGGGGGGGGGAGGTGCAGAGGGGTAGCAGGTGTGGAACTCAGGGGCACTCAACCACTGAGCCACATCCTCAGCCTGATTTTGTATTTTATTTAGAGACAGGGTCTCACTGAGTTGCTTAGCACCTTGCCATTGCTGAGGGTGGCTTTGAACTTGGGATCCTCCTACCTCAGCCTCCAGAGCCGCTGGGATTACAGAAGTACGCCACCACGCCCAACCCTTTTCATTTTTTATTTCGAGACAGAGTCTCATTCAGTTGCTGAGACTCAAACTCCTGCCTCAGCCTCCTGAGTAGCTGGGATTACAGGCATGAGCCATCTCACCTGATTCAAAAAAAACATTTTTTAAAAAGCTGCAGTAAAATACACAAAACAAAAAGTTACCACCTGAATTTACCAAACTAACAGTTTGGTGGCATGAAGCACATTCACAGCCATCTCTACCATCCATGGCCAAAACTCATCTTGGAAAACCTAAGTTCTTTCTTTTTTTCCCTCGGTACTGGGAATTTAACGCAAGGGGCTTAACCATTGAGCCATATGCCCACACTTTTATTATTATTATTATTATTTTTTATTTTGAGACAGGGTCTCACTAAGTTGCTTAGGGCTTCACTAGGCTGCTGAGTCTGGTCTCAAACTTGCGATCCTCCTGCCTGAGCCTCCCAGCTCTCTGGGATTATGTGCATGCTATCCTAGCAAGACTGAAACTCTTGTATCATTGAATAATAACTCCCTACGACTCTGCAGCCACCATCCTACTTTCTATGAATTTGACCACTCTAGGTACCTCATGTTAGTGGACCCATATAGTATTTATCCTTTTGTGACGGGTTTATATCATTTGGCATAATCTTCTCAAGTTTCATCCATGTAGCAAGTATCAAATTTCTTTCCTTTAAAACTTTTTTAATGAAAACATATTTTTAATTTTTTGCTTTGATATTTATTTTTTGAGATGGGTTTGTTATGTTGCCCAGGCTGACCTCAAACTCCTGATTTCGGGTGACCCTCCTGCCTTAGCCTTTTGAGTAGCTAGGACTAATGGATAGATATTTTTAAATCCACCCATAGGAACTGTACTTATTGATGGGACACAGTGTGGTGTTTCAGTTCATGAAAATAATGGGAAATTTCCTTCCTTTTTAAGGCTGAACAATATTTGATTGTATGTATACACATTTTATTTATTCATTCATCCATTGATGGGAATTTGGGTTGCTTGTGCCTTTTAGCTCTTGGGTCATCTCTGATTTTGGACCTCAAACTCACTAACTCATCGTTTTTCTTAAACAGCTGTTTCATGAACTACAGAGATGTAAAAACCCTTCTTGAGAAAATTTAAAAAGCAATACTTAGGCTCGGAACACCCCAAATCTCCTCACCTTTGTCCTTCAGTATATGTTACAACAGTATAAAATACTATTTTTAAAGATAATCAGTAGTTGGGTATGGTGGGATACAAAATCCCAGTAGCTTAGGAGGCTGAGGCAGCAGGATCGCAAGTTGGAGGCCAGACTCAAGCAATTTAGGGAGATTCAGTAGCTTCGTGAGATCCTGTCTCAAAATTAAAAATAAAAAGGGTTTGGGATGTAGCTTAGTGGTAAAGCACTCCTGGGTTTGATCCCTAGTACTACTATTACTACTACTACTAATTATTATTATTCCCAAACTTCTGACCCTAAGAATCTTCTGGACACTACCTATAATTTCAGATTTTCAAATAATAAATAAATAAACTTTAAAATCTCAAAAATAAATAAATAAATACACTAACTTAAATCTCAAAAAAACGAAAACCAGATTCTCAGATCCTCACCCTCACCATGACTGGGAATCAGTGGTGGCAAAGAACATCCTAGGAGCCTGGGTTGGGCTTTAATAGTCACTGCAGTTTATTTTTAGCTTCAGGGAAATTTGAGAAAGACTTCAGTTTCATAGGGGCTCCTTATTACTACCAACAAGACCTGTCTGAAGTTAAAATATTACTTTTTTTTTTTTTTTTTGCTACTGGAGATCTAACCCAGGGCATTTTACCACTGAGCTACATCTCCAGTCTTTTATTCTTTTTATTTTGAGACAGGGTCTCACTAAATTGCTGAGACTGGCCTCAGTCTTGGAATCCTCCTCTCTTAGCCTCCCAAGACTCTGGGATTATGGGTGTGTGCCACTGTGCCAGGCAAAACATTATATCTTAATGAATAAATGGCTGGGTTGTTTTTTTTTAAATTTTTTTAGATGTCAATAGACTTTATTTATTTATATGCTGCAGTGCTGAGAATAGAACCCAGTGCCTCACACAAGCTAGACAAGGGTTCTACCACGGAGCCGCACCACCAACCCGCTTTATTTCTTTTTGAATATGGATTCTCAATCTGATAGCATGCACCTATTGTCAGGACATTAGGGGCCAGGCATTATCTTAGGTGCTGAATAAGTAAACAGCCACAACCACAAACCTACTTTTCTGATTTTACAACTGAAGTCAGTGTTTAATCCTGGGTTGATAGACCCATCGATGACTGACATTTGGATTATAGGATCAGGATTCTCGAGGACTTCTGTTTTGCCTTTAAACATTTTTGTAACTAATACAGTTCACACACAGATCCCTGTTTTTTAGTCTCTTTTTTATGTTATTCAAGTAATACAGATTAAAAATTACCCCCCCCCTTTTTTTCATTTTCATTTCTTCTCCTTCTCAAAAACTGTCACATCTTGTAACAAACAATAGCATGTAAGTGCCCAGGTCACTGGTGATCTAGGAGACGCCCTTGTGATCGACAATCGACAATTACCAATAAGTTTGGGGCTGTACTCAAGGGTCTTCTTCTAAACTCTTAACTGCCTGGCTGTAAACTAGGCTCCTAATCAGCAGAGAAGATGTCAGATTCTGCTGTTACCATCTAGGGACACACCTGCCTGGGGCAAACCCAGGGGGTGGGGTGGATTTGTGATTTAAGAATTAGGAAATATGAATGGATGAAAAAAATGTGGCATTTATACACAATGGATGGAGTATTACTCAGCACTAAAAAATGACAAAATCATGGCATTTGCAGGGAAATGGATGGCATTAGAGCAGATTATGCTAAGTGAAGCTAGCCAATCCCTAAAAAACAAATGCCAAATGTCTTCTTTGATATAAGGAGAGTAACTAAGAACAGAGTAGGGACAAAGAGCATGAGAAGAAGATTAACATTAAACAGGGATGAGAGGTGGGAGGGAAAGGGAGAGAGAAGGGAAATTGCATAGAAATGGAAGGAGACCCTCAGGGTTATACAAAATTACATACAAGAGGAAGTGAGGGGAAAGGGAAAAATAATACAAGGAGGAGAAATGAATTACAGTAGATGGGGTAGAGAGAGAAGATGGGAGAGGAGGGGAGGGGAGGGGGGATAGTAGAGGATAGGAAAGGCAGCAGAATACAACAGACACTAGTATAGCAATATGTAAAACAGTGGATGAGTAACTGATGTGAATCTGCAATCTGTATACGGGGTAAAAATGGGAGTTCATAACCCACTTGAATCAAATGTATGAAAGATGATATGTCAAGAGCTGTGTAATGTTTTGAACAACTAATAATAAAAAAAATTAAAAAAAAACCCAGAAAACTAAAAAAGAATTAGGAAATAGAGCTAGCAGGCTCCCTCCACAGGAATTACAACCTTGGAACAACCTCTACCAGGTCCTAGAGAGAGTTTGGCTTTGGCACCTTTAATTCAAATAACTCAGCGTAGAATTCACCAAGAGAATTTTGAATGGCCTTCTCTGGATCAGGTCTAGACAGCCTTGTAGCGATCACAATAAGAAGACTGTCCAACTGTCCTTGAAAACAAGATGGAAAGCCAGACGTGGTGGTGCACGCCTCTAATCCCAGCAACTCTGGAGGCTAAGGCAGCCAGCCTCCAGCCTCAGCCACAGTGAGGCCTTAAGCAACTCAGTGAGACCCTGTCTCTAAATAAAATACAAAATAGGGCTGGGGATGTGGGTCAGTGGTTGAGGGCCCCTGAGTTCAACGTCTGGTTAAAAAAATATATATGTATCAAGGATAATGAGTGAGTGACTTTATCATGTTTTCCCTCTCTACTGCATCTCACTAGATGAATTGGTTAATAATGGGGAAAATCACAAATTTGATCCTAAATCTTGCCTACTATTTTTATTAGCACTTAAAAAATAATTCACATAGATATATGAACACATATGAAAGCAAGAAGAGTAATATTAGCACTTTTAAGGAATTTATAAAAATCAAGAATGAAATGCCAACCCCTTTGATATCACACACACACACACACACACATACACACACACACGTCGGGGGGTACACATATACAGGGTCTTGCTTTGTGTGTGTGTGTGTTACTACACATTTGAACTCAGGGCTTTGTGCATGTTAGGCAAGAGCTCTATCCCTGAGCTACATCCCCAGTCCCCAGATAAGAATTCTGATAATATGGATGAAAAAGAATGAAAGTGAAAAGAATACATTATCCTGAGATCATGTCATATACAAAAATAGAACCACAATCTCCTTCCTAACCATTACCTTAGTAATTAAGGCTAAGTATCTCATTTCAAGATACTATAAAGATTACTTAAGCCAACAAACCAATAAGGTGAAAATTGTTTGCAGTAACAAATGGAAGCAATTTCCTGAATATGTAACTTCTTTAAATCATAGAGAAAATGTGTCCCCTTATGGAATTCCCATACTTTACAGAGAAATTATTAATATGGGAGGCCGTTATTTCTGTATTCTTTTTTCTTTTAAAATAAATTTGGTTATTTTATCTTAATATTTGTCAGTGAAAACGTTCTGAAAGGACTACGGCTGTAGCTCAATGGTAGAGCACTAGACTACCATGCAGGAGGGCCTGGCTATGATTTCTAGCACTGTGTGGAGGCAGGAAGAATTCTATATTGTAGAGTCATGGTACCTAGTCTCTACTGAGAGAATTCAACGTACAAATTTGTTCTCCTGAACTTTGTTCATAACAACGTTATGCAATCACTGCCCCGATACAAGTCAAGACATTCTGAGAGCACTTACAACCTACCATGTCAAAACTGGACCCCCCCCAGTAGTAGAGGGTCTAGGATGGTACTCATGATCTCAGCTCTATTATACTGTGAAGGGCAGCTCCTCCCAATCTTTCCGGTATTTTGCCTGTGTAAAAAACTAAGCTGACTTTATGGCCACAACACTGAGCCTGCCGCAGGCCCACTGGGGTCCCAGGCATCTGTCTACTTTGACAGTTTTGTTTGCTGTGCAACTGACAACTTGGCCAAGTCCTAGGGCACCCTGAGGGCCCATTAAGTGCTCCATCAATATCACTGATGCCACTCTACTTCGAGCTTCATTTTTCCAGGGTTTCAAATGTCCCTTTTTATACATTTTTTGTTTAAGGAATGAACCATCATTTAGCAGATAGAATCAGGTGGGGCAAAGAAGTATGAGCAGAGAAACTAACAGTAGTTTCCATAACAAGGCTCCCTCTCTGCGGAGTTCCTTATTTACAACAGTAAAATGACCAAATGTATTCTCTGCTTTTCCACTAACCCCAGTAAGCAAGTAGATTGCTCTGCCTGCAATCTACATGCTAATGCTTTCTCCTAATATATGGCTTTGTGATTTTGCCATGCTACTAACTTTCATTCACTGCTGTTTCAGGAACTGGGTGAAAGCAAATAAAGTAATGGTTCCTGAACTCATTATGGACTGCTGAGCTCCACTTCCCCCAAATTTTGGATTTAGTAAAAAAATGGGTCAAGTCAAGAGAATTTTCCTTTTGTGGGTCCTGGGGATTAAACCCAGGAGCACTCTACCATTGAACTACATTCTCAGCCCTAATTTTCAATTTTGAAAGAAGGTCTCACTAAATTGCCCAAGCTGGTCTGGAACTTCCAATCCTCCTGCCTCAGCCTCCTGAGTTGCTGGGATTACAGATGTGTGCCTCTACACTCGGCTACCTTTTATGGTAACAGTTAAAGAGAAGGAAATATTTATCAAGCATCACCCAGTATACACAGTCTCATTTAATTCTCATAACACCCTACAAAATAATTATTGCCTTATTTTATGGATGAAAATGTAAGACCTCAGAAATTTAATTTCTTGATCAACTTTATACAATGAGGAAATGGTGGGCAACTCCATATTCTATATTTTTATATAGTTTGGTGCTTATAACACTTTTTAGTCATCACAATTATATTAGTTCAGAGTTTTAATCCCATTCTACTTTATTTTTTAAAAAAATTTTTTTAGTTGTTGATGGACTTTTATTTTATTTTTTTTTAAGAGAGAGAGACAGAGAGAGAGAGAGAATTTTAATATTTATTTTTTAGTTTTCGGCGGACACAACATCTTTGTTTGTATGTGGTGCTGAGGATCGAACCCGGGCCGCACGCATGCCAGGCGAGCGTGCTACCGCTTGAGCCACATCCCCAGCTCCAATTTTATTTATTTATTTATATGTGATGCTGAGACTTGAATCCAGTGAGTCACACATTCGAGGCAAGCGCTCTACCACTGAGCCACAACCACAGCCCTATCTCAATTCTACTTTCTATAAAGTGGTTTGTCTTCTACTTTTTATTAGTGCTACAAGCTAGTTCAAATCATATTTAGAGAGGTGACATACACAGAAATAAACATAAAAAAGCTTCAGATTAATTATCAAGAAAGATATTAAGACCAGCTTGGGCAATTTACTTTATTTCCAAAACCAAAAACTGAGATATGTAACCAGATAAATATATTCAAAACTTTTCAAACAGATCAGATTGAATGAAGTGATTCTCAAAATTTCCAGTATGGCCAGGAGTGGCGGTGCATGCCTGTAATCCCAGCAGCTCAGGAGGCTGAGGCAGAAGGATGGCAAGTTCAAAGCCAGCCTCAGCAACAGTGAGGCCCTAAGCAACTCAGTGAGACCCTGTCTCTAAATAACATACAAAATAGGACTGGAGATGTGGCTCAGTGGTCGAGTGCCCTGGGTTCAATCCCTCATACCAGAAAACAAAATTTTTTCCTGTGTGGCGTGCATGTATTATTTGACATGAACATATTTGGGTGACTATTGGATAGCAAAATGAAACAAACAAAGAAACAAAAAGTCACCTGAATTTGCTATTAATCAATTGCAAAAAAGAAAATAGTTTGATTTTTTTTCAATGAATGAAAAAATGGGGGTCATACCAGTTTCTGGGGACTTATTCTACTATTCAATTTAAAAACAATATTCAAAGGCCATAGTTGTGGCTCAGTGATAGAGCGCTTGCCTAGCATGCGTGAGGCACTGGGTTCGATCCTCAGCACCACATAAAAATGCATAAATAAAAAAGGTATTGTGTCCATCTACAACTTTAAATATTTAAAAAAACAAAAGGACAATATTCAAACCCCTAAGCAGTAAGAAGTGTTTTAAGTAATATATTTTGAACTTGCAGAGAAAGAAAGGCTGCCTAATTACATGATGAGCCCTCCCCCCAATCTTTTCAAGACCATTGTTCTGACTTAATTAACATGAACTAAAATAGTCCGAAAACAACAGGGCACATTCCCATTAGGATAAATTACTCAGACCTAGTCAAGGCAGCAAAGAATTCCCTGGAGTAAAATCTGTCACTGCTTTTCCACCTGCATATATCTATTGCTCAAAGGACCCTGCTACTGCTGGGAGCCCCCCTCTGGAAGGCACATCTGTTCAATATTGAATTTGCACCACTCTGAGACAGTGGGTTATGGCTACAGGGAGAAGCAAACCCCTAAACCCCTAGGTGGTCAACAAAACCACGACCAGGGCTGGTTCACATCCTTAGGAGCTCAGGTTGCTTGCAGAGCCTTTACCTTGTGTGAATTTTATTTTTTAATATTTTTTTAGTTATAGGTGGACACATATTTGTATGTGGTGCTGGGGATCCAACCCAGTGCCTCACGCATGTAGGCGTGCACTCTACCTCTGAGCCACAGCCCCAACCCTTGTGTGAATATTTTATGATGGTGGAATGTGATGATCATTATTATCCAAAGTACAGGTGTGAAGACACGGATTGGTGTGAATACACTTTGTACACAACCAGAGATATGAAACATTGTGCTGTTTGTGTAATAAAAATTATAATGCATTCCACTGTAATATAGAAGTTAAAAAGCGTTTTGTTGTTTGCCTTGGTGTAGGGAAGAATGTGAGAGTTAATAGGAAATGCCATTTCCTTAGCAGGATTTTATAAACTGGCCATAGTGGTTAAGAGGTCAGTCTTGCCAGGTGTGGTGGTGCACACCTGTTATTCCAGTGGCTTGGAAGGTAGAGACAGGAGGATCCCAAGTTCAAAGCCAGCCTCAGCAACAGTGAGGCCATAAGCAACTCAGTGAGACCCTGTCTTGAAGTAAAATATAAAATAGGGCTGGGGATGTGGCTCGGTGGTTGGTAGTGGAGTGCCCCTGAGTTCAATCAAAAGAGGTTGATCTTTAGAGTCAATCCTACTCCAAAGTGGGAGTGATCTCCCACTACTTCCTTCATCTCAGCTTCAATTGCTACACAGTGACACACTCAGTGAGTGGTACCATCATGTAGAGTTGATGCTCAACCAACAAGTGTATTACTACCCACATGAGGTGAGACCATCTCTCCGCACATTAGAAAAGCTGAGTCCCACCCCCAACATCAGCCTTGGGATACCTTGTACAAAACCTTTATCTTTGTTTCAGCAGGCCTCTCTTATTTAATTTTGCACTCTCTGTGTTACCCTGGGCCTGGAAAGACAGAAAGACATGGGAAAAAGTAGTCCACTTTCTTTATCAGGAATGAAATCAGAATTAAAGCCAGAGCAACAAAAATGTTTATTTTTTTAGACTTTCTTCATTTGGCTATGATTTTTCTTCTGCAACTGGTAATGGCTGTGCCCTCTAATTCTGTTTGGTGCTAAACATACATTTATCATGTGGTGGGGGAGGGGTAGGAACAACAAAAAGGTTTAAAATGAATCTACATAAATATCAAAGACTAATTCACCTCTGAAGAAGTTCTGGCTTGGGTGAATATTAGGAAAATTTGTTGTGTGAAGAAATTCAACAGTTGACAGCCACAGACGGTACAATCAAGAACCCACAGCAAACAGCAGAGAGAAGATCTCCTTTTCTTCCATTACGAAACCTAGGAATCGGTCTGTCATCCTTGAGCTGCGGGGACTTGAAGAGACACTCTGGGAGCTTGTGTTGGATCTTCAGGCTCCCAGGCACTGTCACCCTGCAGCTCCCACTATTTGTAGGTAAGCTGATCAGCATTCTAGTCTCATGAACAATTGTGAAAAGTCCTTTCGGCAAAAGCCACTGTCAATATTCTGGTAAGTTCAGCAGATAGGCCAGTTCAATAGGATGACCAGTTGTTCCTATGACACACCCCTAACAAGAACCAGAAGGAGGGCATCCAAGTCCTTGGTTCTCAGTGCTCCACTCTCACACTGCTCCACTTGGATGGCGAGAGGTTTTCATGAAACTGCATGTGGCAATAAAGAGCATCTGAATCTGGGAAGGTTCTCCCACAAATGAGGCAGGAGCCACCGTCATCTTCCTTGTGAGAGCGCCGGACATGGCTGTCATGGGCAGCATGGGAAGCGAAGGATTTCCCACAGTACTTGCACTTGAAGGGCTTCTCCCCAGAATGCTGCCTAATGTGTGTGCGGAGTATGCTGGAGGCAGTGAACTTCTGCAGAGAACAGAAAGCAGAAGGAAAAAAGCCAATTTCTGTGGGCTGGTCAACTTGTTAAGAAAGGCATAAATAAATCTACCCCCAGGAACCCCCCCAACCCCCACCCCTGGTAAACCAGTGCTCCCCGCTGAGCTACAATCCCCCAGTCCTTCTTAAATTTCATTTTGAGACAAGATCTGCAAAATTGTCCAGGTTGATCCCGAACTTGTGATCCTCCTGCCTCACTCAGCCTCCCAAGAAGCTGGGATTACAGGTAGGCACGATAGTACCCAGCTCCTTGTTGCTAATATGGATGTCATTCCATTACCTCTCCAATGAACAAATATCTTAGATTCAAGGTGGCAGCAGAAGCCTTATCAAAAAGAACTAGACTGCTTTGTCATTCTGGCTAGTTTTGAGTAGCCCTGGCTATGATCACTGGGAACTCCAGTTAAAAATGCAGATTGCAGGCTGGGGTGTAGGTCAGTAGTTGAGTGATTCCTCGTATGCACAAAGGCCTGGGTTCAAACCCAAGCACCACAAAAAGATTAAAAAAAAAAAAAACAAAACCAAAACTCAAAAGCAAAATTACCAAAAAAACCTCCCCAAACCCAATAAAACATTATCAATTCTACCCTAGAGAGCGTGACACCCCAAAAAACATGACACAAGACCCAGGAGCCAGCATTTAAATAAGACATCCTTCAAGACAAACTGCATTACCAAAGGACAGGTTAGTATGGGCTAATGTCTTTGCATAAGTCAGTGCCTTATTAGTTTTCCTTTTTTAAATTAAACTTTGAGATAACTATAGATTTATAGTCAATAGTAAATAAAAACATAGACCCTTTACCCAGTTTTCCTCAATGATTATGTCTTACACCAGAACTCTATTATAACATCACAATCAGGGTGTTGACATTGACAGAGTCAAAAACATTTTCTTCCCCAGGATACCCTCCCCCCACCATAGTGTTCTTTTGTGAGCACACCAAATTCCCTTCCATTCCCACTTTCTTTTTAAACCATGAAAACCACTCATCTACTCTCTATTTCTATAACTCTGTCATTTCAAGAATGTTCTATCCATGGAACAGTATCATCAGTGACCTTCTAGGATTTGCTGAGGTTTACTGAGGTTGCTGTGCTTATCAACAGTTCCTTCCTCTTTTATTGCTGAGCAGTATTCAGCACAAGTGTGATGCACCCGTCTGTTTCATGACACTGATAGAAGCGTAGTCTACCAGTGCTCTCCAACAGAACTTTGCAATGGCAGGCATGCTCTCTCAGTACCTGTGCTATCCAATGTGGCTGTTGCTAGCCATGTATGGCCACTGAGTTTAAAATGTGCCCAGTGCAACCTAAGAACAGAATTTTCAATTTATTTCGTTTTTATGAATTCAAATAGTCACATAGGGCAATGGGTACACATTGGACAGTATAGATGCTTATTATCAAAACAGAAGGAGGTTATTTTGTTACATTTTTCCTAAAGCATGAACAAATTATCTCTATTCCAGCAATCTCTCACTTCTAATCCCTCTTCATTTTTGTCTTCTTTTTCTCCCCCTCCCTGTTTTTCTAACTCTATATTCTGTGTAACATAGATTAGAAGTCACCCACCATGTCTCTCTAGAAAGCTACATCAACAGCATTCCCCCAATTAAGTCTTCATACATTTAAGTAGTAATAATAGTAGATAACATTTCAATAGTGGTTACCATATGTCAAGCATTTTTAAGTGAGTTTTATACATTTAATCTAAAAACTCTGTGAAGACTATTTTCTCCCATTTTACCAATGAAGAAACTAAACAACAGAGAAGTTAATGAATTTTCACAAGGTTACAACCAAGTCCAAGTCCATCATGCTATGCTCTTTGAACCTTGGCCAAGATCATGCTCTTAAATTCTTTTTTTTTTTTTGGTGCTGGGGATTGAACGCAGGGGCACTGACCACTGAGCTACATCCCCAGCCCTATTTTGTATTTTATTTAGAGACAGGGTCTCACTGAGTTGTTTGGCACCTCGCTTTTGCTGAGGCTGGCTTTGAACTTGTGATCCTCCTGCCTTGGCCTCCCGAGCCACTGGGATCACAGGCGTGCGCCACTTCATGTAGCCATGCTCTTAAACTCTATGTGTCTGTGATCATCAGATCTCTATAATTATAATTTAGGGTATAGTTTATTACACATGCTCCAAATGCCAGCTTGGTTATAGGAGGTCATGTCTGACCATCTTCAGCCTCTTTAGACCATCTGGAACATATTTGTGGGATGCAAATGAGGATTGGGCTGGTTAATTGGACTAATATTTACCAAAAACACATTATAAACTAGGCTTTACACTCCCGTTCTTACCCATGGATTACCATGCAGGATGCTAGATATACCACTCAGAAGGAGGTTCCACTTACCTTTGTACAATACACACACTGGTACGGTCTGTCTCCAGAGTGAACTCGCATGTGCTTGTTCAAGCTGGAGGACTGAGAGAAACATTTCCCACATGTAGAACACTAGGTGAGAAAGAAAAACAGAGTTGAAGCCCTGTCTTCCTCTAACAAGTCTATCCTGACATTTTGTCCACCGGGGGCTGAAAGAACTCTTATGTTTATTGTGTGCGTGTGTCTATAAGCAGTGGATCGATTGTACTCCCCAAGCTGAGGGTTCACTTAAGAGGTAGAAAGACATCTGGGGTAAGCTAAAGAGTCAGGCAGTGTGGGCTTTGGTCTAGATTCTGCCCAGTTCTATTAACACTAATGCTATGACTTTAGGTATTTCATCTAGCACCTTTGGGTGTCAGAAGCTTCACATGAATCAGGGATGATGATGCATGCCTATAATCCTAGCAATGCAGGAGGCTGAGACAGGAGGACTGCAAGTATCAGGCCAGCCTCAGCAATTTAGTGAGATCCTAAGCAACTTCAGTGAGACTGTCTCAAACTAAAAAAAAATAAAGAAAAAGGGCTGGGGATGCAGCTCCGTGGTAAATTGCCTCTTGGTTAAATCCCCAGTACCAAAAAAAGAAGTAGCTGTTGACCAAGTCAGTAAACTTTGAATCTTTGTTTCCTGTTCTTCCTCATGGGCAAAATACCTATCTGCCTTCCTCATGAGTGAACCCGCAGGCACTGTGTGATTAATGCAAGTATTTATGCAGTACTTTTTAGGTGCCTAACACTCTGCTAGAAGTAACAGGCTAAAAATCTGGTAGGGGTGTCGGGGAATATGTAAACTATAATGGCAATGCAGGGAGACAGGTGATCTGAGGCATGTAATACCTACAAAAAAGGCTAGTTTGGGGGGTCAAAAGACATACACACTTCAGTTACACACTGTGAAAAAATTACTAAAGGCACAGCCACCAAAAGGTTGTCAGGGGGTTGGGGGTGTACTATACAAGGTCCTGGGTTCCATCCCCAGCACCACAAAGAAAATGAAAAACAGAAAGACAAAAACAACCAATGTTTGAGTAGATATGCTTACTCTGATTTTAACATCACACAATGTCAACACACACACACACACACACACACACACACACACACACACAAATCACATAATTCTCCCATACAAATGGACAACTTTTATGTATCAATTTTTTTTTAATATTTTATTTATTTATTTTAGTTTTCGGGGGACACAGCATCTTTGTTTTTGTATGTGGTGCTGAGGATCGAACCCGGGCCGCACGCATGCCAGGCGAGCGCGCTACCGCTTGAGCCACATCCCCAGCCCTTATGTATCAATTTAACAGATCAATGAATAAAAACAAAATTCTCTATCTAGCCAAATTTTTAATTTAATATGAAAATAAAATATCCTTAGACATAGAAAAAAATCTTAACATGTAAACGGGGAATGGCAGCACACACCTGTAATCCTAGCTGTTCAGGGGGCTGAGGCAGAGGATTGCAAGTTCAAAACTAGCCTCAGCAACTTACTGAGGCCCTAAGCAACTCCCTGAGACCCTGTTTTTAAATAAAATATTAAAAAGGGGTGGGGATATGGCTTAATGGTTAAGCATTCCCCTGAGCTACTCCTTAGCCCCAGCTTGGCTAATTTCACCATGTATTCTTTTTTTTTTTTTTTTTTTTTTTAACAATTTTTTAAAAATATCTTTATTTGGGCTGGGGATGTGGCTCAAGAGGTAGCGTGCTGGCCTGGCATGCGTGCGGCCCGGGTTCGATCCTCAGCACCACATACAAACAAAGATGTTGTGTCCGCCAAAAACTAAAAAAAATAAAATATTAAAAAAAAAATCTTTATTTTATTTATTTTTACGTGGTGCTGAGGACCAAACCCAGGGCCTCACATGTGCTAGGAGAGCGCTCTACCGCTGAGCTACAATCCCAGCCCCTCACCAGGTATTCTTATAAGCAATTATTTGGTGGGGACTATGGTGCAACCCAAAATCCCAGGGATAACAAGAAGATCTCAAATTCAAGGCCATCTGGTTAACTTAGTGGGGCTGTGTAAGGGCTGGAGATACAGCTCAGTGGTAAAGCACCCCTGGTACAATCCTAATTACCAAAGGCCCCCCCCCAAAAAAAAACCCTGACAAATCACAGGCAAATAAAAATAATATATTTTTAAAATCTAAACTTTATTAATAATGAGGATGCAAACTAAAGCCCTTTCCCATCTATCAAAAAAGGATAGTTTTATTGGCAGGAGAGCAGTCGCTGCTTACTACATAAGCCCAGGTGGGTGGACCATAAATGGATACCTTTTCTGGGAAGCAATTTGGCACCCAACCTAAGGTGTATATCTGTCTACCTCCTTCAGAGAACTCCCTGCCAGGCAGTGCCCTTCCAATCAGCCCCCAGGAGGCCCTCCACTGGTGCCCAGGAGTGTAGGGATGTGAAAGCAGAGTGCAATGACAGGGCCCGCAGCTCATTCACCCTACCCCACCCCACTCACCTTGTGAGGCCGGTGCTTCTCATGGACGTGAAGGATGTGGATGCGCAGGCGGTCCCGCTTCTCAAAAGATCGATTGCAGAAGGAACAGGGAAACTTCCTATCACCCTTGTCCACACAGGGGGTATACTTGAGGTGCTTATCTCTGTAGTATTTGTAGGTAAACACTTTCCCACATCTTTCGCATCTGTAACCTTCTTCAGATTCTGTCAAACACAAGAAGTGCCAGTGGGTTTGCTGGCCACTTAGCCCTTCCTACTCCTCCAAAGGATTTTAAAACTGTAAACAGATGTTTTCACCCTTACTCTATGTGTGAGTATTCAAGATCTGGAGTCTCCCCACAAAGTCAAAATAATAATGTAATAAATTCTCTTACCAAGCACAGTGGTGCATACTATAATCCCACTGGCTCAGGAGGCTGAGGTAGGAGGATCATCAGTTCAAATCCAGCCTCAATAACTTATCAAGGCCCTGAGCAACTTAGTGAGACCTTGTCTCTAAATAAAAAATAAAAAGGGCTGAGGATGTGGCTCAGTGATTAAGAATCCCTGAGTTCAATCCCTGGTACCCCCCCAAAAAAGTATAATAAACTCTCATGTGCTTGACACCAATTTGACAATGACTAACTTATAGCAAATTTTAGTTTTGTTTGTGTCATTTCTCTCCATAATGATTAGAGTTCTAATACATCATTTGGTTCATAAATAACTCAAACTGTTATTTTTAGAAGGTAAAGACTTTAAAAAAGTTCAATCATAGTTGTGGTGGTGTATGCCTGTAATTCTAGTGACTCAGGAGGTTGAGGTAGGAGGATCACAAGTTTAAGGCTAGCCTCAGCAATTTAGCGAGGCCTTAACTAACTTAGCGAGACTTTGTCTCAAAATAAAAAGGGCTGGGGATGTGGCTCAGTGGTTAAGTGTCTCTGGATTCAATCCCCAGTATCAAATAAAAAAACAAAAAAACAAAAAAACAAAAAACCATAATGCCATTGTCATACCTAAAAAAAAAAAATCAACTTATTCCTTAGAAATACACATATGTTATTTACAGTTTGACTAACTTAGGATTCAAAGTCTACACAGTCTATACAACAGCATGGTTATATGTTTCTTAAATGTCTTCATCTGCAGATCTCTTTCTCTTTGCTTCCCTGAAACATTTTAGTTGAAGAAATCCTCCCTCCAGCCTAATTTAAGAGTGGTTTATTCAGTTCTGCTGCTCCTTCTCTCCTGGCCTTGTCACAAGGTGATATATGGAGGCGTGTGTAGTGCCTAAGGCATTCTGAACAGCCATTACCCACTGCTGGCTTTCCCAGGCTCTTCCCTCTTTATTTTATAACTCATTTGCCTGAACTTTTCAGGGAGACTCCAGATCTAGAATATTCACACAGAGTAGGGTGAAAACATCCTACCTTCCTGAACACAGAGTGACTGTGATGTCTGATTGAATTCTAACCCTGTGATACCAAGTCACCAGGTGGCAGGCAAATCTGAGAAAGGTAAATCTGTTTCTGTTAGTGGAGGAGAGGCAGGGTGGGGAGGAGAGAGGTTAGAGCAAAGGAAGTCTGAGGTCCTGAGATTCTATGTGTTGGGGGCAGGGGACAGAACAGGGGCCACCTATAAAAATACCCCCTGCTGAGGACACTCTGGAATCCGGAGGATAAAGTGGCTTTGACTATGAAATGCACCATGGAGACCTCATTGTCTGCTCCCAAGGAGGGAGAAGAGCCTACCGTGAGACTATGCAAGAATCTGCAGATAGAAATCATTTAACATCAGGACAGCAGGGAAGCTGTCCACCAGGGGCTTTGTTATTTGGCAACTCCGTCCCAGGCATGGTCAACAACAGGTGACTAAGGAAATAAACCATTCATTAAGTAAATAACCAGGAAGGCAACAGCCAACCCAGGAAGAACCTTCATCCTGCCTGTCACTTTCATGGAGGAGCTTAGTATTCTCAGAATCCCCCTGCTGAAGGGGATATCTCAACTCTGGGCTAGAATTTTCACTGCTCAGAAATACCTGCCTTTCCTGGAGTAAAAGAGAGGTTCTTCAAACTAGGTCTGGTCAGTGATTCTACAAATCAAAACATTTTACAAAGAACACCAAAATTAAAAAAAAAAGGGGGGGGTCTAATACTGATTTTGCATAAGAATAACTAGTTAGGAAGAAATAAAACAGTGATCCTCACTGAGCTTCAGTTAACTCCATTTCCTGATCAGTTCTTTGGAACTGTACCTTAACCTGATTTTATTGTGTTTCTTTCCTTTTTCTTCCTCCTAATGCAATCAACCATTCCATTTAAGCCAAGGGGTTTCCCAACACTGATATTGATACTTTCTGCCCAAACAGTTTATATTGTTTAGTAATGATTAAGAGTTGTCTTCAGGATGGTCGATTTCATGTTAAGTGTTCTCACCATAACAAAAAAGTTTTTTTCATGCCCCACACCTCCACCAACACACACACACACACACACACACACACACACACACACACACTCCAATAACTTACCCACATAGGGTCCTGACCCTTCCCTCCCCACTCAAGACAAGTCCTCACAAAAAAGCCTTTGAGACAGACACACACACACTTCTTTTGACAGAGTACCACAGAGGAATCTTTGGGGGCTTTTTGGGCTAGGGATTGAACTCAGGGGGGCACTTTACCACTGAGCTACATCCCAGCTCATTTTCTTTTATTTTCAGACAGGGTTCCACTAAATTGCAAGGCTGGCCTCAAACTTGGGATCCTCCTGCCTCAGCCTCCCCAGTTGAGTCATTGGGATTACAGGTGTGCACCTGTAATCTTTCTTTCTTATGTCAAAATAAATTAATATTGGGCTGGGGTGGTAGCTCACAGGTAGATCACTTGCCTGGCATGGGAGAGGACCTGGGTTCAAAATCATATTTATGGAAAACATCTACAATGAATTAATCTACAAGTCTTCCCCACAAATTAAGTTGTTTAAAAGTTCCCTTCCAAACAATGCTCAATTACAGGTCATCTAATAATGCTGTAAACATCCAGTTTGGTTCAGAACTGGAACACGGGTCACCCACTGTATGTTATTTTTTTCCTCCACCATAAGTCTTTACCCTATTGCTTGTTACAATTGTGACCTCCACAACTGCATACTGCTATGGTAACAATATATTATGGTTTACCTAATGACAATTCTACTGTTCAGCAATTAGGCTGTCTTCATTTCTCATTAATATGGATGATGCTATAGTAAAAATCCTCAAGGACAAAGCTTTTTTTCCTTTTCGACAATTTATTAGTTTTTTTTTTTTTTTTTTGTGGGGGGTGGTTACCAGGGATTGAACCCAGGGGCACACTATCACTGAGCTACATCCCCAGCCCTTTTTATTGAGACAGGATCTTGCCAAGTTGCTTAGGTTCTCTCTAAGTTGCGGAGGCTGGCTTTGAACTTGCCAGCCTTAGCCCCCAAAGCTGCTGTGATTACAGGTGTGTACCACCATTCCCAGCTAATAGTTCAGTTTTAAAAAAATGATTTCTCCAAAGGATGATGATTATATTTTGTAAGTTAATTAGCATTCTTCTCTTTTCTTCTTTTTCCTCCATGGCACTAGGGATTGAACCCAGGGCCTCACACATGGTAAGCAAGCGTTCAACCTCCGAGCTACATTACATCCCCAACCCATTTTAAAAATTTATATTTTTTTATTTTGACACAGGGTCTTGCTAACTTTCAATCCTTCTGCCTCAGCCTCCTGAGTATCTGGGATTATAGGCCAGTGCCAAGGCATCCAGCAAATCACATGTTCTTTAGTCTGTGATTTAGTACATTTATTATATCATAATGATATTATGTTATTATATTATGATACTATATTATTACACGTAATAATCTAATTAGTCTTGTGCCACATAGTAGATTAGTAGTTCCCAAACATTTGTATGTGTAAGGAAAAACACAAAATCAATTAAAAATGCAAATTCCAGACCTAGGATGTAGGCCAATAGTAGAGCACTTGGTTCATGTGAGAATCTGGGTTCTTATCCCCAGACTAGGATGGGGGTGGGAAAGGGATTTCAGAGGCTCACTCACAGTGTTGGTGGTCCCCAACTTCTTGCTACTCTAATGTGATTCAAGGACCATCAGCAGCAGCAGCATCCCCATAGAAATACAGAGTTTTGGGATAGGGATACAGGGTAGAGTGCTTACCAGCCATGTGCCAGGCCCTGGGTTCCCAATCCCCAGCACTACAAAACACACACACACACACAAACACATATGTGTAGTGGGCTCCAACCCTGAATGAGAACTGACAAATTTACAAGATCCCCAGGTGGTTCAAGTTTGAAAACTAAAGCCTAGCTCAATGTTTCTCCAACTTGCCTGCGACACACAATAAATACATTTCATACTTGACAACAACATGGATGTATCCCTTTGAAACAAAAACTTCACAACACAACACTTATTTCTTAAGTGATTCCCATCAATATTTTCTCTTCTAATTTGCTCCTATTCTTTTTTTTTTTTCCTTTAATGCTGGTCTTGATCACTAAATTGATTTCCTACCCCGCTAAGGTACTGCAACCCACCATTTAAAAAACACTGCTCTAAGCACTTTTTCTTTATCAGCATTGTTATCAGGGCAGAGATTAAACCCGACTCACCTAAGGCAAAAGTGGCATCCATTTACTTCACTTTTTTTTTTTTTTTTTTTATTCTCAGGAAGGGAAGAAAGGGTAGGGGAAAAAAAGATGCCCTGGGAGTGGAAGTAGCTTGGAAAAGAAGAAACAATTTCTTTCAGCTGAGTGATGACCCCCTTAGAGACACCTGCAATTTAGCCTTATGCATCACACCTGGGATGGAGAAGCTCTGCAAAGAAGGTTTAGGAAAAGAGCCCAGTTCTTCCACCAGAAGGTCCAGATGGGTGCTCACCTTCAGAAGGATTAGATAGCGACTTGCTCTGCTCAGTGACCTGAAGGCTCACAGGAATATCCAGAAATTTCTCATAGCAGTCTCCATACCACACAAGGAGCTCTTGGTTCTGGTAGATCTCCTTGCAGCTCTCATAAAATATCTGCCCTTGACACTGTATGACAACCAGGTTCTGCTCCTTCGGAAATCGGGCACAGTTGACATAGGTCATCCAATTCCCTGTACCTTTTCCATCTATAAAGTGGCTCAAATTACCACCTTCAAAGACCTAAATGAAATAAGACATGAAGTTTGGATTTGTACTTTTTTTTCTTTTTTTGCATAATCTATAAAGTAAATGTAGTAAAAATTAATAATCAGGCCTAGGGGCATAGCTCAGTGGTAGAACACTGCCTCATGTGTATGAGGCCCTATGTTCAATCTCCAGTGCTACAAAGAATTGTGTTTATTACATGTATATAGTTTTCCTAGGCAAACAAAAAAACATCAAAGGCTGGGCATAGCAATATGAGCTTGAAGTCCCAGCTATCTGGGAGGCTAAGGCAGAAAGATCACTGGAGTTCAGGAGTTCAAGGCCAGCCTGAGTATCATAACAAGAACCTATCTCAGTAGATTTAACAATAATCCAAATCTTACACCAAATATACTTCTGTAAATCAGGGTTGGGTCTTGTTTTTGTGGTTCTAGGGACAATATCCAGGACCTTACATGTGATAGCAAGCACTCTATTACTGAGCTACATTCACATCCCTTTTTATTTTGAGATAAATTTTCACTCAGTTGCCCAGGTTGGCCTCAAACCTGTGATTCTCCTACCTTGGCCTCCTAATAAACTGGGATTACAGGTGTGAACCACCATGCCTAGCTACTTCAGATTTCTGTATCATTAAAAGAAATATATAAATCTGTGTAAGCCTAAGTAAATTTATTAGCTTAAGGATATCTCCATAGGGGACATACTTTTAAAAGATCCATACTTTCATTCTTCCTCCTTTTGCTTTCTCTCTTTTTTCCCCCCAGTATTTGGGATCCAACCCAATTGAATCCCCAACACTCTTATCTGTGCTAGGCAAGTACTCTACTACTGACTAATCTAACTCCTAATCCTATCACTTTTGTTTTTGTTTTGGGTACTGACGATTGAACCCAAGGCACTTTACCACTGAGCTACATCCCCAGCCCTTTTTATTTATTCATTTTTTAAATATTTTTTAGCTGTTAATGGACCTTTACTTTATTTATTTACACGTGGTGCTGGGAATCAAACCAAGTGCCTCACACATGCTAGGCAAGTACTCTACCACTGAGCCACCACCCCAGACCCCCAGCCCTTTTTATTTTTTGAGATACAGTCTCAAAATAAGTTGTCAAGGCTGGTCTTGAACTTTTGATTGTCCTGCCTCAGCTTCCCAGAGTCACTGGGATCCTATGCATATGCCACCACACCCAGTCCTAAGGCTTTGTTGATTCCCAAATTTTGTAAGCGTATGTTAATTTCATGAAGAGGGAAGGTAAACATTTAACCCCACCACTTAAAAACAGATTAATTTCTATCTAGTTTTCAACAATATGGATGGAGCCGTAATTCTTTTTCCACTGCTAGCACAGCAAGTTCACTTTTTTTTTTTTTTAGTGGAACATGGACACAATATCTTTGTTTTACTAATTTACTTATTTTATGTGGTGCTGAGGATGGAAACCCAGTGCCTCACATGTGCCAGGCAAGCCCGAGCCCCACCCCCAGCCCCATGAAAATGTTTAACATTTTAAGATACTTAGTAGTTCTTACAAATGGTTTTCTCCTGCATATTAACAAAGTGCAGTGTCACCAGCACGCCCCATATACTGTCACTAGCTTGAAGAGTATCAATTCATAAACCCTCTGCTAATTTTATAGGTAAACAATATCAATGTCTAAAATCCATTTTTATTGCCTTCAGCATAATTTAAGCACCCTACAATATTTAAAGCATTGAGTCTTTCTACAAATATAACAGAACACATATGAATTCTTTAAATAAAAATTTACATGTATATTCAATGGCTAATCTTCACAGATTAAAATGATCTGGGACACCAAGTAATTCATGCAGAGATGCCTCTGATGAAGTGAGCAGCTGCTGTCCCTTCTCTATGACTCTTGCAGAGGCAAAGGACAAGGTTTCTCCCTCCAAGTCTCTCTCCCCACTTGAAGCAGACACACCAGAAGATATTTACCTCCCACATCCGAGAATTGTCTCCGTGGGTCTTGAGTTCACTGGCATTGACCACTTTACCTTCAAAGGGCCCAAACCTGATTCCTTTGGCAATAAAGCTACTGCAGAACACACCAAAATGTGGAATTTCACCAAACATCATCTGCATGATGCAGAGACCTAGGAGAAACCCAAGGCAGGAAAAAATGAATAAGGAAAGTGATCCATATTAGTTTGGAGAAAGAAATCCAAGCAAGGACGATTCCCACCTTCTGGAAGCTGAATGGAGTCTTTATCCAGAACTTGAGGAATATGATCAGACCCTAGGAAAAAGGGAGGGTTAAAAAAATTTTTCAATTAAAAATATCTTGAAAATGCTTTTATAATTTCCCTTCTTACTCCTTAGAGGAAATCATCACTGAGTTTGATGTTTATCTATTCCTTATTATTTTTTCCTTCTTCTTTACCATGAGCTTTTCATACATAATCTCTCATCTGAGACCCAAAGCAATCCTTCATGGAAGTAATTAATTCCATTTTGCAAACTTGAGAGTCAGAGAGAATTCTTTTTTTGTGGTGTTAGGAATTGAACCCAGGACCTTGTGTATGCAAGGCAAGCGCTCTACCAACTGAGCTATATCCCCAGCCTTGGAGACAATTCTCTCTCTTTTTTAATTCTTTTTTCTTTCTTTCTTTTTTTTTTTTGATGCTGATGAATCTTTATTTCACTTATTTATTTATATGCAGTGCTGAGGATGGAACCCAGCCTCACACAAGCTAGGTAAGTGCTCTACCACTGAGCCGCAACCCCAGCCCGGAGATAATTCTTAATTAAGGTCAAGGTAGATCGCTAGACTGGCACCAAGTATGCAGAACTTGAGGCTGCAGTACAGAAACTTGCACGCCCCCAAGGCTTCTGCATGAACCATTTCTTTCCTGGTCCTCAGCTTTTACTAAAACCAACCTTAGGGATTATGCAATTAAGTAGAGCCTAACACCCCCCACTCCGCTGACTCTCAACCTATTGGCTCCCACCCTGTTCCCATACAGTCCAACTCCTGATGGTGTGAATTCCCTTTACCAGAACTGTCTGCGGGGATGAGTAAGTCGGAAATCGCATAGTGGAAGCGGGCTGGCTGTTCCAGGCTGGGAGTAACCCCATAAAGAACGAAGTGTAGGTCCTCCTTCGTGAAGTGGAAACAAGGAGGAGGAGGTGATTTCCCTTCTGGGTCTAGCTGTTTGGGACCATCCTCAAATCTCCTGCTGGGGGACCGAGATGCTAACTGGGAGGTCTTCTGCCCCTGCGATAACAAGGAGGCCTCCTTAGGAAGCGGCGGAATTGAAGTATCAGGTCCACAACCCTGGCCACTGTCGCTGGGGCCACCAACGGGGACCAAATCTTCGTTGCTGGCACTGGAGTACTCTTGGCTACTCGGAAAGTGTGGCACCTCCCTGGGGAGGTGAGGAATTGGGTACCACAGTGACATCTTGCTGTACCAAGTCAGATCATAGAGTGGCTCCCTCTGTAGAGCCAGATCCGAGGTCAACAAGGGAGATGTCATCGGGAGGGGGAAAGGAGTCAGCCCCTGGGACGCAGACACCGCTGCCTCCAGACGCCCTAGCGGCTGGAAATCCTCCTCGGTGCTGGACAAGGCACTCCTGTAGTGCCCATAGGCAGAAAAAGGCGGGTAGTAAGCAGCCAGTTGTTGGGGGGTGCTCTGGAACCTCTCGAGTGGGTAGCACACCTTGTCTTGGAGCTCGGCTTCACCTGGCGCCCACAGAGCCATTGCGGGCAACGCTGTGCGAGTCCGCGGGACAGCAAACGCGTCCCTGGCGGTGCTCCTGCCCGCCCGGTTTCTTCCACCCAAGTCTACCCCAGGTCGAAGTTAACTGGATAAACTTCCCAATTCGATCCCGCCAGACCTATCAAATAAAAACAAATACAAAAATCACCAAACGAAAATTGGCCGGGATCCCGCCCGACTCCAGGTTTTTGGGTACTATCGTCTTGGCGTTTCCTCTCCAAACGCACCTGGACCAAGCCCTGTTGGATTCCAACACCCCTCTCCGCATTCGACCCCCCAACCCGTTTCCGGCAAACTTGTTTAAATTTCTGTTCCCTCCTTCTTCCCTGTTCAACAAAACTCGTAAGAGGACCAGTCTGAGCCACCGGACCTTTCCACCAGCGGAGCGGGTACCGGGAGCCTAGCGCAGAACCGTGCTAGGGCTTCAGAACAGGCGGTCACTCCAGGCACGCTCGGGTCCCTAGCGGGGAAAGAAGAGCCAAGGGTCCGGAGTCGAACCGTGTAGACAAGAGTTCCAAGAAAGTCCGAGGAATATGTGCCGGGCTGCAAGCCCCGCGGTATAACCCGAAGCACTGGGTGTCCGGGCTGCATGCAGAGGAGCTGAGCACCAGCTTCGGCTTCCTGGGGGGTTCGCAGCCAGCCTCTTGTTTTTCACGCCGGCGGAGTCCCTCCACATCTCCCAGTTCCCTCGGAAACTCCAGTCATCCCAACCTAGGGTTTAAGGGGAACCAGGTCGCCTCTCGGGAGCCAGCGAGGTCCAGGCTCAGACCAGAGGGCAAAGAAGCCCGTCCCCGCGCTGCCTCCGGGGTCCCCGCCGGGAAAAGAACTGTGTTTCAATGGAAGGGCAGCAAGTTCACCAAGGCTGAGGAATCTGAAGCCCCTTCGGGGCTGGCGGGTCTTCAGGACAAGATCAATGAGCCCAATAAAGAAGCCAACCAGGGTCGTGACTCAGAAATTAAAGAACACCGGGTCAGGAGAAGAGGTCAGCCGACACACGCATCTCCCGGTCTCCTCCCCAGCCTCCTCCCTGCCACGTCCGACCCCAAGGATCTGGAACTTGGGGGTCGAAAGACATTAGAAGAAAAAGCCTCCGCGAGAACAAAAAGGACCATCCAAACCAACTGCGCCAGCGAGCAGCCTGGAACACTGGGTCCCCTACCCAGGGTCACCTACCTCTGGGAATCCAACTGCCCAGGACCCAGGAGTTGGGCGTGCGCTAGGGACTAGGAGACTTCCGGCAAGCCTCTAGGGACGAGCGGGTTTAAAAAGAAGGGTGGGCGGGCGGCGCCGCCGGCACCTAGAGGGCGAGGGAAGGGATCGGGCCCACGCAGGTTCCCAGGTCCACCTTCTCCCCGCCCACCGCAGTCATTGGCCGGAACTCGAATCGCCCCAGGGTCCCCAGAGGTCGTCCACTTAACTCATCAGTCCTCCAAGCCCTCCCCGGATTCTAGTGGAGAGCACTTGCTACCCGCTTTCTGAGGCTGGCACTATTGCCGCTCCAGGCTTCTGTGAGCCCAAAGCTGGGCAAGGGTCGCTAGGAATCACCTCTGCGCTCACACCCGCCCTGAACAGGCGTCCCCAAAGCGGGGACCCCAATCCTAAATTTGCGCTCCTGTCTCTCGGTTTCGAGTTCCTAAGAGATGAACCTGATAAAACCTGCCAGGTGGACCTTGGTCACCGACGCCTAGTGAGGAGATGGTCGTTTTGGGCTTTTACTCCTTAAGTGACTTTGAACCACAAAAGGGCCACCCCCATCCCCCACCCCGTATCGTCTCCTCTGACCCTTCTGACTAATACTTGCGACCTTGGAAGCACTGGGCTCTGAAAACCAAAGTCCAAACCGGTACCGGTGCTCAACGACCACATTTTTATTCCGCATGCCGGCCCTTGAAGAAGAAAAGGGAGAGCTTAATTCTATTCACATTCACAGAGGGAAACATCTAGGGTGGGGAAACCCTGGTAAAGGTGGGTGACCTTGGCCGGTTCCTAGCCACCCCAGTCGTCCGCCGTTTCCCCTTCGCTAAAAGGAACTAGCGACTTGGCTCTGGGCGGGAAGACCCTCACCCTGGGCCCGGCTGTGGTTTGGTTGCTAAATGTGGGGGTCGGCCAAGGACAAAGCATCCAGTCGGCTAAGTGATGCCAGAAAGTTCCCGAAGCTGGCGGGGGAGGGCGAAGGCCGAGCGTGTCCCTGGGTTCCAGCCCTGACCCTCCTCTGCAAGCTGGCGGAGTCCCCTTCTAGGTCCGGGGAACATGACCTTGCAGCCTCCCCCTTGGCCCCGCAGTGGGGAACGAGAAGGCTGGAGATCTGAGGTCTCCTCCCGCGCGGGGGCCGCCAGCTGCGGGCCAAACCGGATCCCTTCGTCCGCACGCTCCAGACAGTGGCGAGGGCCCGCGCCGCCTCCGTTCACACCCCTTTCCTACTCCTAAGGATGATCCTAAATGAGAGGTGGCTTGATATTTTCAAAGCCGAGATGGGAAGAACATGGACCCCAGGGCTTCTTGGTCTCCTTGTTTTGAGATTTAGATCTTGGCTAATAAATCGAAGAAGAGAGGAGGACCCATGGAAACTTGTTCAGAGCTCCAAGCACCTCTGTGGGAGGATCGTTTACTTGGAAAAGCAGAATAAGTTCTTAGTCCCTTCCTTTCTGGGAGCATGCCCACCCCTGAACTTCAGACCCACTTTCTTTTTTTCTATTATTATTATTTTTATTTATATATTGCAACAGAATGTATTACAATTCTTATTACATATATAGACACAATTTTTCATATCTCTGGTTGTATACATAGTATATTCACACCGATTTGTGTCTTTATACATGTATTTTTTTCTTTTTTTTTTAAATATTTATTTTTTAGGTATATTTGGACACAATACCTTTCTTTATTTTACTTACTTTTATGTGGTGCTAAAGATCAAACCCAGGGCCTCGCAGGGGCTAGATTAGAGTGCTCTACCGCTGAGCTACAACCCCAGCCCCTATACATGTATTTTGGATAGTAATGATCATCACATTCCACCATCATTAATTACCCCATGCCCCCTCCCTTCCCCTCCAACCCCTCTGCCATATCTAGAGTTGTCTATTCCTCCCATGCTCCCTCTCCCTATCCCACTATGAATCAGCCTCCTTATATCAAAGAAAACATTCGGCATTTGTTTTTTTGGAATTGGCTAATTTCACTTAGCATTATCTTTTCTAATCCCATCCATTTACCTGTAAATGCCATGATTTTATTCTATTTTACTGCTGAGTAATATTCCATTGTGAATATATGCCACTTTTTTTTTTTTTTTATCCATTCATCTACTGAAGGGCATCTAGGTTGGTTCCACAGTTTAGCTATTGTGAATTGTGCTGCTGTAAACATTGATGTGGCTGTGTCCCTGTAGTATGCTGTTCTTAAATCCTTTGGGAATAGACCAAGGAGAGGGACAGCTGGGTCAAATGATGGTTCCATTCTCAATTTTCCAAGTAATGTCCATACTGTTTGCCATATTGGCTGCACCAATTTGCAGTCCCACTAGCCGTGTATGAGCATACCATTTTCCCCACATCCTTGCCAACACTTATTGCTGTTTGTAAGCATAATAGCTGCCATTCTGACTGGAGTGAGATGAAATCTTAGAGTGGTTTTCATTTGCATTTCTCTAATTGCTAGTGATGATAAACACAGGCCTATTGTCATTAACTGTAGCTTCTTTCAGACCTTGAGTAGAATTTAAAGACTGAGATAAAGACATACAGGTGATCCGTGGATGGTAGCTCATCCTAAGGCTTTTTTTTTTTGGGGGGGGGTGCACTCAAGAGTTTTAGCTTTAAAAAGAAAAAGCAAACGTGGTGTGTGTGTGTGTGTGTGTGTGTGTGTGTGTGTGTGTGTGTTTTAGTGGGGATTGAACCCAGCCCAGGGCCACTCTACCGCTGTGCTACATCCCTAGCCTTTTAATTTTGAGACATGGCCTCATTGAATTGCTAAGGCTGTCCTTAAGTTTAAGATCCTCCTGCCTCAGTCTCCAGAGTGGGATTACAGGTTGTGTTGCCATAGTGCTTTGCTAAGAATTGTAGCTTTATTTTAGCAGAAGCAACATATACCTTACCTTAGAGCTTTTTTTCTGCAAACAAGAGTTTAGGGTATTTTAAGTATTTTTTTTTTTTTTTTAACTATAAGACCTGCTTGTTTCAATAATATAAAGAAACAAACAAAAGTAGAAATGCCTCTTTCCCTCATCCACCCCTAATGTGGCCATCCCCACTTTGGGAGGTAATCCTAATTAACAGTTTGGTTTATTTACTTTCTACTCTCATTTTTTAAAAATACTGTAGTTTTTGTTTGCATTTACATATGTAGGGTTTCTAAAACACATAATGGAATTATGCTTTACACTTTTCTACAACTTTTCTTACCTAATATCTACCAGTCATCATTTCCAATATTAACCATTCCTTATAATGGCTGCATAGTATAGAATTTCATTTTATGAGTGTGCTCTCCTTTTTTAAAATCAGCCTCCTCCTGAAAGGTGTCTATAATACTTGGAACAACTTCTGCGAGCACTGTTGTATATATTTGTGCTTCTGTGCTTTATAGAAGAAATACACACGAATGAAATTGCTTGATCAATGTGTATCACACACTGTACATTTGAACAAATGCTTCAACCTACCTACTGCAATAATATGTACAAGTGTTCTGTTTTTTCCAGGTCCTCATCAAACTCTCAATATGGCCAATCCTTTAAAACTGCCCATCTTTCAAGTGAAAGTGGTATCTTATTCTAATTTGCCTTTTAACTATTTACTTTTTTCAAGACAATGTTCAGGCTAGCCTCTAATTCCTGGGCTCAATCAATCTTCCAGCCTCAGCCTCCTGAGTATCTGGGACTATAGACCCATGGCACCATGCCCAACATAGCAAACATTATTTTCAGTGCTTAACTGTTCACGGACCCAGTACCAACTCAGGTACAGGGAATAATGGTGAACAAAGAAGCTTCAGCCTCCGTAACAATCTGATAAAGAAGATCGGGATGTGTGAATACTTGACCACAGTCAAAAAAAAAAAAATTAACTACCAGCAAAGAAAGAGAAGAGCAAAATAGTTGAGAGGCCAGAGGGTTTTCTTGAGCTATGAAATCAAATCAGGAAGTTCTGTAGACATGAACTCACTGAAGATGAGAGCAGCTGGTTTCCAGGCCCCCTCACCCTGGGCGCCACACCCTGAGGCCCAGGGGTACCTGGGCTGACCCACTGAATTGAAGGTAGAGGGGATGGCTTGGGAGGGTGGGGAGGATCAGCAGAGGCCAGGTCCCCCACAGCAGACACTTGGTCAGATGGAAGTGTCTTTACATTCTTACCTGCAGTCTTCATTGAAAGCTTTGGCCTTCCAGGACTGTAGGTCCTGCATCCTGAATTCAACCAACTGTAGACCAAAAATAATTGAGCTGGGCGCAAAGGCGCACACCAGTCATCCCAGAGGAGCAGGAGGCTGAGGCAGGAGGATCATGAATTCAAAGCCAGCCTCAGCAACAGTGAGGCGCTAAACAACTCAGTGAGCCCCTGTCTCTAAATAAAATACAAAATAGGGCTGGAGATGTGGCTCAGTGGTTGAGTGCTCCTGAGTTCAATCCCAGGTACTCCCCTTAAAAAAAAAAAAAATATTTGAAGAAAAATTACATCTGTACTGAATATATACAGACCTTTTTTGGTGTCATTTTTCCCCAAATAATATAATTTTACAATTATCTACACAAGATTTACATTTTATTAGGTATTATAAGTAACCTCAAGATGATTTAAAGTATACAATAAGTCAGGGACAGGGTCACATGCATGTATTCCCAGGATTCAGGAGGCTAAGGTAGGAGAATCAAAAGTTGGAGGCTAGCCTCAGAAATTTAGCTAGGATCTAAGCAACTTATCCTGTCTCAAAAATTGAAAAGGACTGGGAGTATAGCTCAGTAGTAAAACACTTCTGGGTTCACTTCTCAGTATTAAAATTTTTAAAATATACATATTTTATATACATATGCAAATATGTATTTATGTTCTATATTGTATATAAGTATATATTATATTTATATTATGTATAAGTATACATTATATAGATACCTATTTTATAATATAATATAATATAATATAATATATATATATATATATATATACTCATACAGGAAGATGTGTAGATGTGTGTAGGTTGTATCTAATCCTATACAATTATATACAAAGGATTTATGTATCCTTGATGCAGGCAGCTGTGAGAGAAATTCCACACAGATACTGAGGGATGACTTTAATGGAAAGTCACTATACACATCAGCGTACTTCCCCCTAAAAGGCTCCAACATGCATAGCTTTAAAGTTCAGCCTTTGTTTATAGGATTTTTCTTTTGTTCTGCTTTTGAGTGGTGGTACCTGGGATTGAACCCAAGGGTGCTCTACCATTGAGCTACCTCTCAGCCCTTTATATTTTTTGTTTTGAGACAGGTCTCAGCTATGTGGTCCAGGCTGGCCTTAAACTTGCAATCCTCCTGCCTTAACTTCCTGAATACTTGGTTTCAGGCATGAGCTCTGCCTGATGTTTAAAGTCTTCCTCCCTCCCTCCCTCCCTTCCTTCCTTCCTTCCTTCCTTCCTTCTTTCTTTCTTTTTGGTATCATGCTTTTGAACACAGAGCTCTTAACCACTGAGCTATATCCCTGGTCCCCATTTTTCTTTTTTTTTTTTTGAAATTTTGAGACACTGTCTCATTAAATTTCTTAGGGCCTTGCTAAGTTGCTGAAACCAGCCTCCAACTTGGAGATCCTCTTGCCTCAGCCTCCTGAGTTGCTAAGATTAGAGGCATGTATCACCACACCCACCTCGCAGGTTTTTCTTTTTTTTTTAAAGGTAAAATTTACCTGCTGGGCATGGTGGCCTACGCCTGTAATTCCAGTAACTTGGGAGGCTGAGGCTGGAGAATCACAAATCCCAGGCTAGCCTTAGTAATTTAGCAAGACCCTTTTTTAAGCTGGAAAAACAGCCGAGGGCTAGGGATGTAGCTCAGTGGTAGAGTACTTGCCTAGCACCAGTGGGGCACTGGGTTTGATTCTCAGCACCATATAAAAATAAACAAATAAAATGGAGGCATGCTGTCCATCTAAAAGGACAAAAAATAAAAATAAAAAAAAATTTAAAAAGAAAAACTAAAGAACAGCTGAGCACAGGGGGCACATACAAGTAATCCCAGAGGCTTGGGAGGCTGAGGCAGGAGGATCGTGAGTTCAAAACCAGCCTCAGCAAAAGTGATGCACTAAGCAACTCAGTGAGAGCCTGTCTCTAAATAAAATACAAAAAAGGACTAGGGGGCTGAGGTTGTGGTTCAGCAGTAAAGTGCCTCGCACACGCGAGACCCTAGGTTCGATCCTCAGCACCACATAAAAAAAATAAATAAGTGAAATAAAGGTATTGTGTCCAACTACAACTAAAAAATAAAATATTAAAAAAAAAAAAGGACTGGGGATGTGGCTCAGTGGTTGAGTGCCCCTGAGTTCAATATTCAGTATCCTCCCCCAACCCAAAAAAGAAATTAAAAAACATATCCTGGCACTGTGGCACAGGCCTATAATCCCAGAAATTTGGGAAGCTGAGGCAGGAGGATCACAAGTTTACAGCCAGCCTCAGCAATTTATCAAGGCCCTAAGCACTCCTGGGTACAAAAAAAAAAAAAAAAAAAAAGTCATGGTATAGTCAAGGTTTGTGCATTTTATCACAGGCAAATTTTTAATTATTTATTTATTTAGGTTCTGGAATTGAACCCTTGAGTACTTTACACTGAGCTATATTCCTAGCCCTTTTTATGTTTTTTTTTTTATTATTTTAAATTCTTTATTTTTTTGGTACCGGGGCATTGAACCCAGGAGCACTTAACCACTGAACCACATCCCCAGCCCTTTTTATGTCTTATTTTGAGACAGGGTCTCACTAAGTTGCTTGACATTTATCATTTATCATCTCAAACATTTATTATTTCTTTATGATGAGAACTCTGCCAGTCCTCTCCTCTGGCTATTTCCATTGCATACAACATAGTACTAGTGTAATAGGACAGGCTGCCTTAGTCCTCCATTCTCTCTGTGACTTTGTACCCACTAACCAATCCCTCTTCATCTTCTTGTGAGTTTTATTTGTTTGTTTGTTTGTTTGGGCTCAGGGGATTGAACATAGGGCCAAAGCATGTGCTCTACCAGGGAGCTATACCCACAGCCTTCTTTCAAGTTTTAAGGGAACAATGAGAAGTTGGGTGTTACCTTCTCTCTTGGAACCTTCTCATTATCTGCCAGATACTGTCTAGCAAAAGTGAGACCGTGAGCGGGGCGTGGCGCAAACCTGTAATCCCAGAGGCTCAGGAGACGGAGGCAGGAGGATTCTGAGTTCAAAGCCAGCCTCAGGAAAGTGAAGCACTAAGCAACTCAGTGAGAGCCTGTCTCTAAATTTAAAAAAATACAAAATAGAGCTGGGGATGTGCCCCTGAGTGGTTGAGTGCCCCTGAGTTCAATCCTTGGTACTAAAAAAAAAAGTGAGACTGTTGCAGGAAACAGACCAGTGGAGAAGCAGCAAGCAGCACTTTGAGAGGAGGAGAACTCCAAACTTTATTTTATACTGGCGGGCAAGAGGAGAACAAACTCCAAATTCTGAGCCCTAATCCACAGTTCCTCACAACATGTATAGGATATTTGGCATCATCTTGGACTGGTCCTATCATTAGGGGATTTTTTTTTTGTCTTTAAAAAAAATTCCTAATCTACAGGACTGAAGGCCTCTTGTGGGGTCTCTAACATAAATTAGCATGCTTATGAAACAGATGGAAAGAAGTAGCTCTTCATCTGTTAAATCTCTAGCCTTGAAAGGCTGGCACAGGCATGTTCACATTTTGAAAGGGAGTAGAGTAGTCAGACCCCTGGAGATAGTATTTTACAATCTGAAAGGTAGGAACCTATGTAATTAGGTTTCCTAAAGAAAGGCTGATAAAAGGGGAGGGAGTTAACCCTTTCCCCAGGCATGGGTTTCACATCATAATGTTCTTTTTTTTTTAAATATTTATTTATTTATTTACTTAGTTAGTTACTTAGTTAGTCTTTGGCGGACACAACATCTTTGTTGGTATGTGGTGCTGAGGATCAAACCCGGGCCGCACGCATGCCAAGCGAGTGTGCTACCACTTGAGCCATATCCCCAGCCCATCAAGTCTGGTTTTGCCATTACATTCCACCCCTATTTTGATACCCTTAAAAAAAAAAAAAAGAACTTTTCCCATAGCTTTATTTAGGTAAAATTAAAATACAATAAAATGCACATATTTGAAGTAGGCAATTTGATCAGTTGGTCATGTATGTAACGAATAAAATCAATATAAAAAGCATTTTCATTACTTTTTAAAAATTTGAACTCATGCACACTGTGTTTCCTGCATGATTCATTACATTAGAAATCAATCACATTCAGAGTTATAAAACCCACCTATCAACTATTTAAAAATTAAATGGTACACATTTATAAATGTCTCAGAGGTCAAGAAAGACAGCATAAAAAAGTAAATGAAAAGTGCTTTGAACTAAGTGATAATAAAAGCTTAAAATATCAGGGACTCTGGGATGAAAGAGTACTCAGATGAACATTTATAACTTAAAGTGCTTGTATCAGAAAGAAGCTAGAATAACAAATTATTTTCAAACTATGTAATAGGGAGGGAAAAATAAGAGTAGGAGCAGAAATATATGAAATAGAGAAGAAATAATACAGCTAAAATTTGGTAAAAAAATAAACAAGTTCTAATCAAGAAAAAGGCAAGAACATAAAAATTAATATCAATGGAAAGGGAACTATCAAAATAACCCTACAGATGCTAAAAATATGTTTAGGTAATATTACAATTGTATGCCCACCTCTGCGACAGCTTACATAACAGAGATCTGAGTGATGCTGAGAAGAAAGTGTTTGATATGCTTTTAAACCTTTATTATTATTATTATTATTATTGCATTACAATTCTTAATACACATCATTATACAAAATACATGTATGAAGATGTGAAATTGTTGGGCTGGGGACGTGGCTCAAGCGGTAACGCGCTCACCTGTCATGTGCAGGGCACTGGGTTCGATCCTCAGCACCACATAAAAATAATTTTAAAAAAAATGAAGATATTGTGTCCACCGAAAACTGAAAAATAAATATTAAAAATTCTCTCTCTCTCCTTAAAAAAAATAAGCCTTTATTATTATTATCATCATTATTATTATTTTTGCATTACAATTCTTAATACACATTATACAAAATCACGTATGAAGATGTGAATTTGTCAACATATCTCATACACAGAGACGTGATAAACTGTGGTATAAAGGTGTATTAAGCTTTTAAACCTTTTTAAGAGGCATCACCAGTGTCCTCCAAGTTAAGCCCCTGCTAACTCTGGAGGACCATCTGGAATTTCATGGCCTCTGAATGGGAGACAAATCAGGACAGTATGTTAAGGATGCAGGGGCCAAACAACAGTGCCAGCGGGGAGCAGGACGGTCAATAGACCAATACAGACAACAAGAGTAGTCCACTCATCCCAACTAGCAGTCAGTTCCCCAAGCTTGGCCATGCATAGTTTCATCAGCTTTCTGAGTAACAAAAGCAGGGCTGGCTGTTGTCCTTGAGGGGACTTTCTGGGTTGTTTATTTTGGATGGTTACCTTGCTCGGAGCAGTTGAATCAGGAATGAACCCCCAGAGGCTGGTTTTACCCTGATGAATCCAAGGGGCCACCCAGGCCATCTTTACTGCAGTCGAGGTGGATAAAATGACACTAAATAGACTCCTCTAAAGAAGCTCCTTCTGTTTTTACCCAAATAGCATCTCCTGGCTTAAAGGGGTGGGCCTAATTTGGTTCGTGTCTTAGATCTCTTCATATACCTCTTAGAATGAGGGGTGGGCTTCTATAAAGAATCTGATGAGGAGAACCTGTCTAATAGGGCTAGACCTAATTATTAACAAAGCAATTGGCAACACTTGATCCAGAGGAGGTGGGTTTCCTGATATAATTTGCTTAGTTGTAACTTCCAGGTGATCTTGAACCCCTTTGCCACGAATTGTGCCACCTTAGCCATGAACACCAGCACGTGTGTGGCTGTACTTTGGTTTTAACTCTCCTGCCGTGTGTGTTTAAGACCAACTCAGTTAAAACTGACCTGGCCCCTATCTACTGTTAAGAATCAGCTGAGATTTCTCAGGGTATCATTCTTGGGAATTTGTGAAAGCCTCTTAGCTTCTCTTGTGCCGTCTGCTAGGACAGGTCAAGGTCTTGCTGATCATGTGTGGTTTTCCTTGGAAGTATTAAAGACATTTCCCTTTCCAATCGGCTTCCCATTCTCTAAGGTCTTATTGTCCCCTGGTTGGGAGGTCATGTGCCTAGAGTTGTAAAGCCCTAGAGAAGTCCTTTCATTCCCTGGGTTTGAGCTGACTTCAGAGAGCAAGAGCCACCAAATATTGGCTATTTTCCTTGGCCCTTTTTATCTTTAGTCTCTGAGTTTGAGTTTTAAGTAGGAGTCTTAAAGTAGGAGTACTGGGTTTTAACTTTAGTGTCTATAATTTTACAGTTATTTTCCTCTTTCATTTAATTGGGTTCAGTATTATACTGGAATTCAGCCTTATGTTTTGTCTAGCTATAGGTGATGAATCATTATCTCAAATTAACTCAGGTATTATTACAGAAGTTGTACTTCTATAGAACACTGATCGACAACAGTTATGAGGTTTACAAGGAAAATACAAAATGAAATTAACACGAGTAAAAAAATATTTAGTTTATATTACAGCTATGTACCAAGAAACTTAGATTTTGTAATCTCAAACCTTTACTTACCTTTATGTTATATTCCCTTTTTTAAGGTCACAGTAATCCTTTAAACAAACAAAAATCTATCTTTTTAACTTAACTCCAAATGAAGGAAATGTTTCTTGAAGAGAGGGTGTTTTGTCCGGTAAAGTAATATTCTTGTGCTAAAGTCCAGGATGAAAGAAGGAGAAAACCAAAGGTGTAAACAAAGTTGTACAACATTTAAGTAAGTTACACAAGTTTTGTGGAGGGTAAATCTCAAAAAGTTTGTGTGAGATTAAGTTGGCTATAATCAGCACAATCAGTTGAAGTTATTTAAGTGTTTTTTTTTTTTTAAGGTTAAATAGTAGTGTACCGATGTAAATCAGAATTTAATTTTCTCTGTGTTGAAATAACAAGGATTTCTTAGAACACTGGTCTGCTCATATCTTTCAAGATAATTTCTGGGGCTGGGGTTGTGGCTCAGAGGAAGAGTGCTTGCCTAACATGGGTGAGGCACTGGGTTCAATCCTCAGCACCACATGAAAATAAAATAAAGGTATCTTGTCCACCTACAACTAAAAAATAAATGCTTAAAAAATATATAATTTCTGTGTCTTTTGGGTTTTATTATTTGGGGGAACTAATCTTAAAGGGATTAATGTTTGTACAACTTTGGCTAAGTAAACAACTGTCATTTTAAATTATTACATTACATTACGGATTCTAAATTTTTATTAAAAGTTAAACTTGGGGGGCTGGGATTGTGGCTCAGAGGTAGAGCGCTCACCTAGCACGGGCGGAACCCGGGTTCGATCCTCAGCACCACATAAAAATAAAGGCATTGTGTTGTGTCCATCTACACCTAAAAAAAATAAATACTAAAAAAAAAAAAGTTAAACTTGGTTAATGTAAGGACATCAGTGTAATTATGATGCTGTTACTGGCTTTTAAAAAAATTTTTTATTTGTTCTTTTTAGTTACATATGATGGTTGAGTGAATTTTGACATATTATATATACATGGAATACAATTTGTTCTAATTAGAATCCCATTCTTGTGGATGTGCATGATGTGGAGTTTCACTGGTGGTATATTCGTATGTGAACATAGGAAAGTCATACTCGATTAATTCCACTCTCTTATTCCCATCTCCCCCCATTCCTTGACTTCTTTGTCTATTAAATGTATGTACCAAAATATATATTTTTATACCCGTAACTCTCCTTTATCTTTTGTAGTTTTGGACCCTTTCTTGAATTTATATTCTGAAACAATCCTCAGGAATGCTATCTATGCATTTAATTTACATAATAAATTTCATCCCAGGAGACAGGTCAGACAATCTAGTATATACAAAAACTGTTTTTTTTGTTTTGTTTTGTTTTGTTTTCCCTCCCAGGTTGCTTTCAAGGTTTTGGAGCACATGATATTTTTGAGCCTGACCTATCTCCCTTATCATTATTATAATGCCATCAACTTAGTGAGTGCCACACTGTCAGTTGTACCCAGATTCTCCTCTTGGGCCTTTTTCTTATACTAAGCATACTGATATTCAGCGGAGGAGGCCCAGGGAGATGATGTGGATCTGCCTGGGGCCGGGGCTGAGAAACCTTGCAGGGAGTGCCTGCCTGGGATTAAAAGGATTTAACCCTTTCTTTTGGTGTCCTGCTCTCCTTGCAAGTCAGAGGCAGTGCCTTTTGGCACCTTCAGCTTAGTTCCTGACTGTCCAGACTCCCTATCATGCAACTGCATAAATGCCTATACGTACAGAATCTTCTATATACTCTACCCCAGATAGACCAAGTCCAAGTCCAGGATTAAATAATAATAATCCAGAAAACCATTTTAAGGCCCAATTGTGTTACAGTAAAACATCTTTCTTTTAGAAAGACTTGTACCTATAGGTGGCCCATTCAGCCAACATCTTTCTTTCTAAGAGACTACTGGTAAGGTCAATGTAGTATGGCCTACGTGTTAAAGGGCCATAACAAATACAAAATAAATAAATAAATACATAGAAAAATAAAATCCACCCCAATAGATGAAATGCCTTATTTATTTATTTATTTTTTGTAGATGGACACAATTCCTTTTTTTTTTTTTTTTAAGAGAGAGAGAGAGAATTTTAATATTTTATTTTTTGGCGGACACAACATCTTTATTTGTATGTGGTGCTGAGGATCGAACCTGGGCCGCATGCATGCCAGGCAAGCGCGCTACCGCTGAGCCACATCCCCAGCCCCTGGACACAATACCTTTATTTTATTTATTTATTTTTGTGTGGTGCTGAGGATTCGACCCAGTGCCTCATATGTGTGAACCAAGTGCTCTACCTCTGAGCTACAATCCCAGCCCAAGAGATGGCTCTTTTCACAGGCATCTGTTAAATCTTTAGGAAAAGCCTGGCACAGGGGTGTTCACATTTCAAGAAGGAGTAGTCAGACTCCTAGAGACAGTTATTTACAATGTGAAGGGTAGGGACCATGGTTAATTAGGTTTCCTGAAGAAAGGCTGATAGAAGGGGAGGGGAGTTAACCCTTCCCCAGGCATGGGTTTGTTAGCATATATTTTTATAATTTCATTTTATGATCAGGTCTGGTTTTGCCATCACAAGACTGCTGGTTTTACAGTGTCATTTTTTTTTTTTTTTTTTTTTTTGGTACCAGAGAGTGAACTCAGAGGCACTTGACCACTGAGCCACATCCCCAGCCCTATTTTGTATTTTATTTAGAGACAGGGTCTCACTGAGTTGCTTAGCACCTCGATTTTGCTGAGACTGGCCTTGGATTTGTAAGCCTCCTGCCTTACCCTCCCAAGCCACTAGGATCACAGTTGTGTACCACTGTGCCTGGGTTTATAGTGTCCTTTTTCTTAACAGTAGCAGCAAGAGTCCTAATCAATGAGCATTTTGTTGGGAGGCTTAAGTATGTCGGGTTATCCATTTGTTTACTTTGGAAAAGCATTAGCTTGTTTAGGGTGTTACTCTGGTTTTGTTTAATTTAGTTTTTGAGCCACATATTTATTTATTTATTTATTTTGGTTACTGGGAATTTAATCCACCATTGCTCTACCACAGAGCTACATCTTTAGCCCTTTTTATTTTTATTTTGAGACAGTATTTCATCAATTGCTGAGGGCCTTGCTAAATTCCTGAGGCTAGTCTTGAACTTGCAATCCTCTTATCTCATCCTTCCGAGTTGTTGAGATTAGAAGTATGCACTACCACTACTGGCTTATTTTTTGAGATGGTCTTGCTAAGTTGCTGACATTGAATGTGAATTTATGATCCTCCTACATCAGCCTCTCAAGACCCTGTGATTATAGGTGTGCACCACCACACCTGGCTCTTATTCTGTTTTTGTTCTAAGACCTTCTCAGAAAGTCTGGACAACTGCTATGGCTTTGTTAGTAGGGTTATTTCCTATTCAAGCCTAGAAGTACCAGATTCCTGATTTCTTGCTTAAGGTTTTTGTAAAAAATGACGATAAGGTGGTAAAAGCATTTGCCTGTTGATCTATCCCAGACTATTGTCTAAAGATGGTTTCTAAAATCTTTTTTATTTTTTATTTTTTGTAGTGCTGGGGATTGAACCCAGGGCTTCCTGCATGCTAGGCAAGTGCTCTACCACTGAGTTATATCCCCAGCCTTTTTTACTTTATTTTTGAGACAGGGCCTCTTTCAATTGCTCTGGCTAGAATTTGTGATCCTCTTACCTCAGCCTCCTGGTTTTCTGGGATTACAGACTCCTACTACCATGCCTGGATTATTTCTAAAATCTTTAATTAATATGTGTGAGAGACAGAAAAGAAGTTTTTAACAGAATTTCACCACATTTTATATTTGCTTTTATGTTTGTTTCCTGTGCTGGGGATTGAACTTAGGCCTCCTGAAAGCTATGTAAGTGCTTTGCAACTAAGCTAGACTACCAGACTCTTGTTGTTTTGCTTTTTAAAGTTCTATTCTGTTGGATGGAACTCTGGAATACAGAGATTATTTTTCAGTTCCTTTCACTGCAGTCTTCAAGTTAGGTTAGCATGGACAGAACTAGTAATAAACGTACTAGTTGATATAGGGAGGCTGGGGTCCCTAGTCTATCCTTAACATTTAAGATTTGTTCTTTTTCTGTTTTTATTTTTTGTAGTAGTGGGGATTGAACCCAATGCCTTACATGTTAGGCAAGTGCTCTACCCACAGAATCTAAGATTCTTTATAACATTTAAAAAATGTTGACCATTGAATATTAAAATCTTGCTGTTCCCTCCTTTTGTTTTAAGATGCTTTAAGATGGATAATTTATCACGTTGTAAGATAAAGTGTCATTTTATAAGGTGTATGTAAGAATTTGGATTATAACAAGAATATGTTTAAGACCAAGCTGGAGAGGGTGGTTCGTGCCTGTAATCTTAGTGACTAGGGAGGTTGAGGCAGGAGGATTGCAAATTTCACAAGGCCAGCCTCAGCAATTTAGTGAGGCCCTGTCTCAAAATTTTTTTTAATGTTTTTTTTTTTTTTTTTTTTTTTTAGAGAGAGAGAGATACTATTTATTTTTTAGTTTTCGGCGGACACAACATCTTTGTTTGTATGTGGTGCTGAGGATCGAACCCAGGCCACACAAATGCCAGGCCAGCGCGCTACCGCTTGAGCCACATCCCCAGCCCCCTGTCTCAAAATTTTTAAAAAAGGACTGGAAATGTAGCTCTGTGATAAAGTGCCCTTGGGTTCAATTTCAATCCTGAGAAAAAAAAAAAAAAAAAAGGAAAAGAATACAACAAATTATTCCTACATGCAATAGTGTTATCTTCAAAGAGCAGACCTGTCTTTGCCACTCTGTACAGCTACTAGAGTCAGCTTTGTTTAAAAGTCCGTATCAGTCTGTTACTAGACAGAAGAGAAATGGTACAGTTGTTTGAACAGGGAACACTTAATACAAAGAATCAGTATTGCTGGGTGTAGTGGAGCATACTTTTGATCCCAGCTACTTGGGAGACTGAAGCCAGGAGATTTCAAGTTCAAGGGCAACTTGGGCAAGCTAGTGAGACCCTGTCTCAAAAAGTAAAAAGGGCTGGGAATGTAGCACCGTGGTAGAGCACACCCCTGGATTCAATTCCAGTATCACACACACAGACACACAAAAATTATCTGTACGAAGGGGTTGATGTGATCAGGGATTAGCTACTAAGAAGTAAAGAGAACTCTAAAGAACACGGCAAAAGTAGATAAAATCGCAGATATAATGTCCTATAATACTCTATTAGCCATTCCACACTCCCTGGGCTGAGATCCAGAACTTGCTGGAGAAGGCTCAGTTGTGGCTCCCGAATGCTGGACAAGTGAACTTGCCAGAAATCTTCACTCTCAAATGCTGGGGAAAGCTGTTCTCAGGGAGATGGCTCCCTGCAGGCACCTGCTACAAGACCACCTGAGAAGGGGGTGGGGGAAGTGGGGGATAGCCTAAAGGTGCAGGGTGTCCCTTTGGAAAAGGCAAGTAGGTGGTTCAGAACAGGAAAGAAACAATAACCAACTTTTGGAACAAAAGTAAGAGATCAGACATTGAACAGTGAACTTTCTCAGTGAGGTGACTGTGCGCTCTTGGGTGGAGGCAAACACCGTGGTCAAGTCTCCCTCTTCTGGCAGGTTCGCTCAGACACTTAGCTTAGTGTTTGGGGCCCCCCAGCGGGGGAAGCATCTGGCTGGTTTCCCTTCATTCTAGAACAGTCACAAAGGTTAGGAAGTTGAACATGCAGAGCAGCATCAATAGATCGGCCTTGATAAGCAAAACCTCCTGCTCTTAGGCCCAGGCATAGGCTCTCTCTCTCTCTGCCACCTAGCCATTCCTTTCATGGCCCAAGCCAGTTCTGGAGAGGCTGCTGATAAAACCCGGCTCCTGTCAACTGACTGAGTCTACTTGGAGTAGGATGCCTCTCAGCGTTGGATGTTTGCTGGCAGGAATTAACACTTCAATCCAAAGTTCTCAAACCATGTTCTTGTTCTCCATATGCGCATCCATGTGTCTTTCTCAATCTTCCAATCTCTTCCAAGTCTCTGACCAGATGGTCAGACTGTTGGCCACTGACTGAGCAGATCCTTCATCAACTGAACAGATCCTTCTGTAAGCCAAGCTTGGGCTTTCTCTTCTTTTAGCCAGTCACATGGGACCCTCTCTTTAAGGCCCTTTATGGAACCAGGGGAGGATCATTGGTGCATCTGTGGCAGGTGACAGGGTCACCTGGGCTATCTATTCCTATAGCTTACTTGTATCCGCTGGCCCTACAGGACTCAATCCTGATGTACCATTTACAATTGCTACTGGGCATGCTTGACTTTATGAACATGTTGAGACCAAAAGAACTCAGCTTATAAGCAGTCAGTTATGGACACATGGGAAACTAGTGTTTACTGCTCAATGGTGCTATCTCTACCAGGGCCCAGTAACTTGTTAGGAGTTGTTTCTCAAAGAGCATAATATACAGTCTGCCTTCTGTATCCATGATTGCATCCACAGATTTAATCGATCATGGATTGAAAATATTGGGAAAATAAGTTGCTAGTACTGAACATGTATAGAATTTTTTCCTTGTCATTATGCCCTACACAATATAGCATAAGAACTGTTTACACAGCATTGACATCATCATATTCTTTATTTTAAATAAGGCAGAGATGATTTATAGTATATGGAGTCAAGGTAGGTGGTGTGCACTTGTAATCCCAGAGATTCAGGCTGAGGCAAGAGGATTGCAAGTTTGAGGCCAGCCTCGGCAACTTAGCAAGACCCTGTCTCAAAATTAATAAGAACTGGGGACGTAGCTCAGTGGCAAAGCACCACTGGGCTCAATCCCCAGTGTAAATAAATAAATTGGGAATGTGTGCATAGATTACATGTGAATACTATGCTTTTTTATGTAAGAGACTCGAACATGCATGGATTTTGGTGACTACAGGGAATGTTGGAACCAGCCGTCCACAGATACTGAGACAAGTGTAATTCTCCCTGTGGATGTCATAGTTTTGTTCCAGAATCTCAAGAGCCTATACTTGCATCTCTTCTAACCTCCTGCCCTTTCAGCATGATAGGGGCTGAAAATCTGATGATCCTAGCAGCAGGGCTGTTTTTTCTGTGACCTGGACCAGAAAACTTTCCTGCTCCAAGCTCCCCATGGAGCTGGGTGAATTCTGTGTCACCTGGCAGAGGAGCTGAAATAGTTCTCCTCTATACGGAAGGCCTTGAACTTAGACCTCTGAGTGGATGGTATTGCTTCCAGATCCCATGCAGCCCTACTAGGTGCCATCCTGCTTTCATGTTTGTGGTAGGAGATACAAGATGCAGTGATTTTTCTTTCTTTCTTTCTTTTTTTTTTAATTAAAGCTAAATTTTATTTATTTGGTACTAGGGATTGAACTCAGGGGAGCTCTACCACCCTGTGGCAGGTGGTTAGAAAAGGTGCAGAGTGGAGTGAGTTCTGGTGGGAGAATCAAAGCACAGGCCCAGTCATTTTCACTTTTTATTTTGAGACAGAGTTTTCATTAAGTTCCTGAGGCTGGCCTTAAACTTGTGATCCTCCTGCCTGAGACTCCCAAGTCGATGGAATTATAGGCATGCACCATACCACCTGCCCTTGCTTTGTCTTGAAGACCTGATGTGATCTGGTTCCTGCTGGGTCCTTGCCTCCTGCTGCTGCTTCCTCAGGCATCATCTTCAGCACACACTGAGCTTCAGACACTGCAACTGGTTGCTGCTTCAGATTCTTTATTCCATCTGGAGCATTTTTCCCCCTGTTCCTGACCGAATGATTAAAGGGTTAGTTTATGAGAAGGGGGAACTGTCATGTATGTCCATGTGCTTGATAATGTTTCAAAACACAAAAGCAAAGATAATATAATTAAAATATAATTATCTGGCTTTCTATCAGCAACTGATAGAAAGCCAGATAAAAATTAGTATGTAATAAATGAAGATATAGTATGCAAAACTAACTTCAATGAGCCTATATGTAGGTTAAAGAAAACAAGAGAGGGAAGATTACCAGAGGGTAAAGTGGGCATGTTAATAAAAGGGTCAGTTTGGTTTATCTTTTTTTTGGTACTGGGGATTGAACTCAGGGGCACTTGACCACTGAGCCATATCCCCAGCCCTATTTTGTATTTATTTAGAGACAGGGTCTCACTAAGTTGCTTTAGTGCCTCATTTTTGCTGATGCTGGCTTTGAACCCAGAATCCTCTTGTCTCAGCCTCGCTAGCTGCTGAGATTACAGGCATGCACCACTGTGCTTGGCTGGTCAGTTTGTTTTGAAGAGATGTGTATGCTCCTTATAATACATCTTCTTCTTTCTCCTTCCTTCCTTCCTTCCTTCCTTCCTTCCTTCCTTCCTTCCTTCCTTCCTTCCTCCCTCCCTCCCTCCCTCCCTCCCTCCCTTCCTCTTCTCCTTCTCCTTCCCTTAAAATGTGTTTGTTTATAAGATCTGTGATTTCAACCTCAGTAATATAAAACTTAACATTTAACATTGTAATATTAAAAAATAATGCACGGATAATCCTAATTTCAAAGCTAGCAAAGAATTACAATTAATGTGTAGCTATTTTTATAAAATAAAGCACAATATTACTAAGGTCTTGAGATTATGACACATCAGTCTAAGATGCAGAGCACAAAACACTGTATTTAAATTTTCCTTTGAATGACCCAACTCTGATTTCTGTGTTACAAAACAAACTTTCACTCAATTGTTTTTAAAATATCTAAATGGGAAAAGTATACCAAAAATCATCAACAAAGACTGATTTTGATTACTCTTGGTTTCTAACCCATTTAGATAAGCATGCCGCTTAGAAATGCTTGTTTGTACAAATTAATCTTAATGTTATTATGTTCTTCAACATAAACATCAGCAAACATATGGAGTTTGAAATAATACAGGAAAAATTCTTGATAACACAGCTTCAGATAGACACAAGGAGCAAGCTTGATGGAAATAACAAGGAAAAACCCTAAACTATAATTAAAGATTTTTTTTAAAAAAATATTTTTGGACAGTTTTGAGTATCAAACCCAGAGCCTTGTACAGAGCTGTATTATAAGGAGCTTAAGTTGTATTATCAGTAGTCCTTGAATAACTGGAGATTTAAATTCATAAGATAAGCAGATAAAGGAATGAGATGCTGGCTAAAAGTGGTAAACAGGAAAATTTATTGTCTTGAGATCCATATATTAGAAAATAATAAAGTTTAGGGCTGGGGATGTGGCTCAAGCGGTAGCGTGCTCGCCTGGCATGCGGGCGGCCCGGGTTCGATCCTCAGCACCACATACCAACAAAGATGTTGTGTCCGCCAAGAACTAAAAAATAAATATTAAAAAATTCTCTCTCTCTCTCTCTCTCTCCTCTCTCACTCCCTCTTTAAAAAAAAATAATAAAGTTTAAAAATTGATGAAATATTTGTTTTCAAAATGTTAAAAGAACACATACCCATTCTCCCATAAATGTACCAGTATATGCCCAGAGTGAATACAAGCTTGGAAAAGCGGGCAGGAGGGAGATTCAAATATGCAGCAGGGCAGAGAAGACAGAGAAGACATCTGGAACAATTAAATTACTGGCCACACAACTCAACATCTATGGCCTCGGTGATGAGTTCTGCCCGAAATTCAAAGAAGTAACACCAATCTATCCATATTTACACATTTATCCTGGATGCCAAAGTATTTGTATTCCCATCTGAACATGGTGGTATTCATGGCTACTAGACTCCGAGTTTTGCCAAATACATGGATGAAAAATGGCATAACCGTGTTTTTATTTGCTTCTTGATGACTAATGATGTTATTGATGTTCATTAGCCATTTTAACTTTATCCATTCATATTTTGCTCATAAACTTTTCAACCTTATTTTGCTTTATAAAATTTTTATATTCTTATTTTGTTAACTTTATGTTTGCAGTCTTTTTTTTTTGGCAGGGAGGAGGTACTAGGGGATCGAACCCAGGGATGATTAAGCACTAAGCCACAACCCTAGTCCCTTTATTTATTTATTTAGGGTTGGGGTATTGATAAATTGCTTAGGGCCTCAACTGGTTGCTGAGGCTGGCTTTGAACTTATGATCTTCTTGCTGACCTCCTGGGTTTCTGGGATTATAGGTGTGTGCCACCTATTCCAACTTTCAATTTTTTATTTATTCTTTTAATAACTACTATTTTTTCTTAACGAATGCTTTCATTTTTTCAACAAAATATATTCTAATAATTTTTCATTGCAGTATCTTTAGCCCTCTGATCCATTTGCAACTCAGTGAAACCCTATCTCTTAAATAAAATAAAAATAGGGCTGAGCATGTGGTTCAGTGGTTGAGTGCCCCCGAGTTCAATCCCCAGTACTCCCTCAAAAAACCAACAAGAAATCCCACAGAAGTTCCACATCTTTTTTTATTTAAATGTTCTCACCTATTGTTGCACATTTATCTTCCAAGTGCATATTACTTTTTAAATATTGATTGAAATTTTTTTTCAACATTTTTTTTTGTTTTGTTTTTGTTTTAGTGAGAGTGAGAATTTTAATATTTATTTTTTAGTATTTGGCAGACACAGCATCTTTGTTTGTATGTGGTGCTGAGGATCGAACCCAGGCCGCACACATGCCAGGCAAGCGGGCTACCGCTTGAGCCACATCCCCAGCCCTTGATTGAAATTTTAATGAATTTGAGGGAGGAATGGATAGTTTTATAATACTGGGTCTTTCTGGTTCCTGGCATGTCTCCATTTTTTCAGGTCTTTTTAGCAAAATTTCAGAATTGTCTTCATAAAGGTCTTTCACACTTCATGTTGGGTGTATAATTCTTTTTTTTTTTTTGAATTTTTTAATATTTATTTTTTAGTTTTTCGTCGGACACAACATCTTTGTTTGTATGTGGTGCTGAGGATAGAACCCGGGCCACACATATGCCAGGCGAGCACGATACCGCTTGAGACACATCCCCAGCCCCGGGTGTATAATTCCACTTGATAAGCACTGAAATATCGTTATTGTGAATGGAGATACCTAAAAAGACATTTATGAACTGGTTATGGGGAAAAGTTCATCAATAAGTACTGTGACAGGAACAAGTCCTGGTGTGCTGTTGCACAATACAGTTTGCAATAATGGACTGTATATTTCAGAAGGCTGGAAGAAGTGACTTTGAATATTTTCACCATAAACAGATGTTCAGTGTTTGAGCAAATTGATCAAACATTATACCATGTATACGTGTACCAAACATGGCATCCCATGTTTAATGTTTTTATGTATTGGCTAAAAAAATGAGTTCAAAAGATTGGTTATTAGCGTGGACTCAATGTTGATTTTGCATATCATAGCCATCTTACAGAGCCTTTTTATTGATTCCAAGAGCTGGTCAATTGATTATTTAAGTTTTCCCTATAGATGGTCAAATTGGCTGAAAGTGTTTTTTCTCTTCCATCCCTAAAATTCATACTTAATTTTTTAGCATTGGCTGTGAGCCTTTGGTTAACATAATCCCAGGGTCTGGGGCGTAAGTAGTTCAGTGATAGAGTACTTGCTGAGTATATTCAAGGCCCTGGGTCTGATCCCAAGCACCACAAAATAAAACAAACAAAAAGCTCTAGGATATACTCCCAGCTGAATAGAGCTCTGTGCCTTGTACTTGTAGAATTTATCCCAGGACTCGGTCCTTTTCAAGCTAGCATCTGTAATGGGCTGAACAAACCTGTATTTCAGAGAGAGAGAAAGAAAGTAAGAAAACAGATATATTTACTAATATTGCATATAGTTTATGATATAGGTTTTAGATATTTTATATTTGCATTATTTCCCAATTATGAACAAACAAACCCAGTAAACCATTATGAATACTCTCACATGTGAGATTTTTATATATAAAATCTTAATAAACTAGTTCAAAGTCCACAGTATTCTCATGAACCTTTTTGGAGATTTGGGAATGGGAAGTGGAACAGAATGGTGAAAAGACTACTAACATCATTTCGGACTCTGTGGTCTATATAAGTTGTATTTAATCTTAAACAGGACACATTCCTTATCTTCAAACTGAAAATCTAACCAGATGTGGTGGTACATGCTAGTAACCCCAGAAACTCAGTCAACCTCATCAATTTAGTAAGATCCTAAGCAACTCAGAGGGACCCTGTCTCAAAATAAAAAATAAAAAAGGGCTTGGGATGTGGCTAAGTGGTAAGTGCCCCTGGGTTCAACCTTCAGTATTAAAAAAAACGACTGGGTTACTGGGGGGCTGGGGATAGCTCAGTGGTAGAGTAATTGCCTAGCATGTGCAAAGCCCTGGGTTCATTTGCCAGCAAAAGAAAGAAAGAAGGAAAGAAAGAAGGAAAGAAAAGGGTTTTTGTTAGAATGAAATGTTAAACTGATGTGAATGTGTCAACTTCTGTATCAATATGAGAAATTACTAAATGACAGTTAAGGTATTTTTAATTTAATTATAAAAGAAAATACAATATGAACACATTAAAATCTCTAAAGCCATGTAAAACCCGAAGGCATTAAAATTTATTAAATGATGCAATAACAACAGAATTCTTTATTTACAATAGCATTATTTAACATCAAATAAGCAAATAGCATCAGCAAAGCAATATTAACTTGCATAAATGTATTTAAAATTTCTCTGAATATATCTACCTTTGCATAAACTGCTCACACTAGAAATACAAACATCAATGCAGGTGAACAAAGTGATGTTCAGAGTCAACTCCGTTTTGAAAATAAACCACAACCTGAAACACTGTAAGCTTTCTCCTGAAGAACCATAGTTAATATATTGCTTAATTTTACCCTTGTATAATCTTTTCATATACACACATCTCAGATGCAACTTTATGAGGAACTGTACAAATAAAACCCACAATGACAAAGGAAAAAAAATGACAGTTAAATGTTTGAAGAAATGTATCATCATCACTATTCAATAACATAAAGATTAAGTGATGATGCACTTATTCAAAAATTGTACACAATTCACTATACAAATATAATACATTGGACAGCTATGTAGGAATATACAAGACTTAAAAACAGATCTAAGGCATTATGCTAGATTTTAGCATTTTGAGGTTCTTGCACATAGCTTTTACCTGTAGTAAGAAACTTAAAAGATTTTGTTTTAGTCTATAAAGAAACACCAGGGAGAAAAATTCTAATTAAAATCGAAGCCACTACAGTAATTTTCTTTTGTGCAGAGAATGCTTTGCTCTTAGGCAGCATACTACCATACAAACACTAGAAAATTTTAAATTCACACCAACAATTAATGGCTTAAGTTGCATTTCAAAATTGATTGTGTATCTTTGGGTTCTGCAAGTGGATCTGTGCCACCCAGTTCATGTGTTAAGCCCATATGAACTCCATTTTTAAACACAGATTAAAAATTGCATTATATAAACTGCAAAAACATTGCTTTCAATTATTACAGGCCATAAGAGATACACGTGGTGGGAGGGGCATTTTAATCTTTGAGTCAAATGAATTCATTGTAGTAAAACAACTCACTTCACTTTTTAAACTTACCACATTACATGAACACTTAAATGGGTTTTACAACCAAGTTAATGTATGTATACTTTTCACATTATGTTTTTCACATTTAGTAATAAGTAAAACACTGATTATTTGTTCTCTTAAACAAAAACCAAGTACTCAATCTAACAAATTTATTGTGTACAGCATGAGAAATACTGATAATGAAGGGAATTGATTTGGCTTTTGCTTCTATAGTGATCAATATGATCAGAGGATTCCTTCACTTATTTCTTCTCCTAATTAGATGTAAAACAAAATCCATTACCTGATCTGAACCTTAAGAGAATTTATAATCTCTTTTCCTTCATGACAGTAATGATCATGAGTTATTCTGAACTACCAGTACCACAGATCTGCAGATTTGTCCAACTTGGATTGATGTTAAAACACAGTGGGCAGATGGATAAAAAATGAAAGATATGGAAGGTATTTTTGGATGGTAAAGTGAAAAAGGACTTAAAATAAATCCGGGTTAAACTCCATTTTCTCTTTTGTGCTGTGTGAAGCTAAAGTCAGATTCTAACTCTCATAGTTCTAAAAATTAACTCAAAACTGATCACACTAAACTGTGCACCATGTGAGCCTCATCACATGGATGAGGTCCTGGAGTTCCGGGCCCACATCTGCTTGCTTTTACCATCACAGCTGGGCAACCCAATGGTTTGGTGGAGAAAAGTAGAGCCTTTTGAGGGGACATATGAACTGGTGGCCACCGAGAAATGCTGTTCCTTGGCCACCTCCCTGTATTGAGATCCCTCTCAAAGTGGAAAAAGGTATTGAAATGCAAATTTCCAGAAGTTTCTTTAGTATGGAGCAACACTTTTAGACTGTCTACTTACCATTTATCTTTGGGTTATATCTCTTTCTATATTTCTGTAATCCGTGCATATAGAGAGAGATATAAATATAAATAGGGGTAGTTTGTACATTTTACACCCTGCCACAAATAAACAATTAATCAAATTTCAAGGAAAAACTTCTCTGTTCCTAAAAAGCCTGGCTAATGAGATATTATAAAATGCTTTGCTTTTTAGACATCAAAAAGATATCATTCTGAAATTTAGTTAAGAAAGTATGTGTATTAGGGGTTGGGGAGAAATAGCTCAAAAAGGTCATCAGTTTCTTGGTATTGCAGTTATCTGAAACTGACACCAATTAATAAAATATTATTCCCCTACCAGAGTGGGCAGAAAAACAACCATAAAAGTGGCCTGCTTAGTAACATGTAGTCTTTCTAAGGTTCATTAAGAAAGAATATAAACATATAAAAATCAAGAATTGGTTCCTACAGCGGCTGCATATCATACAGATTAGATAAATGATTTATGAGCAGAATCACAAGGTTTAGAAAATAAAAAGTCTTAAGTCTACAAATTAGGTCTAATCAAGGCATTGATATCCTTTACAAAACACCTTTAGGAGACATTGCTACGAAGATATCTAATTTAATACTGAAGTACCTCATTTTTTGAGTCAATTCCACAATATGTATACCTCACAAAAATTATACAATTAAAACACTTAAGTTCTCAACTTAAATTATTGCTCGTTTACATATAAATTGGATTTTATGTACCTTACAAAACTTCGGCTTAGTCAGCACTGCTAAAAAACAAAATAAAAAACACATGGCAGAGGTTAAATCTGTCGTGATATCTGCTGTCAATTTCAATACACTAGTTATAGTGTTTTCTCCTGTTTTGGAGGCCAGAGTTGCTGGGGAACAGAATAAACATGCTTCCAAAGCAGGTGTCCTTAGCTTGACTGATGTCAAGTCTTAACTTTGCTCCTCTCCTTGCCAGTAAATGCATTTTTCTGAAATTCAATAGTTAGCAATTGGTAAGTGGCTGGCAAAACATTTCAGGAAATAAAGGGCTTACCTGGTTTCTGTAGCTTATATTATTTTTTAAAAAATGAATGAAAGTAGGGGGAACAGGGGGAGACAAGAGTCAGAACCAGAAGGGGAAGGGGAGATGCTAATTCAAGATGATCAATCTAACGGAAACTTAATTTAGAAATGAAAAATATTTCTTCTCGAGAGAAAAAAATGGAAGAGATACTTGTTAATATTAACAGCCTTCTCACAGGCTTCTTTTCATCTGTTCAATAACTGGAATCCCTTTCCAACATGGTCTTTAGCGCTTTCTGCAAAGATACAACTATGACTTTATAGGTCTTCATTTATTGGGTGTGTCTGCACATATAGCACTGTCCACGGGGTCTGCTTCCGTCCCAAACGCAGGCTTTAGGTTAAAAACAGTTTGATTTGTTTTTAGAATTCTTTTCTTTCCCCCAGATGAAATCTTAATTTTTTTGTACTAGACTGATTAGCCAGGGAAAACAAAGCAAGAAACCAGTGTCTGGAACTGAACAGGAACAGAACAAGAGCATGGTTCTCCTTAAATACATACATTTAAATACATTCATTGGAAACGGTTATGAAATTTGCCTGTCAACATTTACTTTGCAGGAGAGATCTAAGTTGCACTAAGGTGAATGCAGTGAACAGACTGAGTGACTGTCTGGACTCGCGCTTCGGACTGAGACGAGAGGAGGCAGCTCCTCCTGCAGCAGCCGAGTGTCGCTGGGAGCCTGGGCCCAGGCCGTCAGCTCATCGTGCTCTGGGAGAACTGGCGGGCAGGTCAGTTGGGTCAAAACAAAGAGACACAGCTCTCCAGACTGGTAAGTATTTTGAGCAAATGAGCCCGGTCAGCTGAAGAAAGAAGCAACCAGCTACCTTCAAGGTCAGCAGTACTTCTGCAGGAAAACAAGCAAAATCATAAAACATCTTGAGTTTTTAATGAAACACGACAAAAACATCAAAATACTGACTATTCTAAAGGATGCAAATCACAAGGCCACATTTGGGAGAGTACAGGGATTCAAATCTGGACAAGTTTCCCACTGAACAAAGCCTTTCCTTCTTCTGGGGGGAGGAAGTAACAGGGATTGGATCCAGGAAAGTTCAATCAGTGAGCCAAATCCCCAGCTCTTTTAAAAATGTTTTCATTTGAGACAGGGTCTCACTGAGTTGCTTAGGGCCTCACTAAGTTGCTGAGTCTGGCTTTGAATTTGCCATCCTTTTGCCTCAGCCTCTCAAGTCTACACCACCGTGCCTGGATGAATGCAATGTCTCCTGAAGGATGAGGCTTAGCCCAGAGGACCTACTGTGTGGTTTCTTGCAGGAGACAGATGACAAAAGCATCATTAGTCAGTCTCTCCTAAATGACCTCTGTCCGACTACTAATGGTGTATTAGTCCTATTTCATTTCTTTCACCTTCTCAACAACTGATACAACCCAGTTGCTGAATCTTGCTTTTGAGTAGCATCCAATCCAGAAGGGGCTGCTACTTCCTAATCCTTCCTCTGATTCCTCCAGTACAAACCCACTTCCTATGAACTATTTCTCTTCTATAAGATACTTCCCAGGTCTGGTGGGTGTGCTTTCCCTGGCTTCAGCAAGCTAAAAACCTGGGTTTTGGTCCTAGGAGTGTTCCTGCTAGTTTGGTTGCTATATACTGATGATTTGGATGACAGGCTATCAAGGCTGCTGTGAGCAGGAGTTAGCTGTAGGTATTTCCTTGGTTGCTGTGATTATTTCTGTCAATGATTTTCTTTGGCTATTACCCATCTTCCTCCCAGAAGTTTCCACCTATTTGGCAAATACTGAGTACATACTACTGTGTGCCCAATGATGGGACAAGACAGTTCTAGTCACTGCAATCACAAAAATTACTGAATAGGCAAGGCAAATCATCAAATACAAATGTGATCTGAGTTCTCTGAGGGGAAACAGTAGAGTAGATGCTGTGGAAACATGTGGCCACTGCTTCTGGGATTCAGACAGTTAGCAAAGAGCCAGAGAGATTATCTAGGTTTAGTCAGGTGCGATGGTGCATGTTTATGATCCCAACAACTCAGTAGGGCAAGGCAGGGGGATCACAGATTCAAGACCAGCCTGGGTAACTTAGTGAGACCCTTTCTCAAAATAAAAAGGGCTGAAGATATTAACTCGGTGGGAAAGTGACCCTGGGTTCAATTCAGTCCTTAGTAATATGCACGTGCGCGGGCGCGCGCATACACACACACACACACACACACACACACACACACACACACACACACACACACGAGAGAGAGAGAGAGAGAGAGAGAGAGAGAGAGAGAGAGAGAGAGAGAGAGAGAGAGAGAGAAATAGATAGATTGATTTTATATATAACCAGTTGACAGATTTAGTCCCTGACCAGGCACACACTTCTCTTCAGAGCCTAGAAGAACATTTGTAATTATGGTTCTTCTTAGAGAAAAATAGTTAATGTACTTTTATAAGATTAAGCTGAGGATACACATTCCTAGCTTGTATCACTAATATGATTTCATATGAATATACTACATGGTACTGATGAAAATGTTAGAAATCCTTTCAATATTCTAGTAGGTCCAGAAAAAAAATCTAGTAAGATATTTTTATATCTTATTACATTTATAGGGTTTTAATCATTAAGGCAGTATTTTTTCCGTGACTAGCATCAATGGGCAGCTACTGGCCAGAATCAGTTTGGTGAATGACAGCAGCAAGCATGGTATGGATCTCTGGAGTCACACTACCTGGTGTGGCATTCTGGCTACAATGTTGAGGGGGCGGGAAGGGGTCACTAAATCTTCCACATACTTTTTTAGGGGGCACTGAAGATTAAACCCAGGATTTCATGCATATTAGGCAAGTGCTCTGCCACTGAGCTATATCCCCAGCCCTTTTTAAATTGTATTTATTTATATATATTTTGGGGTTGAAGGGATTGAATTCAGGGGCACTTAATCATTGAGCCACATCCCCAGCCCTATTTTGTATTTGATTTAGAGACAGCGTCTCATTGAGTTGCTTAGCGCCTTGCCATTGCTGAGGCTGGCTTTGAACTTGTGATCCTCCTGTCTCAGCCTCCCAAGACACTGGCATTAAGGGTGTGAGACTTTGTGATCAGCTTAAATTTTATTTTGAGACAGGGTCTCACTAAGTTGTTGAGTCTGGCTTTGAACTTGCAATCCTCCTGCCTTCAGACTCTCAAGTCACTAGGATTACAGGTGCAAGCTACCATACTCTGCAAAATTAGGGTTCTTGATTCGTTAATATAAGATCAATTACAATGAGCTTAAGGAAACAACTATTCACAAAAAAGTACTATATGCTAAATGAAATCAGATAATTTATAACCACCTTTAATGTACTGGTTGATAATAAATCTATGCCAATTTTGGTCTACAAAAGATTCATGTCACTTCACTACCATAGTCTTATGCTGTTTCTTACCCGTGATGCATCTCCCTCCTGCTTAATCATATCCATTCCAGGCAGCTGGTTTTGGAAAAGGTTGCCTCCCCTAAGAGCAGGATCATTAACCTGAGGGCAACAAGACATGACAGTGGGACATCCAAAAGAGCACTGGAGAACAACCATCCCCTTATGCTTCCTATTCTTTTCTTAGGAGTATATGAAAAAGCATGATACAAATGGTTTCAAGGCTGGGGATGTAGCTTGGTGGTAAAGCACTTGCCTAACTTGCGCATCACTACTGGGCTCCATCCCTACTGGGGATAAAAAAAAGGACTTCATCGCTATACCTATTCTCCCATGTATACATTTTGAGGAGAGTATAGAGAAACATAAAAATAAGTACTTGCAATACACTTGCTGCTTTTGAAATTAAATTTGATCTGCATTCCGTACAGAAATAAAACAGACAATACTGGAAACATTTTCATGCCATTCACTCTTTTAACTGGTTCATATTAGACCAATGACTCATATTCGAGACTGTGAAAGTCATCTGAGATGCAATCTCCTGACATCTTTGTCACTTAGGCAAGTTAGTAATTAGCAAGAGCAAGTGTGAATACCCAAAACAGCGCTGGATTTTGTAAAATTACCCTAACAAAGCCAACAATTTGTTAGGAGGTGTGTGTGTGTGTGTGTGTGTGTGTGTGTGTGTATTTCCTTTTGGGGGACAGGTGAACACCAGGGATTGAACCCAGGGGCACTCTACCACTGAGCCACATCCCCAGCCCTTTTTCTTTTTAATTTTGAGATAAGGTCTCACTAAGTTGCTCAAGGCTTTGCTAAATTGCTAAAGCTGGCCTCAAACCTGCCTCAGCCTCTGGAGCTGCTGGGATTATAGGTATACGTGATCACCATGCCCAGCAGCATCTGTATATACACACAAAAATGATTTTATCAGAAGACACTGCAGTTGTGTTTCTTGGCCTGCAAATTAACCCTGATATTCAAAAAGTTTAAAATTTTTTTTATTTTTAACAGATTTTTAAATTATAGCATTCATTATAGTTATACACAGCAGCTGCATTTATTTTGACTAAATCATACATGGTTGAGTTTAATTTATTCCCTTTCAATCGTCATTACCTTCTTTTCCCTTCCACCCTCCCTCCCAATATTCCCCTTCTTCTACTCCACTGATCTTCCTTTCACTCACTTATTTATTTTTGATTGGTGCTTTTTACATATACATAAAGGTGGAATTTGCGGTGCTATCTTTATATATTCACATAACACACACAGTTTTGTTAAATTCATTCCATAATTCTTCTCCTTTCCTGTCTCTCCTCTCTTTGAATCTCTTTCTACTCTACTAATCTTCCTTATATCTTTAGGATATCCAGTCTCCCCACTTTCCCCCAAAAGGTTTTAAATCCATGCAAAAGTTATGAATAACATACAGCTTTCTTAAATTACAAAGGGCTTTCAATTTCCTTATGCACCACCTTACATATTTATTAATCATTATTTTATAGACTAAAACACTTGAGGAGTTGTAACATTTTTGGAAAATTTCACAAAATTGTGGTTTACTAACATCAGAATTCAATAGACCTAATCAGTCAGGCATGGTATTACATGCCTATAATCCCAGTTATTCAGAAGCTGAGATAGCAGAAATGCAAGTTTGAGGCTAGCCTGGGCAACTGAGTGAGACCTTGTCTTAAGATAAAAAATAAAAAGGGCTGAGGATGCAGCTCCATGTGGAAGGCCAATCTGCAGCATCACATTAAGAAAAAAACAACAATAAAAAACAAGATTGAAATTCATGGGGCCGATAACGACTTATTGCTTGTGTTCTTTAAAGTACCTATGCCTCAATTTTTCCACATATGAAATAAAATTCAGGGTCCTTGCCACAATTTTACTTTGAATGAACCCACTGAGGATCAGCAGCAGAATGACTAACATTTTGGGCCATTTAAAAACAAGATATTTTGAGGCTGGGGTTGTGGCTCAGTGGTTGAGCACTTGCCTCACATGCATGAGGCACCAGGTTCGATCCTCAGAGCCACATTAAAATAAATAAAAGGTATTGTGTCCATCTACAACTTATATATATATATATATATCACACATATGTATTAAAATATATATTAAAAAACTAAGATATTCTGTAAATGCCATGATAAAATGATTATTTTTGAGTTCTGGGTTGGCAATTTACTATACCAAATGCTTTGAGTCTCTTTGCCACCTGGTGTATTCTTTGGGACGGAAATACTTAATACCAAATGAAATTATTAAAATAAACTGACTCTCTTCCAAAAATCATGGCACCCACGTTCCAATGATGAAAAGGAACACTTCTTGGATTATCTGTGATAGCCTCCCTGCATGAATGAAGTACTATTTTAAGCTAACTGGGTGTCAGGTAGTTTGTCCCTTGCTTTTCATTTGGTATTTACATTAAGAAAAACGTCAGTTCTTAAACTACAAGCCCAAAATAAAGCAATGTAAAATGCAGACTCAACATTCAATCTTTAGAGATTCATTTTAGATATAGCTAAATTCCTCAAATGAAAAAAAATGTAAATGATGTGAAGGTTAACAAATATTTTTTAAAAAATTCTTCAGCAGTCAGGAATCCTTTCAAGTTTATTTTGTTCTTAATATTTTTGTTAATCTCACTAATAGGTGAAAACAGGGTGAAAAAACAGTCTTCAAAATAAATGTGGGAATTGAAGGAAGATGTTAAGGACGTGGAAAGACACAGTTAATGCAAAATTAGACAAAAGCTATCATCAGAGGACACCAGGCTGCTTGGTGTTTCATGTTTACCTGCTCGGGACCCATGGAGGACAGCCCCGACGTAGGCACGGAGGTCACTGAGGTCATGCTGATCTGTCCTGTCATCTGGTTCATGTTGTTTATGCCACCCGTGTTGGTTGCCATGGATACGTTGATGTTCATATTGTTATTGTACATGCTGGTGTTTGCTTGCTGTCCGAAGTGTGGTGGGGACTGTTGTGAAAACATGCTAGAACACAGAGGGAAGATGCAATAAAATGTTAGAGCCCAATGGCAGACAGAAGCAGGCAGTTTTGAGAACTTGTTGCTAGGGCTTTTACTTTGAGTGAATAACTAAACTGCATGAATCCAGGGAGGACAGCCATCAGGTGATGGGATGGATGAGGCCTAATCAGCAGGGGAAGTGCTGCAGGAACCACCCAGCAATTCTTGAAGTGTGTTCCCCACTTTCCGGCTGCATCAGAAGAGCTTTCCATTTTGCTTTTGTAACATGACTGAAAAAGGGTGGCTTTATGTTACTGCCTTTCCACAGCAGTCTCTATGATAAATTAGTGGGGTGATACCTGCTTAAAGTTTTTGCTTTTACTTGAAAAGAAGAGGTATTTTGCTAAGCTTTTGCAAATTTTGGGTGACTTCTGCCCTGAGATGAATAAACTGGCTTACTTAGCGATTTACTTGAGCAAATAAGTTAAAAAAAAAAAATACAGAAACGAGGAAGGTAGTCTATAGAAAGTTTCCTTGGTGACCATTATCTCAAAAAGACACAGAAACTTGGCATTACCTGTTCCCGCCCATGTTCCCCTGCGCCCATCCGTTCATGTCTGCCGGGGCCTGATAGGCTGGGTTGGCCTGAGACTGCTGCATCATAGGGCTCTGGGTATGTGCCATTCGGGGAGACATTAGAGGACTCTGGGGAGTTGTAGCCCCAGTAAAGCCTGGATCAGGTTGCTGACTTATTCCTTAAAAAACAAAACAAAAATTCAAAAGCGACCATTAGTTTTATGATAAAGCCTGGGGGAAAAAAGAACATTCCAAATTAAATATACATAGAAAATTACCTTCAAATACATGAGCATGTGCTGGTTAATTACTTACATTTGAAAAAGATTTTGAGCTGAGTTAAATGCAAGACTTAAAAAAAAAAAAATCTCCACACTCTGATTCTCTACAGTAGGTGGTGTGTGTGTGGGTGGGCCTAGAAGCCATACTAACAAACAAGTTCCGGGTGAGATAAAATATTACTCTTGCCTCAAACCCTCTCCAAATCAACAATGGGTTAATTATATATATATATATCCATCTTTGACCTGAATGTCAAAGTCTTTAATATTTAAAAAAATTTAGTGGATTTAATAGTACTTTAATCCACTACATCAGGATTATTTAGGTTTACAATGGATTAAAGTTCAGCTATAAGAAAAGTTAACACATGAATAATTTTTTATTAACAAGTCATTCCATGATAAGATGGATGCTTTTGAAAAACAACTATTGATGTTTAGCTTACTTTGTCCTTCAAAAGGACTCTGATACTTCAGTGCTATCCAAGATTAATGATAAAAGAAAATATTCAACATATGATACTTGCTTAGTTTTGAGGCAAATGGAGTCTACCCTTAAAGGAAAGAAAGAATTTTTATGCAGACTTCTAAATTATCAAAAAGAAAATTGAGGGGCTGGGGATATAGCTCAGTTAGTAGAGGGCTTGCCTTGCATGCACAAAGCCCTGGGTTAAATCCCCAGCACCACAGAAACAAAAACAAAAGGAAATTGAGCCAGGTGTGGTGCAGCATACTCCTATAATCCCAGTGGCTCAGAAGGCTGAGTTCATGAGTTCAAAGCCAGCCTCTGCAACTTAGTGAGGCTGTAAGTAACTCAGCAAGATCCCGTCTCTAAATAAAATATAAAAAAAGGGCTGGGGATGCAGCTCAGTGGCTAAGCACTCGTGGGTTCAATCCCTGGTATGAAGGAAAAAAAAAAAAAAAAGGAAATAGAGCAAACAAAGCAGAGGGGGGAGAAAGGAAGCAACTTTGTAGAATATTTCAGGGATGGTATTAAGTAAATTTTTGCTTAAGATTTGTGAAACATACATGCTTAATATTTAAATTAGCTATAAAAAGTTTAAGCTTTTGCTGGAAAAAAGCTGCACATTATGTTTGTTTCTTTAAAGTAATAGGAGACTTGAATTTAGTCACAAAGACTTAATACTTGTTTTTATAGATAATTCAGGCAAGGGTAGGAAAAATAATTTTGATTGTTAATGTAAGCACTTTAGGTTCATTAATAATTCAACTATTAATTATACATGACATGCACACAAATATTAATGTTTATGATATTATACTCTTGGAATCTCATCTCTTAAGACTGACATTAAATAACAAATCAATAGGAAAGAAAACTAACAAGTCTCCCATTGTGGTTTCTACACAGCACTTTCTAAGAATTATCTATTCATTAAAGATCTGGTATAATCATTAGTCTTCATTCTTCAAAAGTTATAGAATATTTATTGTATATAAATTTATGTCTTTCAGTATTTTGTATCTATTGATTTGTTTGAGTCAGACTCAGAGGAAATCAAATATAAATATCAATATATACATATACACCTGTGTTCACAGACAATGACAACAACAAATATATTCATACACACTCACACTCTATAAGATAGACACACTCTACACATACACACTTACTTCGGTCATTCTTAAGTAAGACCTGCACTCAGAGAAAAGTGGTACCTGAGCTGAGAGCCTGGAAGGTACTGTGCTGGACTTGGGGACTCCTGACAGGCCCCAACTGTCCTCCCAGATTTCCTATCATTCCCTGGTTAGCCAGATTCATCTGGGAGCCATGCAAAGAGCTGTGAGAGAGGAGCTGTGACCCAGGACTGGGGGACACTGGGGAGAAAGGACTGGTGAAAGGTGTTGGGGATGTAAGTCCAGTACCGTAGTTTGGAGGAAATGGAAACTGCTGTGCATTTGCCTGGGGAATCCGGGGATTGCTCATGGTTGCTGGCATACCACTAGGAGCCACCATGCTTGGTGTCATATTCAACCCTTGTCCTCTCATCATCAAAGTCCGTTGCTGAACTTGCTGCTGCTGATGCATTTGTCTCTGTCGAAGATGCTGGTTCAGGATTTCCCTCTGTCTCTGGGCCAGCATCTGTGCATTAATAGGTGCCTAAAATCAAGGGCAACAGATGGAGGGAAACATTGGGGGTAGTCACAGATTAGATAGGACAATGAATGGCACCAGCTTGTGTAAAATTATTTGAAAAATAAAATTTATATGGAAAGAAATACTAAGAGTTGAACAACTGATGGCTGAGCATGGGAGCTTCTAACTTCTACAGAAATGACTCTGAAAACTTATTAGGACTTAGCAGGGTTAAGTTGAATGTTATTATCAATTAACCCATTAAATATAGGACTCACAAAAGCACAGTCCTTTCTATAAGAAGACTGTGACATAAGCCCTGAGGATGGCAGTTTAGTGTTTTTCAAGGGGCATTCAAATCTAAAAAGAAACCAAGTCACGATGCCAAAAAGGGACAAGGAACACTTCAGGAAAGGCTGAACACAGGAAGAAAAGAGGGGTATGGTGGAATAAGAGTGGCTGAGAGGGACATACAGAGAAGCCAGGACAGAGGAGACAGGGTAAGGAAGAGGAACAGAGAAGAGGATGAGGGAAGAATGCTGGTGCTTGTTACAGTACGAGGCTATTTATGGGTCCTAAGGAGACATGGGCAGTCATCCTGATGTGTGACTTCCATTTACATGAAGTTGCCTACTCACTAAATTAATACTCATGGCACTGTGGTGGCCACTCAAGGACAAGAGCACAGGGGCAAAAGTTCCAGATGCCCATCGTGCATATCTCCAGCTGATGCTGAACAAGGCTACTCTGCCTTCTTGTTTCAGCTCTCATACTGTAAACAAGGGGCCTTTTGTGGCCTAATTGGTTCCATGTTTCTCACACTGTCATGCTTTTCGTTGGTGATTTTACTGTTTAAAATAGCTCCCAAGTGCAGTGTTGAAGCACTGTCTAAGTGTGAGAGGCTGTGATGTGATCATGGAGAAAGCCTGGGTGTTAGATAAGCTCTGTTCAGGCCTGAGTTACAGTCTACTGGATGTGAGTTCAATGTTAATGAGTCAACAACATATATGTACATATTAAAAGCCTTTAAACAGAAACACATTTAATGCAAGGTTATGTACTGACTGGTTGATGAAAATGTGACCAAAGCTTATAGGTACCCAACCTTGCATTCCTCAGAGGAGCAATAGTTTAGTATTCTCTAATTTAGTGACTTTATATAACATAAATCCCATGAATCACAAGAACCAATGGCACCTGGCAATAAAAATGCACGATTAGGAGGGAACTAAAAAAGCGACAGACTATTAAATAGACAGCTGGGACACTGTAGAACTAGTGTGTGGGTCTGGATCTCATGGTCCACACATTACTTCACTCAGGTTGTCAGGCAGGAGAAATGCTGAGACAATCTAAATGGATACAATAAAAGCTGTGGGCTGGTTTGCCCCCTTACCTGTGTAGGTGGTACTCCAGGCCTCAGAGTCAAGTTCACATTTGAAACATTGCTGATTTGATTCATAAGAGGCTGGCGATTCTAAATGCATACACATAGGAATCAGTGCATTTTAAAAACAAAATATACTTTACTTCAAATCACGTTTCCCAAGAAGAAGACCTCCCTAACCCAAAATATCTGCAGCTGGGGCATTGTTGGGCCATGTTAGCCCTCTTATCTCCCATTGAACTGTATAGGCCTCACTGAAGAACTCACCTGCTGTGCTTGGAGGCGGTGCTGAAGCTGAAGTCTCAGTTGATTTGGCTGGTTCTGTACTAGGCCCGTGGGCCTGAGGCCCGGTCTGGGCTGCATACGGAGTGTAGCATAACTAGGCCGCTGTCCCATGGTGTGAAAGTTTGGCTCTTGCATGGGAGTATAGCTACTCTGTGCCATTTGTGCCTGAGACGCATACTGCTGTGGGAAAACAGGGGCCTTTTGTTCCAGCATGATGTTGGAATCCTGACTCGAGAACTGTTCTGGATCTACTGCTTGGCTCTGAAGAGAAAACCCCCAAATAACAAACAGATTAAGCCACTAAACCATCACAGTAGATAAGAGGCTGTTTTCTCTCACACCTACACTGAACTTAACTATAAAAGGTACCTTTAGCTTGACTCTATTTTCTTTCCAGAGAATGCTTCTTTGTTCAACAAAGAAGAGACCAGGAGGGAAGAAATGGGCATGACTATAGCATGCCTCCTGCTTACCCCACCAATCAGAGCCTGGTCTGGACTTAAGGACGCAAATATCCCCTAGAACTATTAAGTCCTTTTTTCTTGATCATTCATACTCGTATAAATCATTTTAATTAGATAAGTACAACTTGGTGTCTAGCTGGGATCAGCAATGTTGGGGTACCAACCACACGATCCCATTTACAAATAACAAAGCAGGACAGGAGGTGTGGAGTTAGCTACAGGAATTCTCTCCAGTTTGTGACTTGGGGCCTGAGCTCCTCACCAGTGTAAGAAGCTGTGTCTTGCTCATTTAACTGTTCTCTATGGCTGTTAGTAATTCCTACATGCTCTACATTTTGCTCTACATGTTAATGTGTTTGTTACTTCTTGACTTTTATCTATGTAGCAAGCACCAGGATTTCCCCCAGGGTGAACACTTCAGACCCAGGTGTCCCTGAATATCCACACGCAGAGGTGAGAGCTGTACTTGGGAGGATTCTCCTTTTCCTTGCCTACTTCTAGGAATGGCACACAGGCAGCAAAGACTCTATCAGCAAAAGAGAGCTCTCAAGCTTCTTTAGCCTGAAATTGTCCTAGTTCTTCCTCAAAGGCTCAACCATGTAATCCTGAAGCTATCCTGAAACCTAGGTGAGGTTAGCACCACCCAGTGGTCAGCCTGTGGACCCTGTCTCCCTGTCTTCTCCATGATAATTTAGAACATGTAGATGGAGCCTCAGTCAGGGGGTCACTCACTGTTGAGCTACCTCAGAACTTTAAATATTTGCCCACTTTTAACAGACAGAAAACTTTTTTTCTTTTTTTTGTAGTACTGGGGATTGAACCTAGGGCCACATGCATGCTAAATAATTTCCATTTTTATTTTTTATTTTTTGGTACCAGGGATTGTACCCAGAGGTACTTAACCACTGAACAACATCCCCAGTTCTTTTTCTTTCTTTTTTTTGAGACAGAGTTTCACTAAGTTGCTTAAGGCCTCACTAAATTGCTAAAGGTTGGCCTTGAACTTGCAATCTTCCTGCTTCAGCCTCCTGAGTCACTGGGATTATAAGCATATGCCAACATGCCCAGCAGTAATTTCCATTTTTAAAGATAATACACGACTCTCCTGAGAACAAATGAAGTCCATTTGTAGTTTATATTTCCCAACTACCTATTAGCCACATTTCTATAATTTAGTTTAATTTGACATTATAATGATGATGGATCTGGTAAGACAAAATAGAAATAATACAAATATGAAAAAAGGAGCATAAAATATTAAATGACCATACAACACTAGTTTTGATACAAACAATGTTCCAACTCACTCAGCAATAAAGGATCAAATTTATTTTTCATAGTGCTTGGGACTGAATCGAAGCCTCACACATGTTAGGCAAGCATTCTACCATTCAGCTATATTCCTTGTCCTAGTGATCACATTTTTAAATGTCACTCAGACACTCAAGAATAACCATATGGAAACCTGCATTCTAGCTGATACTAAAGGCAAAGGCAGTCACACAGGAAATACTTAACCTTCATTTTCCTTCCTTGATTTACTTCAGGTTATATCTCATATAACACCTCACGTCATTTCTTCCCATTCTGTTGTTTTCATTATGAATCGACAAGTCTGAACTCCCACTTATGTCTGCTAAACTGTCAGAATTATGACAAGACTATTTTTAATGCTGCAGAGACGTCTCCCTCACTCTGCATCACCTTTCTCACAGACCTGGTGACACGCCAAAGGTCCAAGTAGTAGACTGAACCTTGGAAGGCACATTTGGCAATAAAAAATAAATGCTGAGTGAAGAGGAAGACAGTGACCAGACTGTAATGGCTTTCTGGTCACTTTTCCCACAGCACACCAGGAAGTGCTGCTTCACACATACACATACAGCTCCTGCCAGAGTCAGACAACAGGGTGCATTTTGAGACCGTTAGGCTGGTTACTGCCCCCAAAAGCATGGGAGTAATACCTAATACCAATGCCCACTGGCACTGGAGGGTCTACGTCACTGGGCAGCACGATCCTCATAGTTTCTCTGTTCTCTGCTCCGTGTGTGCCCCCTCCCTGTGTGCAAAGGGAAGCTGGGCTTGAGTTTCTGCCCTGTTAATCAATAACCCAAATCATAACAGGTAAAGCTCATTCTCACTTTTCTCCTTCTTGGGCAAAAATTTAGTTGAGAGCAACAGGACAGAGGGAGAAAGAAAGCAGGGCCAGACTGTTAGGAGGTAAAATATATTCTACAAAGCCAACTAAAGACTATCTGTTAACAAAACAAAACAAAACAAAAGGCCACCCCTGTGCCCATAAGAATGTGCCCATCCCTGCTCCCATGCTTACCTGGCTGACCAGTTCAGGTATTCCCAAAGCTCTATCAATCTCCTCAAGGCCATCGAAGTTCCGTAAGGCCAGATAGAGCTGGTCCAGGAGAGCTCCCTCATCACTTGGAGACTCAGCTGCAGGATGTGGACACAGCAAGTCATCGGGAGAGCTGCCAAACGGTTGCCTGCAAAGAGACAAACTTCACCTTGGGCTGATGGAAAAGCTGGTTGGCTTTCAGGGTCTCTGCAATAAACCCCAGTGCCAGCCCAGCGTACAATGAAATGACAATTTAAATAAAAGTTATACTTAAAGAGAAGATACACTTATTCAGCGTTGATTACAGACAGACCCAAGTCTTGCATCTGAAGTATACCTTTTGTTTCCACTGTCCCAACTTCACAACTGAACTGGCAAAGCTCAGGCTTAGTCAGTCTGGTGAAAGCAGCTGCTGGAGATCACAAAGGTGGCACTGATAAGCTGATCTGCCTGAATCCTGCTCACCTACTTCCACAAATGCACACCGACTCCTCCAGCATGTTCTATACTTTCCTGAACTTCAGTAAGAAGCACTAATTGACTTCACAGTCTTTTTCTACAGGAGGGTATGATGACCAGTGTGGGACAGACTGGATGGAGTCTGGTAATTTTCTCTCTTGCTATCTTTTGGTATTGGGGATTGAACGTAGGGGCACTCTACAAACGAACCACACCCTAAGCCTTTTAATTTTTTGAGACAGAGTCTTGGTAAGTTGCTGATCCTTCTGTCTTAGCCTTCTGGAGTCGTTGGGATTATAGGTATGTACCAATGTGCTTGGCTAGAGTGGTTTTTTAAAAAAAGCTTCTGAGTTACTTTAATATTAAGGGGGGACATGATACCTGTATTTTACCGAAAGTCTATTTTGTACTCTTAGAGCTACTATAAGGTGTTCTGGAGAATATAAAGGTTTATAAATAAGCAAACTCATTCTTCAAAAAGTGAGAATACATTTATCAAGGAGGGATCATGTTATCTCTCTAAATATGCTATGTTTCTCCAGTTAATTTGGTATGCTCTTTTGACCTAGAACCCTAAAATATTGAAGTGCTGGGCAATGAAACCAAGAATTAATTTCAAACAGTGATCGCAAGTGCGTCAGCATACAATCTGTGTCCTCCATCTAGCTCTAGGTAATTTTAGGAGAAAGTTGTGTAGTTCAGTGTCCCCTCAATGCCATACTTCACCTGTTGTCCCCAGCCCTAGGCTCCTCCAAGGCATCGTAACTGGCTCTGTGGCCACTGTATTCAAGAGTGCTGTGAAGGGGCATGCATGGTGGTGCATGCCTGTAATCCCAGCAGCTCAAGAGGCTGAGACAGGAGGATCGTGTGTTCAAAGCCAGCCTCAGCAAAAGCAAGGTGCTAAGCAACTCAGTGAGATCCTGTCTCTAAATAAAATATAAAACAGGGCTGGGGATATGGCTCAGAGGTTGAGTGCCCCAAAGTTCAATCCCTAGTATCTGCACCCTCTCCTCAAAAAAAAAAAAAAAAAAAAAAAAAAAATGAGTGCTGTGAAGGCTCACACCTCTGCCCTCTTCTTATCACCAAATGGCTCTTGCTATGACAGCTTGGCTTACATTGTAAGTTTCTGACAGTCCCTCTTGTTTCTCATTTACAGTCCATATTGTTCTTAAGTCTTTAAATACATCCATGATCATACTAGATTATTGCTTTCTTGCTACACTTTGGGAGCAGGAGGGTTTTTAGAGATGTGGCAGTGAGGGAGAAAGCATCCAACTGTGTCATGGAAGTGAAGCAAGGGGTCTCCCCCAGTGCAACTTCCCAAGAGCTGGAAGTGGTGAGTCTTGTGAAAAAGTTCCAGTCAGTCAAGAATGGATGTTGGGGGCTGGGGATGTGACTCAAGCGGTATGGCTCTCGCCTGGCATGCGTGCGGCCCGGGTTCGATCCTCAGCACCACATACAAAAAACAAAGATGTTGTGTCTGCCAAAAACTAAAAAAAAAAATATTAAAATATTCTCTTTCTCTCTCTTTAAAAAAAAAAAAGAATGGATGTTGGCTTTTCACCAAATTCTTAAGCCTGAGAAGCTAGGTGAGTGACACCTGAAAGTATCTTTTCTTCCAGATATATTTTATAATTTTTGACTTCTGTTTCTTCAGAAGCTGCACTGATACAACCCTCTGTTGACATTTATCCTGTACTAGTTTCCATAGAAATAGTTTTCTATCCAATAAGCACACCTAGAAGAAGCCAACTCATGGATCTGAGTCCTGAAATGAGAATCAAATATCTGGACGCACTGCCTCCAAGTGCAACAACTATGGCAGTTTCCCTGAAGCTCTCTGCCTGCTGTTCTAGGCCACCAGCTATGAGCCAAGCCACTAAGCTCTCCAGGTGACTGTGGTTCTTCCTCTGTGGCCTGGATTTCAGTTAAAGTGCAGCGGGAATAGCAGTGGAGTGGTTATCACCTGGGGTCTTGTCAGAAATGCAGAATCCTGGACCCCATTCAGTCCTGGTGATTCAGAAGCTGCATTTCAATGAGCCCTCAGAGGTGGTTTCTGGACACAGTAAGGTTTGAAAGACTAGCCTTCTGTTTCTCCCCCTACATGGATGGACTGCAGCTAGGAAGCACTTTTCCTTCTTTCTCTCCTATGATAGCTATCTGCTGCGTTAACCTATTTTTAGTTTTTTTCCTCCTTGGCATTGGGCATTGAACCCAGGACCCCTCACATACCAGGCAAATGCTCTACTACTGAGTTATATCTGCAGCCCCTCCCTAATCTATTTTTGAGTGAAGTTAATCTGAAGTTAACTTTTTGTTAATTTTTTGTCCCATGCTGGGACCACATTCCTTTTTGCTAAATACACACACACACACACACGCGCGCACACACACACACACACACAATATGTTTTTACCCCTCTTTTTGAAACTTCATTGTAAGCTCTTAATCTCTTTTTACCCACTTAAAATACAGAAAGTAAAAGAGCCCAACACAGGAATTCTGAGGCTGTGCTATGCCAATTGGGATGAAAGTATTATTCTTAAGCAGGACTCAGTTCAAAACCCGCATTAAAAAATAAATAAGCAGCTCTGGAAATACATTCCATCCTTAAGTTATTTCAGGACCTTATTGCCTTTTGTGGATTTGGTAACAATATTACATGATTTCAGGTTTCAAATAACCCCCAAAGGACAAAATACCTAGTCTGCAGAAAGGTCCTCTCAGAGTCTCTGATCCCAACTCTTAATAGAGCTTCCAGGTCAACTCTCTCCAGTAATAATCTTTTGTTTTTTGGTACTGGGGATTGAACTCAGGGGCACTCTACCACTGAACTACATCTCCAGCCCTTTATAATTTTTATTTTGAGACAGGGCCTCACCAACTGCCCAGGCTAGCCTTGAACTTGTGCCTCAGCTTCTCTAGTTGGTGGGATTGCAGGCATGCACCCACCATACCTGGCTCCAGTAATCTTCAAACTGTATGATTTCTAACAAGTTGCCTCACTAAAAACATTGCCTGTATTCTTTAAGTTCCCTCACTGCCTACTGCTTAGGCTCCAAACTGATCTCTCTGCCTCAATCAGTGTACCTCTGCTCTTCTGTCCCTGTATGAGGAACATTATCACTTATGCCTCAAGGTCACCTGTGGAACTTCTGCTTTGAGTGCACTGCTATAAAACAAAGAGGTCATGCATATAACACAAGTGTGATACTAGAAAGGGGCAAATACGAACCAAGCACACTACCTATACACTGAAACTTGAGCATCTCCTAAGCCACTGGTGACAGGTGCTGTTTTATCCATAAAGTAGAAGAGAGCTGGGGAACTGGGCTATTGCAAAGATGTCTACATTACAAGAGCTAACCTGAGACTGCTGGATTGAGTTGAGGGATTCTGAAAGAGACCCAAGGGCAACCAACAATAAAAATTAAAAAAAAAAAAAAAAAAAAAAGAGATCCAAGGGAGTGACTGACTCCCCCTAGCAAAACCCAACACAAAACTTCTCTCATGAAGAGCATCCTCAATTCAGACTCTGGGCATTTCATTGACCAAGATCAATTATGAATACCCAGTGAAAGAGAATCAAAATACTCAGGGAAACAGGCTACCAGGTCAATCTATTTATTTATTTATTTATTTATTTATTTATTTATTTATTTATTTATTAAAAGAGAGGGGGGGGGAGAGAGAGAGGGAGAGAGAGAATTTTTAATATTTATTTTTTAGTTCTCGGCGGACACAACATCTTTGTTGGTATGTGGTGCTGAGGATCGAACCCGGGCCGCACACATGCCAGGCGAGCACGCTACTGCTTGAGCCACATCCCCAGCCCTACCAGGTCAATTTAGAACCCCAAGAAATCTGGATATTGAAATTAATAGATTGAGAACTTTAGAAAATAACTATGAATATATGTCTAAAGGTATTAAAGATGTCAAACCAAAAATAAGCAAGCAATAAGAGAACATGAAAAATGAACAAATAGAATTTTAAAGATACAATTGGATTAAATATAGCTAAAAAGATAATTAGTGAGCAAGCATATAATTATGAATACACTATCCTGAATGTAGTAGAGAAAGATGAAAAGAACGTAAATTAAGAAACAGAGGGTAGAATTTAAAAATATATAATGCAGAAAGGGAAAGCATATCATGTCTTATCAGAATCACAGAAACAAAGAATACAGACAATGGAGGAAGGGCAATATATAGAAAGAAGATTGATAAAAACTTTCTACAACTGATGAAAAATGTGAATCTACAGATAAGTAAAACCCAACACAAATCAAATACAAAGCAGGCTAAATAAATAAATAAAGCCAGCCAGGCCTTATTCAGAGTAGTGAAACTATAATGCAGCAAAGACAAAGAACATTTCAAAAGCATTTTTAAAAGATCATGTACCAAGAAACAACACCTGAACAAAACTCCAACAAATCTGATCACTTTCTTTTTTCAAGTCTCTTTTGACAGCTTAGTGAAAAAAATCTGAATTCTTCAGAGTTTGGTATTTACGACCTTCTATCAATCTATTACTAATCTATTCTTCTAGGCAAACCTTTTGAGACTGACTTTGAGTATTTTAAAAAATTTATTCTTTTTAAAAAAATTTGTTTTTTTTAGATATACATGACAGTACAGTGTATTTTTTCATACTATACATACATGGAGTATAACTTACTCTAATTAGGATCCCATTCTTGTGGTTGTACATGATGTGGCATTTCACTGGTGGTGTATTCATATTTGAACATAGGAAAGTTATGTCCCATTATTCTACTATGTTTCCTATTCCCACCCTGCCCATTTCGCTTTGTCTAATCCAATGAATTTCTATCCCCTATCTGTTACTGTATGTCAGCATCCACATATAAGAGAGAACATTCATCCTTTGGTTTTTTGGAACTGGCTTATTTTACTTAGCATGACAGTCTTTAGTTCCATCCATATTAACATGATAGTCTCTAGTTCCATCCATAATTCCATTTTTCTTTAGATGGCTGAGTAATATTCCATTGTGAATATATCACATTTTCTTTAATCATTCATCTGTTGAAGGGCTTTGTTATTGTGAATTGAGCTGTTATAAACATTGATGTGGCTATAGATACTGAATTTTTTTTATTGTGGTAAACTATATATAACATAAATGAGATGATCTCCTGTTATTCTAAACATTTTTTTATTGCTTCTACAAGCTCTGGACCTCTGAGATGCTGTTTTTGCCAGTTCCACTGGCCCGTCACCCCTGCCTTCTCAAATCCTTCTCTAAGACTCTGAAACCTCTCCCAAACACCCCAGATGGATGAGCTCTGGAAACATGGTTGATTTCTCTTATAGCATTTATGCTGCACATTACCTTCTATTACAGAGGCAGCATATATATTTATTTTCAACTAAATTGTCACTTGTGGGGCTGGGGATGTGGCTTAAGCGGTAGTGCGTGCGGCCTGGGATCGATCCTTAGCACCACATACAAAGATGTTGTGTCCGCTGAAAATTAAAAATTAAATTTTTTTAAAAAACATTTATTTATTTAGTTAGTTTTTGGCATACACAACATCTTTATTTGTACGTGGTGCTGAGGATCGAACCCAGGGCCACACGCATGCCAGGTGAGCGCGCTACCGCTTGAGCCATATCCCCAGCCCCTAAAAATTAAATATTAAAAAAAATAAAAATAAATAAATTGTCACTTGTTTAATGGCACATTCTAGGACTTGCAGAGTTTTTCACTTTCTTCTCCCTTTTATTCCCTACCCAGTAGAGAATATGGTATAAATAAACAAAAACTGGTCAGGCATCACTATTCAGAAGGAATTTACTTCAGGCACAGGTCTGTAATAACTTACAGAACCCAAAAGCCATTACTCTCATGGTTCTCCTGGAGCTTAGGACTTACCTGTTTTGGTTGGCAAAAGATGCCTGGTCTATTGGCAGGATGCTTTCAGGCCATGGGGCAGTCTGATTTGGAGGAGCCTGTTGTTGGCTGTACTGAGGTCCCCCCATGTTCATTTCTAGTTCAGATGGCCCTAAAAGAGGAAGAAGAAAAAACCCCCAGATACTTTACATCTTGTAAGAAGGATCTATTTTTGCTATATGATATATAATAAAATATCATGAGGCACTATAGTAGCAACTCAGTGAGACTCTGTCTCTAATTAAATATGAAATAAGGCTGGGGATGTAGCTCAGTGGTCGAGTGCCCCTGAGTTCAATCCCTGGTACCCTCCCACAAAAAGATTTGGTTCATATTTGTTTTATTGATATTTAATGAATTGTAAACTGAAATTGGGAAACAGAAAAGCATTAATCATCTAAATATCATAAAGGTAAATCAATTACATATTAATATACTCAATATTTAAAAATGAAAAATGTTAAAAACATCTAGAGATGTCGAACCTCCCATTCACTTCCATAGCCCACCATCTGCCATGTCATATGGCATGGCACTTTTGAAAAACTCTACTGAACATATATGAAAAGATGAAAGTGAAGAAGGCAAACATGACTGTGTGTTACAATGAAGACAGTTTTGGCTCTGTGTATACCCTGAAAGGCTCTAGGGTGCTGGACCATACTTTTAAGACATAAGTGCTGGTCTAGACCACTTGTACCTAAATTTTTGCTAACTGTACTTGGGTTAGCTCTTCCACCGGAATTAGGGCAGAGTAGAAGGGAGGCCAGACAACTCAACCTGCTCTCTCTCAGAATTTCCTTTAGGTGCTTTCCATATAATGGATGTTATGAGTTTTTAATTATAAGATTATCATTATCTGTAGATCTAATATCTATTACAACAATTTTCTGATGAGTTCATGGCTTGAGTTTGTTAAAAATCAAAAAAATTCAATTATAAAATAATGCTTACAAAGCTCTACCTCAAGCTCTACAGCAAGATGTCCTTTAGTGAAGACTGAGAATACATTAAATTTCTAGATATAAGGATTATTATTATTTTAAAATAAGTTAATCTCTTAAATTTCTCATTCTAATTTTATATAGAAACCTGGGTGTTTTAGCACTTTTTAATGCAACCATTAAATGATAAGAACTTATGTGTGGAACCACTCATTACTTTGAGAGCATCCAATGTAGAAAGACAATATGAATGCCATCTTTCAGAAGTAAGCAAAAATGTGCTAAGCAATTAAGTCACTATGTAAGAAAACTGATGCCAGAGTTATGATGAGAATTCTGTGTTGATTTGTCAAAAAAATCCTGGCATCTTTCTGAATGACTTTACTTTTTATTTATCATGAAACATGTAAATATATGAAAAACACATAAATACTGACTTATCTAAATTATGCTAATATACAAGAAGATTAATAATTTAATAATTTATATACCACAAAATTCCACACTTTTAAAGAATAAAATTCAATGGGTATCAGTATATTCAGAGTTGTATAACCATCACCACTATCAATTTTAGAACATTTTCATTCCTCTAAAAAGAATACCTCCTGCATTAGGAATTACTCCCCATTTCCCCTTACCCCAACCCTAGGCAGCCTACTAGACACTAGCCTAGGCAGACTCTACTGACTTTATAGTATGATTTGTCTATGTTGGACATGTCACAAAAACTGGTTGATATAATCTATCACACCATCAATTTTAACAACATATGTATTGTCTCCAGATAGAATACTGGTGATCCTCACATTCTTGGCTATGTTCTGAGATCCTGTGTCTTTAGTGAGGACCTGGGAGAGTGACTTAATAGCCTAAGGCAGTGGCCCAGGATCCTCATTTTAAGTTCCTGAGAAGATTCTGATCACCATGAAGTTAATTAGAAACTAGAGCTAGACCATTGAACTATTTCTTTATTTAAAAAATATTTTATAATATATATAATATACATATATTATATATAATAAATTATATACATATAATTTATAGTATGACTTCCTGTTTCTCCCCAAAGCTGAAGTTAGATACTTTAATGAAAATAAAAGATCACAAAGGTATTCAGTTTTCTTACATTACTGGAAAACATTTGAAGAGTTCATGAGTCTACCCAGAGTTCCAGCAAAATCCCACTTATGATTGTTTTACACAGCAGGATCACATGCAATCAAACTGCAATTCAAGATCAAGTCTTGAAAGAACTTATAGAGCTGATACTCCCTGCTAAGAAAGCATGCAAACTAAAAGCAAAGACCAATGGACTACCTTACCTATATTCATGACCTGAGACTGAAGCATCTGTCTTTGGCCAGGCTGGCTGTTGGGTCTCATGGGGATGCTGGTTGTTGGGTTCCGAATCATACCTCCTTGGATTGGCCGGTTCATGGCACTGGTGGTAGGAGCACAGGTGACTCTTACTGCAGCACTCTGCGGTGCCCATTCCCCAGATGGCATGGTGGGCCGGGAAGTATTACTACTGATCATTCCTGCACGCAAGCCAAAGAAAGCTGAGAGATGTAGTAACTGAAAACATGCTCAGCATGTACAAAACCAGACGATCCTACTCTTTATAAAACAGCCATTCTGTGATCCACAGTGAGCCTGATAGCTAACACCCTCATTGGGGCAGACATGGGGCTCTTGGCTAAGAAATAAGAATGGGCAATTACTACAAAGTTTACAAAACATGAACTTGCCACTCATTATAGTTCAAAAAAGCTGTTAAAATTGTTCCCATATGTATTTAGAAACAGGTGCTGTGGCAAGTGGATAACCCCAACTTCCTTCCTGAGGAAGTGAATCACATTAGCTGACACACACGTCAATGCTTCACTTTCCAAAAGGGAGGTGAGGCTAAGGGAAACAAGGTAAAATCTGATAATCAAATCAATATCCTGTAGACCAGAATCACAGAGAACATCCCCTAATTCTTATAAGATTTCTGAATTCTTGAATCCCTTTCAGAGTATTAGAATTTGGTAAACTTCAAAATTCATCAAGGGCAGCCTCTAAATAATGGGGGAATTGAATCTTTCTGGTATTTACTCTAATTCTTCATAAACAAGATAAGGGAACTCCTAGTTATACATTATATTCCTGATGAGACATATCTAGAATGGGATAGGTAGATTTGTAAACATCCTTTTACACTTGAAATTTTAAGTTATTTGAGCATGCACAACAAAAGGAGCACAGCGTGGGCAAGCAGGATCTGGTGGGTCTGTTCTATCCTGGCCCCTGGGATGCTGGCAATGGCCAAACACTGGCAAAGACTTGACATTCTGAAGGGGAAAACCTCCAAATGATGTCTCTTTGTTTTGAAATGTTTAATGATGCGTACGTAAAGGTATTGCTTTCAAATACATGGCTTACTTTCATTTACTTTGTGATTAAACAACCGACAATTGGGTGTATTTAACTAGTGGAGAGAACATATATGGGTTGTTTCTTGTGAAATGAGAGATGTTCTGAGGATGATCAAGGGTGAAGGGCAATTAGCTAGATTTCAATGTTAATACTTATTTTAAAAACATTTTAAGTTATATTTAAGCTATACAATGATAATTTAAACTATACAATGATATTATAGGAGAAAATATTATGTTTTTCTAAAAATATCTACTATCAAAACAATATTACAATTATAAAAAGACTAGAAAGCAGAAGGGAAAATCATCCACAATTTAATAATACCAATGCAATGATAACTGGAGTAGTCCATTTAAGTTTGTTGGTTGGTTTGTTTTTGGAAGCAGGATGAGGACATCATATGATTCTTATAGCTTGTACACCAGTGATTTTCAGGCTGCCTAGATTTTAAGAGTCCTTCAACAACTCAAAACTTCTTGAACTTTGCTGATAAGGAGCCACCCTTAATAAATCACAGGCTCCTTTTCTCCTCTAGAATTTTATGTAAGTTAACATTTTATTTTTATGAAGCAATATTTATTCATCTTGAAAATAACAAAATGAATATAACACTGTTTCTATAAAATATGCACATGAATGAAGTAGTCAGTGTCAGGTGCAGATAGTGGGCAACAAATAAATAAGTAGTTGAATGAATAAACTACTTTAATACATTACAATTCAAGGTTCCCATGAATTACTTACCAATAATAAGTTTAAAAAACCTATCTTTTCCTCTTAAGTGGAACACTTACATTTAGTTAATTATAATATGTAGGTATAGGCAATTATAATGTATAGATGACATAAAAAAGGATTGCAAACTAGGCTAAAAATACCAAGAATTAAAACACCAGCAACTCTAGATTCTTTTTCTAATATCTATTTCTTTCTTTTTGTCGAGTATCTCATTGAGACAAAGGAAAAAATTACGTATTGAGAGGTTTTCTTTAGGAAAGTTGGCATTCTTCAATAGCTGTAATGAATAGATGATTAGGATGTGGTAGTAATAGCCATCAGTGCTGCTGCAATGATTTTAGGTCTGAATTGGTGGCAGTCAGGGAATATGGCTGCTGCAACAGCTGCGCCTGTGACGGTGACTATTACTTAGGAAACGTGCCTGAGCAATTTGGCAGATACCTGAAATTTAGCAGATGAAGGTATAAATCAGATCACAGGCAACTTCCTATATCTTGAGAAATGGACCCCAGATCTGAAAGTTATTATTAGGCAGGCCAAGCATACTTCTATATTACTAGTTAGAAGTTCATGTGCATGTATATATATATTTTTTAAGACAGAGTCTGGTTGTGTTGTCCAGGATGGTCTCAAACTTGTGGGTTCAATGATCCTCCTGCTCAGCTTCCTGAGAGACTGGGTATATAGGCATGTGCCACCAAGTCTGGCTAAAGTTCTTGGGTTTTAATTTATATTTTTCTGAGTAAGAAATAGATCACCTAGAATTATGAAATGCTGGTTGAATTTTAAACTTTCATTATGAAATTTTCTAAGCACAAATCACCAATTAGTAAAAAATTCTGGGGCTATCAGCAGATTATCACTGGAAGCTAGCAGTCACTAATTTACACATACTCTACACTGTCTAGAAGAGTAACTGAGATAGAAGCGAAATAAACTTAGGCTATATAAGTGATCAGAATCCTCATCAAAGAACAATCATAGGAAAAAAAATGGGTAGCTCACTAGAATGGTTTCTAGTATGCCACTTAAAATTTGTATAATTTCCTTACTTTCCCATGTTTGTTTCTAACAAGTTCCTGGAAAAAGTCTACTAGTTTGATGTGGATAAATACATCATTAAGTTAAATAATACCAATAAAGTAACAGTGCATTTGAGCCCTTACCTGTGCTACTGTTCCCTAAGTTTCCTTGGTTTCCTATCATCCCTTGGTTACCCATCATTCCTGGCTGAGGTATCACTGAGTAGGGACTATTGTTTCTGATTGGTGGGAAAGGTCCAGCACCAGTTGGGCTCTGCAATGTGATGTCAAGTGGTAAATTCTGGTTTGGCAATAACCTGCCCAGTTGCCCTGGTCGTGGGTTATTAAAAGCTAAGGAGAAAACAAATGAAAATTGAAGGTTAATATAAGATAATGGAAAAGAATATTAACAGTAGTAGTGTTTAGGGAAAATGCTGTCTGTAAAATAACAAGGAGATGCATGCCAGGGACCAACTACCCACAGCAAAGACAAATACACAGACAAAATATAAATGCAGCACCAAAATATAGACATGTGATCTAATAATCAATAAGCCTCTAAAAATTCTTGATGAGCTTGCAAAAAAGGGGAAAAAAAACACATTGGTCATATATTTTTCTTCCTAATAGTGACTTTTAATATTCAACTATGCTTTCTAAGTAAACCATTAATGTGTTTTTTTCCCATGTATGTAATTCAATCTTAGAAGTATTGTTTTTTCACAGCAAAGAAGTTATAAAACATCTCTTGTAAAAAGCACCAAACCCCCACACACATGTATTGGAAGTTAGAATATCATTTCTTAACTGGAGTTTCCTAGGATTAGAATTAAATTAAAAATAGAAACTGCCATTGGAAGTTAAAAATCTTTAAGTGTAAACTATGTTACCTGAAGCAGAATTAAATTAAAATTTATTTATAGCTTCTTTAGATTCTGGACCCATTTAGATTTGAAATGATTTTTATGTTAGTCACAGGATTTTTTTTTTTTTCTTCCTTGTACTGGGGATTGAACCCAGGGGTGCTTGACCACTGAGACACATCATCAGTCCTTTTATTTATTTATTTTTTTTGGAGACAAAGTTTTGTTAAGTTGCTGAGGCTGGCCTCAAACTTGCAATCTTCCTACCTCAGCCTCCTGAACTGTTGGGATTATAGGGATGCATTACCATGCCTGGATAGTTCACAAGAGTTTATTGTGTACTAAGCATTATATTAGTATCACACAGACAACCTGTAATTTGATAACAGTGCTATTAAGCTTTTAACATACTAAGATAATATAAATTACAATTTATAGAGCTGATTTATTAGATAATATCAAGTACTTTATTTTCTCTAAATTATATGAACACAGTCTAAAATAGGACAAATAAAGAGTAAGCTCTTAACAATTCACAGTAGAAATATTTAGAAAAATTAAGTCTGAGAATGGAAATTATGTACATGCTTAACCATGGTTTCCTCAGGGTTAGTCGTCTGGTTTCCATTCAATAATCTGAATACCATTAGGAGTAACAAAGAGGCAGAGCCATGAATCCCCAAGTGGCCTTCATTATTTCTACTGGTTACTGAGAAGAAACTATCTAGTAAGTTTCTTGCCTACATTTCAATTCTTTGGCTTTCTGGAATCTCCCCTCCATTCCTCCATTCCCCCAAATCCTCCATTTCCCCCAAACCTCCATTCCCCCCAAAGTAGGCAGGTTTGAGAAATAACATACAAAAACTCATTTTTTCTTTGTTTTACCAGTGGTCAGGAATCACTTGAGAAAAGATTTAATAATTAAAGATATTCTGTGATTTGGCTAATGATTGCCATTTCTGACTTGAGAACAAAACTTGGGCATTAGGTTAAACTATTTGAAAAGGAAAAAAGACATTTTGTTCACCAACATTAAAGAGGTTATTTATCATTTTATCAATTACAGTTTTGCAGCAGAAAAAACATTTTCTTCTATTCAGAACTATCAGATAACTTCAGATACTAACAGATTGGTAATCTAAGTGTTCATGGTAAATAGTTATCCTCATCTTACAAAATACAAAGATAAAATGGATTTTATAAATAACATAATAAATCAAATTTAAAATATGCTTAGAAAGTTCCATGTCAAACATGTTTATATGAGGATTCCTAAAGGACAGGGTAAGATATGTTTAATGTGTGCAGTTTTATTTATATGTTTAATGTGTGTAATCATACATAACTTACACACTTAAAGAATTTTTCTTAATAGTATATTATTCCCAAGTCAGTATAGCTTCCTAATTTCTATATTCTAAGTATTCAGTTGTGTATTAATAAAATACTTAAATTCTTATTTTAAAATTCACTATCTGAAGGTAGTTACTGAAATGAAGGGAAAAATGAACATCAGTTGAGGAAACTGATTAATGTTGGTCAGTCTCACAACATGCATCATGTTGATTAAATTTCCCATGAGAGAATGTGACAGAGCCACATTCACCAGACTCCACTTTGAATACTGTTTCTGAAAGACTGGGACAGTAGATGGTGCTATTCGATCACAAAAACCTTGAAGTGACTAAGCTATTTGTATCAGACTTCAATAACCTCTGTTTCTGATAGTGATTACATGTGGGAATTTCTTGGCAAAACCACCAATATCTCATACTTACTGCTCTGTGAAATTCGCAATGCTGTTTTCTGGGCTCCAACAGGTGTAACAGGGCTGTTTTCAGCTGTGAGTTGCATGAGGTCATTGATGATGGCTTGCTTGTCAACTGATCCAGCAGGGGCGCCTGGCCTTGTGTCTGGGAAAAGCTGTGGTAATTGACTATTCTGCAAATCATCCAAAATCTCCTCCAAGTTGTCCAGCTCACTGCCAGGCTGTAGTCAACAAACAGAATTCTGAGTTTATCCAGGCCTGTTCTAAGAGTGGGCACCCAGGCCCATTTGCAATCACAGACTGAACTGGTGCAAGTTACCTTGGCCAAAGAGAAGACACAAGTGTACGTGAATATGAGGCCTAATAGGTAACTCACTGTCTTTTTAAAAAATAAATTAATAAAGGACAAATAATTTAATCTCTCAGTCCTGAATTCCCTCATCTAAAAAGAGAGAGATGGTTGAATTAGAAAGATCTCTTACCACATTATGATTCATTGGCAATTTATAAATTCCCTCTTTTTTTAATATTTATTTTTTAGTTTTAGGTGGACACAATATCTTTATTTTTTTAATGTGACGCTGAGAATCGAACCCAGTGCATCATGCATGCTAGGCGAGCACGCTACTACTTGAGCCATATCCCCAGCCCCAAATTCCCTCTTTTTCAATGCTAATAATCTATGAGAATATATATTTCCAATTAATTATGAGTGGACTAAATAACTTACAGTTTAGGACAAGGTTTGTGGTTAAGTCTCCCTAAGAAATAAAAAGAACAAAAAACTAATATAAATGTGATCCAAATTTGCACTGTAAATCAGTATTTAGAAAATGGTCATTTCTATTTAGAACTTTCTACCCAAGTAAGGGTGGGGCAGGTGGGAAGCAGTTGCAAAAGAAATGTGAAGTAACTATGAACTAGCTAGGCATTGCTCTTTCAATTTAAGTGATACTTTTTCCTGATTGCACTTTCAGTTTTGAATGACAGTGGCTTTCTCTTTCATTCACCAGTTTAGGTGACAAAATGTAGGAAAGCAAGATAAAAACTGGTCACTCCCAAACACAGCACTTATTGATTTTACAGAAGCCACAGACATGTTTCTTAGGGCTCCTTCCTTTTAAATTCAATTTCAATTACCAACATTAAAGTAGTAAGGCAAGCATCACCAATGTTTTACACCCGGTACTTTTCTTCTTCTGAGAAATTAAACTGATTTCATAGATATTCTTTTCACTAAAACCTATCTATATATGAATTATTTAATATTAGATTGTAATTACATGTAAAATCAGCTGAGTTAAGGCTAGGATTACCTTCCATTGACAAAAAGTGGTCAAGAATGATTTTCTTGATAGGTAGAGAGAAATGCAAGTCAGGCAGCTTCTATAAAGTCTGGATGGACTTTGAATCCTTGACCATGACTAGCCTTTTCCTCTATACTGATGAATCAAAACACATGCCATACATGTTGTGATAATGAGTTGTACTTATAAGCAGAAAGGATTATATCTTCATCCTACATACAATTTCTATCATCCTTGTGGACCTGGGATTTGCTAGGATCATTGCAATTTATGGCAAATTTTATATCTACATAAGATATCTTTTGACTGGATATCTTTCTCAAGTTATGAAGGAAAGTCTGAGGTCACATTTTATTTGATTCTTCTCAGAAACAACTAGCCTAGCAATAAACTTAAGAGACCGATTTTCCAAGGAATTCTTAATGTACTGTTAAAGAAATTACAAGATCCATTTCTTGACACCCATTTTTAACAAAAGAATGGGGTATTTCCTCTCTATGAAAGTGTTATGTCTTAGATAAGGGTCAGATCCAAAGTTAGCATCTTTCAGGGTTGCAGGATATGACTGTTTCTTTGACCAAGACCCAAATGAAATAGTTCAGGTAGGGGCTATGTTGCATTTAAAAAGCCTGTTAGTTAACATAAGTTCATGCTATTAAAGCGACAAGGGAACCAAACCCCAGCAAACTTAAGTCACCCACCTGGTAATCACTCAGCTGGGGCATACACTCGTTGAGCTGAATGGTGGCCAAAATTCACACATATGTAAAGTGATCTCACTATAAATCTATCTTTATTATGATTTGCCAAATACATAGGTATGAATGAATACTTTCTGTACATTTATTACCCTCCAAGGACAGTGCCTGCAAGTAGTTGTGCACTCAGTCAACAAGATGAGTTCCTTTTATTACATTAACACTTAATTAAAAAATAATCTTCCCAGGATCAACTAAATTTTCTCAGGGAAAATTTCATAAAAAAAAAAAAAGTTCCATAAGAACATGTGGTAAACATTCTTATAATTTGTTACAAAAATAGTGAGATCAGAAAGAGGCTCTGATAACCTGTGCCATGTACCTCTGGTTCTGTGGAACAAAGTGTCCCTACAATCCTGTCTTGTTAAAAGTATTTTTAAAAAGTGGCTCTTGAGGACTGGGGTTGTGGCTCAGAGATAAGAGTGCTCACCTAACATGCGTGAGGCACTGGGTTCAATCTTCAGCACATAAGTAAAATAAAGATATCGTATCCACCTATAATTAAAAAAATAAATATATTTTTTTTAAAAAGTGGCTCTTGAAACACAATGTGTGGCAGTGAGGGAGGTGGGCTGTCATAAGTGATAAACTGCCTCTTGAGAAAGCTTTGCAGATTGCCTTTAATGAAAAGCATCCGAAACAAATAGGTTTATGTAAATAATAAAAATAAAGTCTATTATTTTTCCCAATGGATGCACATATATTTGCCCCCAGTCCCAGATATGTAAAAGAAGGTCTATGCAAAATACATTAACAACAGTCTGGGCCTAGACTTCCACCTTTCCTTTCTACCATCTTCTCTTTCCCACAAAGAAAACTGTATTATAAACCATCTCAAATAGAATAACAAAATCACAGTTTCAAGGAATTCTAATGATAGAATTTGTAGGTCTTCTTTTATGATCTACTTCTATGTTTAAAATAATGAGTTTAATATAAGCATAATGTCATACACAAATATACATTAAAAATATAATTTGGTGATTTAAATCAACTTATTTCAACTAATTTCTAAATAATTAAAATCTTAAAATTTTACTTATTTATTTATTTTGGTACCAGGTATTGAACCCAGGTGTGCTTAACCATTCAACTACATCCCCAGCCCTTTTATTTTACATTTTGAGACAGGGAATTTGTGGTTCTCCTACTTCAGCCTCCTGAATTATAGGCATATGCCACTGTACCCGGCTAAATTTTATTTATTTTTGTGGTGCTGAAACCTCAGGACTTGTACAAGCTAAGCAAGTATTCTACCACGGACTCATATCCTCCAGCCTTGATTTATTTTTAAAAATATATTTATTAAAATTAAATTGATTTTCAAATTTTGATCTCTGCCATTTTAAAAGTTAGGTCTGGGGTAGACTGCTTGTGCACAAGGCCCTGGGTTCAATCCTTGGCAAGAGTTAATAATTTAACTGTGGACCAGTCTAACTCTAACAACTAAACACATTTGTCTTTAGAAAGCTATGCAAAGGGTAAGGATCTGGCTCAGCAGGGTTCTTGCTTGGCATGCCTGAGGCCCCAGGTTCAATCCTGTCACTTCCCAAAACAAACACAAACCTTATGCAGAGTGGAAGGCAAAGGAATGTGCTGGGGAATGAGGTTGGTCAAATTATGTTATGTGCATGTACAAATATGGCATAATGAATCCCACTATTATGTATAATTATAATGTATCAATAAATAAGTATCTGGGATTTTCTTGGGGTTGTATATCAAAAGGAATTAGTTCTATGGAGACTAATAACTGTAGATATGTTTGAATTCATTCAGCTTGCCATGTGAAAATGCATTGTGAAATTATCCCTACTAGAGATAATTTTGCTTTGCTTATGTTTATTCCTTATAAATTATGACAGTACACTTTTAATATTAATTTGTTATAAGATTACTTTAAAAATTCTTCAAGGAGGTAAAGCTCAGAATATCTGTACCCTTTAGGCTGGTTAACAGTACAATTCAATTACCATAGCATTTTCTTCTGTGTTTTTATAAGTTCTAAAAGGGGTGAATTTTATTACCCGAACTTTCTGATAAAGAATTTCTTCTCCTACATTTTTCTAAGTTTAATTCTCATCAAAAGTTCTTGTCCCTATCTACTTTGCTAGGCACAATTTCTTTGCAAGACAAAAAGATTAATGCCTTCCTTTAAACTGCTTTGCCAAGATACTTCAAAGTTTTGCTTAGGCATCTATTTGAATGCTCAAATTAGCCACATCAATTTGAGTAGTTAGTTTAAACTATTTCAGGCAGAAAATGAGTCAGAAAGATTTTTATAAAAGTTCTACAAAATGAAAAATAGACTTGATTTCTTAAATTTTTCATTTTTCTGGTTTTATGATTTTTTTTGTGTATCCAATCAGCTTGTTCTCTGAAGAAAATATAAAGAGCACATGTATTTTAGTAGCATGAGTATTCTAATAAATTACAAAGAAGCTTTGCCAAATATTTTAAATAAAAGTGTAATTTCATAATTGCCTAATACAAAATTGTTAATAAATAATAATACAATTCTACCATATTTGGAGGGAAATTTCCAGGACACAAGCTAAAGCATGGTTTGCCTCTCTCTCTAAAGGCGTCAAATATAAGAAGGAATTCTTTTTAGACTGTTTCCAAATCCTGATCATAAGAGTCTGAGTAACATTAGAAAGGACACAAGAGTATCATTTGGTTAGGTATCAACTGTACTCCATTGTGTAAATAACATATGACTTAAGTCAGTAAACATACTGGAAATTTTTCTGTCACTGTTTCTGTTTCCTGTTGGTTAGGAAATGCCATAGAAACATATCTTGTTTAAATATTCTACCCTGTAAAAAATGCTATTTTAGGTATAATAGCACTAGTGAAGTACTTCCTGTCCTTAATAAGTTAGTAATAGGTTAAACACATACTCAGTAAAAGGCTTTTTTCTGAGTCAAAACAACAAGATAGTTTATTGTAATTCAGGCTCACTAACTGTTTTATCTTAATAAATAACTCATTGTATTCTCTTGAAAGAAAGGTGATAGGAGATAGAACTCATGAGTATCTGGGAATGGTGAAGGGGAGCCAGAGGTGAAAGAATCAATGTTTTTTTCTCATGCTAACTTTGATCTAAATTTAGGTAATGCATACTTCCTGTGGTAACTTTTCAAGTTGCAATGTTTTTGATGTTAAAATTGCTCAGCAAAGCAATATTTTTTTTTGGTGAGTTTTAAGAGGGAGGAGAGGGAGGGTGATACCAGGGACTGGTTTTCATTAAGAAAAACCAGTCCCTGGTATCCCTCTTGCTGTGTGTGTGTGTGTGTGTGTGTGTGTGTGTGTGTGTGTGTGTACGTACGTACTCTGCTTTTCACTCCACCCAAAATAGCACATCTGTGATTATACTCTGGGCTTTATGTTTCTCAGGTGAAACAGTTCTGATTAGAAAAGTGTTCCTCCTAAATAATAATTACAAAGTGCAAGTCACTAAAGGACTTAAACTTTGCTTTCCTTGTCTGAAGTTAGGGCAATCCCATGTGTAAATAAAGAAATGCCAAATAGTGGTTCCCTTCCCTGGCTTTCCAAATCCCTGGGGTCTAAGGCCTGAGATAGAAACAAATTCTGTGAATGGCAAGAGGGGCTGGCTGGCCACATTAGACATAAAGCTAAGGTGAACCTTAGGAGCTAACATCTTTCCCTCTAGCTTGTGTCAAGACATCTGTGCCTGCCACTCTGAACTGCCACAACTCTGTGAAGTTCCATTTAGTAAACCTTAAAAGATTAAAACATTTACAGCTGTCAGTATGTTTAACACCTCAGTTTATGCAAGACATCGTTATTGCTGAGATCCTGGTTCCCCCAAAGCCATGATTTTACAGTATTACAGAACAGCTGTGATGTAGAACCTTGCATTAACATCTGAGTTTATGGATTAATTCCCTACTGATTATATAATTTTGCTGTTTCCCCTGTGAAGTTCAAACAAAAGTTTGAACAATTCTTTCTGTCCCCAGGAATCATACCAGCTGCTGACATCAAAGTGAAAAAAAAAAAAAAAAAAAAAAAAAAGAAGCTCAGTGCTTACAACTGGCTGGCCTAGCTAGAAAGGCTGTGGCCTCAGTGTTCCTTATGGCATCTCTCAATTCCAGCCCATCTCGGACAGCTTCTGCTGACTCAGCTGAGTTCAAGTCATAGCAAGAGCATGTAGCTCTTCTTGTCCCATCCACTCTTAGTCCCCAAAGATGGGAACACATAAACTATCTACTTGAAAAACTAATTTCAAAGACAAACTTGTGAGCTGTGGGGAGACCTTTGCAGCTTCTTCACTTCTTAACCAATCATGACTTAATAATAAAAATGTGACTACAGAGCATGTCAAGGGATTAAGGGCCAAAGGCCCAGGGTGAAATCTTGGATTATTTAAGCCTCATTCTGTCAGTGATACCCAGGAATGCCTGATGTCAAACCATTAAGGCTGCTCATAATCCATCTTTTTTTTTTTCTTCAAGAAAAACAAATGTTTTACTTTTTTGCTATGATGCCAATCAGCTTAAGAGTCCTATTAAGAATGATTTTGAGTGAAGTGGATTGATATATTTGGAAAGGATATGAAATTTCAAATAGGAGGAATGAATTTATCAATTTATTGTACAACATGCTGCCTATAGTTAATAAGAAATGCATACATGAAAACTGTTGAAAGTAGATTTTAAGCATTTGCAGTATAAAAAAAAATCAGTGTCTGAGGTAATGCACATGTTATTAGTTTGATTTAGCTATTCCACAATGTATACATATTTTAAAATTTGTATACCACAAATATAGATAATTTTTGTCAATTAAAAAAAAGAATAACTTTGAATATCACCTTGGGTATCTTTTTCAGGGCATTAATTTTTCAGATCGAACAACAGGGAATGTAACCTATTATTTTAATTTTGAATTGATATATGATGGCTCAGGGATAGCAACACTAAGTGAATCTTTATCTCTCCTTCCCTACCACCCATTTTCTCTGATACTTTTTATATCAATGGTCTAAGAAATTCTGTATTAATCACAAGTGTTGGCTGAGAAGAAAGAGAGGCAGAATCATCTTCATTTGGTTTGAAAACCAGTTAAATTCTGACCTTAAAGAAACAAAGGTAATTAAGAGACAATGCAATTAAACCTGCTCTGACAAGGCCCAGTTGGGAGGAAGTGATTATCTCCAAATTTGGGGTAAGCAAACTACAGCTTACCTGTGGGCTGAATCCTACCCAACCCTGCTGTTTTTTTTTTTTTTTTTTTTTTTAAAGTGGGCACACACACAAAATCTTTTGTGCCCTATAAAAACTCTGTACCTTATAAATCAAGTTTTCTGGAGCACAGCTGCACTGTTTGTCCACACAGTATCTTCAGCTGCTTTGCACTATCATGGCAGAGTCACAGCCATTCAAGTCTGCCATGAGACTGTGGCCTGCTAACCAAGACCTGTAACAGGACCACTCCTTGCTAGGAGAGTGTTTGAAACATGCAGCTTCAATGCAAATTAAGCCTGTTTCAAGGTAAGAAGCATAAAGAAGGCGGCTTATTTTTACTGAATCACCAGAGGCCTCCAAATGCCTCTGTGGAGAAAAATCCTTGATGGATCCAGATTAGTGTACCTGGGGAAAAGATATTTCGACACTCACCTGGTCACTGGGCTCAAAGCTCATGTCCTCCTTCTCAGTTTTCATAGCTATTAGTTTTGTATTACCAGCAGGGTCTGTCTTACTATCCAGTCGCTCAAGTTTGGGGGTTATTTCCGGTAAACCAATATCTTTAGTATCATCTTTATCTAGCAAATATCGAAGTAGTGCATTCTCTTTCTTCTTGGGGCTCACTGGCTCTTGTTTAACAGTCACTTCTGACCCAGGAGCTGTGCTGCTGGACTCCTGGCTCAGCTCTTTGCCTGTGGCTTCTGCTGTTAACTTGGCCAAGTCCACAGGGGAACTGCTGTCCTGCAAGAGTCTGTGCAAAATTTTATGCTTTTCCTTGAGCGAGGTCCCATGTGTAGACCCAGATCCAGGCAAGCTCCCTGTGGAGTCCTTGTTTGTGTCCGACAACGAGCTGGGTAAGGGTGAGGGCTCCATCTGGTCAGACTTGGTGGTCAGCAGCTGCAGGAGTTTGGTCTGCCCTTTGCTGTCATGCAGCCTATTCTGTCCCTCGGCTCTCTCCCCGCTTGTGGTCGGGGGCATGCTGGAATCATTTGTCTCCTTTTGCTCTGCAGGATGGCAGCTGCTCTCCGCTTGTCCAGTTGTACCTTCTGATGGCTCCCCATAAAGCCCAAAACAATCTTTGGAGTCCAAGCTTCCCATCTTGCTGAGTGGGGGAGGATTCATATTAACTGGGGAGTTTTGCAAATTGCCCATTTTTAGGTCCGGTGAAGCCAACGATGACCCTAATGAGACCCCATGCCCCTCGCTGAGGGCCTGAAGTGCATTGAGGGAACTGTTGGTATAACTATGGCTATTTCCTGTGCTGCTGCAAACTCCCACAGGGGAATGCAAGCTTCCTGCAGGGGAGAACTGACTGGGTGGGATGCGAGGACTGCCAGCCACTCCAGGACTCATGCGATGCCTTGGTGAAAGCATGGAGTTGGGCTGTCCTGGATTCATGCCAGGGCTGCTTTGAGAGGGACTGTTCATTTTGAGTGCATAGTTACTACCCTGAGGAGTGGTTGCTTGCATTCCTGACACATGGTTCATTCCCCCAGAACCACCAAACCTGCCCATGGGCATGCCCATTTGTTCCTTTGGGCCATTCATGGGAAAATTTATATTGCTACTGAGGGTCATGTCCTGACCTGGGTTCCCACTGCACATGGCCTGATGGGCAGGGCTGCTAGAGCTAATTGGATTCAATGGCTTTCCCATCGCTTGTCCAGTCAGATCCGGATTCATTACACATACATTCTGTTCTCTGTAGAATGAAGAAAGAAAGGTAAGATAAAAGGAAAAATACTTAGCAAGTTGTTATTAATTTTGAAAAATGAGATGGCCTCTTTGGATAGACAATACTTGGATGAAACCATGTGCAATTATGAACAAGACTGAACATGCACAATTTTGGATCAAGAGGGGGTGTTTTTCAGGCAACTCATTAAGATGTCTGTGGTTTTATGGCGGGAGTATGTTTAAATTTGACTATTACCATATTGAAATTGAAGGTACTAGACAGGACATTAGAGGAGTTCCAATTACACAATACATCTTTCTTATGTAACTGAGAGCTCATACTGACTTAAAGAAACGATTCAAGTATAGCTGTCTTTAATTCTTTGCCAGAAATTATAACTCCTAGCAACAGGTACATCCATAAGCTTGGAGAGATCTGACATATATTACTTGGCTCAAAATGGACGTCAAACTTAGAGGGAAAAATCTTGCCCCTAACTGTTGGAGAAACTGCCAGTTACAGAGTCAATAGAGTTACTGCAGCTGTTTGGAATTAGGTCACCTTGTCCAATCCCTCTGCGAATCAGAGCAAGTGCTTCAGAAAACACAGGAGGGAATTCTAGAGTGACCAGTTTGTGACTTTATTCCCCACTTCTGGATAACTCCAAGCCATCCCCTTAACTAATGACTAAAAGCAGGTTTTCTGAGTGTAATGATTTCCCGAGCACCATGAACTTTCATTTTCAGCCTTGGCAGTCACTTATGAGTTACCAAACTTGTTCACAAACCCAAACAAAATAGCTCTCACACAAATTTCAAACATCAGCCTTCAGTTAGGTGGGTAAACTTTGCCACATCTGTAATCACTTTCAAATAGTTTCAGTTTGAGGTCAGATTTATTAACAGTTGGCAAACAGGGCTGCCTGATTTTTTTCATTCCTATATAAGAAAGCAAATAATTGAGAAATGTAATAAAATGGGACTCTTTGGCCCAAGCAACCTTATATATCTTCTGATAGTACCTCATAAAGTTTCACATAACACCCAAATATTTATCTAACTTGAAACTTAATCATTTTCCTAAATGTGTGCTCTTAAACAGTATGGTTTATGACATTTATTTTAAAATCAACATTCAATTTTCTTTATTATAAAAACATTTGTCGCTCTCTAATTGAAAGTCTAATGTTAAGAAATTAAGTATGAGAACAAATCTAAGTATACACATTTGAAAGTTTTAGACTTAGAACACACAACACCAGGAGTCGTCCTACTGGCTCCCATGTGCTTGCCTTGACTACATCAATACTGAAGTGGACCAATTTCCCTTCTCCAGTGTAAAAAGCTGGTCATGTGAGAGCAAAGCTAGAGCTAGCCTTACGTTCTTCTAGCTAGGTTTTAAAATTCACTAGTGTTAAGGCTAAAATTCAAAGGATACTACTACTATGCTGGTTTTTAGCCAACTGTTAATAACAATTTTATAGTTTCTATTACTGGGATGGATGAACAGAAATACCTAACAAACCCGTAGAATTCTATGATGATTTGTTGCTTTTGTAACATTTCCTTTCAACTGGGTAAGAAAAAATGAGTTCTTAGAACTAGGATTACCTGTGAAGCATATGTAAAGATATTACAAGCTGAGGCTCATTAGTAGTCTGAGAACGGATGAGTTTGCTCTTCGTTTGTGCAGCAACAAGAGTGCCATCAGACAAGGAAAAACGATAGATTTGACTGAACGCCAGTCCTTGTCTCAGTACTGCAGGCAAACAGGGAAAAAGAATGCATGTTTAGGAAAAGGAAAATGGGTGGGGTGAACAAGAAATAATCATGGTTTTTATAAACTTCATTAAGTTTCATGGTATTTTCCTACCAGCATGTTAAAAAGTTATAACACATGACAATAATGAAACATAATTTTAAAAAAATTTGCTTTGCACTAAAAATACCAATAAACTTAATAGATTGTAATAGATTGTTCTTTTTATGAAAAAGAACAGCTTGTATCCTGAAACTACATTCTTTCTTAAATCTTCAGCATGAGGGGAAAATAGTAATAAATGGTCTGTCAGGAAAAAAAAGGTTTTCAATGATTTGTTTAAAAATGTTAGAAAACAATACAATGCAAACATGATATCTCTAAACAGCAATTTGCCTTTGATTTTTATAATACAAATATTAAAATGAAATTTAAGATATTAAATGTGCTCTCTGAACATTCATCTAGAAAGGACACACTATTCAATTCATCATCTCATGCTGTTTTCCCTCAGGTTTTGTTTCTCACTGTATAAGAAGTATTACTTTAGTGTTTAGGACAACAAGAAGTAAAAGGCAATCAATTAGAAGAATCTTTTCAACTTGGAAAGGATCCACCATTTGATCCAGCTATCCCATTCCTCAGTTTATGCCCAAAGGACTTAAAATCAGCATACTATAGTGATGCAGCCCCATCAATGTTTATAGCAGCTCAATTCACAATAGCTAAACTATGGAACCCTTCAGTAGACAAATGGATGAAGAAAATGTGGTACATATACACAATGGAATATTACTCGGTCTTAAAGAAGAATGAAATTACGGCATTTGCAGGTAAATGGATGGAACTAGAGAATATCATACTAAGTGAAATAAGCCAATCCTAAAAATTAAAAAGCCAAATGTTATCTCTGATAAGTGGATGGTGATCCATAGTAGGGCATGGGGATAGGGAAGAATAAAGGAACTTTAGTTTGTGTACAGGGAAGTTGGGGAGTTAGGGGAGTGGGGGGTTGTGGGGATGGGAAGGACAATAGAAAGAGACAGACATTATTACCCTATACACATGTATGATTACACAAGTGGAGTGACTCTGAACCATGTACAGCCAGAGGAATGAGAAGTTGTGTTCCATTTGTGTACTATATGTCAAAATGCATTCTATTGTAAAATAAATAAAAAGAATCTTTTCAGAGGAAAAAAAGGCTGAACAAAACTGAAATAATAAAAGTCCAAATACTAGTGATGTGTAATTGGTTTATTTGAATCTTTAGATGAAGGTCACACGTTCCATTTTCAAGATAACGCACAAATTTAACAAAAATCATTGAAGTTAATGTAATCTGTTTTACAATAATCTTGATATTCATCCGTTATTTTATAACTATCTAACACTGAAAAGAATATATCAATTCAGGAAAAAAAGCCTTATAATTTGGTTACTTCTTAGACCATTTTAAGATGACGACCACGTTTCTACCACATAATCCTCAGTACAAATTTTGTGGGTTGAATAGCTAGCCCCAGAACAACCAAGTACACTCACCATGCCACAAAATTGCCACAAGAGAGAGAAAAAGAGAGAGACTGACATACAATGTAAATTTTGATTTCTTGGTAAAATTTTACTTTCAGCAATTTGTTAAAAGATTCCCCTCCACAGTTTCAATTGGATATAGCACTTAGGTATTGCTTTTTGCCATGAACTGTTATGAAGTCACTGTGAAGTGGTAGGATTAGAAATGAATTCTGTACATACATACATCTTGCTTTGCACAACAAGTACATGCCTAACAGTTAAAATAAATACAATTTATATAAATATAACCCAGTGGCTTATATTTTCAGAATTTTCTGATGTTGGCTGTGATCCCTCAAGATTTTCCATTTCCATTTGGTCTACATTCAACATCTCTGCTAAGTAGGTATGTATAAGCATGCACTTAAGTCATTTAGGAAGCTCCTCCATTTAAACAAAGCTGTCCAGCAGATTCCTACCCAATGCACAGAATTATCCCTAATGTTACCTATTTCATAATTATGAATGTCTATATTGGGGTTCCATTTAGTGGGTCTCATTTTACTTAAGTCAAGCAGAAGGCCTATTACATCTGTGTAAATATTCTTATAAGGAACTGGAACACCAAAGAATTAAATGTAGGGCATTGCTATTCAGGACCCAGGGACACAGGACATGTTTGCTCATGACAGTTTCTTTTTTTTTTTTTTTTTTAAAGAGAGAGTGAGAGAGGAGAGAGAGAGAGAGAGAGAGAGAGAGAGAGAGAGAGAGAGAGAGAGAGAATTTTTTAATATTTATTTTTTAGTTCTTGGCGGACACAACATCTTTGTTGGTATGTGGTGCTGAGGATCGAACCCGGGCCGCACGCATGCCAGGTGAGCACGCTACCGCTTGAGCCACATCCCCAGCCCCTCATGACAGTTTCTTACTCTCTGTTGTGATTCTTTATTTCAAGGCACATCTAGTGAAATGGAAGGTTAAATACTGATTTCTGTCAAACACTGCATCCATATTTCCTCTTGTTCTTTCCAACTTAAGTATGCTAGAGGTGTGAATAATTGAGTTATATATTTAATTTCTAGGAAATAAGTATGAAGAGAATAAAAAGGATGGATACAATTAGAAAAAAATAAGGAAATAGTAGAGCTTACTTACTATGATTTGTGTTTTTTTCCATAAGTGATCTAAAAAGTATAATGTTTAAACATACAAACCCTATTAGAAAAATGCCAAGGTCACAATTGTATGTTGAATGGGTGACAAACTACAACTCTACAATTGTCCATGCTGAGTTACGAGGTGCACTGCTCTTCGGTGAGTCCTGTATGTGCTGACCAACCCCACTCTACCTGGGCACAAACACAGGGACAGTAGCTTCCTCTCTAGCACTTATTAAAGCAAAAAGTTTTTCTTTGTTCTACCTCTTTAAAAGGAAACCAAAATGCACTTGTGAAAAAATTATTCTGTAGCAAGACCTTTGGGAACAATACCGCAGAGTGACCATCAGAGTGAGCTTAGTTGGACATCCTGGGCTGCTCATGAGTGTTTAGTTGCCTACTGCACAGGCTTGCTGTGAGGGTAATGAGATGATGCAAAGAAGGGACAAGGCCACACAAATACCAGATGCTCAATCAGGGCTGTATTATTACTGAAAGATGACTTTAAGTGGGTTGATTCTGGCTGTTCTATTAAGAAAAGTCTATAACCTGAGAAGTCACTTCACTTCTTTGGGCTTTCTGGAAACATCTGGTGTCCTTTTTGTTAGTCATCACTTTGAAGGAGGGCCTGGGATCCCACTTTTATCTCTACTAGGAATTCACTCATTCTTATAAATTTCATTTTTTTAATTTTCAGATTTCTCTTATGAATCAGATATTATTTCTTTAGATTAAACATTACTTTGCTATCTTGTCAAACATCTAGAAGTCTAAGAGCAAAGAAAATGATATCTTTCCCTCTCCTTTTGTCTACCTTTATGACATTATCATCTCCTGCTCTATCTCCTTAATTAATCTCTTCTGCCCCACAAGTGTCCTGTAACATTCCTTCAGATAGCAGCACCTGGGCCAGAGGACATAAGCACAGGCAGGTAAAGAGCCACGAGAGCTAGAGCTGTCTCTGAGGTGAGCTTCAGGGACCAGTGTTTGAGAAGGTTCCATAGGAAGCAAATGCATGAGTAGTTTCAAACTTAAGAAATGTATCACTCAAATGATTACCTTCGTGATGATGCCTCTTAGCATAGGACACAGATTCCCCTTCATGCTGTGCATGGAACTTCTGAATGCACCTTCTCACCAGATCTTCCCAGCCTGGTTTCATGGCTGCTCTCATGGTGCTAGTGTCCAGAGAAGTGATCTTGCCTGTGAGTTAATAGTAGGCATTATACTTACATTCTCATGTATTTTTTTATGGAAATAATTAAATTTTAAAAACACCCAATTCTCTTATAGTTATCCCTCAATATCTGTTGAGGACTGGTTCTGGGACCTACCCAAGGATACCAAAATCCACGGATGCTGCTCAAGTCCTATATATAAAGTGGCCAAGTATGTGAATATAACCTATTCACATCCTCCATATACATTTTTCCCCCTTTCTTTCCGTTATTAGGAATTAAACCTGGGCTTTACCACTGAGCTTCATCCCCAGGCCTTTTAATTTTGAGATAGTCTCAATAGACTGCCCAGGCTGGCCTTGAACTTGTGTTCCTTCTGACTCAGTCTCTCTTGTTGCTGAGATTAGAGGTGAGTGCCACTGCACCCAGTTCCCTATACTTTTAAGTCATCTCTAGATTCTTTCCTAACACAATGTAAATGCCAAGTAAATATCTGTTATACTGTATTGTTTAAAAGAATAATGATAAGAAAAAAGTCTGCACATGTTCAGTTTAGACTTTTTCCCCTTGAATATTTCTGATTCATGGTTGGTGGAATCCAGATGCAGAACCCATGGCTAGAGGGTTCCTGGCTGTATTGGGAATTAGATAGCTCAAGTAAAAAGACCAAAAGGGTGTATAATGAGGCTTTTCTCTTCTCTCTGTTCTTCCAGCTTTTATAGTTCTACCTCAGCAAGCAATCACCATTATCATCTTCCTGATAGTCTTTTAAATATATTTGTTGCATTTACAAATATCTAAGTATTTTGAAATGATTTCTTTGGTCTTCTTTGTAAGAAAATTTACCTTGAAGATCCTGGCGAGTAGTAAAACTTTCTGATGAGGGAAGAACGGGCCTTTCCTTCATGGGGACTCTTCTTGCCACACAAATCAAGCAAGACTGCAAATCTTAAATCATATATATATTCATGTTTATCATATTAGGCTTTTTTAGTGATTCAAACAAACTTGAATACTTATGACAGTACAGACCTTGTAAATCAGTAAGGGAGAGAATGAGAAAATACTATGTATCTCAGCTTGTCACTGTCTTTATTCTCTCTTCAACTACAGTGGGAGATGGCTGCAGGAGGGGGGTGTGTGCTATGTAGGATGAGGTGGAAGCAGAGGATGAACTAAGCAACGTGTCATAGAAGTATATTTACTATAAACAGTTAACCATCAGAAACGAATTCCCCAGTGAAGAAATGAATATTTCTGAAGTGAATAGAATCCTTTCTTATTAAATGGCTGAAAGTAACAATCAGCTCAATTCATAATAAAATATAAAATGATGAAAACTAAAATCTGATACTCTGCTTTGTCATGGGTTGATTCTTGAGTTTTAGGTTTATCATGATATGAGAAAACTAGACATACTTTCTACCAAACCATGTAGGTGACCCTACAATGGCAATGAAAATTTAAAACCAAGAATATAAATTGAGTTAGGATGCAGATTCAGAGACAAATCTCAGGGTATCTAGAAAATTTAGTGTCCAACAGAATAGCTGCATTACAGTTCAGATTTTTGGCCATGGCTAGTTTCTCACACCATGAGCAGTTGTAGTTGGGTACAATACCTTTATTTTATGTATTTATTTTTATGTGGTGCCGAGAATCAAACTCACTGCTTTGCATGTGCTAGATGAGTGCTCTAATGCTGAACCACAACCTTAGCCCCTCATCTTTTTTTAATGTGTCTTTTTCTTTCTTTCTTTTTTTTTTTGTGGTACTGGAGATTGAATTCAGAGGTACTTTACCACTGAGATATGTCTCAAGCCCTTTCTATTTTGAGACAGGGTCTCACTGTGTGCCCAGGCAGGCCTGGAACTTGCAATTCTCCAGCCTCAGCCTCCTAAGTAGCTGAGATTACAGGCCTGGTGTCTTCTGATCACCTTATACCATTGATTTAAGATTGCTGGGAAAGAGTTTCATGAAATATATCAGGAAACAGCTGGTATCTCAAAATATAATCATCATCTGGGCTGATGGTTCAACAGGTTTGATTCCCAACACCAGAATTTGTTTTTTTAAAATAAGAATTGAAAACCTATCATCTTTACCAAAATGAAAGCTAAAGTTCTGGGCACTTAATATGAGATAAACATCTCTCTAACCACTTTACAGGTTATTAACTCATCTGATCCTCTAATAACTCTGAAGCAAGTAGTTGCAGTATTTCCATTTAACAGAGAAAGCCAAAGAGCCAAGTTTTAAGAAACGTGCCCAACAACACACAAAACTTTGGAGAAGCCAGGATTCAGACCTAAGCATACCCTGGCTCAGAAACACTGCTCTTATGCTCACTTGTTAACATACAGCATATGATTTTAGACATACTAAAAAAGTTTAGATATAAAACTGAGTTAATTTATTTTATTTCTTTTTTGGTACTGGGAATTAAACCCAGGAGCATTCTGCTTCTAAACTATATCCCAGTCCTTTGTTCAAATTTTATTTTGAGACAGAGTCTTACTAAGTTGCCCAGGTTGTGAATCTCTTGCCTCAGCCTCCCAAGTAGCTGGGATTACAAGTGTTTGCCACCACATCCAGATGTATCTTTTTTTTTTTTTTAAACTACTGAAACACACCCCCAGTCCTTTTCTTTCTTTCTTTTTCTTTTTTTTGAAAAAGGTTCTTGATAAATTGCTTAGGCTAGTCTCAAACTTGTGACCCTCCTACCTCAGCCTTCCAAGTCGGTGGCATTACAGGTGTGTTACCATGCCCAGCAGCAGAACCTTTTTAATGGTGCTTTAGAATATTATTATGGAAAAACTAGCAGCCTTTACTTTTGTTGTATAAAATAGAATAAAATAGTTTGATGTTCCATACTTAAGCAAAAGCTTAATTTTGAAGTACTATGTATCATCTACAATGGCTCTAATAATTCATTTCCAATAACAATTAAATTAAATTTAAAAATATTCACAGACTTTAAATTATAAGTATTAAATAACTAGTATTCAATGGCAATTACAGTTTGGGCACATTCATTTGAACCTTATATTCTGATGCTGATACTGGTGACTTCACTTGATGATAAACTGATACTAGAGAGGTTCAGGTCCAGAGGTCACAGCCACAGAGTTGGTAAGTGGCTGACTTAGGAGCTGGTCTATCTGATTATATAGCCCTCCACAAGTGGTCAGAAACATCCCTCCAGTAACTTTTCCCCTTCTGCTACACATACAGAATGCATTGTTTAACACTGTCTTGTACTACAGAGAGCGTCATTTTGCTATGTGGAATGGCTTGCTTAGAGGGTGGGATCACTGGGGATACTACATCAACAGTTCTTTGTGGGGAACAGCCTAGTGAGCTGAACCCTCTCTATCCTTTCTTAAGCACCATTCTATTACTGCCCATTGTGAACCTGGTGTCCATGGGTGAGCTATACAGATTCTAGTAGTCCCTTTTAAGTAATATGAAGAAAATATTTTTTGTACTTGTGTGCATCTTTCTAGGGCAGTGGTACCCAGTTTACATTAATGCCCAAAGAAAACTCTAGATGTCTAAATGTTAACCACTGTTAGAGGTACATTAATACAGTAGTCACTAGTCACAAGTGGCTATTTAAATTTAGTAGAAAAATTAGGCCCCCTACTTGCACTATTGACATTTCAAATGTTCGATAGCTACATGTAGATAGTGGTTGCCATGTTGGACACTGAAGATATGTCACCTCATCATTGCAGAAAATTTTACTGGCCAGCACTTTGTAGAGACTTAAAAATTCTTATTTATCTCCCAAAATAAGACAAACAAACAAACAAACAAACAAAAAAACCCAAAGATCCTGCTTCTAAATTTTTCTTTGTGTGACTACTAGTTTTAGATTATTAAATGTGAAAGAAGTAGCACAGGAGTAAATACATAAACATATAACATGTCCTGAATGTTTTGTCTGACCTTCTCCTTCTTCTTTGATGGACTTTGGTTGAGAGACAGCAAAGCACTGCATAGTTTCATACTTCTGGTGTGCTTCCTGGTTATCATGACCTTCTTCTTCTGAATCAGGTAAAGGTTTTACCAGCATCCGGCAGTTGAAGGTATGGCTGTTCCGCCTAGGAGGTTCGCCAGACCAAGATCCCCCATTCACTGACAAGGCAAAAGCAACCCAATATTATAAAGAACTAACATCAGATTCACAGCTGCTAAATTATCAAAATGGTGGAGGAAAAAATAGTTATTTTACTTGAACATAGTGCTTTATGCATTTAAGTACTTTTCAATAAGCTTTATGCATTTATAAGTACTTTCAATATGCATTTATAAGTACTTTCTTGATTTAACAGTTTAATAATTAGGAAACATTGGGAGATTTTCAAAATGTCTTCTACAGTCCTTGCTCTTCACTCTGACTACTTTCCTTCAAGTTAATGCCTCGATTATTTACTACTAAAAAACCATGGTTCTTATTTTTGGGGTTTCCCATCTTTGATTTCTTGGAAATTTACTTCAATCTACTTGCATTCCAGTTTTAGAAGCATTACGCGCCTCCCACCACACACACTCAAAACTATATAAATGGCGTCAACCATTACATGCATATTTTTTTTTTTAAAGAATTTGGACTTGCAGTCAGGAATATCAAGGCCACTTCACATAAGTCAAGACCTCACGGATTAGTCCCATCTCATCCATCTAAGCAGATCTTGCACATTCCCCAGCTCCTCCCGATATCCCACCACTCAGTCCCATGTGGATACATGCTCCTGCTGCTACTCTACCTAAAATCTCAGGCTGTCTCCATTTGTCCCTCCAAAGGTACTCATGTACTATGGCTAGGATCCTCTGTAATAAATACTTCACCAATTACAGACACCCCACAATACCTCCTCTTACAGATATTTCTTTACTAACATTTTACAGAATTTTAGTGTATACTTTGTAACTTGATGTTTCTGAATTAGTCTTGTAGTCTTTCTTCTTTTGTGTAAACTTCTTCAAGAAGACTGAAAAATCCTTGAAGACACAGTTGTTAATGTATTTCTTTTCAAGTGAAAAACTACAATCTTCTATTTTAATATCAAAACTAAAGAATGTATTTCAAGAAAGAGATTGAACTAAAGGAAAGACATAATTTTTCAAAAATACATTAGAGAAAACAATAAAAGATATAAAAGAATGACTGATTTAGGGTATTAAAGGATGTTTACAAACTAGATGAAAAAAAAGGATTCCCGTACAAGTGTTCAACTATTAGAAAAGCCAGAATCAGAATCAATACTAACTCATTTTAGGGCTCTCCTCACCATTCCCATATTTTATCTAAAACTTTTAGGACTAGCAGGACAGTGAAATAGGGGATAAAACTAGGGTGACCCATATGAAAAGCAAATATGCCCTCCAAAGTCACTAGATAGAAAGCACCTTGGACTATAGTTGTTATAGTAAACCCAGTGCCAAATCCATGGACACTAACTATAGAGGAATGAAAAAGAAAGAAACCCTAGAAAGAACATTTTTTAAAAAATCAGTTAATTGTAAGAAATTATTTTAAACTTATAAAGGGAACCACATATAGCTTTATGTCTCTGCAGACATTTGTTAAGTTTATTTCAGTAAGAGCATTTGTAAAGCTTATTTACATAATGGAGACTATGTAGAGCAATCTAAAATGATAGGGAAAGCTGGGTGTGGTGGTATATGCCTGTAATCTCAGTGACTTGGGAGGCTGAGGCGGGAGGATTGCAAGATGAATAAAATAAAACAAAATAAATAAAATAAAATGATAGGGAAAAGAGAATTCTTAACTAATTCTGGTTAATAAATAAGTTGAAAAATTTTAAAAAAAGGTACACTATAAAGTAAGGCAAACAGCTCTTTCAATAAGTGAATTAGTAAGTACAGGTCCTTTGAGGAAGTCATGAAATCACTGAAGAGATCTAAAAAAAACATTAGTTATGTGAAATAACAAATCCATTTTCTTGCTCATTTACTAGTAAATATAATAAAGGGATCCCACACAAATATTCATATCCTTTGTATTACTGTTGCAGTCACTTTGAACAAAGGGTTATCTTCAGGCAAAAGCTAGCCAGAGTGGAATTTGAAAATGATCTTTTCCTATTTACCGTGCTAACAATAAGACCAGCTAATATAAATAGTCTAAGAAAAAGAACAGAAATACTTGCCAACTCAAGACCTGACCTTATTCTGTATTAAAATATGCACATCTTTTTATCCGTGAAGATGTTCTTAGCATCATCAGTTTAAGTGAGAATATTTAAAAAAGAACCACTGAGTAAGTGGGAACAGCATACTCTTAAGGCGGCAACTAAGGTGGGTCCATGCTGTGAATCATCCTCTTTAAAACGTGGCCCTTAATCATCACACACACTTTTGGGTAGCATCTCTAAAATAAGATGAAGAAGTTAGGAAATTTGAGACAGAGTGAATGGCTAAGGAGGCAGTGCCTGGCAGTGACACATGCTGGGCCACTAGTGAGTCTCAAAGAGCCGATCTGGGGCTATTAGGCTGATACCCTGGAACATCCATGCCACTTGTTCCTTAGGGTGTGATTTTTAGAACATCATACATACATACATCATAACCCTTTCACATACAGGACTCAAAATGAGCTGAATTTCAAACTTATCATGACCTTTTACTTCTCTATAAAAATGGACAAATTTGAGCTGGCATTGGCCAGGATGCGGCAATTTTTCACCTTCTTAAAAAACGACTAAAAACAAACTCCATGCAAATAGTTGCCATGAACACTTCCCATCTGAATCATTTTCATGTACCTAAATATAGGGTCAAATGATCATTCATTCAAGATGAGCATCTAAAGATGTGCTTTTTCCCAAGACTTCTAAAGCTTAAATATTTAACACAAGTGCCTCTTAAACAAATGAACAAACAAACAACAACAACAAATCCTATCGGGTCACTCTTAACCCCAACTGATGACTGCAATTCTATTTTACCCATTCCAATCAAGACAACGTGAGTAAGAGGGACGCGAGAGGAAGGAGAGGGAGGCCCAGCAGACAATCATTTACCTATAGACTTTGGCAGCAGGTTTTTGACAAATTCAGTGTGGTCCCCAACATGCAGGATGCTATATACACTTTTGTTCATCAGCTCTTCTTGGTTATACCTTAGATACTGTGTCACATTCTCTGAAACAAACACCACGTTGCCTTCCAGGTTCACTACAAAGAAGAACCCATCCAGGGCCTAAGGGAAAATTTTGACACAAATTATGTTAGAAAGGATGCAACAAAAAATTATATGCAATTGCTAAGAAGGGAGTGATCTCTTTAAGGTAAATGCTTAATTCACCAGTAGAGAGAAAAGAGATCTCCCTTGCCCCTTTCCTAGTTTTCAGAAACAATTAACACATTTTCTCTTGTGAAATAGAAATTATTCCATCTTAGTCAGTGGGAGACAGCCCACTACATCACGGTTTCTTGTCACAAACTAACACTAATTCTGTTAATTTAACAGGAGATAATTATTGCCAAATAAGTGTACAGGTGTTTACCTACATTTTCAAAATGAGATTAACGTATATTGGGCCAAGAACAGCTTTCATGTTACTATACAATACACAGTCATTTTGCTCTATAGTTTTTCATCTTATAATAAGAGGAGATGGTCAGTGATAATTTTTTCTCAGTTTAAAAATAAATATTAAGGGGAAAAAATACCCAAATTTTATTACTTTTAAAGCTACCAGAGTTTAAGCAAAAAGAATTACAGGTAAACTCAGGTTCTCAAAGAAATATTATTCCTTTATTGTTTGGTGTGTGTGTGTGTGTGGGCGGGGGGAAGGTAGGAAAGGGTCCCTGATTTGGCCATGGGACTTTGGCACACAGTCTGTGGTTTTACGCTAGATTATCAGGTGGATTCCTAAATACCTACAGAGCAGTAGCATGCTTCTTGCAATGGTTCATAGTCTCACTCTTTATTTCATTTCAATTTAGATTAGGGAAAGGGATGAGGAACTTAATATCATTTCAGAAAATAAAGATAACATTACTAGCTACTGTGAATGTTTATTGTGCCTTATACACATTGTGCCTCATTAATATTTTCAACTCTGGGAGGAATGTTTATCTTCACCAATTTACAGTAGAGAACACTGGGGCTGGAAGAGGTTAAGTGAATGTCCAAGTTAGTGGCAGGGATATGAAACCAGGCAGAACTTATTTGAAAGTTCATGGCTCAGGGACTAGGCAGCAGGGTGCTCTCTTCCACTGTTTACTGCTGTTTTTCCTCACGTCTGCATTGGCAGCAAAAAGGCTGGTGGTTTCAGTGAGTTTCTCCTGGTTACATTATCCTTCTTTTTCCTTTTAGAGTCTTACTGATCAGAGCCCTGTTGTAATGGGTCAGATGAATGATCAGGATAAGGAAAAGCTTGATGTTCATCAGGGCCACCTGGTATAGTCAGTTTATACCATTTAGTTTCCTCAGGATATAAGTTTGTTATTATTTCTAACATGAATGTACATGGGTATGTACATGTAGGATGGGGCCTGAAGTGTTTACTTTCTCCCTAATTTGTTTTTTCTTTATTATTTAACAGGTTCCTAACTTTGTGAGCTTAGAATACATGCCATCTTTGTTGTTGTCATTCTTTTTAGCTATACATGACAGTAGGACGTATTTTTACATGCCATTAAATTCTGTTTAACACAAAACTAAGTACATTTCTCAAACTAAAACCGATTATAGAGACCAGTGAGAGGTTCCCCTTCAAGAAAGATGTAACACTACTTGGTTTTAGGTTTTTCTTAAATATTCTGTCAGTTTTTCTCACTGTAGGCTAGTGCTAGCCCATGAGAACTGTGTGCCAAATGTGTGCACCAGCATGAGGGACAGAAAAGTAGCCAGTTGATTAGCTATGTACCAGTGTCCCCTTTAAATTCACTACTTTAAATTCACATTCAACAGGGATTTTCATAATCAGATTACCTATAGTTTACTTCTGAAAGTGTTATGTTGTTTTCTACTGCTTTCTATTATGGTGAAAAGACCGATCTGTTGCCTAATTATTTCATCTCATAAAACTGTTTGTGTTTTTATAAAGCTCACCATGATATGCTCTGATGAAAAAAGCTGACATTTGGTTTTGTTGCCTAGCAACCACTATGCTATGATGCAAGCATGAGTGTGCATCTATGCCTAGAAACAGCTCCGAGAGAACGTTTTCTCTGTTTAAATGATTACCCGTCAACAGGGATAGATTTAAATTTAAACCATAAGTCACTAGATTCAAGCACTAGCTGCCTAATATATTCAGCACTAAAATCCTGCTACATAAGTACTTGCTTAATACACTGTATTCTGAGATTATTTTGAAACAAACAAACAAAAATGTTGGTTTGATTTTATGAGATCAGCCCACTAACACCCAGCAATCTGATTTCTTCAATTAATGAACTCACTTTCAAAAGGCTTGAGTCACACAGTCTAATAGCTACTCCCAAGTATTTCTTTTTAGAAGCCTCAAAAGTATTCCTAGGAGTTTCCACTCTAAATTTTCCCCTCCAGACATAATAAATACACAGGTATATGGAAATTTCCCAATTGTAACAATTTAGATTATCATAATTTTCATATCAATTTTATTTGTAATTCAAAAGTTTTTCTAATGGAAATTATCTACTTGCTTTCATGTAATTCTAAACAGTCCACTTAGTTAGTTTTTATTATTTGCTGCTAAGATCCAAGTGGGAAGCAGCACTCTGGGCCCCTCCACTGCCTCCATGAGTATGGAAAATCAGGTTAAGTGTGTTTTTCTCTTTTCCTTGGAAATTGTGGTTGAATGTTTTCAAGCTAGTGATTCAAGAGAAGATAAACAAGAGCCAACACAGGGTCATTTAAAGCCTTTTGGCCAGCAGGTCCAGCCCCAGGGGATGAATTTTGTCATTTCTAAATACAAAGACCTGGTCAGATCTTTAATCTTTGCTGTCTCTCCCTCACCTCCCACCCCCAATTATATGGCAGATTTTCACAGAATTAGATTTTCTAAAAATAAAAATCATCTTATGCACCAACTAAAAAAAGGGGGTGGGGTGATAAGGTTGAGAGAGCATTAGTTATCTTTGTCTTAAAAACACTGCTGCAGCCAGCAGATCTAGAATGATGAGCATATGCTGCAAAGCTTCTGGCCTTGAAGTGCTTTTCAGCCTCACCATATTACCAGATGAGCAAATTATCCTAAGAAACAACATAATTTATGTTTCCAGTTTCCTGTTTCTTGTTATATATTCACTGGCATTTTTCCTCTCATCTTACCATAGCCTACATCTTGAACTTTAATTTTGGAACAGGTAGAGCAAAACATTTGATGTTTAGTACTAGTTAATAAAATAGGAAAACTGGATGCTACAAATTCTGAACAGTAGCTGGTCACAAAGCTTTCCAAAGTTAACAAAGAAGAGGTCCACACTTTTGTTTATCCTAGAAGTTCCTTCAGCTTAGTATTTCAATTTTCATGTTTATGAGATAAATGAGCTAGTTTGAAGTAGCATACATAAAAACATAAACTCTTTGGTTCTAAATTTAAAAAAATGAATTTTAAGAGAAATCATTTAACATGCAATTCTGTTCTAACTACTTCAAGTGCACTTATACCTATTGGTTCTAAAATTTTTACTTGTACATATAGACCTAGGAACACGGTTTATATAAAATGTAATAGGAGTTTGGGAAATATTTCACACTAAAATATAATAGGACCTGTGAATATAGTTTTCTAAAACCTGTCAATTTATATTATAATCTAGTTAATTTAATTCTATATTGTTTATTTCAAAAATACATATGCTCACACAAAGAGCCAGAACACAGGTACATACACGCATACTACTAAGGACATGATGTTGTAGTATTAGTGAAGATTTTTCTTAAGTGATATTCACCCGTAATAAAAAAAAAAAATCACATGAAGGTCAACATTTTAAAATAAAGAACTAAAATGAGGGTAAGATACCTCCAGCATCATAGGCCCCAATGCATCCTTGTCGATGACGCCTTGCCCTGTAGATGACACATCTGACTTCTGCACTTCATCTATGTTGGCAGCTGCTGCTTTCTCTGCAACAAACATAAGTATGAATTAAATGGTGGTGCTATTTCAAGGGCAGAGTGACACAGAAATATTTTTATTATAGTGATTTAAAAAAACTCAAATGGGATCAGATATACCTATAAAAGAGAGCACATCCACACTGCCCCTGGACAAGAGAAGCATCTTGAAGTAGAAACTTAAGGAGACGTTACTTAAAAAGTTAAGTAGACGTTAACTTTCCACCTCCAGAACCTGTGGCTCTTTCAGACTGCTAAGAAAATGAGTTTAGAGGTTTCGTGCCAGTCCCTGACAGACACTTTTTCTAGATTATGAAACTGCTATATACTATGGCACAACTGGTTTCTACTCAAGAGATTCCCCAAACTAGGATAAAGGAGGGTCTGTTATTCAAAATTCAATGGCATAATCTGAGATATATTTGCACACATTTGAAGAAGAAATAACAAAGACCTGCTATGCCTGCCCCCACTTGACTCCACAAAGCCTTCCTTGAGTCTTACTGTTCTACTTTTGCCACATTCACCTTTAAAGTGACTGGGAAGATCTAGTCCCTACCTTATCCAAGGGATTTCATGATTTAAAGCAGAGGGAAGAGGAACCCTGTCCAGCTTTCAGGGAATGTCAATAGCTGTCCTTTGATCTAACATGCTCCTGGACTGAAACTCTAAGGAAGCTTTCAGACCTACATGGCCAGGAGCCAAGAGCCATTCTACTATGGATAACACTATTTTATAAAAAAGCTCACAGGAGAGAGATGCATATTTATCGAGTTATGTGTAAACTAGATATTTCTAGAGCACCAAAAGAGTTTAAAGTGTAACAGATATATATCAACAACTTGCTAGAAAAACAATGCACCAATTATTTGTACCTGAATAAATTATATCCTTATTTTCACTGCATGTTATCATCGTAATGAAAATGCAAAAAAAAAACCTCACAAAAAACCTTGTAACTCAATTTAGCACCCCTAATCAATCTGCTTTCCTGAGCTTGGTAATGGGCGATGGGGGATTTTATACAATATTTTTAAAATCTGTAAAGTCTAGTTTGTGGAATCTAGAAATAATTAGGAATCATTCAGATTCTCCAAATCTTGTTGCTCCCAAGCTTCCATGACGTATATTTATCAGTGAAAAGGGAAGATGACTTGTGTAATTCAAGTGCAAACTCAGCCACTTGGTAGAAGTACAACTCACAGCAAAACACTTTTAAGGCTTTGGTTTCCTTATCTCCTTTTGGATGTCAAATTGGATCAAGAACAAAGGGAATGATAGATAAAATACACTTTAAAAACTACAAAAACTTCATACTGTTTTGTATTGTGAGAGCTTAGTAGAAGAAACTGAGCTGTTTGCCTCTGTATATCCTCAGAATTGTCTTTCCTGAAAAACTAAGAAAATTTAAAACAAAAAACCATGAAGCTGTTTATAAATCTATTAGGTTACAGTATTTATATTTACTGCTTCTTTACTGAACTCCACGTGTAATTTCTTTGTAGAACTATCATAAGCAGATTGTACCTAATTTTCAACTACTCTGCTACCTTCCATATTTACTTCCTAAAAAACTGTGACTGTCTATAAACATATGACTTGTCCAGTAGCATTCATAGCTCAATACCATGCAGACGTGTCAATCCTTAACTTTCTTTTGGCCACATTCCCTGGTCCTTCACTACTAGGTCCTGGCTCTCTGTGGGTGTAGACTCGCCCCAATTCCTGAGCCAGTCCTTCCAGAGAAGGAGATATCAAAGTTCTCCAGTGAGAGGACACAAGACTGGCTCAGCTGATTATAGCATGTCTCCTCTTCCCTCCATTTTTTCATGGCCCAAAGATCCAGAATAATAAATGTACAATGGGACATATCTTCTGTCTTTTGGCCAGTTCACCTCTGAGCCAGAGATTTTTCCTCAGGTTCTGCTCACTTTCACATCTGCCAATACAGAGTCAGGACTTAAGCCATCACCTCCCTCACCTAATTCTGGTGGACATTTTGCTGACAGGCTGGCCTGGACTTTTCTCATATATCACACTGATATTCATGGAGTTCCCCTGGAGGTGAACAGGGCTTATACCTCTTAAATGGCCTGCATTATGAAGGTCCTTGCATGCCTCAGATTAAAGTCTGCATGAACTTCATCAGTACCAAATCTCAAAATCCATGGTACTGATATTATGAACATATGTGGTCCTGCATATTTTTATTTACTTATTTTTTGTCTTTAGTATGGTGGCAGTCAGTATGGAGGAGCAAGTCTGTAGCCTTTGCTTTGCATTCTCACCATCTACAGATGTACCATTCTCCTACCAGAAACATCCTTCAGCAGCAGCAGTGATTCTTAAATTGGAATGCTGTATGTGAAAAGACCCCTCCCCAGGGTATGTGCCAGAATTTGCAGTGGGAGCATGCACACAGATCAAAGGTTTTCCTTGCATGAGAATCTGATACATTCCTAAGGGGTATCCCCATTCTCCTACCTTCTGCAGTTCTAAAACAACACACTATAAGCCAAACTTCATTAAGTGGGGGGACTATCTGAATCCTCTCAACGGCTAGTACTGTCCTTATTTTAGAGTAGGTTCTAACTAAACATTTGGCATGCGACTGACAGACTCTCCACCATCACTAATCCCAGGAATAAGTGAAGTTGAAGGTGGATGGAAAGAGGAACCATTTTCCCACTATTTGCTTTGCTGGCCCTTCTGAGTACAGGGAGAAGACTGGAACAGGGAAGAGGTGAGCAGAGTCAAGGAACCTGAAGGCTAAGGATTCTTGGGGGAGAACTGGTCTTAAATAACAAATCATTTTGTTTTGACATATTAAGTTTCAAGTTATCTCATCTCTCAGGGCGCCAACTTCCATTCTTCCACTACTACAACTTGTCATTTCATTCCTTCAAAAAATGAATCTGGACTAGGAGTAAAGCTTGGGGTAGAATGCAAGGCACTAGCTAGGTTCAATCCCCAGTTCTGCCAACAACAAAGAAAAAAAGGAAGGAGGCTAAAGAATGGCCTTAAATTAGGTAATTGCTGGGGGAGAGTGAGAGATAAAGCATCAGCTGCTTATCAAAAGGCAACACTACTGCCATTGGCCCCTAGGAAACCTCAGGGTTGTCCTATGATATTCTGATATCACAATAGTTGTGATTTATTGCTTTCTATGGTGTCTATACTTATGCTACCTTTTAGGATAAAATAGTGTTTGTGATAATCCCCTATTATTGAATCTTTAGAAGATAAATCACTAGACTTGGTGAGGTATTTATATTTTAAGGATCTGATTATGATTCTTAGGACCTAAATTCATCTATTAATATTTTATGTGGAATTTGTAAAACTTAACAGTAAAATAATTCCATCAGACAGATTCCTAAACAATGATAAGTCCTTATGTCTGAGCATTCTAAATATTCTAGCAACATGCTCAAGCAAAGAATTTCATACTTTTATCAGAAGATATATTGAATAAGGACCAATTTGCATTGTATTTCATTATTAGGAATATACAGATCAGGTATAATTTGGGATAAGGACCTAAAAGTTAAATTAGGAGATGATCTATATCTGATAAAACATGTGTTTAGGGGTACTACTGGAAAATCTGGATAAAAATAATTCCCTGAAAATTATTTATAATAAATTACAAATATGCTTTTTCTCTTTTTCAAAGAATGTATCTTTAAATCTTTAAAAGAAAAACAACAACAACAACAACAAACAGCATATAAAACATTTAACAGAATGAGCAACCTATCTGAGTAAATGAGGAGGTCCAAGAGTGCTTTGGGTGGGTGCTGAGTACGCAGCCCGTAGAAGTGGAGTATACAACCTTTGCTGGCTGAAAGTTCACACACTTCAGTCAGGAAGCCAAAACAATTATGAGCAAACCAGATGACAACAGTAATGGGCTAAGCTGCAACAAACAATTTTAACTTCACAAAGCACAGAAAAATGGCTGGACATAGCTGAAAATATTTCATGTGCGTTAAAACTGAGCTGGAGTCCACAGGATATGCAAATAGATGGCAACAAAGAAATGGGTGGAAACGGATGTGTGTCACTGGGTCACTAGGAGATCTCAGCCTAGCCTTGGAAATCAATATTTAGGAATACTGACAAAAATTTCATCTAATCTGGAGCACTAGTAACCTAACTAAAAACGAAACTATAGGGCTGAGGCTGTAGCTCAGTGGCAGAGCACTTGCCTAGCATGCATGAGGCACTGGGTTGGATCCTTAGCACCACATATAAATAAACAAATCAAAGCATTCTATCCATCTACAGTTACACACACACACACAAAAGAAACTACAAATATTTTCACAAGATCAATTTGAAATTATATTAGTGGAACATGGAACATGTGACTTGAAAGAAAACTCCAACTAAGTCTGTAGATTAATTGCAAGAGGATTCTTAAAAAATATTGCAATTTTTACATATATGAAATTTATGTACATTAAAAGAATGAGGAATTTTCATTACTATGTGAACAAAATAAACATGAGCCAAAGGGTAAGAACTTGGGGCATTTTTTTACTCCTGTTCTCAGAAGAATGTTCAGAATATGAATATTTTCTAACCAATTTGTTATCTATTTTTCAATTCTGTACTGAATTTGTGCTTTGATCATTTCTCAATATTAAACATAAATCAATCATACGAAGAGATAGAAAACACCCAGAAATATGGCTTTACCAAATTAACTGGAATCTAAATTAAACTGGCACTGAATTGATGCTATTTGGGTACTTTTCATGAAATAATTGCCACTTCTCTTCAATGTTCGGTTAAACCTTGAAATTAAATAGGAGGAGGGGGAAGGTTAGGAGAAGGAAGACGAGAAGGACTCCTTTGAGAATACACCATTATGTTAACGGGACATATACTGGTATCTTGACAGAGCATTTCAGTAACGAGTATGCTATTTTTATGTTCCAGATAAAAATAAGCTTAAATCCTTAGATATATTTATACTTCTGTAAGTACAGCATTACTATACTGAAACACAGTATTTAATATTTTAAAATTAGGCAGTTTTCTCAGCGGTCACAAACTATATTTAGTTTTCTATATTTTGCATCCATTAACCATAAAAATATATTCTGTTACAAAAATATCCTTCAGTAAACTCAACAGTAGAAAGCTAGTCCCAGAGTTTCATATGATCACAACCTTATGAAATTCTCATTATTACAGATGGAACTCTTGAATTGGAGAAAGAGATGTAAAAATTCAATTTTTCAGAACCTAAGAAAAGATTTCTCCTCTATGTTTTGACTTCATCTTGTCTTCCATTATTCTTTTTAGATAAAGAATATGACCTAAGAAAATAATAATGAAAATGATTCTATCCTTTTCTTCATTCCTATTAATTTCTAAAAATCAGAACATAGCTCTTTTTTTTTTTTTCTTTTTTGAGAGCAGCACACTTTACAAATGCAAAACCCTGAGTGGAGAGACTGTCCAAGGATGCCTGTCTAATCTTTCTCTAACTAGCCTTTCCTCCTGAGTGGCTGCTTCGAGAGCAATCCCTCCTGGTCCCCTTCTCCATTTGCCTGCACTCCAGAAATCCAATACCAATTAATTAAATTTCCAGTTTCAAAGCAAAGAACAAAACCCCATCTCTTTAGGGACTGTGTTAAGATGAATCATACCACAAACTGGGGGGAAAATCATTACTGTAATATTCCATATTTTTATAAGTAATTATTATTCATGTTTTCTCTCAGAAAAAAAGGAGAGGTAAATAGGGAAGCATTTGATCTCTATAAATATAAGTGATTTAAAAATACAAGGAAATACTCTTTTGAAGAAGCTTGATTAAAATGCTTTTTATCACTGGCATACATACGTATAAACTTCAAAGTAAAATTCCAGTTTTTTGGTGAAAACAGCAATAAATCAAAAATTGATCCTAATGAAAAATTACTTTATCTGTAAAAAAGTACATTAGACATTTGTAAATCATAAAGTAGTGTTTTGTTTTTTAAAAGACCTTTACATATTCTTCTAACACTGGCTTTCATTTATCACGGAGTTTATTAGGCAACTGCACTGAGAACATAATCTCAGAGTCTTTCCTCAAAACACTAGGAAAACGGAGTCCCATCGCTTCATAGGGGTGGCAGTCATGGCTCAAGGGACAGCCACATGATTTTTCTAACTCTAGCAGAGCAGTGCCAACCACCACTGATTACTCGGAAACCTACATGCGGTTTCATGCCTGCCCATTACAGGGGAAGGGTGATACTGCCATTATGGCAGAAGCTAATATTCTTTCTTTCTTTCCTTCCTCTTTTTGGATCATCTGAAAAGGCTGCAGGAAAGTTGTGGACATTGGCCTATCTTTTAAAAAAACTCGGAATTCAAACAAATAGCACTCACTCTGTAAAAATGCATCAACTGAAAGAGAATCCACAAGCGATTTACACATACATTAAAACCTCTTTGCACTGCCCATGTTTAGATATCTCTGACATGAAAGCCAATTAAAAGTTTAAGTTATTTTTATGTTTGGTCAAGCATGAAGATAGTTGCTTTTGCTGAGGCTGTGTCACTTAAAACATTAGAATCTTTGACTAAAATGAACCTGATACTTTGTCAAGGTTTTATAATTAATTCCACTGCTTCAAAATTGGGTAAAATCACTCACCCAGAAATCTATCAATTTTTCAGCGGACTGATGTCAAACACAAGTCTAATCACCTCCACAACAAATTTTAAGACTCTTCTGGGAATACATCAACAATTGCCATCTTTTTTTGCATTTAGAAACTGGATGGCTTCAGGTGAAATGACTGTCAAACCCCAGCAGCAGTGAGACCCATGCAGAGCAAAGAAGTCACTGAAACAATGACAGGCGGTTTCTGGCCAAGCACTATAGATTAAATATTACAGGAAAAGTTATGTAGCATCTCAAAGGTTCTAGAAGGTAAAACGAGAGAATTATGCATCTGCACCCAACTAAAATTAGAAAAGCTGCCATATGGCTCTGTGAAGCCAGCAGCACATTCTTATTCATTAGGAAGCATTCTGCTAACATAAAAACACAAGGCCCTTCCTGTGCTCTCCAAATGTGTTTATCTTTTCAACATTAATGCACTATATATCATCGAGCTGCTGAAATCTCCTGCCGTGCATATTAAAAACGCGCAGCTGCACTTTCTTTAGTAGTGGGAGGAACCTAAGCCCCAAGTTGCCTCCCTCTCTTTCTGACATTGAGTTCCTTGTTAACAACCATGATTTCCCTTCAGCAACAAGAAACAGCAAAATCAACCAATCTCAAGGCCATCTCCCAGCAGAACAATCTCAAGCTCTGCTTCAGAGAAAGCAACAGACGTAGTTTCATTTTCACCAATGGCAAGACATGACTACTTAAAGAGAAGCAACACTCATGTCACAAGTTTGAAATATGTAGATCTGCATTTAAAATTAACTTACTACCTTATCAAGAGAGGATGGCCACTAGGAAAGACTCTGGGTGTAAACGGCTGGAAAATGCCTTTGTTCTTTGTAGCTCTAATTCATTCTACTGTCACCCACATTTATTTTTTTTAACACTCCACATTTTACCTATCAGTACTGAATTTATTGATAGGTAAAATGAACAGTGGATAATCTTTCATTGTAAACCATGTGAGTATGGAACAATTTGTCCAAAGTCTCCCTTTTAGATAATTTAAGTTTTTACACTTCACAGTTAAAGTCCTGTAGAGACTCAAAGACAGACCACAAAAAGAAAACAAGAAATATTTAAAAAGCAGGCATACAGTAAACCACTCAGATACGAAGAGAACCTTTGGAAACACTGCTTCAGAAGTACTATAAGTTAGCTGGGTATGGTGGCACACGCCTGTAATCCCAGCAGCACAGGAGGCTGAGGCAGGAGGATCATGGTTGAAAGCCAACCTCAGTAACTTAGTGAGGTTCTATGCAACTCAGCAAGACCCTGTCTCTAAATCAAGTATTTAAAAGGGGCTGGGGATGTGACTCCGTGGTTAAGCACCCTTGGATTCAATCCCTGGCACCCAAAACAAACAAACCAACCAACCCCCAAGACACAAAAACAGAAGTGCTGTAAGTTAATGAACTTAAAGGCAACAAGTGCATATCTTTTAAGTTTGTTCCGGCTGCACTCACTCATTTGATGTGACCATGGTACATTTCTGTATCTTCTACCTCCATGGACTACCGAGAGGTGAGGTCCAAATACGATGAGAACTGCTTATTTAGCATAAATAAAACTCCTTGGGCTTAGCTAAGGTTTTAGAAGCTATCTAGATTAGGAAATGAAGGAATCATATATATATTTTTAAAGACTGAACAATGAGAATAAAACTAGATAGAAAGAAAAAATAAAAACAAAAACCAGCGGGTGTAAAGAAATTAAAAATGAGATTAAGTTATGACTCCACGCTAATTCAGAAGATTTGGGGCAGCCTCACAAAAGACAAAATTATATAAATGTTTCATTTCTTTCAAATATACAATGGTAAATCAAAAGCAAGGTCAACAAAATTACACTGGAAGAGCACTAACGAACGTCTCTGATAAACAGATTAAATATGAGAGTTATATATAAAAAAGTTGTTTTTAAAATCCTCAAAGAGACTTTGGTTTGAGAAGTATGAATATTTCATCTCCCAAATCCTGTTTATTGGCATAACCAGCCTCATGTCCCAATATTCCTACAGTACACCTGGCAATATTAATGACTGGCTGCCCTCTGTCCCTCTCTTTGAAGACTGGTTCTGCTCCAGAAGGTTCATTTCAATTAAGGAATACCCCTTACTCTGTTTTCCTGATGCCCTCTGCCTATCCCCATTCTAACACTCTACTTAATCAGGGTTCCCTTTCACTGCATTGTTGGCTCCTAGGCTATGTGCCTGGCACACAGTAGGTGCTCAAAATTTTTTTATAATCAGAGTTGAAATACATTCAACGTAGCCAAGATCCAAAGATCACCAATGTCTTTACAGAAGTTAACTGTTTGAAGAGCTTTACTGCACAGGTAACAAAGGGGAGTAGAGACTTAAAGCTTTTTGGAATCAAATATTAGGTAAAGATAGGATGAGGAAAATGGTCAGGATACACGGGATAAGGGCATCAGGATCATTCCCATGGTGGTTAGGCCACTGGGAAGAGCCTTTAGGAAAGTCATTTAATGTTCTTTCTACACCTGAGAGATGAAGGAAAAGGGGAAAAAACCACACACATATTAAAAACAAACCAATTTTTTTAATCCAGATTCTCATTTAGGAAGTTATAACCTGCTTCAGATGAAAAAGTAGTTTGGGCATCAAGGGAGTTTTTATCAGACTGGGGATTTTCCCAGTTACTCACAGCTCTGTAGAAAATAAATAAACCTACTGGGGGGAGTTCTATAAATTGTCACATTTGCCTGGGGATCTTGTACAAAGAAGAGCTTTATCAGGTTTCGTGTCCCTCCCACACAGTGTGCTGGGAGAAGCCTTGGCCTCTAAGGATAAGGTTACCCCTGAGCCAGGAGAGCCATCTAGAAAGTGTGATTAGCTAGAGGGAGGGCTGAAATCCCTTGGAGATGCTGGCAAATTCAACTTTGGATACCCAATTATGGAAATAAGCTGAATGCCATAAAGATATTGAATAACAGTGCAGGGAAGAAGGGCAGAGGGAGGGAGGAAGGATGGGCTGGTGACTATACTTGTATGATCCTTTCTCTCCAACCCTGCCACCAGCCTTCACTTTCATCACAGGGCTTCACTCTCAGGCCTCAGCTTCACTGTTCATGGTTAATGTGGCTATGGAAGGAGGGGGGGGGCGGGGGCATCCCAGGCATCAAAACCATCCTAGTACCTGACCTTCATCTCTCCCCTGGGGTCATCCTTCCATGCCCAGGAGTCTCTGTGCTACCCCATCTTTTTCACTGATGTGCACCTTGCTCTCTGATTCATTTTTATGTTCTACTTCTCAGACCTGCTTATTCTCTACACATGTTTTTCTCCCATCTGGGTTATATCTTCCTTTCTGTTTCTCTACAGACATAGGACCTGATGCTATTCTAAGGGGATCGCTACAAGGAGTTGTGTATCACTCTCCCTGCCCCACTGTGATTCTAACAATACCACAGGGAGGTTAAAACTCTCGGCTTCATTTTGCTTACTACCATCTATTCCCAGTCCTCTCATTCAGGCCTCTGCTTGAGCAATCATGGGAGGATCTTTTTTTTAAAAAGCAGGTGTTCCCAATTTAAAGTACCTAATGCAAAAATCTGACAATAGAATACAGAAATATCCAGTTTAGAGACCTAAAACAAATTATGCTAAATCATATCTGAGTAGAGAAAGCCAAGCATTGATACAATAAGAGATCTCTACATAAGTATGTGTAATATAGTGGTTCTGGCCAGCCAAGGAAGGTGGGGGAACACTGGGGCTCAGAAGTGGGCACACTCTTTAGGGATCAAGCAACCAGAATTCACCTGAACAAAGGCAGTGACTAGAAGGTGAGTGAAGAGCATGTACCAAGACAAAAGCTCTCTGCAGACAGGACTAGAGAAGACCAGGGTCCAAGGTATCTACTCTCTGGGTGATGAGGCGCATGATGGGTAGGGGGCCCATTTCTTAAAAAATTTTACAATTCCACACCACCCAAGTTTCTTATAGTCAACAATGTCTAGTACCTAAGAATTTGGTTCGGTCTAGATCAAATCTGCAAGTTTACAACCAAGGCAAAACTAGATAATTTTTAGGCAAATATTTAGGGAGGAAAAGAAGTGGTCATACAAATTAGGTCTTGTCTCAAATATCTGAGATCCTTTTCCAGGAAAGAGCTGACACCATCAGGCAGCATCTTAGATGACCTACACCAAATTTGAGTAAACCTGTTGCAATAAAGGATCTGCTTTGTTTTGAAGGCCAAATATATGCCATGAGAGAGTTTTAAAAACAAAATTTGCTTACACAACCGAGAGACATCTGATTTGTATTTATAGATTTTTCAATACACATACTCAAACTTAGTCCAATTGTACAAAAGGATTGTTGAATTTAGAGTAGGAGATTAGGTCAAATGGCGAGAAAAAAAGAAAGACTGGGAAGTATTACAAAAATAATCCCCAGATAGATCTTCCTAATTTGCTAAAATATGATGTTTCTTTATGGTTACCAGTGTACCCTAAATTCAGTGGACATTCTAGAAAAAGAGTTTCTGTCAAATCTCCATTCAATAGTTACTTCGTTTCATAATGACAATAGGAGTAGATTTAAATAAATCTTTATAGTCACCTTTTAAATTCCTCCAATGTAAATAGTAATGGCTGTGAATCATCAACTAAACTTCCACAACTATTTGAAGCAGTATGCAATTAAAAATAAAGCAAGGGTCAGCTTTACTCAAAACTGACATGCCTCGACCAGGCAGCAGGAAAGGCAGTGAGGGCCTTGGAAACTGCTGGCACCTGCATGTTTCAAAACCCAGCAAGAATGAAGAGGAGAGATGGACATGATGTGCACACAGAAGTCAAAGTAAAATTAACAAAAGCCAAGATTTTCCAAGTTTCCTGAACATGGTAACCTATCTTTTCCGTGATCATATCCTCTTCTTTCCTTATACATGTAGTTCTCCAGCAAGTTTTGCAAATTAAGAGGAAAAATATTGTGATACCCTCAGTAACTTAGTAATTCCTGGGAATTTTATATTGGTTATGTGTTCTCAAATACAAGGACTATACAAGTAATCAAATACATCTGCAAGAAATCAGAATTATCTTATTTAAAGCCTGAAAATTTGTTCTATAATAATATTTATAGTCATAAGAGACAGACATACAAATAATGAACACTCTGGCTATCCAATGGATAAGACAAAAAGAAAAATTCTCAGAAGGTGAATTATGACTATCCATATAGATCATAGAACATACCACAGTTCAGTAGCTAATAATATATACAAAACCCCCTATTTCATAGTAATTAAGTTATCCCTTATCAAATTAACTGGTTTACATAAGCTTAAAATTAGTATTGTTTTTACATATACTAGCCATAAGAGATGTTTCCAACACTCTGTAAGCATTCAAATACTAAAATAAAATCATCACAAAATGTGTTTTTCTAATTTTCAATCTTAATCATCTATTTAAGTTTCCAAATGCTAGATGATTTAGTATAATACTATCATCAAGACTTCAGAAAAGCTCTATCCAATGGCATTTTGAAACAAGTTTAGCTTTAATGCAGATGGACATTTGGAGTCTAAGAAACCTGTTTTTGGAAATCCTGCCTGCCAGGTGATGATGGCTTACAGGTAAGGCAGATAAAGTGGCTACAGATGACTGATAGGACAGCTGGACAGGCCCAGTTTTCAGAAGACTACAAGAGCAGTAGGCAGCCTTTCTTTACTCTTACTAGATGGGGATGCTCTCCTGGTATTTCTTGTAATTCACCTGCCCCTCAAAGGGGCTAAATGCTGTCTTAGATTTGCTCTTTCAAAATGTACTGTTTGTTGTGGTTTACTGCATCAGTGGACAGTGGGTTTCCCAGAGACTAGAATGATGGCAGTTGCCAAGGAAAATATTTGGCTGCATATAGGGTTTCCTGAGAGCAAGTTAGTACATGACCTCAATCTTTCCCAAGCTTATCATAATGCCGTAAGGCTGTGCTGATTCAGCAAAGCAATCCATAATCGCTTGCAAAATGCCCCTGCCTCACAGGGATGTTATGAGGCTTAATAAAATAATGCATGTGGAACACTTTGAGCTCTATAGAAGACAGGCGCTGAGTAATAACACTGTTCTGCATTCATAATTACAAGCAGTCTTACAAAGACAAGAATCTAAAGTGACCGGCTCACAAATTACAAATAAACTACAAATAAAGTACTTCAGATAACAATACAAATAACTGTATGATAGAGAAAAATCTGAAATTCTTCAGGTTTAAAAATGGAGAGGACAGATTTCACAAGGCTAAGTCAAAATGAAAAGAAATAGACAAATTTCCACAACAGAAAAGAATATTACATGCCTTTGTGATAAAACAAATTGAATCAGAACCTTGTAAGAAAATATAGTTCATTACAATTATTTTTGAGACATTACTATTAATGCATTAAATTTAGTAACATTTCTATAGTTTTCCTACCAATAAATTTAAAATTTAAGCCAAAGTCAGTCAAACAATAATGGATTTCTTTGCTTTAGTTATCAAGGATAACACAGAAAACATAAATTTAAACTAACACTGAGATAAAACATGTATATTTTTTCAAATATAATTTTTTAAAGAAAACATTATAATAATGCTGCTTTTTGGCCAACAGTATTTGTCTCATGGATGGAAATGCCTGACCCTTCTCCCTCCAGACAAACCCAGCCAGGGGAACATGATGCATTAAAGTGCACTTCAACTGGAGTGTGTCTGATTGAGCAGGCCAGGCTGAGGTAACAACACTGGCTTCTCAGGTGCTACCATCTTTACTGACTCGTGTCTTCTGGCTCAGCAGATGTCATTTCTGTTGGAGAATCTCAAAATTCCAGAAGGTCTACCCAAATCATTTACCATCTACACAGATATCCCTAAAATGTACCATCTGACTTGAATTGGATCTTCTTGTGAGATGGGCCAGTGGAGAAAACAACTAAGACTCCCTTAAGGGCTCACCAGACCAAACACACAGATGGGGCAATGGGGCAAGGAATTTTACTTTCTAATTTCTAACTGCATCAGAGATCTTGATCTCCTCAAAATAAGATTTTACAGGATACTGCAAAGTACCTAAGAAGTTCCTCAGAGGAATATGGAAGAGAAGCAACATAGGGAAATAGCCACCTCCTTATAAGAATTTTCATTCAGAATTTTCTTTTCAAAACAGTAGGTTTTTTTTTTTTTTTAAAGAAATCATGATATTGGGTAGTTGGAAACAAAGACAAAAAGGACAAGCTTTGCCCTCTTTGGGGTTTAACGCAGGTACACTGTTTAAGGTCAAGCCAAGAGCTAAGATGGGGTTAGTGGAATGTCTTTTTGAAGTGTGAGAGACTTACTTAAGAATTGAAAATCTGAAATTTATTGGCATTAGTTTTAGCACGAATTTAAGTATTTTATTTATTTAGCTGAGACACCCAGCTTGTGTAGAGGGTTAAGTTTAGGAAACAGCGTTGATCTGGTTGCTGAATGAATAGAGACTCTCTAATTATCTAAGATTTTCACTAAGAATGCTTTCATCAGAGAATGAACATGGCAAGGGCTGATTACTTAACTCAAAATAAACTTCCATCAACACACCAGGAACAATGCATACACCTCAGGATGCTAACAGGGCCTAATTAGTTCTCTGAAGTGTAGCAGCTCAAAAGAATTTTGGAAAATAAAAATGTGAAAGCTAATGATCTTTTATATTGCCCTCTCAGGATAAACCAAGTTGCAAGGAAATTAGACTTACAAGTCTCAAAAACATAGGCTAAGAACAACCTCTACAGAAATAAAAATAATTTGCTAATTTTTCAAAATTAAACCCAGTTAAGTGGCGGACTTAAAAGAGAAAAACATGCCATCATTGAACTACAAAGGTGTTTACACTACTTTAGTTACAGGATCCATCCTTTCTAAGAAAAGCTTGAGTCACTAACTCAGGAACGGAACATTTAAAAACCCATTGGTGACAGATCTTTTCTCTCATTTATCCTAATATGGAAATTGGGAATTCAATTTAAGATCTTGACCTCCTCAAAATAAGATTTTATGGGATACGTGCAAAGTACCTAAGAAGTTCCTCAGAGGAATATGGAAGAGAAGCAACATAGGGAAATAGCCACCTCCTTATAAGAAGGAAAGTCGAAAGACAGTTGGGAGAAGATGAACAATCAAAGTGACAACGTTATGAAAGAGAAAAATGGGTTAGGAAATCTAAACGTTAGAATTATTTTTGGGAAAGATACTTTGATATGAGAACTAAAAGAGGTAAGTCTACTGAGTTTGCCTCTAAAAGAGAAACTAGTAGATAAATGACTGTGGCACAAGAATATCTGATATCATGGGTCTTTACGAATGCTGACATTGAACTCATTCTACTTTCAAGTTCATGATGTTCAAGTTCAAGTCCTTACAACCCCATGGGTCATTTCAGGAAAACAGAAAATATTTAATGGAAATTTTTTAAACAAAAATAATTTTACTGTATCTTTTAGGCAAAGAGTGAATGAACAGAGAATATATTCTTGCAATTCTGATTAACTACTATACTGAGTAGATTACCAGAGATAAAATCTGACTTTGAAACCACTAGGTAGAGATTTGAAACTCAAGGGTCCACGTGGTCAGTCAGGTAACGCATATTCACTTTGAGACAACACGTGCCAGTTCAAGAGACAGAGCAGGTTCCTGCCCACTCCTCAAACTGCATGGACGCCTCACCCACATTTCCTAGCATTCCTTTTAGAACATCCTGTGGCAAAGGAGCTCCTCAGAGATCAGCCGAAGGTTTCCTCTAAAAAGACATAAGCCTTACTTTAATTCTTCAAGTAATCTAAGACCCACAATGTACCAGGTGTTCTTCCCGTCTTTCAACAGAACCTAAGGAAAGAGAAAAAAGTAGAGAGACAAAGGGGACGGGAGAGATAAACTCAAGTGGGATAAATCTTTACAGAAGTGAAAGGAAACCACAAACATTTTCTGTGAGATTAAGAGAGATAAACTGAGGGGTTTCTAAAGACCAAAGATGATGTGGAGTGTAGACAGAGACCGAAATCAAGCTTCCCTTATATTTCAAAGAACATCTGAAAAACAATTTATTAAGACTTCCTGAACATTAATGACTTTTCCTTTATTATTGTACTTGTTATATTTTGCTTTACTTGTTACTAACAGTAACAATTCTTCAATAATCTTGAAAAAGTTGTCGGGAGGATGGCTTGCTTTGGGAGGTGCCATAAAAAAAACCTGAATTTTGTTCTGTAGTGGACCAGAGAAGAAAAATCCCATCAGAAATAAAGGCATGGTTAGTGGAAGCAGGTGACCTATTATAAAGATAGGTGACCTTTGTCCAGAGTCTCTGAAGATTTGCTCTGTCAGCACGAGCCCACAGGAACCCCTGGCTTCCAGACTGCCCACACCCCCATGTTTGGATATCCCCAACCCCCACACCAGCCCTTCTGAAACATTGCTCCTGTCCTAAGAGTCTTGACTGGTGCTGCATGGCAAGCAGAGGCTTGAATAGGGAACAGGTCAGGTTGGTCTACTAGAGAAACCATGAGATATGTCCCTATAGACATATCTAAGCCAGGACACAGCTCTCCAGGAATTATATGGATGTAAAGATGGACTGGCCTCAGTAATCTTCTACTCTGTAATAAACATCAGGTGGCTGGGTCCTGCCTTTTAGGACAAGAAGGCTATTTTGAATATTAATAAAAATAGAGCCCCAGAGGATAGTATCTATTACTTGAAATGACATAGAATAAATTTAGTAATGCTTCTAAAAGAATGTATATCTTATTTTTAATACCGTCTCTCTATATTTGAAAGATAGCTGTATACACCCCATATATTAAGAACCACTCTAGTTAGAAGCATTGTTAGTAATGATAGGCTTGTAGAACTGCTTCAGGAATCCAATCACAAAAAACTGCATTTTTTTTAAAAATGGAAAACACCATACCCTCTGTTCCAAACAATTAACAGGTTGAAGACTCTCCATATTTGTTTCTTAAAAAAGAATGACAATGTGGGAAGGAAATTGACTCGCAAATTCAATCATACCAGAGTGAGTCAAAAATAGTAATTTTTTATTGACAATTTCAGCACTCAAACAATATTGCAAATAAAATGTACTGTTTTTCCTCCAAATCTGACATGAAGGATCTGTAAATCAAAATGCCCTTATGTTAAAAGAAAAAACACTTTAAGAAGGTGAACTTAATTTAGGGACAGAAGAATAATCATGTAAATTATGAAAGATTTTGCTTTTCTCCCCCCTTTCCTTTTCCAACCCCATCAGATATAATAAAATAAACATAACACTAGGAATCTTATAAAATGGTGATATATGCACATGACTCCTAATAGAGAAAGACTTAAGGAATCACCACTGTATCAAGCAGCATTCCAGGCCTAAGGAAGGAGAGGAAACAGACTCCCCAAAATGATCCAGGAATTCTGTTGTCTGCCATCACACATTAACTGGGAGGAAAAAGCCATCATGGTGATGAATGTACAGAAAGGGGCAATACACCAGTACTGGCATTATTTATTTGATTTTTATTCCACAAGATGAAACATCTTATTTCCAAATGGACAGGCCCAGAAGGACTCTAACTGTAGTACAGATGATCAAAGTTCTAATATTGGAAGAATAGAATCCAAGTCCACTCGAACTGAAACCTCTCTTTCCTGGGCAAACAAGTAACTTTTCTGCGTGAGCATACTGAATTTGGACTTTCTTTTGTACAAAATGACAAAAAGGAGATACATAGGCAAAAGTACCTTTCAAACAGGCATGGATATCCATAAGTTTAAGTTTAAATATTTGAAATCTCACAAATTCATTTTTTAGGTGGAATTTTAGATTTTACTTTTTCCTTTCAGAATGCAAGCTGTTAACAGACTCTATATGATCTTGTATACAGCTAGGTACTCTTGGCTCTCAGATCCATTCCTTTACTTTTGGTCAAAATGCAATGAATACTGCAGTGGTCACAGTGATTGTCAGCAAAGTCTATTCTATCTCCAATATATTTTCTGAAATGGGAGAACATACCTTCTTGTCAAGGACAGAGCTGTTGTATATATAGAGGTTACACTGCACAAATAAGATGGATAGATAAAATGATGAGACAATAGAACATTCACTGTGACAGAAAAATTCTTCATCTGTACATAACAGGGTACAAAATGAATGTTCTAAAACAAACTTGGTATCCTTTTCTGGCTAAATATCAAGAAGTCTTTTTTGGATTTTATTTTTAATTTTTTTTTAGCGACAGGAAAAGCTCCCTTGAAAGTGTACCTCACCTCCTAAAATTGGAATCTGCAAGAAATATTCCCCAATTCCCTCATAACAACTTCTTTCAAATGGCCAGCAAAACCATGGGTAAATAGCTGAGTGGCATGTTTATTTTATCATTCCTCTCCACTGGGAGACAGTGAAGCTGGGCAAAGATTGGAACCTGAATTCTAGTTCTATTCCTTGGTGGTCTAGATAAGTTTAGCATCTAGACCTAAACTATAGGTACCTCTCTGGTAATATGGAGATAACTCAACTTTCCCTCAGGTGTGTTGCATGAATGAAACAGCAGTGCCAGGTACAAAGCAAGCACTCTGTACATGGCTCTTCTTGTCACTGTGACTCTTAATGGAGTGTGGGTTACAGATTGGCTGGTATGCAAACTTTTGATAGAGTATCAAGAGGGATCTACATGTTTGGTAGGGTCCAGAGCTTATACAACTAGAGGGAGGGGTCTCTCTTTAATAAAACAAAAATAAATATAAAAGTGAATATTTATAGAATGAGAAAAGAAACAACAGTGAAACATTAAGGAAACATTAAGGAAGATTCAAATTTCTTCTGGACTTTCCTTAAATAGTTATCTGAAATGCTTGTAAAGAAGTGCTTCTTGGGACTGGGGTTGTGGCTCAGTGGTAGAGTGTCTGCCTATCACACGTGAGGCACTAGGTTCGATCCTCAGGAACAAATAAAAATAAATAAATAAAATAAAGGTATTAAAAAAAAAAAAGAAGTGCTTCCTGATTGAAATGTGGCTTCCCTATCTAGAACACTGTACAATCCTCAGCATTAGAGGCCCGCTCAAGTAAGCAGTCCTGAAATTAAAGCTTCCTTGTTAGCCAAGGTGATTCTGCTTCTGAAAGTGTACAATGTAAATTCTATACTTCCTTCCTTTATTTTTAAAATATCATTTATTGGGCTCTTAGCTTATAAGCTCACTTATATATTCTATATATCTTTGCTACCACATTGTTAGATCAAAGGTCCTGATATTCCCATGTGCTGTAACTATAAATGGTCATATAAAATCACTGTTTTAACTGAAGTACCCTGGTGGCTCTAGACATCCACTTTCCATCTCATCCTGAGACATAGCACGTGTAGCTTTTTAAGAGTTCTCTTTACCACAATTGCAAATACGCTGTGGTCTTATCCTGCTGTGATTCACACACCACACTACAGCCACCTATGAAATGGGTTGCCAAGCAGGACCAGCATTATAGAGGACACCATGGTACCTCTGATTTTATGTTCCTTTTAAGACCCCATAAAAATGTGAATACCCTGAATACAAGAACATGGTATTTAAAATAAGTGAGAAACTCTTCTCACTGATCAACAAGCACCATAGCATCTGGAGGGGAGAGGGTAACCTTTCCTTTTTACTCTTCCCTTTGATAGATACTCCTCAGGTGCCTGGTTAGAACTGCTTAGGTGTGTAGACTGCCCAGGAACCTGGATGAGAGGCAGTTATACAGTGGAAGTCAGCCTTTGCCTGCAGTCACAGTAAGATTGAAGATTCTTTTTATTATTATTTTTTTTTAGTTGTAGTTGGACACAATACCTTTATTTTACTTATTTTTATGTGATGCTGATGATCGAACTCAGTGCCTCACACATGCTAGGTGAGTGCTTTACTATTGAGTCCCAACCCCAGTCCCATGAAGATTCTTAATAAAACCACATGTAACTCAAAATCACCATCAAAATTTCTTCTCTTAATGTGTTAAAACTATCCTTAATGACATAGCAGTAACTACTATAAACCTTGACTTTGATTTTGAGTGTGCTGCTCTTGTAATTTCTCTGTGGAACACACAGAAATATTCTGTCATAATAAACACAGGCAAAGTTAAAGATGTGACCATCATTCTCAGAGGCAGATGATGGGACACAGAAGACCCAGCTTTGGAACGACCCATTGGTTAAGCTTGAATTCTACTTTGTCACCTAACAGTCTGAAGGCCTCAACCTTACTATTATTTCTTTTCTTTTTTTGTTGATAGACCTTTATTTTATTTATTTATATGCAGTGCTGAGAATTAAACCCAGTGCCTCACACATGCCAGGCAAGTGTACTACCATTGAGCCATATCACTATTGTTTCTATAGATGAGTTTCCTTATCAACAAAACACAGGGAATAACACCAATCCTGAAGGAGTCTTGCAATCAGAGGTAATCGATGAACTGAGTAAGAAGGTATTATTACACTTATGAGGTACTTAGAATAGTAATTTCATAGAAGATGAACAGTGGTGATGGCTGCACAATGTGAATGTACTTAATGCCACTGAACTATGTACTTAAAAACTGTATGTTATGTATATTTACCACAATAAAAGGGTCAAATTAAAATCAATTCTCAGGTTAAAGTTAATTGGTATCCAGAGTCTTTAATCAATAATTATTATAATGAAGACTACAATTCTTGTAATTCAGTGAACTACCTCCTGCCGTCTTAGAAACCCATAACATCCTTAAAAAACCTGTAACAAAATACAATTCAAGATCTGATATACTGACAAGAGCAATCCTGAAGTACAATCTAGAGCAACAATTATAATCTCAAAGTCTAAAACTGCAGAAGGTCAATTTTTAGTAGTTTGTGCACTCCCCACAAAGCACAGGCTGTTAAGAATCTCCAATTTCTACCAACAAAGCTGAGGTGAAGAACACTACTATTGTTTTCCTAGAGTTAATACTTTAAGAATAACGGCTTGGGGAAAAGAGAGCATAAAAAATGGACTCCTATATTTATTACCAGTGATGACAAGTGAACATTTTCTAAGCAGAAGTAAACTAACATATTTCAGAGTGAAGAACAGTCTGTGGAGTGACATAGCCCTAGTTCACCCATTCCAAAACTGGAGAGAGACAGACAACCAATGGTCTGTGAAGGCCATCCGTAACACTTATCACCTCCTTGAAACCTGCATAAGGAAAGTATAATGTAAAAAGCTCAGGGAAAGAAATATTTTTAGGGGAACATAAGAAACAGCTGAAACGAGACAAAATGTCTAGAGAGGAGACTTCAATGCCATTGTGGTTTTCTCTCATTTCTACTGACATCAGATTTACCTCCTTCCTGAACCTCAGAATCTCTTCCCCACAGTCTTGGCTGATGATCATGTTTAGTGCCCTAAACTATTCAGCATATATAGAAGGCATTCTGTGATTCAAACTGGTAGCAGATCCTTACTGTTTTCAAAATGTCTTCTTGGAAAATATTTCAACATCACTAACCATCAGGGAATTGCAAATGAAAACCACAATGAGATTATCACCTCCGACCCATCAGTATGGCCATCATCCAAAAAAAAAAAAAAAAAAAAAAAAGGAAATGACAAGTGCTGGCAAATATATAAATATGAAGAAGCAAGAATTCTTGCACACTGCTGGTGAACATGTAAAATGATGCAACCACTATGAGCAGTAATTTAATGGACATTCCTTAAAGAATTAAAAATGGAATTACCATATGACCAAATAATCCCACTTCTGAGTATATATATCCAAAATAATTGAAAACAGGATCTTGAAGAGACATTTGCACCCCCATGGGTACTGAAACATTATTACAATAGGTATGAAAACAACACAAATGTCCAACAAAAATAAATGGATAAAGAAAATGTGGTATATGCTTATAATAGAATATTATCCAGCCTTAGAAAAGAAGGAAATTCTGTCATATGCTAAAAACATAGATGAACCTTGAGGACTAAGTGAAATAAGCTGATCACTAAAGGACAAACAATGTGTGATTCCACGTAGGTAAGACATCTAAAGTAGTCAGACGCCTCTGAGTAGGACATAAAGTAGAATGATGGCTACCAGGATCTGAAGGTGGTAGGGGGTGAACAGACTTGCTGTTCAACATGTCTAGAGTTTCAGTCATGAAAGGTGAAAAAGTTCTAGAGATCTGTGTAAAGCAACATGCACAGTTAATAGTAGAATCAGGTATACCTAAAGACTGTAAAGAGAGTAAATTTATGTTTTGTGGGTTCTTATACACACATCACCCAATTCACACAACTGGAAAAATAAAGCCTTCTTGGGAGGACCAATTAAAGGAGTTGCACATACAATAATGTAAAAGCCATCTCAGCTTGAAAATTATCTTAAGTCTTAAGGTCCACAAAAATAGTCATCTTTCCCTCTCTTTTGTTCTACCAGTACAACAGATTGGAAAACAGAATTGTTGTTACTAATTTGTTTTAAAAAAGCAAATAAAAACCAAAATACCTATGAAAAAATTTTCTTTAAACCTAAACCAACCAGTAAATGATAACAAAATGTCTGATTTAAACCATTAAGGAAAGTAGTCCATATTAATTAAAAGGTTGTAAAAATGATTATAAAAAGTTAAAAAATATTTTAATCTTTCTAAGATTTCAAAATATACCCTAGCTGAAAGCTGGGTAGATTCCTCATGCTTATTATATAACAGACAGGGTTCCAGAGCTAAACTTAATCAGAATCTAAGAAAGTTAACAGTTTACCATGCAAAACTTTTTCAAGACACTAAACATACATTTGGGAGGCAAATAAAATGTTTTGAATAACATTTGTCACGAGCAGTTGTAACTGGTAATCCCTGCACAAGAGATTCTAATAATCCTTGTTAAATTATTGGAATACAAATTTCAAGTTCTTAAATTTAGGGCAGTAATTCCCAACATAAAACCATTATACAAGGTGACAAATATTTATTTTATAAAATAAATGTGATAAATTTTTTAAAAAGTGAGCAAATAGTTATTTTACATCAACTAAGAACAATCATTGGGCTCAGAACTGCCACTGATGCAAGTCATGAGTAGATACAATCTCTGCTATGAAGAAATTTTTCAATCAGGAGAGGAAAAAGAGAAATACACAAAATGGGAATAAGATTAGATAGTATAAGAAATGACATAGGGTGTCAAAGGAGATGAGGTCATATTGCTTGGGCGATTAAGAAGTGCTTTGTGAAAAAGGCAATATCTGAGAATAAATAGCAGGACTGCTATGAGAGTAGACAGAAACAGAAAAAGGAGGCTTCTCAGGGAAGAACAGCTGTGAATAACGACAACACAAAAAAGCACAAGCATGTATTCACAATGGGAAGGAGTCTTGGGTACCGGCCTTAGGGTGTTCATGCTAGGAAACAGAAAACAAGAACAGGGCAGCAGCTTCAAGTGGTCAGACTTAGGGTTGCAGTAAAGACTCTGCCATTGGACCTTCTCCTATCCTTCACCCTAGATTCTTTGTCACTGCTCTAAATCCTAACACAGTCAATTTCTCCATATCCTGGGCCTGTTAAAGGAGAGTAGCTGTCAACCACCTTGGGGAAGAGAGAGTGCTCCAGGCAGAAGACCCTGGGGTAGGAAACTGCAGGTGCAGGTGACTGTGCAAGTTATGTGGGAGCAGATGTTCATCTGCTGTGGTGATGGACTTTGTTTCGGACTTTGTCACAGACACTACTGGCACTAAATGAAGGTGCAGCAGAATGATAACCTAACACGTTCAAGGAGGGGGTTGGTTTTAGGGAGTATCTACAGCAACTCCTATGGAGGAATGGCCTAATATTGCTCCCTTTGGCACACATACAACCATCTCTCATCTCCAGCAAGGGAAGAGGCATGAGTGGTTGGGGTATTAATTCATCCCTGTTTGGTGAGTGCAGAGGAGGGTTAAGCAGCCAGGAAACCCAAGGGCATTCTTCATTAAAACTGGGCTGGGGGTGGGGAGAACAAAGGTGACGGCTGGTCCAAGGTGGCTCAGTCTACGCTCCACCTATTCTTATCTCCTTAAGCAATTATAAAAATGAACCAGAGTAGGCTGGGGATATACCTCAGTTGGTAGAGTGCTTGCTTTGCAGGTGCAAGGCCCTGGGTTCAATCCCCAGCACCACAAAAAAAAAAAAAAAAAAAAAAAAAAAAAGAAAGAAAGAAAGAAAGAAAGGTTATATAAAACAACATTTACTATTTGTGTTAGAGATGAATGACATGATTTCTTTTTTGTTGTTGTTATAATACACAACCACCCCCATAATCAGTAGGATTTTAAAAGTTCCAAAGAACTCCCCTTTCTAGTGGATGGTAGTTTAGAGATCATGGTAGAGTGAGGATACCTCAAGCCAGCTCTGCTGTAGATGTTTAGGGGTCTCTTGTTTTCCACACTCAGATGTTGCTTGCCATCCTCTATGCATTCTCCTTTTTGGTTCTGACCTGCTCATTTCAATCTCAAACTCAACCAAAGGCTTCAACACATTTTGCTTTGCAGCTTACCAGTGGGTGCCATCCTGCGCTCCTGTGCCTCTCTCAGGCTTCTCTACGCCCTGCTGGAATGCCTTCTCCTACCCTCAATACCCACTTTTTATACCTGTTATAATCAATCAATCAATCTATCAATCAAATAATTAATTTTGCAGCGATGGGGACTAAGTCCAGGGCCTTGTGCATGCGAGGCAAGCACTCTACCAACTGAGCTATATCCCCAGCCCCCTGTTAATATTTTAATCTTATAGCAAGGCCCAGTTCAAACTGTCCTTTAGAAGTCGGCACCAGTTCCTCCCCACAAAAAAAACTATTATTTATTAAGAATGTACTTTTAATCCGGTTGATTCCCAAGTATTTTTTTTTTTTTTGAGGATATTGTGAATGGGGTGTTGTTCCTCATTTCTGTTTCAGAAGTTTTGTCGCTGATATACAAAAATGCCTTTGATTTATGCGTGTTGATTTTATATCCTGCCACTTTGCTGAATTCATTTATTAGTTCTAGTAGTTTCATTGTAGACCCTTTTGGGTCTTCTAGGTATAGAATCATAGAGGTGAAAGATTTATACAATGAAAACTACAGAACCCTAAAGAGAGAAATAGAAGATCTTAGAAGATGGAAAAATATACCCTGTTCATGGATAGGCAGAACTAACATCATCAAAATGGTGATATTACCAAAAGTTCTCTATAGGTTTAATGCAATGCCAATCAAAATCCCAATGGCATTTCTTGTAGAAATAGATAAAGCGATCATAAATTCATATGGAAAAATAAAAGACCCAGAATAGCAAAAGCAACTCTAAGCAGGAAGTGTGAAATCAGGCAGCATAGCGATACCAGATTTCAAACTGTACTACAGAGCAATAGTAACAAAAACAGCATGGTACTGGTACCAAAACAGGTGGGTGGACCAATGGTACAGAACAGAGGACACAGAAACCAATCCACAACATTACAACTATCTTATATTTGATAAAGGGGCTAAAAGCATGCAATGGAGGAAGGAGAGCATCTTCAACAAATGATGCTGGAAATCCATATGCAACAAAATGAAACTGAATCCCCTTCTCTCGCCATGCACAAAAGTTAACTCAAAATGGATCAAGGAGCTTGATATCAAATCAGAGACTCTGCGTCTGATAGAAGAAAAAGTTGGCTCCAATCTACATATTGTGGGGTCGGGCTCCAAATTCCTAAATAGGATACCCATAGCACAAGAGTTAATAACAAGAATCAACAAATGGGACTTACTTAAACTAAAAAGTTTTTTTCTCAGCAAGAGAAACAATAAGAGAGTTAAATAGGGAGCCTACATCATGGGAACAAATTTTTACTCCTCACACTTCAGATAGAGCCCTAATATCCAGAGTATACAAAGAACTCAAAAAATTAAACAATAAGATAACAAATAACCCTATCAACAAATGGGCCAAGGACCTGAACAGACACTTCTCAGAGGAGGACATACAATCATCAACAAGTACATGAAAAAATGCTCACCATCTCTAGCAGTCAAGGAAATGCAAATCAAAACCACCCTAAGATACCATCTCACTCCAGTAAGATTGGCAGCCATTATGAAGTCAAACAATAACAAGTGCTGGAGAGGATGTGGGGAAAAGGGTACTCTTGTACATTGCTGGTGGGACTGCAAATTGGTGCGGCCAATTTGGAAAGCAGTATGGAGATTCCTGGGAAAGCTGGGAATGGAACCACCATTTGACCCAGCTATTGCCCTTCTTGGACTATTCCCTGAAGACTTTAAAAGAGCGTACTACAGGGATACTGCCACATTGATGTTCATAGCAGCACAATTCACAATAGCTAGACTGTGGAACCAACCCAGATGCCCTTCAATAGATGAATGGATAAAAAAAATGTGGCATTTATACACAATGGAGTATTGCGCAGCACTAAAAAATAACAAAATCATCGAATTTGCAGGGAAATGGATGGCATTAGAGCAGATTATGCTAAGTGAAGCTAGCCAATCCCTAAAAAAAAAAAAATGCCAAATGTCTTCTTTGATATAATGAGAGCAACTAAGAACAGAGCAGGGAGGAAGAGCAGGAGGAAAAGATTAACATTAAACAGAGACCTGAGGTGGGAGGGAAAGGGAGAGAAAAGGGAAATTGCATGGAAATGGAAGGAGACCCTCATTGTTATACAAAATTACATATAAGAGGTTGTGAGGGGAATGGGAAAAAAAACAAGGAGAGAAATGAATTACAGTAGATGGGGTAGAGAGAGAAGATGGGATGGGAAGGGAGGGGGCATAGTAGAGGATAGGAAAGGTAGCAGAATACAACAGTCACTAATATGGCATTATGTAAAGATGTGGATGTGTAACCTATGTGATTTTGCAATCTGTATTTGGGGTAAAAATGGGAGTTCATAACCCACTTGAATCTAATGTATGAAATATGATATTTCAAGAGCTTTATGTTTTGAATAACCAATAAAAAAGGATATATTAAATGACTTATATCCTTTTCACCTGAAAGCTGTTCAACAATAATGACAACAACAAAACTCCCAAAACACCTTCCATGTAATTTAATGAAATAAAATAATGAAGGGACTCCAAGGAGAAAAGACAATAGGAATTCTATCCCTGCTCACTGACTTTAATGATTCTATTAATAATGTGAACCAAAAATGAACTAAGTCCAGCTCAGTAGAAAAATATTTTATCTCATTAAAAATTACAATATCAAGTATAGACTGCTGAACCTAAATTTATTATCAAAGAAATAAAATTTAATTTCCAGATGCATGAAACATAAACATAAACATAGAACAGCTTTAGATCTTCAAGTAAACTAGGGCCAGATTCTTTCCTACTTGAAGATGAAGTCAAAACTATCAAGACTCTTGCCCTTTTTAGTTCCCCTTAAAGTAAAATTCTTATAAATGTCCCCAGGTGATGTGGTCTAGCAGGAAGCCGACACAAAAGTCCAGTGGTAACAGATCTGGTGGGAAGGGTTCAGAAGTGGTTACAAGAAGTGACACGCTTCTGATTTTTCTGACTAAACAGTTTTGACAGCTTCTACTAATATCTGTATTAAAATGAAAAGACTGTAAGAATATGAAGCTTAAAGTTAACAGAAAATACCCCAAAATTGTTATGATGTCCTCAGAAAGAAAATCTAGATTAAATGATACCTTCAAGTGATGATGTCAGAAACAATGATAAGAGTAATAAAAATGCTGTTAATTAAATCTTTCAATGTGCCAAGCACTAGGTGTAGCTCTTTATAAATATTATCAAACATCATCGTCACAAGACAACTTTGTGAAGTGGGTATACCCCTTTAACAGATTTGGAAATAAAGGCTCAGAGAAGTTAACAAACTTGCACATGGCTTGAGGAAGAGAGATAGCAGGTTCATCACTAATCTTATACCTTCTAGTTGATGACTCGTCCTTCACTGTAAGATTTTTATCACATGGAACATATAAGCCTATGAGCCACAACCCCAGCCCCACCTCCATGCATGGCTATTTAATGTTAAAATGTTAGAAGTTAATTATTAACATTTTTGCCTTTACTTTATTAATTCTAGACTGACGGCTAACAAAAGAATAAATCAAGCCCTGAGTTGCTTGTGTACCAGTTCCTATGGTGGGAATATTTTTATGAGACTTAGGAATATACACATAACAGGCAAGATCAACGATATATTCCAAACATATAAATGCAAAACACAAATAGTTTCTAGAACATAGATAAAGGTAAAATACAGTTTTAGATTTCCTTAGCTTTGTTTTATATAATTCAATTATAAGTCTATATGATTACTAATAATGGCTGTGCTTAACAATTGGCTTGAACATTTTTGAGAATTCAATAACTGGCTCTCCTTGTTGACTCCACCATATCAATAGCCTCCCTCCCCCCTTAAAATGCTTCTTTATTTTTTGATGCTATCTTCAATATTAGGGCAAATTCACATGCATATGAAGCAATAGAGAATCCTACTATTCTCATATCAGCACTATAAACCAAAATTACATAATTTAAATAATCATAACTATATCACTTAAATGATCTTGCAGGTTGCCAGCTCCAGTCAGTAACTTCTCCCTCAATCTAGCTTATACCAACCCAGGTTTTGTAATACATTTTCATTTCTGTTGTTCACTAATAAAGCTGCCTTAACAACAACAACAAAAAGTTTGAAACCAATTCTCTCTCTTTTGGGGCAGATTGAACCCAGAGGCATTCTACAACCAAGCTACTTCCTTAGGCCCTTTTCAAAATTTTTTGAGACAGTTTCACTAAGTTGTCAAGGCTAGCCTTGAACTTACGTTCCTCTTGTCTCAGCCTGCTGAGTAGCTAAAATTACAGGCATGTGCCACCATGCCCAGCTCTGATTTTCCATTAACTGATAAATTCTCTATTCAAATACACTGTATCAAAAGTGGACTTAAATGGAGAAGCAAAAGATTTTCAAATAATAACACTCATCTTAATAGATCAAGGTGGGTTTAATGAAACACATATGGAGGCAGAGCACTTCGATACCAGAGTTCAGAATCCCAGGGCCAGAAAGAGCCTAGGAGCCATCATCACCCCAAGGTCTGTAGGGATGTGAGGGGAGGGATGTGGGTAGATCCTTCAAGGTGAGACTTACACAGGCTCATCCTGAGTGAAACACTAAGCTTGTGGAAGAATCACAGTCAGCTTGAGGTTACCCTTCCAGGAAGGCTCCCAGAGACTTTCTTTTCCTTCTCTACCTCTTCCTGGAGCTCTCCATCGACCATATCCAACAAGAGAAAAGGTGATGAAGATCCATTGACATAATTCCTGAAAGTCAGCCTCCCAAAGCCAAAGGCAAGAGGACAAAGGTGGAAAGACACAAATGGAAAATGTCCAGCAAAGAATCTAGGAAATCAACATCTTTGACCTGGATGTAAACTTGGTTCAGACAGCTCAACAGTTTAGCTACAGGACCTCAGCAAAAATGAGAACACTGAAGTTCACAGGACCTTTTCCAGCTGTGTGTGGGAGAACACAAAACTGACTTCACTTACAAATTATTCACTTTTCAAAGCAAATACGTACATAAAATTTTCTTTTTCGGTCAGTTATAAAGAATATTAACACCAAGAGCAGAATCAAAAACTCATTCGAATTATTTTAGGAAAAAGAGAAAGTTGTGGCTACTTTGGGCTAACAGAGGAGGTATTACTTTAAACACAACAGTAACAATGTATTCATTTTAAAACTTCCCCAATTTTTAAAGTCATTTTACATTTCAATTTTATTTTTCTAGGAGAACAGGAATCACCATGTGTTTTCTACACAAATGGTAAAGTTTCCAACTAAAGAGAATGAAATTGAGCACAGTAATCCAAAATTAAATCACTTATATTTTTCATACTTTTTATAATTCTTCTGTGGAATGGAAGCAGTATCAGTCTTTCTAATTAAGAGTAAAAAGAATATTTGCTGTCTAAGACTGCTGTTTCTAAGTTATAGAAGACGAAAGTTTTAAATGTTTATAATTATCATAGCAATAAAAATAAGCATCACATTTTAACATCAAAAGGCTGCTGTGAAGCTGGGTGTGAAGGCACACATGCCTATAACCTCAGTGACTTGGGAGGTTGAGGCAGAAGAATCACAAGTTTGAGGCCAGCCTCAGCAACTTAGTGAGACCCTGTCTTAAAATAAAAAATAAAAGAGCATTGTGGGTATAGCTCGGTGGTAAAGTGCCTCTGGGGTGGGGGTGGGGGTGGGGGTGGGGGTAGGAGGCTGCTGCAATGGCTGAAATGCAGACTCTGGAGCCAGACTTCCTGGATTCCATCCTTGTCCTGCTTAGGGAATGTGACTCTGCCAAGACACTAGTTAACTACCCTTGTCTCAGTTTCCTCACCTGGAAAGGGGGAAAACAACATAACTCTTCTGTGGCATGTTTTGAATGAAAAATAGGTTACCAAATCTAAGTACTTTCAAAAGTGCCTGGCACACAGTAAGAACTATTTAAGTCTTCTGTGGCATTAAAAAATTCCCAAAGAGATTTTAGCTAGTCATAACAGAAGGTCTAGCTTAATTACTAAGTTCCTAACTTAGTTAATAACTAAGGACCTATGAACGCTGGCCAATGGAAAACCACCAACATGAATGGAATTCCGTATTTAAGTGATCACACTAGTCGCATCAAACTCTTGTGTGTACTTGCTCTGTTTCCACAAGGTCCACTGAAACATGCATGCTCGTGTGGGCTGGTATCTACTATGATCATTAATTTAAACAGCTGGTATTTTCACCTCCCAATTCTTGTCCTTTAGGCCATTCTAAAAATACCCTTTTCCTCTCTCCTCTTCCATAAAGCATATGGAGAGCTGAGGGGCAGCTGATGAGGGAAAGATGGTTGGCTGATGTGTATAGCTTCTGATACTATAGGGGTTCCATGATGATGAGTCCTGCCTTGCTTGTTTTTCAGTACTTTTTTAGTATGGCACCTCATGCACACCAGCTTAACTCCTTAGGATGCAGACTTAGTATGGAATGGGCATGTTCTCCTGAACTCCCAAATTAATTTTATTCAGGCTGATAAGTGCAACTGAAATCAGTTAAGTTTGGATAATGATGAAAAGATGATAGTTGCATTTTACTTATACTAATTGTTAGAGAAAGCAGTTGCAGGTAGGGACAGGGGAGACCCAGAGTGAGAAGGAAGGGCTTAGGCCTGATTCAGTAGTTGCCCTTGGACCTTGGTTGAATGTCAGAGGTATGCATGGGCTGGGCAGAGTTCTCTGGCTGCAGAAAAATTTTACTTTCTTCAAATGGCTCTGGAGAAAGAATTTTAATAACCATCCTTCAACATTTTCCCTTTTGCTTTCTACCTGAAGGAAGGGTTAACTGTCTGAAGATTTTAATAAAGGTGAAGAAATAAAGGATAGTTTTTCTTCCTTAATATGGAACTGAACATTTACTACGATAGGTATACAACTCATAATTTCTTCAGCAGCCATGTGACCTAGGTGTGCTCAATTCTCTGTGAGTAGATTGTTTCAGAGAAAGAAAATAATTTGCCCAGATTCAAAAAGCTCCTAAGTGGTACCAGAACCCATACTCACCTTCTGTTTTAATATGATTCTGCCTTTTTTTTAAACAATTTATTATACCAGGAATATTTTTAAACTATCCGAATACTTGAGAATTCAAAAGTCTATTTGTGCATTTCAATTTTTTTTTGTTTGGTATTTAACTTTTGCTTCCCCTTTCAAAACATGCTGCTTTTCAAATTAGCAGAAGCATTATTGGAAGAATACGCCGTGACAGGGTGTTTATTATTGCTGCTTCTTGGGTGGTTATGGCATGCAGCCTTATTATTAACACTGCAGTTAAGGCATGGCACAGGACCAGCATGACACATCTCAACATGTTTTATGGTTTGAAGGGGGAATTACCAAGCTTTTGCAAAACTTTAAAAACTTGCATAAGACTTTTGTAGTGGTTAAAAAAACATATATGATTGTTTTAAAACATGAAAGTGCTACCTAACATGCAGTTTTCACAAAATTGAATCATTCAAAATTCTTAGAAACCTGAAACAAGCAGCTTAAGGATTTCTCTACTGCAATGACATTAGCAACTAGAAACAGGAAACTTCAACCAATCATCTCTCCCAGGAGTTCTAGGAATGTTACTCTATCTACATGCTGACACAAAAAATGAAGATGGTATAAAACTGAGGTTAAAAGTAAGGTTTGGTAACTAGTGAACCCTAAAAGGGAAAAAGAAAGAGGAGATGAAAAGACGGGCATTGAAACAAGAATCCTCTTGGATGTTGAGCACTATGTATAATTTTGATGGAGGAACCAGAAAATAAAGGTTGATTTTCAGAGTGGACTGGTATGAGTTGTATATGCTATATGTATACGTTAAAGTTCTTAGAAGATAAAACAAATATAGTTCTATTTAAAACTTACCTCATACCCAGCACTGCAAAAAAAAAAAAAATGCTATGATGATAATATACTAACAGTTAGCAAGATTTTATGATCGATCAGGAGCAAATGTAGTTTGAAGCTCCTATATCTATATGTAAAGACAAACTATTTTTCTAAAATCTGCCTTTTCAAATATTATATAAAAGGTAGATTAAAAAATATGACCTCGAAGAGGATGCATTCAAAAACAATACAAGAGATGATAATCTCCCTGGCCCTGAAGGAAAGGAGCATATGGATACTTCAGAGCACATATTAGTTCTGAGCACCAAGACACTGCTCATACATGCCTGAGATTTATTTTTGGCACCACAAAGTCAAAAGTGTTTTCAAAATATTATTTTCTTAATTTTTTTTTCTGTAGGCAAAAATATCAAAGAAGAGAAGCATAAAATTATCTCAGAAAAAAAGAAAACCACAGGAAGAAAGCTGTCACGTTCTGGGTTTCGACTTCACAAAAGAATTTTTACTGGAGATTAGAGCCTTTCGAATCTCTTGTCATTCAGGATATGAAATTCTAATCCAGTGGCATGGCCAGTTGAGACTCAGACTTAATCAAATATGCTGACTAGCTGAAACAGGAGGTGGTTCACTTCCTTACTTCTGGTTTCCATCTCAAACTGGCTTCTTACTTGCAAATTATGACAGTCACTTACTGTGCAAGCTATGAAAACTTCAAGTGGGGGAGGAGAACCAGTGGGCCCCCCTAATTGAATTTACTATATGAAGCGTTAGATCACCCTGACTCACCTCAGTCTCCCCTGTCTTTAGGGAATGGTTGAATTTTACATAAAGCCTATTTATAAACCATGGCAAGTGATACTTGCATTCATCTTATACTGTGACATCATTTCCTCATCAATAATTTAAGCATAAGAAATGGATGAAAGGGACTCTGAACGGACTTCTCACACATAGAAAAACAGAAACCAACTCTACTCTCTAAGATATTAATTCAGTCCTCTTACCTTGCTCTTTGATCTGACGAATTTGCTTCACAGTTTCTTTTAAGATTGCACATTTGTCAGGTTTGAAGTTAAAGTTGTCTATATCATTAAAATTTGCAAAAATCAGCTCTGCAAGTTCTTCTATGTATTTATTTTCCTGTTCACGATTACGTTTCTCAGTGTTCCTTTTGGGGCTAAAAAGAAGGAACATATTTTAGTTTAATTATATGAAAAGATAAACACAATAAGCTAGTTTTAATAAAACATAGCAAACAAGAGTTACCTATATAAACACAGAAGCACTTTAGGAGGGGAAAAACCAATTTGTCCTAAAATCTTGCATATTTTAAAAAATTCAAACTTATACCAGTTTGTAATTATACATTTATTACTTATGTGATTATTTGTTCAATGTGTTCAACCTCTCCCACTGTACTATCAGCTTCAACATGACAAGATTCTCCATGATTTTGTTTACTATAGTGCTTAACACAGTGTTTCATACCAGTTGGACTCCAATTTATTGGCAAATAAATAAAGGAATGTTTTTAAAAAAAGTAAAAGAGGTTAGATTTATAAATATTTGAAATTAAGATTAGTAAAAGAAGAAAGGCAAGTTAAACTAGTTAAAATTACAAATACATTTCAATGATTGTTGGTAAAACATAAATAATGAAAACAAATCTTCATGGTTTCGAACTTTTTTAGGACGATAGCAATCAAATCCAGTAGCCCTTTAAAGATAATTCCAAAAGTCACAATACAGCTCGAAACAAAAGCGAAACTGACCTAGGATATTTGTTAACTGTCCAAGCTGAATGACATGCAAAATACAAACAACCCGTCTGAGTTCAGCTAAAGTTTTAAAAAGTTAATGGAAGGGACAAAATCTTCTATTTGAATCTGACAAAACTGCCAACTCAAATGTTTCTTTTGATAATAACAATGTATAATTATTTTCTTAAGTGTCATGGGAGGTGCAATAAATGCATTCAAAACAATACAATAAGGAAGAGAAGCCAGGTGTTTAATATATAGCAGATTTCTGTATTTTTACATATTACACTAACTTTAAATATTTGTAAAATATGTCCATGTATTTGTCTCCAACAGTTTTATTTTTATTAAACAATACACCTAAGATTTAACATAATTTCTTCATTTTGTAGCAGCTATATGATTTATCTGGATCACCAAGTTAAGTTACCTGAAAAGATGATTTTTCCCCCCAAGTCTCAATTTTACACCATTTTATTAAGTGCAGTGAAAGATGGGGTGGCTGAAGGCTTAGAAGAGCCTAGTTCCCATTTTGGCCCCTCTGCCTTCCTCTGGTACCCCCCAATTCACCCATACTACCCCCACATTGCACAGGATAATAAATAAATGACGAATAGGTGAGAAAGGGAAACTGGATTACAAAGAGCCCTGAGAGCGCACCGGGCAGAGGCTCAGAGACAAGTATACCCAACCATAGCACCAGCTCAGCATGGCATCGGGTAGGCAACAGCCTGTTACCAGGAACAATTTCCATTTATCAAACTGCCTCCCTAGGTAGGATTCCTGCGTATTAAATGCAGTCTGACAGCCAGAAAGTTGTGGTTTACCAGGAAGCACTAGAAAATCTACAGGCAGCACCCAGCAGCCTGGGCTGGGATGTGGAGATAGGCTTGTTTTGTTTGGCAACCAGAGTGGGAGAGAAGGGAATATAAAACACTCCTCTTGTTTCCTTCTTGATGACTTTTCCTAGCCCTCTTCCCTACTGTCTATCTGATTCTCTCATTTTCTCTCTCTCTCTCTCTCTCTCTCTCTCTCTCTCTCTATATATATATATATATATATATATATATATATATATATTAAACTGGCTCTTAGATAAAAAAAAAGAAAGAAAGAAAACGGCCTTTTCTAAGAGAGAATTTTTTTTTATATATTAATTTTTAGTTTTCGGCGGACACAACATCTTTGTTTGTATGTGGTGCTGAGGATTGAACCTGGGCTGCACGCAAGCCAGGTGAGCACGCTACCATTTGAGCCACATCCCCAGCCCTGAAAAGGCTGTTTTTTTCATTTAACTTTTAATATTTTATTGGACTAAAAAGTCTCTCTTCTACCTTTCTTCCCTCTTTTTCAAGTTCTCATCCACCAAAATGGATAATAACTATATTGCCTGATTATCCTACAACAAGATAAATAATAGATGCTTTTTATTCCTTTTTTGTACATATGGTGGTATGCTCCATCAACACTTTCTAAACCTGTTATTTCTATGTCACAATATTCTTAAGAGATCGTTTTTGTATTAACCCATAGAATGTTCTCATTCTTCATCATCACTGTATTGTGTTCCAGGTTACAGATGTACCACAGCTGTTTAAAGTTCTCTCCATTCAGTTTTTGCCTAATCTTTTATAATTATAAACAATGTTGTTATGAGTAACCACAAATGTACACTTGGATATGTGAAAGCACATCCTAGAACAATTCCTAGAAGTGGAACTGCTAGTTCAAAGAGGATATGCATTTATAATTTCAATACTGCCAAATTACCCTACATGGAGGTTCTAACAATATATACTTCCAACCAAAATATATAAAATAAAACTTGCTTTAAGTTATTTAGTTGTTTTGTTTTTCACTGAAGGTCCACAATCTTTATTTTTAACTCAAAAGAAAATGGATTTCAGCAAACAAATAAGAACCCAGTATAACATGAAGAATAAACCTTTTTACTACAGGATCTACTGGTTACAATATTCTATGATCTAGCAGAAAAGAAAATATGAAAAACTCAAGATTATAGAATGAACTGGTTATTTAGAGTCAAATACACAGGGGACATCAGAAGTATATAGCTTTCCTTTTTCTTATAAAGAATAAAATCTTTAACTGATTAGCATATTCAAAATAAAAGCTAAAACATTTAAAAGTTTAACTGTTAAGGAAGAAAATTAAATACTATATTTGAATTTGGTCTAAAATTGATACTAAAATAACAAAGAAAAATGCAAAGCTGTAACATAAAATACCAATCCCTCACCATCCCACCCCCGCCCCAAACCCCCCCAGCAAGAATCTAACCTGGGTCCAAGCTGGTCAGGACATTCCTTGCGCTTTCTTGTCTCTGCCCTGGATGGGTCAGAGGTATTTTCTCCCATCCCACTCATCTTGAACACATATCAGCAACTAAAATTAAAAAGACAGATAAAGAGTTGATGATAAAGTACCTGATGATTTTGCCAACAGTTAAAGAACTCTGACTTTAATAAGAAATTTGACAACACTGATCAACACATTGTTTTGATATACGTGCATGTTTTTTCTAATGAAATGTCTGATATATTTTTTTTAACCTTGCTTAAAGCAAATGGAAGGATTAATATTTAAACATTTAAGAAACAAACCAGCCTACCTCCTTGGGTCCAAACTCTTCAAACAGGAGTTGGATTTCAACAGCACCATGAGCTACAACCTGCTAGCTCTGGGACTGGGCCACTGAGAGAGTTTCAGGGGCTCTCTTGCACCATGTGGAAATGACAGGTGTTGTAAGTAAGGGGCTCCTCCCAGTCTCTGTTTTGGGTTAGCCAATGTGAAGTCTATGCTGCAATAGCTCACCCATGACAGACAGCCCGAGGACGCAGCAGTGCTACAACACTTGATTAAAGGATTCCAAGTTTAGCCAGGTAGATCTGACACCCTTGTGGTGGCCCTGAGTTCCTACCCCTCAAATGGAGGCTCTTCCTGCCTCCCTAAGAAGCTGATGTGCAGGTTTCTCCTGCTGCCACAGCATCACTGCTCCTCTGTTGGTGTCCTCTCTCCAGGGCAGCTGGCCTCCCTCCCTGCACACTGCTGGGTGGCTTCCTCTCTCACATCCTGCTGCTGAAGACTTTCCTCTCCTCAGCTGGTTCTAGCTGCTATCACCTAAGGTCTTCAGGCACTCCAAAATCAGGGGAACTACTGCCTCTGAGGGAGCATGTGGAACTTTTTTCATAATAAGAGAATAATTGTGCTCACAATGGTCATTGCTAACAGAACCAAAATACTACTGGGAGCACATAAGAACGAGGGAGTGACATGAAGATGAAGAACCAAAAAAGCCAGAGAGACTAATAAAGTATGAATACAGCAAAAAAGACCTCAAGGTGCTTAATAATTGTTTGGAAAGGAAAAAAAAACAAATGCAGCCCCAAAATACTAGTCACCATTTAAAAAAATCTTTCCTAGAAATCCCATTTGATACTATTTCTCCTTCCTCTGTCCCCAGGCTTCTAAATAATCTTTGTTCTCCTTTAGTTTTTATAGTAGCTTTTCTTCCTTTCTAGGTCAGAAAAAGTTGGAGAGAAAGCCAAGTCAGTGGAAAACCAAGAACTTAAGGGAGACACCAGAGAGCAATGGGCCCATCAAGAGCAAGGACAAAGAGCAAGGCAGGCTAAGGAAAGCAGTATCTGACATCCATCATGGTATCACCACCACGTACCAATTAAATTGCTCAACTGCTTCCTTCTGTGGAGTCTGAGTTGTCCAGTCTCACTGCAACTGTTTCTTCTGGCCACTGTTCTGATCCAAGAGGACAGTAGAGCCAATAGTTTTATTTAAAAGAGTCATGTGTAAGTAGAATGAAGAAACAGCCTATCAGCTGAGGAAGGTTGAGCCAATCACACAATTCAGGAGGTCACATGGAGGATACAATTTGAAAGCTAAGCCTGAGCTTCCTGCTGGAGGGAGTAATGTAACCAAGTCCCAAGGTCCTGTTTTGTGCTCACATTTTTGGCCTGATAATAAGTATAATCTGTATTTAGTTACTATTAATTTAATATTTACTATGTAACCCAGCAAATTACAGATTCAAAGACAGATTATGAGAGGTAGTATTGCAGAGAGGCCAAGGGCCAGTATCCATGTCTGAGCTTCACCACTTGGTCAGCTGTATGACCTTGACAAGTTACTTCACCCTTCATGCTGAACGACCTCGTCTGTGAAATGGAGATAGTCATTAGCATCTACAGCACAGGCTACCAGGTGGATTAGTAAATGTCAAAACTGGGAGTTATATACAGGCTTATAGAACTCCTACTCTTAACTAATGTTACAGCAAAGAGCCCCCTTATGGAATCAGCTGTTCTTCATCTATCACAGAGGCACAGGCCAGGTCAGGGAAGAAACAAATTCTGCCTTGTATAGGCTTCTGCGCTTGACTCTGTTCCTTTTATCTAAACATCATTCATTCATTCAACAAAGACTACTTTGCCACTGTAAATGAGATTCAGTGCCATAAGAAACATAAACAGTAATGTGGCTCTCAAGAAGACAGGCAGACAGGAGAGATAAATTTGTATATAGGAAACACTTCAATAAGGACAAATATATATTATACATTTGACTTGCACTCCTCTTTTCTGTGAGATCTGAGAAAAGAGAGCTGAACTGGCTGTTAAAGAGGAAGTAAGGAGCCTAGCCTGAGGACAGCATATGATTCTAAATAGGTGGGTTGGAGCCAGGCCACTGCAGGAGGTTTGCAGGTACAGAAAAGAAAAAACCTGAATGAATATCAGAGCCCTTCTCAGATGATACCCTATAAACATTCCATTTTTCAGTACTACTTTCTGAAACACAGTTCCCATAGTTTCACTCATGAGCATATGGGAAAAAACATTACATACCCAACCTAAGTAAGCTTTCAACAAATAACCTAGGTAAATTTCACCCTGGAAGCAGCTTTCTATATGACATTAAAATATAATCTTTAATATTTAGCATAATGTCCCCTATAGTAGGTATAAGTAAAAATTTTTACTGATGAAAATAGCTATTTTTCCCCCCAGAGTATCATCAGGTATATTAGAAAAGTACAGTACTACCAGAAAGATCAGAAAGCTTTTCAATGGACAATTAAAATAAGTGACTATTTTACTTAGTTATTTGTACTCAGTTTAGGGGTTGAACATTAGTATCAGCATCACGTACTTAAAATTTCCCCACAATATGTTAATAATGGTGACAATGCATGAGGAGACAGCACTGACGCATTCAGCACAGGGTCTAGAGATGAGGAGAGCAGCAGAAGTGAGGGTTCTCCAGTCTTAGTAGAGCCATTTCAGCACACCATCTTTGTTTGGCTTGTTCCTTCCCAAAGTTAGTTTATAACCACTCACTCTGGAGTTTTAAAACATCACTAATTTACTCTTGAAGTAAGTTACTTAAGCCAAGTTTCTCTTTTCATTATGTGATGGTACCTTAAACACATTTCCTCAAAATCTTCAAGGCTTCTGCTTTATGAACATGATGGCTTTTTAATTTTTCTGTGTCTGCCCCATATGTCCTCTTTTCTGCACATTTTCTCTGGGCTGTATGTCCTCAGTAGATATTTCCAAACAACCCTAATACCACTAAAGGGAAAAAAGGTGGGTGGGAGAGGGCAAGGCCCAGAGGACTTGGCCAAGTCAAGGAAAGGAGAGTCCCCTGCAGGGCCCCATCAGGTTGAGGACTTGCCAACATCACAGGGATGGCCCATCTGAATCCCTGCCAGTCACCTAGGGAAAACAAAAAGAAGACAGAGCTGAGAGAAGAGGAGGGAAAAAAAAGAAAAAAGAAAAAAAAGAAGAGGAAAGAAAGAAGGGGGTGGGGGAAGGAGGAAGGGAGAGAATTTAAGGTAGGGGCATGGAAGGGAGGAAGGTGGTAAGAGGGTGACAGGCAGCCAGTGGTAGCTGCTGTCCTGGAGCAGACACGTGGATTTATGACTTGCTCTTCAGTGAGTGAACCAAATAAATAACAGTGAGCCTCATTAATGAGGTGCTCTAGGAGAAGAACTGTGGCGCTCTCATTCAGATGACTATCTGATATTTTTAACACCCTGTGTGAGGCTTGGCTGGCAGTGAGTGTCAGCATTTCACTTGTAGTATGTGGCGAGGGCTGGTGAGTTCATTTTTTTCCCCACAACTCAAAATACTGGGTAAGGCAGCAGCAACACAGGTAGACAGACAGAGGTCAGATAGAAAAGTGATTTCCTTTTAGACTTACTCACAGAAAAATATCAAAAGTTAAATAATCTAAATGGAGAGAAGAGTATTAATGCATGTTTTGTAAATCAAAGTTAAAAATTAATTGTCAATGAAAAAGTAGAAGATGGAAAATACTGCAGTGCAGCACTTAAGGTTTAAAATTTTATTTTGTAGCCAGCCCTAAATGAACAGTTCCTTAAGGGTTCTGTATGTTTTCAATATTCACATGAAATTAAAATTCTTGAACATGTCACTCTCAGTTCTCAAACTGTTCAATGTAAATCAAAAACTGAAAATGATACCAGTTAACTCTTGGGCTGATGATAATTACAGTCATTGAAAGCAAACCAGTTTCTACCAGATGTTGGGAGTTGTGAAGGACAAAACTGGAAAAGAAGTTTCTCTTTGTCCATGCTTGTTATCTATAACCACACAATATCCCTACTGAAACTTTACTGTGACAGTACATCCTCCTTCTTATCCTTTGATATCAACTTGTAGGAACTAGATTATAGAGGAAAGTGCTACAGCCACAAGATTCACCAAGTTTTATTTTTTAAAAAGTAACAATATTCTGGAAGGGGTGAACAACGCCACTCAAATTCTTAGCTAAGGACAGAGAGCAAAAAAAAAAAAAGTCAAATCCTAATGTGGTTTGAAAGTACATTCTTCTTTCATAGAACTCATCCATATAACTTATAAGGTAACACAGCTACTGCTTGCTAAACAGCTTCACAACCATTAAAGCTAGTTAATCATCCAGAATTCATGTAAACGATAATGTGTATTTTATCTTTTATCAGTGTAGGCCATCTTCCAAACAACATCTGTAAAACTGTCAGATTTATTATATGCTGCACAAATTCACTTAAAGGATCATACAGTTGCTGAAATCCACACATAATAAAGTGATTGAACATCAGATCTGTTGCTAGTTCTAAGAAGTATCTGCAAAAAGTCAGGTACTCTCTCAGAGTCCTTACTTTGAGATGATAGATACAATGAAATTTATATGGAAACAAAACACAAAGAGCTGCTTAAACAACTTCTCTTATTAACACCTCCATGAGGAGTACCTACCTGTTAAATCATCTAGTCTAGCTCTTGAGGAGAGCAGAAAGCCCCTACAGCTTCCAAGGCCTTCCAGGTTGTGGGTGTGTGCATGTGCCCACGCTGGGAATGGAACCAAAGGTCTCCCACAGCCTAGACAAGCGCTCGCCCACTGAACTACATTCCTAATCCTCCTCCTCCTTTTTTCTGAATTCTCTTTCCGAAAGATATATGAAATCATCATGTAATGTGTCAACTGATTCTACACAAACTTTTAAGACCAAGAAATGCTCAAGCAATATAAAAATATACATAAATCACCACTTAAATTCTTCTCCATTTCTGTTCTACTAAACTATAAAAGGATAATCTTCCAGAGAGCTATAATTGCTCAGATGCCCTCCTTAAAGCTAAAGGTACATTCTGTACTGATTTACCAAAGAATGAAAACATTAGCTCATTCTAAACTCCAGTTTTTCCCTCAAAGTATACTGTGTTCTGGGGGGATCCCTTTATTATACAAAAACAAATTTCTGGGCCAGTCTCTGATAAGTCTAAAGAAACATTGTATCTAATGCTTCAATAAACAGAATGTGCTTTTCAGCTGTGGATTCCTGAGAAAAGTAGAAAACAGTGGGCCAAACCTTGGGAGCTGGTCAGATGACCAATTGATGGAGGAGATGACCAATTGATGGAGGAGAGGAAACACCTCCTTCCAAATAGTGTTAATTGGCTAAAATTACCCAAAGCAAACATTATTTTGGCAAGACCCAAGTTTTGGCAACAGTTAAATAAATACTCTATGCAGACTATGCAAGGATATATTTTTGAGGCATACAAAGAAAGAAGCATCATATGTGCAAATAAAATAAGTAGAACTATGTAGATTTACTAAACAGAGGAATGAGAGCACATGGAAAAAAAAATCCAACTTTTTCTTCCTGCTGGCAAACAAGTAATACATTGAACACAGTGACAGAGGGTACTACATAACATTTCAAGATATTTTAGTTGGCAAAATGGTATAATATTTTCCCCAAAGCATTATTACTCTTTTTACTAGATCATAAGAACACTTTTAATTTTCTTTATATAACACTATGGCACTTCTTGGTTTTCACATTATAGAATTTTAATTTATCTCACATCATACAGTCTGTATTATAGGCAAACTACAGTCTGTACCTACAGTTTTACTCATAAAACTTCACACTAATTCATACACTGACAACAGTCAGCATGCAAAGCTAAAGACTCACTGCAAATAAATCCAGAATAAAAGACATCTTATTTGGAAACAAAAGTTCAATACAACTTTCTAGTTTACTGCAATATACTGTACATTTGACTTTTGAAATAACTGCAATAAATGCCAGACACAAACTCCTCTCATTAGGACATGATTTTCAATAGTAAAATACTAGCAGTTTACAGTAGGGTACAGGATTAAAGAAAACAATATATCCTGCAACTACAGCTACTCTCCAAGTAAAATGGCTTTAGCACCTACCTTCTGCATGCTGTATCCTAGTCCACAGAACAGTAATAACAGTGTATAAACAAATGTTTAAGCTAAAAATTCCTTTCTTCTCAATATGCTCTGCTCTTAGATTTACTTTTGTATAATGGCCTCAAAGTGGTATATTAGACAGTAACTAGAAGACAAATTCCATTTTCTGACTGAAAGCCAATAATACTCATGAATTTTTTAGCTGAAAGACACTTCAAGATGCCATTGGGAAGACTGTAATAAACACATTAGGCTGTAAATGGGCAGCAGCAGCTCTTTAACACATGCTGCAATAATCAAATAAATGGCTAACTTCATGTTCACTGGTGACACAAATATTTTGCTGTAACATTTTCATCATCTACATTTCTCTTAAAGGAGGAGGAAAAACTCTCTTAAAGACTTGTCAGAAAAATTCAGTGTAGAGTAGCAGAGAGCTGTTCTATACCCTTTACCAACGGGGAAAATGTCTAGTCTGACATCAGTGGCCTGAGATGGTTTCTACTTTCTGAATTCTCATAGACTAAGTTCCTTAACATAGCCAGCCTCTGGGCTGCTTATATATTCAAGGATGTCAGCTGGTGCTAATATGGCCAGGAATAGCAGAACTAGGTTTTAATAAGGCCTCAGATGAGAAAACATCACAGAAAGAAGTTGCATTCCTCCCATAATGTAACGTTTTCCTTCCCTTTCCAGCAGGGTATACTTAGTCTCTATTTAGTATTCTGAAAACCAGTTTTCACTGAAGGCTTAAGCATTCTGGGAAGCAGGCAAACAAGAAAATAATGTAGTATTTGTGTTTGATTTTCATAACTTATTCAGATTAAAATTATTTTTTTTTCTGGTCTTTTTTTCCTTTCTTTTCTTTTTTGGTGGTGGTGGTGCTGGAATTCTAGGACTTTTCTATGCTGAACAAGCATTCTACCACAGAGATATACCCTCAGCCTGTAATTATCTTTCTTTATTCTGAAACCCATCTTAAATTTCTTTGAGATGAAAAATTCCTGAACAGATAAATGAGTCCTCTCCGATATGTTTTCTTTTGTTGTTTTTCTGGCTAACATGTACTGAAAACTTATGAGTTAGGCACTCTGTACATATCTCCTGCATAAAACCCCATCTTGAAGATATATTAAGGTACGTGTGTGTATACATAGAGACACGTATCTATGTCTATCTATCTATCTTACACATCATTTAACCTCTCTGACCTGTTTCCATAGAATTTACCTAAGTCACAGAAAATAAATAATAGGTCAGGATTCAAATTCAGGTTTAATTAAAAAAAACTATCACTTGCTGAGTGCTTAGTATGTTGTCAGGCATACCCTACATATTTTGCATATATAAACTTATAATAACATGATTAGAACTATTTTACAGATGAAGAAATTGAGGTACAGAAGAGAGAATTTAATTTGACCAAGGCCACATGGAAGTTTTAGTTTGCTTTTATAAGCAAATCCAAACAGTTCCTCAATTCTTAACCACTGTAATGTGGGTACTGAAGGTTCCTATTCAGTACTCTTAATACTTTCACTGAGAGAGAAATTTATAAACTTGAGTTTAATTACCTAAATCAGTATATTTATATTTTTTCCCTATGGTCCTGGGGATTGAACCCAGAGCCTTGTGCAGGCTAAGGAAGTACTTTACCACTGAGTTACATCCCCTGCCTCAGAAATCAGTATATTCTACTTTAACTTAGTAAATAGTGGCTACATAATTTGAAAGATTTTTTTTTGTTTTTCTAAAAATGTTCCAATATCATTGTAAAATGCAAAATGATTCTTTCTATAAAAGACATACACATTTCAGAATCACCCGTCCATTCCTCCAATAAATAATTAATGCTTCAGGTACTGTTGTAGACATTGGGGACAGAGCCATGACACAACATACAAAAGTCCCTATCCTCCTGAAGCTCACATTCCAGTGCAGAAAGGAAACCATGCCTCAACTAATGAGCAATTATTCCCTGAAGACAAAGGAAATATTGTTATTACTGAATTCAGTATGAAGTTAATGAAATAAAACCAGCTAAGAATTTTCTCTGGCACACCAAGAATGCTCAGTTTCATTCTAAGCAGTTAAAAAAAAAATCCTTATTTGACATAACCAGAAAGAGTAATTGGTTGATTTAAAAATTTAGTTATGAAGAATAATTATAGAAAATGATATATACTATTTTAATTAATAATTTCATTTTAACACTCAACATGAAAGTTTAGGTATTAGTCTTCATTGGAATTTCAGTGCTTATCTTGCATAATATTGTCCCATAATTAAGACAATATTATTTCCAATTTTTATTAAAATAAACCTAGGACTTATAGACACATAAATGTTCTTAAAAGTTCTTTTAAGTCTGGGTTTCCATTCTTGTTTCCTCAGCTTATTATGAATGTGCTGCATATATCCACTTAGTAGCAAGTTTTGTCCATTTCATATTGAACCCAATTTCATAGAAATCAATGTATATTTTCAAATGCATGTAACAGGTTACATAATATTTAATTAAATTATGCAATTAGAATAACAGGTATAACTGGCATAAACTGATTTGGATACAATCTAGCTCTTGGTAGCACACCTGGCTGCAGAAATATGGGGTATACTGGAGTTGCCCACCAGCCTGATGGCTGCATCAGGTCTTGGTTTATAGAAGAGAATGCAAATCATGGGGATATTCCATGCTATGAGTCCAACAGAGACTGATCAAGAAAATCAAAATTCACACAGAGTTCAACTGAGGGCAGAGGTCATCAGCCCTTCAACAAATATTACTGGAATCTATTATGTGCCAAGCACAGTTCTTTGATTTAAGAAATACAGCAATGAACAAAACAGACCAAGTCCATGACTCTTAGGTTCCAAGTGAAAAGCTGGTAGTCGAGGGATCATAAAATAAATACAATATTTACTATATCAGATAGTGATTAAAGCTATAGATACAGCTTCTTTCTTGATAAATAAGGTAGGATTAAGACAAGTTTAAAATAGAAAGGGGTGAACTTGGGCATGGTAGCACACATCTGTAATCCCAGCAGCTCAGAACACTGAGACAGGAGGACTGCAAATTCAAAGCCAGCCTCAAGCAACCTAGCAAGACTCTGACTCAGTGGTTAAGCACCTCTGGGGTTCAATCCCCGTTAAGCCCCCTCCCCATCATCCACAAAAAGGAGTTAAGGGGAATTTTCACATAGTCCTCTCTGATGGGTGACAACTGAGCAATCTTTCTAAGAAAACTAAGAGTCACAATTTATTATGTAACCAATAAAGCAAAACATATGACTTCTCGCATGTAGAAGAAGAAGAAAAAGGAAAATACAAAATCAAAGGAAGACTAGTAGAGGAAAGGGACAAAGGGGTAGGAGACAGGGAGGGAGGAAGGGGAATGTGGGAGAGTGATATTGACCAAATAGTATTGTTATATTATGTGCATGTACAAATGTGCAACAATAATCCCATCAGTATGTACGACTATATGTACCAGAAAAAAAAAATGAGGGGAAAAAGTAAAACATAAGAAAAGTTGTACAACGGCACAGCTAAGAATACATCCTCTGGTATCAACTTTGGTTTGGAATCCCTGGAATACCAAAACTTCATTATATGACCTGAAGAAGTTATTTAACTAACCTCATCGGATCTCAATTTCTTCATTTGTAAAACTGGAAAAATAATAAGATATAGAGGCTGTTGAGAGTAGGAAATATAAAGGAGTCTGGCACATACTAAGGGCTTATTTAATTAAATATATATTATTTGAATTTAATAGTATGTGGATATTTATGAAATAATCTAAGCTGTTGGTGAAAACAGTTGGAGAGGAAAATTATACCAAAAAAAAGAAAAGTTACCAAAGTATTAGCAGTTAAATTATTTTGATGAGGACTATGAATGTAATTAAAAATTTATTATTTCCCAAATTTCTTTTCATTAATACATCAGAGTTTTATGAGTGTACAGTAAGAAAAAAGAAAGACAGGAGTGGGAGAAGGAGGAAAGGAAGGAAAGAGAGAAAACTGGCTGTGCTGTTGGTAAAAACAAAGTCCTCTCAAATCAAAGAGAGATTCTTATAAAACCAGCTCTTTAAGATGCAAATTATAAGTATGTATATTGCTTTCATACAGATTTTCTAGAAGAACCCTGAAAAGGTGAACTTATTGTACTCTAAGTTGCATAAAGACTGCCCGAAGTGAGTGAAAAAAAGAGATCATTTTACTGATGAGATTTAGCAACAAAATTTGAGGTATAAATTATTTCCTTTGGTCAATCAAGGGCTATTTCTATAGTAATTTCCAAACCCCCATAAGTATATAATAACTGTATACTTATAACTATATCTTAATTTACATTTCTCCAAATTTATCCTAAATTCTTCCTTAACAGAAAGTCAGAAACTGATAGTTGAGACTCTTTACTATATCCTATGCTCTTTAACTTTATGAACTTTTTCATGTTTCCTCCCATATGTGACTCTTTTAGAGCAAGAGCTTTTCAGCAAAAGTTACAAAAATACCTTACTTACTGTCATGAATAACTGATGGTTCCCAGGCTCTTGTTCTGAGCCCACCATGGAATATTACAATTAAAATGACACTTCTTCTGAATCAGGGCATCCTCCTAGCACCCACCTTCCTCATCAGGGGGCCGAGTGCAGTGCCAGGGGCCGCTGGCCTACACTGCTGTCTCCCACCCAGTCATTGATGGGACTCAGTTCTTCTTCCTTTACTCCATTGCACTCACTCAACTCTCACATTTTCTTTAGAGTTCTTTATCTCTAATTAACAGGAGAAGAAATTAGAGCCAAAACTTTTAAGCATGTTGCAGGGGAAAAGTATAAGACCTAAATTAAGGGCCTTAAAGTTAGAGGAAAAAAGAAAATATATAGTTATAGCTCTTTTGGTAGTATAAATTACATTTCCTTACTAGGGTAAAACACATGCAAGAACTATTATTTTTTAAATATGCTTTCAATGTTCTCTGTTCTCTACCATTCTTCTATACAAGTGGAAAATGAAGATGGAGGGAAAAACTGGTTTGGGAAGACCTCTGGTTCATCTTCTCACCACACAAATTCTTAGACGTATTTTTTGTCAAGTTTTATGATAAATCTAAGCAGTATTTGCTCTGAGGTAATGGCTGTTATTAAAAAGAAAAAGAGTGGGGTGCAAGCTGCATGCCTGTAATCTCAGCGACTTGGAAGGAGGCTGAGGCAGGAGGATAGTCAAGTTTGGGGCCAGCCTCAGCAACCTTAGTGAAGCCCTGTCTAAAAATTTTAAAAAGGATTGGGGCTGTGCTCTAGCTCAGTGATAGAGTGCCTCTGGGTTCAATCTCCATTACTACCACCAATAATAATAATAATGATAATTATCATTATCATTATTATTATTTTAAACGGCAGCTCTGGATCAATAGAGTCCTGTTCATCTCCAATCCCAAATCAACTAAGCACTTTTATTTGTAACTAACACAACCCTACAGAAAAATCTGAGAATTACTTGAATTTAAAAAGTTATCTATAAGAATTAATTATTTGAGGGGCTGGGGTTGTGGCTCAGTGGTAGAGTGCTTGCCTACTATGTGTGATGCACTGGGTTCAACTCTCAGCACCACATACAAATAAATAAAATAAAGGTCCATCAACAACTAAAAAAATTTAAAAAAAAGAATTTATTATTTGAAAAGAAATTTTAAATTACTTTCATATCTGAAAACGTGAGCTGAATCGATAAATTAAACATTTATTTTTCTTTCTCAAAGGTAAGATTTTAGTAATCATCAAAACTAACCGTAATGTGAAGTTTATGAGAGACTTGTATTTCAGCTTAAGTTTCAAACCTGGAACACAAATAGTTGTCTGCAGAAGCATAATTATATTGCTATCATTAGGACTTCCAACAGAGCTCAGTTCTAACTTCAAAGTAAGAGGCCAGAGAGCCCTCCAGTTTGAGGAAACTTTGTGAAATATACATAGTAGCCAAGAAAAGCTAGAAATGCAGGGTTTTTTTCCCTTTGTGGAATAAAATTATAACTAGACTCAAGATTGATAGTTTCTAATTACCCTTTGGGTAGTTAGTACAAATTTAAACCCAAATGAGCTTGAAGTATACTACAATAATAAATTGATGGGCTAATAAGAGCAGTCTAGAATAGGCATTAAAAAGATTAAACAAACTTCTCTGCTTTTATAATGTGTTGCTTTCCACCTTTGTTTTTAAAAATTTATTAATCTTAAAATGTTTTTGCACTAAAAGAACAAAGAACACTTGTTTTGTAAAGCCTACATCTTGTTTGGCCATATCTTGCAAGTATTAAACACACAATGAAAATTCAAATAAATTAAGATAATTGCTTGACACCACAGAGATAGTTGACAGTATTATATTCCTTATGTCTGGTACCAAAATCAAAGGGATCAGAATTCATTAAGCTGTGACTGAAACTTTGGTTTCAACTGGATTAAAATGATGTAGAGAAAACTAATCCAGGTCTCAGAGGCCTAATGACTCATTATAGATGTGTTCATAAGCACACATGTATAATTTCTTTAGTTTGGTGTTTTCTTTTTAAGTTAATATTTCAGAACCAAGAGCAGTGACTATTACTTAGGGCAAAAAAAAAAAAACATTTGGATGATTAAGTTTAAGAAGGTTAAGTTTATAATTCATACAGGTCTCCTTTTGATATTAAAATATAACTTAAATTGCAGGCTTTTAACTTAAAATCTATTTTCATTTATTTCCTTCTGATGTTCAATTCAACTGTCCTGATAATTATAGAGTAACTGCTAAGGGCAAATTACTGTGCTCCGTGGACACTGCACTACAATCACTGAGTAAGAAACAGAACTCAATATCAAGAAATGGAAAATGTAGGAAGGGAATACAAGTAGAGAACTAACCAACGTGGAAGATAGTATACATGACAAGTACAAAATGCTAATGGGGAGAATTACTTCTTGTTGCAGGGGGACTTGGCAAAGGTTTTATGAATGCCTGGGCTGGGTTCTAGAGAACAGATAGAATTCTCCGAAGTGAAGATGGGGTGGTGGTGAGCATGTACAAGATGACTTCAGGACCCCAAGGGGTGGGCATTTGAGAAAAGAAAGGCTGGGCTAGAAGTGCTACAATAAGTGTGTGGTTAGCATGGTCATGGGACCTGAAGATGGGAGAGTCTAAATTCTTTGGCCCACATTGCCACCAGGCCTTGGTTGGTGCTGTAGCACCCTACCCAAACCAGAGCAGCCCTAGAATTGTGCTTCTCAAAGTGTCACCTAGGGGCTGTCAGTGATTGATGCCTTCTGGCTCTAGACCAGCTCCCTGAATGAGAGAGAGAGATCTAGGCTGGGCCGGGCCCTCTGCCTGTCAAGCTGGCCCTGCAATGCTGACTCCATGAAGCTGAAGAGCAACTGCCCCAAACTTCAGAGAGTGATTTTCCTGTCCCACCCCAGTGACCTGATATCGGATTAACTCGTAGTTATCATTTTTATCTGTGAGGGAGAATAAAAGGAAAGAAAAAGCAGTGGGCATTTTTATTCATTCAATTCAATTTAGTTACCAGGTTATCTGGTTAAGAACTTACTTTGCAAAGCTTGAAAACCTTAAAAGCTAGAACTAGTAGTAGTAGTTTCTGTTAGTTTAATAAGCTGTAAGCACAATGAAAAGTTTTCAGCTAGAGATGGTAAAATCACAGTTATGTTAGAGAGAATAGCATGGCAGTGGCATAAAGACATTTCTGGCAGTGTGGGAAGGAGAGGCTAAAGGACAGCTGATAGGAGGTTGCAAAAAGCCACATATGGTATGATTGCATTTATATGAAATGTCTAGAATAAGCAAATCCATAGAAATGGAAAGTAGATTAGTGGTTACCAGGGGCTGGGGCGGAGCAGGGGGTGGTTGGGGAAATGGAGAGTGACTGCTAATGAGTACAGGGTTTCTTTTTGGGTTGATGAAAACGTTCTGAAATTAGATAATGATGATGGTTGTACAATGTGAATAAACTAAGTACCACTGAATGTATACTTTGTAAGGCTAAATTTTATGTTATGTGGATTTAAAGTCAAAAAAGCTATTATTAAAGATAAACAACCCAAAACCTCCAGAAAATAACAACAAAAACCATAAGCAATAAAGCTTGATGCTGATAACCTTGCTAAACTATGCAACAGGGAAATGGACAGTCTGCATGTATCTAGAACACAATTCCAAGCAAGAAGCACCTCTCTAATAACATTCATCCCAAATGAATCTTCCTTCTTATTTTTGAGAAAGAGATTAGAATATGAATTTAATTTCTTTTTTTTTTTTCCTTTTTGTGGTAATGGGGATTTAACCCAGTATATCTCAGTCTTTTTTTTTTTTTTTCCCCCTGAAACACAGTCTCTGTAAGTTGCTGCAGCTGGTCTTGAACTTGCTATCCTCCTGCCTTGGTTTTTTGAGTTGCTGGGATTGCAGGCATGTGCCACGAGGCCTAGCCAAGAATTCAAAATTTTTTTTTTTTAGAGGTTTTTGTCTAATAAAAGTAACACATGCCTCTAGTAGACAGTTTAGAAAATACAAAACTTTATAAAGACTAAAACAGCACATATTTTTACTACAGAGAGAATCATTAGGTAATGATTTTTAAAAAAATTTTCCACTTAATATTTTTAAATGTATGTGCATGTATAATTTAAGTACAAATTACATATAATTTTATAACTGGTTCTTTTGTGTTTTCTTAATGTTAGCTACTACATTTTTTTCATGGCATTAAATGTCTATAGGTTTGGGGTTGTGGCTCAGTGGTAGAACACTTGCCTAGCATGTATGAGGCACTGGGCTTGATCCTCAGCACCACATAAAAATAAATAAATAAAAATAAAGTTACTGATGTTCTTATGACAACATGCTAATATTAAACTTATAGTTAACAGTGTTAAAAAGTCTTTATAAACACATTTTTTAATAGTTTGATAATATCCCAACATATGAATATAGCACAAAATATTTAAAGAATTTTCAATATGTAACAGATTGTTCCACTTTTTTGCTACTATAAATAATACTGCAATAAATATTGTTTATTAAAACTCAATCCACATTTCTGACTATTTATCTACAATAGTCTTAGAAATGTAACTTCCAGGTCAAAGAGTGTAACCATATTTAAGTCTATCCATATACACTGTCAAATTATTTTCCAAGAAGGTTGTATTAATTTACAACCCCCTTGGCAGGAGTTCTCCCTCACAATTAATAGTAATAGGTTCTCTAATTTTATAAAAATGCTTCATTAATTTGAAGATTATGGCATGACATTGTTTTAAAATTTAAACTGATCTGGTAATTGAACATCTTAGAAATGTTTGTAGCACTGCATTTTTTACTGATTGAAGAATATTGAGTCTAGGTATACTATAAATAGAGTTAAGTCCGTTAGGCATTTGATATAATGCTGGTAAGGAGTTAAAAGCAGAATGTGAGGTCTACTGGTGGTTCCCAAATTTGGCCACTAATGAAACACCAGAGCTTTTAAAAAATGCAGATTTCTGGGCTGGAGTTGTGGCTCAGCGAGAGCGCGCTTGCCTCGCACTGGATTCAATCCTCAACTCCACATAAAAATAAATAAACAAAATAAAGATATTGTGCCTGTGTATAACTAAAAAAATATTTTTTTAAAAAATGCAGATTTCTGGCCAATCTGGTGGTTTATGCCTGCTGACCCAGCACTCTGGGGGGTTGACCTGAACCCAGGAGCTCAAGGCTACTCTGGATGACACACTGAGACTCCATCACAAAAAACAACCCCCCCCCCCACACACATACACTTCACACTTCCTGACTCCACCCCACTAACGCAGAATCCCCTCAGGAAGGACCCCAGGGCACCAGCTGAAGCTGCAGTGCAATGATAGGGAGAGCAACATTGGAACTACAGGGCTGTATGGCAAGAGAAAACGAAGAGTGGAATATGTTAGTGGAATAACATTCTTGCTGTCAACAGATTATTTATCTTTTTTGGCTCTTCTGACAGGTCACTACTTCTTCTACAGTCCAAATCCACAGAAGCTGCTATTTCTCTCATTATACAGACAGCGGGCCACTCTCTCCTTCCTCAGAGCATCACTCTATTTAGAAGAGCCCCTATATAAACATCTCTCTCCTCTGAAAATACCTTTCTCTACTCATGCAATAGGACACCGATATATCCCTGTCTGTCTCTGAAATTCACCAACATTTACCCTCTATATTTAACTAAAGCTTTTAGCATCTGATGAGTTCTTCCTCTCTGGTCCAAATTTTGTCTTCATCGTGAGTGATTTTGGAGACCACGCAGACGAGCTAAATATTACCCATATCTCTCTATTCCAATTAACTTTCCCTCCACTTCACTTCACTCAGGCTGCCTATTATCACACCTTGAATCCTATTATTGCCCAGGTTTTTCCCACTTGAATGCCACTTTTTGCCCTCCACCTCCTAAGCAGAGTGGCTTTCCTACTGTCTTTCTCCACATAACTGGCCTTCAGTGCACAAAGAATCTAGTATCTTGCCCTTTTCACATCTCCTTTTCTTCACTCCTAGTGAATCACTTCTTGCCTCAGGACTCTCAATTCCCTTTCATACCTCTCAAGGAATACATTCTCCAAAACTTCATCCTAAGCTGTCTCCACTCCTAAAAGAGGGCAGCTGGGCACTGATGGAGAATATCACACAGCTGTAGGGCAAAGGGTCCCACAAACATTCCAAGACTTTTTTTTTTTTTTAGAGAGAAGAGAAGAGAAGAGAAGAATTTTTTTAATACTTATTTTTCAGTTTTCGGTGGACATAATAATATTTTTTATTTTATGTGGTGCTGAGGATCCAATCCAGCGCCCTGCGCATACCAGGTGAGTGCGTTACTGCTTGAGCCATATCCCCAGTCTCATTCCAAGACTTTTGAAACCGCCCGGGCTCATAGTCTTCTGGCAAACCCTGTGCTTTGTTCTCAGGTCAATTCCTTCTATATACCTCACCAAGTATTTCCAGTTTATACAACTTCAGCAAATGCCTATTCCATCTGATTTCCCTCAACTTGTGTTCCTCTTACCTAGAAAGAAATCTGCCTGTCTTCCACATGGCTCTGGTGTCTCTGAGGATGTGTAACCCTTCTTCCTATAAACATTAACCACTTCAAGCCATTTCTATTCCCCTCTCCACTTTCTCTGAGACCCTGCTGTAAAAGTTGTGGCTTCTAAGTCCCATGTTTTCAATTTCTTCCTATTTCCACCTGTACACAGATCCCTGGAGTCTGAATTTTCCAGCTACCATATGATCTTACCTTCACTTCCATACCTACCCAGAGAGTATAGGTCGGTAATACCATAAGTCAAACTCATCCCTTTCCCCTTACTCTACAATCCAAAACAAGTACCTTTCTCCATTAAATCTGCCTCTCTAGTCCTCATAACACACCAATGCCCAAACCTTCAGAAAATAAAGCACACGGTATGTGATACCAAACCCCTCCACTGTGCTAAAACATTCACCATCACATCCTGGCAAAGCCCCCCATGATTCCTCCCAGAATCTATCCCATGACACAGTATTCCACTGGTCTTCCTCTTAAACCATTTAACCTCTTTCCCATCTCTTTTATGGGATCTTCTTCCTCTGTGGAGTAACCCAGGCTTCACCTTGACCCAATACTCGTCAGTCAACTTTGTTTTTAAAATTATTTTTAATAAGTCAATTTAAGTATTTAAAAATATCTTTTAGTTGTAGATGGACACAATGCCTTTATTCATTTATTTGTATATGGTGCTGAGGATCAAACCCAGTGCTTTACACATGCAAGGCAAGCGCTCCACCACTGAGCTACAACCCCAGCCCCTGAAGTATAATTTAATGCTAGAAAATTCCTTTTAATGTATTTTAAAAGTGTTTTAATTTCTTCTCAGAGATGTGCAATCATCTCCCTAATTCCAGACATTTTCATCATTCCCAAAGGAAACCCCCATACTCATTATGCAATCGCTCCCCATTCCCTCCTCTCCCCAATCCCTGGGAGCCACCAATCTACTTTCCATCTCCATGGATGGCCTAATCTTGACATTTTATATAAGTATAATCATATAATGAGACCTTTTGTACCTAATTTGTTTTAATTAGCATAAGATTACCAATCAGGAGTACGATAGCATGCATGGATCAGTACTTCTTCCCTTCTCTAGTCAAATACTCTACTGTATGGATATACCACTTCTGTTTATCCATTACTCAGCTGATAAAGACATTTGGGTTATTTTTACTTTTTCACTATTATGGAATTGGTGTAGAAGTTTTACACAGATAAATGCTTGCAGTTCTCCTGGATACATACTAAGGAATGGAACTGGAATCATATTGGAACTCTATGGAACTTCCTGAAGATCTGCCAAACTGACTCTCAAAGCAGCTACACCATTTTATATTTCCACCAGCCATTAATAAGGGTTCCAATTTCTCTACATCTTTGCCCACATTAATTATTTTCCTTTTCTTATCATTGCCATCCCAGTGGTCTTGAAGTGGTACCTTATCAAGAGTTTTATTTGTATTTCCCTAATAATAATGATAACAAACATCTTTTCATGAACTAATTTGTCTATTATCTTCTATGGAGAAGTATCTACTGAAATCCTTTGCCTATTTTACAATGAGGTTCCCCAATGATTCTTAACACTGCTTTTGGGTTTATAAACCCCTCTGAGAATATGACCAAGTTAAAAAACCAAAACACACAGGTATAAAATAAGGCGTATAAATATCCTAACAAATCCCTAACTCATTTACACCATTTGTAGACCCTGCAGATGAAGCACCCTTGTTTTATATCTCAGCTTCCTGATCATGGCTGCATATTTAAAAATCATCTGGGGAGCTTTTTAAAAGTACAACACTACTATATGATCCATCAATTCTACTTCTAGGTATGCACTCAAAAGAATTAAAACAGGGTCACAGACAGACAATATGTACATCTATAATTCAAGCAGCATTATTTACAATAGCCAAAAGATGAAAACAACCCAAATACCCGTCAACACATGAATGAATAAATAGAATGTGAAGACACCCACAACAGTATGCTATTCAGCCTTAAAAAGGAATGAATCACTGATTCATGCAACAACATGGACAAACCATGAAATCCTAAGCGAAAGAAACCAGACACGAATGGCTATTTATTATGTTTCCAACTTATGTTAGGTATTTAGAATAGACAGATTCACAGAGACAGAAAGTAGAACAGAGATTACCAGGGCAGGGAGGGAGGGAATGGGGAGTTAATTGTTTGATGGATGAGTTTCTGTTTGGGATGATGAAACTGTAGAAATAGATAGCAACAACTATTGCACAATTTAGTGAATTATATATGTTACTGAATTACACACGGAAAAAGCATTAACATCATAAAATTATGATGTATAAATTTTACCATAATAAAAAATCAAAAAACCAACAAAAATTTAAATAAACATAATCAAGGCACTATCTAGATACATGTAACTCAAGAGATTTTAGATGTGTAGTTTAATCATCACTATTTCTCTTAAAAGCTTTCCAGGTAATTCTGATGTTTCAACATGACCAAGAACTGCCACTCTGTAGTCTCTTTGGTGGTGCCACCTGTCCCATTGTTTCCCAAAGTCCTTCTTTCCAGCCTTACCTCTCTAAGGTTCTATCTAAAAAGCTCTTTTAGCTTCCATCTAAAAAGCCAGCCGTCTGCTTGCAAACTGAGCTCATCCATTTCTTTTTCCCACCCCCAACACATTTCCTACCTGGAACACATTCTACTGAACACCCTCCTCAGACTTCTGTATTCTTCCCATTAAATCAATATTAAGGTAACTTTGTCCTCAAAATACTCTCAGGTCCCGGCCCTTGAGACCCTCCTAATCATTGCTGCTTCTACTTCAGGTCTTCATCATCTCTCACCTAGATTACCCAACATGTTTTCTTAAATCCAGACATTTTCCCTGCTGAAATCCCTCAGTGGACTCCACTCCCTCATAGGAAAGCCTATGCTTCCTCAAATGTCATAGAAGATGCCGTGCGATATGGTCCTTCTTCTATGTCCAGGCTTGTCCCCTGTCCTTTCTTGTTGGCCCAGTACCACAGACTGCACGGGTGCTCCTCCCCTACTACATGTTCTCTTTACCTCAGTTCTTTTGCTGGTCCTGTATAGAACAAGCCAAATGCCCCTTCTATTCTTGCTCATTTTTTAAGAACCTTGCTCATAAGATCCTAATGCCAAAGATTAAGTTGCCATCCTTTATCTTCAAAGTCTATCGATAACCACATTTATCATAATTATCTTCTGTATTTCTTTATCCCTATCAAATTTTAAATTCCTTTAAGAGAAGAAATTATACCCTCTTTCTGCTTTTTTTTTAAAATCCTAGACCCTTATCAGGAAGCCTGAAACGTAAGTACTTAATGTTCATGGTATAAATTTATAAATTGCTTTTACAAACAGCTATAGAGTTTACATCAAAAAAAGGTTGTTTTTTTTTATCGTTGATGCTCTAGAAGTAAACCTGTATTTAAAAATTTCACCTTCACAATTAACTCTATGAAATAATCATCACCGTCATTCCCTGAAACAGGAAACCCAAGAAACATGTGTATGGTCAACACGGTCCATAGGTGGTGGAAGCTGGATGCTGTCTGCCTTGAGGTGCGCACTCTTCCTTCATCAGCACATGGCCTTGTTCCCTGATGTGCTGCTTCTTGCTGTCTTCTTAATGCATGTGTCTCACTCCCTTGTAAATATTTCCTTTCAGCATTTTCCCCTATGATACTCTGGTATCTTTTAAAATTTAGGAAAGCATTAGTATGTTTATAGTTTTTAGTTTTCATAGCTAACATAAGTGTCACAAGGCCAAACGTAGAAGCTTGCAATGAAATAGAAACAATTTAACTGTATGAAGTTCTGATAAAGAAAAAAACAAGATGACATTCATTTGGTTGAAAATATCCAAGGGATTTTAGTTCATTGCAAGTTTAATATGATTTAATGAAATGACTTGATTCTAAAAATAAAATAAAATAAATTTACCCGTAGACAGCAAGAACAAAAGCGAAATTAAAATACTGTGATTCAGATAGAAATTATCAGATTCCATGTTGCTCCAGAAGATTCTAATAGGTTTATAGGGAATTTAATCAATGAATAAGTGTGTGTTTGTGTTTTAAACTATTTGGAGGAGAGGGAACATAAACAGGTCAGAAAATACCAGCTACGCTGAAAGAACCTGTCACAGAAAAGGGATGCCACACTGGCAAAATGTGCAATTTGAAAAACAGAGAACAAAACATGTTGAGTATCTTTTATCTGAAATGATTGGGAGAAGTAGAATTTCAGATTTTGGAGCTTTTTTGGATTTGGAATATCTACATAGACTTTTCCAGGTGAGTATACCCAATCCAAAAGCCCCTAATGCTCTAAAGTATTAGGGCATTTTGGATTTTCGGACTAGAGATAGATGTTCAACCTGTAATACAGCAGGTATTTGGTAGTTATTAAGCATTAGACACTGTATGAGGCACTACACTATTTTATTTAATTTTTGGGGTCCTATAAAGCTTATCTGCTCCCCCTTTTCAGGGAAGAAAACAGATTCAGAGACATTTACTGACCTGTCCAAAGTCTCAAGCTCCTAAGCTGTGATATGAGGCTTTAAACTAAGCTCTGACTGCAAATGTCATGCTTTGTCCACAATTCTTTATGCTTCCCAATAAAAGCCATTAAATAAATATCTCAAAATGGCACAATGGCACAAAAAGGAAATGGCCTAGGCAAAACATTTGAAAACTGTATGTCATCATCCTCCAAGTTTGTAGAATGTCCATCCCTAGAGATCTCTGGCTATAACATCATGAGAGGAATGGATAGCTGTCACCAGGATTGCCAGATATAAGGTCAGCATCAGAACATATAGCTAATTTCTGGCCCTCCAATATTAACTGAAACTCCACAAGAGGAACCAAAAGCTGATGACTCTCCAATGCTAAGAAATGAAGGAATCAGAGTTTTTGTTCTTTCTTCTCAGCATCGCCAAGGAAGTATAAATTTTCTTTTTTTCTGAATCTCTTTTTGAGTCAGTTTTGTGCTTTTATTCATTTCTAAGCCTGAGACTTATCTCAGTATCTCTACGTACTAACAGTAACCAACAGTGAATAAATATATAGTACAGTACTTGACTGAACCGCAAAATTTTACAGAACCTAGGTGGTTTGAACATTCTGAACAGGCCAACTGTAATCTCATGATCTCAACTGCATTCCCATTTATCTTTACATAAGTCCAGTGAAACATTGTTCTTCACATCTCACAATAACTGGGTTGATTTCTCTTTACTTGGTGTCTTCTTCTCACAATAATCCTGTATAAGAAACAATTTGGTACTTACGTCATCACCTTGCCATTCCCTAGCTAATCCTAGGTGCCTTGACAACATTTCCAACCAAGTACACAAGAAAATTACATCCCAGAATCTAACACCAATGGTGTTTGGGTTTCCTGGGCAATTAAAATAATCTGGAGGTGACAGATCAAACCAGGGAGGTCAAAAGGAACTTTTAAAGGGTCATTACAGAAATTCTACTTCAACTCTGCAGGTAAAAGCACATAATTCAACACTGATTGATTCTGATAAACATATATCCTGGCTTATTATCTAAATGAAAAGCTAAATTCTATCAAGAACCATGCATTAATTAAAAAAAAAAGAATCAGGGGAATTAGGTCAGTCTTCTCATTTTAGATGTGAAGAAACTGAGATCCAGAATCTCAGAAGAATCTTCTTGGTAAATATTATATAATGCCAGACGCTGCCATGCTCTGTTCTGAACTGAACAATCCGTGTCCATAGACCTTCCTAAGGATGTGTGAGCCACTGACCAACCAAGTCAGCCTTATCCAGTTCCTTACCTAGGAGACACCATCATGTTACTATGAGCTACTATTTCCCTGGTGCCAGTCAGGTCAGGCATTCCATGTACAGGCTGCCCTGTGACCTGAGGGGATCACTTGGTACAAAAGTTTTATCTGAAGACAATGGTAATTGCATGGGTGAAACACATTTTCAGTCTTTGAAATATATAACAGAGACTTATTCAGTGGGAAAGCAGCTTCCAGATACAGAGAAAAAAAACAAGATAATAAAGGTTCAAGGAACCACCAATAAGCCCAAGTTATGAGTCAGAGAAAAGATATGCAGCAAGAATGGAAGAGTTGGTTAGATAGCAGAAGAGAAGTGTAAAAGCAGATAAGGAAAGTGCCTTTGCCACCATAGTAGGCAAATATATGGTGGTTCTCCACCTTTCCCAGCAGAAAATCATCTCTCATGCAGTTTTTCCAGATTTCAATAGTTAGGCTATCACATAGATATGGAGGCTTTTGATCTTTTGATCTTTTATAGTCCAAGACCTACAACTATACCTTTTCCACTAAAGACAGATGCCCTACTAAGAACAGTAGCCCTTGTTCACTGTCTTTCCTAACTGGCTCCCAGGGCCACTGAACCTGTGTACAATAATGGGCTTTGAAGTCAACTTTTGCTTTCACCATGTACTATCTGTGAAACCTTTGGAAAGAGACTTTGCCTTTCTGAGCCTCAATTTCCATGTCTGCAATATTCAGAAATAATAGTTACTTCACATTTTATGCAAATTAAATGAGATAAAGTAAGGCTGGTATATAGAAACTGTCTCATAAAACTAAACTGCCTTTATTATTATTATTATCTAAAATACTTCTTCATTGTAAGTGCTACATAAGTAACACTTCCTGTTTCAGCAAGGAGACACTGTCTCCTCCTTCTGGCTCTTGAACTGTAAACAAGTATCCTTTTGGGCAGTCTATCTAGGGCCACATTTTTGTATTTTTGTGCTTTTTCTGTTAAAAATGGTTCTCAAATGTAGTACTGAAATGTTATGTAGTGTTATTTTTTTGGGGGGTGGGGCACTGAGGATTTAACCCAGAGGTGCTTAACCACTAAGCTGTATCCCTAGTCTTCTTTTATTTTTTAGTTTGAGACAGGATCTCAACTAAGTTACTTAGGGCCTTTCTAAATTGCTGAGGCTGGCCTCAAACTTGCAATCTTCCTGTCTCAGCCTCCTGAGTCACTGGGATTATAGGTGTGTGCTGCTGCCAGCATGTGTAGTGTTCTTAAGTGCAAGAAAGCTGTCATGCCTTACAAAGAAAATATGTTAGGTAAGCTTTGTTCAGGAGAGAGTTACAGTGCTAATGGCCATGAGTTCAATGTTAATGAAACAATGACATAAATAAAAATCTGCAATCAGAAATACAAATAAAGTTGTGTATTGATTGACTAGCTAAAATGTGGTAACCAGAGGCTCACAGGAACCTAGCCTGATTTTCCCCTTGGAACAACGGCTCAGTGTTTGCTAACTCAGAGTTTACCATGACTTTGTAGAACGTAACTATTGAGACTTACAAGAACAGATTGCAATGTATTATAGGTAGAACATGAAAATGGGGAACAATGTTTGGACCACGAAGGTGGAAGGGCAGACCCAAATTATGAAAGAGGTTTTTATGCCCTACCAAGTAATATGGACTCCTCTTGGATCCAAAACTGTATTCCACTTCCTGTTCCTTACTCTAGCACTGGTGTTGGCACAGACATATCATCTACAAGAAAAACTACTACTCAACGCTCTTTCCCTCTATGCACACCGTCCTTTCTGCTATGAGCAGTGCTGATGACAAAAGTATATTGTAAGTCACAACACAGTCCAAAGAAACAGGTGAATTTAGCTGAGTATGGTGGTACACATCTGTAATCCCAGTGACTTGGGAGGCTGAGGCAGGAGGATCTTAATTTCTAAGCCAGTCTCAGCAACTCGGCAATTAAGTGGGTTCAATGAAAGAAGGAAGGAAGAAAGGAAATAAAGAAAAAGAAAAATTAAATTCAGTAACATATTATATATTACCGAACATAATACTGTACGTCAAAATACTATCCTTTCAATATAATCAATATTTTAAAAAGTATCAATGAAATATTTCACCCTTTTGGGGTACTCTTAAAATCTAGTGTATTTTACACTTAATTCAAACCAGCCAATTTCAAATACTCCAAAGCCACCTGTGGCTAGTGGCTACCATCATTGGGCAGTAAAGACCTGGAGTATCTTGTGAGGTACTTGGGGAATCACCTTGCTGGCCTAATCTCAAGAATCAGCTCCATCCTCATTGTCTCTGCTAAGGGTTCCCTGGTCAATCTTCTCCCCATCCCCAGTGAGAGTCAGTCATTCTTTTCCTATTCTAGTGAAGCACAATGCAAAATCTTACAACGAAGAGTTGTTAAATGAGCAAGAGGATTTAAGTGTAAGAATGAAACCAAAACTATTATTTTTATATTTTAGAAATAAGCCAACACATAGGAGACTACAAAGGGACAAGTGATAAAGCTAAACCTACACTTCACTTTTCCACTCACTCTCAAGGATTCAATAACAAGAATTTAGTAGAGTAAAGACTTGTTTTCCATAAAGAATAACACCACTTAGGAGCAAGGACACTGTTTGAAAATGGCTTGTCCCCCCAAACTCATATTTAATGATGTTAGAAGGTAGAAACCAGAAATGATAACTGGAGGTAGACCCTTTGGAAAGTGATTGGGTTTATGTAAGGTCATTAGGGTAGCGGCCCAAAGACAGAATCCCAGTGACTTTATAAGAAGAAGGACAGAGACCAGACATACAGACAGACAAACACGTGCCCTCTGTTACTTGTCATGTGATGCTCTGTGCCACCGTGGGACTCTGCCAGCAAGAAAGTCTTCACCAGAAACCAAACAACAGAGTGGCCCAGCTTTGGGCTGCGTATTCCTTCTGAACCCTAAGTTATATATTTATAAATCTCTTAGCTTGCCTTAGGTATTTCATTACAATAACAAAAATTGACTAATACAACTGTAAATCATTAAAGTTTGACAAAGTACAAGGAATCCCCATCTGAAAGAAAGAATATACAGACAAGAACTCATCTCTAGGGAATCTGCATGGATGTAAAATGATTTACAACAAAGCTAAGTCAGTGATTTACTCTCCAATGTCTGAAAACAAGGATCTTAATTTGGATTCTCTGTGGTTTTTACACCTGAATGCTCCATCATAGCAATGCAGTGAGTAAAGGACCTTGGAAGCAGCAAGGTCTCCTTATGCCAAGAAAAAAAAGGAGAAGTAGCTAAGTAAGAAAATATGCAACATGTATCTCTCAGATCCCAAACTACAGACTGACTGGTCTTCTCCCATCCATCCCATTAATCTCGCAGCAACTCAGTCTTTCTCCTAATAATCTCTGCTACATCAGGTGAATGCTCTCCCTCATCATATATCCTTCCTCTGAAGTAGATTTATAAATTAACTGTGAGTTAATTTCCATGAACAAATGTTTCTTTTTAATGCAGATCAAACACACTTTAAACAATGCTTTACTCTTAATATATATGAAATAAAACAAATGAAATTCATTAAAAGTACAAACATTTAAGAACAAAATCACTTCAACTTTTACATAGTTCTTTCCTTGTCCCTATCTTCATCCTTACTTCCTTCTACAATAAATGAGCAACTGGAACTGAATTCAGAATACATAGTAATTTGGAGCCTAGACTCAGAAGGCAAATAAGCTGGGTTTGAATTCTGCTCTGCTTACCTGGCAGCTGTGTGAGCTTAAACAATTTACTTTACCTTTCTGTGTATTCACCTCCTCAAACTGTCAAATAAGTATAGGATACCACAACCACTATTGTTGTGAGGACTAAATGAATTAATACATGAGAGGTGCACACAATAGTGTTTGGTACACAAGTTTTACTACATAAAGTTCAGCTTTATGGTTAAAAAAAAAACAAAAACAAAAAACTCCTAGCATTTTATTGCTAATGTAACTTTCCTCAACAAAAGATGGGGGGCAGGGGAGTCCATAAAATTGTTAATAAGCAAATATAAAAATGAAATACAAGAATGAACACTTACTATTTATAATAAGGATGTAAAATTTGAAAAGTCCAATTAATAATTTTTAAAAAGTTCTTATTTGACAAAATTAAGATTTATCATTCATTTTGGTTGAAGTAAAAGGATTTATAAAAACATATTCATAAATATAAGCCTCATTTTATGCTTTTATGACCTTTTATTAATTTGAGTTGATATCTAAAATGATGAAGTCAAAGATCTAATTTGTATCTCAACATCTTTCTTCATCTGACTAGTGTTCTAAGAAGAAACAATTCAAAGTCAAGAACTGACTTTGCTGTATTAATGATCATTACATTAGGAGCTATAACCCTGCCTGTTAACTATGAACTTGGTGAAAAGTCATTTCTGCAACTAAAATGCACACCAGAAATGCCAAGTACTACCTCTCCTTGTCAAGACTACAGCATCTGTGAGAGAAACAGGCAAGCCAGCTTATCCCAAACCTCTTTCAACATTTCTGATGATTAAAAACTTAGAGTAAACCCTGTAAGTGGCACACTGGATCATTTTGCTGGCCATCACAGACTTTTCCAGTGGATGAACTTGATATTCCCTGGGCTTCCAAAGAATCATATAGTCCTTTAATCCTGCCTAAACCTTCCCCAGACGTGTACATTTTTTTTTTTTAAAAAGGTCATCTGAACATATTTCCCTGAGTTTGACAACACTGAATGCTAAGATCACCTTTAATTCCACCTTTTCTTATCCTATCTCCCCTACAAATTAAAAATTGCTCCAAAAAAACAAACCCTCCCAGCTTGACAAGATCAGACCCGATTATCATATTTGTGGTTAAGTGATGTGGTAGGAATTCTGAAGTGTAGCAGGATCTGCAAGCTAGTCATCTGGCTTGTTTAGACACTACCCTGACGTCAACACTTGTGTTTTTTAACTCTAATAATGCAATTGGGTGCTTTCTCACTCCCCAGCCTCCAAAAATAAAGGGCATTTTTTGGATAACACAGTATATTAATCAATTTATGAAAGTACTTTCAAATTATAAGGACTGATACTTATGTCCTAGAAGAATAACAATGCTACCAAGAACAAACTATTCTAGTTTTAGGAAACTGTAAATAAAATAAACATTTGTTACGATACAAAGAAAATATGAACTGGCACAGATGTAGCCCCGTTTTACCTAACATCTAAACCTGCTCGAATGAAAAGCCATGTACAAAGTCATAGGCACTCTCTGAATGGCCAGAAAAGCTTTATATAAAATTCCTTCAACCACTTGAAATTCACACAGAATTCAGGATAATGACCTTTGAAGCTGGATTCCAATGCCAGATATTAAGTTATCTCATTGAATTAACTCTCAAATTTGCCTGTATTTTCCCATTAATGTTTTACAGAGTGTCTAACAATGATGATGATGATGATAGATGCTCAATAAAACACCTTGAATTATTCCAAAATTCATGGGTCATTTTATATCAAGTAACACAATAAAAAGCAAAAACAAAGGAAAATAAGAAAGCCCAAACAATCTGACTTTGAAAGTTTTGCTATTCAAATTATTCAATACACCATGCTAGCTAGCACCTCTTGAGCTAAAATAGTTAAAATTAAATTAAAAATTCAGAGTGACAACAGCTACAGTTAATTGTTTATTTGAGCCAAGTTGTCTTTTTTACATGGGTAGACTAAGGTGCCAGTGGGATTTTTCTTTTTCTTTTTTAAAGAAAATCCCACTTAATAAGATTAATGATTTATTAAACTATATTGTACTAAGATATGGCTTGCAGAGAAGGAGACTCTCCTGCACTTAGTATAATTAAAAATTATGTTTGAATTGCTCTCATGATCTTCTGTTGGAAAAGACAGCAAAAATTAATTCTTTGTTTAACTGTCTATACATTGCATGAATAGCCTGATAGATTTCTTACCTCTTCCTATGTCAATTTCAAAAGGGAGCTGCATACAATATAGTGTAGTTTCAAAAATCATATGTGATTTGGAAACACCCTCTCCTCCTCCCAAGTTGAGCGTATTTGCTCTAGATGTTAAATGAAAAACATTAGTAAATTAATTACTTAGGTAAACATTGTATAATAAACCTTTTCAGATGAAGCTTATTATCTTTCACCAATCTCAGATTTTTAAGTACTGCACCTTCCAAGGTTAAGAGAAAGGTACAGACTGCTAAGAGAATTAATAGCATTAGCATGAGCAAAAGTGGGGAAGTACAGTCTGAAGATTAACTGAATGTTATTTACCAGCATAAAGATCAATCAAAGAAAGTTAGGTACTAAAAAAACAGCAGCAGCAGCAGCAAAAAAGAAAGAAAGAAAGAAAAAGAAAAAAGAATAAAAATGCATTCAATAAAGGCCTCAGCCAAAAAAAAAAAAAAATCCTCTATCACCTAATGAAAAATTAAATAATTTCAAATTCACTACAAAGGTCTTTTATAAGCTTGGAATTACAAAAGGATAGTGAAAAGTATAAACAGAGAGACACAAATGCAAACTTATTATATTTATCCCTTAATATTTAAGATTTGCATCCTAAAGACTTAAAAGATTCTTCCAAATTTAAGAAAATGCTTGCCAAAATATATATTAAAAACAGGCATGAAACTATATTTGGCCACATATAGAAACTGCAAGTAATCTTTAAACACAAAACAAACACAAAAGAAATAAGGACCACAGAATCAATTTGGGTTACATTGTATCTATTTGTTCCTCAGAACATTATCACTATCTGGTTGTCATGCTCAATCCTCCCCTTCCACAACCTTACAAACACATCCAATCCACAAGCAAACAGAATTCCAAGAACATTACCAAATATTAAGTCAGAGCACTTCTGAAACACACCTTGTAATTGTCCACAGCCTCTGCAGTTCAAATCAGAGCTCAGCAGGTCTCTTTATCTTCACCAGTGATGTAAATACAAATACCATACATCACTCTTCAAAACAAAACAAAACAAAACAAAAAAAAAACCCCACAATTAGCAGTAAATGTATTGCCTCAGAGATAAATCTCCTCTATTAACCCAAACCCACATTACGTCTTGATGTAAACCTAAGCACATGCTGAGCACCCCGCTGCTCATCTCCTCTATGGTTCCGTTTTACGATAGCTGACAAACTAGCCACACAAATCCTTTTTTAGCTGCTGATCAGACAGATCCCCCTTTGACAATCCAGCATGGTGGAACACTCGAAAATTCTTCCTGCTTCTATTCTGTTGCTTGCTCTAAAAACCGGTTTCCTTTTCATTGAGATAATAGCCTTTTCTGCAGTCACATGACTCAGAAGCTACATTAGCAGAGCTTTATGATAATAGACTGAGTAAGCCTCTACTCCCTTCTGCTATTAAGGGGATGTCTTCTCTCTCTCTCTCTCTCTCTCTCTCTCTCTCTCTCTCTCTCTCTCTCTCTCTCTCTCTCACACACACACACACACAGTCTCAGACTCAGTCTCTCTCTCTCATACATGCACGTGCATGCAATGTACATATGCACTCATACACATATCCCAAATCACTTACTCTTTGTGGCATGCTTATAATACATAAAAGGAACAGCCTAAAATGAAAATACAATTTCTAGAGCTGCTAAAAATAACTGCTCAAAACAAACATTCTGACACACAGTCATCCTTTTACTACATGCAGCACACTGGCCGTAGATACTTCCTATGAACAGCAGTACAAAGTGGGACAGTCAGAAGGAAACATGTACTCCCTTGTTCTCTTTTGAGCTTTGCCCCCAATGATATAAATCTGACAAATCTGGCATAATGAACACTTTGTAGACATTATAGCTATACTCACATATTGGGAATTAATTATATAAATAAAACACATGAAAACATACTTTTTAACACTAAAATGCACTCTTACTAGGAATATATTCTGATTAAGTAATATATAAATTGTTCTAAGAAGAAAAGTACTCCCATTGCCAAAAGAATCTTTAAAAGAAAATTCAGAACATCCTTGGAATCTGGTCAATTTGATCTATTTCTGAAAATCAACTTTCAAAACATATTTGGAAACACCAGCACAGAGCCCAACATAGTGGTTGCTACCTAATTTTGTCTAAACATCCCTAAGTAACAGGTGGATGGACTAGACAATGAGACAACAGCAGACTACGTTACATGTCTATTTCACCTTTGGTTATAGTTTGTTTCATTTATTCATTACTTTCTTGATTGACCCATATTTATATATATTTATGGAGCACAACATGAGATTTTGGTTCATGTATACATTGTGTAATAACCAAATTAGGGTAATTAGCATATCCTTGCTTCATATTAAAAACTGTTTTTATGCCACCAGGCAAGCAATTTGGGGATGGAGTTATATTAAATATAAGAGTTCTAGGCTGTTGAAGGTGGAGAAAATGACAGGGTAAGGAGCTACCCCCCAAAGAAAACCACACTGACACACACACAACAGGAAGAATGCTGTACATAGTGAGACTCAAAGATAAGATTTTAATCTGAAGTCAACACATTAATTTAAACTACATTTCACATTTCTCAGTAATAACTAGTTTTTCAACTCAAAAAACGGAAGACATATTTTTAACACATATTTTTAAGTTTTAACCATGGTGTAACACATAAAATTTACCATCTTAAACCATTTTTATGTTTCTAGTTCAGTAATGTTAAGTTGTACAGCCAATCTCCTGAACTTTTCATCCCACAAAACTGAAACTCTTTACCTCTTAAACAACTAACTTCACATTTCCCCTCCCCTCAACCCCTGGCAACCACCATTCTGCTTTCTGTTTCTATGAATTTGACTATGTAGATACTCCTATATGTGAAATCAGAGAGCATTTGTCTTTTTGTGTAGATATTTCAACAAATTATTATTATTTTAATACCAGGAGATCAAGAAAGCTTTCATCTCACAAAATCATTTTACATAAACTACATTATTCCTAAGTAAACTAAGCCAACACAATATTCTCTAAAACAAAAACAAAAACAGGAATTGTTACAAAACAACTAAACAGAAGGGATTATTAGCATTATCACATAAAACTTACCTACCTAAAAATCTGAAATTTTTTAGAACCCAAAGAATTTGACAATTTTAATTTGGAAACTTTTAGTTTAATTCTATTAAGCTCTTAACATATAAAAAACTGAGGTAGGATGGAGTAGGTGTTTACTAATTCTCTTTAAGTCACTGAAAGCAACCTTGGCTGCTCTGGAAGACCACTCTACCAACTGAGAGCCTGAAATTATTAGCACTGTGTGTCAGGGTATATAGATTTTTCATAAGGAAATACCTAAGCTAAAAAATTGAATTAGGAAATAAAATATTTTAGGGACCAAAATAAATAAATAATGTGAAATGCCAGCCCATGGCAACAACTCATAATACAAGGCAAAGCAAAATTCAGAGTTTTAGAAGATAATTATTAAAGAAACTTTAAATATCATAATGATTTTAACAGCCACCTAAATATTTTAATTATATGCTTAAAACCTAAAATTAATGATCAGCTAGCATACCATAAAATTAACGCAGTGGACAGTCGGTATGAGAGAAAACTTTTTAAAAGACTGGCATAAAAAGTGCACAGACAGTGAAAATATGTCCAAATCTATCCAAATGTGTCCTTTTTCTGTTCACAGGGTCATGAAATCTTTGGTGATCTTATAGATTATTTCCATACAGGGAGTCTGAATTCACAAACACTTGAAACCCACATGTCCTTTATTAACCACAATGGAGCTTTTACAAACTATTTCTTAGTCAGACTGCAGACAATAACAAAATGCTATAAATTTCCCTGATCAATAGAAGTAAGAAAATGTCTCCTGCCAAACACATCTAAGAAAATCTCTTGATCCAGATTCTGTGCTTACACTTCAAGATGTATTGATGTTAGCAAATCTGTCCCTCTGTCATGTTTTCTGCTGGCATGCCCAAATTGGTAAAATTGCCTAACTTTCCTCCTGAGTACAGAGTAGCTACAGCAGATTTTATCGTTAGCAATTTTTAGACTTTTTTCCTCACCAAGGCGGTAGTGTTTATGAGGGAATTAATTTGTAAAGTTGTTTCTAGCTTTAACATTTTATGATGGTTGTTATATATAATCAAGGTTCATTTCTTAATCCAAAAGTCTGGTGAGAGGTAAAACAAGGATTTAATAGAATAATGTTTTAGTTTCTAAGGTGAGGTACAATTCATAGTGCAATATACAGATCTTAGGAGTAAAGTTCAAGAGTTGAGGCAAATCAACATAGCTATGGAATCCACATTCCTACCAAGATGTAAAACTTTCACCACTGCATGCGGTTCTCTCGGTGCCCATTCTTGGGTAATCTCTACTTCCTCATCCTGCCAACAAACACTATATTCCGATTTTCTATTACCACAGATATGTTTTACATTTTCTAGAACTTCAAATAAATAGAATCACACAGTAAATACTCTTTTGACCTGACTTCTTTCAGCATATAGTTTCTCAGATTCATCCACATTATTATTATACATTACTAATTTGTTCCTTTTTATTGCTAAGGGCATTCCATTGTATGAATATGCCACATTTTTTTAAAATCCATTGTCCTGATGATGAACATTTTGTGCTGTTTCCAGTTGACACTGGTGGTAAACAGAAATATAAAATGGTCCTTCAACATTCTCCATTCCCTGATTTACAAATTCTGCATAATTCCCAAGACTATACAGTTTTATACCAAAGGCTGATTCATTCTTTATGGCACAACTGACTTTAAGATCAGGGTACTACAGGGGTGGCTATGAACTAACTACAAGGGCTTCCTCTGATGGTGTCTTAGAATAGTTAGGTTCCTCAACAGTAGAGCATAAACACCTAAAGGCAGGGATCACCACCTCCATTTCCCTCCCCACCCTCAATATTCTTACAGTATATATCCTAGTGTCTTTATATCATGTGATCAAAATATTTTTTTTCTTAAAAAAGTGATTACATAGAAATGTGAAAAAAAAATGCTTTTGAAGAGGCCACTTTACAGAGAGGAAAAAACATGGCCGTAGAATTAGACTTTAGTTTAAATCCATGTACTGAACCTATGAAGCTTAATTAAGTCATTCAACCTCTCTGAATCTTGGGTTCCTTATCTGTAAAGTTGGTGGGGAGGATGCCTATACTACAGTGTTACTGTGAAGACTCTCAGTTATATGTAAAGCAACTAGCCCAGTGCATGGCATATGAGGTCATCAATTGATGATAGCCATTATCAGTTCTCAGTCTGATGTGACATTAGGCAAAAACAAGAGAAACAATATCTGTACTCCACAAATGCAAGGAGGAAATGAAAGACAATATGTAAGATAATTATACTTGGGTTAAGTTGGCTAAGCCTATAGATCACTTTCATTTGCATTTCCAAGCTTTTAGTAATGTTGTTTTCATAATTTAAAAATACAGCAGAATGTTAACAACTTCTTAAGCTCGGTAGAGGGTATATGGGGGATTTTTACTAGTCTCAATTTTTATAATACAAATATCAAAAATTAAATTGAGTCTACTATACCAAAATATGGAATTCTTTAATCTACAAAGTTTTTTATATACTGTGACCACGTATTTATTCATATGATTAAACATCAGAAAAATTCTGAAGGTGACATGTTTAATAAGTTGCAGAGTGTGGACAAACTTTTAAGTAATTTGTAGTATCAATTTATAACCCTATTAAGAACTGAAATTCTGCCACGCACAGTGGTGCATACCTGTAATCCCAGCAGCTCAGGAGGGCGAGGCAGGAGAATCACAAGTTCAAAGCCAGCCTCACAATGGTGAGGCACTAAGCAACTCAGTGAGACCTTGTCTCTAAATAAAATAAAAAATAGGGGTGAGGGGCTGGGGATGTGGCTCAAGCGGTAGCGCGCTCGCCTGGCATCTCTCTCTCTCTCTCTTTAAAAAAAGAAAATAGAGGTGAGGATGTGGCTCAGTGGCCAAGTACCCCCTAAGTTCAATCCCCAGTGCCAAAAAAAAAAAAAAAGGACTTGAAATTCTATGTTTTAGCTCAATATTAAATTTTAAAAACCTATTATAAAACATGGAATAATTAATGTATGTTAAGTATATTTCCAAATGCAATAAAGGATAAGTTTTGAAAAAGTAAGATAACAAGGTAAAAAATAATAATGCCCATTTGCATTTGCTGCTTCCAACAGGCCTAAATCTGCACAGAATTGGTACTCAGGACTTAACCTCCTTCCTCCATAGGAGAGCCAAGAAAGACCTATCTTTGAATAGTCTGCCTGTAGATCATTCCTATATTAACTAGAGAATTCAGGCTTTCAATGAGCCTTAGAAAGGGACCAACTGTACTAAGCTAGCAAATTTTGCTATTTTGTTGGGTTATTTCTAGTAAAAGGCTATGCAAACAGCAGTACGTAAATGTCTATGATACTACAGGAGTCAATTATACCTACACAAAAGAGGGCTGAGGAGGACTACAGAGTACAATCACTTCTAAATACAACTCTGCCAAGTTACTACTTCATCAAATGAAGTAAAGCACAAATAGCATACTACCTTCCATCTCAGAATTTGTACTTTATCCATCGACTTCAGAGACTTCAAACTATACCATCGTATTCTTCCCAATTAGTGCATATGTAAACACTCTAAAGTAAGTCACCTTTAAAAGGTACGTTCAGTCTTTGAAGTCACTGGAATATTACTAGGTTAAAAACTGAAATTAAGTGATCTGTTAGCCAGAATTAATAAGTATCTTAGTGGTCTAATAGACCTTAAACTTTGTATACTTTGGGCTTCTGAAAATGACAAAAGCCCAGAGATGAATGTAAACCACAAAAATATGATTCATTGTTAATCCAGTCCTCTAAGATTGGCATTATTCCCTAGAAAGTCCGTGTCAGCTTCTATGGCCAAAAAGAATCTTGTGGTTAAAAAGAAGGTGAGAGCCATCTAGTCATGGGACTCTCAAAGTCATCCATTTCTTATTCCCAGACCTGGCTAACTCCAAGGTCCCAAATAAAACTTTTCAAATGCCTAGCTTTGGAATGATTTACATATTAATTAAGGCGAAGACCTCCCAAATGTCACGGGAAAATCAAAAAATACCAAAGGTGAGAACAGATCACACTGCATCTTTGAACCATGAGTATCAATGTGTCACAGACAGAATGGAAGAAATGCCATAGATCCTTCCGAGTGTCTAGCTGATGCCTCAGTAACCTGGCTGTCCTAAACTTGTATGGTTAACAGACTTAGTTACCTCTTCTGACTCTGCTGCTCTTCATTTCCCCTGTGCATTAACTTCTCTGAATACAGCCAAGAGAAAGCAATAGACACCCACTGAAGACTATAGAAAGAGCCTGGCTCACTTTCTTCTATGTAACACAAAGGAGCACAAGATAGGTCATGGTTAGTATTAAGGCTCTTATGTCCCTTCTTGCCAATCTCTTTAACAAAGAAAGGACTTCAAGTTTTCTTTTATTCATAAATTTGGCCAAATAGAATTGTCAAGTTAGACCAAAAGCTATTCTTTGTAGAGATGCTATATTCAGAGGCAAATAATTATTCATCTATTCCAATTTCCACAGGCACGAGAGGCACTTATGACAAAAGGTGCTAAGGAACATGTGTTTTACGTTTGTCTACAACACTGCATCCTACAGCACATTACTACTTCTCAGTACCCCGAGCCAATTCTGACTCAACTTCAAGTGTCACTTGTTAAATGCTTTTGAATCAGGTTGAATTTCTTTCACCTTCCCCTCACCTTCTTTTGCTTTCTCCTTATTCTCTTCTTCATCTAAAAATATAGGTAAGATTATTTATCCTTGTTATGGTAGTAATAATTAGAATTATAGCAGCAAGTAAGAGAAAAGGGGCAAATATCATTAGCAGAAAAAAATAAATCTTTAAAATCCCATAAGTCATAATTTATAATAATGGAAAAGTATTTTTGATAACTAACCTGATGTATTTTGGTTCTTTTTCTTTATTTTTTAATTTTTTAAGCTCTAAGTTAACTAATTTCATTGAACACATATTCAGTATCAATAACATGTAAGGCACTAAGTCTTCAGGACAAAATCTCTAATCTCCAGGGACCTATAACCAAAGAGGGCAAAAAGAAAAGCAGGCAAAACTTATAAAATATGATCAGAAACGCCACAGTAGAAATGTATCAAAACTGATATTAGAGTTAGTTAGAAAAATTCAGAAGCTATTGCAATAATGAGAACTGATGAGATTATATATATCTAAACTTAAAAAGCTAATGACAGCCTGGAAATAAACCCTCACACATATAGCCAAGTGACTTTTAACAAGGGTGCTATGTCTAATAGTGGGGAAAGGGCAGTTCTTTGAAGGATAACAATATCCTTATACATACAAATAGTGATATTGGATCCTTCACTTACATAAACAAAAACTAACTCAAAATGATTCAAAGTCCTAAACATAAGGTCTAAAACTCTTGCAAAAAAGCACAGGGGGGAAGCTTCATGATACTGAATTTAGTAACGATTTCTTGGACATGACCAAAAGCACAGGCAACAAAAGGAAAAGTAAGTTGGCCTTCACCAAAATTAAAAATCTCTGGCATCAAAGGATACTATCAACACAGTGAAAAGGAAACCCACAGAATGGGAGAAAATATTTGCAAATTATGTTTTATAATTGATTGGTATCCATAATATGTATAAAAAAAACTTCTACAATTTGACAATAAAAACAAAGAACCCGGGGGATAGGAAGGGCAGCAGAATAGAATAGACATTATGATTGCTGTATGTATATAGATGACTCTATGACCAGTGTGATTCTGCAATCTTTACAATTAGAAAAATGAGAAATTATACCCCAATGATTCAAATGTATGAATTGCCAAGATCACTGTAATATCATGAATAGCTAATAAAAAAAAACCATAATGGTAACTAACTTAAAAAAAAAAAAAAGAACTTGAGAGAGAAAAAATTGGCATGGGATTTTGAACAAACATTTCTCCCAAGAAATGTCAGTATCACTAATCATTAGGGAAATGCAAATCAAAACCACAATAAGATATCATCTCATACCCCTAAGAATGACTACTATCAAAAAACTAGAAAATGACAAGTAAGGTGAAGATGTAGAGAAATTGGAACCCTGTGTATTTGTGTATTGCTGGTAGCATGTAAAATAGTTGGTGAAGCCACTAAAGAAAATGGCATGATTATTTTTCAAAACTTATGGCACCACTCTGGGTATGTCCCCAAAATAATTCAAGCAGGAAGATGAATATGTTCACAGCTGCATTATTTATTCATAATAGCCAAAATGTAGAAGCACCCAAATGTCTGATGAGTGGATTAAAAAAATGTCATATGTACATGCAATGGGATATTATTCAGCTGTTAAAAAAAAAAAAAAGGAAATTTGGGCAAATGTTACAACATGGATGAACCATTAGGACATTATGCTATCTGACTTTATGCTACGTATAACAAACCAGTAACAAAAAGACAAATGTTGTATGCTTCCTCTTATATAAGATACCCTGAGTAGTCAAATTCATAGAGGTGGAAATTAGAATGGTGGTTGCCTACCACTGTGGGGAAGAGGAATGCAGAGTCAGGGTTAAAGGACAGAGTTTTGGGGAAGATGAAAATGTGGTGGGGATGGATGTCGGTGTGGCTGTGTGACAATGTGAATGTGCTTAAGGCAGCAGAGCTATACATTAAAAAATGGCTGAAATGGTAATATTCTATTATGTACGTTTTATCACGTTTAAGAAGTCTAATATAAACATTCCTTAGTTAGAAAATGTCAAAAATGTCCTCTTATTCCAAGCTTGACTTACATTTTCAACATTCTTACTACTGCCTCAATGGAAGTGTTCCTTTTTAGCTGCCAAAATAGGGAAACTTTAATCTTTGATTTATAAGAGCAAAACAGAAGAAAAGAAATATCTTTGGACTTCAGCAGTTAGACTCGGGATTTACTCGTAGCCTTTAGGAAGAGAAACAAAAGGATGATACATAAGACTGTTCCACAATGATTATAGCCTCCTAGTCCGTAACAGTCACCTGCTGTGTGCCCAAGTTTCAAGTGACTCATGTTAATCTATCAGTAGTTTAAGAAATGGAAACATCCCAGAGATTAGGAGACTTGCTGCTGGACTTTAAAACTGAAGAACAGAATCATGTATCAAATAAGCCAGAAAAATCCATAAAAAGATAAGAGAATAATGTATTCATTTCAGAAGAGAAGGAAGAATAATTTAAATATTTTTTAAAGCAAGTACTGAAAAGCAAACATGAGCAATTTTTTACAGAACTCAAGCTAATACATGATTCTGAATCTAGATTTTACTTTGGAATAAAGTAACACACATACACTAATTCAGAGACAAAAGTAAGCAGTCACAAAATAAGACTCTTGGTCTCTCAAGGCTGAGCCCCATTGTGGAAGCCATCAAGCTGGGCAAATGCACATCGCATATGCTGTAGTTACCGCGTCTCCCCTCGCACAGCTGACTTTGCTAATTAATCACTTCGGAGCCTGTATGTGGCCTCTTCAGTGCTCCTCAACACAGCACTCCAGGCAATCACTATAAGCAATAGGAGCTGGCGCAGAGCCGAAGCCTGCTTGCCATGCCAGCACAGGGTGAGTGGGAGAGAAATTTGGGGTGGCCATGAATCACACAGAAAATATCCACTAAGACCTCTGGTACTGAAAAGAGGATGTCACCACACACACACAAGTATGTGCAGATTTACTGTTATGAAATCTGCTAATGTGAAGCAGCTACTTCTCTAAGCTTGTTTTAGACATGAATATTCAGTCAAGTCCTTGGTGATGTAATCAGCTCCACGGTTCTTTATATTACATATAGAGTTTTTGTGCTTGATAGGACTGAAGATTTGAGGGGCACAATTAGGGAGATATTCTTAAGAGTTTTGTTAGAAAAATAGTTTGCTAGCAAAGAAAACTGTCTGCAGCCAGAAAGGAAGGTGTCCAGATTGGCTAACTACCCACCCTCCGTCCCTCCAATTTTGCTGCATCCCTTCAGATTTCTACTCATGCTATATTCCCAACCATTCCCAGAGTCTAGCAGGCAGAATAGCGGGACAGGGAAATGGGGGTAGGCTTGCAAATGACAAAAGATTTTTTTCAGACAAGATCTAAACCAGCCTGCCACTGCTAGTAAAAGGATACTGACGAGAAGGCAGGGTGAAGGGTAGCTATTTTTTTTTTTTTCCTGTACAAAGAAAACTCAAGACCACAACTACTTTATCCAGTCACATCAAACTTTAAAGGGTTGTGTCATCTTTTTGTTGTTTTATTTTTTACCCTTAAAGATGGCCAATTTCAATAGAAAGAAGCACCATTCTTTATGTCATCCTTCTCAGATTACATCAGGTTAAAACCATTTAAGACTAAAGAGGGAAAAAAGCAATAAGATGTTATTTCATAATGTTTTAAACCTTTATTTTATTTATTTATTTTTATGTGGTGTTGAGGATTGAACCCAGGGTCTCGCATGTGCTCTACCGCTGAGCCACAACCCCAACCCCTTATAATTCTTTTAAATTGCTCACATTTGCTATTCTGTTCTGTTGACTGATACATTTTTTTTCTTACCAATGGTATGAAATTGGTACTATTATTTCTCTCAGTTTACAAATAAGGAAACTGAGGCACAATAAGGTCATGTCGAGCTGGTAAAGACATAAGGATCTGAATTTATGTATTCTGGTCCAGAGTCTCTGCTCTTGGCCACTGCACAAAAAGCACAGAGCACACCAGAGCATGCCTGTAATCCCAGCTGTTTGGGAGGCTAAGGCAGGAGGATTGCAAGTTCAAAGCCAGCCTTCAGGAACTCAGTAAGGCCCTAGGTAACTTAGTGAGATCCTGTCTCAAAAAGGGGGGGTGGTGCTGGGGATGTGGCTCAGCAGTTTAGCACCTCTGGGTTCAATCCCTAGTATCATTTAAAAAAGAAAAAAAAAAAACAAGGTGGTGGTTTTATTAATTTCAAATGTATGGGATAGGCCAGCTATGTGCTGTGTGTGTAGTTTCTCATTGGTTTCTTCCAAATACCAAATGAGATCAATCTTCCCCTTTTAGAAATGAAAAAACTGAGGCTCAGCAAAGTTTTAAGTAACTTACTGAAGGTTACACAACAAAAGGATTGCAAACATCAGGTATTTCTTGGGTGCGAACACAGTGCCGGTCACTCTTATAAACATTATCCCTTTAGTGCTCCCAACAGCCCCATGACCCAGGTACTGATTTTACAGCTAAGTAAAATAAGGCTTACAGAGAGGTTTGGTATTTTAATTAGGGTCCAATTAGTAAGAACAGAAATTCAAACTCAAAACAATTGAATCCCAAATCTCTGGTTTTCCCCTTCTGATATTTCTGTGAGTAAAATTGGTATCTCAACTACAATTTGCCAAGGCATTGTTTGGGGATTACAAAGAGGATTCATTTCCATTTAACAAGCTTATATTATACTGAGAGAGAATAACTATTAGAATCACTATCATGTCCACGTATTTAATCATCAACTATTCCGTGAGGTCCTTAGTATGTGTGGGACACTGAACTATTCTAAGCAAGGATGTAGCATGGAACCAATGAGATAGATTAACAAAAACAAAACAACAACAAAAAACTCCAAAACTCTGCCTTCCCATCCTAACAACCTTGAGAGAGATAATATATAAGATAAACAAGAGAAAGTATACAGCAGCACTAGGAAGAAAAAGCAGCCTATAGGAGGATTAGAAATCAAGACAGATTGTGGTCATTTCCTGCTCTTTGCCAGACCATGAGTCAAGCAGCATGCTTCCAGTCACCTGCGAACACAAACTGGCCCCTTGCCTTTCTAAATATGTGATAGACCCCCACTGAGAACCAGAGGGAGACCACAGTTTCTTACCATTCTCTCAGGCAGTAAACAATCTATCTGGCTTCTATTGGAACAATTTAATGTTGTCCTTTGGCTTCAGTGACAGCACAATATCTTGACTCCCCTCCTACCTCCTGACTTTGGTTTGGGTCCACTGCTCCTGGCAACCTTGGTTATAATTGGTTCCTGATGTGGGAAAAGGAAACCAAGGATACCCTCATTGCAGTTGCTTGAATCATAGCCCACATTGGGGCATGTCTGGGACTGCTGCAGGAGGAGTACAAAGGCAGAAGCCCTCATACCACCAGGTTCATGCTTTCAAGGCCTCTTGATAAAAATATGCAACTTTTTAAACAGGTTTAAAAGCACATTCAAGTTTGGGGACAATTTCTTGAAGGAATCCTTGCTTTTCTTCTCATTATAATGCTACTCCTTGAAATCTTATCTGTTGATGCAGTGCCAATGATCCTATCCATGTAAATGAGACCCAATTTACACATTCAGCTTCAAGATAATCACCTTAGCTTCAGTACCCAATTTCAACCTCTCATGGATCTCTCCCTAGATGTGTCCAAAATACAACTCTGCACTTTTCTGAGGGACTCCTTCTTACTGTTTCTACTACTTCTCATTTCATTAGTAGCCCAGAAAGGGGGAAAACAAAAACAAAAACAAAAGCCTTTTCTCTTAATCTTCAAAAATCAATCAATTTCTGAGATCTTCGGAATCCACTTTTGCAGATGCTTTTGATCACATCACGTTCTTTCCAATTTCTATAGATTTACTTCTTCAGTGGCTTCGCGCATCACTTTTCCCCATGACAAGTCTCTCCATTAACTCATTATAGCTACAATCAGTAGCAAATTATTAATGCCACCATTCCAGGTATTTACCATGGGGATGGAAATTACCATAGAATACTGATTTAAGAATAAGAATTAAGTGTGATATTATGTTAAACATCAATCATAATTCGTAACACATAAGACGAATTAAATAAATGTCATTTCTACTTCCTTTTGTCTTATTCTCATTTTCTGTGGAATCAAATAGGAACCTGGCATGTAGGAACTCGTGCACTCTGCTTAGTTTTCCAGCTATGCCCACAAGATATTTCTGTAGCTGTACAGTCTGAGTATGGCCAAACTGGAGCATGCAGCATTCTTTGATTTGGCCTGGCTCTTTGCACCCTTTCTATCCCTTCCATTCTGATGAACACTTCCCATCAACACTTCCCACTTCCTACCATCCTAGGCCTGCCTATACCTTACTGATCCTCAAAAGTTTAACATCTCCATAGCCACCTGTCCACGGAAAGTCTTCCCTAAGCCCTCACGCATGTGACATTGTCCCTCTCTTTCAGTACCCAGAAACCATCAGCCTACTGTGACAGCATCTTTCTCTCAAGTTCTAAAGATGGAGTGCCTGGCAATGTATCAGAAAGTAGGGACACAAAAGTGAAGAACTATTCTTGTAATGTCATCATTGTTATTATCTGGTACTCATTTTATTCTAAGTATATTATAAACATGAAAGTGAACCAGCACTGATTGTAAATTCTTTGATGTCACAGTCTGTAAATTACTCATCTTTTACCTTACAGGAGCACTACAGGAACTATTATTATACTTTGGTACATGATATAAATTTAAATTTGGTGACATCATAATAATTTTGTATATTTCAATAACATTTTATTCCAGAGAATCTAAAAGGGTTTCATAGAACAAAATTAACTATTACTTAAAGTATCAGAGAAATAAGTATCATTTGTAAATTTTTAGACAAAAATTATACAGCAATTTTATATATGAAACTTTAATGTGATTCAAATATACAAAACTAGGAATAAAATTTAGAGTCTTTAGACACCAATTCCCAAAACCTCAAAGTCTAAATAATACATCAAAACAATGACTAAATAAGAATTAAGCACTCAAAGAAACCCTCAAAACCTTATGCTACTCTCCTTTATTATACATTTCTAAAAGTCTTGTAACTGGAAATCACTATGCTATATGCAAACAAATTAAAATGAATAAAGAACAAATTCACAGAACAAGGTCCCTGATATAGTGTTAAAAAACAAAGCTTATTAATCAGAGGGATGAGTCAAAGGTAAAATGTGAAGAGAATCTGACAGAAACTCCTCTGTACTCAACAGCTCTACCAGGAAATAAGTTAGAATCACAACCCTCCTTAACAAAATTATCAAAAATAATACCAATTAAAAGTGAATTATCGGGGCTGGGGATGTGGCTCAAGCGGTAGCACGCTCGCCTGGCATGCGTGCGGCCCGGGTTCAATCCTCAGCACCACGTATAAAGATGTTGTGTCTACCGAAAACTAAAGAATAAATATTAAAATTCTCTCTCTCTTAAAAAAAAAAAAAGTGAATTATCCAGTAGCTTAGATACTATCAATATACAAATACATGCTCAGAGAGTGGAAATAAGTTGTAACATCTCTAAAGTTATCATTTCTTGAATCTGGTACTTCCAAATGAATTTCAATTCTGAAATCAACAAGGCAGAATTAAATAAGGATGAAGAGCCTATCTACGTTTGGGACTTCAAAAGTTATGATGAAAAAATCAGTAATTTAACTCTTCAATTTCTTGTATTAAGTAGCACAAGCATAACTAAAAATTGACAGATAGTACACACTGATTTTAAGATACTAAAAGCTGTCAATTTGTTTTCCTTGAAAGCATAACCAATACCACTTACTTTGATAGGAAGTCTCACCCTTAATAAACAGGCCTTTAAATGAAGTGTCTCACTAAATGATTAACAAAAAAAATATTCACAAAAAATTATAAAAAAGGAAAGAATCATTGAAATTACTGGAATACAAACTGGAGAGTGAACAAAGCAAACCTTTTACTGGGAAATGCCACACTATCTAATTTCCTATGATAGGTGATGATCAAGATAAAACAGTAATGTTACATAAAAGATGGATCTTCAAATCAAATCCCATCCCTTGCTTACACAACAATATGTTTTTATACAAAAAAATAAAGAAGTGACAAAAGCACGTGCCTGTTCCATAGGAGATGGAAAAGGTTAGGATGTCGCAAACAGTGAATGTGATGGCAAAACACAACAGAGGAAACCTAGTCTTCATTTAGTAAAATGTGTAAATTCAAGTTAAATTTAAAATTTCATATAGCATAAGATACTTATAGTAAAAGAAATTAGCAAGCACCTTACATTTTATCAAAGCCTGAAATTAAGATAATTTTAAGAATAGCCAATATTTATTGCATACTTAGGAAGTGCCAAGCCCAGTACAAAGCACTTTACACATACCTTGTTAGTAACAACCCTATGAAGTAGATATTTACAACATCTCCTGCTTTGTGGTAGGTGTCAGAGTGTGGTTTCAAATCCAGAGGCTGACTTGGAACTTTAAACTCTATGATGTATACTATATTACCTTTCATGTACCTTTAATGATCAAGCACATGCCTGGATAATTAATATGCCTGATGCCCTGGTCCTATAGGAGTAACCATATGGATTTTTAAAACCTGCATGTTAAAAACAGTTTCACATGAAGGAGAGAGAACACGCAGAGCGGTTATAATTGGTTCCTGATGTGGGAAAAGGAAACCAAGGATAACCTCATTGCAGTTGCTTGAATCATAGTCCACACTGGGGCATGTCTGGGACTGCTGCAAGAGGTGTACAAAGGCAGAAGCCCTCATACCACCAGGTTCATACTTCTGAGGCCTCTTGATAAAAATATGCAACTTTTAAACAGGTTTAAAAGTACATTCAAGTTTGGGGAGGGATCAGGGATAAGGGGCCAGTAGATACAAATGCTATCTAGCTAAAAATCAGATGGTGGCGAATGTGGGAAGAGGGGGAAAGGACTAAGAAGTCTGTTGCAACTGCAGCCTGTATGCAGCAGGGACTACATTACTTTTTTTTTTTTTTTTTTTTTTTTTTTTAAGAGAGAGTGAGAGAGGAGAGAGAGAGAGAGAGAATTTTTAACATTTATTTTTTAGTTCTTGGCGGACACAACATCTTTGTTGGTATGTGGTGCTGAGGATCGAACCCGGGCCGCACGCATGGCAGGCGAGCGCGCTACCGCTTGAGCCACATCCCCAGCCCCGACTACATTACTTTTATCCTCAGGGAAATGAAGTAGTACATCATCAGAATACTCATTCTCAGGTATATGGTATGCATCTTTTTCACAAAAAGAAAGAGCCATTGTTAATGCCTGTTATAGAACTAATAAGGTGAGCCTATAATCTGTACTACTAGTTTTAGTTTTCCTTTTGTTCTAAAAATTAAGGGCGTAATTCTTGTTGAATTAAGGCTGTTGACTACATGAGTCGTCCAAGGACCAAACATACAGGTAGGTAGATGTCTACTCAGTGCATGTAAGGCAAGTGCTCTTCCACTGAGATACATCCAGAAGCTAATTATCTTTCAAATAATTTTAAGTGCCAACCTAGCTGCAAGGGATTTTCTTAGGTCCAACTAAACATTCACACTCACAACACTATCACAGGCAACACATGACAATCTCCTGAGAAGGATCCAGGGTAGGAACAGTGCTAGCCAGCACAGGGAACCATCAGGCACTGCTGGGCTATGGAAGTGGCAGTTTAGCTCAGTTCACAAGAGGTAGGTGCTCCCTTTGAAGTTTCCAGTTCCATGATAACCTATCTCTTTTAACAATTTCACAGGCAAACCTCCCAAGGTTCCCCTGAGGGAAGTACTCATTTGCAAGAGTCAGTAGAGGAAGGATAGCATCTTCAAAAAATGGTGCTGGGAAAACTGGAAATCCATATGCAACAAAATGAAACTGAATACCCTTCTCTCACCATGCACAAAAGTTAACTCAAAATGGATCAAGGGGCTTGATATCAAATCAGAGACTCTGCGTCTGATAGAAGAAAAAGTTGGCTCCGATCTACATATTGTGGGGTCGGGCTCCAAATTCCTTAATAGGACACCCATAGCACAAGAGTTAATAACAAGAATCAACAAATGGGACTTGCTCAAACTGAAAAGTTTTTTTCAGCAAGAGAAACAATAAGAGAGTTAAATAGGGAGCCTACATCATGGGAACAAATTTTTACTCCTCACACTTCAGATAGAGCCCTAATATCCAGAGTATATAAAGAACTCAAAAAATTAGACAGTAAGATAACAAATAACCCAATCAACAAATGGGCCAAGGACATGAACAAACACTTCACAGAGGAGGACATACAATCAATCAACAAGTACATGAAAAAATGCTCACCATCTCTAGCAGTCAAGGAAATGCAAATCAAAACCACCCTAAGATACCATCTCACCCCAGTAAGATTGGCAGCCATTAGGAAGTCAAACAACAACAAGTGCTGGCGAGGATGTGGGGAAAAGGCTACTCTTGTACATTGCTGGTGGGACTGCAAATGGGTGCGGTCAATTTGGAAAGCAGTATGGAGATTCCTGGGAAAGCTGGGAATGGAACCACCATTTGACCCAGCTATTGCCCTTCTTGGACTATTCCCTGAAGACCTTAAAAGAGCGCACTACAAGGATACTGCCACATCGATGTTCATAGCAGCACAATTCACAATTGCTAGACTGTGGAATCAACCCAGATGCCCTTCAATAGATGAATGGATAAAAAAAATGTGGCATTTATACACCACGGAGTATTACGCAGCACTAAAAAATGACAAAATCATCGAATTTGCAGGGAAATGGATGGCACTAGAGCAGATTATGCTTAGTGAAGCTAGCCAATCCCTAAAAAACAAATACCAAATGTCTTCTTTGATATAATGAGAGCAACTAAGAACAGAGCAGGGAGGAAGAGCAGGAAGAAAAGATTAACATTAAACAGAGACTTGAGGTGGTAGGGAAAGGAAGAAAAAAGGGAAATTGCATGGAATTGGAGGGAGACCCTCATTGTTATACAAAATTACATATAAGAGGTTATGAGGGGAAGGGGATAATAAACATGGAGGGAAATGAATTACAGTAGATGGGGTAGAGAGAGAAGATGGGAGGGGAGGGGAGGGGGGACAGTAGAGGATAGGAAAGGTAGCAGAATACAACAGTCACTAATATGGCAGTATGTAAAAATGTGGATGTGTAACTGATGTGATTCTGCAATCTGTATTTGGGGTAAAAATGGGAGTTCATAACCCACTTGATTCTAATGTATAAAATATGATATGTCAAGAGCTTTGTAATGTTGTGAACAATCAAAAAAAGAGTCAGTAGAGCCCAGAGCTAGGGCTCCCCCATCAGGTATTACATTCTGTTTATCCTCCTATCAAGATGCAGTTTATAAGTCAGGGGTCATTTTTACCGTACACTATGGAATATACAATATATGTGTTGCCTACAATTGTACTGATACAGTCTTATCAGGTTACCAAAAGAATAGAGGATTTAGAGCAAAGACTAAAATTTTCAATCTGAAGTATTTGAACTATATCAACATCCATGAGTCAATATGAAAAATGTGACCCATTAGAAAAGTGGCAAAATATGGAGAATGAAATTCACCAAATATATTGTTATATTGTGTGTAGATGTAATAATGAATTCCACTACTATATGTAATTATGATGTAACACATTTTAGAAAGGCCCATTAAAAATAAAGAGCAAACTCATTAAACATTTGTTTTGTCCAAATACTTTCTAAAATTTGTTTAAAATTACAAGAAAAAATCATATGTTCTACAACATAGCCTAACAGCGTTAACACCCAAGAGAAATTCTCATAGGGATAAGGCCACAAAAATGTCCATTGCCAGAAATAGCTATCACAAAACAAACAAACAAACAAACAAAAACACAAACTGTTAATCTAGAGGAAAAAAGATAAACTGTGTATGTTCATATAACGGAATATTATACAACATTAAACAAAAAATTTATAGGGAAAAGATAAGTTACAAAATACTACAGATAGTATATTATTTAATTAAGCTTTAAAATCTAGAAGATTATATACAATATTACAAGCAATTAGATATACATACAAAAATTTTAAAGGCCTATATAAAATGAACACATTCGGGTGTCAGTTATCTCTAAGAAGGAAAAAAAGAATGGTAATAATAATAACAACAACAATAATAATAATAATAAAGGAGGTAAAAAAATAAAGTGTATGGAGTGAATGTTTGTGTCCTCTCCAATATTCATTCATTAAAGTCCTCTGGGAAGCAATTAGGTTTAGACAAGGTTATGAATGAAGGTGGGTTCCTCTTGATGGTTAGTGCTTTTAAGAAGGGATCAGGTGGACCCCTTCTTTTTCCTTGCCTTATGAGAATATGGCAAGAAGACCACTGTCTGCAAGGCAGAAGAAGGTCCTCATCAGAATTCATGTTAGTATTCTGAACTTAAGGCTTTCCAGCCTCCAAAACTGTGAGAAATAAATGTCTACAGTTTAAGCTACCCCTTCTATAGTATTCTGTTATAGCAGCCCAAATTAAAGCAGCAAGTGCTATCGTTTTTAATTGTTAAAAAGCAAAAGACAACTAAATTCAGATTAAGATAATAATATGCTTTAGTTCTCAGTCTGAACAAACAAAGATGATGCTGGCTCTCAGATAACAATTTTAAAACTATTATCCTGTATGTATTTCTCTTGGAGTCAGAAGGAATGTATGTGTGTGTATGCACATTTTATATATTATAAAAGGAAAACTTCTTAACCCAGGGTTTAAAGGCCTCAAGTCCCGGTTCAGCTTTATTTCTAACTGTACCTTCCACTACTCTAGGTCAATGGCTCCCTCTGCCTATGCTGCTGTGTTCCAAGTCCTGTGTGACAAGCTTTGCTCATCCCCACCCTCTTCTCTGGTCATGCTGTGTCCTTGCCTGGAAGACTTCCCATTACAGAACAACCTTCCTCTGAAAATCTGAACTTTAGTTTGTCTTCTAAGGTCTTACTCCAAGTCTTGGATACTCTAAAACCCCCTCCATTAACCAGTTCACCCTTATTTGGACTCATGTGCATAGTCACTCAATAAATATTTATTGGGTGACAAGCATTGTGATATAGTCCTGGGGGTATTCATAGGATGCTTATCTATACTATTTATGAATTAAATACTGATTTAATCTTTATGGTAATGTATATGTCCACTTCAAATATAATCTTGTTATAAACAGTACTTTATAAATGGTCAGGGCTCAGCATATATTTCTGGCTAAATGAATATTAAGTGATGGTAGAATAGTCTAATTTTTTTAACCCCAAAACATTTAATGCTTATCCTTACAGCTTTTGATGCTTACAACATTTCCCTGTGATGTATACATTTATGCAAGAGAACAATGGACTTGGAGTCAGAAGGAATGTGTGGAGCTTGGGCTCCATCATGTACTACCTCTGGCCATATTACTCCATCTGTACTAACAAAACGAGAATATGTATACCTGAGAAAGCTTTCATGATTGTTATGAGAAATAAGTAAATTGGAAAAAGAACTGCTACTGTGCTAGAAGACTACCCAGCACTCATTCGTTTATTCAGTGGTATTTATAAGTCTATTCTCAAGAGATGCCAATATCTTCACTTCCTTAAAGAAGAGTTTATAAAGATGCATTCATTTCCTTTCTGCCAGGTGACAGAAATGCTGACTTTCACTTAAAAGAAAAAAATAAATAATTAAGTCAAAATATTTTATTTAGATGTTACATAATCATCTCTAAGGCCATAAAATCATTCTATTTTTAAAATGTCTTTATTCAATTTATCACCTAAAGTACAAACAGTAGGTATTTATAGCTCTGTTTTAAAAAATAGTGTTTGGAAAAGAATAGAAATTGATGAAGCTTCAATCAATAAAATGTCCATTCTCTTTTTCATAAAATCATTTGACCTCCTGTTTGAAGCAGAATACATGGGAGTTCATTAGTGATTAGTTTAACTGGCCTACCTGTTTTTTCAGAAGAACTACTAACCTGTTTCTACTAGACATAGTTGTCCATCTGAAAAAGCAGCTACATTTTTTATTTTTAAAAATTTATTCTAATTTGTTATATGATAGCAGAATGCATTTCAATTTATAGTACACATATATAAGCACACTTTTTCATATCTCTGGTTGTACACAACGTAGAGTCACACCATTCGTGTCTTCATACATGTTTTTAGAGTAATACTTTAAAAGCAGTTTCTACAATTGAAGTCTACTCTTGTGACAATCCTTTGGAGCTCATATTTTAAACCACTTGGAGAAATAAGTTGAAGATATAGTTTCAATGCTTAAACCATTCTTTGCTCTTTATCCTATCTTAATATTCAAAGCCACATCTCTCCCAATCATTTGTGCCCTCAACCTCTCAATTATCCCTCTGTTTCAGCCACATGGGGAAATCACTGTCTATCCCTGAGATCTACCCCCAGAACACTAATTTCAAGTAGACCAACTAGCCTATGTTTGGGACGTCCCAATATACCTTCTGAATCTAACAACACTTAATCTGGCCATTTTGATGTGATGTGGCAACAAAGAGAAATATGTGCATTTAACATTCACTTTATAGGTGAAATCTTACATTAGGCACCATTGGACCATTTTTTTTTTCCTATACCTTTTCTTCCTGGCTCATCTTTTCTATAATACGAGGCAAGATTAGGTAACTACTATACAATGCTTAACATTATGGGCTCTTGTGCCAGAGTAGTTCAAATTCTAGCTACACTGGATAATCACTGTGTTATCTTAGAAGAGTTGTTAACCTTTTCTTTTCCTATGAAAGAGCAATGATAATCTTTGCCATTTCACAGGGTTATTATGAATCTGGAATGAATCAGTACAAATAAAACAGAATAGTGGCTAACATGAAGTCCATACAAGTTCTGTATTTTTAATAGGAAGTAATACCAATTACTGGAGAAATAAGTTGAAGGTATAGTTCAATGCTTAAACAATAAGGATGACCAAGTCTCTTTCTGGTTAGCAGGTTCTTCTAAGCTCAAAAAAGTAAAAATATTAGTTATATCCTTAGCTGACATGTAAGGATAAATATTTATAGAGTTCCCCAACCAGGCTTATTATTTTAATATGGAAAATGTTTGCCAGAAAAAAATATGGAAAATTAAAAGAGCGGGGGACACATATATGTCCACTATATAAAAATGCTATTTAATAGTGATATATTTACTTCCACAGATTTTTAAGACCAAAACATAATTTTTATATTTATTTTTTAGTTTTAGGGGGACATTATATCTTTATTTTATTTTTATGTGATGCTGAGGAATGAACCCAGTGCTTCATGCATGCTAGGCAAGCACTCTACCAATGAGCCACAATCCCAGCCCCAAGACCCATTTTGGCCTTTGACAATATAATTTTTATGAACACCATTAATATTCCAAGTTGAGTTTGTATATCTAAAGCAAACCTAGGAAGAACTTGTTGTAATGACTGCAATTGTGAAACTGATTTTTACTTTAACATATAAGCACACAGTAGTCAGGATCTGCACACATGGGTGTGAAGATTATTTCCTACAGTACAAACACTGGTATCTTTCTAATGTCTGGCAATTCCAAAAGCTGAGTGAGGCAACACAATAATAAATTTGAGAGGAAAAATACTGAATAAAGTTATGGCTTCAGCTTAAATGCTAATTTTCATAAAAGTATTTCTAATTTTTCACTAAGAACCAAGATGAATTAGCCAACAACTTTAATCAACTTACAAAATATACATTTTTCATTTCAATTTAAGGTAAGTTCATCTAAATTCACCCACAATAAAAATGATGTGTAATGTGCCTATATTGAGACTTAATTTTCCACCTAATAGCTTAAGGATGCTTTAGGTTATCAGAAAGACTACACACACATACACACACACACACACACCTTCACTGAAATCCAATTACTATTTCCCTCAGATTTAACATATATCACTTTGATTGACATATAGCAACAAATGGAAATGTTTCATCATTTACAAAAACAATTAAGGAAGCAGCATGGTTTGATAAAAGGAGCCACTGAATCTAGATTCATGTCCCAGCATGGCCTAAGACGATGTAACAGCCAGAAAATCATTTACTAACTCTAGGTCCTGACTTTAAAGTGCAGTCCTTGAATTATATGATTCCTGAGCCCTCTTCTTGCTCTTAAGTAAAGACAGTAAGAAATAAAGTGATAACAGTGTCAACTGGCCTGTAAATCACTGGCTGCCACAAGAGAGAGCCTTTTGTTGATGTACGTCATGTCCTAACATCTAGAATTACGTATAGTGCTGTCCTACTCTGTGCTTCTTTTCTACATAAATGGATTGTTTAATTTAAAAGTGAAAAACAAAAATGGAAAATCCAGCTTTAGTCTTTTCCGCAACCATGGTCCCCTGACTCCTTTTAATGAAAACAACAAAACTGAAATGAAATGTGGAGTAGCTCTCATGAAGAAACTTATATTTTCTGGTATATAAGAAACCTATCTTGAAATCTGCCTAATCAACAGACATTAATACTGTCTGTTCAAATAAGTACGTTTGCATGGTTAATAAAAAAATTATATAAAATCATGCTTGAATTCATTTATTTTGAACATATACCTGTAAGCAGTTTAAAGGTAAAGACAACAGTGCTTAATTACCTACCCCATATTTGTTTTTTTTTAAAAAGTACTGCTCTCAGTTTTCAAAGTACATTAAATTAGCAACTGAAATTCAATGAATGTACTTTAGAATGCTAATTTTGTTAATTTTTTGTTTGTAATATGCAGTAAATAAAAAGGAAGGTATATGTTAAAAGTATATCTTGGCTCATTTAAAGAGCAACACAGGCAGATGCTTTTTTAAAAACAATCTTTTTTTAAAGCACAGAGGGAGCTTCTGTTTGCCAGCTTTCAAATAAACATTCATTTCAGATCTTGCTACGTTTTTCTTTTAATTAATAGAAAATAATAAAGTCAAAGAAATGGGGACAAGGTAAACACCAGAGTACTGTAGAGGACACTGAGCTTATTAACATTATTTTTTTTATGTTTCAACTGAATGTAGCTCTAGTGGGTGTGCTGGTTGTAAAACTTTAAATGCTATGCCTACATGAAGACTATGTAATACTCTTTTCTTTTGTGTTCCCTAATGGAAAAACTGAGATCCTTTCTCCTTTTAAAATTAAATGTTTTAAGGGTTGGGGTACAAACAGCTCAGTGATAGGGTGCTTTCCTAACCAGTGTGAGGCCATGGGTTCCATACCCAGCACCACAAAACAAACAAACAAAGGCTTTAATGAAGTAAGATTCAGAGAACACTCACTTTTTTCAAGTTGAAAATTACTAAAGGCTGCTCTCACTGCTCTACAATAATTAAATGCTTTCCAAAGTTGTGTTACATGCTAGTGCTCTCACCATCAAAAAGCCAAATAAGAATCACACTAGCACTTTGCTCTGCAAGGCTTCAGGAAAGAGTGCACCACAGCACAGAAATGTCTAGGTCTTTGCCACTGTTGAGATGGACAGAAACACCTTGGCAAACAAGAATGCCTGATGGGTCATTTGCTTCTGATGCCAGGGGCTTCACATTCTTGCTCACAACTCAGGTTTGCTAATGCAAGCTTCTATATATTAACTAGTAGACTTTTCTCTTGTCCCTGAATCACACTGCCTGATGAGGAAGTTACTAGCTAAAACCTTTCACTCTCCACTTAAAAATATTTTCTATAGGAAAAAATGTTTAGATATCCTAGTAGATTGAAAATGGAGTCTGAAAAACTGTAGGGAGTCTACATACATGTCTAATAGCCAGAAAACCAATATTAAAATATACTTATTTTTTGTCAACTTATAGAAATTTACATACAAACACTTGAAAAATTAAAGTTTTAAAAATAAACACACTCTTGGTATTTTGAAATGTGTTCAAACTTGGCAGCCTATGATATCTCTGAAGCATCAAGCTTTCTCACCTTTTCTTCTCCAGTCTTTAAATTGTCTGAAAACTTTTAAAACTAGTATTCTGCTACAGGTACAGACATGGCTAAAATGCATTGATTCATCCTAGAAGGAGGGATGTTTACAGAAATTAAGCCAGATTCAGTCAAAGAAAAGCACATGCTTCAACATGAAAAACCCTACCCCTCCTCCAAAGCTTTCTCAGCAGTGTGTCTAACTGATCTGCATGTCTACACTTCTACTCTTCCCTTAATTCTTCTGTCATTTTTCAGTTTATATTATCATGCGCTTCCAACTTTTTCCCTTTGATAAGAATAATTCCAAAACGCTAAAGCGAATTTTTTCTGACCACAAATTTAATACAGTAGTCTCTTAAGTGATTGGTCTAAAAGCAGAGAATCCCTTTGCTCCACCTCCTAACATCTGTCACAAGAGTCAGATTACAAATCAACCCAAATGAGGGGATCAAGGGGCATGTATGTGAAGAGGGAACACAGGGAAAAGGAAAACCTAATGGTGAGGTCATTAGGAGAAAGCATCATAATTTCTAATCTATGATACAATTTGGACAAAGAGACTGTGTTAGAATAACATGAATCTGAATGATAAGGTTAAAAAAAAAAAAGAACTTAGATTTCCTAAGTAAAAATCCTCTTTGGAGTTGTAAAATAATCACAATTTTACTATTCAATTTATAGATATTTATTAAAATGTAAAATGTAATAATTTATTATTTGCAATGCAGAAAACTAACCCTTCATTGCCCTGTTTGTTTTTTCTAAAAAAAGTCATCTCTAAAGCCATCAGTAATGGTAAGAAAATGACTTTATTTTTTGATAGTTTGTATTTTAAAAACTAATCCATGAATGGACTTTAATAGCTTGATAAATTAACATTATTTCAATGGGGAAAAACCCACATATTTCTATTTTTAAATGATTAGATGAAGTCAGTAGACATCTGAGAATCTAAGTTTAAATGGTTTTAACTTACAACTTTATGCCAAAAAAAAAAAAAAAAGTTGTGACAGGGAAGAAATAAAGTAACAATAAAACTTATGAAACGCTGTTCTTATTTGGTATTTGATGGTTTTCTAATATACAAAAGTACCTCAAAAAGAATCCAGGTCCAACTTTACACTATTAAAATACAAAAGTTTCCAAAGTACAGAGAGTAACCTGATCATAACCTTTCTGTTGCGAAGACAGAAAGGCTACTCTATGCTAAATCTTGCCATCTATAGGTGCTTTACTCAACTCCAAGTTGGGGTGGGGGGTGTATGGGGGTGTGTTTTAAGTATGGTCAAAAGTTTATATTTTTATTTTTTAAATATCTTTATTTTATTTATCTGTCTATTTATTTATTCATTTAAGATGGTGCTGAGGATCGAAACCAGTGCCTCACACATTTGAGATAAGCACTCTACCACTGAGCTACAACCCCAACCCAAAAGTTTATATTTTTAAAAAACTAATTATCATTCACAAAATTCCTTTACTTTATGTCATCTTTGAAAAATTCTCTGAACTGGAGTACTATCCAATTATAAAACTGCTTAAATTATCCCTACACCCCAATCCATTTCTCTTTCGTATCATGGATGGATCCAGCCTTTAATCATAAAGCAAATAATATTTGTTTCTGTATTTAACAAAAGGATTGACAGTTCCCCCTGAAATAACTCTCCCCCCAAAACTGTTTTTAGGATATAGCAAGTACTCCAAGACTCCTTTACAAACCACTGGGGGCTGTCAACCCAACAACCCACATAAAATGTAAACTAAAAAAGTTCTGCACTTGGGACTCAACCCAATCATTACTGGATGAGCTCTATCATAATCAAGATGCTTGCCATCCGCCTCCTCTAGCATTCACAATGACATACGCACATATCAGCACCCACAATTCAGACTTGGGGTAAAGAATGGCCACACTAGGTGACACCATTGCCAGACCAAACAGATTTATGCCACAATTAAATGCACTAAAATTTCTATGTATTTAAAAACTCATAAGTCTAATTAAAAAAAGGCATTTACACCCAGCCAGTAGCTGACCTATAGTTCTAATCAATTTAAACTCACAGCTAATCTAAAATTCAGAATGCATATAAACATGTCATTTTCTGAAATTCCCTCATTCTAGTCCTTGAAAAGAAATGAAAAAGCACTAATATATAGTTGCAATTTGATTTATAAAAAGGTTGTATTTCTAAAAATATTATATAAATCATGTAAATTTAAATCTTATTTTCACTATAAGAGGGAAATGCAATATTTAAAAGAACCCTGCTGAGTCCTCTTTATAAACTGAATAAGCAATACAAATGATCACCTCCTACTTAAATTATTTTCTATGTATGAATATATTAAAATAGGTTAAATCTACATTGTATTACTCTAATTTAAGAAATAAAAACCAGCTAAAAGAAGAACAAGTTCGGTGGAGAGAATATGAAAGAAATTTGGAATTAATGTTTCTAATTAGCAAGGGCTTTCACAGACTTAGAAGCAAAATTTTCCTTTCCTGATTAATTAGAACACCAACACAAAGAACTAGACTCTAATTGGCAGTTCTTCCAGAGAAACAGAATGGGACAGATGCAACCAACAGGAGAATATTTTCTTCAATGAAAAAACTGTACCAAAATCCTGTGTTATAGATGTATAGATAATTGCCAGTAGTTCTTACAACTAAACAACACTTTTGAAAATTACAAAGGCTGTGTAGCTAGTGGTATAGCAGAAATATTGTGACCAAAAAATAAAGTCACTAGGCTCAAATTAACATTGAACTTTGCAAAGAGCTTTTTGTTAACTTAAATGTAATGTAAAATATTGACTGAGGAGATCTTTAAAAGATCTAGAATTGTCCCTCTCTGAACAACTCCCTAATAGGCATATTTCAATATTTGCCCTTAACTTTTAACAGGAGGATTTCACAGTGCACTTGAAGAATACCAAGATACAAAGTAGACTGCTATTGTGAAATGGATATGCCTAAATTAATGAAAAGAGAAAGAAATTAAGAAAGAAATTTGGGACAGGACCCATAACAGCACTGCAATTAAAAAGATAAGGAAAGGAAATTCTCAAGAAAGACAAATATATCCTCCAGCCTCTAAGACAAGGGGCAGGCTGGGGGAGGGGAGATCATAACATTAGAGAATAGCAAATTAAAGGAATTTAAGAAGCAAATTTTAAAACGCTACAGCAAAGATTTTTGAATGCCATATTTCAAATATAAGTATACCTATTAGCCTTCAAACAATTCTCTGAAATTCCAATATAAAGACCTTTAAAAACATCATCTACATGTATTTTGTGAAGTTAAAATTTTTGTTTGATTTTTTCATTCTTTTATTAGTCACTACCTTACATTCTGCTGTCTCATTCTAAAAGTAAAATAATTTCATAATTAATAACAAATAACACAACTTAAATAAAGGAAAATACTTTGTTTTAAAAAACAATTTCTAAGATTCTCTTTAAACAGAAGTTGGAGGATTTCTCCACCTGCTGCTTTCCCGTTTTCTCCTCAATGCCAACCATGGGCAAAACCTCTCACTTCTCATTTCCTCAGTCTGCTCATCTAAAACAAAAAAAGTCTGGTTCCCTGTCCCCAACACTGGTGTAGTAACAATATAAAAACAAAACAAGAAAAAGGGCCAAAAAATGGTTTGCAGAGCATGTGTGAAATAAAGTATAAATGACAGAAGCTGCCTAAGAGTTGAGTGATGCTCAACTGCCTAAATTTTCTTCTGAAACCCTGTTACACATTATTATTATCCCTTACCTTTCCAGTTTTTCCAAAGTAATAATCTCTTCTTTCTTCTTCTTGCCCTAACTTTAAAAAAACTCATGGTTCATGAGAAATTTTTTACAGGTTCTTCTCTAAAGATGTTCAATTCACTATGTCTTTCAGTTAAACGAAACTAATCCTGAATTTTATTTAGTACCGAAAAAAATCCTATATTTTAATTTGAAATCTTAAAAATCCTTTGGTTCCTGTCTTTTTTAAGTTGTTGATGGATCTTTATTTTATTTATTTATTTATATGTGGTGCTGAGGATCGAACCCAGTGCCTCACACATGATAGGCAAATGCGCTACCACTGAGCCACAACCCCACCCTCCCTGTCTTTTTAAATGTTGCTCTTTGGTAAAATTAATAGCAGTATACCGGGATAGAAGGTAAGTAAAGACATTTTACTTCTATAATAAACAATTTCACAAAGCTATTTTTAATATTCATCTTTAAGTCATGAATATTTTTATGTGGATTTGTTAATATCTGGATCTTACATTTCTTTTTTTTAAATGAATGCTTTAATTTACCCATTTTCCTATTGTTAGGCATTTTTTCCAGTTTTTCACTATTTTCTCACTGCTATTTTCATGTGTTCCTTATGCCTGATTCCACCAGTCAGTTTTCTGTATTCTAAATAAACTAAAGTGACTTTAGTCCCATATTTATATTTTTATAACAGCTTAAGACATAATTCACATCCCATACAACCCATCCATTTAAAAAGTACAATTCAATGCTTTGTAACCAACTCTACAATAAATTTTAGAACATTTTCAACATTTACAAAATGAAGCCCCAATTCCATTAGCAGTCAGTTCCATTTTCCTCTACTCATACTTCTAGCCGTAGGCAACCATTAATCTAGTTTCTATCTCTGTAGATTTGCCTATCCTGGACACTTCATATAAATGAAATCATACAATATGTGACCTTTCATTATTAGCTTCTTCCAGTATGATGTTTTTCAGGCTCATCTATCTTGTAGTATATATGAGTATTTCATTTATTTTTATTGCTAAATAATATTCCATTGATGTAATATAGCATATTTTATTTATATATTCATCAGCTAATGAACAACTGGAATGTTTTCATTTTGGAGCTACAATAAATAATGCGGCAATGAACATTCCCATATTCCTATTTTTGTTGATACAGAAAATCTACCTATTTGTTTTGGGGAATGGGATGATATAGATCATAGGAAACTGGATATCCAAAGGAGACAAAGCCAGGAATTTGGTAGAACCTGTAATGATTTCTCCTCTTGCTAAGCATGTAATCATCACCTCCTACCAACTTTAATATCACTTAAATTTGCTCATCTCCCTTACCTCTGCCTTCAGGTCCCATCATTCCCTAGATCACTTCAACAGCTTAATTGTACATCAGCCTCCAGACTTGCCCTCTTCTGGTTGACTCACCCTAGTGCTAGGATCTAAAATATATGAGTTTTTCATTTCATTTCCCTGTATCAGTCCTTCAATGGAAACCCATGGCACTCAAGATTAATGTAAAATGACTTAGCAAGAAAAAGGCTCTTGGATGCCCTGGCCCCACTAACCTCTACAATCCTGACCTCTGGCTATTTGTGCTGCATATCTATGGAACTACTTTAATCAATTACTCCAAAAGGCCTTGCTCTCTCTCACCACTCGACTTTGTACATGCTGCCTTCCTCTATTTCTCGAACTCCCTTCCTCCCTTAGGTGCTTCCCCTTGCCACAGAACTATTTGTACCCCACCTTTTAAAAATATGCTATCATCCCCACAATAATAAATGTTCTAAGTGAGCAAAATTTCTTTTCTCATCACTATAGGATCTAGTACAACAAACAGCATGGAGTAGATTCACAACATGTGCTGTGGCTTTGAGAGGGTATGTTATATGTTAATATACCTGAATAATCCATGTTGAGTAACTAGGACTTTTCTAGACTTTGGGATTAGAAAGGTAGCTGGTGGGGAAACACAAACCTTAAACTTGGCTACACCTGTTTGTAAATAGCTGAGCAACCCTTCACTATCAACTCATATAACTCACAACGGGATGACATTCACCTTCCACATAGTCACCGGTGTGATCCACTAACAAAAAGGCTTGATTTATTCCCAGTATCCAGACAAGGCTGGCTCAGAGATAGAAACAGGTATCCAACCCAAGCCAGGGAGAGTCATTCTCTGATTTCTGTTGGAGCTATCAGGAAAGTTCCCCTTTAAAGGGGACCATTGGGGCTGGGGATATAGCTCAGTTGGTAGAGTGCTTGCCTTGCATGCACAAGGCCCTGGATTCAATCCCTAGCCCCACAAAAACAAACAAACAAACAAATTTATTGGGCTGGGGATGTGGCTCAAGCGGTAGCGCGCTCGCCTGGCATGCGTGCGGCCCGGGTTCGATCCTCAGCACCACATACCAACAAAGATGTTGTGTCCGCCGAAAACTAAAAAATAAATATTAAAAACTCTCTCTCTCTCTCTCTCTCTCTAAAAAAATAAAAAATAAAAAAAAGGGGGGACCATTGGTTACAAAAATGATGTAAGCCAGAGTTGCTAATGACCTACTTTACCATCACATTAAGGACCTAAATGGAAAAATAAGTCAGCATAGAAAAGAGTACAGATAAAAGAACGAGAGGTCCTGATGACACCAAGTAACTTCTTTTGTAAAGGTAAAATTTCTAAGCTGATTCTAAGCCACAAAGCCTGAGTTAAAGTGTAAAAGACCGGGCATTGTAAAGTTTCCAAGCTGCAGGACCTGAGTTAAAAAGTGAAGGACCAGGTATTGTTAAAATCCTCTGTTAGGACAATACCCCAACTTCCCAGTAAATATTTCCACTGACTCCCTGGTTGTCTAATAACCTGGGATTCTGTGTAGTTTGTCACGTAGTTATTTAGGCCCTAAAACCAATCAGTTTGAATGTGTACCCTGCTTAGGAGTGACCAATCACCTCCGTCCAATCTGTTCCCGCCAATGAATGTACTAATCACGTCTCAGAGTTGTTGTTCAATTTTCCCGCGCCTCATGATGATTTGTTCTGATGTATGCAAAGCCCCCTGCCCTCCCCCAAAAGTGTATTTAAGCTCTGCTTAACCTCTGCTCTGGGCTCTGGGCTGCTCTCCTTTCTTGAGTGAGCCTGGAACCTCAGCATGCTGAATCAATAAAACCCCTTCTGCCAATTGCATGAAGCCAGTCTCTTGTGGTCTCTTCCTCGGACGTTTCGCCGGACCCTTACACTTTCATCCAGATATATGGAGCTAGTTGTAGCCTTGGACTTCCCACTTAAATGAGGTACATAAATCCTAGTTTTGCTTATACTGGTCAAGTTGGGTTTCTTCTCTTTTTTTGGTGTAGATACACTATCTATCTATCTATCTATCTATCTATCTATCTATCTATCTATCTATTTATATGTGGTACTGAGGATGGAACCCAGGACCTCACACCTGCAAGGCAAGCGCTGTACCACTGAGCTACAGCCCCAGCCCCTCAAGTTGGATTTCTAACATTTGCAGCCAAAAAGATTTAGGAGTACACATCAAGGATCTATCCACCTGCCAGGCATGGTACCAAAAAAAAGGTTTATCCATTTGTGTTAGCCTTTGATTAGGTATCTATAATAATGCCTGTCTTCCAAGCATCTGCCATTTTGCATCATCATTTCTATAGATAGAAGCACAAAGAGCATGCAAAGACCATGCTCTATTCTTAAGGATACCTTAGAGTACAAAGCATGACTTCTAATACCAGAGACGCACTCCTATTTCCTTTGGTGAGCAAATCAGCGAAGCGGAAATAGAATCCTAAGACCTCAGACAACTGAAGCTTTCAGTCCATAACAGGGAAAAAAACAATAAAAGCTGACATCAGAATTAGACCAACTGAGGACATACCATGACTCTAATATTCCATAATTTGCTTTCTCTGGGATACTTTTTTTTAATATACCTACACAACTACAGGTCAATAAAAGGTCATTCGTTTTCTAGGGATACAATCTGATGAAATTCAAGGGTCAGGTTTTGTTGTAAAGAATTCTTCCCAATCACATGCAAGATACAGGAGTATTGACTCACAATATACCAACTACTTTCCTACAGGTGAAAAAAACAGGATAGAATCAGTTTTTCTGTATAAAGTGTTTATTAATGTCACAAAATTAGGTGGTTCATCTAAGCTAGATTTCATTTCTTGGAAATAAAGAGAAAGTAAAATTGAGACACTATCTGCTTCCTTAGTAACTGGTACCTTATAGTGGAATGAATGATACAATGAAGAATAATCAGAAAATTGGATTAGAAATGCAGCATCCATACTGTGCAGACTTGGGGTTTTGGGGGGCGGGGACCAGTTATTTGTCACAAAAACTTACCCTATCCCACAGACCAGACTCTTTTTCCTGAAGAATGGTTTTGCTTAGCACCACCGGTGGCTCCCTATTACACATGGACTATTAACAATAGGAGGCAAGCGAGAGCTCTGTGTAAAAACAGAACACAGGATGTACATATACGCAGGGGGGACAAAAAGGGTGGGTAGATGTGGCGTAAGTATTTGGTATCCTGGCTGTGGAAGTTTCTGACTCACTAGGCATTGCAAGCCAGTCCTTAAAGTTGAGAAAAAGTATATTAGAAATCCCCAGAAAGAAAGACTTCTGTATGTGTAGTAAGTCAATCCCTTTCCTACTCAGGAGGCATGAACAGCAGGCAATAGAGAAAAGATTTTGCTTTGGCCTCCTCAGGGAAAAGTTAAGGTAAGTGCAAGTGGTTAGGGAATATTCCCCAAAAAAGCCTTTAACCTAGGAAACCGATCGATCATCCCAATGAGTTTCATAGATGGCAGCAGCAAAATAACCACTGAACAGAATCAGAGGCCTCCAAGAAAAATGTACTCATCTCTCCCTGTGTCCTGTGCTAAAACTAGGCAGCAATCCACCGCTAAAGGCCAGTGTTCAACAGCTACTTACTGTATGTTTTGAAAAAAAAACATTTCGCTTTAGAATTTCAAATGGTCATACCAGCAAAATCAAGATTCTACAACAAAAACACTATTAGAACACTCATAAATGACATGTCACCTATTAGCACCAAATCTGGGTCATAATTTATTTTCAAAGCACTCCTAAATATACATGGCCATCATCTCCTATTTTAGTAAATGTAGTATCATAAAGATAATTTTATCTTTCTCTGTGACTTAGATCTTATAATCTTTACAATTATCAGCTGGGCCTGGTGGCTCATGTCTGTAATCCCAATAACTCAGGAGGCTGAAACATGAGGATCACAAGTTAGGGACCAGCCTCAGCAATTTAGTGAAGCTCTGAGAAACTTAGTGAGACCCTGTCTCAAAATATAAAATTGTAAAGGTGTAGCTTGGTGTCAAAGCAACCCTAAGTCCAATCCCCAGGACTGGGGGACTATCATTTTAAATATGAGCTACTGATACAAAATAAGGAACACTAAAATGGGTGGGAGATAATACAGCTTATCTACAAACCCCAACAAATTATTAAGTGACTACATGTCTGCATTGTATTTTAACTCCTTTCATGAGATCCTGTTGAACAGCAATGTAAAGGAAAAATATTTTTAACTAATTGCCCAAGTATAGGGTTCATGGTTAATCCAAGTTCTTGATTCAACTAGATGAATGCAGGTAGATTATAAAAATATATTATTATGCACCTATCAGATATAGGTTGAGTATTCCCTATGTAAAATGGTTGAGACAAGATTTCTAGTTTTAGAGGTTTCTTGTATTTTGGAGTATTCACTAAGACTTTATAGGTTTGAGCATCCCTAATCTGAAATCTGAAACCTTTTGAGCATTGATAGCTCCACAAGAAGGGGTAGGCACTGGGCATAAAATTGGGGAAAGGAAGGAACCTGGTCCGTGCTGATCAGTGCAGGATCAACCAGCTTTTTCTCTAAGGAACATTTTGTAATTCAGTGTCAACAGTGTTATCTTACAGAATTTACCCATGAAACTGAGGAAGAGTCCTCCCAGTCACTCTAGGCAAAGGACAGAAAACTAGCAGGAAATTCAATCTCTCCCATGTACATCTGTCTGAGCTTAGTTGTTTTTAGGAGCATACCAGTTAAACCATATCATCTTTTGTGTGTGTGTGGTAGGGGGTGTGCAAAGGGGATTGAACCCAGGAGCACTCGACCACTGAGCTACATCCCCAGCCCTATTTCTTATTTTATTTAGACACATGGTCTCACTGAGTTGCTGAGGCTGGCTTTGAATTCATAATCCTCCTGCCTCAGCCTCCAGAGCCATACAGGGGTATGCATGGTGCCCAGCTGAACCACACTATCTTTTTTCCCTCAGCTTTCAAAGTGGACATGTTTATTTGTACTAATAAAAGGAATCATTTAAAATGGTCACTGATCAGCTGGGGTTGTAGCTCGGGGTGGAACACTTGCCTCACATGAATGAGGCACTGGGTTTGATCCTCAGCAACCCATAAAAATAAGTAAAAGTGTCCATCTACAACTAAAAAAAAAATTACAAAATAAAAATAAAATAAATGAAAAAAATAAAAAATAAATGGCCACTGATGAGTTTTTAGATCAGAGTGTTGAGTCACAATGGACTTTTTTTTTTTTTTTTAGTGCAGAGACACAATGGACTTCTATATGCAATCTTTCAAATTTTGATATCAATTGCAGGAAGAAGACAACTTACACAAGGTCACATAGCTCCAGGTCTAGGACCAAGTCAGTGAACTTCCCACTAGTCTTATGACTATCTGGTTCCTGTGTGCTTTTCTAATGTAAAACACAAAGATCTGAGGAACTGGGGCTTTAATTTTCATTTACTATAGTAACTGGTAACACAACTAGTAAAAGAGGTATTTTATGTTGTCTACCTGGCAAACATTCTAAATTAAAAACTATACTGCTCAAATAGCATTTACTGATAATAGGTCAAAACAATAATATTAGCTTTATTTATCTGGTGACTGCCCAAGTAGTTTTTCTTTCCCTTTCTTCCAAGGTTACTATGATAAATTTAGAAATGTTGGAAAGCACTCCTCTTGAACAAATGAATGACAGTCTCCTTGATTTTATTTTTTCTGTATTTTTTATTGTTGTCCTTTCAATTTAAAAAAAAAATCACCCTCTCTTCTCAACCAGCTGACTGCTGACAATGACGACACCTCTGGGAAACAGAAAGGTGCACTAGGGAGTCAATGACAGGGGCTTACGATCCAAAGGGTAATCTGTGATAGTCTATAAAGTGATAGTAGTAACTACTTCTTAAGTTCTTTTTATGCTCTTACCCTCAGAATCTCTGGACTGTGCTCCCATAGAAGGATTTGTGCACAGCCCTAGTTAGGTGTAATTTTCTTTCTTATCTCTTTCATGCCGTAAAAAAGAAGCTTGACCGAGTGTAAACAGAAAGGGGTGAGAAAGTAATCACAAAGGAAAATACAATAAAAAAAAACTAAGTAGAAATAATTGGCGATTTTTAAGAGAGAGATGGAGAAAATTTATTTTTTAGGTGTAGAACATCACTCTTGGAAGGTATTTAGATCTCATTCATTTGGCTTTAGAGATCTGGAAAAGAAAGAACATAATGGGAGAGGAACCTCAAGACTCTTATTAAAGTCACTATCTTCCATCTCCCTGTGTCTGCTACCAAACTGCATAACCAGACAGTTGAAGATCACTCTGTAGCTAAGTTGTGAGTGATCTTTTCTGAGTCATTACAGGTGTGTGGTAGGAGTGCGTGTTTCACTGAAAGAGTTTCAACAGACTATGAGGTTGGTACTCAGGAGAGAATCCTTGCTTCAATCCACTGGCAGCACAAGTTAAGACATTTAAGGTACAACATAGAAGAAGGAAGGAAGAAAGGAAAGAAGGAAGAAATGGAGGGAAGGAAGGAGGAAGAAGGAAGGAAGGAAGAGAGAAAGAGAAAGAAGAGGAGACAGACGAGAGAGAAAGGAGGCAGGGAGGTCAGGTAGAGCGGAGTGCTTGAAGGGCTGAAGAGCCAACTGGGAACTGCTCCTGCTGCTGAGGGGTCATCCGGGATTCTCAGGACGTGACACGACTTGGAGGAGGGACAGGAATCGGAGATGGGAAACAGAGGAGGAGAGGGAGGAGAACGAGAAAGGTAAAACGGATTTTTAAACAGTTCTGTGTGTTGTTCTCAGTGCTTTATGTGAATTATCTCAAGACAACAAGACCATGTACTAGAAGTGAGAACAGATGTCTAGGGAAGAGGAATCTAAGCAGAAAGTGTGAACCAGACTGAAGCTGGTGATCAGAGGGGGGCCTCAAGGTGGGCGTCACATCAGATGCTCCAACTGGGTCTTCTCAACTGTTCCATCTCATGCACCTGCACTGACGACTTGCAAAAAAGACATGCTCTTATACCAACCTTACCTTTGTAATGATTTTTAGTGTTTTGTGCCTAACCAACTTACTAAAGGTGTTCTTCAAATGGAGACTATATGAAATGCATTTATGAAGCTCTGTATTCTAACTTATAAAACACTTTTTCATACTTTGTTTAGAAGAATGTAGTCAAGCTCTTAACAGAATGTATACGAAATAAACATTCCTAGTGATTGTGCAACCCTGAGTTACAATATAAGGATTCAAAAATCAAAAATTTAAAGCTAGACTTAACCAGTTATTTTAGAAAGAGTGTGAATTAATGAAACACTGGGAGCCTACTTCACAGTATTGATTAAATTATGACTTTACTGCATAAATGTTTTCAAAATTGCTTTAAGAGAGAAAGGACACTCTTTGTATTGATTCTTTTTAGTTACATATAACATTATGACACATTTTTTATTTGATCTTTTTAGATATATAGGACAATAGAGTATATTTTGACATGTTATACATACATGGAGTTTAACTTATTCTAATTAGGATTCCATTCTTGGGGTTGTACGTGATGTGGAGTTTCACTGGTCGTATATTCATCTATGAATATAGGAAAGTTGTGTCCAATTCATTCCACTGTCTTCCTATTCCCACCTCTCCTCCCTTCCCTCATTCCCCTTGGTCTAATTCAATGAACTTCTATTCTTCCCTCTCTATTCCCCTTTATTGTGTGTTAGCATCTGCATATCAGATAGAACATCTGGTCTTTGGTTTTGGGGGATTGGCTTATTTCACTTAGCATGATAGTCTCCAGATTCATCCATTTACCAGCAAAAGTCATAAAATCATTGTTTTTTATGGGCAAGTAATATTCCACTGTGTATATACACCACATTTTCCTTATCCATTCATCTATTTAAGGGCACCTAGGTTGATTCCATAGTTTAGCTATTGCAAACTGAGCTGCTATAAACATTGATGGGGCTGCATCACTGTAGTATGATGACTTTAAGTCCTTTGGGTATATACTGAGGAGTAGGATGATGAGTCATAATAGTGGTTCCATTCCAAGTTTTCAGAGGAATCTAGGATACATTTCGACATAATCACAAAAGCATGGAACATAATTTGCTCTAATTCAGTTCTCAGCACTTGCCTCCTACCCCTAGCTCCCTCCCTCTACTCATCTTTTGGCAATTTCTTTATAGTTTTGTTTTTAATTAGTATCTTGTGACTATATTTGTCATTGGAATTCACTATGCTATACTCATGTATGTACACATGAAAGTTTGGTCAGATTTATTCCACTGTACTTCCCTTTTCCTGTCTCTTCTTCCTCTCCCTCAATCTCTTTTTTCACTCTACTGACCTTTCCCCTCTTTTGATGAAACCCTGCCCTTATTTTGGATTAGCTTTTACATATGAGAGAAAACATTCCACCTTGGCTTCTGGGGACAGCTTATTTCACTTAGCAAAATTGTCTCCAGTTCCTTCTATTTACTGATAAATGACATAATTTCTCTTTTTTTTTTAACCACTGAGTAATACTCCATGTATACATACCTCTTTTCTTTATCATCTGTTGAAAAGCACCTAGGTTGGTTCCACAGCTTGGCTATTGTGAATTGAGTTGCTATAAACATTGATGTAGCTGCATCACTGGAGTACGCTGATTTTAAATCCTTTGTGTGTGTGTGTGTGTGTGTATGTGTGTGTGTGTATGTGTATACATATATATATACACATACACATACATACATATACACACACATATATACACATACACACATATATACACATACACACACACACACACACACACACACACACACACACACACACACACACACACACACATATATGGAGGAGTGGAGTAACTGGGTCAAATGGTGGTTCCATTCTTAAGTTTTTGAGCAATCTCTATACTACCTTCCAGAGTGGTTGCACTAATTTGCAGTCCCACCAACAATATATGAATGTATCTTTTTCCCGCATTTATTATTTGTATTCTTGATAATTGCCATTTTGACTGACGTGAGATGAAATCTCATTGTAGTTTTGATTTACATTCCCTAATTGCTAGAGATATTGAACATTTTTTTCATGTATTCATTGACCATTTATGTTTCCTTTTTTGAGAAGTGTTTGTTTAGTTCTTTTGCCCATTTATTAATTGGGTTATTTGGGGGTTTTGGTGTTAAGTTTTTTGAGTTCTTTGTATATTGTGGATATTAATGCCCTATCTGAGGAGCAGGTGGCAAAGATCGTCTCCCATTCTATAGGCGCTCTATTCATGTTTTTAATTGTTTTCTTTGCTATAGAGAAGCTTTCTAATTTGATGCCATCATACTTATTGATTTTTTTTTTTAATTTCTTGCACTTTAGGAGTCTTGTTAAAGAAGTTGTTTCCTGTGCCAACAAGCTAGAGTGTTGGGTCTACATTAAACAAACCTTTTTGCATTCGTGACAAATACTATTTATTAATTATAACACAAAAGTCATAAGCAACCAGAATAAATTTGCATTTATTCCATATAACAGCAGCAGTAATTTCTCCTGTATATCAAGAAATAAAAACGAAAATTGAGGAAACCTCAAAGGAAAGGTGGCCTTATTTATTTATTTATACTGGGCATTTGAATCCAGGGGCCCTTTAACATTGAGCTATATCCCTAGTCTGTATTATTTTATTTACTTTATAATTTTGAAACAAGTTCTTGATAGGTTGCTGAGGGTCTCACCAACATGCTGAGACTGGCCTCATACTTGAGGTCCTCCTGACTCAGCCTTCCAAATCACTAGGATTAAAGGCATGTGTCACCACACCCAGTTGAGGGTAGCCTGATTTTTTTTTTTTACATTTTATAAAAATGTAAAACCTATGTCCATTAAGACATGATTATCTGTAATATAATCAAAATGCAATAAAAACAGTTCAAGATACATTAAATTTTTCTAAAGTGAAGTAATTGAAAGGGTTCTCTGGTCACTCTTAGAATGTAATATTTTCTAAATAAATACTGAAATTTGATCTTGAATTAATTCTCTTCTCATTGTGTGAAAAGGTCCTATTTAGGTTTCTGATTATAGGAATCCAGAACATTCATCTGTGAATTTTTTTGTAATTGTGTAAAATTTAATGTTATTTTTAAAGAAAGGAATGTGAAAAAGAAAGTGGAATAGCTTCCTTTTCCATCTTTCAAAACAAAATTACTGTGTTAATAGAAAAGCTAAGCATAAATTCCACTGAATGCATTATTTGGGTAGCTTCATTTAAAGCCAAGGAATAACTTAATAGTTCTGTGACCTGCATTTCCCTTTATTAATTAATGGCAGATTATAATTTCTGTTCTAAACTGCAATGTATTGGGTTCATAGACTTTCTTACTTGCTAGCAGCCACAATGACATGGGCTTATGAACTAGAGGAGAAGGAAGAGCATACACAATGATAAATTTTGTCATATTCTTACCTACACTTAGAAAGTCAACTGAAAACTTTATTTTGAGGGCTGGGGTTGTGGCTCAGCAGTAGAGCACTCTCCTAGCATGTGCAAAGCTCTGGGTTCGATCCTCAGTGCCACATAAAAACAAATAAATAAAATAAAGGTATTGTGTCCAACTACAACTGGAAAAATACACACACACACACACACACACACACACACACACACACTTTGGAAATTAGTTGTCCTTTGGGGTAAACTTTGTTAGTCTGGGGTTTTTGTTGTTGTTTGTTTGTTTGTTGTTTAAGAGAAAGTTTCAAAAGCCAAACTACAAATGATGGACTACATTTGAATCCCCATTCATTTTCTAACTAGTTAACTAAATTAGATGTGCATCATTGGATGGGTGACTTAACATCTCAGTTCGTGTCCTCAACTTCAAAGTGGGCATCTTTAGGGGATTATCTGAATTAATATGAAAAGGGCTGAGACTACTACCTGGTTAGAGATAAGCACAATATGCATGCTAGCAACTATAAGAGATCTTTCAATGCCAAGAATTTTCTATTCCATTTGTGTTCTGATTGAAATAATGCAATCACACTGTTGTACTAACAATATAATAAGAGGACTGATAATACTTGCTTTCTATTCAGGTTTCCAAACTAAAACTACATTGTTGATTAGCCTACCAATTTTTGTCAAAGTTAAGTACATAGTACCTTTTATAAGATGACTTAAGCATGTTAATGTTGTATTTGTGTCCTACTTTCTACCCATTTGTGGTTTCATCATCATTATTAATCTTTGATAACACAGTAATGTTATTTTAAGAATACCGAGGAATTAGTTTTATATGTATTATGGACAGCTATAATGTATAACAATATTCTGTAAATAATGAAAAAAATCATTAAATGATGAGTTGCTCTATATAGGGAGAATCATTTTAAGCAAGTAATTTGTTTCCACTTAGTTTCCTTCACATCCTTGATTTCTTTTTTGGCAGCATGTTGTTCTGCTAAAGATCATTTTGCAATATCTGATGGGATCATTCAATCAAAACTTTCCTTTTCAGAAATCAGAATCCCTTTTCCCACTTAGAAGAAGGCACAAAATGTCTTGATAATAGTATCAGGATTCAACTACAAGCAGAAAAGTTATAAGACAAAGTTCTATGTTGCTATATCATATTTACCATAGACCAGTATATAAATGGCAAAGTCTTCAAAATAAAGGGGTTCAGTCTCAACTTCAGAGAAAATTTAGACACAATCTGAACATACTTCACTCTCTAACACTAGGAATTTATCCAGTTTAAAGCAAAGGATGGCATCTTGCCAAAAGTAATAGTAAATGTTTGTCTTTCTTCTTTCTCTGCTTTTCTCGTTAACCTATATTTATCTCTGCTTCAAAACATTTGTGAACATTTTAACTACCTCATGAAACCTTGATGCAATATATAAACAAATGATCAGGTATATTATTTTCATAATCAGTCCTTGAATTTTAGTGGGAAAAAGGATCCTTAATCAACAAGACTTAAACCAAAATAAAGACTTAATTAAAAGGAAACTGAAGTACAAAAATAAACCAAAGATACCAGATTTACTGGTATTTGCTACCCCTAAAATGCAAAGGACCAAAAAGTAAGGGTGGCTCTTGATGTGGAGGTCCTATTCCTGTCAGGGTCCTGCGGACAACCATTCTGGGCAGAGCATCTATGAGGACTATGGTCTGCACTGTAGCCAACGTTTGGCATGGCAATTGAACAGCTCTGGCGATAAGCCACTGTCACCTAAGAGGGTAAGGGATTTTATTTTTCTTTCTTTAAAAATAAGGAGGAAGCCAGGCACAGATTCAGGAGGAAGCAGGAGATTCACAAGCTCAAGGCCCATCTCAGAAACTTTTCAAGGCCCTAAGGTCCTGTGTCCAAATAAATAATAAAAAGATCTGGAAATGTAGCTCAGTGGTAAAGCGCTCCTCAGTTCAATTCCCAGTATCAATCAATCAAGGAAGAAAATTAAGACATAATTTTTGACATAATACATACACATTATGGTTTAGCAATAATGTTTTGCATTTAGAATATGTTAAAATGAATTTGCGATTTACATTGTTATGGTTTAGATATGACATGTCCCCAAAAACTCATGTGTGAGACAATGAAAGAAAATTTAGAGATGAAATGATTGGGTTATGAGAGTCTTAACCCAATCAGTGAATTAATTCCTAGGGATTAACTGAGGGGTAACTATAGGCAGGTAGAATGTGGTTGAAGAAGGTAGGTCCCTGGGGCTGTGCCTTTGCGGTACATATTTTGTCCTTATTTAGCAGAGCTTCCTTTCTGCTTTCTAATGCCATGTTCTCAGCAGCTTTCCACGACCATGTACTTCTGCCATGATGTTCTGCCTCATCCCAGGCCCTGAGGAATGTATGATGCTTATAGGTAACAAATTATCAGTCCTTTAGGTTAAAAACTACGAACTTTAAGTATATAACTTTTGCTTATGAAATTTATATAATGACACCAAAAAGGCCCAAACTATTGGTTTAAAGCAAAGACAGTCCTCAAATTCATTAGCTCTGCTTTTCTAGAAAAGTAGGGAAAGCAAACAATTCTGTAACAATGGCACCACAAAAGCAAACCTACATGGAAACAGGTAGTTAAGAAATCCTCCAAAATTGTTCTACAGTCTACGGCCATACCACCCTGAACACGCCCGATCTCATCTGATCTCGGAAGCTAAGCAGGGTCGGGCCTGGTTAGTACTTGGATGGGAAACAAAATTGTTCTACATACATTTGCAGTATGTGACTGACTCCCCGCTTAGCTATAGCATACACTTAGTCAATGCTATATACCTCTTTTATTCATCCCTTGCCTTTTTTTTTGGCAGGGTGGGGGGACAGAGATGTAGTTGTGACAAGGCCAAAAAATCCATTTCCATTGATTGCAGACACCCATGAAACATTCATGAAACAGCAGATGATGCTTAGACAGCTTGCTACAGGGAATTAAGTTAAAATCACAATTTGTAAAACTTACTGTTAACTTTGCTGGTCTTCTTCAGTTATACCAAATCTCAAGCTAGCAACAAAAGTCACAATGGAAATACCTATATCTTGATGCCCAAAAGAATCACAGCAAAAACAAAAAAAAAAATCGACTTAATTTTATAAATAAATGTTTAATTTTTAATTTATTCCTTATATCTAAATGTTGTAAACATTTGGGAATGACATATACAGATTTGATCTTCAAAAATAAGGTAGGAGGTGTTAATGGAAGCAGCCTTATTTTATTTGCCATTTTACCTTTATGGGGATTCTGCCAAGGTCTGCTGACTCAAATTCTGCACCTGCCTAGAATAACATATATCTGTCACTTTCCTTCAAAGGGGGAAGTGAACAGCATAGCTAAAAGGCCTACTAACTGACCCAAACCAAATGCCAAGTGTTTTGAAAGTTACTGGGGTAACATTTACGTGAAATTCTACTCATCACAGACCTTCTCCCAAAGCTACAAACACATTCTACCATCTTGATAAATAGAATACACAAGTCTGAATACACCTTTTATCAACAATCTGCAAACTACTCTTGCATTCTCAAGCATAAATGCTCTTGTTCTCTAGTGCATTAAAGCACAACTGAGAATTAGGGCCCAACCTAAATTACTCAGAGGAGATAGACACAAAGGCTGTACCCTCAGAGACACGGTAACTCAAAAGATCCATAAGATATAAAGTGTTTATACTTTCCTTGTTGATTGCTTTCAAATACCAGCTATGCCAACACAAGTCATACTTTCAAAATACCAATATAAAAAAAGCTGCTCTCACTTTTTAAAGTAGATCAAAGGTGACTCTATTCTCTTACACTCCAAAAATGACAACCTTATGCATTTTATTTTAAAAATGGGTTTTTATATTACTGACTATAAAATTTGTTATTCCAGAATTTAAATTAACTAGAAAAAATCAGGGTCTCCCATGTTTCTAGTATATTGTTTCAACAATGGATATATGCATACTAATACCGTTTTTGCTTGTCTGTCCATATGATAATACCAAAGTCATTCTAAATGAAGACCGCCTAGATTTTGTGATGGCTCAATCTCACTAAGCATAACACACCTACCTTAAGAAGTATGGGCCTTCCCAAGGGCACATTCTGAAAGCACTGTGTACTACATAAACACACACTTACTTATTACAGACTGAATTCTGTTGTTGTTATTGCTATATCCTTTACTCATATGGCTGGAATAAGGCTATGAATAGGATTTGATGGATAGTTCTGAAACCACAAAACAAATAAAAAATTGAACATGCAGTGGTAGAGTGCATGCTTATTAGCACTAAATTGGCAGCATGTCTTTCTCTGTCTCTTTCTCTTACACACACACACACACACACACACACACACACACACACTCACACATGCACGCAATCAGAAAACCCAAATTCAACACAGAAACATTAACAAGGAAATAAACATACAAACTTAATACTGATATTCCTGTCTAATAATTTTTGGTAATTCTTCTTTATGGTTCTCACAGCACTTAGGCTACAAGAATAAAATAATGGGCGTCTCTGAAAAGAGGACTGGAAGGAAGGAGGGATACCTAATCGAGGAATGGCCAAAGGGAAAAGGAATGGAAAGACAGTAAGGAGGATTATGGTGTTGAATGAACTTAGTTTAACAGGGAAACTAAGCCAAATTGTTCATACTACTGTGGGTGTTGGGGGGAAAAAGAAGAAAGAAAAGCAGAGGAATATGGCAAAACTGCTTTAAAAACTGAACTGTCAAATGGTTTTCGATTGATAGCTTTGTCAATAACATCCATCAGTAAGTAATTTCCACCTAACAGTGAGTTCAGCAATCCATTCTACATATTAAATGCAGAGATGTCTACCCTGTGAGACTGGACTGCGATTATATTCTGAATAGTGAAATGATTGGGGCTTTATGCAGTTGTCAAAAAACCTATTCTGTAGATCATCATGCCTAACATGCTGTCATCTGAAGGAAATACCACAAAAGTAGTGATACAATCAAACATAGGCAGATTTTGCCTAAAAAGCAAATGTGTGTGTGTGAACAAACAAATACGTGTGTATGTATATATATATGCACACACACATACACAAATATATATAACACATATTTAAATATTCTACATTTAATTTAAATTAGTGTTGATTTTCAGTAGATAGTGTTCAAAGCCTGATAGCTATAGTTCAAATCAAGCTGTCCATCTCTCAGTTAAAAGCAGGTAGTCTAGTAAGTCTTTTTATACCTTTGAAAAAAGGATTCAAAAGTCAACAAATACTCATTTGAAATGTACTTTCAACAATGTCATATCCAATATGTACAGATTTTCTTTTATGCTTTGATGTGCTTAATTTAAGTTTTAGTACTCTGCATTTAGTATGTAACAATTGAGTGTATTAGCACCCTGTGAAATATATTATGCTTTACCATATCATAGAGAACTTCTCTCCATATTAGTACTGAAGAACTGGGTTATACCTAAGTATGTGTGAATAATTCTTCACCTGCCCACCTTTACCCTATCCTTCTACCTCAAATCTTCCAGTATAAAGAAAATAAACTTATAAATAAATCTAAAGTCCATATAAATTCACATATGGAAAATTACATTTCAAGGCTATATTGTCAGGCAGATTTATCTAACTCTTATTCCTGTTTTGATTATCAATGCCAAGTAAATTTTATTGGCTGCCTTTAAGAATGCTTAAAATGTGAAGCTGGAATGGAAATATTGACCTAGCTATAGATTAAAAAGCATAGTTTTGTTTGTTAAATGAATTTTGCCTTTTTAATTCAAACTACAGAATTCCCTTTTCCACATATTCAACTCTGGAATTTGCATTTATGCTCACAGATACAACTCCTTTGGATAGTCTGCAAAAATATAATTAATCATGCTTCTGAATAAAATTCTGAAGGTGTATTCAACAAAGTTGCCCTCAAGAACATTTTATCCAAAACACCATACATATTTAAGACCCACAATATTTTTATAAAATGTGTCCTACTCAGTCTGGAAAATGAAATAAATCAGAGAAACTAAAGTTCTATTTGAACCAAGTCTGCTCTAATCTCAAGACTATACCACTTCTTTTCTTAAATAATTGAAAAATATTTCCCCAGAGGTATAAATTATCATAATTTTTAAGATACAGGTTCTATAGTCACTATTTTCCAACAATCTATTCTTTGCAGTGAAGATGATTCATCCAGTGAACCACAGATACCACCTGTAACCTAAAATTTCTAATATTACAAAAGAGAAAGAATGATGGTTCAAAATATAGCATGATTACAATGAAAAAAGGAATGTAAACTCCATACTACTGACCCTAAAAGGTGAGTCTAAAAAGTTCCTGAGTGGAACTTTATATTTTTGAGGTAGATATTGAAAATGTTACCATGTTTCACAGTTTGAAATAAAGGTTAAAAGTTAAGACCTGCTAATGGAGTATAAATAAAATAATGTTTGATTTCTAAATTGATTTCAAAGTTTTCAATGTGAATATAATTTTTATATATTACACTTACTGCCACAAATACACCTGTAATCAGGGCTATATTTAGGCAGGAAATGAAGCTCAGTAGTTAAAATCAAGGTCTTTGGAGTCGCAAACAGCCACTTACTTGATATGACCTTGGAAAAGTCACTTAACCTCTCATAGCTTCAATTTCTTTATCTGTTATTCTGAAGATAACTGAAAAGCATTTACATAATGCCTGGCACACAGTAAGAGAGCAATAAATAATAGTTGTTGTTATTAGTATCAACAGTAGAATATCTACCAAGTGTACTTGTAAAAGAGATGTGAATTAAAAAATGAAATGGTTATACATTTTTAAAATTTTACATTTAAAAAACTGTTAAGGTCATACTTAGTTCTTTTTATTAATGAAAAATCATGGAAGTAGAAGGAGAGGTAAATGCCTAAACAAGATTAGAGAGATCTGAAAACTAGAGACAAGAAAATTAGAAACAGCAACTAGTATCTTGGAATGCTTGAGTAGATACCTTTCAAATCTACTTTGTTCTATATAGATACACAAAACATAGCCAACCAATTAAGATGGTGTGAAATTGTCACACCTTCAGGGTTTTCCTTTCCTTGACTATGTAACTTTCTCATGATAGTAACAAAATAAATGTAAAACTGAAAGAGTTAGCCTTTAATTCTTCCCTGATTAAGCATATTTGAATAAATAAAATATCTAACACAGCTAATTTTTCATAAAATTTCAGAGTCTTAAATATACTGTGTAAGCTAATTTCCGAACTAGAAACAAACACAAGGAGCTATTTCTAATTTGTATTTACAGATGCAGATTTCAAAGACTCTGAATATAAATAAATTCTTGATATTTATTACCACATAATTATTTTAACAGACATTCATTCTATCTTTACTATAAATCAGGCACTGTCCTAAGGACTTAGGGAAGCTGCTTTGAACAAGAGGAAATGGTCCAAATATTTGTAGTGCTTATATTCTAGGAGTCCAAGCTATAAGTAAAGAAATAAGTAATGATGAATGTATCAAGTATGAATAAATATTATGATAAAAATAAATCTAAATTGTGTGATAAGGAGTGACTAAGGAGATATTTCTGATTGATTGTACAAAAAATTCTGACTCTATGTTTTATAGCCAAAATTTATATTAACATTTCTATTCATTTATACTACTTTGGTAAGAAGTGAAAAACACTAGTACTCAAATATTTTATAAATAAAAATAAATATAGGGCTAGGGTTGTATCTCAGTGGTAGAGTGCTTATATAGCATGTGTGAGGCACTAGGTTTGATTCTCAGCATCACACAAAAATAAATAAAGGCATTGTGAAAAAATAAATACATATAAACATTTTTCCAGGATAGAAAATTAAAATTTAAATTATAATCGACTCACCAATAGGTATAAACTCTTTCTGAAAATATAAAATAACCACTAATAAACAGATATGGCCAGCTTACCTTTAAATATATTCATACAACACATTCATAAAGAACGTTCATCATAAAAGAAAAATGTAGAAAAATATACATTTTGTTTTTATTCATATTCATTTTATTTTCCTATTAATTTTTTAAGTCAATTAAAAAACATTTAATTTTGCTTAAAAATAAACATATTCCAACATAAAGGATTCAAACTTTAACTCACCTGTGCCTGTACACAGTGCAGAAGATCTATAAAACTGTAGCCAAATCCAAGAGAAATCTGCAATATAAACAAAAAATACATGAATAAAATCTGCAGGACCCTGTTGGACTCCTTAGAATAGATGTGAATTTTATAACAAATACACAAGTAATATTTGTTAACTGCCAGAAGTAACTCAAGCAATATTCATTAGTAAGAGTTCTCCATTAAATTGGACAGTAAATCAAAAGGTAGTCTTGTGCATTACTTCTATTTGTACAAAATAGTTAGAAAAAGTATAGAGTAACATTTCATTGTGAATTGTGAGGTTTCTACAGGTTTTTGTTTGCCATCATCATACTTTATTAAAACTGCTTGTCTGATCATTAGCCTTCATCACCAGAGTGAAAGCTAAGTAAAAGCAAGAAGCGGCTTCAACTACCCATTTCCACACTGCCATGCTTAGGACCAGTCCAGTACCTAACACATGGAAACAGGCAGCAAATGTTTATTGGGTAAATAAATAAAATTCACATAATGATCTTAATTTGCCAAGATGTACAGTTTACCTATATGAAACAGAAAGGTCTGGAATTACTAAAATAAAAATCTATATGGTAACTGTTTAAAGGAAATACAAAAAGGAATAATTTAGTATATCAAGAAGTATCTTCATGGGAATAAAAATGATTATATATGACAACCATAATAATTTGCAAGAAAAAGGGCACATAAGAAAAGAAAGAACTGAACATTTTCAATAATGAAGGCAACTGCACATTTCTTCAGAGAGTGCTTCTGAGAACAAAAGCTGACCTCTGAGTGAGCCTACAGCTTTTTCTCTGATCCTTGCACCACACCAAAGAATTTAATTTCTAAGATGCACAGTGAAAATATGAAGACAAGAAATATTGCTAATATTTTATCTATATTAATGTTTACTGCTTTTGTACATTTTATGGATATAAAAAAGAAAAAAACCTGAGTGATTACTACTAGTGGTGGTACTGAAAATGTGGCTTTAAAATAAATTAATACTACTAGATTTAGCTTCAAGGAATGTTTTTGCAACCAAGTTTCTTTTCCTTTAAAGGACATCAATAGGTAATAATTTATGCTTTGGATTCATTATCAAACTTAAAGCAGTGTTAATGACTTTTTAGAGTGCTTTATTCTTTAGCAAAGTAAACAGAACCTAATGTTAAAAGTTTATTTGATATCCAAATTATAATTTTTTTTGTTTCATAATCTAAGAGGTCTAAAGAGGAGAAATTAATAAAAAGAAATTCTAATTTTTAGCAGGACCTGACCAGTCTTGAAATCATATTCAATAAAATGCAATTAGGCTATGAGATAATTCGTTAAAAAAAAATAAAAGAAATCTAGATGCAAACAAGAAATTACCACAGTAAGTAAAACAACTAGATTCTGTTCGAATGGCAGTCCATAAGTAGTACATAACACTGTTATGTAATAGAAGACATCAATTCTTTCTAGCAGTACTGGAGTAAATATATTCATTATGTTGGCCTATGTAAGACAATTATAATTCCATACCAATAATTAATTTGCCCAAGGACATAACACATGTAATAACTATAAGCTTAAACTTGTGATATTACTAAGAATAACGCTATTAAACTGTTACTGCTTCTTCTGTTCTATTCAGAAAGTTAACATGCTAACATAACATATGGCAAAAGTGTCAATGCACCTATGCTAAAGAAAGGTGTATAGTAGACAAAGATATTTCCAAACATCCACATTGTATTTCAGCATAAGTTTTAAACAAGAAGAATTAATAAACAAACAGAATTACAAACTGTTTTATAAGTTTATACGTTACTTAAAATAGTAGTCATTTAAAGTAACAAGACAGGTAATAAAAGCTCTATAATAAATAAACATCCAAGTACTCTTCTTATCACCCCTTTAGGGTGCTTCCTTCAAGGAAAAGAGAGGAGGAACAGACTGCCAGGCTCGGTAGAAGGACCGAGGGAAAGATAGGAACCTTCCTAGCAGTGTAGAGGAGATATATTGACCTTTTCTCTTAACTACCATGACCATTTCCATTGGGGGGGTGGGGTGGGGAGGAGCTGAGAAGATCCCCTCCTTTCCACAAAGCATCAGGTTACTCTTAGAATGCATGGTGAAACAGTTGAAAGAACTCAGGGTTTAGCATCCTCAGATAGACCAGGTTTCAAATTCTGGCTTTATCACATAAAGACTGTCACTATTGATATCATTATTATTACCATCAGGTTAGGTAGGTGATTCAGGATTATGCAACTGTGAACTCAAATGTGAACACCTTAGGTGTTCAGTCACAGAGATGGAAATCTGACTAACACACTATAGGAGATACACAATGGGAAAAATACACACAAAATATTGATATCAGTAATCATTAGGAAAACTGAAATAAGAACAATAAAATATCCCATGCATCCAGTAAAATTACTGGATGTTAACAGTAATTGTTAACAAGGACTGGCACAAACTCAAACTCTCACATCCACTGCTGGTGGGAAAATACAATGGCATGCCATTTTGGAAAACAGCTTGGAAGGTTACTATACAATCCAATAATTTCACTCTTTGTACATTTTCATCTCTCTTGGAGAGATAACTAAAGTTATTTTGTCAGTGGAAACAGCTAAGGGTAAAGGTAGTTCTAAGCGCACCTGGTTGGTATGAAACCAATACCATAAAAACATAAGCTAGCAGGTTGAGTTTACATCAACGCTTGAAGGCAAAAAAAAAAAAATATCAGGAATGAGCCTTCATTACACATTAAAACTTATGGCAACATTAGAGCTGATGAGAAGGGGGTTAGAAGGAGTTGATCTCAATATCTTATTTATTTATTTATATAGTGGGAATCAGGCATTTTTTTATACTTATTTTTTTGTTGTACAATACCTTTATTTTGTTTATTTGTTTTTATGTGGTGCTGAGAATCGAACCCAGGGCCCCGCATGTGCTAGGCGAGCGCTCCACTTCGGAGCCACAACCCCAGCCCTTGTTTATTTTTTAATGAATGGTTACAAACAGATCAAGAGGAAGCAAAGTGGGCCTGGGGTTGTGGCTCAGTGGTAGAGCACTCACCTAGCATGTGTGAGGCCCTGGATTCGATCCTCAGCAACACTTAAAAATAAATAAAATAAAGGTATTGTGTCCAACTACAACTAAAGATATTTTAAAAGAGAGAGAGAGAAAGCAAAGTGAGCTGGGAAGAAAATGAAGTAACACCTGTAATACTAGCAAAAGAACATTCTAGTTTATGACTATTAGATTAAAAAAGCACCATACTTTACTTTTTGGTGTCACAACATCACAACATCATCAACATCTATCGTTTTTTGAGTACTTATTCTAAGAGAACACTGGGCTAAGGGCTGGGGGTGTAACTCAGTGGTAGAGCACTTGCCTAACATGTGTGAGGCCCTGGGTTCAATTCACAGCATCCAAAAAGTAAAAAGAACACTGTGATCAGGTATTTTTATGTGTTCCAAAATCAATCTTCACTACAACACTATGAGGCATGCACTGTTGCTGCATCTCTGGGAAATGAGATACTTCATTTAACTCATACCGTCTGATTCTTGAAGTCAGTATGCTCTCATGCACCAATTGGTTATGAAAGGTCGCTGATTGGATAATGTTATCATTTTTGCCAGCTTGATTTGAAAAAGATGGTAGAAATATGGTCAACCCGAAAATGGCTTTATTATGCTTTCTGGCATAGTACTAACAAGAATAGCATAAGCACATTTTCTACATCCTGCACCCCTGGAAGACACTATTAATGCATCTTGGCATTATGATTTTTTCCTGAGCCTATTTCCATGTAGACTCCCAATTTTCTGGATCAAAGTTGCTGCCAATCAAAGAAAACCACTCCTAACACACAGGAATTGGCACATGAATGAAAATATGTTTATCAATCTTAAACAATCAACTTGATTTCTGGTAGAAAACTGAAAATATGACACTAACTACTGCAAAGAGATGGTTAACCAAAAGGGAACCCCATGATTACCACACTTAATGTTCCATCACAGGACCAATGACTGGCCTCTTTTTTAGGCAGGATCATCACAGTCATCAAGACAACTGGATAGGTGGCAGAAAGGCAGAAGACACATGCAGGATACAAGAAAAAGTTAAGGAATTACTTCCCAAATTACCTGAAAATTTTCAACAGTTCCAGCCATACACATAAACATAAACCCACAGACTATACTCATAAACATAAACCCACAGCCTATACTCATATGATTCGCACGATAATTTATTTTCCTTTTTTGTTGTTGTTGTTAAAAACAAAAACTCCCAATCATAAAAATATGCCTTTAATTCAGCATGTTTCAAATCATATAACCTCAAGAGGAAAGATATACTTTCAAGACTTAACTATGAACTATTTCAGATTGCTAAACAGGATATATTACTTTACATGTAGATTACATAATTATATATGTAATGCAAATATCTACTAAAATAGGGCTTTCATATAAATTTTTATAAAGTAATAGTAAAATACAAGGCTGCACTGCAAAAGACTTCGTAATGCCAAGAGGGCTGGGGGTATAGCCCGGTGGTATGCATGAGGCCCTGGGTTCAATCCCCCAGCACTGCAAAATAAACTAGAACATAAGTTAAAAATATTAAAAAGAACGTGGACTAAAGGTGCAAAGTAAAATTATTCCCCAATTTTTAAACTGATGATACTCAAATTAAGCATCTAGACCACAGAAGAATAATTTATAAAATAACTGACTCCCTTCTATCTGTAGCAGACAAGCCCATGTTTTCTTTGCTTAAAGGGCTATACCTCCACTGCAACAGACTCTTAACTGATGAAAATGTTTAACAAGTAATTTTCTTTTTTAAAGTATTTTGTAAAAGGGTCATCAGTATCATGCCAAAACAGCCGTAAGATAACATTTAGGCCTTATAACTTATAAACATACATTAATTTACCAGCCTTTTAATTATTTTTTCCAGCTATTATCCCTTCTAACTATTCCCCATATATAACTTAATTCGATCAGAGAAATCATTACTAAAATTGGTGATTAAGATTAATTGAAAGTCAATATTAAGTGGGTTTTTTTGTTATTTTAATTCAAATTAATAAAATGCTTCAGAAAGTACAATTAGTTGTAAGTTAAACAAGTGACCATTAAGTTCATAATTTAGTAACTTTTCATCTATATTATATGTAAAAAAGGTCATTTGCCATAATTAAGATAGATATATTGGGGGCTGGGATTATAGCTCAGTGGTAGAGAGCTTGCCACACATATGTGAGGCACTGGGTTCAATCCTCAGCCCCACATAAAAAATTAACAAATAAAGATATTGTGTCCATCTTTAAAAAAATAGATATATTGAAAAGATATATCAGGCTGACAGCCAGGACTAATATAACCTGGCATGAGTCCCGCACGTGTGAATGGATTTGGGGGTGGGGCTCAAAATTTCTTAGGCTACAGTTAAGTACACATCCATAATTTCTATGTATGATATAGTGAAAAATATATGTATCACATTCACAGATCTCATTACAACCATTCCTTTCAATCTTATCTCTCACCTAACAAAGTCAGTGCCAACACAACAAACTGTACAGTCTGATATTTTAGCTGATGTATCTAGAAAAAAAATTAATCTCACAGCTGTAGTTGAATGTACAAGGCTTCTAAAATACCTTTAATACTAAATAATCTAGAAATAGCACTTAGGTCCATAGAAATGATTAAGATCTCTTAGAAGATATAAAAGAGAAAAGATCTGGAAGCCCGGAACTAAGCCCTGAAGGACCACCAACACTGAAAACTAGGTATAAAAGAAATTAGCAAACAGAATGCAAAGAAAACTAGCTAAAAGGTCGAAGATCAGCAAAAGCCAGTACTATAGAATCCACGAGGGTTTTAGATACAGCATGTGAAAATGATGGCTATCATTACCTTATGCTAAAATTTATCTTCCCCTGTAGACTAAAAGCTCCTTAAGGGCAGGGACAAGTATCTAACTGTCTTCAAGTTTAAAACCTGTTGCTGGACTTAAGGGTTTTAACAATTCTACTGCAGAAGTCGGGGCTTTAGTTAGGGTGCTTAGCCAAAACATTAACCTACAGTCTTTAACAGAATTACAAAGCAGGGTTGGGGGAGTTATTAGGTAAAAATCGCACTGAAACAGAAGTAAAAGGCTTACAGGGATGACTCTTCACCAAGACTGGAGCAAGCCCCCCTGACAATCAACCCAACCCATCCCCCAAATAAAAAAAACCCAATGCAGGATTAGTAGAATTTTTACTGTTTTTATCTCAACAATGTGGACAGTTTTGAATTATAAACTCCCCTCAGAAATTTACCCTCTCCTTAGGTTTTCCTCCCTAACAGTCAAAATGACCACTCAGACACAAAACAAACTGATAACCCTTGCTTTTATATCCCCAAGCACAAGGCAGGCAAGCCTATAAATACTTCAAGACTGTGTACAATGTCTTAAACTGTAGGGTACCAAAAGTGCTGTCTTTTGGACCAAAAGTAACATGAAAACTATAAAATCTGTCTACACCAAACAGGGGCAATCTTTAACCCCAACACCTATAAGCAGCTCCAAAGACCCACTTGAGAAGGATCAACATAAACTTTCTGTCCACCAAAGGCCCCTTCCCTAAGTGCCTGTCACTACCAATACTATCTCTTACAAGAGGGGTCACATCTATCAACAGTATATGACCATGTGAAAATATAATCATTATTTCAATATAATTAAGGAACATTTTAAAAACACACACATCCAAAATATGAAGGAGGGTAGGAGAGGGGGTATATCCTTTAATAGGGAAAAAATTATATATTTAAAAGGTAAATGTTATATATCATCAATTTTATAACTAAGAAGAGATAATTTTTTTCTAAGTCAAAGAACTTACAATGAACCTGGATGTTGAACCCAGGTCCACCTAACTCTAGGGCCTTATATTTTCTTTTTATGGGGGGAAGGGTGTGGAGTTAAGAAAACTTTGATATAATAATTAATAATAATCTTGACAATATAATAATTCTATATATTTATGGAATACAGTATGAAAATTTGACACATACATACAATATACAATGATTAAGTCAGGGTAATTAATATTTCCATCTCTTAAAACACCCAAACTCTTTTCCTCTATAAAAGGTATAATAAATGGTTGTAAGCTATTATCAGCCTACTATGCTGTAAAACATTACAACTTATTCCTCCTATGTAACTGTATTTCGATACTGGTTATCTATCTCCCCTCTTCCCTATCCTTCCTAACCTATAGTTATCACTAATCACCTCTACTTCTGTGAAACCAACATTTTTAGCTTCCACCTGAGTAAAACATGTGGTAGTTGTCTTTCTGTGCCTGGCTTATTTTAACTAACTTTCCAATATCCTTTCGAACTATTTCCTATTAATGCATGTAACTTAATTCATTCAGAGAAATCATTATTAAAATTGGTGTTTTAAATTAGTTGAAAGTCTAATTCAAATTAATAAAATCCTTCAGAAAGCACAATTAGTTGCAAATAAATCCTAAAAACTTTGGCCTTACAATCATCATATCTTAACCAACTACTATTCAAACCTTCCCATCAGGGAAAGGTACCATGTGCACAAAAATATATGGAGAGGGGGGCTTGTTGTTAATCTAAAAATAACGGATAAAATATCTACAATACAAAACATAAAAACTGTAAACATCTGGAGATGAATACCAACCTCCCAGCCTAAGCATAGTCATAAGAACTATTTTCTCCTTAATATGTTTTTAAATTTTAATTGATATATAATAATTGTATGTTTTGTATATATTTATGGTGTATGATATTTCAACAAATGTATTCAGTGTACAATGATCAAATTAGGCATATCCATTACTTCAAACATTTATCTATATTGAAATGTATGATTAATTGTTGTCAACCACAGTTACCCAACTGGGCCACAGAACATTCAAATATATTCTTCTTATACAACTGCACCCCAGTGCCTGCTAGTCATCCTTTCTCCATCTCTCTCTCCCTTCTGCCCTCCCCAGCTTCTGGTAACCACTAACCTACTCTCTACTTCCATGAGATCAAGCTTTTAATTTCCACAGTAAGTGAGAACCTATGGCATTTGTCTTTCTGTGCCTGGCTTATTTTACATAACATAATGTCCTCCAGGCTCATTCATGTTGTCACAAATCCTGGGTACACAGCCAAAGGGAAAGAAATCCGTATTTTTAGGAGAGAGATCTGCCCTCCCATGTTCACAACAGCCAGGACATGGGATCAATGGAGGTGTCCAACAGCAAATAAATGGATTAAGAAAATGTGGTATATACACATGGAGGAATACTATTTAGCCACAAAAGAAACTTTTGTTAAGGAATAGATAACACTTATATTTAGTATTCCTCATAGGAGATATTAAATCTATTTTGTAGATGAGGAAACTAATTGTAATTAGATAATTTATTCAAGTTAAAGCAAAAATAACTAACCATCAGTTGAATCCAGGTATCTCTGACTTCAAGTCCTCTACTTTCCCCTTGTTGCTTCATTTTCATTCTGCCTCTGGGCACTTTATCTACCTATCTCTTTATCCCCACCCCCCTCTTAAAAAAAGCAGCTTAATATCAAGAAGATGCTTTCCAACAACCAAGCCTTTACACAGTCACAAGCACCAATTTAATTACCACAAATTATTTCACTAACAAGATTACTGACTTACGCCTACATAAGCAAAGGAAATGGAAAAAATAACATGACACCACAGGATAAAAGATTGGGGTGAAGGAAAAAAATGTAAGGGCTGTGACAAAATGAAAATTTTACCTGTTAAAAAGAAACAAATTAATTCTAAAACCTCAGGTGAGAGTTACCAAACCACCTTTCCTGGCTCCAACCAGGGGTTCCAAAGATAAAGGATGAATATAAAGATCCACAAAATGCTTGTGAAATTTTTCTTATTCCATGTTTTTGTACTGATGCAAATCTAAAATTACCAACATATGAATATACTGGATCATATGGATGGCCATTATATTGCTGATAACTCACTGCCATTTAATTTTAGTACTTTGCTTTTGTTCTTACCACTGTCTTAGAGACTAGACTTATTTTAATTTCTTTGGTATCAAGTCTTCAGAGACAAGGTTTTCTGTAACTTTAAAGAAAAAATGCAGGGAAACACTTGAAATGCCTTTGTGTAACTGAAAGTAGTCTTGGTGAATTCAGGAGAACTTGAGCTGGGCAGACTATAGATAGTCAACTTTCTTACAGCCATACAATGTCACATGGTGGTGTTAATTTAAATCTTATTGATTTTGTAGTTTTGTTTATATTTAGTTAATAAATCTTTTAGTTTTATAGGTCCTAATGAAACAAATCTTCCTGCATTGAAAAGGAATCCAGTAACATACTAAACTGACTGCTTTTCATAGGGGCTATTACTCAAGTTAATTTTCCCCATTACTTACATAATAAATATGGCTATAAAATGTGAACTTAAAAAATCATTCATGTACAGGTTTTTGTTTTTCAAAAACTTCACTGACAAATCAAATTAAGGCCATAACTGTTGGTTCTAATTGAGACTACAGATATGGGACAGAGATGAGCCATCTCTTGCCATATACCCTGTCCAAATTCCTGATGCAATGAATTGTGAAATATACTAATATAAAACTGATGTTTTGCTGGGCACACACCTGTAATCATAGCAGTTTAGGAGGCTGAGGCAGGAGGATAGAGAGTTTAAGGTCAGCTTCAGGAACTGTGAGATGCCAAGCAACTCAGCGAGACCCTGTCTCTAATAAAATACAAAATAGGGCTGTGGATGTGGCTCAGTGGAGTGCCCCTGAGTTCAACCCCCAGTAACAGCTGCCACTACCCCCTAAATTGATATTTTAAGCAATACATAACCAGAATAAAAACTAATAGCTTTTCACATAGTAATAAGAGCTTTAAAGCAAAAGAGAAACATCTCAGGAAGACTACCTAGAAACCAGAATGGCATCAACTGACAAAATGATTCTGATACATAAGGATAAATATAAATCCATCAATTATTTATCTAAAAATATTTATAGCAGCAGGATCTGTAAACAGATACACACACACACACACACACACACACACACACACACACACACACACACGCTCTGGAGATATACAGATGCTACCCAACTTACAATGGGGCTACATCCATATAAACCCAACCCAAGCTGAAAGTATCCTGAATTGAAAATGCATTTAATATACCTAATCTCCTAAACCTCATCATTAGCACAGGAACAGAACCAGTTGTTTCGGCTTGTGATCACACAGCTACCTGAGAGCCGGGGCTTGCTTTCTTGTCCAGCATCACAAGAAAGGATCATACCAGCCCAGGAAAAGACCCGAAGTCAAACTTCAAAGTACAGTTTCAATTGAGCCTGTTCCACTTTCATATCGTCATAAAATTAAAAACCGTAAGTCCAATCTTCATAAATCAGGGACCTTCTACAACAGTTTAATTTCTTGGAACTTACAGATTAGATATATCACATTGTCTTCCTATATGCTTTTAAATTTTTTCCCCACAAAACAGCTAGCCTTTCATGGACATAACCAACAATTCAGATCACATCAAAAGACAGACCCATCTCACAGTACCCAGGGCTGTGTTCTTCTATAAAAAGGAAGCAAAGACCAAATCAAAAATCCCACAAAGGCCATGTGCAGTCTGTAGTGTTAAACATGCTTTAGTTAACTACAGCACATAGTAAGATTTTGGGGTTCTCATTTAAGACTATAAATTCAAGGCATGCGTAACTAATCTTCTTTGTTTTTTTCTTCATAAAGGGTCAGGTTAAAGAACCTTTTAAAGATACCATTACAAATATGCTTAGTAGATCTTTTTTTCTTCACTAAAGTTAAGATTCTGGGTCTCAGAATTGACAAAACAAGTAAGGTCACTAGTAAGCTGCTGTTTTAACAAGATTTATTTCTGTCTAGGTGTGCTACAGTTTAAACAAACACACTATCCCAGTGACTAAAATAATTTTAACTGCTTCTTTTATTAAAGCATAGTCAATTTAACTTTTCATAATATTATTCTCAGGGTTCTAAAATTACTCACACTTTTCTATTTGCAGCATTTTTCTATTCAAATTTCCTATGATTCCAAAAAAGAATACAAATAGATAAAAATATTCTACAAAGTATTTTTAAATACAGGGAAATGTTTGATCTTACATTGTAATAGAATAAAACAGAAAATAGGGGAGTTTATGGTCTTTTGGGCAAAAGATCACAGTATGTCTTCATTCATTCATTCATTCAAGCAACATTGTCTTGTTATATTGCCCCAGGATGACCTTGAACTCCTGGACCTGATATATTCTCCTGTTTCAATCTCCTGAGTAGCTGAGACCACAGACACAAGCCACTGTGCCCGGCTTTGTACACAAGGTACTCAGCAAGTTGCTTGCTAACTGATAACATACTTATTTCACAGTCATTTTTTAAGTATAGCCAATAAAAATAATCAAGGCTACTTTCTGTCTTTCTATAACTGCAGCAAAAAGAACAATGTTTTCAAAAGCAGTAACAACAAAAACTATCCTTCTCATTTTCTTCTGAAAAAATGGAAAAAGATGGTGATGTGTTAAATTCTGTATTCTATAAGTGCCAAAATAGTGAGAATAAAACAATAACCTAAATTATAGATTAAATTGCATTTATCTTTTGTCTCATAATTTCAATTTTATCACATATTATATGGCAAATTTTCAAATTTCCTTTTTAAAACATGACACAAATAAAGAAAAAAAATCTCATCACTAAATACCAACCTATTAATATTTTAAATACAATATACTGTAAAAGTCAGAGTTCCAAACAAGAACATAATAACTTCAAACTGATAATACTAACCTCCCATTATACAAAGTAACAATATCTGGGAAGAAGATATACAAGAATAACTGACTTAACAGACAGCTCATTGTTCCTCTCTTCTACATGGTCTAGAAGCCAGTGTAGCATCAGAGCCTGAATTAGGAAACTTGACCATCTTCCTGGATCTCCCTGAGACTCAAGGACAATATGTAACATCTCTAGGCCTCAGTTTGCTCAGTGACCAAAGGAGAGACTAGGTCCTGATTAGGTCTAAAAATTCCAGAGTCCTCAAAAAGCCACAGGGATTTAAAGCATGAGCTCTATTTGCTTAATTGCAGGTACAATTATTTCCCTAATCTTATACTGAACACTTTACAAGTTTCAAACTCCAGACAGACTTCCTTTCTCTTATTTTATCTTTATAACAATTCTGGAAGGCTGCAATTATGACATGCATTCAGCAATGCCAAAAGGAAGGCTGGTGAGGTCACATGATTTGATGAAAGCCCCTCAGACAACAAAACCCTAGAAATCAGATTTTCTGACTCCCAGCTTAGGGCTCACAAGAAATTTCCAGAAAAAGCTAGGAGAGCTACAAAATAAATTATATACCAATAAGAAAAAAAAATGAGGAAAAAGTGGTATTATTTTAAAACGGATATATTTGTTTCTTTAAACCACAATGCCATATGTCTTAATTTTTCTAAGATAACACAATTTTAGGACTTTATGTTTCAAGATTATTTTCACGAGTACTAAAACAAGAAAATCCCAGTGACTTAATATGTTATCAAAATTTTATCAAGTTTTCCTAAATTGATGACTGCTCCTTGGTGGAAAAAATGTTTTTTTGGTGCAGAAAGTTTGGGAATATTTGTAGATAAACAAAGCACATAAGTGTTTTAGTTTAATGTAGCAGTTTATAAATCTGTTGATCATATACATTTCAGACTTTTAAAAAATACTAATTATCATTCTAAAGCCTTTTTTTGCCAATGAACAAAATCACCTTGAAAAATACTTCTTTAGATTTTTAAAAGGTATTCATTTCTAAAATAAAAAAAAAATTTGTTTTTCCTTACTTCCCAAACATACATTTTCAGATTTTATGTAAAAGTTGAGACACTTACAATCTGTACTTTAATACAGCAGTGCTTCTTGTTTCTTCTGAATAGTTGTTAATCTAATGATGTACTTTACTATCAAGAGCAGCTTGGAATACAGACACAATGGTAAGAAAACCTCTTAATCTTGGTGACAGAAATGATGGCATAGTAAAAGATCTCCTACAACACCCATGCTAAATCACAAACCCAAACTGACACTGAGAAATCTGAGAGCCCTTAATTCAGATGAAGTATATACTCTGAACATGTACTGGCAAAAACAGGTAATTAGGGGGACATGTTCATCAGAGAAATAACATTCGAAACAATCTTAAGCTGTTATAGGGATTTGAGTCTAAAACTGGGAGTGAACATTTGCAGGTAATGGGGTAAATCAAATTACTTAATCTCTTCAAGTCCAAAAGGAATTAGACATTTCCAACCCTCCTCCAGAAAACCATGAGCTAGCTCCCTAACACAAACTAACCTAACACACTTTCTTTTCTACTTCCATTTAATAATGTTTGGCAAGTCCAAAAATACTTTTCAAGTGCTTTTGAAAATGTAAGGCAGCTTAGAAACTTGAGCTGTTTTTAGTAAGGGTATTTTAGAAGTGGTATATAGCTTACCACTTCAGGCGAAGAGGTATGACTTGTCACTGGTAATAGGGGTAACTTGGGAAGCTGAAAAGAGCTAATTTAAGAAAATAAGAGAGTCTGGGTTCTAGTCTCAAACTTTCCCTTTCCTCTCACATACATGAAATTTAAGGCTTATATAATACACAAATCAAGTTTCTGTTTAAAAGTGATGGGATTAAACAGAATACGTTATATGTTAGTTTTCAAAGGTATATGAAATTATTTAGATTTAGTCAATGTTAGTTAGCTAAAAGATTTTAAATATTTCAGTTCCTTCCTAATCCTCAAATGCTTACATAAGTCAGCCTCCTCCCCCATTATAGCCATTTTAGAATTTAGAAGGTAATTCTGTTAATCAGGCCATGAACAGTTCTGAGATAAAAAGTAAATTTCAAAATCAACTTCCTGTCCACAAATATATAAACAAGTCATATTTTAAAGTATAGAATGACTAAAAAAGACTTACAGCAGGCTATCAAAGTTCAGTGTGCTTCACCAACCTATAGTTATTCTATTTCTGGTATAAAGTCACCTCTCTACAAAGGAGTTTAGACTCATTTAAACTAAGAATAGATTAAGTGCTAGATTAAGGAATAATACAAGTCTAAACCCACTAAAGAAAATACTAATGAACAGCATTTTCTAGAAGTTCACACTGGAAAGATGAAACTACCTAAACTTTATAATAGGCCTCTAAGAAATAACTAAAGAAATCTATACCTTGCAGATTGCTAAAACTGGAACAAAAAATTTGAAACATTTCTTTATCATTTCTTTATTCATTTCAAATAAAACTCTGTGAATTGAAAATTTTGAAATTGTTCTTTAAGAAAACAAACATCATTCATTTCCTAAATGTAAAATATAATTTAAAAAATAAAACTGGAGCTAGGTTTGTGGCTCAGTAATAGAGCGCTTGTCTAGCATGTATGAGGCACCAGGTTTGATTCTCAGCACCACATATAAATAAATGAACAAAATAAAGGCCCATCAATGTATAAAAAAATTTTAAAAATAAATCTAATGGAAAAGATTGACATTTAAACATTCTCAAAGTATTTTTCATCAACAGTTAAGCTTTTTTGGTAAATAATATTAAAATTGCATTACTGTACATGTGAAGAAGACTAGCCTTTTTTAGTTGTACAAGGAAGGATATGCCTATTAAACTTTGAGAATTATATCACTTCCTGTTGATGTTCTCTTAAGGCCAACAACAAAAATGCAATCCTGGTCTGAAAGCAATGCTTTCCAGCGGGCATTTCCTTCTACTTTTCATTTTAACTAACAGAAGGAAAGAAATGATAAATTCTGACATGGACTGACACCCATCACTTCTGCATACCTGTGCTTTTCCATTCAAAGTCCTAAATCTCTAATGTGTTTGATAAAATATTGTAATGTAAAGAAGCTTTGGAGTGCTGAGGAGGGTAATGCATTGTTTAACAATCAATTCTTGACTCTTATGGTCTGAGAGATATTTGACTTTATGCAGGCCTGATAATCTAGTTTGTCAATTGTAGAAAAGTCCTTCCCTCCGATTCCCACCCCCCAACCCCTTTTTGTCTTTGGGCTATCTTATTGGACATTTAATACCTTTGATGAAAGAAGGTGCTGTGAAAACAATGTAACATTCCATTCTTTGAGTTTCTTTACTAGTCAAAGCAGAAGAGAAACAAAATGAGAAATCTTAGACATACAAAAGAAAATGTATACTACACTAAAAATGGATGTGTAAAAATGGTGCCATCACGAGTAAGTCTTTCAATGTCCACGTCTTCTGAACTATAACAAGATTAGTAGTTATATGTACAAAAGAATAAAATAACTGTTGGGAAAGTAAGAATGAATATCAAATATTTTAAATATCTTAGTTCTATATTTAATAAAAAGGGAAGTTGCCTACAAAACTTAATCCTGTAAATAAGTACAAAAACATCTTGTGATTGTTCCCTTTCTCCCTGTGGGAAGAAAGGGAAAGGAGTAAAGGAAAAGAAAGCCATGAGTACACACTCACTAACCAAAACCACAAGAAAAATAATCTAAAACCAGACTATAGAGGCAGGAGGAAAGTGTGATTCTGGACATAAAAACTGATTTTGCAATACCAGTAGGGCAAACCCACATGCCTGCCACAAGCCTCATTCAAAATCTAGTGGTTTCTACCGGGCCACACAGCCTGCAGCCTTGAACACTCTCCAAACAAAAGCCTGGACAGTAAGGGAAATGGGCTCAGGACCGATTCGAGCCCTAACGTGATTATGACGACACACTGACCTGCTGGGGTATGACATGATGATCAGAAGCTAAGTTTAAACAGAGGACTTTAAATTTTTTATAAGAAAATCCTAAAGAAGCATTGCTTTGAATATGCTACATTCTTTCTAGGGAGAGTCATCCCCAGTTATCCCCATGACACAGGGAGAACTCGGCAGCATCTTACCTTCAGAAATGATCTTGGTGGACTGTGTGGGAACCATGAGAATATAGTTTCCTCTTAAAGTCAAAGGAACATATGGTTGAAAAGAAAGTCTTATTAGATTTGGAGATCAAATGTGGCTAACCAGGTCTCAAGGTGCTTTAAAGCTGCTTTAAAGGCACCATGTTTCTACCCAGTTCTGGGAGTCCCACCCCACCCCACTCCCATGAAACAACCTGGACCAACTCCAGGAAAGCAGACACCTTCCCTCATAAATCCCAAATGCTGTATCTCAATCACCACAGAACTCTAATGCAGCACTCTGGTTTTGTTTCCAGGTGACTTAAAAAATTACTCATCCAGACCCTGCAATCTCACTTCTAGGTGTTTACCCAAAGGATTTGAAATCAGGTTGTCAAAGAGATGTGTGCATTCCCACATTCACAAAAGCGTTACTCAAATGGACACATAAGTGTCCATCAACAGATGAATGGATTGAGATACTGTGATACATCTGCACAATAGAATACTACTCAGCCTTTAAAAAGATCTAAATATCACAAGTTATCACTTAAATATGGAATTTAAAACAACCCAACAAATAGGATCATAGAGGCTGGGGTAGGGGATAATCATCAAAGTACATTCTCAAACAGAAGGAACGTTTTGTGGGTTTGTTTTTGAGCTCTACAGCATAGTGTGGTAAATATAGTTAATATTATATTGTACCTTTCAAAATTATTGAGAATAAATCTTACATGTTCTCACCACATATCAAAAAATGTTGTTTCTGAGGTAATGGATATGCTGACTGATCATTCTACATTGTATTCATAAACCACAACCACCTACAAATATATAAAATTATAAACTGTCAATTTACAATAAAATTAAAAGTCAGGAAGAAAGAAAACTACTCATCCAAAGGAGAACTGAATAGATACCTGAAGAGTGGGTAAGGCAACATCCATTTCCTTTCTTGCAGAGGAAGTACCTTCCTAAGACACTCTTCACCAAACAGGAAGCAAACCCATGTCCTTTCCTATGAGCTTTGAAGGATTCTATTCTTGTACCAGGAATGCTTTCTTTTTCAGCTAGATTATATGTGAAAACCTAGATGGTGTTTCCATAAGTTATACAATATATAGCTTCTTATTCTCTCTCTTTCTTTGTAAATAAAACTATCTACAAACTGCCAGGAAGTCATTCTATCACCACATCACCTAAATTTAGCACCAGCAAAATCATCATGTTTGCCATTAAATCTAGGTAGACTGATACTACAGCTCAATATTTCTGGCATTGTTCTTACTGAAATCTGCTTCATATGTCTCTAGGTCTTAGTCAAGATTATTAATATGAGTTCATTCCTTTTATAAAGATTTACTGATGTTTAAGATAAACAGTAGTGATTACTGTAACACACATGACATAGATAAATGTTATGAGCTTCCTTTTCACTAAGAAAGCAGTATTCATCCAAATACAGGAAACTGAAGATTTCTACATAAGCAAGACACTAATTATTGTATTATGATATGCAATACTGTAAGAGCATTATGAATGTGCCGGAGTATTACTCAAAATGTTAATGTCTAGTATCAATATTTGGGTTTCAGTTCAGACCTTTCTCCAGTATGCCCATTCCTGAGACATATTAGGAATTTTAAGACCCATAAATTTTGGTACCCAACAAACCACAGCTCAAATATTAACTTCTGCTATTTACAACATGTGTGATCCTGGGCAAGTTAATTAACTTCCCTTGACCTTAGCTGCTTCATTTATAAAATACGAACAACACATATCTTACGGAGTTTTTAAGAGAATAAATAAGAAAATTATAAAATACCTATGGAAGACTGTAGTTCATAGCAATTACTGTAATAATTGTTAAGGTTGCAGGGATCAACCAACTTTTACTAAGATAGCCAGAAAAGTGAAATACTCAGGGCTTTCAAATATTTCACAGCATCTGTTTTAAAAATGTTTTTAGGAGCTGGGCATAGCTTAAGTAATAGAGTGTGTACTTAGCATTCATAAGGCCCTGGGTTCAATCCCCAGCACTAAAATTAGAAAGTAAGAAAATAAAGGTGTTTTTTAGTTTTGTACTTCCAGGATCCAAAAGTCCAGATAGCATCTTCTGTCATAAATGAATTAGGTTATCTTCTATCCTATCAAGTAGTTACTTGACATTGTAAGAGGCAAGTAGGTATTCCATCACTACTTAAAACACTAGGACTGCCAATTACTGAATCAGATTTAGCTAATACATAACTACTCAGGCTATGCTAAACACCCTGGGAGGCTGCATCAAATTTTTCAACAGCTAGTCAGTCAGTATTTATTGAGTCCACTGAGTGTCCAACTGTGTACTGGAAAAACTTGGCACACATATCAATGATCAAACACAATCCTCAACCCCAAAGCATTTGTCCCCCAAAGGAAACAAATAAACAAAAGAGAAATTGAAGGAGAATGTAGTATATTTTAGTATGGTGGTTTTCTAAAAATGATTGTGCAGGATGATTGTGAACAAATGATGTTAATTAGTAAAGCTTCTTTGGGTCACTGAGTTTTGCTATGTTTTAAAAATGGGAGAGTGGGGCTAGGGGTGTAACAGTAGAAGAATGCATGTTCATCATATACAAAGCCCTGGGTTCAATTCCCACCAGGATGAAATTTTTTTTTCAGGGAAGAATAAAATTAAAATAAAGGAATATAATGGGTGACTAATAGATGAGAAGGAGTTTATTTAGAACAGTGAGAAAGCCTGTATGTTGGATGAAACATAAGTCAGTTTCACTGTGAAAAGCAAAATTATCTGGGGGTAGGAAAAGAACAAAATTAGCAAAAAAGTTATTGATATTAAGGGTGATAGACTTATCTGGAAATTCAGCAAAAAAAATTAAATGATTACTTGATATATTAAGATCTTTCCTAATTATTCACAGGGAAAATCACTGTTTCTACAAACAATGGGTAAATTATATTGCTGATTATGTTTATAATACTGCCTCACTCAATAAATACTGTCTACCAAACTATCTTTAACCTTTCTGTCACTTGCTATGAGCCTGTGTGCTTAATTTCTGAGTTTTTAAGGAAACAAAAATAGCAAAATTCAGACCCCAAAAGGGTCCAAAATTTAATATGTACACATACCACTATTCAATACTATATAATAAATTAACACAGTGATAATTCTGATAATCCTGATCTTCAGTGGGGATGAATATGCTTCCCTCAACAGTTTGGAGTTCTGCTTCCTAGACCTTGCCCCTCCCCACAACCTTGGCTGGTCCCACATTCCACGCCACCTATCTCTGCTCTTCTCTCCCTCCCCAAATCTGCCTTAAGTTTTAGAGGAATCTATTTGTCAAGCCTGACATGCACATGCCTAAAATACATATTCTTAGGACAAAATATCAAGTAAGCTGGTAATTATTCCACCACAAAAACTATTTTCTCTATAGTATCAACTTATGCTATCTAAATCCAAAAGGATATGGTAAGGTTTGATTTATCGATTTTGTTCAAAATCTACTGAAAACTTTGGTTCATTCACTCAGTCTCTATAAATTCATCAAGTACCATGTGCCAGACGATATAAAATAGTCGTGTTAATATTATCCTTACCCATATACAAGATGTACTCTAGAGATCAACAAACTTGAAAAGAAAATTAACACCCTTTCTTAGTCACTCCAAGTTGATATTGCTGTCCCTGGAATTTGCTCTAGAGATGTTGAGTCTTCTGCTTCCAAATTAGGCCTCATATCTGAAGCAGCTCTTTCAAACAGTCAATACTGTCTTTCTCCATTTAATGAAGATCTCATTCACTGTTATTTTCAAAGTTTACTTTTTAAGATTATAAAATAAATAAATGTTCACTGTAGAAAACTTAAAAAAAAAAAGAAAAAGATGGGAATGTTCATCATGCTTACCTAATGAAGTAGTTACTTGTACTTTCGTATTGTATTTTGTATTTGTATTTTGTATTTTTTGTTTACTTTCTTCCATGTTTTTCTCCCTTATTGTTAATGATGACTAAGTATAACAATTCACTACTCAATTATTCTACCTTACCACTACTGTTGTTGCTACCATAAGAATATGGCATCATAACCTAACCATGTCTTTCTTCTCAGTTATACAGTACTACTCCCATTGTTTCACTATTTAAAGAAACTATATTATAGAAATCTTTGCACATAAATCTTCACATGAAGATATGATTAATCTCCAGGCTTTCCTAGGTTAACATAGAATCAACTGTAAGTTTTATGATATGTAAAGCCAAAATTATTTTCAGAAAATAATAACAATTTACATGAGAGTGGTTTCTGAAAATACTTTTAATCACAACTCAATAAAGGGAAATCTTTATTAATTGAGTTGTGTGGGAGGGGAGGGGAGGGGAGGGGGGATAGGAAGGGCAGCAGAATACAACAGACACTAGTATTGCTATATGTATAAATGTGGCTGTATAACCAATATGATCCTGAAATCTGTACACGTGGAAAAATAAGAATTCATACCTCATTTGAATCAAATATATAATATGTCAAGATCATTGTATTGTCTTGAGCAACCAATCAAAAAAAAAGGAAATCTCTCATTCAATTAAACATTGTATTAATTTGATTTAAAAAATGGTATTTAGCTGCAGTTTTCATTTCTATTATTAAAGACTTTATTCTTTATAGAGGCTAAAATGGATCTTCGTTTCCCCAGCATGAGTGAATGAGTGATATGAATGGCCTATTAACATGGCTTGGCATTCTGGTCTTTCTGGACAAAGCTTCGTCACCTTTACCTCATCATCTCATAAACAGAGGCCATTACCACCACATTCTAAGCAATGACTACTCTCCCTGGGACACACCTACCATTCCAGTAGCAGAGACAGTCCAAATGGAGCCACCAGGAAACCAGTCCATATTACTACTCACCTCCCCACAACTGGCAAGACGAGCCTAACACCAGGTTAAGGTTTAACAGACTTCCACCGAAACTCCTACGATCTTAATGATACTTTTCTCAATTCCTCCTAGTACCTATAATACAGTTCAGTGCAGTGCTATTTTGAAAGAAGCCTAGTACTTATATCACAAGTATATAAGTACTATATATAATATAAAGTACTATATATAGTATAATGTGACTCTGTGTACATACACATATAAAGTACACATACTCTGATCCTTATTAAGTTCTCTCACATACATGTGAAAAAATACAGCTTTCCATTGCTATTGGTTCAAAATAGTGACATCAATAAAATTAATAAAAATAAAGCCATAGAAAAGGACCCTTCCATGTCTCTCTTTCCCGGGTATGTGCACAGGCGCACTTGCACACATGCACACAGTTGCACTTAAATTTGGAGGATGTGTCTTTTTATAAAATATGTTAAAAGGAACGTTCACAAGAGGAAAAATAATAGCATATTTTCAATTTCTTATGTTTAGCAAATTTTTAGTTTCTTATAAATGAAGAATCATGAAGATTGTTGATGATAGCTTCAATGAGCCAATGTCAAAGACTGTAAGCACCAAAGTGAAATGTGCTTCTCCATAGTGCAGATTCATCCCTAAACACACTGGCAGCTCTAAGCTCTTTCCTAACTCTCATAATCATCCAGAAACATAAAAGATGAAATAGGAAAGATGAGAGACTACTTAGCTTTCACTAGTTTTAGACTTTAAAGTAAGTTTATGGTCCCTGAACATTAACTTAGAAAAAGCAGTAATTAACCTTAAAGAAAGAAAAACTCTCAGTTACTTTACCCTGGTTCTAATAAATAATGTATTGGGGGGTGGGGTTTCTCTAGAAATTCCTCTTAGATAGGGCAATAAGTAGCTCACTCATTCCTGTCCCAATAGTCCTTTACCAACAACTAACCCACCTTGTTGCTTTTGCTTAAGCTTTCCTTGTCTAACTTCAAGGTTCTCCATTCCTAATGCAAGGTATGTATACATTCTTGAAGTATGCTCAAGGAGATGAATACAATGTGCTTGTGTCATCTCTTTCCTTACAAAACAGGCACACATGAGCAGTCTTCAAATAAACAATCTTTAAATGAGAAACAATCTTGTCTTATATTCATTTGCATAGAATGATGGTATTATTTAAGGAATACTCCTGAAATAAATTAAGTACACCTTGTAATAGAATATTCAACAGAAAGCAAGACTACAGTATGTCTCCTCTCCTCAAAAATGCTTACAAACATTTACACATGTGTGAGCCCTGGCATTTCTGTAAAATCTGTAATATACTATAATCTACTTAAACACTATCCAAAGAATACCATAAAGCTTGCAAAGTCCCAAAACTACTTTAACTGATTGCATTTCATAGATATTTAAGTAACTCTTCAACACATCCTTTGCAATTAAAAAAGATGGTAGAATAAATCATAACACTGATGGACAAAGTTAATTCAGTTGAAAGCCAACCAGTTAAACAAAGCAGCAATACAACATCACCTATGACTGTCTTCACAACTAAATACAACACTCCAACTAAAACATAGCCTGCTCAATTATGTGAATAAATTTATCTGGATTTCCAGCTTTTACCCTTACTAGAAAAAGCAATCACAAAGTGGATAATACAACTAAATACTGACACATTAATAGAGTTTAAAGAACAGAATGAAGATCTAAACAGATAGGAAGAATGGATGGATGGATGGATGGATGGATGGATGGATGGATGGATGGACGGACGTACGGATGGACAAAAAGACAGATAGGTTCTTGAAGCTGTATTACTTACCAAGTGCTTCCAACAATCCCCAGTCCTTTGGGAAGCAGCATTTTAATGAACCAGTTTCATGCATCCCAGAGGCTCAACCCACATTTCCTGATTTCTATGACAAAGATTGTCATTAACCTACCAAGATCACCAGGAATGCAGTACCAGTGTGGCCACACTTAAATAAACCTCTCATCTACTTTGAGCAAAACAAAAACACTGTTAAACTGGTATGGCAAGTTATACAACTTTGCACTATTATATATGAGTTTCAGATGAGACCGCCTGACTAATTGGCATACCTGAAGCACATGCAGGGAAGTTGAACACTCGTAACTTGCACTGAACTTGGGAAAACAAGAACTAATCAATTCAACCTATTTTTAGCAGAATCATTATGAGATTATGTAAACTATTTGATTAATAAAATTCTACATAAACTCTATAGATTATATGTAACTGCTGTATTTCAATGGGGGGAAAAACCCACTCTTGATTTTTCAGTTATAAAAGTCTTTACTGGTTTCTTCTAACAAGACAATTTGTATGTTCCTATACGGTACCTTTGTGACATTCCTGTATAAAATTTTTCTATTTCTCTGAGTCACCTCTGTAGGCATTGATAAACTCGATTCCTTAAATGAAGATTCTTGCCATCTCAGAGCTGGGGACATAGCTCAGTAGTAGTAGTAGTAGTAGTAGCAGTAGTAGTAGTAGTAGTAGTAGTAGTAGTAGTAGTAGTATGCATGGGTTCCCTAAGTAAGGAACTAGGTTCAATCCCTAGCACTGAATACAAAAGATCTTTACCATCTTAATTTCCTTAAGTAAAATTCTAAACAAGTGGTTTCTAGAATACTGAGGAATATGTTCTATTCCTTTAGGATATTTTAGGAAGAACTTTTCTAATATCAGTGACCAAACAAGTAACCCAGACTGACCTATAAAATCAGCAATAGATGGAAAAAAAATCAATATTCAAGACTATGAATATATCTATTAATCTGTATACATAAACAAGAATATACCCTTCAAATTAAATATTTTTAATTATAAAAATGTAACTTCTAATATGCATATCCCTGACATCAAACTAGACACCCTACCACCAGAATAATTAGAATTTAAAAGAGAAAAAAACTAGGACTAGCAATAACAACAAATAATAGGATTGTGGAGCAACTAGAGCCTCTAATAATACTTCGTTGATGGTAAACTGGTGTAACCACCTACCTGGAACACTGATAATACAATTGTCCTTCAATATCTGAAAAGGGCTGTTTTTAAGATTTCTGTGAATACCAAAGTCTGCAGATGCTCAGGTCCCTTATATAAAATGTTGTAGCATTTGCATATAATCTTAATTCTCATATATTTTAAATCATCTCTAGATTACATATAAACCTAATATAATATAAATGCTATGTAAATAGTTATACTATATTATTTATAGAATAAGGACAAAGAAAATCTGTACACATTCAGGACAGATGCCATTTTTTTGTTTCAAATATTTCTGACCCACAGTTGGTGGAATCCATAGGTAAGAATGCTGACTGCACCTACTATCACTCAATATACATTATTTCCCAAACCTAACAGTTTTAGAGAGTTAATGCTCACTAACAACATGTATAGTAATGTTCATAGCAGTTTTATCCATAAGAGCCAATACTGGGTATTAATCAAATGTTCAACAGGATAAATGTTAATATATTCGTAAAATGGAACCATATACAGCAATGAAAAGGATCTATAGTATGCTACAACATGAATGAATCTCACAAATATAATGTTCAATAAAAGAATCCTGACACAAAGAGATTACATTTTGTATGATTCAAATGTTATGAAGTTCAAGAACAGGTAAAACTAATCTGGGGGGATAGAAATTATTTATGGGGATCAAAGCACAATAGAGATTAACTTTAGGGAGATATTAATAGGGACACAAGACAGAACCTTCTGGGGTACTGTAAATACCCTATGTATTTGGGTAGTATTTAAAAGATTATATATATCTTATATTATATATATTCCTGTATAAAATCTATATGTATATATTGTAATATATACATATAAATTAATGTATATATTTGTAAACATGGAAAAATTCATCTGAGTCACATCCCGTCTTACCATGTACTAGCTTCCTGATCTTTAGCAAGCTACTCAGAGAAATGCATAAACCTGACTTTTTTTCTGCTACTAACAGCAATAATGCCTTTAGCACTGGGTTGATATTAAGACTGTGAAACACACCAAAATGCCAATTATTTTTACCTGATTTCTTATTTTCATCATATAAGGACTATGGTCAAAGATTTGTGAACGCTAGTAGTAAACAACAACTGCATTGAAGAAAATAAATGTAAGAAATTAAAATTTGGAAAAGTCTGACTTCACTACCAAGTCACAAGAAAATGATACATTAGACTGACGTGATCTTAAAAGGTATGAATGTGTACAATACACTTAGAAAGGATTTCCATTAAAATGGGAAATTAAGTAAAATAATTCTAAACAACCAAGCGTTGGTTATCTTCAATTATCTGGAAAAGACAGTTACACACAGTAAATAGATAAAAAATTGATATAGTAATTTTTTTCTTAAATAAAAACTTTCAATTAACTAATTTGTTTTAAAGCCTCTCACATCTCATTTACGTTGGATAGTCACCATAGAAAACAGTTCTAACACAAAGTTTTTAACTAAAAAGCAACTCTAAACTTATATTACAATTTAAGTAAGTGTGTTCTATGTATATCATATTATTTACTGAATTTTATTTTATAATTAATGGTCAAAAATAAAATTATTGTCTTTAATATCTTTCTTCTTCTTTTTTTTTTTTTTTTTGGTGGTGCTGGAGATTGAACCCATGGCCTTGTGCTTGTGAGGCAATTACTCTGCCAACTGAGCTATGTCCCCAGCCCTTTTAATCATTTCTTCACAAAGAAACTACTGCATATACAAACTTTCTTATTGGGCAAAAAAAAAAAAAAACAGAAAATAGAATCTAATTTTACTGATTAATTAATGCCAGAACATTAGCTTAAAAAAGCTTAAAATTCCCTAACATAATACAGTAGAGCATATAAATAATCACAAAAGGTCATTTTAATCTTTGGGTTTTTTTTAACTCAAATTTTTTATTAGTCTTTGGATTTATTCTAATTCAAGATTCCAGGTTCTCAAATATAAAATCCTACTAAAAGTTTTAACTAATTTGAAAAACCACCTTATATAAATTATGCAAAGGTATTTTGTTTTTACAATTTTTTTAATTCACTAAAAATTCATGGCTAAAAGTAACTGGGATGTTCCTTCCTTCTGCTAAACTGTCTAAAAATAATACTATATATTAATTTGTACCAAATTTTTCAAAAGTGTAAAGTCACATTCTAATGTTATTTTAGATCTATATTTTCCGGGGCATTAAACTGCTCAGTATCAGAGGAATCGAAGTAAAGGGCTTTAGCTAAATTCATTTTAAGCTAAGTTTTAATTTTCATTTAAGTTTTATCTTTAAATGCTTATACTTAAATTTTCTAAAGTAAAATCTCATACTCAGTTAAGCAGCAATCAAATATATTGTGAACATAGTAAAAGCATTAAGATGGTGTAGTACCAGCAAAGACAGTATGACTAAATGCAGTTTTCATAAAGAGACAAGCTACAGTTGTAAACAATAAGCCATGACTTACATGATGACATGAACAGAGAAGCTGAAAATGTCAGAATGCAAAGTCCCCTTAAGGGCAACAGGATTTTCTTTTATATTCATGTTACATGGACTTCTTTATTAAGGTTTCAAAAACAATACTTAGGAAAAGCAGTCACTATGTGATGACAGAAGCCATTTTAAGACCTGTAAATCAACTATTTTACTAAAAACACAAGTACATAGTAAACCTAACTGGAATCTAAAGGGATTGCAGAAGATGCCAACACAATCGCTCATAGTTAAAACAGAACAGTAAATATTCATTCTAAACTTTTAAATCTAGGAATTAAAAAAAAAAGGCAAGTCAATTTTTTTTTCAGTTAAAAAACAACTACATTTGTGTTTGAGCAGAGAATATCTGTGCCAAGTTTAGCCCACAGTGAATTAAAATGGCTACATTTGTAAGTAGGTTTAAAACTATGCTTAATCATTAAAAGAAAAACACCTACACTTGAATACATTCCACAAAATTACAATATGATCATATTTCTGAGTCTAAAGAATGTTGGTCTCACTAAAACGTTGTCCCAACTTATTCCTCATGCTAAATAGAAAAACTGTTCCTCTTCTGTGGAAGTTGATAAGAAATTCTGCCAAAATCCCCTCTGGCTATTTTAGTCATGAATTTTGCAGATGATGTTTTTGGGGGGAAGATGGAGCTTTTTTTTTTTTTAAGACACTTTACAATATTATGAATGTATATAGTATATATTTCAGTTTAAACAAACTTTAACACAAATTATGATGCTTACAGCAAATTAATTTTTCCCCTTTTAAATAACTCGCAAGTGACCAATACTTGCTTTCATGCACTGACTATTCTAAGCCTGTTTAATCTTTAAAGATCAAACTCCAGGAGTCCATAGTTCAGAAAAAACGCATGCTTTACTAAAGCCAGGATGGGGTTACTTAATACAGAGGGAGAGCAAACCCTCTCAGAGTAGAGGCGAGGAATAAGTTATTTTTATTCACAAAGTACAGTGCCTATACTTTAATCATTAACTTAAGTTTAACTCAAGTCATCAGAGCAGGTCTGAGAGGTAAATATCACCTTCATTTTACAAAGAAACTGAGAAAACTGAGTTTAAATAACTTGCCTAAGGTCTCCCTGCCAGAGGCAAAGCAAAGAATCAAAGCTAAGATTTCTTATTCCAAACTCAATTCTCTTTTCACCCTGACTTCATCCCTCCTGATATTTGTCTCAGTGTTTATGAATGAGCTGGCTGGACCAGGCTTTTTCCAGCTACTTACAGGGCATATACAAAAAGAGGACTTTTTTTTTTAAATTTAGTGCATAAGTAATTTATTAAGTCTTTTTGCACCCACCACCAGCAACACAAAAGCTTACACAAACTCAAGATTTCACAGGGTTTGCAGTTTACCAGTGTGCCAAGACATGGAAGTTTGAGAACCACATGTCCAATATATGTCTGTGGACACAGCCACCAAATCCAGTACATACTGGTGACGACCAATTTCTCATTTGTCAGTTCAACAGTCCTAATACCACCCAAGACCCCCAATTAACTTGCTCTAACCAAGATTCTTCATCCAGGTTGTTCTACAACAACAAGCCCCTTGCCTGAGCAGAAGAGCATACATATTTTCTAAGAGTAGATAGTCCTGGCCAGTTTTACTATCATTCAATAAATGCTTCGCACATGATTGTTAATTGTTCATTTCCGTCCTCCTTTCCCTCTTTTAGCCATTTATGCTACTTCAACTCAGTCCTCGTCTCTCTTTATTTCTGCTACTGCAACTACCCTTGTCCAGGTCTTCATACTTCCACCCTTCAATAACCGTTCAGCTAACTAGTCTATACAAGTCATTTTACACTCTGCCTAACCAATCTGTAAAACAACTTTCATCATGTCAAACTCTGCTCAAAATTCTTTCAATGATTTTACATTATGAACTGGATCACTTTTTAATACCTCAACTTTTTAGGTCTAACTTAGGCCTTCATATTTATTCATCAAAAACAATTTCCTACTTCAGATGTATACCAAAGAACCAAATCAGCCTCCATAATTAACCAACCACAAGTCTAACCAAGTCAGTCCTGTGCTTTCTAGTGCCACATGTCAGCTTAGCCTCTGATGACATCAATACAGCATCATTCCCACACTTAAAAACTTTCAACAGTTCCCTGAAACTTGCACAATGAAGTTGAAACTCTTACTACAACATTCAAATTTTCCTATAGCCCAGCCCCAAATTCTCTTTGCTCTTATTTTTACCAAACATTAAGAATTTTAATCTGAAAACCTAAGATATTCCAAAATTCCAAACTTTTGAGAACCAACCTAATACTCCAGCTGAAAAATTTAATTTAAAATATACTACAAAATTACTGTCAGATACATTCATACATTGCTGGTGGGACTGGTGCAACCACTATGGAAACTAGTATGGAGATTCCTCAGAAAACTTGAAATGGAACCACCATTTGACCCCAGCTTTCCCACTCCGCAATTTATACACAAAGGATTTACAATCAGCATATTATAGTGACACAGCCACATCAATGTTTATAGCAGTTCAATTCATAGTAGCCAAACTATGGAACCAACTTAGATGCCCATCAACAGATGAATGGATAAAGAAACTGTAGTACGTATATACACAATGGAATATTACTCAGCCTTTAAGAAGAATGAAATTATGGCATTTGCAGGTAAGTGGATGGAACTAGAGAATATCATGCTAAGTGAAATAAGCCAATCCCGCCCCCACAAAACAAAGGATGAATATTTTCTCTGATAAACTGATGCTAATCCATAGTGGGGGGGGCAGAGGTAGGGAAGAGTGAAGGAATTTTGGATTGTGCAGAGTGGATTGGGGGGATGGGAGGGGGTGTCGGGATGAGAAGGACCAAAGTATGAGACAGACATTATTACCATATATACATGTATGATTGTACATGGTGCAGAGTCACACCAGTAGTGTAATGTGGAGTTGTGCTCCATTTATGTACAGTGTATCAAAATGTATCCTAACTATCATGTATAACTAATTAGAAGAAATTCAAAAATATTTAAAAATTACCTCAGGCTGTACATATAAGATATTTTAAAAAATGAATATCATGTTTAGACTTGGATCCCATTCCAAGATATCTCATTATAAATACTCCCAAATCCAAAACACTTCTAGTCCAGGCATTTCAGAAAAGGGACACTCAGTTGTAAAATCAATATGCATCCTCTTCTCTGATGACAGAAAGCTGTGTGCCTTCCCTATCAGAAACCATCTTGACTTTCCCTTCATGTGTTCACCCCAGATCTATATCCCCATTATCTTTCTTAATATCCTTCCTATCTTTAAGGTTCTACTCCTACTTCTTCAGGAACCTTCCCTGATCTCAATTTTGAGAATTAAATCTCTCTACTTTATGCTTCTACAAAATATTCTTTATACTGGTTATGAGACTCTGTCTTGTGTTTAGTTGTACTGGTCCTTGAATCTTATCTTGCCAATTAGTCCACAGGGATAGAGGGTTCTGACTTGATCTTTATAACAATCGGAGCAACTCAAAACACAATGTCCTCCTTGAAATGCCAGTTATAGTAAATACTAATAAATGGAAATCACCTAAAAACTTCATAGAAGCCACCAAATACTCTGACAAATGTGGTAAGAATTTAAATGTATAAATTACCAAAAAGTAGAGACTGGAAGAGAGAGGGAGAGGGAGAGGGAGAGACAGAGACAGAGAATGCTAACAGTACTTAATATTCATTTTGATCTGGTCAGATCAGTTAACTCTACCTACATAAATCATGATCAGTTTCTCAACCACCCTGGACACATTCTACTCATTCCTGCCTCCATTATCTCTGCTCAAACTACCCCTTTCCTCAACTTCCACAATGAGCTTTTTCTGAATTGATACAAGCACAGTCACAGAGGTACCATAATGTCTGTTATTTGGAAAGCAGAGCTGAGCCAGTGGTGCTCAACCATGGTAGAGCCAGCTGCTACCAACAAGTGCCTGGTTATCAATTAAAGCAGTACACTATAACAGCTGAACGGATTTATATCAAATCTAAAGGGCTTGGGCTGTTTGGTTTTTATTTTTAAATGTGGTCTAATACACACAAAAGCTACCATCTCAATCATTTTTAAGTATACAATTCAGTACTGTTAAGTACATTCACACTGTTGTGCAACCAATCTCCAGTACTGTTTTCATCTTGCAAAACCGAAACTATGTATTGAATAACTCCCCATTCCCTCCTACCCACTGCTCTCTACCCCTGGCAACCACTATTCTTTCTGTCTCTATGGATTTAACTGGAGTGGGTACTTCTTAAGTGTGGACTCAAGCAGTATTTGTCTTTTTGTGACTAGCTTGGTCAGTTCATGTCATAAAATGTCATAATTTCCTTCCTTTTTAAGGCTGAATAATGTTCCATTTGATGTATATAAAGCATTCTATTCATCCATTCATCCATCCAGGTTGCACCTTTTGGCTATTTTAACTATGGTGCCCTATGAACACACATAGAAAACTCAAGAGTCACTCTCAAGAGCTGATGCAATGAGGAGAGAGGACAAGGGTTCCCCAAAGGAAACAAAATGATTTTCCAAAGCAGCTGAAAATCAGAGACAAGTACCCTTTATATATACTGATGGGACAATTTTATATGTATAAAAGTGCCATGGGCCAGGAGCTGCTCACAAAATATATTAGTTCTAACATAAACTCACATTGTGAAACCTGGTAAGTGAATAATGGTATCTCTAAGAATAATTCCTGGATCCTTGTACGTATTTAAAAGTGTACACACACACACACACACACACACACGTACATTCGTTGGCCTTCTCTACATTGCTTATGAAAATCACTAATCATACTCAAATAAATAAATTCCTGCTCTTGCTTATCCTGGAGAGTCCCAGCAAAGTGGTCCTTGAGAAAAGCAGCTCCTTTGACACAGCACTTAGATGTTCAATTTGGGGCTCATACTCTCCATCTCCATCAATAGCACTGTCTCACTCCTTCTTCCCTTAGCTTTATGTTTCTATGACAACACACCTGACATAATCTACTTATAAAGAAGAAAGTTTATTTTGGCTCACAATTATAGAGGTTTCAGTCCATAGTCGGTTGGCCTCACTGATCTGTGCCTATGGAGGGGCAGCACCTCAGTGGCAATAGAATACAGGCGAGCAAAGCTGCTTGTCTAATACCTGGGATGCAAAACAGAGAGGAAGGAGAAGGAGCCAAGGTCCATAGTCCCCTTCAAGGGTACACACCAAATAGAAGATTTCCCACTTAATCTCACTTCTTAAAGTCTCCACTACCTGCTGGGCACCTGCTGAGGCAGGAAGATCACAAGTTCAAAGCCAGCCTCAGCAACTTAGTGAAGCCGTAAGCAACATAGCAAAATCCTGCTGAAAAAAAAATACTTTTAAAAAAAAATTTTTTAAAGGTTTCCACCAATTACCAGCACTTAGCCCCACACTGGGGACCAAGCCTTTAACATACTGAGAGACACTCTGGATCCAAACAATGGCATTCCCTATACCTACTTCCTCCCATGAACTAGAATATAGGTCTCATTCTTAGTCCCAGATCTAAAGGTATAGAGGGCAGAATTTGTCCCACATACAGACAGTCTCTACTTATGAATGATTTCTCACAAGGCTTAATCAGGGTCACTCACAGTCAGAGGTGCCACACTGCCAACCTCCCAAACATTGGGAAGAGCACAATTGCAGGAAGTCACTCCCGCCAACATGTCCTTCCCAGGGGCCCTTGTCTGGTCAGAGAAAGCGAGGGAAGAAACTATTTGAAAGAGGAACAAATTTGAACACCACTTTCCTAGAGGGATCTTTCTGCACAGGCAGCAGAGAATAATGGTTAAGATCAAAGTCCTGGAGGTGGACCACAAGATTTTAATAGGGGCTTTCCAAACACTCACTCTGGGAGTCTAGGCAAGTTAAAGTGACCCACTTCTCAGTGACATCTGTAAAGCAAGGTAAAGAATCATACCTGCTTCAGAGTGTTGCTGTCAGGTTTTCAGTAAATGAATTAGTATTAAGAAAGCACTGAGGGCTGGGGCTCAGTAGTAGAGCACTTGCCTGGCACATGTGAGGCACTAAGTTCAATCCTCAGCACCACATAAAAATAAAATAAAGGTATGGTGTCCACATACAACTAAAAAAATACATATATAAAAAAAGAAAGCACTGAGATGGTTGACTGTCCCTGAGTTCAATCCCCAGGTTCCCTCCTCCCTCCGCCCCCACAAAAAAGCACTGAGCACAAAGCCTGGCTCATGGTAAGCACTGCACAAGTTTTGGTGCAAGAAATAGGTAGTTTGAAGTTCTCTGAAAATGGCCAACATCATAAAAGCACAGGCAATGAAATCCTGGAGCCTTAAACACTGTTTAACTGTGTTCATTTCATTCCCCAGCACACACACGAATAACCACAAATTTAATTATCCATAACTATAAAGTCAGTAAAACTATCTTGCAATGATGCATGCCCAAGGAAGAAAACGTGCCTTAATTGCTTTGTTAATTACGAGTGAATATTGTTTTAACAAAGAAAACATATATTATTCACAAATTCTTCTTTTTAGTACTTAAAATATTATTTGTTGGCTTCATACTTGTTTACAGTCTTTTAATTAGTGAATTCAAACTTCTGGTTCAACATAGTATGAGGGATACACTTCATGATTTTCCACAATACTGGCAGATATAGAAGGACAAAAGAAAGATCTTATGCCAAATTTTCCAATAATCAAATGTATTCCACTTAATAATAAAAGTTCAACACCATGTTATCACATCATCATGTATTTTGAAAAATGTTACATTACCTTTACTCTTGTTAATATATCTCCTAATACTGTCCCAGGAATATCTGTATCAGACAGAAACCAATACCACTGTGCCTAGAATTCCTCAATGCTACATTTCAATCATTCAAAGATTTTTAACTCAATACAATTTCTTTTTTTCTACAATAACTGATAAAATATCCTGGGATTCTTTTCTCTAAAAAAAAATTAACAACTTTGAAAAGTATTTTTTAAAGTTTGTTATCTTTAATACAACACTCAATAATGGACCTAATATTTCACGTAAAATGATATCATATAATGCATAGTTATTTAACCCACCATCTCTAAATGATTTATGTGTTTTGACAAATAACGTTAAATAAAGTTCCATGTATTTTTAAAATTTTAAATAGTTGCATTTTTAAAAGTTAACCACACTAATGCAGTCAATTTCAGGATCTTGGAAATTAATGTAATAGAAAGCAAAGCAAAACAAAACAAGAAAACCCTAAAGCAGTCTTTTTTTTTTTTTTTTTTTTTTTTTTTTTTTTTTTTTAGTACCTGGATTGAATTCAGGGGCACTCAACCACTGAGCCACATCCCCTGCCCTATTTAGAGACAGGGTCTCACTGTGTTGCTTAGGGCTTCTGCTGAGGCTGGCTTTGAACTCATGATCCTGCTGATTCAACCTCCCAAGCCACTGGGATTACAGTTGTGCACCACCGCATCTGGCTAAAGCAAACTTTTAAGACTCGTAAGAAAACTGAAGTTTCTTTTAATAATTAGCTTTTGTAAGCCAATTTTGCCATTTTCAGAAAATTTGAAATAATCCAGTAAATTATTTTCCTCCAGGTTTAAAACATAAAAGTAATGCTTTGAATTTTTTTCCTAATGTTTATAGTGATTCAAGTAAAATTACTTTCATTTAAGACATTTTTACTTTAAAATAAGCATGATCCTCACTTTGAAAGAAACCCAAGTTAATTTAGCTTCTTTCTACATCTAAAACTGCATTTTTCATTTAGCCATCCTTATACTAAGCTAATGTGCCTGCCACAGATTCTCATATGCTGAATTACTGCCAGCTTCAGACATCTTAGAATGTGCTAGATACTATTGGTGTGCCAGAACACATAATATTAATACTTTATTATTTTATTCTATTTGGGTGTTTTTAAAAAAATGATTTCTCCCTAGCTCATAATGTATGTACTTTCTCTGTTTGTAATTCCACATACATACTCACATACTCCTCCGTAGTTAGAAAAATCTCTTCTGGACTATTTTTAGACAAATAGCAAAATTTATGTAAGTAGATTCCAAATATCCTGTTTAACACATACAAAATATGAATGATACTACTAGATAGATTACATGAAGACAGTATTTCAGAAATAACAGCCTCTAAGCCATTATCCATTAACTTATATTCTCTTTCACTACAAGCACTAAGCCAGAAAGATAAGTATTTAGTATCCTCCCATGTCAATAAATTTGAATTATTTCAACAGTCACTGCAAACACATTACCAAAGCAGGCACTATAGTTATAATTCCAAACAACTTTCAAGGGACAAAAATCACTAACATAACCAAAGTTTATTTAAATATTCCTTTGAAACATATTTTTATAAATGAAATTAGTGTAAAATTTTTACTTAGGTCTTGTCTCTAAGTTTCATTCTGTCATACATAACATCCTTCCTATGATGTCATAAAAAACTCGTTAAAACAATGGATGAATCCTTGTATAACCATTGTCATTTCAAAGGTGATACAAAAACTCAAATAATCAGTGGTGATTTAACAAATAATCAGTGGTGATTTATATAGCACTTAAAATTCTAAGAGCAAAAAGGTCCCCTACCTTCATCAAAGTATCTAAATCTTATTTGAAGCTTTCATTATAATTCAAGATAAAGTGAAAACAACATTCAATATAAATTCTATAGGAAAAGACTGTAGGTCGGTTGATTGGAAGCGAGGACACCCTTCTTATATGAACAGTGTTAAATGCTTATTAGATTGACACAGATCAGCAACAAAGCCTTTTTAATGAATATATTGTTTGTATAGCACTATAGTATATGTATAGTTCTATACAGTTAACTGGCGTGAGTGAAAAGATTCAGTGAGAAAATTTGGAATCCCAATTAGAGGTGTCAGGAATCCATGAACCATCCACTTTACTGCAGTGGGATACTGTCTCCCACTACATGAGGCTGGGGTTCCATCAGGCCAGACATGAGGCACACGGGAGAAGTAGGACATATTATAGGCAAGACTACCGAGCAGGGAAAGGTGAAGAAAGTCTGAGAATGGCTTGAAGACCAGGACTGGGACTAGAAGTTTGAAGGCAGGAGCTAAGTTTGAGACAAGACAAACCTGGGAAGGAACAGCGAGTGCTAGGGCCTCAGATCCAAAGCTAACTAAACCAGCAGCCAGTTCTCCACCCAGCATCAGCTTCTCTTTCAACTCACCTCTCCTGCTACCTCTGCCCAGAATTTTGCTCCTCCTCTTGCCCCATACAAAACTGAACATAACTTCTCATATGTCTCCATTAACAACAAGCCCTCTAGATTGTGCAAAGGTTTACTGCTAACAAGAGTAATAAATGGACTCTAGTATGCATTTTTTTTCTTTTTTGGGGGGCGGTGGGGGGGCGGGAATGGGACTCCATTTCCAGGAACTGGGACAAGCTGTGGAAGAAAGAGATGGTTTCTCTCTGGATCTGTGAAGGGAGAAAAGCAGAACTGAGAGGAGGAGACAAAACAGAATGACAACACCCAGTCTACAGCTATCACCTGACCACCACTACCACCCCTGACCCCAAAAGAAAGTCAGGATTATGTGCATCAAGGTGCGATTTCAAGCACTGAGAGATAAAACACAGTTCTAAACTGTATTACAAAAATAACCCTACTTAACTGACTCAAGAAAATAATTTATTTTGTGTAAAATGTGTCTCAAGTGGAGTTCATGTTAACACACTCTTTTCAACTGCTAATGCCAAAACTGCAGTTTTGTTGTAAATTACAGTGGCCAGATAATCTAAGAGTAATTTCACATCCAAGTTCCTCAATCACACCTGGAAACATTTAAGTCTGTCATGCCATGTATGTTAATAGTTAGAAGCAGGGCCGAAAGATTAACCACATCTGAAAAGTTAAATTATCATCTTATACAACTCCAAAGGATCACAAACAACATAATATGATTACTCCCCAAGGGTAAAAAGGCAATGTGTGACATATGGGAAAACAGGGATAAATAATTGTCCCAAAGACCTTCACAGACAATTTTATCAAAGAATTTGTAAATGTGTCATGCATTATTTCTAAAGTTTTTCTCTGCTCAGAGTTGTTTTCAAATTCAGAAATGTAATTTTTCAGCCAGATAAAATTTCAAAGCATTATGAAAGAAAGAAATACACTTGGTGTGATTTGTGTCCAGAGGAATTAATAGCACAGCCCCCCAACCGCTACCCAATGTTCTCTATGTTCAATTATCTTTCTTTGGGTTAGTAAACAACTTTCAAGGGACAAAGTAACTTTATTTTTTATTCAAACTACAAAAACAACTTAATAAGAGCAGTTAAGATAGTAACAAAACCTTGACTTCTAGAAATACTCATATATAATGCTCGGACTTATTCCAAGTACCTTGTAAAATGCTATTAAAATGATGAATCACTTGTAATTTAAGTGTTTTTTTTTTTAAAGAGAGAGAGAGAATTTTTTAATATTTATTTTTTAGTTTTCGGTGGACACAACATCTTTATTTTTTTATTTTTATGTGGTGCTGAGGATCGAACCCAGCGCCCCATGCACGCCAGGCGAGTGCATTACCGCTTGAGCCACATCCCCAGCCCTAGGTTTTTTTTTTTGTTGTTGTTGTTGTTGTTGTTCTGATTTGCTATTTAGCTATAAAATCCAAAACACAACACAAGCATTGAATCTTTCTCTGTAACCTCTTGTGCCTACAGTTTTCAGCTCTCCAAAATAACAGGTTTGGGGGTTTTTTTTGCTGGAAATGACTTAAATTTGGGGAGGACACAACACCTCCACCCAAATTTTTAAATTCTGAAGTGAAAAGAGACTGAGTGATATGCAGAAAGTCAAACAATGCCAAAGAACAGAGGGAAAGGTGAATCAAATTCAGGCAGCAAGAGCTGAGGCTGAAAGGCAGTTAAAACCAGGGCCCCAAACCACCTTTCTACCACACCAAAATGTGAGCCTCACCCCATCCCCACTGCTGGGGTCCAAACACACAGAACTGCAGTGCTTGCTATTTTATAATGAAGTGACCCTACCTTCCCAGGTCTTTACTACGTGGAATCAGAATCTATATTATCATACACACACACAAACACACATATACATATATACACACACAACTCTAATTAGTAAATAATCATTACCGGTGTTCATAAATAGAACTTTCATTGGTTTCTTGTGATATGTTGAAATGTACAGATGTCTATAGACAGAATCCTAATTCTAAGTGCTTAATAATAAAATACTTCATTAGGAGTAGAATATTTTCACCTATACTTCCTTCAAAGCTGCAAAGAACCCTGCTTTTCTGGCTCTCACCCTAACCATGCCTCTGAACTTGCCATTCTGACCTGTGCAATGGCTTTTTAATGACTGTTTACAGCCACTGGGAGTAAACATCAAAGTGCCTCCTAAACATTAATTACTTCTTGCAATATCCCTATTGACAGAGGCAGGCAAAAAAAAGACACTCTGGTTAAAGCCTGTGTCTACATTGGGAGCAATGTTTTTATACCTGCTAAAGCTTAAATTTCTGATTATTAATGAAATGACTATCAATCTGAACCTGAGCTATCTGTCTTTTACCTTTAAAAAGATAACACCATCACAACAAATTGTTTTCTTTCATAAAATAAGAAACATTGTTCACGGCTAGATGCAAAAAAGCCCACTGAAGTGGAAGGTCCACAAGGCAGCCTCTGGCGGGGGCAGGCAGAGAGGGAAGGGGCAAGAGTTAGAAAAGGAAGATTAGCCTAAGTCTCTGTATTTAGCGGTTAGCTTGAACAGGAACTTAAATTTTATAAACAGTAACAAATTACTGCTTGATATGATTTCCATATGCATCTGTTCCTCATATTCTCAAATCTTACATTATGAGGGAATTTCATAAGTTTAGCTAGCTGACAGGCTAATGGACAGGTTAAACATGATTTTTCAGTAACAAAGGCATCATTTTAACAATTGTCATTACCATTAATGTAAAATATACTGGCAGAGTCACATTAAATTGGCCTAAAATAGCTCTCCCTAATGTGAATAAAATTTAATCTCTTCTTTTTTAATCATCCTCATTCTACAAACAAAAATAGTGGAATTTACTTCTTACCTTTAAATATTCATACTAAATTCACAAACATTAACATTTACCTTAAAACTTAAGATATTATCCTGAGTTATTGAAATCTTTTACCTAAAAGTAAAAAAATCTTTTACCAAAAAGGAAGGGGAGAATATATAATCAAGGCCTGCTAGAGCAAAATCAATCAACACCTTTGCTGTGCCGTCTCTGGACTCACTTCAAGCAGAAGTCTTATCTTATGATGCCATAAAGACGGCACCTGAAAGAAAAGGAGCACTAGTCACCCAGAAATATGACTTGTCTACATGTAGTTCCCACTCCAGAATAGGTAAGTTTGCTGTTTTATATGGTTAATTTGCACTAAATTTCTTGCAAAAAGTATGTTGGACATTTCACTAAGGGAAACTAAAGACAACTACGTATTTTAATCATTTTTAGTCAGTATTTCCTGTTTGTCCTAACTGCTGAGGCAATAACAAAAAAAAAAAAAAAAAAGATGAAGAAGAAACAGTCCCTTCCCATTGGAAGCTTACAATCTAGTAGGAGATATTAAGCAAGCACAGGAATAACTATAATCCAAAGTGAAATGAGTGCCCCCCCTCAAAAAAAATAAAGAAACAGGTTCTGTGGCTTATAAAATCTAGCAAAGAGCTGCAGGTGGTGACTCATGCTTATAATCCCAGTAGCTCAGAGGCTGAGGCAGAAGAATCTCAAGTTCAAAGCCAGCCTCAGCAATTTAGCAAGGCCATAAGCAACTCAGCAAGATCCTGTCTCTATATAATTTTTTTTAAAGGGCTGGGAATGTAGTTCAATAGTTAAGCACACCTGGGTTCAAGCCCTCCTGGTACCAAAAAAAAAAAAAATAAAAACTTTAGGGCTGGGCTTGTGGCTCAGTAGTAGAGCAATTGCCCAGCCTATGTGAGGCACTGGGTTTGATTCTTGGCACCGCATATAAATAAATGAATAAAATAAAGGACCATCAACAACTGGAAATACATATAATTTTTTTTTTTTAATTCTAGCAGAGTGTACAACCAAACAGCTGAGCAAAGACTTAAGAAAGCAGAAGAAATAAAATGCTTACACTAGATACAGGCACTGGTGAGGTGGCAAAGGAAAAGGAAACCAAGGTAGGTATGTCTGAGCATTACTATGGAAGACCTGGAAAAAGCTAAGAAGTTTGGGAAGTGTTATTACAGTAGTCCAGACCCAAACACTGACTCTGAACACAGGTGGCAGCTGAAGGGATGAAAAGGGATGTCACATATATGAAAAATGTCACATATATAATGTTCAACTGCATATATGGTGGGAAGTAAGCCCATGTAGAAGATGGCTTTTTACTAGAAGAATCAAAATGACTGATGTGTGGGTGCGCAACAGTACCAATTAATAGAAACCAGGAAACTGGAGGAAGAACTGGTTTGGGTGGAGGAAGCAATGAGTTTCACTTTGGTAGTACTGCATTGAAGGTGTAAGCAAGATACTCAAGGAGAAATGTCAAGCAAGCAAAGCTTAAAAGAAAGGTCAGGCTAGGGCTATAAATTTGGGAACTATCTAAATAAAGGCAATGGCAAATGCTTGGATTGGCTAGGATCACTAATAAAAAGAGCATACTGGCATAGTAGAGAGGGAAATAAATTGAAAATGCCTATCTGTAACGGGTGGAGGGTAGAAAAGCTAGCAAAGGACACAGAGAATTGGCCAAAGGCATTGAGAAATCAAGCTTAATTCAGTTCAACCAAAGTTCACTGGGGTCTATTATATATGAGTATTATATCAGAAATAAAATAATAAAAAATAAGCATTATTGTTCCTACATTAAAAACTGATGTCAAGGAGCTAAGGATGTAGCTCTGTGGTAGAATGCTTGCCTAGCATGGACAAAGTCCTAGATTCTATCCCTAGCACCACAGATAAGAATAATGTGATGTCAAGAAAATCAAACAAAGAAAAAAAAAACAGCTAAAAAAGAACTCAACTCAGGGCGCTGGAATTATGGCTCAGAGGTAGAGCATTTGCCTTGCATGCGCAAGGCACTGGGTTTGATACTCAGCACCACATAAAAATAAATAGATAGATGGATAGATAGATAAATAAGGTTATTGTGTACAACTACAAAAAAATAAATATTTTTAAAAAAAGAACCCAACTCAGGAGTACATAATTATAGCTTCAGATACAGTGAACACCAAATAATCAAAAAGGAATACTATGAACAAGTTTATGCCAATGCTTGAAAATTTATATATTATGGAAAATATTCTTAAAAATATACATTCTCAAAATTGCCTCAAGAATAAATTTGAAACCTCTAATACCATTAAAACTAAATTTCCCCTAATAGATAAAATAAGCAAAACCATATAATAACATATCAATAAATACAAATTAAAGGAGGGGAAAAAAACTATTCTCAACCTAGTTACAGAAGAGACTTTGTCAATCTGATAAAAGATATTAATGATCCTACTATACTCTGAGTGGATCCAATTACAACCAACTGTACTTTTCAAGTTTTAACTTACAAGCGACTGTGTGTGCAGTCAAGCCAGCATTCCATTGAGTACGGAACTGGACGTGTGACACTAAGATCTTCTTGCCATTTTACAAAAGGAAAAAAACATACTCTATCTCAAATTTTCTTTAATATTCTATTAAGCATCTGTTAAATTAATTTTCATAAAAATGTTTCCAGTCTATGACATTGTGAGGTACTAATTTTCACAAGTCTACTCACTAATAAGGGAGTTTTTATTTTTTCCTAAAACTAACTTTGAAGCACTCTAACCCACACTCTTAAGGAATTTATCCAAGGTCAGTAACCTCAATTACATCCTCCTTTTCCTCCTCAGTACTAGTAGCCCTAAGGAACAAGCATTTGCTAGTCTACTACTGTTATGTCAAGACACTTCATTATTTTTATTTAACATAACAACATACACCATTTTTCTTGTATATGTAAAAAGCATAATTCTGATTGACAAAATAACATTGTTCCCAAACTCTTCAAAAGAATGTGTAGCATGCTAATGATTTTTGTACAATATCTGTAAAGACCCACTATAATATAGAAAACTTACAGATTCTTAATAAAAACCCAATTCAGAACTCCTAAAGTAACAGGCGTAATTAATATGATTTGCCCCTAAATATAACACTGAAAACTATCCCATGAGTTTACTCTGGTTTTGCACATGTATTATCTGCAGTTAGGTTTTTCCCTGAGGTATTTACTACCCTAAAAAGCTATGAATTCACTATATTCAGTACAGGATACAATTAATCTAATACTTCATACTTTTTTCAGGACACTCCCTACAGTGTTTTGTTGTTTTTTTTTTTTAAGATTTACTTTTTAGGTGTAGATGGGTGCAACACAATGCCTTTAATTTTATGTGGTGCTGAGAATTGAACCCGGGTCCCGCCGGTGCTAGGCGAGCACTCTATGGCTGAGCCACAATCCCAGCCCCCAACAGTGTTTTAAAATAATCACTAGTATTCACTTAAATTTCTATGCTCTATAAATTGACGTTTTTAAAGATTTTACTTTATTTCAAGCAAAATATTAGGTGCTCATAAGGGATATATCCATTAGTCATGAGGTAAGTACTATTATTCTCCTTTGTTGTAAGGAAATTGGAGCTCAGAAAGCTGAAAAAATGGGGAACTGTCCCCAAATATATACAGGTCAAGAAACAAAACTGGAACCCAGGTCTTTTAGGCTCTAAAAATTAGGCTTGTCCATCATGCACACTAACATAAAACTAAGTAAGACATAGTCCCGGACTGGAGCTGTGGATCAGCTGTAGTGCGCTTGCCTAGCACATGCAGGGCCCTAGGTTCAATCCTCAGCACCATATAAAAATAAATAAAAAACAAAGGTACTGTATCTAAATACAACTTTTTAAAAAAAAAAAAAAAAAAGGAAGAAATGACATAGTCCCTACATTCAAGAAGGTCACAAGCATGTAACAAAACAATCCCAATACAACATGTAATTCTATCAACTTCCTAATGCCATTTCGTGTTAGAAAAAAACTTTTTAAAATTATTGTGTTTTTTTATCCCTTAAGTTTACTAGATTTTGTGCAACTAAAACCATTTCACACCCTATTATCTTGAATGCACTATGAACTATGCTAAGCACTCATACTAAAGATGGATACAGTTAAGAAATACATTTTACATGACAGAGCAAAACACATAATAACTGAAATCATAGTTTCATAAAAAAGTAATTATTGTTACTACATGTAATATACTTTCATCTTTTTATTACATTTTTCTTAATGCTGATTATGAACACCAAATCATTTCACAATCCACCTACAGGTCATGCTCCCCAATTTGCAAAATGCTGCCCTAGATAAAACAAGTTGGCTGAGTGAAATCTTGACTTTGCTTCTAATTCAGTCTGGCCACCCTTTATAGATGAGGCATTTATAGCAGATAACACCCATAAGAGATTATTCTGCTTTTACACTTAAATAGCAGTATAAAAGATCATTCAAAGCACCCTCAACATTCTTATACGAAATGATACATTACTCTTGAGAGCTTCAAATTTTTCTAATTTAAAAATATTAAGTTGTTGGGGCTGGGGTTGTGGCTCAGTAGTAGAGCGCTTGCCTAGAACGTGTGAGGCACGAGGTTCGATCATCAGTACCACATAAAAGTAAATAATAAGAAAAAATGATGCTTTACCTTTTAAAAAATTAAGTTGTTGAATTCAAACTAATAATGAAAACTGTATTTTTTTTATTTTAAACAAATTAACTACAATAATCTTAGCTTAAGGCATATCCCATTTAAAAAAAATATTTAGGAAAACCAATCACCCTAGATATTTGAAAACATCAAAATCATCCGTAGATATTATGATAAAAAAGGATTTAAGACAAATTTGGTTTATAAAGTAGTAAATCTTTTTTAGCATAATAGATTAAAGACACCTTAGAAATTAAAATGACCACATACACTCATTTAAAAAAAAAAAAACTAAACTAATGGTTTAGAAAGTTCAGTGACTCAGTCAAAGTCATACCCATCCCTAATTGTAGAAATTGGAACTAAAACCTAAATTCTTACCTGTCAATCTGTTCTCTTTCTAGAATGCTACACATTGTCCATATCTTCCAAGCATCAACACCAACAACAATGACCACCCCTTATGACATCTCCCTTATCTAGAAATCTAAGGTAATTATAGTATGACCTATACAATTTAAAAACACTTGATTATGTGACCTTATGCACTGCCTTCTAACTGCTTAATGGCTATAATTTTAACTCCCCAATAAGACTTTAGATATGTCTTATAAGTACACTGGCCTTTATAAACTATTAAACATGGTAAGTATAATTTGGCCATAGAATTACTTAAAATTAGTTTCATTTTTAATCTCCTTAATTGCACACAATGCCTGCCAAAACCTTAGCTCTGGATTCCATCACAGTAGCTGTAACCATCAAATGAGAACAATTTCTCATCTAAAACATGAAATTGCTCTTTTTATTTGCACCAATCTACCTTTTTCCAAGGGTATGACAAAGAAGGTTTCAGTTGTTACTTCAAACCCACTATAAAGCATTACAAATATGAAAATACACATCATTTTTTAATCCTTTCTTAGATTATTTAGATATTTTTCATAAGTGATTTAAATTCTTATTTAAAAGCATCACTATACAGCCATATGATATTTTAAAATACCTAATCACAAACCTGACAAAACATATAATTATTTATCTGCATGTTTTATTGATAAGGCTTTAATTCAAGTTAAGACAAAATTCATTTTCAACTATAAATGAACTAGAAGCTTGTGCCTTACATAGATTCTTCCAAAGGTAGTTCTCATAAGAGAACTCCTTGGAGAGGAGAACTATGCATTCTTCTCCTTTAAGACATTAGCAGTAACAAACATATTCCCCAGAAAACCTGTTTCAAAGCATAGTATGCCTGTAGTCCCATCTGCTGGGGAGGCTGAGACAAGAGAATCACTCCAGACCAGGAGTTCCAGACCAGCCTACTGGTTAACACAGCCAGACACTCATCTTCAAAAATAGACAAGGAAGAAAAGAAACACTATGTTTTCTAACTCTAGTATAAAACTTCTTGACAATGGTATCTACCAGGAAAACATCTGTAGCTCTTCAATTAATATTAAGAGTTTAATAATAATAATAATTTAACCTACTTAATGCTAAGATATCCTGTGAAAATATTTGCCTAATGGCAATCTTTAAAAATAACAACTTTAGCCAGGCATGGTGGCACACACCTGTTATCACAGTGGCTCAGGAGGCTGAGGAAGGAGGATTACAAGTTCAAAGCCAGCCTTAACAATTTAGCGAGGCCCTGTCTCTAAATAAAATATAAAAAAAAAAAAAAGGGTTGGGGAGGTGGCTCAGTGGCTAAGCGCCCCTAAGTTCAAACCTCAGTACCAAAAAAAAGAGAGGTGGGAGGAGACCAGCCTTAGCAACTTAACTTTGAGAGACCCTGTCTCAAAATAAATAAATAAATATATACATATACATATACATATATATATATATGTGTTAAATTTAAAAACGACTGGGAACGTGGCTCTGTGATAAACACCCCTGGGTTCAATCCCTAGTAACACAAAAATAAATAAATAAATAATATCTTTACTCAAGAGTAAGATTCTGAAAAGGTTGATGGGTTATTCTCAGAGATTTGAACAGTTCCAATATAATGAATTTATTTATGGGACAAATTAAGACAATCAATGTCTCCTGTAATTAAAGGTGTTTTGGCACAGATGTTGGCCCTCAAATGTTTGCTTTGTCAGCTGTCTAATCTACATTGACACTGCAGTAATTAGCACACTGTCTATAATATTTTAAATGCAAATTCAACAAAATTAAGCTATTATATATTGGGAAATGAATGCTGATCAAGCTATCAAATGTACTTATATCTCTATTACTATGTCAACCATATGTGTGGCACATGGCCAAATCAGCTACACTCAGTGTGAAGAACATGCAAGAATATTCAACACCAGAAGAGACTGTGCTACCTGAACTAATAAAAACACACAAACATCCACCTAAAGAGGAAAAGATTCTGATACTTAAACAAAGGAACTTAACATTAAGAGTCCTCAGGTCAGAATAATCTCATAAACACTTTCTAAGATAGAAATGCATTCCTCATTGAGTCTCAATATGTGCCAGACACTATTCTAGATACTGGGGACAGAATGCAGAATAAAATCGGGGAGGGGGGGGGATTACTCTCTTCAAACTTATATTCTATAAAAGATGCAAATGGTTTCCCGTGATGTACTAACTTCATAATACTCTCTGAAGCCCTAGGCTTAAAAAAGCTCCCCAGGTCATGTCCAAAGTTGAACAGAAAAGCAGTGTCTGTTATGCACATGCTAAACAGTGACAGAGTAGGAACTTTAATCTGCTGTCTTGATTCTAAGAAATTATTTTTCATTCTCAGTGAGCCCCCTTGTGCTTGAAGTTTGTCCCACATTATTTTGGCAATCAAATTCTACAAATTTTATTCTAAACGTCTTCTTCTCTCAGGGTATAAAATCAACACACAAAATCCAGTTGTGTTTCTACTTACCAGCAATGAACTATCCAAAAAAAAATATTAGGGAATACATTTCCCTATGGAGATGAAGGCTGTACACTGAAAACTATAAAGCACTACTAAAGAAAATCCAATAAACTTAATTAAATGGAAAAACATCCAGTGTTTATGGTTTAGAAGATTTAATATTGTTCCAATGACAATACCACCCCAAGTGATTAAAGATTCCATGCAATTCCTATCAAAATTCCAATGGCCTTATATAGAAAAGTGGAGAGCCAATCCTCAAGTTCATGTGAAAATGCAAGGGTTCCCTAAATAGCCCAAACAAAACAGAAAAAGAACAAAGTTGAAGAACTCTCACTCCTCAATTTCAAAATTTACCACACCAAGTCACTATGATCAAAACAGTAGTACTGGCATAAGGATACACAAGAGACGGATGGAATAGAATAGACAGTCTTCCATGGCCAGCTGATTTTCAACAAGAATGCCAACATTATTCAGTGGGAAAAGAATGGTACATTCAACAAATGGTACTGGCATACCAGAATATCCACATCCAAAAAAGTGAAGATAAACCCTTTTCTCATACCATATACAAAAAATTAACTACTTAAATGTAAGAACTAAAAAACAAACTCTCAAGGAAAACACATAGGTAAATCTTTATAACCTTGGGTTAATACAAAAAGCAAAAACAAGAAAAAATAGATAAACTGGATTTTATCAAACATTTTAGTGTTCATAGAAGGACGTTATCAAGAAAATGACAAGGCAATCTACAGAACTGAAGAAAATATTTGCATATCATATTCAGATGATCCTTGACCTACCATAGGGTTGTATCATGATAAACCTATTGTACATAGCCCCAACTAAACAAACTAATCTACTTAAAATATTCCATATGCTTTATGTGTCTCCAAAGTCAAATCAGTATCAATGGGTAAATCACTGAGCCTAAAGTAAAACTGTAGCAAATAAAAAGGACAATAAAGAACTTTAATTTGTTCCCTTTAGCAATATGTTTAGTTTTTAGACAATCTGTTATTATCTGATAAGTTGGTATATATCTTTCTTGTAGATTTAACTGAAAATTCACTATTTACATCTTCATCTCACTTTTCAAGTTACCAAAGTCCTAAAACAAATCAACACATAAATTAAATGCTATCCTACCAAGTCTTGACTATGAATTTAATTAACAGTACAAACAGAACCCTTACATTTAAAGGATAGCTCATTATAATACATGAGATTTCAAAAGAGGTCATAGGAAGATTTTACGTTCATGATTATTTCATCCCTTCAATAGAGTTTCCTGCAACACACCTATCTGTATGAAAGGCAGGATTATTAAAAAATAAAAATTCATTTCCATATGAACAAAAAGTTGAAATATTTCTACCATTTAAAAGATTACTTGTTAAATACTGATTCCAACATGGCCTTTGACCAAACACATTACTTGTTAATAGCAAAACCTAAACTTTTTATAAAAGACCAAATAAAGAAATTTTAAAGACGAAATTAAAATTCTATGCCCAAAGCTACCCATGCTAATAACTTTGTCCCATGAAATAAAATTACCCTGATCTTACTTTCTTATCTGCTTTTAACACTAGCTTAATCATAACAAAACTATATGCCCACAGAGCAAAGATTTACAGTGAAAATTTTAGCTTTATACAAATGATTGAACAGAAAAAACAAATCATGGTTGTGAAATTTTAATTTATTTTACATGTTTTTATGTGGGTATGTATATATAAAATAAGGACTTTTTGACAAATACTATCTCCTATCATTATTCCAAAATAGAACAAGCTGATGTCATCCGCTCTCCTTAAAAATAGACCTTTACAGGTTGGCCTTAGAACCAACTTGTTCTAATAATGCAAAAATCTAAAGTAGTCCAGTTATATATAAACACATGTATAAATGTCCACCACTTACAAATGGAATGTCAGTACTTATGAAACTAATCATCTACATTAATGAGTGAAGTATCTTAAGTTTATTCAGAGTCTGTTAACAGTAAAGTAGGGGTTAACTGTAATCGTAATCGGAAACCAAGCCCTCCTTTGGAAGGATCAAGAGGAAATGGTGACTTTTGGAAAATCCCAAATATTTTAAACACAGGAACATATCCAGTTTTGACAAGCTATATGGCCCTGGCATAAATGCTTCCATCTTCAGTAGCTCTTAAAAAAAGCAGTCCTTCACAATTTTGACAAGGACCAGAATTCATTTCCTCTCTACAGCTGCATTGTTTCGATGTCTGTTAAACACTAGTGTGACAGGATTGATTTTTTGGAGCATAGATATTCACTGTATTGTCCTAAAGGACCTAATTTAAAAATAAATAAGAAAATTGTGTGTTATTAAGTAGAAGGGTAGAGGGAGGAAGGGCAAAAGCAGAGAAAGAGGGAAAACAAAAAGTGAGGATATTCAAACCTATAACTTCACATTAATCCACATGGGCCTCATATTTAGATGGCCTTATAAAAAAGTTTAGGGGGTACAGAGTATAAAATCAACACTCAAACAATCCATCCAAGGAAAACTGATAAAAGATACACCATAATCTGGAAGAAAATACTCCCTAATCATATATCTGATAAAAGACTTTTGATAAGAAAACATTTTAAAAACCCTCAAAAATCAATAAGAGGCGGGCGCAGTGGAATTAAGAGGCAGGCACAGTGGAAATTGCATACTTAAAATCCCAGTGACTTAGGAGGCTGGAGCAGAAGAACTGCAAGTCTAAGGTCAGCCTCAGCAACTTAGTGATACCCTGTCTCAAATAATTAACAAAAAAAGGCTGAGGAAGTGGCTCAGTGGTAAATCTCCCAAGTTCAATCCCCACTACAAAATTAAAAAAAAAGAAAAGAAAACAAACCAAATTTTTTAAATTGAACAGACACTTTACCAAAGAAGATAAATACAAGTGCTGGTGAGGATAAAAACTGGAACTCTCATGAGCTGCTGATGGGAAGGCAAAATGGCATGTCCACTTTAGAAAGCTACTTGGTAGTTTCAAACTTAAAAAACGTGTTTACCACTACACAAGTTTAAACTTACCACACAATCTAGCAAGACTATTTCTAGATATTTACCTATGTAAAATGAAAATTTATGTTCACAAAGGTTTAGGCAAAAGTTTATAGCAGATTCATTTGTAATTACTAGAAAATGAAAACAATGCACAAGCTGTGGTACAAGCATACTATGGAATGTCATCGGAACATTGATGACACAAAAGCTAGATTCAAAGGGTTGTACAATTACATTTATATGACACTCCAGAAAGGACAAAACTATAAAGAGAAAACAGGTCAGTGATTTGTCTCTGAGGGTGATGATTAGTAATCACAGTAAAATTTATGATCATATACATTTGACTGAAAACATATTTCAAAATTTGCAGGGGCTGGGGTTGTGGCTCAGCAGTAGAAAGCTCACCTAGCACATGCGAGGCCCTGAGTTCGATCCTCAGCATCACGTAAAAATAAATGAATAAAGGTATTGTGTCCAGTTACAACTAAAAATAAATATTTTTTAAAAAAATTGCAGTTGTACATTTAGAAAGATGGATCTTACTGTATGTAAATTATCTTTACAACAATGCTCAACAAAAGGTTAAGAAAATACTGAACATCATGAGTGTACTGACAACAAAACCTTCTTTATTTTATAAAACTATGCTTTCCCACAACTTGAATACTATATGTAGAACTGGTAGCTATAAAAATGACAAAAACGTATCTACAGAGAAAGAGACAATACAAAAATAAGGAAAAGAGCATTGCTATCTCAGACAAGTTCTCCAGTTAGAAGGACTGAAAGTAGATATGACTAACGTCTCTAACACCAGGAAAAATATGCATAGAGAGAAAATTATTTTAGTTGTTAATCCAACAAAATCAGGAAGAAGAATTATTGCCTAAAACATTTGAGTCCTAAATTTACAAATTTAGGACTGAGGAAAAGAAGAAATGTCATATCTGAGAGAAACCCTACAAAACATTCCTCAAATACAGTATGCAGAGAGGGGAAGAGATAAGGGGAAAGGAGACACAGCATAAGCAAAAAGCATAAAATACTTGAAAAATGTTTAGCAATCAATTAACACAATTTTTCAAGGAAAAAAGAAAATTTTTGAAAAGAAAATGTGACAAATTGGAAAAAGCAAGAAATATAGAGTCAAGGGACCTTAGAGAACTAAATTAGATGATGTGGACTGAAGTCCATAAATGGTAAAGTGTAAAAATGCTAATAATAGTTGTTATTTTATTATACCCTCTCTTGTGCTATAAATGATCAACATGAGAATTTTTAAGCTAGTCTGCTAATCCATAGACGACGATTATGGTCACTGAGCCATAAATAGAAAAGCTAAGACTCAAAACCCAAAGCATCTGACACCACAGTCTATCTTGACCACTATATTATTCTATCTCCCAATAATACTACAAAATCAATTTTACACTAGTCAGCTTAAGGAGCAAAGCCATAGTCAGTAACTGCCAGACGGGTCCTATAAAGTCTACAGTTTTTTGTGTTTTATTTCAGTCAATACATATCAGCACAGGAATTCTATGGTGGGGATTAACATTTGTTTCTGTATTCTAAGTGGTCACAAGTGTTTCTGCAAGTCTTGGAGGGTTTCAGTACAATGACCAAATGACATGATTATTTAGGCAACATTTCTTTTTTTCTTTCAGTCCTAAATGTGAAACTCAAACAAACACTTTCAAGTTTGTTTTTGTTTTCCATTTTAACATACATCATATTGCTTGAGACAAATAGTTATCTAGTAGCAGTAGATAATAGGTGGTTTCTAAAAAATTGGAAAAAATATATTCATTTCAATCCAATTCCTTAGACACTATAAGTAATAACTATAAGTAACACTATAAGTAATAGGACCAAAGAAAGAAGTCCTATTCTGGTTAAAAACAAGCAATTTCTACATGTAACCAAGTTTTTCTTTTCTCTGAACAGCTATGTAGTTTCTGAACAACTGAATTCAAAACCAGATTAAACAGCCTACTGTCCTTTTTTCAGCCTTATCTTCAAATACAACGTACGTATTTTTTCATAAAAAAATTACTCTCATGTTCCGGACACTTAGAATGTTAACCATTAAAGCTCACATTTTTCCTTTGGTGCCTTTCTGCCACTTACAGACGAATGTATTCAAAACACCTTCAGTGTTCCACATAGGAGACACTAATATTCTTTCTGCCTTCAGAAACCACTGCTGCTGGCCGGACAGAAAACATTCTTCTAAATTTCCTTTCAAAATGGAAAGGAAGAAAAGTAAAGAAAAAAAGAGTAAATACAACAATGAAACAAAAGATAAGCGACAAGGTATAGAAAGAAATCACCCAGTAAAACCATGAAGAGGAAGAGCCAGGCCCTTAATAATCACCACTGCAACAAACACCTTCTTTTTAATAATGGAATGACAATGGAAGAAAAGAATGCATTGAGCAAAAACAGAACTGAATTTCCCAAGTTTGAACCTAATTAGGAAAATGAAGACTACACGACAGTTAATAAAACCTTAAGTACAAGCTTTGCTTACCAGCATCAAGTTCACTTTCACCACCCAGCCTCAAAAGCCACAAGACGGATTTCTGGCTTCCAAGCTGAATTCAGGCTGATTCCAAAATCCCAGGAGAGTCCTCCTACTACCACAATGCTCTTGTGACCACATGGAGCGGGGGAGCGGTATCCAAAAGTGAGGTATGAGGATTATTTGAGTAAAGGACACAAGCTGGTCAAAGTGGGAAAACACTTTACACAGCTTCCAAAGCAGGCTCTGCATATTGTATCTAATACAAATTATGAATCTAAGACAATAAGGATATTAAATGTTTCCATGTGAACAGACTCTATTATGTACTGAAGACCCAAATATTTAGTCTAGTATTCAAGGGCTAGGACTAAGGGGATGGGATAGAATCATCTTCTTTTTCTTTTAAAAGACATATACATGTTTTTTTTTTTTAAATAATGGTTATTAGACTTAAAGTTACAAATTGGCTACCTTCTGCCATAATTCCTTCCTTCTTTTTGCAGAACTGAGGATTGAACCCAGGTCCTCTCATATGCTAAGCAAGTCCTCTACCAATGAATTGGCTATATGAAAGGTTTTAATTATTATGTTTTTTTTCTCTAAGCATTCAATTCAGAATTATATTACCATTGCCTGCATGAGTTACACTTGTAAATCTAACATTCAGAAAATAAGCAAAACAATAATAATAATTTTTTAAAAAATTCTATAAAATTAAGCAACCATTGGTTTAAAAAAAATTTTTTGAAGGTTACTTGGAAACCTGGAATACTTCCTGAATGCTTACTGTTCTTTTCTAGAATTCAAATTTTAGGCAAATACAGGATCCCAGGGGGAATCTAGGAGCCATAATCCACACATTTGAGAATACTAGTCAACTTTTACCTTATAGCTCTGAGAAAGAGATCCCTTTTACTCAGACAAGTTAAATGTTCATACAGGCAAAAACATTACACAGAATAATAGTGATCATTATACACAAATCTACGCACAACCCGTTTTTGATGTAACACAAAAGTCTTCTACGGGTTCTTCTAAAGGAAATCAGTAGCACCCAATCGTATCTGCCTTTACATACAACCTTCAGAACACCCTACCAACTCTTAAGGGAGGGAAAATTCTTCTCTTAGAAATACATGCAAGTTACTAGTAGCCCAGATCTCACAGTTACCTCCTTTAATATGAACTCCTAAGTCCATTCTTATCTCCCTCTTCTGTCACATTGACCTTGTTTCAGCTTCTGTATTTCATTAAAAGACACTGAATACTGTTTTGAAATGGAATAAATTCAAAATAACAGCATTTGTGAGATTAACATGAAAACTTCTGTGCCAATTTCTGAAGCTCTGTGGGAATAATGGTATTAAGTACTACTGTTTTTTTCCTTTTTTCCTCAGGAGGTGGACTACAGTTCCAGATACAGTGAAAAGACACCAACAGAGTAATAGTTACACCAATAACATATATAAATAGGACTGCTGGGAGTATAACACAGATTGTAGAGTTGCTGCACAGAAGGACCAATAATCACAGTACTCCAGCTTTTAGTAAAAACCAGCTCATGGTACAAACAGTTTCAATTTAAATGTTTGATCATCAGTTTCAATGTATTAAGTAGTACCACTTAAAGTGTTTGAAAATTCTCTCTGTAAAACAATTACATATCTCAATGCTAAGTGTTTTTTAAGAGCTTCTTTAAAAAGAGTAAAAATAAAAAATAGTATTACAAAGACCCTACTGAATAAAAATGCCACAGATAGGAATAAGACCTATCCAGACCATATCATAATTTCTGGAATATAGTATTGGTCAAAATCAACACTTCTATGACTCAGTATTCTCAAGTACAAATAACAACATTTGACCAATACCTCTAGCTCTAAAATTCTATGACTTTGTGAACTCTGTGATTTTTGGAATTTCAATTTATACAAAATATCATTAAAATAGAAGTAGATACCACAGAAATTAACTTACTATGGATTCAGAAGTAGAAGACCCACAGGCCTCTGTTTTAAGTTTCCACATGAAGTCTAGGAAGTGAGATAAATAATTCAAAACTTCAATGCCAACCATGATAGCTTTTATACCAGGTGAGACGTACAGGGAGCAGCAGCAGCAATGATTTCAAACTGTGAGACAAAAGTGAGCTTGGCTTACTGTAGAAAGTGAAATGGAGCTAACTCTTCTAAGATGCATAGCAGTATAGAATTTGGACAGGCAGACTTTTTAGACAGTGCAATAACTGAGGGCCAGTCAACACTGGCTAGAGAATTTTGGCTTAAATCCAAGACTTAGGCAGAAAAGAGACTGTAGAACAAACCAGGCCAGGACTTCAACCAACAGGTAACTTATAAGACAGCTTGATTTGTGAGTAAAGGTTAAGTTTGAGTTTTAGAAAAGTTAACTCTAAGAGAAGAAGAATTGATTAAAGACCAAAGAAGAAAAAATGTTCTGTACTTAAATAAGATAGAGAGATTTAATCATTATTTAGGTTTCATATCAAAGAAAATCTGCTACTAAGGTTAAAGTAGCCCATCATCTCTATGGAAATTCATCAACTTTTCATTTTTCTTATAAAACAGCTTAAGTATAGTTTAGATGGATTTTTTTAAAATCTTTCATTGTGTTTCTAAAGTGTCACATAACAAACTATATTTATGTAACAATCTACATTAATTTCGAAAAATTAGAGGACAGTTGTTATTACTGGCCCTAAGTTTTTCAAAAGGAAATTGATGCTCCTATAGTTCCACTGATTTTATTAAGTCATCAGAGTGCCATTTAGGTAGTAAAAGAAATCACTGATTGGTCAGGGTAACTCCTCCCAAAACTGAGCAGTTTAGTTTATCACTTGCTTTGAGAAACTCTAGTTTCTTAGGTACCCTATAAATCTTCCATATAACTGTCATCCCAATGACTCAGGAAGCTGACACAGGAAGATCGCTAGTTCAAAGCCTGCCTCAACAAAAGCTAAGTGCTAAGCAACTCAGTGAGACCTTGTCTCTAAATAAAACACAAAACAGGACTGGGGATGTGTCTCAGTGGTCAAGTGCCCCTGGGTTCAATGCCCAGTACCAAAAAAACAAACAAACAAATAAAAAAAAACACTAACTCTTCCATACAAAATAAAAATTAGCATCTCTGATACAATGACTATTAAATTAAAATAGTAAAAGCATCATCAAATGTTTTCCAAAAATAACCTGAAATTCTACCCCCAAAATAGAACATGGACTTTCTTCACATTTTCCATTTGTCACATTAACTATTTCTTCATCATAAATTTATTAATTTCTTCATTTTTAACAGCATTCCTGAAATAAGCTCAAGTAATATTTTAAAATGCTTTGTAATTTTTCTGTCCATTATCAAAACAGATTTCATTTGACTCTCACAGATCACTTGGCACACTTACTTCTGAAAAATTCCACACAAATTCAATTTTTGTAACTTAAATGATTTAAGCAGAGTTTAGAAGATATTTATCTAAGAAAACCTGTAGTATAATTGGTTCTTTTATAAAACAATGTGTAACTGAGTATATAACAATGTATAATTCAGCCCTCATTAATCTGGTTTTCTAAATTTAGATTTTCATACACTTGCTCTTTTTAGATGGTGCTATAAAAATTGGCTTATAAACATGGTATTGAAATTACTCTCATATCATACTAGATCAGAGAAATGTGGTCTACAGGAACTGTTTGTCAGAGACCCGATTAATCCACAATGAATTTCATTACCCCATGCCCCTGATGATAAAGTAGATGACTCATGATGTTTATAATCATCCTTTTATTTGAACACTGCTTCTACCAATGATTAGCCTGAAGAATCACCAATCATTTCAAATGGTGAACGTACCAGTATGGGGATAAAGGGCTGCTATTACCTCCTAGGAATATTCTGAGACTCAACCAGACAACCTGAGTGAATTCTGGGCACATAGTAGGTCCTTTTGTTCCTGGCCTATTATGCCTTCTATGCTCGCCACGCTACAAAGTAGTAAAGAAAATACTGCCTCATTCATCTTTTCTTCAGGATTATAAAGATAGTATTTTAAAACACACACACAGAAAAGGTGAGAGCTATGAAGAAAAAACAGACTAATGAAGACTGCTATGTCAAAAATTTCAGGCTTCCTTTCATGAAGCACTCTAGAAATTATATCTATGTGAAGAAATTTTGTGTGTGTATGTATGTATAAAACAACTATGAAACAAAAAACTTCTATTATACTTCCGTAAGTATACATCCTACTTCAAAAGAACCTTAATTTTCCTTGACATATTTACTTCCTTTCCACAATTGGAGTATGGCAATAGACAGGACAAGGCAGCAGGAGAATCTATGCATTTGGTCCTACTTGGTCCATGTTCTTCCATCACTTAATTACAAATATGTTCTTCAGTCATGATTGCTTCACCTGGACAGGTTCAGATTCACAGTATTTCATATACCAAATAACCACTCTTCTGGAAAAGAATATAAACTTTTTCAAAGAAAATATTGGATTTAAGGTGAACACATCTGCTTCCTCCATTTATGTTGCTTATTTATCTATTTCAAAGGAAAACTACTGTGAATAAGTAAAAACAGGGAAAATGAAAAGGGGGAATACCTTGAAAGAACAGAAGCTATAATCAGAAGTTCATGATAGAAAAAAAATGCAGGATGATAGACAAACAACAGAAGAAAGTTTACCAGAAGCAAATGATATGTGATCATCTTTTTAAAATTCTGGACGAGTGATTCAAATTTAAAGAAAAATCTAAATAAAGCCATATATACTTTATTGGCTGAGTAATAATTATACATACATATTTAAATCAACATCCTTTTAAAAATAAAGGTAGGCTATATAATTATAGTGCACCAACAAAGTAATTTTTCAAATAAATAATAAAAGTAAGCACAACAATGTAAATATATTTAACACTAATGAACTGTGTACTTAAAAGTGGTTAAGATAGTAAATTCTGAAATGCATTTTCAATAATAAAAATTACATAATGAAATAAAGGTAAGGATTACATTAAACAATCTAGGATTTTTCCTATACATTTAAAATATAGCCAGGTGCCATAATCCCAGCAACTAGGGAGAGTAAGGCAAGAAGATCGAAAGTTCAAGTCCTGTCTCAGAAGTTAGTGAAACCCTGTCTCAAAATAAAAAGTAAAAAGGACTAAGGATGTCATTCAGTGGTTAAGTGCCCCTAGGTTCAATCCCCAATACCAAATTAATTAATTAATTAATTTGAAAAAGACCAAGAGTTTAATTTTATTTAAAAAATGAACAAGGGATTTCACTTTAAAAGATACTAAAAAGGTGTTAAAATTATGCATAGGAACTCTTAATATGACTATCAATGAAAACTTTGGTCCTTTGACTATGAATCTGTAGTTATTTTTTATTTGTTTGTTTATGACCTAAACATAGATGTATAACATTTGGGAGAAAATTCAGTCTCAGAGGACATAAGAAACTACTCCAGATTTTAAAAACACTCTTTGCATCAGCTTTCTCAAAACCCTGATAAGGAAATTCCCTATATCACTTCTGGCTAATACCACAGGGACCTCTTAAGGAAGTCACTCTAAAAATCTAAAATTCCAAGTCTTTTTAAAGTTCATTTTCAGAAAATATAAGACTGGATTCCATTAATTTTAAACTAATAAGTAAAACCCATCAGTTTAAAAATAATAATTTTTTCATAAATGTAGATTCTATATCCATAATTTTTTTTAACTGCAAGATATTAGGAAAAAAATTCTGGTAGGATAAAAGTCATTGACTTTAAGTCCATTTGGCCAAAGAAAAGTGAAAAATTTAGAAACTAGATACTGAGTTAATAGAGAAGAAAAACAAGAAGAAGAAAAAATAAGACCCACACACAAAGGTACATTCATTATGAAAGCCTACAGACAAAAAAAAAAAAAAAAATTCCAACCAGAATTTAAAACAGTATTTCTGGAAATCAGATTGTTTTAAAACTCTCAAATGTTGGGCTCAAAGGTCAGCCACCTATTCAAAAAATCACTACTAAAGTCCCCTTACTTATTGGAAAAAAGGGAAAGGGAAGATTATATTTAGCAGAGAAACTAGAATTTTATACTTTAACGTGTTTAAAAGTACTTAAGATTAGTGAGGGGGTTATGGAGAACTGAGCACACATTGCCATGTTCCAGAGAAGCAACTCAAGTAGAAACTGCCCCCACCTCAAAAAGAAGGGCCACAAATGCCAATTTTAAATCGTGTTATGATTAAGCTGAGGCCAAATGTGTATGTGACTGGGGGGAAGACAGCAGAATTCATACTATTCAAGCATACACTTCCTATCACTTACATAGAGCATCCCAAATTATGGCTGTGCCAAAGCTTGTTATTTATGAAACACAAAAGTGTATATAACTCAATAATGTTATAGATTTTAATAAATATATAACAAATGGGTATAACTACCACAACTTCTCAAATATTTCCACCATTCCAGAAAGTCAGCTTGTGACCCTTACAGTCAATTTCCCACTCCTACCCAGGCAACCACTTGTCTGATTTCTACCACTACAGTTTAGTCTTTCCTGTCCTAAAGATTCATATAAAAGAAAACAGAGCATGTGGTTTCTTTTATTCAGCGTAATATTTTTTAGATCCACCCATATGATTGTTCTCTTTATCACTGGTGTGTTCTATTTATTGCTAAATGGTAGTCCATTATGTAAGGAATAAATGTATTTGACCATTTACCCTTTCTATGCACATCTCAACTTTTTCCAGGTTAAGGCTGTCAAGAATAAAGCCTCAGCCAGGTGTGGTAGTGCACACCTGTACTCCCAGACTCAGCAGGTTGAGGCAGGAGAATGGCAAGTTCAAAGCCAGCTTCAGCAATTTAGTGAGGCCCTAAGTAACTTTGAGAGAGTCTGTCTCAAAATAAAAAATTAAAAGAGCTAGGTATGTGGCTCAGAGGTTCAGTCCCCAGGGGAGCATATTTTCAACTTTACAAGATATTTTCTAAGAAACTACCAAACTTTTCCAAAATGGTTGTACATCTGACATCTCTACCAGCAACAAATGGGATCTAGTTTGACTTCATATTGTCCCCTGTACTTGGTCTTGTCATTTTTAAAAAAAATCTTTAGCTACTCTACTCATTGCAGTTTTAATTTAAATGCAAATTAAACTACAATGAGATGGTTTATGATATTGAGCCATTTTTCCTGTTTATTGGCCATGTGCATATATCTATTTCTTGTCAAGTATATGTCCAGTCTTTTAAACATTTTAAATATTGGATTGATTACTCAGTGAGTTATAAGAATTTTTTATATATTCTAGATAAAAGTCTGTCATATTATGACTATTTTCTCCCAATCTGTAGTTTAGCTTTTCATTTTATTAATAGTTTCTTTAGAAGACCGCTTTAATTTTGAAGCCCAATTTAACAATTTTTTTCTTCTACAGTTAATACTTGCCTATCCCAAAGTTGGTACTATCACTCTCTGGCTTTCTGTCTTATCATGTGATCTCTTGGGTACACACTTCCACCACTGTGATATCATTCACCACAAGGTCCTCACCAGAGGCAGAACAGAAGGGGCTGAACAGCCTTGGACTTTCAGTCTCCAAAACTGTGAGCTAAATAAACCTCTTTTCTTTATAAAGTACCAAGCCTCAGGTATTTTGTTAAGCAACAAAAATGGAGTGATACAGTTACCCAACTCCATATGCCAAAAACTCCCAACTGTTTTTTATTTGAATTTTGAGTTAAAAGCCTTTGCTTGAGTAGCAATCTGCTTATGGCATCAAGTGAGATAGCTGTTTCAGAACCCCAAAAAGGATTATCCTTGGGAATCAGATGGAAGCAGACTGTACTATTTTAGTTAGCCCCTCTCATAAATTAAAGCTGAAAGCTAAAATGAGATTAAGAAGACAAAAGACTGCATTTTGATATATTTGTGATAGTACTGTTAAACAGAAATAACATACTCAGTGATTGCCATGTTGCTATTGGTGCTTAGCCCACAAGTTTGTGATACTGATTCAGACTTGGTGATTGAGCAGAAAACGAAGGTTGACCTGATGGGGTTACACACCCAAGGACATTCTTAGACATGCTCAGTTATCAGACTAGCTAGAAGTCATAATACTATTTTTTTTTTTTTTTAAGGAACTCTGCCTTATAGAACCACAAAGTGGTCAAACAGTTGGCCTTCCACACAGGGTTCGGCATCAGAGGATTCAACCAATCACCGAAAGAAAAAAAATTTTTTTTTAAAGTGTCTTTTAAACTGATGTATAGACTTCTTTTTTCTGGTGCAGGAAACTGAATTCAGGGCCTCACACATACTAGGTAAGTGCTCTATCACTGAGCTACACCCCTAATCTCCCAATTTTTTTTTTGTCATTATTCCCTATATAACTAGCATTTATATTGTATAAGGCATTATAAGTAATCCAGAGATGATTTAAAGGATACAGGAGGATGAAAATAAATAAATAAAGATATATATATGCATGCAAATACTTTGCCATTTTATATAAGGGACTTAAGCACATACAGATTCTGGTGGTGAGATGATACCCTGAAACCAATTTCCAAATGGATAACAAGGGCCAACTATATATATAAAATTCTACCCTATGAACAAAAAACATTTTCCTAGCAGAAAATAAGACCATATTACACACACGAAATACGGAATTTGTTTTGCTCACCAAAAAATGGATTACTAAATTAAGCATGAGTTTCCTATTAATATCCATTTTCTCTTTTCACTTTCATTTTATTATCTAACACAAGAGTCACTGAAGACTTAAAATTATAGAAAAACTTTAAATTGAGAAAACTGTATACATTAACTTGTTATGTACTGTGATTTGGAAAAATACACTTCAATTCAATTTTACCAATGGAATACCTCTGTTACAGGCACACTTACTATCTGAGAGTCATTATTTCCTAACATACCAATAGTGAAAAGGGCACAAAAACAGAAACAGCAGAAACAGAATAAGTATTTCCAAATACAGAATGCAGTGACAATTGTACAATATTCACTAGAAGACACAATATCACTTCCTGTTTTAGGAATCTAAATACCCTTGAAATTTAAATAGGCAATTTAGTCAGTTTCCTTCAGAGTGACTTGACAATCATCTTTCTAACATTTTTTAGAACTCATAGTAAATATATTTTTTAACACAATGACCCAATAAACACACAAAAATAAAGTACACACCTAGCTTTGTGTTTGTCTAAACTTGGTACACTCTGAATTTTTTCTCTTATATTCTCTACTTTTGTTTTGTTTTTAAGCTGGTTATGGCCCACTAAAGTGGTTTCAGGACTCACTAATGGGTCATGAAGTACAGACTGAAAAATCTTATTGTAGAAACAAAAGACAAGATATGAATAGATTTAACATCTTTAAGTTCTCCTAGATTATAAAACAAGTACAAACCCAATATTATCTTAAAGGTCTATGGCTGGGTGGTTTACTTCACACAGAACGTCCATAAAATATAGACCAATGAAATTCAATTTCCACACACAGGCAAAATCTACTCGCCGCCGTTAGCCCAAGGTAGTAGGAGTGTTACAGATACAGATCAACGCAACACTTATATAATGCTATTTCCTGTCAAAATCTTATTTAGGTGTATCTTTCATCTTCAGCCAGGGAGTTTGGGGCTTACATTAAGAAAGACTGACTGAAAAAGGCAATCTCATAGTCAGCAAGAAGGCGAGAGCTCAGCTGGCCTGCTCCTGACCCCTGGAGCATCTCCTAAGCTTCAGCCAACACTGATGGCACACAATCATCAATCTAAATTTTGAAAAATCTATATTGATTTTCCACAAATGATGATGATGGCTTTTTTTTTTAACAGCAAATGTGCTTATACAATGTTTTCTTCTATTCACCAAGACTATGATCAACACAGGAATAAAAAACTTTTATGCATTTATTTTTAAGTCTTATTAATCAGAGCTCTTTTAATGAGTCAAAAAAACAAAACAACATAATTAATGAAGACCCTGTAGTAATTCTTATATTATGGCTATGTACTCCTAAAATCCTGATAACAGAAACTTGAAATTAAAAGACTTATTTTTATAAACAAAATCTCACTACAAATCTCCTATAATTCTGACACATTTAAATTTCCATGAAATTTCAAACTTTAAAAGGAATACAGCACAATAGTAAATTTAATAAGGTATAAGTCAAAATTTAATATTTAGTGTGCTACATTGATTAGTATTATCCAGAGCATTTGTTGCAAAGAATTAAATCTTTTTTAACATTTCCCATATCTTTAATTTGAACCACCTTTCTACGAAAACAGGTTGAAGTACTTAAAAAAGAAAGAAAGAAAGTCTTTATCATGTTTTCAAAAAAAACCCTCCTGATGCTGTCTGATGATCTGGAATTTTTAGCCTAGAATTCCAGGCATTAATTGAAAAGTATGTTTTCTATTTCCATAATACTGTTATAAATGGAAATATGTAAATTAGTTCATGGGCAGAATCATTAATTTAGATAAAAAGTAAAAACACATTAATTGAGGACCAAAAATGTGACAGTTCTTACACAATATCTAAAAATGAGACAGCTGCTACCACTAGAGCTTATAAATCTAAATTAAATGGACAAAAAAAGCACAGAATTTTAATTCTTTTTATTTCACAAGGAAATGACAAGTCTGATAGTCTTTCAATCTTTAAAATAACAATGATAAGTCTGACTCGAATTTCCATAAACTGATATTGGCCTTATAAATATCAATGCCAGAATCATCATTTGGGTTTGAGTAGGAAGCAGAAAATTTAGACTTAGGTTGGAACCACAGATATCAAGTAAAATGGATTTATTCCCTCTGGTTATCTATATCCTGGAAGATTTGGGTCAGTAACAAAACCTTAACAGACAATGCTTAAACTTCATATCAATGGCCTTGAATGAAACAGCCACAAATTGATCTAAATGAAGCCCAAATAATTAGTTATCAGTCATCATATGAAGAATTCCAAGCACACTTCTTATTGTAAAGCATCATATTAAACATTTTCAATATTACATAAAATATTTTTAAATGTTAAAAAACTGAGAGATTTGACTCAAGTTGAGAGTAATGTGCAGAAATAAGAAGGCCACCAGTATTATGAATACCCACCCAAAGCCATTATAATGTAGGTGACCCATGTATGTTTCTACACAGCTGGTCAAAAGAATGTGAAAAATGGATATGGTGACTGAGGGAGAGTCTTTTTTTTTTAATATTCTTAGTTGTAAATGGACACAATACCTTTAGTTTATGTACTTTTTATGTGGTACTGAGAATCAAAGCCAGTGCCTCACACATGCTAGACAAGTGCTAAGCCACTGAGCCACAACCCTAGCCCTGAAGGAGTGTTTTTTAAGGGGTGATAGTTTGTGGCTTTTGGTCGATTTTCCAAGGAGCCTGCAACTCAAAACACTAATTTCAGGGCTGGGGTTGTAGCTCAGTGGTAGTGCGCTTGCCTAGTACCTGTGAGGCAGTGGGTTCAATCCTCAGCACCACATAAAAATAAATAAATAAGGTATTGTGTCCAAATGGATAAAGAAAATGTAGTATATATACACAATGGAATATTACTCAGCAATAAAAGAGAATAAAATCATGGCATTTGCAGGTAAATAGATGGAGCTGGAGAATATAATGCTAAGTGAAGTAACCCAATCCCAAAAAACCAAACGCTGAATGTTTTCTCTGATATGAGGAAACTGATTCACAGTGGGGTTAGGAGGGGGAACATAGGAAGATTAGACAAACTCTAGATAGGGCAAAGGGGAGGAGGAGGGAGGGGGCAAGGGGGTAAAAAAAAAAAAGATGGTGGAATGAGATGGACATCACTACCCTAAGTACATGTATGAAGACATGAATGATGTGAATATACTTTGTATACAAGCAGAGATAAGAAAAACTGTGCTCTATATATGTAACATGAATTGTAATGCATTCTGCTGTCATATATAACAATTTAGAATAAAAATAAATAAAAAGTAAAATAAAAAAGAAGAAAATAAAGAAATATAGTAAAAACAGTAATAATAATAGTAATTTCACTGATTTCTTACCATAATCCTATGGTGAATTATTTTCAATGAATTTAAAAATATTTTCCCAGTGTTAACAATTAAGAAAATAACAAATGAGAATGCAATTTATTCTGTTTCCAAAGTCCCTGCTCTTACAGCTGCTATGCTAGGAGGGGGAAAATAAGAAACAGAAAAAAGAAATTGTTATTTAGCCAACTTTGATAAAGTCAGCCTGATGGCCGGGCATAGTGAGGCATGCATACAATCCCAGCAAACTCAGTAGACTGAGGTGGAAGGACCTCAAGTTCAAGGCCAGTCTTGACAACTTAGTGAGACCCTGTCCCCAAATAAAAAACAAAGGATCGGAGATGTAGCTCAATGGTAAAAGACCACTTGGTTCAATCCTCAGTACAAAAAAGTAGCTTGATGATAGTGATAAGAGCAATCACTGTGAACACTTACACCACTGCTATCAGTGCTTCATTTCATCCTCACAACAGAAGCAAATCACAGACACACCTTTCTGATCTCCACAGAGTTCCTCAGTGGTAGAACTGGCATTTCAAATGGGTGCTGGGTCCACACCCTCAGCACTATGCTAATTACCTTCTTCTCATAGGGCCAAAGAGTTAAAGGGTTAGGGTAAGAAATGTGGACAGAAACCTTTTCTAAGATAAATTTCTTGATGTTTTAAGCAGCATTTTAGAAAATAAACAGTATAATTCTTCCTTATTTTAGCTTAGAGGTAACACCATGTAAGCCTAAATCACCAAAAATAGTTACAAAAATTATCCGGTTTCTAAAAGATTTAGGTAAGTTTAAAGTATTAGATCTACCCCTTTGTATAGGAAATCTGTCATCTTCCACTACAACTCACATTTTGACAAATATAGGAGACTCTTTTTTGGAAATATTAATTAAACCTATATCACACATGGCACAAGAATCAAACCTCTCAAGATCTCTAAATATCTATCTAAACATCTATATTCAGATCTATATCTATATATGTATATATAAATGTGTACACACACACACACACACATCATGTAGCTGCACACAACCTTCTAAGTTCCCCATTTTCCAAGAATGGGTCCAGACAAACACACCACTGCTTGACAGAATCATCAGACTGCCTACCATCCATATATCAGTAGTTCATAGTATCTCTGACATTTTATCTGTTTTGGCCACCCTTTTAGTTTACTGTAGACGGTACCTATGAAAAATGGCTTATATATATAGCATATCCCAATAGAAAAAGTTACTTTTATGCCCATTCAAAATTTTAATGTTACATATTTAAATTATCAACATTTGTCTTTATTCTTTACATAAAACCTGGAGCAAATAAACTTCTAACAATTATCTCTGTAAGATGGTTTTATTATTAGCTTGCATATCATCTAAAACTCATACAAAGGTGACCAACTAACTACTGGTTACATGCTGAAATAATGGTTTCTTACGCTGAATTTCCCACTGAAAGATATAAAAATATCAATGACTATAAAGTTTATAAATAAATCACCAAGACAAAAAAAAAAGTTGGATTAGTTCTAAGGTTCTTATTGTAAAAGAAAGAAAATAAATATCGTAATGCTCTAAGTGTGTTACAGTTGTAAAACTGAATAACTGGGGGCTGGGGCTGTGTGAGGCATTGGGTTCAATTCTCAGCATTGCATATAAATAAATCAAGTCCATTATGACTAAAAGAAAAATATATTTTAAAAACTGAATAACTGATTATATATGTAAGTTTTAAATCTTTTAAGTTTCATCTAGTAGAGTTACATGAATTACTTTTCACTTAGCTATATACTTCATATACCTTCTTATAATGAGCTCCTGCTAAGTTTCCGGAACATGAGATAAGCTAACATGAAGTCAAAAGCCAAGTGTGTGGTCTGGGAAATAAGTAGAATAAAGATGAGAAAAGGAGACGATCACCAATGGGCCATGGTTAGAAAGGCTCCTGATGTCTCACAAACCAGGAGGAGGCCCAACTGACACAAGGAAAAAGTGGCTGTCTGTCTCTTAGGAGTTCTTTCACAATCATGAAACGGTAAATTGGCTAGAACAATGGGTCATACTATACAATTTACATTTAAAATTTTTGTTTCCATAAGGAAGAAAGAAAACATCAAAGGTCTTTGCATCAATGTAATAAGGTCATGAAAAACTAAAATTCTATGCTGGGAAGGCTTGAATACTTGTTGCTCCAAGTCCACGTACAATGTCTAGAACACTAACTTCAAATATTAGGCATTGCTGCTTAGGAATTCCAGAAGGGGGCTGGGGATATAGCTCAGTTGGTAGAGTGTTTGCCTCGAATGCATAAGGCCCTGAGTTGGATCCCCAGCACCACCAAAAAAAAAAAAAAATCAGGAATTCCAGAGGATGGATCAGAGAGGGAAGTTAGTACATATCTATTCTGAATGAAAACTAATAGTTTATCTGTAAAAACGAATCTGTCCAAGTAAGAGCATATTTCTTTAACAATATATCAAGATGGTAAGTTGGTGCATACTAATGGGTAAATTACTAAACGATATCACATGCTCTAGAAGAATTAATACAACTAAACTGGAAAAGCATTTTATCCCTCAAAAATTCATTTTCTCACCCTGATTTACTGTAGGATGAGCTGTGTTAATAAAAATGCTTTGTAATTTTATTCACTTTTCCTGCTAAAAGCTCAAATATGAGTTGATATGGCACATCACAAACTACACAGATGGCACTCCACAGTTTCCACAGCTCTGACGGAATAGCTCATTTGACTTACTAATAAATGTTCCTATTTCAAGATTTAAAAACAAATATGAAAAATTAAGTAAAAATGGTAAAAAGACAGTGAGTTTTCATACCCAATTTAGTGGCTTCTAACTTAAAGGGTAAACACAAGACAGAGCACCCAGAGCACAACATGGTTCCTTCAGATACTAATGCAGATACCCATGTTTCCAGAGAAGTCCTAGTGAGACAATAGGAAGCCAGGACAGGAGGAAGGGTTAGGCAGTGCATGAGGTCATGAACCTCCCCATGTGAATGTGCAACCATCAGACCTTACCAACAAGGAAGCATCTTTTATTTTAATCCCATGACCTGTAATTATTTAGTCAAGGTAGATACTTTGTCACAAGTATAACTAGAAGTGAAGTAATGGTTATTAGTCTACTATACAGCAGTGTTACTGAGATTTATTAATTATATAAAAATTGAACTACATGAAATCCAACATTCTAAATGTAACCAATCATCTATGTTCATGTATGAGAGGTGCACTAAAATCATCCCAGAAATTTCCTTTACTACTATTTACAAATGCTCTGCTCATATTCCACTAATAAAAGGCATTTGTTCTTTTGAACTTCATAAACACAACCTCTAAATACTGGTCTCCGGTAACTATATCTAATATCTCATCTTTCCCTGTGGATCTGGAAACTTTCCATCAGAGAATTTAGCTACATAGGTTTCCATCACCTGCGTAAATCAGTGTACTACATTTGTAAACAAGGCAAACACAACTGACTGCAGGCATCCTCTACCATCCTGAATTTATCTTTGGAATAGGCAGACCTTGAAAATTTCAGAGAGTCAACTTATCTCTATGGAAAAGAGAATGATTACTGATGATCAGATTTAATTAAACTGTACAATGTATACCACTTAGATGGACAGTTACTAAAGTGACTTGCTTTCCTTGGTGATTCAAATGGTTTTGAAGCATTTACTTACAAGATTATAGTCAAACTCCTAGAAAAGCAGATACCTGTTTTTGGTGAATTAATCTGACCTTTCTTAGCAAGAGCTTCACTTGTTTCCCAGAAAAATAACTTTATTTCAAGCCATAAGTTAAACTAATCAACATTTAAGTCTTATGCAGTAATTTTTAAAAAAAAAAACTGAGTTTTATTTTAAATTATAATCAATCCAGCCAACTAATTCTAACACTGAGTTCCCATGAGATATTTCCCTGAGAAATCTAAGTATATCTCTTTGTAGAGAATAACATTATCTACTTCTAAGAAAAACACCTAGATATGTTAAGCAAGCAATCTCCCAAGTTAAGCAAACATGAATTTCATAGTTTATTTTTCAGATATTTTCAATATAATAAAAATGTTTTGCCATCTCTGAATAGTTAAAACTCCAACTTTATTCCAAAGCATTAGACACTTTAACTCTTGATTTAAATCACCGTCCTCTCAATTTTCTGCACAAAATGACACTCACTACCAGCTTCACCAAACAACAACTACCATGTGACCGCACGATGTGAAGACACAGGAATTTCCACAGGCCAAATGACAAATTATCTGTTCTTTTCCTCTGCCCTCACCTGTTGAGAAATACTGAATTATATTTACTCAGTACTAAAATGCTGTAGGATTACAATAATAATCATTCTGTAATCAAGCAGAATACCCCATTTACTTTTTAAAAAGAGTTGATAACCACAGAAGTATTCATAACATTGTATAACATAGAGTGCTGCACAACTCTTTCACATTCTTTAAACAGGAAGTGACTGACAAAGGCGTTAGGAAAGAAGCTTAAAAAAAAAAAGCTTGACCATAAATAATCCTGAATATACTGGTGGGTAGTTCTAGTCTTTAGGATTACATTCCTAAATGGTTATTTGAAACATCCTCAATATAAATTTAAAATAATCTATTTTGAATTATAATCCCAAATAACTAACCCAGGTTTACTGAACACTAACTACTTGTCCCGTAAACAATTAAGGAAACTGGAGCACAAGGTCACACTTGTTCAAATAATGGTACTGGATGGCAATCTACTCATTATTACACCAAACTGCCTTCACAGAACTGAAAAACAAACAAACTATTGCATTCGAGGAACTCCAAATTTTTCTCCTACTCGATGTTAACATCTTCCAACAGAACAGTCCTCAGGTTTTTGAAGTCTCTAAGAATAACTTTACAATCCTTCTTCCCATTAGTGTCATAACCTCCTAGGAGTGATTAGGAAGGAAAACCTAATAACGAGATCTTGAAATAATTTTCAAAAATGAAAGCAAACTAAAATTCATGTCCCAAAGTTGCTTCAATGTGTGGTTTTCTCACCTGTCTGCTATGGAGAAATTTCTTATTAGAGATAAGTGACTTCAAACAAAATGTACCAACTGCCACTTTGTCTCACCTGTCATCTCTACAGATTGTCCCTACTGCCTGCCACCTACCTCTCAAGTTACTGGGACTCCTGATATCCTCCATGCTTAGGGCTGAGACCAGGAGGCCTTCACAGATGGTTCCCCCCTGTATCTATCAATAGACACTTGAAGAGTCTCCTTTAAAAAGCCAATTTCTAGACCCATCATTTTCTAGACCTCAATGAAGGGACCTTGGAACTTTCACTTTGATAAGCAAAGTAGATAATTTATGCACTCTAAAATTTGATAACTCTTGAATGAGAGACTTATAAAACTCTTATCATCCTTTCTCTCAACACACAAAAATCAGAAATCTTTTTAGTAAAAGACTGCCTTAATTTATAAAATGGATCATCTACTGAAACTGCACCATTCTGGAGCTCTCAGAAGGATCTTGTTAATTATTACTCCTACCATCAGTGGCTGTCAAGGCTAGCTTCCTAGAAAGGTTTCTGGTTAAACAAACAGTCATCAAATACATGTTTCCATCATTTAATCAAGAGTTGCACACAACATATACCTGAGAAGGAAAGAAAAATAGAATGGGGACATATTGTCTCTCTTTTTAAAAAGTTAATTCCAAAATTTAAAGAAAAATTTTTGAAAGATTATTGCCTTTCCATCTTACTGGTGATAAAGTGAGAATACAGCACCAGGTTTCTTTAAAATTATCTAATTCATTCTGGCTTCTTAATACAAAACCTTCTATAATACTCACCACCAAGTATTATTATCCCCATTCACAAGAAAGGAAATGAGAAAAAGAAAAAGAAAGGAAATGAGAACTCAGAAACATTAAAGCACTTACCCAAAGTAACAGGTCCTTCTACAGGCAACATATGTCTAATCATTATTACACAATTAGTTAGTATAATATAATACTTTTGTTTAAGTAAACAAAAGTTTAAAAAAAAAAAAAAAAAGTCCTAGCTGGAAATGTGGCTCAGCAGTAAGGCACTTGCTTAGTATGCACAAGACCCTGGGTTCAATCCCCAGCACCACAAAACAAACAAAAACAGGTCTATAAACATTCTTTTCAGAAAGTTTTTCAAAACATCACACTACAATCTGCTTCCTTGACACTGATTCTTTGAACCTAAGTGGTCATGTTCTTGAGAAGCCCAAACAGACACAAGGAGAAGCCATTTGTAGGTACGATACCCTACAATGCAGCCCAGATTTCAACCAATGGCCTGCATCAACACCAGGCACAGAAGTCAGTGAGCAAGGGTTTAGTTAATTCCATTCTCCAGCCGTCAACCCAGCCCTGGCTCTGAATCTAATTGGAAGAGATACCAGCTATTCAGGTAGCACATAAAGCATGTCCATCATGCCTTTCTGCTTCTGAGCCATATCTGTGAGCACAATGACACCAATTTTGGAGTGGTATATGATGCAAAAACAGTAAGCATACCCTGAGCAGAACACATGCAAAAAATGCAAAGGAGACAAACATTTCCATATTCTGTGCACTACAATCACTAGCTTTACCAGTAAGTCTCAGATTCTCAGGCAGTTCTTATTAAAAGTGCAAGCAATATAAAAGAAAGCAGAACATACATTTTCTACCTTTATCCTATGTGCATGCCTCTCTCTAAAATGCTTTTTCTATATTCTATGATGAAATCTCATCTCAGTCAGTCTTTGAGGCTCAAATCAAACACTAGGGCAGCTCCAAAGCCTTTCTTCGCCTCACAAAATAAACTTTTCTCACATAATACATCTGTACAGATCTCTATTCTTAATACAGTCTTCTAATCTAATGCATATGTTGTACAGTAATTATGTGTCCACATGTCTCTTTCCTTCCCTAAATTGCAAAAACTTTGAGGATAGGGCCATTTCTTTTTTTAATCTCTGTATTAGTAGTGTCTGGCAGATAGAAGGTACTCATTAAACGTTTGCTGAAAGAGTAAACATATCTGGTTATCAGACTTCCAAACTCACAACAGATAAAATGCAGAAATTTTAAAAACAAACTATTATTAAAAATAGAAAAGTACAAACAAACAGACAGGTAACACTCAGTGAGCAAGGACAGTAAAAAGCTAGAGCTCCTTAATGTGGATCTACAGTTTACAGTTAGTAAAAAAATACAGATCAACATTGTAAAAGAGCTCATTGACCTAAGTGGAATTTTTGCACACTTCAAACTGGCTTAGGAAAAAAAAAAAGAGAGAGAGAGAGAAATATCACACATTTTATAAGTATTTTTCCTAAATGACTACTTTTAAATTTGAGATGCTTAAGGAATAAAAACAGAACCAAAGTAAATACTCAAAGAGACCTAATTTTCTAAAGGTTTTGTATAGCCACTGTTTTACAATAATAGCATTTATTATATATATATATATATATATATATATATATATATATATATATAATTGTTTTGCTGTTTTCCCCTTGCACCCTGTCCTTAATGTTGGTGTTTTGGTTACATTTCAGAATCTTGAAGTACACATGCCCCTCCACCTCACAAATGACCCTGGCAGCTACCACATCTATTTTGGATGTAGCACAGAAGAAGTTTGAATTCAATACTTTTTACTACAATACTTTCTGTTTTACCCTCTCTGCTACAGTTTGAATCTTAAATGTTTCACAAAGACCCATAAGAAAATATGTCGTCCCCACCTTGGTGCTTTAGGAGACGGTAGAAACTAATAGGGAGGTCTTTAGGCCACTGGAGGTAGAAGGAGATACATTCAAAGGAGACAGTAGGGTTCTAACCTAACCCCTCTTCTTTTTTTCCATGGAGTGAACGCGCTCTCTCTATGATATACTGCCACAAACTCAAAAGCAATGGAGCCAACTGGTCATGGCTTGAATAAACCTTACCCTTTTATAAATGATTACCTCAGGTATTTTGTTACAGTATCAGAAGATTAACACACTCCCCAATATGCCAACATTTTTTAAACAGTAGCAGAGTATATACATAATGAAAACAATAAAGAGAATACCACAGAGTATTATCTACAAGACATTTAAGGAAAGTTTTATTTTTAAAAAAATAAAAAATAAAAAAGTTTTATTTTTTAAAAAGTCATTTATTTTAAGTTCATAATCACTTTAATATTATCCAGATTGGTTAAATTAAAAGGTCTATCATCAGTCTCACTTTTCTTTCCTTTCTTGATGTCTCTAACCTATGTCCTAAGCTTACAATTTCCCAATTTAAATATTAATTCAACAAAGCAACATTTCCCTTACTATTGAGCAATATTTTCTGTCCCCTTGAGGAAGGTGCAGGGCCTGACCACAGCCATTAGCCTAGCAATGCTCCACCTCCCACAGTACTACTTGCAAAAGAAGGAGAAAACCTCATTTTGCTTGGCTTTTTCGTTTAAAGTTTCAATCGAAGGGTTATTCTGGGGTTATCCAACTTTCTGTGCTATTTCTTACTATTTTCTTAGGTGCCAGTATCTTTCTTACCCACACTTCTTATACACAGAGTTCTGTATCTGTATTAAAAATAAAATCACTACTTCTCCATTGTATTAAGGGGATGAGACTAACCAGGTGCCTCTCTCTAGTGTACACCGCAAACCTGTGAATAGTTTTCCACCTTTATATTCCATTTCTCAAGATGAGAATGAAGCCTAGATACACCTGTGTTCATGAAAGAAGAGAGGACTGACTGTATCATACTTTAAATAGGATCCTAAAGTAGGAGAGTGAAAAGATGCATTAACTAGTAACTAAAGAAACTAGAAATAGTTTTGGAGTAGGGAAGGTTAGCATGGAAAACAAATGGAGACACTTCAAAGAAAAAATAAAAACAAATTTTCAAGTTTAAAGACAGAGTGGTCAACTATTCAAGAAACTCTGGGTACCATACTCCAAAACACTCCAGGAAATGTTTGTCTCTATAAGTGTTTGAATTAAAGCTTTCTATTTATCCAAGTGAACTATAAAATTCATACCTCAATCTCAATACTCCTCAACACCTTGGTCTGTGCCTAAATAAAAAATCTGCTACTTCCTAGAGGGAAAAAAATACCTGTAATTAGTAGCTAGTAAACATCCTCAAAGTCAGATATTGCCTTTTCTTCTGCATCTCCTTATGATCTGGCAGTAGAAAGTTTGTCTAGGCCAAGACTTAAAGAGGCCGCAGAAGAAGCATATCACAACAACGTCACAAGATGCTACTATCTCAAGCGATAAGCTCTCAAAGGTTGTGCTGTTTCTTCCACCCTGGTCAATCTCACTGACACATCCAAGAATTTCTTAATGCTTCTGGAAAAACTGAATTCTAAACATTCAATAGCAGATGCCCCCAAACTGACACAAGAGCATCCTCTTCAGAACAACTGACTAGGACTCTTAAAAATGACTTGACCAATCAAACTAGGCAAACTTGGTCCTCATTAAAAAAGAGATGCAAGACAGGAAACTAAATGTAATGAGTGAAACGGATTAGATTCTGTTGGAAAATTAAAGCTGAAACAGACATTTTGGAGACAACTGGAAAAACTGAAATAGAGACTAAATAGTAGAAGTTTTCTTAATGTTAATAACGGTATTCTGTGGTTACATCAGACAATGTTTTTATTATAAGGTAATGTACTCTTTATGGATGAAGTATCCTATCTATAACTTACTTTGAAATGATTTATCCAATACATACACCCACACTGGCATACTGGAGAAGGTGGAAGGGAAAAGGAATGAAAAAGCATATATACATCAAAATGTACACAGGGACTCATTGTGCTATTCTTTTGAAACTTCTGTATGTAATTTTTCATAAAAAAAGTTGGGACAAAAAAAGAAAATCCCCAACACATTCTAGCTAGTAACCTTTCATTTTAGGAAATAAAAACATAAAAGCATTGAAAGAGTTGTTATTTAGCCACTCTTTTTACCACATTATTCAAGCATCACTGGAATTAGGAACAAGACACACATGACTCTGCACATTGGGAAGTGCCACCTTGCTGTTCCACCTGAGTCATACATGGTTTTTACCACTTAACACACGATTGGTTGGTGACAGAATGAGAATAGATGACAGGAAGATACATAGTCTTCTGACTTATTCTGCAAATAAAATGATCCCACCCGGTAAGGAATTATTGTTAAAGTAGAAATCTGGAGAGGATGAGAATATTTTTACAAGTGTTGTCACAAGCATATATTAATGTAGACTCTAAGGGCTCTGCTCTTTGGATCACTGTAGAATTTCATTATCTATTGAGAAAACAGCCCTTCAAGTGATGCTTTTCATTCTCTCTTTTATCACTTCTTCAGTAGAAATATTTAAGTGCCAACTCTGGTATACTTTCTTTGTGTTTGGTTTTGTTTTATTACCTTTCTAGAACTACTGAATTTCCCCAAGGTTTTCTTTACCTTTTTCTCCTCTCTCTACTATAAACGGATATTATTAATCCCTCTTTTCACCAGAGTGTCAAAATACTCTACAGGGGAAAATTTAATAAGTCCAGGTGTAAAAAATATTCAATTTTTACCAAAGTGACAAGGCCAAAAATTTAAGTATTTATCGATTCTGTATAACACTTTTAATAAAATCTATACTTAATATATTAAGCAACTTACTAATAACCTCTGAATATTATTAGACTCTCTTTTTCTTTTGATTGATCAGTTTGGTATTAACTGAGATTAGTAATATAAACTCCTAAAATAAGGAATGCTTCCTAAACTTTAGAATAATTCATTCATTTTTCTCTAGGCAAATCAAGGAACAATTTGTATGATCAACAGATGTTCATAGGAGCCTAGGAAGGTATACTAATAGGTACAAAGGTTCATACAAATAGCAGAAACAGAAAAAGTTGGTTTCATGATAGATTCATCCACAAAGTGTTTGGAGCTATCATCTATTATGAGTGGGGAATTCCATTACTAGAAAGTGAATATTTGGAGATCAGTCTATTAATGACCTGCAGCAAAGAAGGTGACTTACTATCTGGGGGAAAGTGTGTGTGTGTGTGTGTGTGTGTGTGTGTGCGCGCGCATGCAGGCAATATGTGTATGTATGCATGTATGTAAGTATGTAAACTCCCCAATTTTAGAAAACCAATAAGAAAGTGCAATTTTTTGAATCATTCAGACAAGCCAATATGTGCCATTAAAGGCATACTTGCAGGATACAATGGACAAAACTATAATACCAAATTAGTCAAAGCACTTTAGTTCATGGTCTCTCTCCTTGAGATTAAACTTCAAAGAATGTATACCAAAAGTCTTCATCTGTTTTACTAACATGTTATAAAGTCACCCATATATTTATCTAAGCCTTAAATAAACTATATACTGTTCATTCACTTAACTAGCAAGTACCATGAGATGCCTACTCAGTTTGATAACTTTAAATAAATTTCTAGTATGTCCCTAAAACTCCTTTAAACTGCAAGGTCAGGTGCTCATTACTCTTGCTTTATACTCTATATATACCTTCATTAATACAAATTTTAGTCATAGCTCCTCTTTGCATTGGTATTTTCCATCTGCTTGGTCTTTTTAACCTACGTTCGTACATCATTGGCTCAACACTCCTGAGGGGTTTTGCTTTAAGCCATCTCTAATTCCTTTCTGAATGTATTTCTTTTTGTTTATTTTCATTATACACTTAAATCAAATCCCCCCCCAACACACACACACACACACACACACACACACACACACACACACACACACACACACTTCTTTTTTGTGATGCTGGGGAATGAACCCAAGATCTCACACATGCTAGGCAAGTATTGTACCTCTGAGCTATTTACCTAATCCAAATCCCTTTATTGAAAAGAGTAAACATCTATGAAAACTTGGGGCAGACACTCAAATCTGCTATATGGCTCCCAGACTTACCTGAAGCTCAATGAGAAACAAGAAAGAGATAGAAAAAGGAAAACTCCCTTCATCGCTCATTGCAAAGGCACTACTTCCCCTTACTCCTCCAACAGCCCACAGATGCACAAGCCTGGTAAAGTATAGTGTTCAACCTCAGAAAACCAGAAGCCCCAAAAGGCCTTCCCTTCCTCTAGGCTTATCTCACCCATTTTTTGGTAAGTGGTGCCCCACATCTTCCCTGAAAACAAAAGTCCCCCAAATGTTTAGTAATTCAGAGCATGAGATTAGAGGCCTCTGGGGTTCATGGTGCTTGAAGGAAGCAGGCCATCAGCATTGTCATCCTGCCCCAAAAGGAAGGATGCAGATCAGAAGGCTCTATACTTAACAGATGGCCTGCTTCTGGTGCAGCAGGTAAACAACTGTTGTACAAATGAGCATCAGGTGCCTCAACCCCTGGGATTTGCACCATCTTCCATCTACCACAGGGTTTCCCTTACTCTCTCTCCCCTCTCCACATGAAGGTCCCAGTGGCTGACCCCTCCCCATATACATACAAGATAAAAGGCAGTGCCTCTCCAGGTGATAGGTCATGACTCCTGGAGCAACAGACCCTGAACAGGTATGCCTAGGCCCAGTTAATTCTTGCCTAAAGCCACTGCCCCCTCAAGCTACAATTTGGGCTTCCTTCATCTTCTATTTCTCTTCTCTCCTGAATGTTTCCTTCAAGTGAAAATATTATAAATGAGTTTATCAGGGGCTGGAGTTGTGGCTCTGCGGTAGAGTACTTGCCTAGCACATGTGAGGCCCTGGGTTCGATCCTCAGCACCACATAAAAATAAATAAATAAAATAAAGATATTGTGTCCTACTACAACTAAACAATAAATATTTTAAAAAATGAGTTTATCAATGATTGCAAGAATGCTGCTGTTGATTATGTAAATGTCCTTTAACTAGAGAAAAATAATGCTCCAGTTTTGCTTTCCAATGCCCTTCAATGTCCAGACATTTTCTTGACTTTTCTTTGGGGGGGAGCGGTGTCATCCTCAATACATATGTTCAGTCCATAGCAAGTATCATGTTATTTTGTTGTATTATATCTTATAACTTAAGAGTCATCCATTCCATTAGGATTCTTAGTTAATATTCTGTGTGCCCTTTGCTAATATAAAAGGTAGTGTGCAGAATAAGGGAAAGATCTTCATGTGACTTCAATTTCCTTTGCTAGTTTCCATCATTTGTATTATTTACTTAGAAGTCTCTGGTGGTAAAGAATACAATAAATTGGGCTGGGAATGTGGCTCAAGCGGTAGCGCGCTCGCCTGGCATGCGTGCAGCCCGGGTTCGATCCTCAGCACCGCATACAAACAAAGATGTTGTGTCCGCCGAAAACTAAAAAATAAATATTGAAAAATTCTCTCTCTTTCTCTTTAAAAAAATACAATAAATTAATATTTTCAAAGAAAATTTTTATATCATCCCCGTATGGAAAAGACTTAAGAAATCAAGATATTAATAAGATTTAAAATAGCAATAAGAACACATAAAATAAGTCTCAAAACAGAAATTACAGAAATAAAAAATACAATTCACTATGAGAAACTCCAAAGGTGCAGATGTTCTTAAGTTTTAGGAATTGGTTTATAGTTTTCACCATCTTAAATCATCTCAAGATTCCAATATGTACCATTTTGACCATTTTGGACCAAATGACTATTCTCAAGACATCTAACATTAAAGAGCTTGTAACAATATCCTTAAAAGAGAAAAATAAAATACATAAAAGCTGGTGAGTGTAATAATCCTACCAAACAAAAGAGGCTCAGTCCCAGTCTGCTAGACCACAATGTTGTCCAGCAACTAACATCCCACAAATCAGCCAATGACTGATAAGTGAACTTAACCCAGCACTACCTAATGGCTTTCTTAACTAACAGCTAGCTTTTTAACTAAGTGCTGTTACAGGGCAAATCTGTTTGATAAAGAAGGAAACCACAAATCATGATCATCTACATGAAATCCTTAATGACAGTAACAGACATGCCCAGTATTCTTTTTTATTTTATTTTTGTACCAGGGATTTAACCCAGGGGCACTTAATGACTTCCCCAGTCCTTTTTTTTTGTATTTTATTGGAGACAAGGCCTCACTGAGTTGCACAGGACCTCACCAAGTTGCTGCGGCTGGCTTTGAACTTGTGATCCTCCTGCCTCAGCCTCCCAAGCTGCTGGTAGTATAGGTGTGCACCACCACACCCAACTCCCCCGTAATCTTAACTGTGTTCTTTTCACTACCACCCATCTTCCATCTTCAACTCTTAGAGGGGAAAAAATTTCACGAAAGAAAGACAAAAGGAAGCAGAAGAGAAATTTTCTATAAAGAGTGAAACCCAAACTGAAGCAGTCAAGAAATTATACCATTATTTATCAATACACCCTCAATTCAAAGTCATAAACAATGAGCAGTCAGTGCCTGGAGCTTAGTTTTAATGGGCTGCACATCTTATAGGACATGCATGACACTCTGCAGGCTAAAGACAGCAGATGCAGGACAGCAGAATTGTCTCAAGCACTGTAATCCCACTGCCTGTATCCTTAACCACCACATCCAGCATCTCTAATTCCAAGAAACGTTATGTTAATTTACAGAAATGTATATACTCCTGAAGTTCAGAATTTTGGTAAGGAATTTCTATATTTCTAATTTAGGGATCTAAAAAGATATGTGAAAGAATTTCCATGTTCCAATGTTAACCACACAGAGGTGACTACCTATTAAATATTATATTTATTAATATTCCTATTATAAAGATATATATCCTAGGGGTTGGGGACTATAGCTCAGTGGCAGAGTATATGCTTAGCATGTACAAGGCCCCATATTTGATTCCCAACATATAAATAAATAAATAAACAAACGAGCATACACACACATATTCTTGCACATCACAATGTATTTTTTAGGGGCTGGAGTTATGGCTCAGCCGTTGAGCGCTTACTTAGCATGTGCAAGGCCCTGGGTTCGATCCTCGGCACCATATAAAAATAAAATAAAGGTAAAAAAAAATTTTAAATGTATTTTTAAATTTGTTACCCATAAGACTATGTAAATGTTTTAATTAACTCTAAAGATGGCCTACAAATGGCTCAAGGTATAGGACCCCTGAAGATAATGCAATTCAATTTTTTCATTTGCATTCTGATAAAAAAACTTTTCACTTTAAAGCATATTAACAATAGAATTAGAAATTTTCAGATAAATTAATATAAAATATCATTACAAATGCTACTGTAACATCAAAACAATGAAAGTTGTTTCACATCTGAATCAAGGGCTGCTTTTATAAGCAGGAATGATCTTCTAGAAAAGACAATCCTCATTTCGACGGTACTTCAATGGGCACAGATCAGTTAGTGGCAACAGGAACTTCCAGAACTCACTCACGTTCTCCAAGTTAAGCCTTGGACAATTTGGGATCACATTTCACATGGACACAAACAAATAACAGAAAACACCATGCATTATATTGTGATCTATGAAAACAGGTCTTCAGTTCCAGCAGCTGGAACATTACAAGCAGTGCAGGCAGAACCTCACACGTGCATAGGTAAAGAGCTCTCTGAAAGCTCTCCTGGCTCCCTGCAAATAATTGAGCAGACAGAAGAATTCCACAAATAGCAGAGCAGAAGTCAGATGACTGAATATATTATCAGCTTCTTTTGGGACTACAATATCTCAACACGGAGTCATCCATGCTACATGGGAGTGCAAAACATCCTCACACAATCTGTACCCAACAGTTAACACGTCTGAATTAAATATGTTTTAAAGAAATAAGACAAATATCTGTATCAGCTTTTTATTCCATTCCAAACCTATCTCCCATAGTGTACTCTGCCTAGTTTCTACCTACAATCAAGTTTTCTATTGTGAGAACAATAGGCAGTGAAAATACGGTTTTGCAAAATACATTCCTACCCCTTTCCCTTTCACTACCGGGGACTACCACTAATGGATGTTACCTCAACAAAGCACTGGATAAGAGTCCAATAGCTAACAACAATTCCAGTTAAGGAGGCAGGGCTAAGGAAGCAAAGGCTGCTTGGGTTCAAATTCCTCTTCAGTAGTCTGACTGTGTGACCTTTGGCATGTTATGGACTATACAACTAGACTGTTATTTGACAGCTCTGTGCCTCCATTTCCTGAGATAACAAGAACCACCACCTCAGGGCACTATGGGGAGAAACCAACCTACCAGAGTTTACAACAAAGACACCTGAAATCGACACTAGGTTTTTAGTAAATGTTAACTATTTTACCTTGTAGTTCTTATTTCTTGAAAAGTAAATGACAGGAAAGAATACTCAATTTCAAGAAGGGTTAAAATCTGGGCTGAGGACAACAAAAGCTAGAAAATACTTCTTGGTTTTAAAATAAATAACTCTGTCCAGGCAGAGGCCCACCTTCAGACAAGAGTCTGGAAGATACTTGCTGACATAATTTGTAGGACTGAAATGAATCAAATCCCTTATGGACTATACAACTAGACTGACAGCCTTAAAGTCCTACAAATATTTGCTTTGTCAAATTCCAAATAAGACATGCTCAGACTCACCATTCACTATGTTTACGAACTGTTTCCCCACTTACTGCTCAAGGTTAACTTTTCCCAAAAAAGTTTTGTCCTTAGGCACAATAACCTAATCCCCTTTAAACTTAACTCCTGAAAAAAAAAAGGGGGGGGGTAACTTCTATTTTACAGGGTAGTGACAGGAATGAAAAAATGAGCACATATCAAAAAAACTATCAGGTTACTGGAACTCAATAGTTGAGTTGTTACCGTCATTTGTGCTTTTATCATTATTACTCTCCCAATGCAGGCATTTTAGTTGAGATCAAACATAAGACACATCTAGAAAATTGACAGCCAAAGCAGAACACCTAATGCAGGGATCTGAACATGAGCTTTCCTTCCTTTAAAAAGATAAGGTGTGAAGGTCCAGAATATGTATCCCTAAAGCTGCAACAGTGCGCAGGCAACCCACAGGAATGGGAGGTCCCAGACATGCTGCTCTATCACCTTCAACCAACTGAGAAGTACCATCCCCACCACAAACCACACAGGACTTAGGATAGAGAGAATGCAACAGATTTCAGAGGAAATAAAGCTTTCTATAAATATTTATACCTTTATGAAGGAAATATACTTAATACACTAATCAGTCAAGGGAACATTTAACAACTTTTTAAAAATTATACATATAATAATTCTATTTTCAGGAAAAAGAGCTCACATACATAATCAAAGTACAATTTGCTGACATTACATAATTAAAATCACAAACACACAACAGAGCTTAAGTACCAAAGAAACTGAACTTAAAGCAAACACTTCCCTTTCCATCTTCCCCACCACCAAAAAAAAACAAATAAAAATTAAAAAGAAAAAAAAAAAGCATCATCAACTATTCTATGTTCCCCCTTGAATCACTTGATTCTTTAATGCACTGTTTTTATTATTCAAGTACATGGCCAATGCTAGTACACTCAAATAAGCATAAAATGGCTAAGTGAACATATGAATGAAACAATGCATAAAGGAAGCACGAATGCAAAGATCTAAAAAGATCAAAACAAAATCAGGCCTGGTGTTATACACTCTGTAAATCCCAGGACTTGGGAGGGTGAGGTAGGAGGATCACAAGTTCAAACCCAGCCCTAGCAACTTAGTGAGGCCCTAGCAACTTTGTAAGACCCTGTCTCAAAATAAAAGGGGCTGGGGATCTGACTCAGGGTTTAAGGGTCCCGGGTTCAATCCCAGATGCTGAAAAATAAAGTAAAATGAAAAGCCCAAATGAGATTTACGTTAGTTATAAAGAAAGAACAGTTCAGAACTATCTTTAGGCATCAATTCTACCAGAATTAACAGCTTCAATTTTACACATATCTATCAACTGATGACTGGTCACATTTTTTTTTTTTTTTTAGTATTTTCAAGTAGGGGTTAATAACATGCAGCCCTCTTTTCTTCATTACTTGAAAGTATGAGCGTATATCCAAAAGCCTCAAAACTAGTTAAGTAAATCACTACCATAGGTTCCCTGATCACTTATTCTCTAGAAACTTCCACTCAAAAAACCAACTGAACAATGTCCTAGAATCAACATTTCCACAATGTATTATGTCATCACAGCCACTGGTGCCAGAAATATGGTTGATGATCAGCAAGAATTTCATGGGTAATCACATAAAATATTTGCCCCCAAAACTAAAAGTATTATGTTCTACCTGCAGACTATCTAGTCTTTTAATTCCAGTGATATTCAAAAGCAGAAGTTTATCTTTAAGATTTCCACCCCTTTTCATAATCAATTTTAAATGTTTTCTAAAAGATGTATAGAAGTCACATTCAACTCCATCTAGAAATTACCATGTAGGGCCCATAAAGTATATGTTCTCTCTCTGCTTGTCTAAATTGGGGGTGACAGGATAACAGAATTTTATAGCTTTTCCAAACATTACTTTTTAATAGACTTTAGAGGGTAATATGACATGATATTCTTTCTACAGTTAGCAATTCCTAAACCCACCTAGAAATTTTTAAAACAAAGAAGGAAATAAACACACCAACACTAATATCTTTTTATTTAGAAAAGTAAAGCACAGAGGGGCTGGAGTGGTGGCTCAATGGTAGAGTGCATGCCTAGCATGCGCGAGACACTGGGTTTGAACCTCAGCACCATGTAAAAACAAACTAATGTTTCCACCTAAAATTAAAGATACATAAATAAATATTTTTTTAAAAAAAGTAAAGCACAGAAATCAATTAGTTTGAAATATGAAGGGCAAAAATAAGACTAAAAGACTTTGTTCTGCTTTCCTTTACTTGGCTTGCATTATTGGTATGTACACAGTATTATTTCACTAGTGTAAAAGTCACTGATTTGCTGCTGATTTTTTGATTTACTACAATGAAAGACGAACAGCTTAAAGCAGTTATTTATCTTCTCCCTCCTACTCTTTTCATTTAAAATCAATAAAGCATGTAACAACACAGTATCCAACAAAACTATAAACCCAAAATACTAAAAAGCTAATGATTTCTACTTTTGCCCTAACAACAGCCAAACATTAGCTGTGCTTTTAAATATAATTACTATCATAATAAAATGGTCAAAATATCAAATGAGTACACACTTGTGCATTTCAGAAAATTAATCTTCTAGAATTGTTTAAAGAAACCACTCTTTTTCTTTTTCCCTACCCAACATTCTAAGAAGGACTGCTTAAAAGAACTGCTTTAAATCCAACACAACACAAACATTTTTTTCTAAGAAATCTGAGCTGTCAACTTATGGGTCACATTTCAACCTGATGTGATTTGAAACAGCTAAGGTACTGAATCCTTAAATATAGGGTGTGTAATGGAAGCCTGCTCACAGATTCTTGATTCCACTGAGACCAGGAAAGCTTTAATAAGATATAACTATAGAAAAAGGCAACCAGGGAGCATTACCCCTTTATCCAATTGTATATCACAGTCCAAGATCTCTTCCATTCCTTAAATTTTATATTTCCAGTAAAATGTTTTACTAACACTGAGCTAACGTCACCCTAAATTATATTTAACCAATGAAGGTAGTTAAAAATATTAATTGCCAAAAAAATTTAAATTCATAATTGGTGAGCTCCTTTTCTACCTCTGCTTCAGTATCCTGACATCTAAAAGTCAAAGAACTCCTCTTGTTAAGAGGGAAATTCCCAGGAGGAAGAAGGCTCAGATCCAGTCTGAGAGCGCACACAATGGAATCACAGCTGACGATGCACATCTTTTTCTAGATGTCTCCATATGCTTGAGAGGTTTTTTTTCCCCCCTAACCAGGCATTAGGGGACTTGCTTGCCTCTGCAACCAAGAATCTGATAACATTTTCAAGGTTTGATGGAAGGAATGAGTAAAATAATGTGTTGCTCTTAATCATATAAAACAGAGAGAAGGAGGTGCATGAGAGTGGCCATCAGTAACTACAGTAACTAATGATGGGGGTAGAGGGTTGAATGTTGTTAAATTTTGAATGTCTATAACACTCCCTACTTCCGACAATTTAAATAAATGTTTGTTTTATCTTCTCAGTTTTGACTCTTTTATTACTAAAATAATACCTCAAGGGCTATAGCAGAATGCAATTAATTTATGTCTACACGAACACCCAAGATTATACTTGACTGCGAATTCACATGCATTTTAAAATGGTATATTACAACAGAATGCTGTTCCTTAAAACCATATTTTCAATTATTTCTTAGTAACCCAACATTAACGAAAACTTGAAAACCGGATAGATAACATAAATCTCATGCCCATAAAATATCTTTTTTAAAAGCCTCAAAATTAAACTCATAGGATGCTTATCCCAAAAGTGAATAGATTCATTCTTACTCTAACACTGTTCATTCTTTGAACTCCCAAAGATTCTACAAATTCCAGTTGGGAAAAGGAGCATTTCTGCTGCCAGGATGCACTAAACACACCAACAAAGAACAGGAGAGTGCGGGCGCACACACACACAACACACACACACAAGCGCACTGTAGCAGCTGCTGTCTTTTTAACACTGCTATTCCTGCCGAGCAACCTGTGCTCCTTACAGAAAAGCAAAGACTTACCTTCTCTGTTCCTGAAAGTCAGGAGTTGAGAAAGTCACTTGACTGAACGCAACTGTTAAAACAACCAAAGATGTCTCCTAACCTTGTATAAACCAGAAAAGTATCCACACACTGTACTATTCAGCAGTGTTTAAGAAGAAAACTAAAATTATTTTTAGGAATCTTTTGTGTGGGAGTAATCTGGCAAACTACATTTTACTCAGACTTTTTTTTTTTTCTTCTGTAGACAAATATTCTTTGACTAGCTTTGCTCCTTAAAAACCCACGCTTAATGTTTCAGTGATGCTTTGGTTTCTAACTTCATTTTGTTTACCCAAGAAAAAGCAAAGGGGGGGGGGAGAGCATACCTTGAACCACAACATTCTTTTTTTTCCTGTCGTCCCCCAAACGCCAAACTTTCAAATGCACTTTGGTAATTGGCGGTCTAATTACACAAGGAACCAGTGAAGCCATTACAAACAATGATGCTTTACACTCCCAATAATCAGCTGACGTAAGACTACCCCATGCCTTCATTCTCAGGGTACCCTTTAAAATTTCATTGTCCCCATGCTGGAGTGGCTGATTAAAATGAGACACAGGCAAACGGGTAACTTCTATGATCCTCAGCAGGTAAACCCGGCGCTGAGATCCAGAACATAATCACTACAACATATGCCATTTTAGAACCGGGCCACGGGAGTTACTGCCACATCCTAAAGTGGCTTTGGACTTCGTCGTGTCTCAGACAACGCCTCTCGAGGTACAAGAGAAATACAGTATCTCGTGTACCTCTACGTGCACCTCTTACAAACCAGACGCCGTGTAAGTGACACTACCCCACCGATCAAGGTACGGGTGACTAGGGATGGACAAGAGTGGACGGCTCTTGGCGTCTCCATGACTCCTCCGCCCCGCTTGCAACTCTGCTCCAACTGGTCCGGGAGAAACCCCGCCCCCTTTCTTCCTCCGGTCTCCACGATTGGCTTACCGACACCCGGCAGGTCAGCTCCCCGCCTTCGATTGGCTCACTGCCCCATCAGTCAGACGCAGCAAGATTCGGGTCGGTGGGAGGGGAAGGCGTTGGAGGTGGTGGAGTGGGAGTGGGATTAGAGGACGAGGTGGCGGAGGAGGGTGTTCGGCTTGGTCTCAGGTTTAGGAAAGTTTCCCCTACCAGTGACGGACCCAGAAGGCGTTAGACCCACTCCAGTACCCGGCCCGTTGAAGGGGCTCCGGTCCCCGATTCCCGCCCCTCGGTCCCGCAGGCCCCGGAAACCACTAGGGGGAGGGGGAAGAGGGAGGGACCATCTAACCAGGGACCGACCCACCCCCGATCTCGGAAGAGGCGCCTCCGGGACTCCCCGGAGGGGCTGGGGGCGGGGAGCGCCAGCCCGCAGCGACGACCCTGGCCCCCTCCCCCAGTAGCCCCAAGGGGCCCTAAAGAGGCGTGTCCCCAGGACCGGGGCGTGACCGTCGCGAGCCGGCCGAAGGGCCCCTCCCGCTTCCCGCCTGGGGCCCTGAGGGCCTGTCCCTTCAGGGGCGGGGAAAAGGGGGAGAGAAAAGGGGGCGCTGGCGAGCCAACCCGGAACCTCCCGGACCGCCTCCCGCCCCCGGCCCCGGCCCCAGCGCGCCTCCAGCACACATGCCCGCACCCAGAAAGTTAAGTCAGGGGCGAGCCCAGCTCGGCGCCGCCGCGGCCCGGCCCCCGGCTCCCCGCCCCCACCACGGCCCGGCCTGCTCGGCCCGAGCGCGCCGCCGCCCCGCCCGCTGCAGCTCCTTCCCGTCCGCCCGCGGCGCGCGGCGCCCCTCGCCCCCCGCCCCCGGCGCTGACACGGGCCCGGCCGCCTGCCCGGCCGGGGCTCCCCGCCTCCTCCTTCTCCACCTCCTCCTCCTAGAGGCTCAGCCCGCCGGCCGCCTCTGACACTCCGCTTCACCTTCACACACCCCCAGCACTTCCCGAGTCTGCCTCCCCTCGCCCGTCTCCCACCCTGCGCTGCAGCCGCAAAGCGTTTCCCTCAAAGAATGCACCTTCTGGGGATTCACCTTCCCAGCTCAGCCGCGCTGCCCTCGGGAGAGCCGGAGCCTCGGCTCTCTCCGACCCCGCACCGGTCTGGGCGGCAGGCACTCGCTCCTCCAGTGGGGGCCGCGCCCGCGCCCCCGGCCTCCCCGCCGCGCCTCGGCGCTCACCTCTTGCCTGCGCCGCGGGCTGCAGCCTCCGCCCGCCTCGCGCTCCGGGACTCGTCTCCCGAGCTCTCGCAAGGCGCTGGAGCGCCTCCTTTCTCTCCCGGGGACTCCGCGTCTCCCCGCCGCTTCCCGCCCTCCCCACCCCCAAACCCCAACTCCCCAGCTCCGCGGCGCCTCCGGGATGCAACTCCCGTTTTCCGCACACTCGGGCAGCGGTGCCCGCACACAAAAACAGCCCTCTCGGAGGCGCACGGCTCCTCCGGGCTCCGCGCAGGAAGGGCAGTCGCGGCTGGGGGTGGGGACGCGGCGCCCCCCGCCTGCCTCCCACCCGCCCTCGCAGCCCCTGGGGAAGGCGCGGTTACCGGCTCCGGTCGGTCACGCCGTCAGGTGCCGGCTGCCGTCGGCGCTGACCTTCGCCGCCGAAGCTGTAGCTGAGGCTGCGGCCGCCATGTTCCCGTGTTAATAACTGCTGCCTGGTTGTTTATTTCAATGGAGATCCTCCCCCAACTCCCTCCTCCTCCTCCTCCTCCTCCTCCACTCCTCCTCCTCCTCCTCCTCCGCCGCCGCCGCCGCCGCGTCTCCGCACTTGCGGAGAGAGACAGACCGCGCGAGCTCGCGAGCAGAGGAGGGGGCTCGGGAGCCAGGCCGTCCCTCCCTCCGCCTCCCCGGCAGTGGCCGCCGCCAAGTCCTGTCACTGGGGAAAGGACGGGGCGGAAACTTGCCTCCCATGTCCCGGAGGAGGGGGCAAAGGTGGACTGAGGGTTCTCACCAGAGCGGACCCTGGCCGGGGGGTCCACAGCATCTCTGTCGGCAGAGTCCTCTGGGAATGGGAGCAGTGAAGAGCGAGGGGACAAAATGGGTGACTGTGGTAGAGGGAGGGTGACCTATGGGTGACTGGAAGTGAAGGGAGAGTAAACAGAGGACTCCAAGGGAGGGCAAAGGGCAGTGCCAAAAAAGAAAGCGAGTGGGACAGCAGGGCCGCACTGTGGAGGCAGTGGGACCCTGGGGTTGCAGACGGCGGGGACGATGCCTCCAGACGAAGATTCTGGAGAACCAAGTGCCAGAACCCGGAGAGGAACCTCCAGCCCGCGCTCTGTCCGGGCCCTTTCTGCCAGACCCCTGCACCCCTCGGGCGCACCTCACACACGCACCGCGCCTTGCCGCTGCTCCCAGGAGGCGCCCCTCGGCGGTCAAGTCCCCCTCGGTTCCGATGAGGTTTCGTTTCCCCTGTGGCAGTCCTTATCTCAGAGGGGATGGAGGGGCGCGACTGTGGGAGACGAGCTTAAAGGGGTGCCACCCAGCAATTGCATGATAAAGCAAATGCTGCTGTGCGCACTGTGTAAAACCTGACCTGGTTGAGCATTCTCAGCGCGCCATGAAGTCACAAAAGTTTTTTTTTTCATTGCAGAATCCACTCTCTAGACATGAGTGAAGTATTGGGGAGACTCAGGAGATTATGACCAAAAAAAAAAAAGTGAGACTCCTCCCCCCACCCCCGCACATGTTAATTTAATTTTACACTTAAAAAACGAGTTTCCAACTTAGATATAATTAGTTGAAATGAGCAACATCTATTTAACAGTAGTTAAATATAAAAGGGAAATAATGAGAAAGGTCACTTGTCATAGACAATCAGTGTTTATCAAACACTATGTGTCTGGCACTGTGCTAAGTGATTTATACACACTATATAGATTTTAATCATCAAGCCTCACAAAATAACTACTATTTTTATACTTCCCCTAAAAAATGAAGCTTAAAGAAGTAAATTTTCTAGGGTCACACCACCAAAAAGTTGAAGATTTGAGTCCAGGTCTAGGGAACCCCAAAGCTTATACTTTTAATAGAATTTAAACTTCCAATTTGTGAAACTACCACTAATTTTATTTGGATAAAGAAAGAAAAAAGTGTATATGCCTGTTTGATTTGAGTAGAAAATATTTGGAAGACTGTAACAAATGTTAGCATTGTAGAATATAATAAAAAATAGGCATATCAAGGAGTACTTCCACTTTTATATTACACATATGTCTAGTGCTTGAAATGTTTGTATTGAACATGTATGAACATAGTAAATTTGTTATGCTTTTTTTCTTGTGCTGGGAATTGAACCCAGGGCCTCTTACATGATAGGCAAGTGTTCTGCCATTAAGCTATGCCCCAGGTCCTTATAGTTGTCTCATGTGTGTGTGTAATATATATATGATGGAATATATGCTGATATATATATGTATATACATATATATGTGTGTGTGTGTATAGATATATAGATATGCATATATATAGATATATATATCTATATATCTATATATGCATGCTGGAATAACAGCATTGTGTTCCCTATACACTCAAAGCATTCTCAAGAATTGGGAAAGAAAACAGGAAATGGAGTGCATTTTTATGGCCTGTCATCTTCAACTAGTGTATAGTATTGCTATGATGAGGTAGTACTCGCCTGAGGTCTGGACTCAGATTTTCTTTCTTGCAACTTTATGAATTTTCAGGTATTTTGATAAAGATTCTCCTCACTCTTCCCCTCCCTTTTTTGGCAAAAGTCCAGAGTCCATCAGGCCCCTGCAACAGTCCATTTCATTAAATACTACCCAGGATGTCTGCACAAGCAAATGACTCCCTATTGTATTGCCGTATTACTCAATAAAACTTCTTACTGCAGGCTCAAGATAGATGACTGTTTCTACACCCACCCCCCCACCCGCAAAAAAAAAAAAAAAAAAAAAACTGATAGAATAGTATAAAGAACCTGGAGAAATCATGTAACTTCTTTTCTCTAATATAGTCTCTTGGCTCCCTCTGAACTTTATTGTTATAACTTGTCTTGTAGTGGAGATATTTATATAATGGTCTTTGATTTTCATTAAATTGTTAAGTACCTCAGGACTTAAAAAGCACCTTACAAGGAATTGCATGAGGTTTATTATTTAATTAAATCTTTAAAACACAAATAATGCAATAGGCCCTCCTTATCTGTAAGGGATATTCCAAGACCCCAGTGGACCCCTGAAACCACAGATAGTTCTGAACTCTGTGTGTATACTATGTTTCTTCCTTTCTCTAAATACGTATGGGAAAGTTTAGTTTATATTTTAGACACAATAAGAAATTAACAACAATAACTAATAATAAAATAGAACAATTATAACTATACTGTAGTAAAAGTTATTTGAATGCTTTCTCTCAAAATACCTTTCATCTTTTTATTTAGAAGAACCACTTCACATATTCTCTTTGGCATAACCAGATTGTGAACATCACTACACTTTTGTGCTCTGGGGCCATTATTAAGCAAAATAAGCATTAGAATATCATAAGCACTGTGATACTTCTCTACTGAGAGGCTGCCAGGTGGGTAACATATACAGTGTGAATAGGCTGGACAGAGGGATAATTCACATCCCACTTAGAACAGAGTAGTACAATGTGAGATTATGTCATGCTATTCTGAATAAGGAACAATTTAAATTTTATGAATGGTTTAGTTCTAGAATTTTCCATTTAACATTTTAGATCAAGCTTAAGCATGGGTAACTAAAACTACAGAAAATAAAACCACAGATAAGGGGAAAATACTGTAGTATTATTGCCCCAATTCCTATCTCATGTTCCCTTCCACAACTCACCCTCCAATGCATTACTCATAAAACAGTTTTATGAAAAAACATTTTCCATATTTTGAAGGAACTTAGAATTCTGTGAGAACTCAAGCTATATTTAAAACTAGCCATAATTATTAGTGAATCATCACTGTGATAATGTAAAATGAAAAAGTAGAAAAGGCAGTAGCTGCGTTGTCTTAATGACGCAAAGAAAAAAGAAAGCAAAGATATAGGAACTGGATACATTACTAAGAGAGAACAACCCAATAAGGAAAAAATGTGGGTGCAAAGCATAAAGAGGAAGGAAATTATTGAAATTTAGAAGCAGAAACTTGACAGACCATGGATGGATAAGGCATGGAAGCAAACCAAAAAGAAATACAAGCAGAATCATCAATGCAACATAAAATAATAAAGAAGTTAAAAAATTTGATGTTATATATTTAAAAACATACCTAAGAAAAATCAGAGCAGTCTGAGTGCTAGGAGACAAACATTTCTATTTTTGTCCCTTCCACATTTAATTTCTAAGGTACTCACTTTTTTCATACATAAATGACATAAAAATGGGGGATTATATACCATGTTTGTATTAACATGGATCATGATAAAATGAGATAAAACAATATGGTTAAAAGAGCTAAAGAGGGTAAGCAAATAAACAAGACATGAAGTGAGTTCTGCTACTTATCGTGTGACCTTGGAAAAGTCACTAAATATTGCAATTTCCTCATCAGTATAACTATTGCAAAACTCAAACAAAATGGTATAAATAAGTGTACTTTGTTAGCTATCAAGTTCTGTATACAGATGTAAAAGAATATTATTTTGGCTAAATCTGTGTGTAGCACATTATCTTTACATTTTGGTACATTCTCAAATTGCAAAAACAATTTATTTCGTTCTATTAAAAAATTAATCATTGGGGGAATTGGTTAAAATATTTGTTTGGCAATTTGATCATTGAACAAAACAACTAGATGATTTTTCCCTTACTTTTCTTTCTTTCTTTTCTTTTTTTTCAAATTGTGATATTAGAGATTAAACCCAGGGTCTCCCACATTCTAGGCTAGCATTCTACCTCTAAGCTATATACCAAGCTTCCAAATGCTTTATTATAATTATTTGCTCCCTTTCAAATTCCTTCAAATAATATCATTGCCATAAATAAGTGTATGATATAGGCCAAACATACTACATAATTTTTATCGCTAATTGAAGTTGGCATTGTGTGCATTATTATTCTCATTTTACGTATGAGGAAAAATTAGGTTCAGAGAAATTAAATAATTTATGCAATATCATAGATCTTTACTGCATGGAGAACAGATAGTGCTAAGATTTTGTTCTCCATCTCTTAATTATCTTTATCTCTCCAAGCAATATATTATCCTCACCTTTATCTCCTTAGTACTGTAACAATTTCTAGAATATAATATATGCTCAATAAATGGTTGTGAAATGAATGATTAAATGAATGAACTGTCTCTCTTCAAGCCAGACTGCACACTTACACAAGATTTATCTTCCTATTTTTATTACTACTTTCCCACTTGAAATCACTTAATGATTCTTCATTACCTACAAAATATAATGCAAATTCTTTACCTTACACTAAGACCCTCTTTGGTGTGACTCCACTTTTTTCTAGCCATATCTCCCTTATTGTTTAAACAACAACAAATACTTTCTACTCCCACACTCATTTCAGAATATTCTGCAATCAGACTACCATGGGTCTCAATCTCGGCATTTACTCACTGTAAATGTTGGCAAGTTATTTAGCATGTCTGCAAATCCTATCCACTGCAATACAGCAAGAAAATTGAAATGAAGAAAATAATCCATGTTTATTAACTGATGATGTGATAGTGTACATATAAAATTCAAAAGAATGTATAAACTACTAAAATTAATATGAGATTATAGAATAAAAGTCGATTTGCAGAAAACAATTGTATTTCTGTATATTAGCAAGAAAAAAATTACAAACTGAAATTTTTAAATACTATTTACAAAGACACAAAAACTTTCAAAAACTTTCATTAAACAATTCTAATGAAATGTGCAAGATCTCATAATTAAAAAAAATTGCTGATAGAAATTTGCAAGACCCAATTTAAAGGGGGAGATGAAGAGTCTTAATATCAAGATATGGTGACTTCCCAAATTGATCTATAGATTCAATGCAGCCATAATCAAAATCCCAGCAGAGTTTGTAAATGAAAAGTAAGGCATTAATTCTAAAACTTACATATTACCTATATATTACCCAAAACATCCAAGGCAAACTTGAAGAAGCACAAGTTGGCTAACATACATTACTAATCTCAATACTCAACTATAATGCTACAATAATTTAAGGCAGTGTGATATTCACGTAAGAATAACGTATAGATTCAAATAGATAAATAGACTAGAGTTCAGAAATAGACCCCCAAATTTTATTGTCAACTAATTTTTGTATAAGGTTGCTAAAGAAATTCAATAAAGAGGGTCTGGGTTGTGGCTCAGTGGTAGAGTGTTCCCCTAGCACATGGGAGGCACTGGGTTCAAACCTCAGTACCACATAAAAGTGAAATAAAGATATTGTGTCCGCCTAAAAAATAAATATTAAAGAAAGAAATTCAATAAAGAAAAGTTGTGTCAATAAATAGTGCTGAAACAACTAGATATCAGTATGGAGAAAATTAATATTGACTTCCACTTCAGACCATAAAGAAGAATGAATTAGAGATGGATCATAAGCTTAAGTGTCAGAGCCAAAGCTATAAAACTCCTAGGGGAAAAAATAGGATAATAAATACTGTTACAACTTTGGGGTAAGCAAAGTTGTTTCTCTCTCTCTCTCTCTCTCTCTCTCTCTCTCTCTCTCTCTCTCTCTCTCTCTCTCTCTCTCTTTTTAACAAAAGACACTCTCCAGAAAATAGGGGGAAAAAATGATATATGCGACTTCACTACTCATCGAAAAATAATAAACTTCTCATCAAAAAAATGCCTCTAACAAAGTGAAAAAGCAGTCTGTGGATTGGAAGAGCATATTTGTGATACACATTTCAGACAAAGTAACTATCCAGAATAAATAAAAAACACTTCCAAATTGACAGTAAGACAAACAGCCAAATAATGAAAAGCCTTGAAAGTTACTTTAGGAAGCCTATGAAAGGCTAGTAAATATATGAAAAGATGCTTAAAGTTAGTCATCAGAGAAATAATGCAAATTAAAACCACAGTAGATACCACTTACACACCTGCTACAATGTATAAAATTATAAGAGCTGACAGTAACAACTGCTTTGGAGAATGTGAAGCAATTGGATCTCTCATTTACTGCTGGCTGGATTATAAGAGCGACTTTGGGAAACAGTGTGACACGTCCTCAGAATGTTAAACACACACAATTCTACCCAACAGTTCTTCTAGGTATTTTCTAAGAGACATGAAAACATCTGTCCACTAAAAGACTGCCTGGAATGTTAACAGTTTTATTTATAACAGCGAAAACCTGGAAACTAAATGCCATCATCAGAGTAAGTGGAGGAACAAAGTGTGGTATATTTATACAACGGAATAGTACTCAATAATAAAAAGGAACAAATTTCTATTTATGCAACAACATGGGTTCAATTCTATTTATATATACTATAAGAGCAGGCAAAATGAAACTATAGCGAAAAAAGCTGATGCAAAGGTTGTTAGGGTGCAGATTGACTGGAAAGAGGAAAGAGAATTTTCTGGGATGAAGAAATATTCTGGGGCGGGGCGTGGCAGCCCACGCCTGTAATCCCAGCAGTTCTGGAGGTTGTGACAGGAGGATCTCGAGTTCAAAGCTAGCCTCAGCAAAAATGAGGCACTAAGCAACTCAGTGAGACCCTGTCTATAAATAAAACAAAAAACACCTGGGATCATGAATATTGAGCTGGGTGCTGGTTATATTTTGACAGTGGTTTGTCAAAATCTGTTGAGTTCCACCTTTCATATTTGTGCATTTTTCTTTGTACAAATTATACCTAAACAAAGTACTATTGGCATTTTCAAAAATGAATAGGAGAGGGGCTGGAGTTGTGGCTTAGTGGTAGAGCACTTGCCTAGCATGTGTGAGAAGGCACTGGGTTCAGTCCTCAGCACCAAATAAATAAAATAAAGTAATCAACATTATATATATATATATATATATTATATATGTATATATAATATATATATATATAAAATAAAGGAGGGAAATTCCCCAATATGGTGAAGCATATATACAAGAAGCCCATAACAAACATCATACTCAATGGTGAAACATTTACAACTTCCCTTTCGGATTAGGAAAGAACACTGGGAATAGTATGCCTAGTATTAGCATTTGTATCCAACATTGTACAGAAGGCTCTAACCAATGCACAAGAGAAAAAAAATGATATGAGAATTGATAATGAAAAAATAAAACTGCCATTATTTGCAGATGGCATCAAATTTTTATTAAAAAAAAAAAAAAACGGGGGCTGGAATTATGGCTCGGCAGTAGAGCGCTCGCCTAGTGCGTGTAAGGCCCTGGGTTCGATCCTCAGCACCACATAAAAATAAATAAATAAAAAATGAAGGTATTGTGTCCAACTAGAACTAAAAAATAAATATTAAAAAAATCCAAAAGGCTGGGGATGTGGCTCAAGTGGTAGCGCGCTCGCCTGGCATGTGTGCGGCCTGGGTTCGATCCTCAGCACCACATACCAACAAAGATATTGTGTCTGCCGATAACTAAAAAATAAATATTAACATTCTCTCTCTCTCTCTCCCTTTCTCACTCTCTCTTAAAAAAAATACAAAAGAATCTCTTTATTAGAATTAAATTTAACAAGACCTCTGGAATGTAGGTCAATAAAGTAATCAGTTTTTTCTATAATTAGAAACAATTAGAAAGTGAACATTTGAAATATAAATTGAAAGCTGCTTTATATCCCAATACTTCTAGTCCTAAGTCCATGTTTTATAGAATCCTTCATCATAAGAATAAATAAGTCAAAGTATTTTTGCTCAATAGAATACTATGCTCCTATGAAATGAAGAGATGACATAGATGAATCATATAAAAATAATCTTGAGAAGGAGAAGTCAAATACAAACAACTCTACCATATAATGCCATTTATGTGAAACTCAAAGAGGCAAAAACTCATTGATGGTGATAGATTCCAGAATAGTTATTACCTTTTGGAAAGCAGGAGGGGTGCCTAGGAAGGCACAAAAAAGAGATTTGGGGATGCTGAGAATATTCTATTTCTAATCTGAGTAGAGTTTACCTGGGCACATTCATTTTATGAAAAATTTTGTATCCAGTTCATTCAGGTTATTTGATTTGTGTGCCTGTGTATATTACATTTAGAATTTTTAAAAATTATTGTTGCATTAACTGATGTCTCTTTGACTAGAGTAGAAGCTCCTTGAAGACAGGGATCATATTTTAGATTTTTTATTATCCCTTACATACTTTATATAATTGCTTCATAAAATATTACTTGACATTCACCTTGTGCAAACATCACCACTATCCATCTCTGAAACTTTTTCATGAAAATGTTCATAACATGTTATTAAAAGTACTGTTTTCCCACCAGTCCTACTGCGTAGGGAGGCAGGCAAAGAACTGAGCATTGAACCCAGGGGTGCTTTACCACTGCACTAGATTCCCAGTCTTCTTCTTCTTCTTCTTTTTTTTTTTTTTTTTTTTTTTTTCAATTTTGAGACAGGATCTGGCTAAGTTGCTGAGGCTGGCCTTGAACTTGCAATTTTCCTGCTTCAGTCTCCTGAGTAAATGAGATTATTTTTGTGATCCCCCGCACCTTGGAAACACTCTATCAGGTAGCTAAAGCATGCTCATAAGGGGGAAAAAAACGAGTTTAATATAATCCTAGGTTCAGAGGAGGACGTTAATGTTCAGAAAAATATCTTCATGGAACAGAGTGCATCTAAATACCAGCTCTTTTTCCTCTGTGGAAGAATCCTTTGCTTCTTTTAAAACAGGTCTACATACACATGGAGCAATTGACAAACAGTCTCACCATAGAACACTCATTCAAGTTATATTTCCTGAGCTTTAAATAGAAAACTCTGTTTTTGTTCAAAACATTTGCAGGGTCTATGTTATTCTTTAATTAGTCTATTATTTATGAATATCTATTTTTATCATCCTTGATTAAGTGCTTAGACCCTGGGGCTGTTTGTTTACAACTTTTCCCCAAGAAGATTTTAAAGTCTGGCTCTACCCCTGCCCCACTACCATTTCCTTTTAGATTATTAATATCTAAGGTCTTAAATCAAGTGGTAGGTATGTGAATATGTGTTCCTTATATCTTGTCATTCATGTTATAAAAATTTTGTGTGTTTGATATTTAGTAAAATAATTAAATTTTTATACTAAAATTATACTTATGTACAGTCTTTTGTTATAAAATGACAAAAGCTACTGTTTAGATCCTGTTTTTCTTCTTATTATTATGATTATTATTATTAGTTTATTTATTTGGCCCTCAGGATTGAACTCAGAAGCACTTTAACGCTGAACTACATCCCCAGCCCTTTTTATTTTTATTTTGACACAGGATTTCGTTAAATTGCTTAGGACCTCACTAAGCTGCTAAGGCTGGCTTGAACATGCTATTTCCTACCTCAACCTCCTGAGTAACTGGGATTACAGAGGTGGGCCACCACACTTCTCTTATTCTGTTTAACCTTTAGACTAAGTTTTTTTGTTTTCATTTCTTCTGCAATGCTGGGGCCTGGAGCACTAGCTAGGCAAGTGCTTTGCCACTGAACTTTGCCCCAGCCCCAGACTAAGTTTTAAAATAAATTGCTAATTGAGCACATTTTTCTTCTTCCTTCCTTCCTTTCTTTCTTTCTTCCCCACCCCACCCGCTTTGGTACTATGGATTGAGCCCAGCACCTCATGCATGCTTAGCATGAGCTCCACCACTGAGCTCCACTCCCACCCCTGTTGGACACTTTTTAATATACCACACAGCTAATTTCTGCTTGGCTAACTAACCCCTTAAAATGGACAAGGCTCTTACAGGTTTAAAACACCCTCTCTTTCTGCCTCTGCCTCCAGTTTTTCCTCCACCCATTTCCTCTGCCTCTTTCTTATGGGCTTGCAGATATTTCTCCCACCCTTTTCATAGGGACTTCATTTACAGCATGACCATGTCTTCATATCTGAGTTCTGTTCATCCTGAGAGCTCATTGTTTCCTTACTCTGGAGTCTTATCCCTTACTTAAACTGGGACGACCGACATCATGGAGTGTGATCTGCTTTACCCAAGCCCAGAAGAGTTTTGAGTTCTCTTCTGCAGCCTAACAACAATGCCCGTAGACTCACCATTCTGATTTCTACATGTCTAACAGAATCCTACCCAAGTGCAGCAGATTAACTTCTAGTTTTCCACTGAGATACACATGAGATGGTTACATTCTATTAATAATACAGTACTTTTATTTATTTTTTTTTTTTGCAGCGTTGGTGATTGAACCCAGGGCCTTGCTCATGCTAGGTGGGTACTCTACTACTGAGCTACACCCCTGGTCCCTAGTACTATCGTTGATGCCACAGGTTTTAGGAGGGCAGTTCTGAGAATTTAAACCCCTTCCAAAACCTTACTTCCATAGAATATGTTCTACCTCATTACATGAAAAAGAAAGCCTGTGAAATAAGTCCATGAAAATTAAATAAGTCCATGATCTAATGAAAAAGAAAGCCTGTGAAATAAGTCCATGAAAATTGCTTGTGCTTTTTATCTAAAGCTCTTAAACCTTTCATGAAAACAGGTTTATCTTGTTTTTTTAACTCTGAGTGTTGGGATGGTGAGGGTGGGGGTTGGGGTGGGGGTTGGGGGGTGGGGGGAATGTTACTAGGGATTGAAAACCGAGGCACTAAATAGTCCCAGACATTTTTGTTTGTTTATTATTTTATTGATTCTGGAGATTTAACCCAGGGGTTGTTTACCACTGAGCTACATCCAGTCCTCTTTATTTTGAGACAGAATGTCACTACATTGCTCAGGGCCTCACTAAGTGTTTGAGGCTGGCCTCAAAATTGCAATCATCCTGCCTCAGCTTCCCAAGTTGCTGGGATTAAAGGCATGCACCACCGTGTCCAACTGAAAACAGTTTTCTTAAAAAAAGCCTTTTGCCATAGCTAATAGTCATTAAAGGATTTGTTGTTTTTACAATATGAAGCATATATTAACAACCTTTGAACATGAAGCAGGGGGAGATAATGCACAAAACTATGACAAATGATATAAGATATGCTTCTTTCTGTTATTAATTCAGTGCAAATGTATTGAGTTTTTACTCCATGCAAGCCTTTATTCTCAATACCAGAGACCTAGTATGGGAAAAAAATCCCTCTCCCCTAATGAAATATATAGAGGATGTGGCACACACTAGGCACACAATAAATATTTATTGAGTGAATGATTTGTGTGGCTAAGGAGCCCATTAGAGTATTATAAATATTTATGTTTTAAATATATATGTTTGTGTGTATACGTATATGGAGAGAGAGATTTGTTTTAAGAAATTGGCTCATGAAATTGAGGCAACTGTAAAGTCCAAACTTTGCATGGCAAATCAATAGGCTGGAAATTCCACCAGGAGCTGATATTGCAGTCTTGAGTCCAAAGGAAGTCTGTAGGCAGAATTCCCTTTCTTGAACTTCATCAGTCTTTGGAGCCTTTAATTGATTGGATGAGGATTACTCTCATTATGGAGTGTATGTTAGTCAGCTTTGCTTGGCTGTGACCAAAATACCAGATAAGAACAACTTAGAGGAGGAAAACTATTTTGGCCTATGGCTTCAGAGATTTAGTTCATGGTTGGCTGAGTCCATTGTTTTGGGCCCCAGGTAAGGCAGCACACATCATGGCAGAAGGGTGTGGCAGAGGGAACCAGCTCTTGGTAGCTAGGAAGCAAAAAGGAAGGCAGAAGGGGCTGCAGAGAAGATAGAGAGCACACCCCCAGTGACCTACGTCTTCCAGCCACTTCTTACCTGCCTATAATTACCTAGACCTAGCACATTCAAACTAGGATGATGAGGTTACAGCTCTCACAATCCAATCATTTCACCGCAGAATATTCTTGCATCAATACAAGAGTTTTGGGGGGACCTCGTATCCAGACCATAACAGAGTATAATCTGCTTTACCAAAAAGTCTACTGAAGTCTATTAAATGTCAATCACATATAAAAAATACCTCCACCACGACATATAGACTGGAGTTTGACCAAACAACTGGTGAACATGGCCTAGACAAGTTGATACATATGCCAAAAGCCCCTGCCCTCAACCTGAGCCTCTAGACATAGCTCCTTAAATCATACTTAATCTCCAAATAAAGACAACAGCAAAATCATACTTCTACCTAACATATACCTAGAATATACTAACTCTTACCTAGAAGAGATTGCCATATCCTTGGGTGATATTCTCTCTCCTTAATATCCTATAACTTAAAAACTGTAAAAACACTTAAGTGCTACAACATAAAGTCAATATATCTTGTATTATATGGTAAGGCGATATGGGAGGGAATAACACAAAGATATTTGCCCTACATACATACATACATTCATAAAAAAATAAAGTAAGAAGTACTTATAACAATTCTCCTTTCTGCCACTAGTCATGTGTTCATTGGTACTTATAACCACGTGTTCCACCATCTATTCCATATTCCTGTTGCTCTCAACAAGCACCTCACTCAGCTAGTCAGACCTTTTAACCCAAAACTTCATTCGTGAAGAATATAGGCTATGAGTAGTTATGCCTGAATTTGGTTGTTGTTGTTGTTTCCCATTGATTTTTAAAAATTATTCTGTTATTGATGGACCTTTATTTTTTATAATGTGGTGCTGAAGATGGAACCCAGTGCTTCACACATGCTAGGTAAGCACTCCACCACTGAGCCACAACCCCAGTCCTCTCATTGATTTTAATCTAGGGTGTGGTAGTACTAAGAAACACCCTAATGGGCCTGGGGCTGTGCAAGTCTGTAATCCTCAGGGTTTGGGAGGCTGAGATAGGAAGATCGTGAGTTCAAAGCCAGACTCAGAAAAATTGAGGTACTAAGTAACTCAGTGAGACCCTGTCTCTAAATAAAGTACAAAATTAGGGCTGGGGATGTTTCTCAGTGATTGAGTGCCCCTAAGTTCAATCCCCAGTATCAAAAAAAAAAAAAAAAAAAAAGTCCTAATAGACCTCCTGGGCTCCAGACAGCCTTTCTTATCTTCGTTGTGTATCCGAAAAATCCATTTTCCCTCTGACAATCAGGATCCATCCTCCTAGTTGGCATAGTATATTAACTCCTATTAATTTAGATGTGTGAGGAGTTCAAAGTAGTCAAGTGGCATCCAGAACTTCCTGTTTGTAAAGTCATTGTTTTGTTTCCTAATGGAAACATTTCTCCCTCTAAATTCTAAAGAATAGAAAGCACAAATGTTAGCGGTGGATCTTTAGGATAGTAGTGACTGGTGTTATTCTTATTTTCATTCCTTGATTCCTGACTTGTGAATCCTGGCAATGCTCTACACTGTACACTGTACACTGGTTTTGAACACCTACAGTCATCTGGACAATCTTACCCCAATTCTGCAAAGTATTTTCACTCAGCTGGAATCATGGCTGAGTCTTAGAGCATTGCACTGTTTTATCAAGCCAACTGCTTCAGGATGGTGGGGAATATGGTAAGCCCAGTGTATTACATGAACAGGCTCATCGCTGTACTTTATCATAAAGTGAGTTTCTTGTTCAGAGGAAATGCTGTGTAGAATACCATGATGGCAAATAAGATGACTGTTAGGGGCTGGGGATATGGCTCAAGTAGTAGTGCGCTTGCCTGGCCTGCGTGAAGCACTGAGTTTGATCCTTAGCACCACATAAAAATAAAAAAGATAAAACATATTGTGTCCACCTAAAGCTAATAAATAAATATTTTTTAAAAAAAATTTTAAAAGATGACTGTTAAATGGATAGCAATGTGTTTCCCCAGCCATCACCCAATGGACTCATAAGCAAGATGGCCATGCTGGCAACAGGGACATCAATCAGTGGATGACATGGTTGAGTTCCTGAGCTTCTAGCATCAGAGAACAAGAGTCCCCAATATGGCACCATTCTTCAATGTGATCAGCCAGCTACCTGGTGGCAGGTTGATCACACTGAACTGCTGGAAGAAGAAGCATTTTGTCCTTATTGGAACTGATACTTACTCTAGATATGGAAAAGTACCTTCCCTGCACACAATACTTCTATAAATACAATCCTTTGGGATTATTTTGCTCAGGAGCACTATATCTTTGCAAAAGACTATGCATAGTATATGCAGTATAATTGAACTTCCTTGTTTAACTAAAAAACAGGTATTCTGTTAGCAATACATTCATTTCAATAAATTTGTTCTAAAATGCAAAAAAGAGTCTTATTCATAAATTACTATTGGTTATAAACATACTATGAGCAATGGGTTATATCTGTAGTAATAAAGTGAGTGCTATATTCCAGTATGATTTCCATCAGCATATTTAATGGGTTGTCAGTGCCAAGCTGAGAAGTTTGAATCCCCACCGGCATAATTTCAAGATATTTTCTGTAGTACAATGGAATTTTGTAAAACTTTATAAAGAACTAGATACTAATATTTTTTACTAAGAAAATTCTCCCAATGCATTTTCTTTGATTTCACTGTTGGCTTTTTCTTGGGTTTTACTAGTTTTTTTATATGTAAAATTTTAAATATGGACAATTATTGCAATTCTTTAAGGAGATTTTTTTTGCTCTGCTCATTTCAAAATTATATTTTTAAATGAACAAGAATGATATATTTTGTATGACATATTTTGAATAGTCAATAAAAATCTGTGCAATTACAGCTATTTTGAGTACTATGCATAATTTGTTTTCCTTAAAATTTGTATCTTACCTTCTTTTAAATGTCATTAACTTGTGATATTCTTTACTAGCTTTAAACTCTGTTTTGGAGTAATTATGTCTTTCTTCATGATACACTCTTTTACTTTTTTTGTTCTTTACTCCTTCTCTACAAATTATTTCTATCCTATTGTTAAGCTGTTCAATTATCCCTTCACTACATGTTTTTATTGCTTACTTAGTTTCAATTTAACTCTCTCTTATAATTCTGAATGGTTTGTGTCTGCTCTCAAAATAAGTTTTGACTATCTCTTTACCAATTGTCAACTAGTTTTTATTTGTCATTTCTAGTATTATAGCTTAGATGTGATGTGTCCCCCAAAAACTCATGGCTGAGACCATGCAAAGTTCAGAGGAGAAATGGTTGGGCTATGAGAGCTTTAACTCAGTCAGTGAATTAATCCTCTGATGGGATTATCTAAGTGGGGAATTAAGGTGGGTAGGGTGTGGCTGGAGGAGGTAGGTCACTGGGGACTTACCTTTGGGGTATATATTTTGTATCTGGCCAATGGAGTCTCTCTCTCTGCTTCTGATCATCAGGTGAGCCACTTCTCTCTACCACACTCTTTAACTATGATGTTCAGCCTCACTTTGAGCCCCAAAGAATGGAGCCAGCTGTCTACAGACTGAACCTCTGAAACCATAAGTCCTAATATAAACTTTTCCTCTCCTAATGTTGTTTCTTTTTAATTTTTTTATTTGTTCTAATACAGACAGTAGAATGTATTTGACACAGCATACATAAATGGAGTATAACTCCCCATTCTTCTGGTTGTATATGATGTAAAGTTACAAAGGTCATGTAATCATATATGCACATAGGGTAATAATGTCCAATTCATTCTACTAATCTTCTTACCCCCATAACCCCTACCCTCCCTTCACTCCCCTCTGTCTACTCCAAAATGCTGAGAGCCATAGCTGAGTCGAAATGGCATGCGTGCGGCCCAGGTTCGATCCTCAGCACCACATACAAACAAAGATGTTGTGTCCGCCGAAAATTAAAAAATAAATATTAAAATTCTCTCTCTCTCTCTCTCTTTAAAAAAAAGAAATATACTTTCTTATTATGCTTGAAGTAAGATTTTAACGTAACATCCACACTTATGTCAAATACATACAGCTCTTTGTCATATTTATTGAATCACTTTTTCTCCTGCCTCCAGATTGTAAGTTCCTTAAAAGCAGGGATCACATTTAAATCTCTACTGTCTGGCACAGTGCTGATTATTAATGAATAGTAAATGAATAAGTGAATGGATGAGAACAAATTAATTGTAAAATTCCATGATCTTATCCAAAGAATACTGTCCCTGCCAGCTCCAAATGATACCAAATGAAATTTCTTTTATAAATGCCAATTTTAAAACTTTCTCAACTGGATTTATTTTACAACAAAAACACCCTTGGAAAAACACATCCATTTTAACCTATTCATCCAAGGCAGAAGTTCTTGGCTGAAGATGAGAATCCTGTCTTCATCTCAGTCAAAATAAATGTGGACCACCCCCTACCCCCCTACCCCTCACCCCTCCACCCCCCTCACCCGTCCCAGGTGATTCTAATGTATAGGCAAGGCTGAGAAACACTATGCTAAAATAGAAGGGATTGATGGTGCGTTCTAAGAAACAAGAAGAAAAATGATGTCCCAGATGACTGTGGCTGAGAGGTTCCTTGTCAGGGGGACAGAAGTGGGGAGTTTGTAAAGAGTCCAACCCTCTCTCTTCAGGAGGCTGGAGTTGGCTGGAGGGAGAAGTATTTTTTAAAGTATCTATTGTCTTGAAAAATTAAGGGGAGAGATTATAAGAACTTTTCTAAAGAGGCAAACTTTGAAGAGGAAAGAATTTAAAATTTAGATTTTAAAATGAGGTCAGAGATTCCAACAAAATGCTAGTAAAAGGGCCCTTTGAGTTTCTTGGACTTCTTACAAAAATATTCCACAGGCAGGCAAATGCGACAAATGGATTAGGTATACAGAGTAACATGCTAAAAGGAAAGCATAACGAAGAACCAGAGTTGGCAGGAGAGAATTTGAGAAAAGGAGAAATGTTTTAAAGAATTTGTACTCTTCCAAATCTGTGTCCATATCTCTATTACAACGCAAAACTATTTGTGAGTATGAGGAAAAGTGATGGCAACGGATTGACCTGTTTAGGTGTATGGAGCTCTAAGCCTGAAGTTCTAGTTCCTCCTATGTTGCCAATATGCCCCAGGTCCTTCAGCCAGCTTCTTCACTTCTTTGAGACAGGGTCTCACTATGTTACCCAGGTTGACCTTGGGATTCCCCCATCTCAGCTTCCCGAGTCATTGGGATTACAGGTGTACCACCATATCTGGCCTGTTCCCTTTCTTCGAATAGCTATGATAGTGCTATATAATATGTCTGTGCTATAATGAAATTAACTTCCTCTTTCCTATCTTGGGATATCTGTGAAACAGCTTGATGTGTTTTCTCTACATGATGCTTTCATTTCTTCTACTTGGCTCCCTGTAAAGATAGATTTCCATATTCTTCCTCATTGAATCCCCTAATAATAAGATGAATGTATTACTCCCTTTTCTATTTCTGCAATTAAATACCACAGACTGTGTAACTTATAAAGAAGAGAGGAATGCAGCTCACAACTCTGGGGGTTGGGAAGTCCAAAGATAAGGGGATATGCATGGTGAAGTTTTTCTTGCTGGTAGGGACTCTCTGCAGGGTCCTGAAGTGGCACAGGGTATCCCATGGTGAGAGTGGCATGTACAAAAGATAGGGCCAAACTGGCTTTTATAACAGACCCATTCTCCACATAACCCTTCAATGCATTAATTATGAATGGATTAATCCATTCATGAGGGCTTTGCCTAATCACCTTTTAGTCCTACCTCTTTTTTTATATGTATATATTAGTATAGATTAATATACTCTCTCTCTCTCTCTCTCTCTATATATATATATATATATATATATTTGCTTAATATATATAAATATATTAGGCAAACACTCTACCACTGAGCTACAACCTCAAGCTCCTCAGTCCCACCTCTTAATACTTACCATTGGAGATTAAACGTCAACACCCTGTTTGGTATGGACAAACCATGGCAAAGTAAAAAAAAATTTTCTCTTATTGCTACAATGTGTTATATGGCCTCTTGCTGATGTAAATTGTAATTTGTTCTTTCTGGAGATCTCCAGAGAGGGGAAATAAACTAATGTTACTGAAGATCTATTCGACACAAGTTCTTTTATAAAAGTTATCACACAGTAAGGTAATGATCTTATTTATTTCATGGAATAATAAGTGGAGACTCAAAGGAACCAAGTAACTGGCTAAAGATGTGCGGTGCGAGGGTTTAAATTGGGTCTGATATCCCCCAGATCTGTCTCAGGCTATCCGGCTCAGCACTCTGTTCTCAGAGCAGCAGAAGAGTAGGCTCATGACCTGTGAACTTTCAGCTGGTGCATAGGGCTACCAGGCCTCTCCTCCACTTGAATCCCCTTTACCAATCTCTTTTCTTAGTTACAAGATGGTCTCTCCTGCAATTATTTTTTTATGAAGGTCCACAGACATACGGCAGATAGTTTGTTTTCCAAAGGATACATCAATAAAGGATTATTGTAATACTTAGAACAGGGTTCAGCCAACTTTTTCTGTAAGGGGCCAGATAGTAAATATTTTAGCCTTTGGGACACATGTGATCTCTATCCCAGCTATTCAACTCCTTCCTTGTATAATATAGAGCAAATATGTTACATATGCCACAGACAATATGAAACAAATGGGTGGGCTGTATTCCAATACAATTTTATTTAGGGACACTGAAATTTGAATTTCATGCAGTATTTATTACTCACAAAGTATTCTTCTTTTGATTTTTTTTTTCAACCACTTGAAAATGTACAAACCATTCTTATTTAGTTCATGGGCAATACAAAAGAGGGAGTGAGGACTATAGTTTGTCAGCCCCCCACCCCTCATAAGGATGGTATGTTAAGCTTAAGGCTTGCTGGGATGAGTGAGCTATGGGGTAGATGTGAGTCAGGCTTCACTTGCTCCATTATGGCAATTATAAAGGATACATATAAAACTGAGATCTCAGCCAACAAACCCCTAACTTAGGTTAATCTATGTTGAAAGCCAGTGATATATAATGTTAGCAATATATCTACCACATGTATACATTGTGAAATGATCAAATCAGGCAGATTAGCATGTCTGACACCTCAAATACTTATCATTTCTTTGTAGTGAGAACATTTGAAATCTTCTCTTTTGCCAGGTACAGTGTTACACACTATAACCCCAACTACTCAGGAGGCTGAGGCAGAAGGATGGCAAGTTTGAGGCCAGCCTTAGCAATTTAGTGAGGTCATAAGAAACTTAGGGAGACCCTGTCTCAAAAATTAAAAAATAAAAAGGGATTGGGATGTGGCTCAGTGGTTAAGCATCCCAAGTTCAATCCCCAGTAACAAAAGAAAGAAAGGAATTCTCTCTTTTAACTATTTTGAAATGCAGAATAGATTGTTATTAACTATATATTAACTATAGTCTCTGTGCTGTGCAATAGGTCAACTGAACTTATTCTTCCTTCTAACTGAAACTTTGCACCCACTGATCAAGGTCTTCTCTTTCTGTTTTGCAACCTACTCTACCCACCCCGGGGGCTGCCCCAGTCTCTCACAGCCTCCATTCTGCTCTCTCTTTCTATGATGTTATTAACAATGATGATATGACAATTAAAAATAAAACAAAACATTAAAAAAAATTCATCTCCTAGAGACCAGGCAATAATGAGTCTCCTAGAATAAGCACTCTCATTTCCCAGCTCTGCAATAAGTATGTCTTGTTATTTCCTCTGCACTCTAAACATACTTCTAAGAATCTTTCACATTTTCTTCTCAGTACCCTGCAGTTCTCTGCCTTTGAGGACTGCCTGACACCCCATCCAGCCACACCCTCTTGTGGCCATAACTTCAGATTTTGGGGGGTTTGTGGAGTGGGGGATGGAACCCAGGGACTTGGGCATACTAGGCATGCTTTCTACCACTGAGCTACAACCCCAGTCCCATACTTCAGACTTGGAAGCTCTTACTCTGAGATCCTCACCTGCACCCCATTCCCTCACCTTCTTACTCTCTTTCACCCCACTCTTTTTACTACCTCAATTCCAACAATCCCTCTGCTCCACTGAGATCCATCATCAACTGCTTCCATTACCTTTTTGTTGTCCTTCATCCAAGCCAAATCCTAACTTTCCTCTTTATCCAGCTTAAATTCCAACATCAGTCCTGGTTCTTCGCTGATACATACCGTGAATGGTTTTATAAACTGGATAGTGTCAAAGGAGAAGATGTATGAGGTGAAAGGATGAGATGTTAGGGACAATCCATCTCCTGTGCCTTCCCCTGTGCTTACACACCTGAAGTAAATAAATGTGTTTTTCTCCTACAAAAAAAAAAAAAAAAAGAGTTAAACCCTAAACCCTCCCCCAGCCCTACACTGCCCCTGAGGGCAGTTCCTCCTACCAAATCCTTTCTGGTCTGCTGATACCTTCAGGTAGCCAAAGGGGCGTTATGTGTCACTAAGATCCACTAGCATTTCTCTAGGACAATTAAATCCCTAATCTGTCTGGGTATGGGATTCATCTGTTCTTCAAGCATCAGACCCAAGATACAGTTAGAGGAAGGAATATGAATGAAGCTGGGATTTTCAAAATCACCTGGACCACTGTCTCCATTTTTCTCAGTTTTTTTTTTTTTAGGTATATTTTTTTCGTGGAATAAATCTAGACAGAGAATAAAAATTAGATGCTAGATACACAATACAACCTCTTCTCTCCATAGTTGGATAATTTGTGCCTTCTGGGCCAAGAAAAGAGATGACCTAGTCCTTCCTACTGGGAAATAATATGTTTGGGAAGTAGACTAGTGTTTCTCATCCAGGAATGATAAGTTGAACTAAAGTGTTCTTAAAAAATACCGAACATATTTCGGTGCAAGCAAAACATATACAAATATAACATGATATTATTTTGATGACTTATAAAAGCATTTTTACTAAAGAAAAAAAAACAGGAAAAAAATTAGCTGCATTTAAACAGAGCTGCAAGATTAATAGACAAAGAGAAGGTAATAACACTTTACATATTTCTGTTTCATAAAGTATTTATGTAATTACATGAAATTGTACCGAACAAGTCAATTCAAATGGACTTAGTTATAGGCACTGGTGTATTTACCAAGCACTGACAGAGCAGCATAAATTGTAGTCATGCTTCTGTTTTTTGAAGAGGTGTTGCTATGTTGCTCAGGCTGGTCTCCTATGCCTGGCTCCAGTGACCCTCCTGTCCCATCGCTCTGAAAAGCTGAGACTCTAGGTGCCTGCTACCACACCTGGGTGATGTGGTCATTCTTTAAATGAAAGGTATGTACTATGAATCCTTTGATACCTGGCATGCTGCCAGCTAAAAAGCTTTAGTGAGCAGCTATCCATTCACTATTGTTTGACCCAAGTTCCTAGAGGCCAAGGTCCATGAGTATACATCTATTTGTCTTTTAATTTCTTGTTTTTAATATTGTGTCTGACATGTCATAAGCTCAATAAATACTGCTGGAATGAATAAATGAATGTGGTGGTGAGGCTGAGATGCTACAAAATTCTGAATTGGTTTTGCTTTTAAACCAAGGAAGTTATTATGGTTTAGGTGTGAGGCATCCCTCAGAGCTCATGCGGGAGACAAGGTAAGAAGACATAGAGGAAAACTGATTGTATTATGATAATCTTGACCCAATCAGTGAATTAATACCCTGATGGGATTAACTGAGTGGTAACTGCAGGCAGGTAGGGTGTGGCTTCGAGGAGGTGAGGCATTGAGGCTGTGCCTTAGGGTACACATTATGTAAACTGAGCTTAGTTTTTCTGCCTTCTGATCATAACTTCTTCCATGAAGTTCATTCTCACTTCAAGCCCTGAGGCCCTGAGGAATGGAGCCCAACTATGGACCACCACCTCTGAGTCCCCTAATAAACTTTTTCTCCTCTAAAATTATTTTTATCAGGTCTTTTGGTCACGGCAGTGAAAAACCTGAGTAAAACAAAAGCCTAGATTATATTCTGTATGTATTACATGATAGTTATTTGAATATTGCTAATTTGACATGGCATAAAATGGTAATTCTTAATTAAATGCAATATTTTTTTTCTCATCCTATTGAAAATTAGAGCTTATTGACATTAAATGGTAGAATCAGTGCTAATGTTTTTAAAGGTGGCCTTGAAGTTAGTAATATTACTAACTTACTACTTTCTTCAGTTTTCTTCTGGAAAAAAAAAATGAAGAACATTTCATTAAAACAGTGAAGCTGGATGGGTAGCACAGCCTGTAATCCCAGCTACTTGACAGTGTGAGGCAGGAGGACTGCAGAAAATTCAAAACCAGCTTCCACAACTTATTTTAAGACCCTGTGGACCCTGTCTTAAAATAAGAAAGGCTGGGGATGTAGTTCAGTGATAAAGTGCCCCTGGGTTCAAGCCTTGGTACCACAAAAACCAACCAAATAGACAAACAAATAAAAAAGAGAAAACAGCAAAATTAAAAATAAAATGAAAATTAATCCTGAAACCTAAGAATCTTTAAATATATGACTTTTACTTTAAAAAAGAATATTAATATATCAGGTGTAGAATTATATCTGAATGTAAGTAGTGATGTGTTCATAGGAGTGCTTTACTAAAATCAAGTACATACAGTATAAAGCCTTCTTTTCATCTGTTAATCTTGTTTAAAAGCAGTTTTTCTAAGATGAAATTTCTTTTGTATGAATGTTCTATTGGTCTGCAAAATGTCATTGTTTATATATTTTAATACTCAAAACACAAGCAAATGGCTCAATCACTTGCTGCTGGGTATTCTAAAAGCCCTTACAAACCATCTTAATGGTATAGAAAAATTTTGAAGAGTTGCCAGATGTAGTGGTGCACGTCCGTAATCTGAGCAACTCTGGAGGCTGAGTCAGGAGGATTGCAAATTCAAAGCCAGCCCCAGCAATTTAGTGAGGCCCTAAGCATCTTAGGGAAATCCTGTCTCAAAATAAAAAATAAAAAGGACTGGGGTGTGACTTAAAGGTTAAGCATCCCTGGGTTCAATTCTTGGTACCAAAAAAAATGAATAGCTATGTCTCATAATTTGTATAAAGGGCATTCTCCCAATTTTATTTCAAATTCTGGAGAAATTATTATTATTATTATTATTATTATTATTATTATTATTATTATTATTATTAGGTTTTTAGTGATGTTGGGGATTGGACTCAGGGCCTCACATATATTAGGCAGGTACTCTACCACTGAACTACAGCCGCAGCCCTGAATAAACTATTTATGCCAAGTGTTGTCTGTAGGAGGAAACCATTGTAAGAACAGCCAGGTGGCCCCCAAGTTCATACCATGTACCATTTGAAACTCCTGTAACACAATGCCAAACCACTGATTTATATTAACTTTTTAGATAATCAAATCAGGCAGAGTACAACTGGAATGTTGTAGCTTTCTCAGCTTGATAAATCTGGCACTTAGTAAGGATACAGACAAAGCTCACAAACTAAGAATTGTTTTACACAAACCTCCATACTCCATGCAGAGGTTTTTTTTCAGTGAAAGAAAAATGTGTAAAATCTTTACTATTTTATTGTTTTATTTTTTGTTGTTAAGGATCAAAACCAGCCTACTACTGTATGTTTTTGCATGACTATAAAATAATAAGAAGAAAGGTTTTTGGTAGCCGAGGTTAATATTTAGTCACTGTGGAGTCTGCATTGGAAAACCTTAACAACTTTCTCATTTTTAGTTTGTTATTTTCAGCCTTATGCTAAAGGATCAGGCCAAGTACAAAGCACATCATCTTAGCTTAAGGAATGACAAATATACACTTTGAAGCTGTTCTGTTGCAGAGCTACAACAAATTCAGCTTCCATTTGGTACCTGATTAAATATGAGCACCAACCAGCCTCTCAGACTCTTGGATTGGTCCTCCCAAGGGACCTGAAGGTGATGAGCCTTTCAATTAAGTAGAACTACTTGCATACGTCCCCAGAAGAGGGTTGAATTCTCTAAGGGTTTTACACTTTCACCTAATTTATGCATCTTTCTATCTTTCTGCCTTTTTTTTTTTTTTTTTTGGAGTGGAAGATGGGGGTTGACCACTGGTCCTCACACAGATCAGGCAAGCACTGTACCACTGAGCTACATCCTAGCCCCAAGCATCTTTCTACTTCCCTTTCTCCCTTTAATCAGTATTCTCACCTCCCACCCTTTTTTTTTTTTTTTTTTTTGTGGTTCTGGGAATTGAACTCAGGGTCTCAGGCATGTTAAACACATGCTCTACCATTGAGCAGCATCTCCAACCCTCCTTCTGGCTCTTGAATTTTAAAATGTATACTTAAATACACATATGGGGAAATATCTCCCAAAGTTGTGATGATTATAAAGTCACCTTAAGAGTCTTATTTGATATCTCACTCTCTTCTCATACAGGGAAAGACACATATTTATTAAATGTGCATAATGGGAAATATAGAATAGCTATAATTAATAAGTGGGAAGCATAAAAATAATAAATGTGAGATTTTAAATTTTAATCATTAAATTGAAGAACAATAAGATTAAAGACTACAGTTATCAATATAGCAAAAGATGATCTGAATACCCAAAAACAATGCATGATTTCAGTAAATTTTTAATTTTTTTGTTAAAGTTCCTTTGCTTTGGTATTATTATTATTATTATTATTATTATTATTATCGTCATCATTATTATTATTTTGGTGCCATGGATCAAACCCAGTATGCTAAGCACATGCTCTACTACTGAGCTCCACCCCAAGCCCTGCTTTTTTTTTTTTTACGATGACTTAAGTAGCAGCTATGAACTGTAATAAAAAGCAACAGAGACAAAATGATGCTTACCTTTAGAAAGATTTTCCCACTTTTAAGATTTATCTCACAGATTAAAAAGGTAAAAAGGCAAAATCTCTTGCCTTCTTGAGAAAAATAGTATCAAATCTGTCAGTTGATAATTACTTTTACTTCAATAATTACTTTTACAACAGCACTACATTTTTTTTTACTGCTTTGTAAGGGATAATTGGCATAAAGAGCATGTGATTAATTTGTGCAGTTGGGTAAGTTTTGACTCATATGTACACCCTTGAACCCATCCCCAGGAGAAAGTAGTGAACTTACCCATCCCTTCTGAGTTTCCTTATACCTTGGGGTTAATTCCTGACTCAGGTCCCTCTGTTCCCTCCTGCAACCACTATCCTGTTGGCTGCCACAATAAGTCAGTTCAGCATTACTTTTAACAGTCTATAACTAAGCTAAAATGATCCCTTTCAGTCAATTAAAACTTGCTTTATTTCTGAACTAAAGCAAAGTAATAGTGCTAGAGTAAGGAAGAAGATACACAGGTCATTAGAAAGAACTCTTAATTGAGCAATGATTTTGCGGATTCTTTTTTCATATTCCACCATCTAATACTAATTGGATTAAAGTTTTTTTTTTTTAAGGATCCAGGAAATGAAGTAAAAGGAGATGTGTTGATGTTTAATAACGTTTCTTTTTCCTTTCTAATCTACCAGCTTTTTTCTAATTAATAAATGGATTTGCAAAACCTGGCCCAAAATGGAGATCTCCACTGATAAATGTTCAGATAAGTTATATGTAGAAGTTCTATGTCAATAATGAAATAAGATGAACTGTTGCAAATGATATTAAAATACTACCTCAACTCTCTCTTGTGAAAATACAGGTTTACTTTCATCTGTTACTATAGTATATAAAAATTATCTATTCCTGTAAGTAAAGATTTCTTTGAGATGGCTAAGAACTATAGCAAGTCAACTTTTGTGGTTTGTGACTATATATATTGTTTTGAATTAAATAGTTTCAAAATGTATGCATAATAAATAATGTATTTCTATCCCTTTCCAATATACATCATTCTGTTGAACTTGAAGGCATGCTTTTGCATTTTGAGGGTGTTTTTATAAGATGTGATATCTAAAATAAACTCAATACTTCATTTTATAAACAGTACATTTTTTATTCTCTTGACATCACCAAAGTAAAATGCCATACATTGGAACATAAAACAAAAATAGACCCAACTTGGTCAGAATTATAATATATGTAGCACTAATGCTATTTATTGATTCCACAAAAGGGTTTGCTTTTGCTTCTTAAAGCTTTTCTGTTATAGAGCAAGATACAGAACTATAGTATTTGAAAGATGGTTACTATAAAATGTTTTCAATGCAGCGAATGCCTATTCCATACTCACATAAAACAAATTAGTCCTTCATGATGAAGTATTAGTTCTTTGGGCTACATACATCTCGATACTTGAAAATACTTAGATAATTTTAATGTCAATAAACCTATGCAGGATACATGGTTTAATATGTATTTTATATATGGGTTTGTTTGAGGATTTTAATTAAAAGTGTTCCAAATGGTCTATAAGTTCTAACACTAATTTACATAGTGTTGAAAGTTGTGACCAACCCAATTTTATAATTTACTATAATTTTTTTCATATATTTCCAGATTTATTCACACATTGGAAACATGTTATTTTGAGCACTCTGTTTACAGCACCAGATTAGGAAACAAGATAGGGCCTGGGGATACAGCTCAGTTGGTAGAGTGTTTGCCTTGCATGCACAAAGCCCTGGGTTCAATCACCAACACCTCAAAAAAAAAAAAAAAAAAAAAAGAATGAAAGAAACTCCTGGTTGATCAGGATGAAGGAATTAATATATATATTTTTAAAAATGGCTAAATAGGAGAGTACTCTTAATGTGAGCACAGAAAACTAAGGAGGAGGGAAACACAGACCAGGGCTTGATAAATTTGAGTGCAAATGGTGCTGTTGTTTGGATCTGAAATATCCCCTAAAGGCCCATGTATTAAAGGCGTGGTCCCCAACCTGTAGCACTGTTGGGACATAGTAAAACTTCTAAGAGGTGGAGCCTAGTTAGTGTAGTCTTAGGTCACTGAAGATGTACCCTTGTAGGGGACTGTGGGATCCCAGTCTCTTGCTTTTTGTTCTTAGAAACATAGCCTTAAGGTAAATGAGTTTTTGTTTTATTTATTATTTGTGTATTTGTTTGTTTGGGTGCTGGCAAAAAAACTCATCAGGGCCTTGCACATTCTAGACACATGCTCTACCACTGAGCTACACTCTGAACCCAAGGTGGAGGGTTTTGTTACTTGCTATTGCCAGGATGTGCTGCATCTCAATAGGCCCCAACAACAGGGCCAACCATTTGTAGACTAAAACCTCTAAAACTGTGAGCCAAAATGAATCTTTTTTCTTTACAAGACAATTGCCTCAGGTTTTGTCACAGTGATGGAATGCTAACACAGATGGCTAGTTGGTAAGTCCTCTGTGTGTCCTGTAGATGGACCACTTGCTAATACCGATAATGAAAAAGATACTGCAAGTCCATCTTTATTACTAGCTTCAAATTTGTTAACAACACCCCCCCCAACACACACACAAATGAGAATGAAATGAATAGTCTTAATTTACAAATGCAATATTTTGTGGATCTGTGAGTTGGGTTTACAATTGAAAGAGGTCTGTGATGTATCTATCTGTTTAGTAAGTATTTTAGAAGAACAGTGTCGTCATTGGATTGACAATAGACCAAAAAAAGTTTACACCTCCTAACTTGAAAAATCTTGGGATTCACTCACAAAAACAAAAGAAATGCTCTCAAGAATTAAAATTATTATACAAATTATTTTAAATGATAATTTCAATTTTTACATGTATTCATGTCTCCTATAATAAGGTTGTTTGTTTGTTGATAGTGGGGATTGAACCCAGGGGTGCTTTACCACTGAACTATATCCCTAGCCCTTTTTAATTTTGAGACAGGGTCTTGCTAAGTTGCTGAGGATCTCACTAATTTGCTGAAGCTGGCCTTGAACTTGCCATCCTCCTGGCTCAGTCTCCCAAGTTGCTGGAATTATAAGTGTGCACTGCTGTTTCTGGCAATGAGTTTAGATTTAACAAACGTACTTCACACTAAGGTCAACTCTGATTCAATATACTTTTTTTTTTCTTCTGAAGTTAAAATCTCTATTTTTGTTTAAACCCCAATTTTTTAACCAAATCAGTTGTTTTTCATGTATTTATTTCAGAGATCGATGTGTTGTTTGGGAATCCTGTTATTTATCTATTGATTGTAAGCTCTAATTACATTAAATAAACTGAGAAAGCATGTCACAACCGACTTTAGCAATAGTTTCACATATCTGTCTTTGAAAAAGCTGGACTGGATACCTATATTTTACTTAGTAATATCTCAATTTCCTCAATAAGTAAGTCAGTAAATTGAATTTATAGTTTATTTTGTCTTTCCTCCCATCAAATTATGTGAATAAGAAATACTGTGGCCTCATAACATAATTCTATTTCTAAGAGAAAGAACATGCAAGTCTGTAGAATAATAGTCAATAATAATTTTGTCAAACTATATTTGTTGAGCATGTGTACCATGCAGGGCACTGCAGGGGTGATAGAAATGCATTCTGTTTGACGTCCTTGCTTTCAAGAAGAGCACACTTTAAAAAAATAAAAGAGAAAAGTCCATTTTAGGTAGAAATCCATATTGAGGCAAAACAACTGTGTTCTGATCTCTTTATCAAAGGTGGCTTCAATGGATACATGTATACCATTTCCGGGCCTCTGATTCAGATCTTTTTAAACAACATTAAAAATGAGTTTTATGCCTCAAAGGTTTAGGGTGAGAGTAATGATGGGATGGGATGCCCAATTGGGTCAGATCATAAAGGGGTCTACATTGAAGGGTTTCAAAGCAGGGAGCAATTTTCTAGCCAGAGATGATAAAGATCTGAATTCTTTTCTTCCCCATATATTTTACTGTTACATAACAATTATACCTAACAGTGAGGAATCTAAATTTCACAGCAGTCATTTGAATAGAGTAGAATACAGATCTCAGAAATGTGAGGAACAAGACAAGAGATTTTCAGGTTTCTGATTTGGGTGATGGATGAAAGTGTCACCTCTTAATAAGAAGAACCAGGAGGAAAAGCACACGTAGATGACAAGGCCATTGTGTTTTGGATATATTGAATTTGCAGTAATTTGGGGAACTCTGAGATGCAGTGTTCACTAGGTGAACTGGTCCTTTGGAACTTCAAGGAGGAAATCATTGCTAGGATTAAAAATTTCAAATTCATTAAATAAATGAGATTCATTAGTATATATGTTGTCATTAAAATTGTGGGAGTGGTTGAAATTGCACGGCACACTCAATAAATGTTTATGGAGATGAACAGAGAACGGAGAGGTCAACTAAGAATTCTCAGGCAATGGGGGAAGTGCCCGAATAAACTGTCCCCATTCCACAGGTTTCCCCAGGATTGTCTTTAGTCATGGGAACATAGAGTTCTATCACTAAAAGAGGAATATCAGCAAAAATAAAGTGAGTGTACAGTAAAAGATGTTTTATTTGATAATACATTATTGATTACTTGCAGATAGCTCAACCAGCTATTTCAGAACTGATACATTTTAGCAGATTGTGAATCCACATTGTCATGCAGCTCATGAATCCATGTTATTAATGAAATGTATTACCCCTTCAATTTGCTCTCTGGAAAAAAAAATGACATGAAGCTTGAGGAGCATTAGTAAGCAGTACTTAAGGGTGCAAAATCTGGAGCTGTGTTTCTCAACCTCTCTGTCATTATTGTCCCCTACCCCAAGGAGACTTTTCAGACATATTTTTCTAACCCCCATGAAAATTTAAGACTATTGATATAACGTGTATCTGTTTCTGAACTATGATAGGTAATGGCAGTGGTAACGTCTAAGGCTTTTTTTTTTTTAAACCCCTAAAAATCAATTTTCACCCTCACTCAGAATACACACCCTGGACAGCCATGCTGTTGGGACTCGAATTCTAGGTTTATTCTGAAGGTTTGCCTTAGAGGTAACGACAGTTTGCCACACATTTCACAGTTTATCTTAGATTGTCAAACTCCTTTAGGCACAGCATACTAAATACTACATAATAAAGGCTTTAACTATCAGGGTTTTTGATTTTTGTTCTTTTGTAGTGCCAGAAATGGAATCTGGGCCTCACACATAGTAGGCAAGTGCTCTACCACTGAGCCAAACTCCCAGCCCAATGATCAGTTTTGATCATGAAGAAGCAGTGGCACAAATTGCTGAACCAGAAGTGTTGACTAAATGCAATCTACTTAAACCACCTATTAAGCATTTATTATGTATGTGTGGAAGACAAAGGTGGATAAACTCACAGCTCTGACAACAAGCAGCACACAGCAGGAAAGGGCACATATAAACGTGAAATATATGGGTGTGGTGGTACACACCTATAATCCCAGCAGCTCGGGAGACTGAGGCAGGAGGATTACAAGATCAAGGCCGGCAAAGGCAGCTTAGCAAGGCTTTCAGCAATTTAGCAAGAAAATAAAAAATAAAAAGGACTGGATATGGTGCAGTGTTTAAACACCCTGGGTTCAATTTCCAGAATCAACCCACCCCCCAAAAAAAAATTGACAGTAAAGTTATAAGGAGACAATACATATGTGGTTAGAGTTATTTGGAGCACAGGGAAGGACAACACACATAGCTGAAGCAATTGGGAAAGGCATTTTGGAGGACGTGGCATTTGAGAAAGGCCATGTAGGCTGTTGAAGGGGGCCTTTTAGGATAAATATCTTAGGATATGAGAAACTGTTGTGTTTTCAAGTTCCTTGCAGGGGGCATGCACTAGCTGGCTTCTACTTTCCTTACCTGAACATGTTCCTGTTTTTTCTCTGGTGTAGCCACCCTGTCCACTCTCAGTTCCTAGTACCCTCTTTCCTGCCACATTTTTACATATTTCTGTTTCCTCTGCCTAGAGCCATCATTTCTGCCTCTTAGTTACCTGGATAACTCCTAACTGTCCTTCAGACCCCAGGGCATGGGCCACTTCTCATGGTAACCTTCCCTGGCTTCTCTGATGAGATTGAATCCTGTTGCACAGACTCTCATAGCACTGATTTGTATGATCACTTGAGCAATATCCACTGGTCCAGTGGATCATAAGCTCTTTGAGAGCGCCATTGTGTGTATTTGCTCACTTTTGTATTGCTTGCACTTAGTGCAAACACCTAATGAATGCTTAATAACTAGATATGGAATGAAGAGATAAATCAATATGATTAAGGGAAATAGAGAGGTTAAAATAACAAACAGGGGCTGGGGTTATGGCTCAGCAGTAGAGCATTCACCTCCCATGTGGGAGGCCCTGGGTTCGATCCTCAGCACCACATAAAAATAAATAAATAAGTGTATTGTGTCCAACTACAAATAAAAAATAAATATTTAAAAAAAAACACAGCAGGCATGTTTGGAAACCAGTGACAATCTGGTTTGACTGAAGAAATAATCCTCAAATTTATGCTCTGAGGCTATGATAATGAACAAGTTGTATAGAAATATTTTTTTCTGGTAAAATTAAATGACGGCTCTATTTCCTCAATGCATAAAACCCAATACATTAGTAGATAGAGTTCTCTACTTAAAGTTTCTCTCCTATATAAATTTCTTAAACATTTGAAGACTGTTAGATTGTTGTTTTCCCGGCTCGTAAGTAGCAGTGAACAACAGAATAAATCAATATGCAGCAAATAATATTAGGAGAAAAAAGTTAATCATGATTAATTTGACAGCATGATCATTACAGACATGAGTTCATGGATACCGTGTCATGCATACATATAGCAGTAATATTTTTCATGAGTTGAAGTTATCTGTACTTGATATGATCCTTTTTCTACTGCAAATATGTACAAATGGTTGATTGGCACCAAACATTTATTAAAAAAAAAAAAACCTAGATAGCTTGAAATTTTATAATTTTGCAACAGGATAGACAAAACATCTAAATGGTTAAATGAACTTTTTATTTTTTGCCCAATTTTTGCAGAATTGTGTATGCCTTCAGTAGCCTAATATCACCATGGAAACTTTACATTAAATATGTATGTTTTGCTTTTTTGCCACATATAAATGATTGACAATGACTTGGGATTTAAATATCATAATTACAAGAATGTTCTAATTTTTCAGATAATTTTACTCTTATTTTTGTGTTGTTATTAGAGTTTTATGGTTTGCTATTTTCTAATTCTAGGGTTTCTACTAAGTAGATTGTAATTCAAAACTCTAATTTGCTCTAGGATTTTTTGGTCTATCATATTTTTTCCCCTGCAGTATTCATTTTATTCTTTTTTTCTTCCTCTATTTTATCTAATAATTAAATTATCTTATTTGGCTTTATACTGAAATAATCCAATATATTATACTGACCTCACCAAAGCTCGACATATGTACAGCATTTACTTAATTGAACCTTTCTGGCTTGTCTTGTTCTATATTTAAGCCTCCATTATGCAATGCTATTTACTTGATTTATTGGGTTTGGCTTACATGTTTTATAAATTGTGACTGTTGGGAAAATTTTAAAGAGATTGACTTGGCCTGATTGGGGAGTTTTATACTGAGGACTCATTGCCATTGAAGTTATATTTGTTTAAAAAATATCCATTTTAATAAGGACCTTGCTCTAGGAGTAAATAACATTGGCTTCCAGAAGCTAAGACAAAGGGTCTCTTCCAATTTTAGAGTCTCTTTTCCAATATTAGAATTTGGATAAAGTCTCAGGTCTCTGTGATACCAAACGCCAGGGTGAGGGATCGGAAATTCAGTCACCAAGATGTTTCAGAACATCTGAATAGACAGGATTTGTAGGCCCTAAATTTAAATGGTTTTCTATGTTGCTCTCTTTCCATTCAGAAATTTGGGTTTCTGCTTAAGTTTTTTCTAATGGCTTATATTCTTTTTCTAAGGCTACCTTTATGTACAGTAGGTACAGTAACAGTAACCTCCTTAACAAAGTCTAACAGGGATTACTACATGTAGGTCCTTCAATATCCTCTGATGAAAGAGACTAGTTCAATACATAATTTTGTATGTCTTTTTGCTACACTTGGTATGCCAACCACTGTGCTAAGTGCTAAGGAATCAAAACTAAGTTAAGTTCGGCACAGGGGTGCTAGCCAATAATAGCAACTTGGGAGGCTGGGGCAAGAGGATTGCAAGTTCAAGACCAGTCTGGGCACCTTAGCAAGACCCTGTCTCAAATTAAAATAATAAAAAGGGCTGGGGATGTAGTCAATGGTAGCATGCCCCCACTCCACCACTACCCTACACCACCATCACTCCCCCCTACCCCCTGCCCCCACCTCCGAGTGCAATCCCCAGTACTGGGGCAGGGGAAATAACTAAGTTAAACACAATCCCTGCCCTGAAGGTGCTCACAGATACATGGTGGAGTGACAGCAATTTGAGCCACATGTGTGACTGGTGTTCAGGAAGGGCACTGGCCTTAGCTATATGACTATGGGGAGGAACAGGGAAATTTTTAAATATGTGAGAGTTGAGTCTTATAAGGGATTCAGAGCTAATCAGTTGGATGAAATGGGAAAGGCATTTCAGTAGAGGAAACAGCCCGAATGGAGATTCGATACCTCATTCATTCACCATTCAGCAAATATTGTCAGTGCCAGTTCCTTGGGTTTGATTTGCCATTAGTAGTACTCCGTCCAGTACAAAAGAAAGACCTGACAGGCAGATAATGAAATATAGTGATGCAAAAACAATAATAGAACCAGATGCAGTGACACACTCCTGTAATCCCAGCTGCTAAGGAGGCTGAGGCAGGAGGATCATGTGTTCAAAGCCAGCCTCAGCAAAAAGCAAGGTGCTAAGCAATTCAGTGAGACCCTGTCTCTAAATAAAATACAAAATAGGGCTGGGGATGTGGCTCAGTGGTCGAGTGCCCCTGAGTTCAATCCCAGATACCCCCAAAACAAACAAAAACAATAATAGAGGGAGTCACAGGGTGGTACAGAGCTGAGAGAAGGAGCTTCCAATCCGGTTGCCTCACCCAGCTTGTCAGCAGATATCCACCACATGTGGACTCCTGCTGTCCTGCTCCAAGGTTGAGCCTCCTGGATTGCCTGAGTTTACAGTTCATGCTGACATGGTAATTTGGTTGTAGGGACTCCCTCACCCTATCAGAGAGCCTGTCTTCTGCTGTGTTGCTTCTCAGCCCAACTCTACCTACCCAGTTTCCCCTGAGCTCCCTTGATGCATGCCTTCGTATTGCAGTCTTGAACACATAGCATTTTGGCAATATTGCCAAAGATCAAAGGCCTGAAAGAGCCACCAAGAGACTAGTTGGTGGCACAGCTCCTTGTAATCTTGAAACAGCAGCACTGTCCCATCTGGAAGCTTGTTAGAAATGCAGAATCTCGGGCCCCTCATCAGATCTACTGCAATAGAACTTGCATTTTAACAGAATCCCAGGTGCTTCATATTTCCATTAAAGTTGAGACTCACTGGTCTAGCTCACTCAGGTGTTATTCCACTTAAGCCATTCCAGACAGGAGTTTATTTCTAGGTCTGAAGAGAACTTTTTTCATTTTTCTGCAGTATCTTAGTCCTTACTTGCATGCATATACACACACTTCCCTCAAGCAACATATCTGAAACCTTCTTTTCACAAAACTTCATTCTAACCTTAATAGAGATGAAATAGTCACTCCCCTCTCCTTGCATATTAACCTTTCTCATGCTGCTTTTGAAGTCCTTGGCTTCCTTAGTTCACAATTAACTTGAAAAAAAAGCCTTCATTGGAACAAAAAGGAAAATTCTTGGGTTAGAAAAGTTTCCCGTCTTAAATAGTACATGCCAAATTGTGAAAATACAGGGTCAAATTTTGCCACTTGACAGTGTTGATTTTCTTGCAGTAATGCTTGCCAACAGCTCCAAAGCCTGGTTTGCTTAAGCAATGGGACTCACTTTTGAGATAGAAGGCTACAGTCCTGACACACCAAGTCTTTTTCCTATGCTCTCAGATCTTTACTAACCACTCTGTCCAGTCCCCTCTCTGGGAGGAGGACTCCTAATTTGTCCTGAAGTAGGAAGAGCTCTGCTTAGACTTCTTTGAGACACAGCTAAGACTAGCACAGTCCTCCCAAGAAGCAAAAATGACCAGAGATTGGATTCTAGTGTCCCACATGTCCTTTCTTATATACCCCTCCAGTAAAAGCAATGATATTGGTCCAAAAGTGAACATCCATACATGATTCCTCATGAATTATTTATTTATTTATAATTTTTTTTTCAGGGCTGGGGATCCAACCCAGGGCCTAGTGTATGCCAGGTACATATTCTACCACCAAGCTATACCCCAATCCCACAAAGTTCTTTTTAGTAACAAAAATACAATAAATATAAACTTTTTAGACTTCTTTTTCTCTGGCCCTCCCCCCTATACTGGAGATTGAACCTAGGGACACTTTACCACAGAGCTATATCCCCAGTCCTTTATATTTTTTGTGACAGGATCTGGTTAAATTGCCTAGGTTGGCCTTGACCTTGCAATCCTTTGATCCTCCTGCCTTAAGTCTCCTGAGTATCTGAGGCTACAGGCATGCATCACCAAGCCCAGCCCTAGGTTTTTTTTCAAAGACACAATTTTTTACTCTAATAGGCACAATATTATTCTATTTATTCTGAAACTTAGAGGAATCACTATTCTATAAACAGCAGTAATTTTCTGCATACTTGTGTATGTTTCTGTTACTTCTTAAGGGACACGAACACTTGGCCTCAGGCAAACTGTTCTGTTCAGGTCCTTGAATCCATCTGCACATGCCCACAGCTGTGCCTTTGGCGTATACAGTGGTTCTTCCTCTTGCAAGAGCTCACTCCTGTCCTTGCATTGGGAATTGAGCATTTATTTCAAGATTTAGTTCAAATCTGAACACCTCCAAGAAATCTCTACTCAATTAGCTGAGCTCTTGGCAATTTATCTCTTTTCTGCTTTCCTTATCTTTCAACTAATTTGACTTTTAGCCCATGCAATTATGGTGTGTTCCTTCTTTAGTTATGTATATACCCAGTCTCATAGTGAAGCTGTTACTCTTTTTACCTTTTTTTCCAGTACTGTGGATTGAACCCAGGACCTCACACATGCTAGGCAAGTGTTCTACCACTGAGCTACAGTCCCAACCCAAGATGTTACTTCTTTAGGGCATAAACTAGGTCATTCACCTCACTGCATCCCCAGTGTTATGGGATGGGTAATAAGGTATATATCCACTTTAAGGTTCTTGGAAACACCAAAGATTTTTTTTACCCATGGGCAAGATTAATCTGTTTTCTAAAACTGAAGTTTGTACCAGGAGTGTGGCACAGAAGTGTGGCTCATGTACACCAGGAGTGGTGGCACATGTCTGTAATCCCAGTGACCCGGGAGGTTGAGGCAGGAGGATTGCAAGTTCGAGGCAAGCCTCAGCAATTTAGTGAAGTCCTCCAGTGTGGTGGTGCCCATCTATAATCCCAATAGCTCAGGAGGCTGAGGCAGGAGGATCAAGAGTTCAAAGCCAGCCTCAGCAATGGCAAAGCACTAAGCAATTCAGTGAGACTCTGTCTCTAAATAAATACAAAATAGGGCTGGGGATGTTGTGGCTCAGTGGTTGAGTGCCCCTGAGTTCAATCCCCAGTTAAAAAAAAAAAAATAGAATGTGTTGTCAGGCTGCCAACCCTGAGTGCTCTTTGTACTGTGGATCATTTTTAGCATTATTGTTAGTATCCTTAGGCATCCTATGTATTTCCTGCTGCCTGGATCTGCACAAACCCACAGAGTGTTAAGCAATTACCCCTGTTTTCCATATTGTGTCTGACACAGTGCCTGGCACAGTGTCAATACTGTAGTGCATGCTTAATAAAATATTTGAGGGCTGGGGCTGTAGCTCAGTTGGCAGAGTGCTTGCCTACCACATGAGAGGCATTGGGTTCAATCCTCAACACCACATAAAAATAAAATAAAGGTATTGTGTCCATCTACTATAAAAATATTTTTAAAAATATTTGAACTAAGGGACAGACATTGAATTATTAACAAGTGGTCATTCAAGTTGCTGTCAAGATGTATCACACTATAACTTTATTGCTAAATGAATAATATATACCTTGACTGTCATGGTGGTTAAATGAATCGTACCACATGGTACACACACACAGCAATTGTCTTGAGCATTGATCTCAGAGAAATAAAACTTACTTTCACACACAACTTTGTATAGGAATGTTTATAACAGTTTTATTTTGCAATGACCCTAAAATGTGCACAAACCAAATATCCTTCAATGAGTGGATAAACAAACTGTAATATATCCGTGCCACGGAGTATTACTCAGCAATAAGAAGCAACTAAGAATTGATACACACAACAACTTGAATAGATGTCAAGAAAATGATGCTGAGTGAGAGAAAAAGCCAATCTCAAAAAGTTATATACTGTATGGTTCCATTTATATAACATTCTTGAAATGACAAAATTACAGAGCTGGAAAGTAGCTTTGTGGTTGCCAGGGTTAGGGAGTAGGGTGGAGGGGAGGTGACTGTAGCTATAAATGGGTGACATAAAGAGTCTTTGGTACAGTGGTGTTACGAATCTTGATTGACGATGGTCTCATGAATCTACACATGTGAGAAAATTGCATAGTACCAGGTATATGTGCAAGTGCATTCATGCGCAAACACACACACACACACACACACACACACACACACACACAGAGACACACACACACAGCAGATGAATGCATACAGAACCACGTAGGTTTGCTTGGTTTTATCAGTGTTCATTTCCTGGTTGTGACATTGCAAGATGTTGCCCTTGAAGGAAACTGGGCAAAGGACACGCGAGATGTCTTGCTGTTTTTTCTTACGACTATTGGAGAATCTATAATTATCTCAAAATGAAAGACAACAAGGCACTTTCTCTGAACTTGGGGCCGTGTTAAGGATTCATAAGACAAAATATAGAACACATCTCTGAAAGGCTTTCCTTATGTGTTTCATTACTGCTATTTTTAATTCTGAAGAGGGACCTCAGCATAAGGTTTTATGATTCCAAAATCACACCAAATTGATGGGCCTAACCTCGATTCTCTTTCAAAAGTGGAGTTTAGGGTTTTACTCCTTCTTTCACTATTAGGGTCCACTAGCTGTGCTCACAACTTCAGTAAATGTTTCTACTACTTAAGAGATTTTGTGTGAGACGTTGAATGCTGTATTATGGGTGCTCTCTATAAATACTGTTTAAAATTAGATGGCAAAGACTTTCAATTTACATCCCGCCAACTGTTTTACCACACTTTCTTTTTCTTGCCTGTTTGCCTGCCATGTTATCCTCTATAATGAGTGAGTTACAGTAATTGTAGCTGGAAAAATCATCATGCAAGGGGGAAGAGAAAAAAAAAAAAAGCTCAAAACCTGCCTTATTTTTAAATCAGTAAAGCTTCTGTCATTTTTTGGCCGAGTTACAGCTACACAGCAAAGTCAAAGAACCCGTGGAGCAAATGCCACGTGGGAAAGGCTCCGTTGAAGCATAAATTAACTGTATTTCATTTTCCCTTAATAAAGAATTTCAGTTTTTCCACAGTTAACTGTATAATCAATTTGCTCCCCTGCTGGTTTGCTAACTTGCTGTTGGCTTGACTTCAATAATATTGAGCCGAGCCTGTAACAGGAGAGAGGGGAGGAGCTAGACTCTCAGAGAAGAAATACACTGCTGTGATACAACATACCCTTTCTCCTTCCTGAAAAATTTCTGGGCCTTTTCTTCTTCTTCTTCTCCTTCCTTCTCCTTCTCCTTCTCCTTCTCCTTCTCCTTCTCCTTCGTCTTCGTCTTCGTCTTGTTTGTTTATTTGTTTATTTTAGGAGGCAGAGTCTCACTAGGTTGCCCAGACTGGCCTCCAACTCCTGGGCTCAAGCTAGCCTCCTGACTCAGCCTCCGGAGCAGCTGGGACTACCGGCACACACTAACCTGCCTGGCCATCTCTGATTCTCAACAGAGCTTCAGTTTATTGACTCAAGACCCCATATACCTTTGGCTCTCTATTCTCTGTTACAATATCTAGTATATTCATAGAGTTTTTAAAAATCATGTTTTCATAATGGGATGGTGTTCAAGTTTTAAATGCTTCTCAGTTTTTTTGTTTTTTGTTTTTTTGCAGCCTTGGGCTTTCCAGTCTTTGAACTCCTCTGGAAGCCTTTTTTTTTTTTTTTTTTTGGTTGTTTTTATTTTATTTCGCTTTTTAAAAGTCATTTAACTATGCAAGGATTTAGAGTCCTAAATAAGAAAACATTTCAAATAAAGTGGCTTCCATGAGTATGGCCACATAAGTTTATTTCAAAAGCTGCTGCTTAATCAGCACTTTAATTGTAAAATTATCCCACTGGCAGGCTGGAGGGAGCACAGAAAAAAAATACATTCTATCATAACTGCTGATTTGGTTCTTCCTGCCCTTCCCATGCCTAGAAATTATACCCTATACTATGGGTTTGTTCACTAACTTACTTGTAATTCTGCATTTTTTTTTCCAGCTCTCTGGATTACAAGACACAAGTTAAACATACAAGATAAACAAATATTATCTTTAGTCACAGAATCACCAGACAAAAAGCTCTTCAGAGCAAGCCGTCTCCACCCCTCTGCATTGCTATTTTCTGCTCCTCATTCCTCACTTCAATTTGAGGACAGTATCCTTGGTAGGATTGGGAGAAACACTTGTGCACCAAAGTTAAAGCACCTCCAACCCTTTTATCAGCTTCAGAGCTGGGCACCTAAAATTCTGTTTGCTCACCAGATAGCTTCAAAGTCATGTTAAGTCCTAAGGTTCTGTAGATTAACAAAACTCCTCAGACTCTTGGTATGGAAGAACACCAGGAACCTCCCATTCCAACCCAGTACCTCACACATGCTAGGCAGGTGCTCTACCACTGAGCCACACCCCCAGCCCCCTTTCTTTTTTCTTGGTAACAGAAATTGAACTCAGGGGTACCTAACCACTGAGCCACATCCCTACCCCTTTTTAATATTGTATTTAGAGACAGGGTCTTGCTGAGTTGCTTAGGGCCTTGCTAAGTTGCTGAGGCTGGCTTTGAACTTGTGATCCTCCTGCCTCAGCCTCCGGAGTCGCTGGGATTACAGTGTGCACCACTGCTCTGGGCTTGGACAATATTTCTCACCGCAGTCATTCCTGGGTCATTATTGCATAACGGCTTAAGACAAGGTGTTTTTAATTTTTTTCTTCGTCCCTAAATCTATTGCAAATCTCCATTTTTTCTTCCTCCTTGCCTTTTCCTCAGAGGGTCCCCAGGAAGTGTGCTAATTGGCTGAGCTATTTGTCTCTTTGCACTCAGTTTTTCCATCTGATGGGAGGGTCCACTTAAATTGATTTTTCTGAAATAAATGGTTCCTTTTTTCTGAGTTAGATGAGAAGAGGTAACAAGAAATATAAGGGCAAGAAAATATTCCATTTAACACAGCCTTTGCCCTTCTGTCATTTTTGAGGTTTGATGTCTACCCGACACTATGCATGAAACGCCAATGAACCAGTCATCAGAACGTAGATCCCAGGCTGCTGAGCAATTGCTAGGCTTCCTGAATTTTTTTCCCCTGAATTGGCCAAATCAAAGATTCCATTTGATTGTCTTGAAATCAAGGCAATCTAGGAAAATCAAACATAACTGGAGTGATGACAATCTCTGCTTTACGGAATCCACAGGAAACTTAATACCAAGATATTTCTGAGCTTGGTAATCATTGAGAATTGGTTTTTAAGGAAAATGTAATGAAGAATGGCATATTTACTTGAAGAAAACAACGTCACACATTGTCACTGAAGCAGGATGTCCTGGTGAAGGCATTCCAAACCCTCTGCCTGTCATTTTCCCTCATGATGCAGACCAGAGTAGGAGCACAGCCCTCAGTCTCATCAAAGAACAGAGCAGCTGGATTGGGGCAAAAGAGCACATTGGAGACAGTTGTTTGACTGCTTTGGGACAAGCCATGACAAGCCCAGGCAATAATTTGAATGAGACTTTTCCAAAAGCTCATGGACCGAGCTCCCAATTTAGAAAGCACTAGGGATCATGTCCAGTCAAATAATGGCAGCCACACCCGTTGTGTCCAGGCAGATCACCATCCAAGAGATTTATGGTGTGACTCACTCAGAATCCACCAAAAAAGATATTCCACAAACTCTTTCTTTGAGGCTGAAGTTTTTTTGGGTTTTTGTTTGGTTTGGTTTTATCTTCTCATCCTTGCTTGAGTGAACCTGTGTTTCCACTTTTCAGTTGCTACCATAGTGGCTGCCATTTCTTTGGCCTCTTAATTTAGTACCAACTGATCCTTGGGCATCTTTGATATGATCATTTTAATCAAATTCCTTAGCAAAGAGAATATGTGAGCCACACTAGTCATTTCTCTCTTTTTAAAAAATATATATTTTTAGTTGTAGATGGACGAAATACATTTATTTTACTTATTTATTTTTATGTGGTGCCGAGGATGGAACCCAGTGCCTCACACATGCTAGGCAAGCGCTCTACCACTGAGCCACACCCCCAGCCCCAATTATTTCTAATGAGCATTTTTTTCTTCATGGTTATAAAGGCTCTGGCATAAAGGGACAAAATGGAGGCTAATGCTAAATCCTCTTTCTTTTTTTCTGTACTAGGGATTGAACTCAGGGGCACTCAACCACTGAGCCAGATTCCCAGCCCTATTTGGTATTTTATTTAGAGACAGGGTCTCCCTGAGTTTCTTAATGCCTTACTTTTGCTGAGGATGGCTTTGAACTCTTGATCCTCCTGCCTCAGCCTTCAGAGCCACTGGGATTATAGGCATGGGCCACTGCTCCTGGATTTTTCTCTTTCTTTCTTTTTGCCCTCAAGAAAATGAGAGAGGATTAAGGGAATCATTTATGAAAGTAAAAAAAAAAAGAAGAAGTTATTTTATTTGTTCTTTGTAACACAGGTAGCTCTGTGAGAAAGCTGGTTATCTGAAATGAATGTCTGTATAGATAAATACATCCTGTGGTCAGAGATTCCTTTGGATGACAGGCACATGTACACATAAGCATGCTCTCTCTCTCTCTCTCTCTCTCTCTCTCTCTCTCTCTCTCTCTCTCACACACACACACACACACACACACACACACACACACACACCCTGTAAACAAATCAAAACAAAACAAAAAAATCTGAGTGAACACAGAAAATGCAAAATTAGTAGACGTAAGACTGAAGTTAAAATTTAGAATACTACCCCCCTGGGCTTTTTCTGAATTACTGCCCTGTGATCAGAAGTATTCAGTATGACAACTGGCAAAGACAGAAATTGGAATAATGAGTAAGAAATAAATTGAATAAAAAGTGTGAGGATTTTGAAATGAGAGAAAAATTATCCTTTTCTCTTTCCTTGGACACTACACACACACACACACACACACACACACACACACACACACAAACACACATACCCCCACTGCGTACATTGCATAACTCAGAAAAAATCAAAATGTCCTTTGCCTCTACCCTTACATACTTTTTTTTTTTTTTTAGTGCACAATGTACTTAATTGCTGTGGTGACACAATAAGGCAGATTTATCACACAGTGAGCATTTTAAATTAAAAAGGAGATTTCCCAAATACAGTCAACTTACACATTAAGTGCAAACTGAAATTTTACCAGTTACATGGCCTTTATCAAAAATTTCACCTCTGCCCAAGTAATTGTTGGGGAAAACAAGATGAAATGGAAATATCTGCTCCTCGGTTATTCACTTCTTAATTATTTGACAAATATTTGTTAAGCAACTACTAAAATTTTGGGTACTATGTGGGTTTCTGTCAGCTAGCATCCCAAAAGAAAACGAATGGCACAGCAAATCAGGATCATCCAGGGGCAATTTATTTACAAAAGGGAATAATTTCAAAGGTGTGGGGAAGGAAGGATGGTGCAGGAGCCCAAGATTAGCTTCAGCAAAACTATTTCCACCTCTCGGTTCTGAAGGGACAAGGAAAAGACAGGCCAAAGGAACTTGGCTAGAGGCAGAGCTGAGGGGACCAGGGGACTTCCCAGGAAAGGAGCCAAGGGAACCAATATTCTGATCTCACTCTCCTTCCTTCCTCCAGTCTGTACCCAGAGATCCCCAACAGCTGAACTCACCCAGAATCTGGTGGGCTGGGAGTCTAGTCAGGCCAGCAGCCAGGGGACAGATCAGAGGGTACAGATGGAAGACCCTAGCATAGGTGCAGACAGGTGAAGAAGAAAGCTCCTGTTCTCACCATACCTACTTTATAAGTTCACTTATTAGAAAGTAGGTATGTTCAGCGGGGTGTGGTGGTGTATACCTATAATTCCAGCAGCTTAGGGGGGCTGAGCCAGAAGGATGGTGAGTTCAAAGCCAGCCTGAGTAATGGTAAGGCACTAAGCAACTCAGTGAGATCCTGTCTCTAAATAAAATACAAAATAGGGCTGGGGCTGAGGCTCAGTAGCTGAGTGCCCCTGAGTAGGTATGTTCACCTGGAACCATGGAACCCTAAGAGCAATTGCACACGGAGGGCTGATAATGTCCAGGTGGGGCTATATCACAAACGAAGCAGCAATGACATGGAATTGATGATAGGCTGGCAATGACTGCTCTGTTTCTTCAAAAACGTGATTGTAGAATAATATATGCTCTTCTCATTTTCAGAAACCTTTCTCCTTGTTCTAATGAGGCGATAATTTAAGAAGTTGGAAAGGGAAGAAGAAAACCGCAGTGTGAAACACAGACTCTGTTTTCATTCTTTCTCTCACCGTAGGAGCACAGGAGCTTGATTTTCCTGCTTCTCTGGTGCGAGTCACATGCTTACACTACAAGCCTTGGCAAGGGCTAGCGTCTGAATGTTTGTGAGGTCCCCTGGTGACAGTACTAGAAGGTGGGCCACTCGGGAGATGATTAGGTTATGTGGGCTCCCGCTCATGGACAGCATTAGTGCCCTCATTTATAAAGAGAGCCCTGAGCTGGCCCCTTCTTCCATGAGGGAATGGAGCAAGAAGGCCCCATCTGTGAATCTGTTAGTGGGTCCTCATCAGACCCTGGATCTGCCAGCACCTTGGTCTTGGACTTCCCAGCCTCCAGAACTGTAAGCAATATATTTTCATTGTTTATAAGCCACCAGTTTATGGCTTTTTTTTTGTTAGAGCAGCCTGAACAGACTACCTCACCTCCTCTATAAAGCAAAATTTCTCTTAATCTCTTCTAAGCCACCATAGCACACAAATCTTTACCTTATGAGTTATTTGTTTAAAAAATATTCTTAGTGATAGGTGGATACAATACAATACCTTTATTTAATTAATTTATTGTTTTACATGGTGCTAAGGATTGAACCCAGTGCTTCTCATGTGCTAGACAAGTGCTCTACCATTGAGCCCCAGCCCCAGCCCTTACCTTATTAGTTATTTATGTATGTGTTTCTTTTGTCCTTTTCATCTTGACTTTGAGTTGCTTAAGGACTTATCATTTTTTTAAATGTATTTCTTTAGATTCCTTGCTAAGCAATATAGGTAATGCAGAGATGGTACTTAGTTGGATTAACTATATGTGATTATTTGTGTGAATCATTTGTCCCATTAAAATTAACATTTGTCGCTGAGCCTGATGGCACATACCTGTAATCTCAGCAACTCAGAAAGCTGAGAGAGGAGGATTGTAAGTTCAAATCCACCCTAAGCAACTTAGTGAGACTCTGTCTCAAACAAATAAATAAAAAGGGCTGGGGATGTAAATCAGTGATAAAGTGTGCCGCAGTCCGGCTACAGCAAAATAACCAGGGGGTGACAAACAACTTGTGTACATTGATACAGCAGGAGTGGGAGCCGTTTATTGTAGGACAGGAGGGGTATACATACATTCCCCACAGCTTATCTTAATTAACATAAACTAGAAACAGCAGTCAACCAATAAGGAATCTCCACACTTAATGGCTCGCTGGCGTTACTTCACAAACCACTCCCTCTGGCAAAATGCCAGGCGCCATCCTGACTTGTTTACAGACCCTAACAAAAGTGCCACTATATTAAACCCCTGGTACCAAAAAAAAAAATGACATTTATTTTTCAATTTGCTGGATCAAGATCCTCCACAGAAAGGTTAAATATGTTATAGGTTCTCCTGTTTTGCTTGGGTCAGTCTAAGTTTATGTCTGTATTCTCTGAGTAAGTATTAATGGTTCACTCCCTTCCCTTATAAAAGTATCTTGAATATTTGCAATCCAATACCAGGTAAGAGTCCAGTATCTATAAGTTATAAAGAACGCTTACAACTACACAACAAAAAAGACAGACACCTCAATTTAAAAATGGACAAAGGATTTTTAATAGTCCTCCAAAGAATATATCCCATGGGCCAATCTGTACATGAAACACTGCTTAACACCACGGATCGTTAGGGAAATATAAATCAAAACTACAGTCTGATACCATCGCATACCCACAAGGATGGCTGTAATAAAATAAATAAATAACAAGTATTAGGGAGGATGTAGAGAAATTGGTGCACTCATAAATCATTGACAGGAATATAAAATGATGCTGTCACTGTGGAAAACAGTGTGGCAGTTCCTCAGAAAGTTAAACATGAGTTCCTGTGTGAGCCAATAATTGTGTTCCTAGATATATACTTAAGAAAAATGAAAGTATATGTTCATCCAACAACATGAATCCTCATGGATGCATTATACAAAATAGCCAAAAGGTGAAAACTATCCAAATGTCTATCTACTGATTAATAGATCAACCAAGGTGGTATATCCATCTGGTGGAATATCATTCAACCATGAAAAAGAATAAAGCATTGATTCATGCTATCACATGAATAAACCTTGAAAATATTGTGCTAAGTGAAACAAGCCAGAATGAATACATCATGAGATTCCATTTATATGAAATATCCAGAATCATCAAACCCATAGAGAACAAAAGTAGGTAAAAGTGGAATGGAAAGTGACTGTTTGGTGTATGTGAGTAGTTTTGGTCAGGAGTGGTGATGATGTTTTGGAATTAGATAGAGCTGATGGTTGCACAACACTGAATATAACTAAAAGAACTGTGTTGTATATGTTACAATGGTGAATATTATGTTATGTAACTAAATTGACAAAGAAACTTGTGAACAAAACAAAATAGCAACAACAAAAGACACCAATGTGTCCTGCTTTCTACAATTAATGATAAGCTCACTCTGTCCATGGGACAATTATAGGAGGTAAATGCAAGGATGGAAAGACCACAAAGATTGCATGGAGCTGGGCGCTAAAGAGAAGGACAGAGATCTCTTCAAGATGCAGTTCTCTGAGAGGTAGATAATTAACAACACAGGTGCAAAGGTTTGGGTTCGGAGTTTCAATCGGATTATCCCGACTGAAATTCCAAAGATTCTCTGGAAGAGTAAAGGCTTCTATTGCTTAGATACAAGACTCCCTGTGTAACACACCTCCAATGTAGAACTCTCAGACAGGAGAGCCTTGAGATTCCTACTAATTCAAGAGAGGTCCCGAAGCTTGAGAACTTCAATGCTGAGCAAGGCCCCAGTACTGCTGCTGAAAATTGGTGGCAAGGGCTGGGGTTGTGGCTCAGTGGTAGAACATTCACCTAGCATGTGTGAGGCCCTGGGTTCGATCCTCAGCACTACATAAAAATAAATAAATGAATAAAATAAAGGTATTGTGTCCAACTACAACTTGAAAATAAATATTTAAAGGAATTGGTGGCAAGACTCCCCTGGTTCCTGGGCTTAAATGTTATTTATTTATTTTATTTCTTTTGTGGTGTTGGGGATTGAACCCAGGGCCTTGTGCATGCGAGGTAAACACTCGACCAACTGGGCTATATCCCCAGCCCTGGTCTTAAAATTTAAAAGATGGATTCACATTCCTGTTTCAGGGAGATGCAGTTGGGAACTACAAATGTATATGCCCAAACAATTCTTAAGCAGATTATAAGGAATCTATTTCATTTTTTAATTAAAAAAAAAAAACTCTTTATGAGGTACTGGGATCAACCCAGGCTACATGTATGCTAGATGAGCATCTACTACTTAACTATACCCCTAGTCTGATTTATTTAAAATTAGGTGTTGAGTGAGAGGTTTTCTTACTATATAAAAGCAGGTTGAGGATGTAGTTCAGTGGTAGAGAGTTTGCCTAATGTGCACATAGCTCTAGGTTTGATCCTCAGCATTTCAAAAAGTCACAATAAGTAAATTTTTAAAATGACAGTCTGTTTTTGTTGTTGTTGTTGTTTGTCTGTTTGGTACCAGGAATTGAACGCAAAGGTACCTAACCACTAAGCCACATTGTGCAGTCCTTTTCATTTTTATTTTGAGAAAGGGTCTCACGAAGTTGTTAGAGACTTGCTAAAGTGCTGAGGCTGGCCACGAACTTGAGATCCTCCTGCTTCAGCCTCCAGAGCCACTGGAATTACAGGTGGGCGCTACCATGCGCAGCAAAAGTGGCAGTCTGTATGAATAAAATTTCCTGAAGTCTCAATGAGACCCTCAGAAGGGCCCCCAGTCTGCCTCAATTTATCACCCCATCTTCTTTATCCTTCCTTTGCCTTTCTCCCACCGTTTTATTAAAGACTTTTTCTAGGCTCAGCAATATGAAACACAGAGAAGTAACGCACTGGATGTTTGCCCTCAGAGACCTGACGATCATGTTGAAGAGACAAATAGCAGCACACAGAAAACACTACAGAATGTGATGCTTTAAACAATGTCTGAGCCCATCACAAAGCAGCGTAGGACTCAATTCCTCCTGAATGATACAGGAACAATGACTGTGAGTTCAGGGGAGAGAGAGAAAGAGAGAGAGAGAGAGAGAGAGAAAGAGTTAGTTTGTTCTGTGTGATGAAAAAGACTGAGAATAGTTAAGGTTTCATTTGAAATCACTCTCCTTTCGAAGGACCCTAAAGGGTTTTTCTCCTGACAATTGAAATATGTTGTCCATTGGCTAAGACTTGAAAATAGCTTTGCTTTATATAATTGTAATCAGGTTTGATCTGTACTGTAAAATTCTAATACAATCTCCCTTCCCAACTCCAAATTGGATAGCCTCTTAGCATTTATGGTTAACAGGATTTGACCTATAATACATTGTGTTTATGTAATACCCTATATTTAGCATCAAATGGAAAAGTTTTCCAATAATGAGGTTTTGGAACACAGTCAATTCACAGGAATCAAGTCATGCTTGTGACAGCTCAGCAGCTCTGCACTGTTCTTGAGAAGGGGGTGAGTGACAGGATGCGAAAGTAGCAATTGTGCAAAGAACTGAACTGCTTCCTTCATCAAACTTGACTGTAAACTTTCCTTGTGATGGATTGTCTGGCCGAGGAAGGTGTCCCCAGAGTCCCTGATCCTCCCACACCCTCACTCCTAAAATCCTTTTGTGCTATCTTGAAGGTGGTATTAGATCACCAGCTAAATGGTCTCAGAACGTTGGCAAGTAGCAGTTGTCTTAGCTTGACAATTATTCCATGTAACCATGCTTTTTTTTTTTTCTGAGAAACTAAGCCAATCCCAAACAAAACAAAACTAATGTCTGAAAAATACTACCATCATGGCCCATAAACAAACAAACACAGATTCCTCCAAACAAATAACAAAAAAAGCCACTCCATGACACAAAATTTTCCCCAGCCTGACCTCACTTTGCAGTGATGCTAGGGACATACTTTGTAAGCCCTCTGTATTGAGAAGTTTCTGTCACTGACAAAGAAATGAGAACATTTTTTTCTTTCTTTTTTTTTTTTTTATATTTCATTAGATCATTTTTCCATCAAGACCAACATCCCACTTGGCAGATATGAAGTTAAGGATGAAATGCTTTGAAAATATAGATACACACATAAGAACAACTCTGAGCCTGTGTACTAGGCCCTCAAGCTCTGGTTCATGAAAATATTTTTAAAAGAATATTAAACCTACAGAACAGACAGAGTATTTATAGATTAACTTCTTGCTTATTTTCACATGTGACTTGAGCAAATAAATAATTTTTTTAAACCTGAAAGTGTTAAGGGTTAAGGATGTCTTCCAGCACAGCAGAGCATGTGTTTTGTGATATTCTTTATAACGTGAAAGTGTTTCTGGGGTCTGGCTCTAACGAGTTGATTTAAGCCGGTTGCGTGTGTAACTGTAGGGCTCAATGTCTAGAAATGATTATTTTGTTCTTACCCCGGCTTCACCTATTGGAAAGGGAATGGGGGGACAGAAAGCTTTACCAGCTCATATCCTCACAGCTTTAAATCTGTTCAGAGACCAGAGTCATGTTTTTCCAGATCTGTTTGTCTGTGGTTTCTTCAGGTTGGTTGTTTTGTTCTTGAACTATGGGAAGAACTTTAAAACAAACTAAAGAGTACAGTGCTTTTTTACTTTAAGTGTTGTTTATTGAACAGCTTTTTAAGATTAACAAGACTGAAGAGTATATGGGATTCATCAGTCAATTATGGTTACTTTGCTCTCTACAAAGGCTGAAGGGGAAAAAAAAATCACCCATCCTTCTTTTCTGTTACTTTTTAAAAAGGATCTCAGATTTTCCATTTCAAAAGTTTCCAGATAACTTTACCATTTGTTCCTTATTTAATTTGGGATTGTTTAGATCATCTGAAGAACACTTGCTGTCCTAAAAAACTTCAGAACAGTTAAGATTCTGATGGTCGAAGAGCTTACGTTTTTACTAGGATTCTATTTGAGATGTTATCTAGATCATATGTAATTTTCCCAAGCAGTACTGAATAGCAGAGTTTATAAAGTATTTTTTAAAAACTATTATGATCTAATAAAAAAAGAAGTGAGATAACAAATATGTGTGTGTGTGTAAAGGTTACCAAAATGATACTCAATATTTATATTTATTTATTCTCTATCTTAAAACTATCAAAGCACTTTGCATGCAAATATTTATTCTGGTTTTATAGATGGAGAATTTTGGTGATTAGAATAACCACCACCACCACCAACAACAACAACAACAAAAAACAAATCAAAGAAAAAGAAAGAGAAATAGGAGGAGAAAGACCTGAGCTGGAGACAGATCCTTTGTTCTAGTCTTTTTTTTTTTTTTAACAGGGAGAGAGAAAGAGAATTTTAATATCTATTTATTTATTTTTTTTAGTTTTCGGCGGACACAACATCTTTGTTGGTATGTGGTGCTGAGGATCGAACCCGGGCCCCACGCATGCCAGGCGAGCGCGCTACCGCTTGAGCCACATCCCCAGACCCTCTGTTCTAGTCTTGACTGTATCTCAGGACTGGCATTTGACCATTGAGTCTCAATCTCTGCATCTATAAAATGAGGGATGGGGACTAGCTATAACGAGGACACTGACATTCTCCATGTCAACCCCTGGAGGTGTGAATGTGTCAACGGGCTTACATTGGAATGTGTGCAAATAAAGGGCTTCAATCGGCTCAGTGATGAAAATCCTGTCAGAACCATGGTTTCTAGCCACGTGTGCTTCATAGCCATTAGATTTCCAGAGTATGTGATGCCTTTGCTAATTTACTTTCATTTACGTACCCCCAACCATTATAACTGACTAGTAAGTGCGTAGCTACAATTATGTGTAAACAAGGACAAGCGATCAATTATATGCTCTTAGTTTCCAAATTAACTGACACTACCTAATCACACAGTTAAAATGCTTTTATCGTTATAAAAGCCATACATGCTTAGCTGAAGAACATTAGAAACAGTTCAAAAAACAAAGTAAACTCAAGATTGAGAATAATCCCATCACTCCGTGAATGAATAATCACCGTAAACATTTCAGTATGTTTCCTTCTGGGTTCTTTTCTATGGGCACACAGACAATTTTTATTTCAAATCTGGGATCACATTATATATATATATATATATTTGGCTTCAAACCCATTTTTTAATATTTACGGTATACTGTGAACACTTTTACATCACATACGTACTTAAAGAGTAAGGTGATATTTAATTCTGATGCCAAACATCTGGATGAAAAGTACAAAATCAGTCAATTATCTAGATATTTTCAAATACCCAGATGTTTGGCACCATGTCGACAAAACATTAAAATCCTTGACCAAAATTTTCAGCTTTTGCACAGATGTCTGGCATTATGTAGGCAAACTCTCTCTGAACTGACAGACATTTTGGCAGTGGAGAGACAGAGCATTTATTACATGCTTTGGGTCAAAAGTGTTTTAAAAGTTTAGTTTGTGTGTATGGGTAACCTTTTCATTGTTTCACAATGAATCAGCAGCACAAAGAAAATATATGTATTTATGGAACCTTTAATCCATTATGATGAAAGTCTGCTATCTCTATCTTTGGTCACCTCTCAGCCTGTTGGACTGTTCATTGACCTTGAAAGCTTAGCATAACTTATGAGTTCTTGGTCTTAAGGATTTATACTCTAGTGTGGATTTTGTTTTGTCTTTTTGCTATAATTAAGAAAGTTCCTTTGGCTGATGATTTTATTAACAGATTGCTCTGAATATTTAAAAGTCATGCCAATGTGCCAATATCCCTGACAACATTCCTGCCTAAAACACATGAAGTTTTTTAAAAAGATATTTTTATGTTTTTCCAATTATCTTGTTCTTTGGGTTATAATTCTTTTTCTAGCTCTATATTAGTCAGTGTATACGTTTTTTATTTTTCCATGATAATTCTCTTGATTCCTTGAAGGCATGATTTATAAAACTTCAATGAAGTTCAATGTTGTCTGCCACTATATCACACCAAAATATATGTCCATGAACCCATTTTAACAATTGTCTTTGAAACCAGCATCCTTAAGATATTTTTCTACTTGACACTCTAAAAATTTAGTGATCTTTCATCTTCCATCCTATTTGTTTTTCTTAAAGTTAGTGTTGCTTTTTGTGTATAATGTGTCTATTGGTATAAAAATATTTTAAATTCTGTTGCTGAAATAGGAAAAGAACAAAACTTCATCCAAGACATGTTATATGGAGCAATGTTGCTGAATAATTAAATGCACCAGTTAATTGGTAATGTAAGACTAAGTTTGCATCTTGCTTCACTCACACAGAACTGTCTTGCTTACCTGTATATCCTCCTGGCTCTTTGCTAACTTGTTCAATTGCTGGGAGCAAGACATTAGTTTGGGCTTTGTCTTAAGCTTCTTCATAGAAAGTCAGATACTCCCACATTGCTATGTTTTGTGGAATAATTTGTAAAGGTTCTTTGACATCATAAGCATTAAATATTGTTGCTGTTGTGCAACTTGATTTATATAAAGGAGTGGCATTGAAAAACCAGGTGGATATGTTTTTGATTTTTTAAGAAGTATATATATATATAACCCCTTGCACATTTGAGGACTGATTACTTTATTTCTTGCAAGGCACTGTAATCTCTTTATTTTCAGTGTTAACATCTGGTTTTGTGTGTGCTATTTGCTATTTTGAATACTTTCTTCAGATTTATTGGGTGTTGCAATACACTTGGTGTTCTTGCCCAATTGCAATTTACTTATGGTTTTATATTTTGGGTGCTTTTCTGGGGTTTGTGCAGGTCTATGTAAGGTAGTCATTATGGAAGCGATACACTATTGCTCTTCTGGGATGTTATTATCTTCACTTCATGACTTTATATTTTTGGGTAAAAACTAAAAACTAAAAAAAGAAAATACTTTACCTATTTGGTTGAATATATGGGATATCTAGATAGTTGTAGTCTTTTCGTTTTCATCCGAAGGTCTATAGTCCTGGGCTCTAAAAGCCATTATTCTCAGACTTCTGATCTAGTATTCTTCAAACATACATTCCTACCTGACCACATAGGTTGTTGTCTTAATCCATTTGTGCTACTATAACAAAAATTCCTTAGACTGGATAATTATAAAGAATAGAAATTTATTTCTCATGTTCGAGAGATTGGGAAATCCAAGGTCAAGGTGTTGGCAAATCCAATGTCTGGTAACAGGTTTGCTCTCTGCTTCTAAAGTGATGGCTATTGCTGTCTTCTCTGGAAGGGATGAACATTCTGTCTGCACATGGTAAAAGAACAGAGGGCAAAAGTGGAACTAATTCTCTCCCTGAAGTCTTTTGTAAGGGCATTAATCCCATCCACGAGGGCAGAGCCTTCATAGACTAATCACCTCCCAGGGGTTCTACCTCTTATTACCATCACCTTGGGGTTTAAGTTCCAATACTTTGAATTTTGGAGGAAAACAGTCATTCAAATCCCATAAATTGTATGCACAAATAGGTAGAAATATAAACATGTAGGCTTACATGCAAAAATTGTTGAAAGATAGAATCCATTCAAACACATACCTGGCAACTACAGATTGAATTGTTACTAATCGATGGCTTTGGGGTTTAGTTGTTCAACCAACTTCAACTCTATATTTTACCTTAACATTGATGTAGACATATCCTGATTGCAGTTAAATTTGAGTGGCTATTCTCTGATATCCATTAATGAGAAAGACAAGATTTCTCTCGCTTCCTTATACAATCTGTCAGCAAGAACTGCCAGAATCATCTTCAAAATATATTCTGAATCCAATCTGTTTTCACCATTTCTCTGACTTCCACATCAGCCAGGCTTCGTCATCATTAGCCTGGACTAGAGCAATAGTTTGCTGATGGGTCGCCCTTTCTCCAGTCTGTCTCTAATAGGATCTTCTCTCTACACAGATGCCAGAATCTTGTTTTCAAAATGTAGCCTGGACCATGGGACTTGTCTCCTTCAAAGTCTCCAAAAGCTTTCCAAACGATTCTGGATACAATCTGATCAACAAGATCCTGTGTGATCTGGAACCTGATGACCTATTTCTCACCCCACTCCAGCCACACTGGTCTTCTTACATTCCACATAGATATGAAGCTAGCTTCTTGTGTCTCAGGGCTACTGTACCCACTCCATCCTCTGCCTGGAAGCTTCCACCTTGTCTAGTGGTATCTTAGATCTCTGTTTAATGTTACCTTCTCAAAGAAACCTTCCCTTACTGGGTTTTCTGATTAGGTCACCTAATCCTTTCCATCCTTAATATCCTTGATGTGCTTAATTTTTCTTCATGGAACTTTTCACTACCTGAATTAATTAATTAATTAATTAAGACTCAAACTCTCTTTATTTATTTACTTATTTTTTAGTTGTAATTGGACACAATATTTATTTTATTTTATGTGGTGCTGAGGATTGAGCCCAGGGTCTCGCATGTGCTAAGCGAGTGCTCTGCCGCTGAGCCATAACCCCCCACCCCCAAACTCTTTTACTACCTGAATTTATATCACATATATTTCTGTTTATATCTCTCAGCAACCAGCATGCCATCTTCATGGGAAAAGGAATTTTGCTTGTCTTGTGCATTGATACATCCCCAGCACCGAAATTGATCTGGACTGTAGTTTGTACTCTTTGAATATTCTTTACTGAGAAAATTATTCAGGGTTGACTACAAGGACTTTGGTTCTCTAGGTTTGTGTCATTCCACAATACTGTTCTGGGCTTGCACAATTATCATAGAAACATATGTATCTTATTGGAGGCACAATTATTAGCAAATAATGTCTTCAGGATAATTTACCTAAAGAAACTTAGATAATATTAGGGGATAGTGAATGAGATTAGTTAATTACTTGGTTTATTTTTTTCAGTTTTAATGATGATTTCTTTCTTTTTTCCTTTTTTTGTACTGAGGATTGAACCCAGGGGAACTTTACCACTAGGCCGCAGCCCCAGTCCTTTTTATTTTTTATTTTGAGACAGGGTCTAACTTAGTTGCTGAGGCTGGCCTTGAACTTGCAATCCTCCTGCCTCAGCTTCCCAAGTCACTGGGATTAGAGTCATGCACCACCACACCTGGTTTGTGATAGTTTCTGTCAGGCAACTCAGATGTGGGTCCTGGGGGTTTATGGTATGTCTGAAGTGATATCCTCGTGTGTCATTGGTGGAACGCAACTTACAAACCCTCTCTATGTGTTATTAGGTTAGTTTTGTTTCCCATCTTGGTTCAGTTCATCTCCCAAATTGTTGAATATTCTGTATTATGATAATTTCCTATGATCCTAAGAGCATTCGTTTCTCATATTAGTGAAAACTAAAAAAAGACAAAAAGTTGATCAGAAAGGCCTACCTACTTGAGCAAAAACTTCCCTTCTATGAAACATATAAAAGCAAAAACACAATAGCTTTTACATTTGTATCATACTTTTTTAGAGTTTTCAAGAACATTGTATCATTGATCTTCATCCTATCTGCTCTCAAGAAGTTTATAATCTATTTAAAACTGAAAAACCAAACCACAACAACAACAAAGCACATAAAATAATTAGAGACTAGCATGAAAGAGTATATTTAAGGGCTAACTTGGTTGGTTGGAGTAAATATGGGGATTGAGGACGGGGCAAACTTGGCCTGGAGTAGGTCTTCCTTTCAGAGAAGGGTCTGGATCATGCTTTATAGAGAAGTGGACCTGTCTTCAAGGACGAGGGACAATATTGCAGACACAGTGAATTCATCAGGGCTGGCAATGACTCAGTATCAATACGGTCAACATCATCCAAGCATTTCGAATGTGCAGCTGAAAGCTAAATAACTTCTCAGCTGCAAAGGCATCTTTCAGGTTACAAAGAGCAGTATTACGAAAGCCGTCTATATAAAGAAGCTACTCCAGAAAGGGATTCAAACCCACACACAATTAAGAAAGGATGAATCACACTTAAAATGGGAGGAAATAACTATGCAAGACTTAGATGACTACTAGTGCTTTGTTAAAAAGCTTTTCTCTACTCCCCAAATCCAATAAAACAACACTATTTAACCTTATAAATACAACAATTAGTGCCAAAGAAAATAATTACACAATTTATGTGGCTATATAAATTAATGCAAAATTGATAAAAGGAAATGTAATAGATAATGTGCCCTTTACAAACAGAATCAGTAATCCTACTGACAGCTTTATCAAGGAGGTGTGATTAATCCCATTTTGAGATGGCAAAACTGAAGTTCAAAACTAACATTAAGCCAAGTGCCCAAACTCCCCCGGTTTAAGTAGCATCATTACTGGGTTTGAAGTCAAGTCTGGCTGGCTCCATTATTGTGACCTGGCATTAAAAAAAAAAAAAAAAAAAAAAAAAAAAGAAAGCAGGCTAGGCAGAAGCAGGAAGCCAGTCTTCAATAGCATACAAAGTTAACAAAATACTAAAGCAATATAATCTGCTAAATGCACAAGTAAATACCATCAACTATCAATCTAGGCATATCACCTGCAGCCAGACTTGCTCTTAATTTTAACAGCATTTGCATTGTTTTCAATAATGACTTAATCTGACTTTTCAGTTTTCTATTTTTATAGTGATCCTCCCTGGCCCCCCCCCCTAGAATTTACACATTAGCAAAGGAAGCACTTTGAATCAATCCTGAACAAAACAAAAAACAGAGGTCTTTCAGTCAGGAAAGATTTGCAAAGCAGAATTTTAGGCTGTGAGTTGCATCCATCAGACACATTAGCAGTCTTTGCCAGGCAGCACTGATAGACAGAGGGTTGGAGAGTCGATGTCAGGATTAGGAGGCAAGACAACTTCCCAATTCTCTTGATTTATGCCTCCATTTTATTTTATTTGAATTTTGAGATCAGCTCTGTCCATATGTAAATTAAGTCTTTTTTTAAAAAGCATATTTCAAAGCCAAATATAAGTAACATTTACATCAGCCAGTATTTTACATGACTCAGGAAATGTTCTCTTCCATTAATGCTATTAACTGAGCTGGTCAATTGCTTAGAATGGAACTGAAAATATAACATTTCATGGTCATCGTACTTGACGTATTTAAAAAGAGAGGTGACATTAAAAATGACAGTTCAAAGAAATTCCAAACTACGTTTGCCCCCTAGTTTTCTGGTATCTTCAGGTAGAGGTGCTGAGTTTCATTTTTCATAGTACTTACTTGTTGGGTCCTCCTAAGAGGATAAGAGTGAGTTCCATAGTTTCATACCTGCCACTAGCCATAGAGAGGTCTGGAATCTGATCAAGGGAAGCACTGTTTGGGCTTGATGGCTGGACTTATTCTGGAGGGTAAACTGAGTTGGCAGGCAAGTGGACAGAAGCAGGCACCAGGAATGAATCTGCTGAGGTGATGGGTTCAGAAGTAATGGTACATGTTATGGTTTAGATACCAGATGTCTCCCTAAAGCTCATGTATGAAATAATGCAAGAAAGTTTAGAAATGACTGGGTTATGAGAATTTTAACCTTAGCGTGTTAATCCCCTTATAGTGATTAACTGGGTGGTGACAGTGGGCAGGTAGTATAAGGTTGAAGGAGGTGGGTCATTCAGGGCATCTTTAGGGTTTATACTTTGTCCATGGTAAGGGGAGCTTTGTTTATCTCTGCTTCCTGGTGGCCATGTTCTGAGCCCCTTTCCTCCACCACATACTTCCGCCATGATGCTCTGTCTCACCTTAGCATACAGCAATTGAGTCAGCCATCAGTGGACTGAGACTTGAAACCATGAGACTCAAATAAACTTTTGTTCCCCTAAAATTGTTCTTGTCAGGCCTTTTGGTCACAGCAATGAAAAAGCTGACTAAGACAGTATTCCTTTTATCTTTCATATTTTTAATGTTCATTTGGTAAAATATATGTAACACAAAATTTACCATCTTAGCCAATTTCATGTGCAGAGTTCACTGATATTAGATACATTCATTATGTCATGCAATCATCACCACCATCCATGTACAGAATTCTTTTCATCTTAAAAAACAGAAACTCTACACCTATTAAACAATAACTGCCCATTCCTCTCCCCTCTAGCAGCCCTGGAAACCACCATTCTACTTTCTGTCTCTACAATTTTATTGCTTGAAGTGATAATAGGACCTATTTTAGTCAGCTTTCTCATCATCACTGTGACTAAAAGACTTGACCAGCATAATCGTAGAGGAGGAAAAGTTTATTTATTTATTTAAAAAATATTTATTTTTTTTAGGTATAGATGGACACAATGCAATACCTTTATTTTTATGTGGTACTGAGGATGGAACCCAGTGCCTCAATGCATGCTAGGCGAGCGCTCTACCTCTGAGCCACAACCCCAGCCAGAGGAAAAGTTTATTTGAGGGCTTACGATTTCAGAGGTCTCAATCCATGGACAGCAGGCTCCATTCCTCTGGGATTCAGATGAGGCAGAACGTCATGGAAGAAGAGTGTGGTGGAGGGAAGCAGCTCACATGATAAGAAACAGAGAAACTCCTCTAGCCAGATACAAAATAAATACCCCCAAAGCCACATCCCACCTGCCTTCAGTTACCACTCAGTTAATCCCATCAGGTGATTAATTCGCTGATTGGGTTAAGGCTCTCATAACCCAATCATTTCTCCTCTAAACCTTCTTGCATTGTCTCACACATTAGCTTTTGGGAGACACCTCACATCCAAATATAACAGAACCCCTTGGGTATGGCACTTTAAGGCACTAATAAGACCCCTTTTATTTGGCACTTTGGTGACTTCATACCAAGTTCAGATTCTTAATGTTGGTATTCATTCATTCTACTCACGCTGTTCTGATGATTGTATTAAACTATTACTTTTACTACTTTTCATATATATTATGTTACAGGGGTATATCTGCAAGTTATGTGTTTGTGGATTTGACCAATGGACCGAAAAAATTCAATTAACAAAAAATCGCACCTATATTGAAAAAGTACAAATGTTTTTTTTTTCTTCAGCATTATTTCCTAAACAATACAGTATAACAACTATTTATGTAGCATTTACTTTGTTTTGGTAATTATAGGTAATCTAGATATGTTTTAAAGGTCATAGGTTACATTCAAATACTACACCAGCTTTTATAAGGGACTTGAGCATCCATGGGTTTTGGTATTCAGGGGGCCCTGGAAATAAAACCTTACAGAAGTTAAAGGATGACTGTACTAGAGACAGTTTTCAAAATTTTAGCATTATTGTAATATTCTTCCTATCTTGTCTTATGCCTCTCCTGATAGTTCTAAAAAACAGTGGAATAAAAATATCAACTCCCAAGATGTACTTTATTTTTTTATTATTTTCTCTCAGGCATTATTTCAACTCAGAGTCACAAAAGAACACAGACAAGCCTCATTCAAACACTGTGATGATAGCACTTTGAAAATGCAAGTGGCCTTTACATGTGGATTGTATTCCTAGGCAGCTTACTGTGAGTAGATATATAGTGTATCAGTACCAATTTCTCATAGAAGCAATGCTGTTACAGAAGGGTAAAGTTCTTGACCTAGGACTTACGCCAACTTTTACCAAATGCAGGACTTAATAAACTACAGATGATATATTTTATGTTTTGCAGCATAGCTCTCCAAAGCACGCATAAATCAATTAAGTAACACTGCAAGTAGTCAATAAACATAAAATCCATTTAATATGATGCAGTCTCTTTGACCACATCTCCCTGCCAACTGTTATACAACTTTGAGGAGCAGTTTCATTTGTTCTGTGGGTCTTGGGATGATTTCCTTGCTATGACTTTGACAAGCATTTTTTAAAAATATTTTTTAGTTGTCAATGGACCTATCTATGTATATGCGGTGCTGAGAATCGAACCCAGTGCCTCACACATGCTAGGCAAGCGCTCTACCACTGAGCCACCACCCCTGCTCTTGACAAGCATTTTAAAGGAAAGTTGGGAGCAGTTATTTGATGTTTCTTTGGGGAAAAAAAAAAAAGAAAAAGAAAAAAGAAAAAACACATTTCAGGAATGATGACTTGTTCCCTTGTTTTCTTGTAGTCAATTTTCCTGTCATAAAATCTAGAGATTAGAACTAATTACGGCCTGCTAGTGTGCTTAGGTTGGGATTCATTTCCTCCAAAGGGGAGAATAGCATATGTTCATGTGAGAAAATGCCTGTTCAAGTGTCAGAAGTTCCAACACGGGTGCAATTGGCAGAGGGCTGTAAGTGTGAGTGGCTGTGAGTACAAATCACAGGAAGGATTGCTTGCACTTTTTTTTTTTTTTCCTTCTCCTCCAATTCATCATGGAGTAGAAGAAACATGAACTTGGAACCCCTGGCTCTTGTAATCTCAGTTATAAATTTAAGAAAAAAAAAAAAAAGACAGATTCTGAGAAGGCCTGAAAGTCCTGGAGTAGACCTTAAAATCACCCCAGGGCTGGGGTATAGATCCTTTTAAAGTGTGTGCTTAGCATGCGTGAAGCCTTGGGTTCAGTACCCAGCAACATCACCCACCCCCAATGACAACCCCAAAACAAAAACAAAAATGCTCAATGTCATCACTTCGGATCAGTATTCTACAGTAAGAAATCACCTAATGGTCCCAGTGGTACACACCTGTGGTCCCAACTACTTAGGAGGCTGAGTTGGGAGGATCCCAAGTTCAAGGCCTGCCTCAGCAACTTAATGAGACCCTGCCTCAAACCGAAAAATAAAAAGGGCTGAGGGTATAGCTCAGTGATAGAGTGCCCCCTGGGTTTAATTACCCAGAACTTAAATAAATAAATAAAAAGGAAAGGAAAGAAAGAGAATCATTAAGAAGCCAATGTCACGGGGCCTGCCTTCCTGCATGTTGACTTTTCAGAAGAATGGCTCCCAGGTACTCAAGAAAGACATTAAGGCCAGGCATGGTGGCACTCGCCTGTAATCTCAGAAGTTCAAGAAGCTGAACTGATGAGGCTCATCAGTTCAATGCCAGCCTCAGCAAAAGCGAGGCACTCCGTGAGATCCTGTCTCTAAGTAAAAAAAAAAAAAAAAAAAAAAGCCAATGTCTAGGGAAAATGGATCTGTAATCAATAGTCTCCAAATCTTCTTGCAATAAAAAACTCAAGTGCGGGGCTGGGGATGTGGCTCAATCGGTAGCGTGCTCACCTGGCATGCGTGCGGCCCAGGTTCGATCCTCAGCACCACATACAAACAAAAGATGTTGTGTCCGCTGATAACTAAAAAATAAATATTAAAAAAAATGTTTTAAAAAAACCCAAAAACCTAAGTGCCATGTCAAGCCAGTCTGTGTGGCAGGACACTGAAAAGAGCACAATTTGTTATAATTCATGTTGGGATTTCCCAACAAAGGAAAAATATTCATTTAATCTCCTATGACATAGAAGTTGATTTGGGAAAAGGTCACTAATTAATTAGTTTGGTCAGAGGACTCAAAGCTTAGGTGAACGGTAGAGGAAAGGAAGAAGATTTTATTTCAAATCTTGGGGAAAAGACCCTTGCATCAAAATTATTCAACTATAATTTGCATCAGTGTTCCAAATACTTCTCCTATGGCTGTGCTTACGTCTTGCAGAACATGCCTTCTTTTGTCAGTTACATTTATCTTCAAAGGCCTCACTACTCCTTTTCTTGCTGCTCAACCAACTTTGCCAGAGCTGTGTTTATCTCTGCTGTTTTCTAATCTAGTGGACCCAAGGAGGCAGATAGTTAAGGATGATTTTCCCTTGAAATAGAAACTGCTGTTTACCTTGCACGTTGCAAAGCAACAGTTTTGCTCTCTGATCCCTTGAAACACACCTGAAAGCAGAAAGTCAAAGCACTGGTGAACACAGTGTCACACACCAACCTCTCTGGGATAAAGGTACTAGTATCAGTTGGAAACTGTCCTTCAGGAGGTAGAAAAAGTAACCCACTCAAATTCTGAAAGTGGACGAGAGCCACTACCCCTCTTAGAGCCTTCTAAGTAGGGAAAAGAGGGGATGAAGCAGTGATCAGGGGCCAGTTTTGCTTCTTTAGCAGATCCAGCTTTCTTTAAGAGATTTCTATTTCACTCAAACAGGGAGTAAATGCCTTTGAAACAAGGAGGTGGCGTTTCTTTCAAGGATAACTTTACCTCCCTCAGCTCCTGTTTCCTGATCCCAGGCCCTCATGCAACTTGACAAATAAGGAGAAATATATAGAAATTACAGATTTTTTTTTTTTAAAGTTGTGTTGAAGGTGGCGTGGTGGCGCACACCTGTAATCCCAGCAGCTCAGGAGGCTCAGACAGGAGGATCCTGAGTTCAAAGCCAGCCTTAGAAAAAGCAAGGCGCTAAGTAACTCAGTGAGACTCTGTCTTTAAATAAAATAGGGCTGGGGATGTAGCTCAGTGGTAAAGTACCCCTGGGTTCAATCCTTGGTACCACAAAAAGCAAAACACAAGCCTGTTTAAATGTCAGCACACCTTAAACAAGAAGATAAGTCCTTTAAGCCAAACAGAGACACTCACTGAGGTATTTGTAAGATTTAAACTGAAGAATTTCTGTCAAGTGACTTCTTGATACTATCATCCTCACACAAAGAGGATGCTTTCAACAATGGGCCGTATTAAAAAATCATGAAATGATAATATTCACCATTTAATGAGCTCCTATTTTCTATCAGGTACTTAACACACTTCATTTGGGGTGCGTTGTAGTAATTATTTATCATTATCTCCATTTTACAGGTAAGCACTTGGCTATCTCACAGTATTGCATTAGTGACAAAACCAGGATTTGAACCTAGAACTTTTGCTTTTTCTGCTCTATCAACTGGTTTCCCTCAAAAGAAATAATCTATGAAACTGTTTTTTTTAAGCAGTAAAATTCTGTATTTTATAATTAGTTAGAGTTTTCCTGTTCTGCAAAGTCTGGCCTAAATTCAAAACAAAACTCTCTGTTCTGCAAAGTGAGTTTAGTTGTCAGTCACTGTCTGGGCTAGGCTCAGACTACAACATTTATCCCTGTGAGAGCCTTGATTGTTTTCAACACAGTACCCCATGAATATTACGATGATCACATGTTAATTAAAAAAAGTTTTCTAAATGTTTGATGAGGTGGAAGTGTCAACTACCATGATTTGATCATTACATGCTATATACATGTACTGAATTATCACATACCCCTATAAATTTCTTATTGAAATAATAAAGGGGTTTGGGGGTATGGTTCAGTGATCGAGAGCTCACCTTGCATGTGTGAGACTCTCAGTTTGATCCCTAGTATCACAAAATAAATGAAAATGATGATAGTAGCTACTTAAAAAGTTGTCTTAAGGAACAAATGAGATAACCAGTATAAAGTACTGCCTGCCATGTAATAGGTGAAGCAGGTACTCAGATGTCTCTTAACCCCTTTCCCTCACTATTGTCCCCAAACAAGAAAATGTGACCTCTATTATGGCAAATACCATTCTCCTCTACACTCATTCACCTAAATGGAACTTTGAATCATTCTTTGAGTCGTTTGAAACAATTTTGAATACCCTATGTCTATTGGTGTTCTAGGTAGGCACAGGGGATCTAGGAATGAAGGAAAGGTTTGACGGTAACTTAAATGCCCCTTTCAATCTCCCCAACGTTCCATCCAAACAATGATCACAGTCTTGTTGAGTGTACATCAGGCCTGCTGGAACCCCTGAAGTCTGTTCCAACTTGTCCTTTCTTACTACTTCCAAGTATGGAAATGCATTGTCTTTCATCTTTCCTAGATCAGTGATCCTCAAAATTCAGCAAATATCAGAATCATCTAGAGGGCTTGTTAAGACTTAGATTGCATGCAGGGCCCCCCCTCTGGAATTCCTGGGTGGTCTCAGTGCTGCCTGCCCAGGTATTCTACACTTTGAAAAGCACTGGCCTTGCCTGTTATCTTGCTAATTGTTCTTTCTACTAGTAGGTCAGATCTTCTAATCTAGGGATCAGCAAACTCTGGCCCCTTGGGCCAAATGCAGTCCAAAGGTCATTTTAGTAAATAAAGTTTTTTTTTTAAGTTTTTTTTTTTAGTTGTAAATGGACACAATATCTTCTTATGTATTTATTTTTATGTGGTGCTGAGGATCGAACTCAGTGCCTCACACATGTGAGGCAAGCGCTGTACCACAGAGCTACAGCCCGGGGCCTGTAAATAAATTTTTATTGGCACATAGATCCATTTGTTTGCACAGTGTTGGTGCCTGCATTTGTGTTGATGTAGATGTAAGCTGTTGTGACAGTGACCATATGGATCCGTGGAGCCTAAAATATTCATGATCTTGCTCTTTACAGAAAAAAAGGTGTGCTGACCTCATCCTTTCCATGATACAAAATTGATTTTTTCCAAAAATATGCCCATCCTGTCAAGCTGTCTTAAAAATTCCGGCTGGTTCTTTGTTGCCTCTACGGTCAAATCCAAAGTCTTCCATGGTGTGACAAGCTGCCCAACCATGGTTTACCAATCTCTTTATATCCTGTCCAATAATTGAGCCATGCTGAACTTAGTTTTTTCTGAATGTGCCAAGATCCTCTCTCATTCCCATGTCTTTACACATCTTTCCCCTCCATTTACCATATCCCATCCCCCCTTTTTTAAACTGGAGGAGCAACTATATCACATGTGAGTTTAATTTTCAAGAATACAACTATCACTCTGTACTTCATACAGAGACAGAAAGAAAGAAGATAATGCTGTCTGCCCCTTCCACTCAATAAGTGTATGTTTCTGAATGAGGGTGAGGTGGCAAGCCTGATTCCACTGTTCCTTCTGTCTGCTCAGATCTCCTGTGCCTCTCATATGTTACTGTGAGGATATCACCCCAGAGGGTGTCATCCCAGTGTTTAAAGATAACTGTTTTTCATACAGCAGAGCCAATAAACACAAGCCAACTTCTTCATCTGGTGCTCCAAGAAGAAGCAACAATCTGTTTCAAAGCTGGAAGAAAACCTGGTTGTGTTGAGCTCAGTAGATATTGGATATCTAGATAGGTACTATGGTTGATTGGAAAGCTCACTTCAAACACCACCATTTAGAACAAAGTCCTAAATAATATCTGACTCATTATTTAAGCCCCAGCACAAACATCATTTCTTCTCACTTCTCTGATGTGTGATCATTCTTCCTTTGTTCTCTCATAAATACCTTTGTTCAGAAATAAGAAGAAACTTAGAAGGTGGAAAGATCTCCCATGCTCTTGAATAGGCAGAATTAACATTGTCAAAATGTCCATACTATCAAAAGCATTATACAGATTTAATGCAATTCCTATTAAAATCCCAATGACATTCTTCATAGAAATAGAAAAAGCAATCATGAAATTCATTCAGTAAAATGAGAGAGTAGAATAGCCAAAAGAATCCTTAGCAAGAAAAGTAAAGCAGGAGGCATCACAATACCAGACCTTAAATTATGTTATAGATCCATAGTAATAAAACCAGCATGATATTGGCCCCCAAACAGACGCATAGATCAATAGTACAGAATAGAAGACACACATATAAATACAGTTCTCTCTTACTAGACAAAGATGCCAAAAACATATGCTGGAGAAATGATAGCCTTTTCAACAAATGGTGCTGGGAAAACTGGAAATCCATATAGCGCAAAATGAAATTAAACCCCTACTTCTTACTTTGCACAAAACTCAACTCAAAGTGGATCAAGGACTTAGACATTGGAATAGAGACCCTGTGCCCACTAGAAGAAAAAGTAGTATCAGATCTCCACCATGTCAGCCTAGGATCTGACTTCCTTAACAAGATTCCTAAAGTGCAAGAAGTAAAATCAAGAATCAATAAATGAGATGAAATTAAACTAAAAAGCTTCTACACAGCAAAGGAAACAATCAATACTGTGAAGAGAAGGCCTACAGAATGGGAGAAAATCTTTACCACATTTGCCTCAGATAGAGCACTAATCTCTAGGATATATATATAAAAAAAAACATAACACCAAAAAAATGAGTAACCCAATAAATAAATGGGCTAAGGAACTGAACAGACATTTCACAGAAGAATAAATACAATCTATCAAAAATATGTGAAAAAAATGTTCATAATCTCTATCAATTAGAGAAATGCAAATCAAAACTACACTGAGCAATTCCATCTCTCTCCAGTCAGAATTGCAATTATCAAGAATACAAGTGACAATAAATGTTGGTGAGGATGTGGGAAAAGGCACACTCATACATTGCTGGTGGGATTATAAATTGGTTCAACCACTATGGAAAATAGTATGGAGATTCCTCAGAAAACTTGGAATGGAACCACCATTTGACCCAGCTATTCCACTCCTTGGTTTATACCCAAAGGACTTAAAATCAGCATACTATGATAACACAGCCACATCAATGTTTATAGCAGCTCAATTCACAATAGCCAAACTGTGGAACCAACATAGGTGCCCTTCAACAGATGAATGGATAAAGAAAATGTGGTATATATTCACAATGGAATGTTAGCCTTAAAGAAGAATGAAATTATGGCATTTGCAGGTAAATGGATGGAGCTAGGGAATACTATGCTAAGTGAAATAAGCCAATCCCAAGAAACCAAAGGCCAAATGTTTTCTCTGATATGAGGATGCTAATTCACAATGAGGGTGGGAGGTGAGGGGGAAGAAATGAAGTACTCTGGATTAGACAGAGGGGAGTGAAGAAAGGGAGGAGGTGTGGGGGTAAGAACGATAGTACAATGAATCAGACATTATTACCCTATGGGCATATGGGATTATGTGACCTCTGTAATTCTACATTGTGTCCAACCAGAAAAATGAAAAATTATACTCCATTTATGTATGATATGTCAAAATGCATTCTAGTGTCATGTATAACAAATAAGAACAAATTTTTTAAAAAGAAAAAGAAATACCTTTGTTCCCATGGTAACTTGTACATATGTGTATCATGACATTGAGTTGTAATTATTTAATTAGTTTTCAGTCTGTCTCCATTGTGCAGTGAGCTTTTCAAGGAGAAAGGCATATTTTAGTTAGCCTGTGTCTGTATCTACTCCCGGCACCCAGCCTAAGGATAGACATGCAACAGTATTTACTGATGAAGTTCAGCCTCCACTTTGGACCATGTACTTTTCTCTGAAATGCTATATGAACTCTGTTGGACTTTCCGTTTAATACCCATGGTTCAAATTTTCAATGCATTTTCATTGTTACAAGAGAAAAATGGAAGAATTTTCTCTTTTCAACTAGATTTAAGCTTGGTCAGGGCAGACTTTTATTTGCTGCTTACTATATCATAAGAACAAAATATTTGTTCTCATAGATTGAGAGATACTTTGAGTTTGATATGTTCAAAAACAGAAAGAAATAAGTTAGTTTTTACTTGGTCAGAGGTTTGTTTATGCTTGGTTGTCTCAAGTTATGAAGCCCTAAACATGGCTTCATTTTGAATAAAGACCATCTCTCCTTACCTCCACAGAACCCATGTTTACATATGAGCCATTCCTGCTTTGATGTGATGTGTGGAGTTGCTAACCTGCATCCTTGGTTTCTCACCAGCTGTGCCCAGTGTTGCTCCTTACCAGCTTCATCGAAAGTCACACTTAAAAGTGGCACTTTCTTATAATTCCAGCTACCTGGGAGGCTAAGGCAGGAGGATTTCAGATTTCAGGCTAGCTGTGTAATTAGTGAGACCCTGTCTCAAAATTAAAAAAAAAAAAAAATGGGCTGGGGAGTAGCTAAGTGGTAAAGCACTTGTCCAGCATGTGTCAATACCTGGGTTTGACTAAAAAGAAAAGTCACCCTTCCAAGATCCAGTTTATTTTTTCTTCATAGCATATAGTAAGAATGTAAATAAAAACTTCTAAATGTATATTTGTTGAATGAATGTCCAGGTGCTACAGGTATAAAAGGAACTAAGCTGATCCGATCCAGTATTCAAGTTTTCTATTCAAAGCAAACTAAATAAATAAATAAGGTGGAAATAAAAGACAGTTGGCTACCTAAAGTTAACACAAATGAAGAAAGGTTAGCACACAAAGTGACAAGTATCCTGGAACATCTGGGTCTCATTTACCAGGGGTTTTCTGTGGACCCCAATTTCTTAGAACTCTAATCAATATTTCTTTATCACACATTTCTGAAACTTCACTCTTTATAATCCTAAGAAACCCAGGAAATGTTTCATTTTCCCTTCTCATGCATTTTTGGAAGTGAAATGGAAAATTCAGCAAATAAAATTGTGCTAAGAGTTTGAGACTAAGAAAAAGGAAGGTGTCCAAACTGATGAGAAATATTTCACTGTGAAATATTTGGAGATGATGGGTAGATCTTTCTGTGTCTGTTGGTTCATTTGGGGCCTGAGCACTCAGGGTTAAGTCGAGGTAGAGATGCCAGGGGACCCAGATTTTTGGCTAAAAGCCAAGGGGAGTAGAGAGGGGACAATCAAGGACTGAAGCAGGTGGCGTGCACTGACTTCTCCTTCCGTGTCCTTCTCTTTCCTCATTTGATTTATATTGATTTTTGTTGTATATCCCTTAATCTCTTCCACATTGCCTTTCTTTCTTTCCCGTGTGTGTGTGTGTGTGTGTGTGTGTGTGTGTGTGTGTGTGTGTGTGTGTTTTACTGGGGATGGAACCCAGGGCTTTGAGCAAACCAGGCAAGCACTCAGCCACTGAGCTACACCTCCAGCCTTCTTTCACACGTAAACTGCCAAGATTTAAAACTAAAATGAGAGTTTAAAAAGTTACTGGCTATCATTATTTTTAAAAATCACTTTTTATTTGCTGACATGATTTTTCATTTATTCCTCTAACATAATATTCTGCTAGGTTGATTTTAGAGAACAACAACAAAAAAAAATCTACCATCCTTGCTTACTATTTTTAAATGGTCATCGAATGAATCATTTGCCTGAAACATGTGCATGTCTTTGACCCAGAAATTTGCTTCCAGGAATTTCTGTTAAGGAAATAATTAAACTGGTTTGTAGAGACATTCATCTAAAGCTGTTTATGTTCAACAATAATGTTCATTAAATAAATGTAGGTACATGTATACAGTTAAATGTTATGTGGCCACTAAAGTTAATAGTGTAAATATTTATTCCCATGAAAGCTATTTATGCCATATAATACAATAATAAAGTAGTTAACTACTGGTGTGTATCATAATCTGTTTTACAGGAATATATATATAGAAGAAAATTTTATGGTGGTTACTTCTGGTGATGTGATGAAATGATTTTTCATGTTTTGTTCACAGGTAATTTCTAATTTTTCTATAATTAGAAAAACTGTTACTTCTATAATGAAAATGTCTTACTTTAACCAACAAAATTTGGTGCTTATTTTATATGATAGTTGACTAATTTATATAGAAAATGAGATCCGTGTTTTTTTTTCCTAATTAATTTTATAACCCTGTTCTCTCCTTCTCTTTCCCACATTTTTCCTTCTTTGTCCCTCCTCAATTAAAGATGTTCTGATATCCTGGGGAATCCACTGGTGAGAAACTTGTCAAAGTCTCTGGAGCCCCAAAGTGCCTTAAAGTAAAGAGCAGATAAAATGAAAAATTCACTCCTCAAGGGATCCGTTCTCTCGCAGAAATATTCCTGAGACTACCAGGATTTTCTTTCAATCTGTCTGATTTTAATGGTTTTTAACTTCCAAATGTCTGAGGGGTAGGTAGGATTTAATTCCGAATGCCCTCTTTACCTGGACAGGCAGTGACATGTGGTGACTGCTGCGAGGGGACATCGCAAAGGTTGTTTGCACAAGCTCAAAGAATGCTGAAGCGAGGACAATTTTCCAAGGCTCCACCCTGTTTCCCTTGACCTGTGTGGATTTTTCCAGACATGCACCCCCCTTGCTCTGAATTAGCCTGATAATCCCCGGTAGTCCCCCTGCCCTTCCTCTCTGCTCATGGTCAGTCACCCCACCAGGGAAACTGTTGCTCGGGAGACACATGGACTTGAAGCCCCTTCTAACTTTGTAACTCCAAAGAAGGTGAGCTAAAGGATCAGGGCATGCTGCACATGCTGTGGTTAGCTCCTGCATTTGATCCAGGGGACTCAGGGAGGGAAACACACATCTTTTCTGTGCATTGATTTCCACTGAACAAAAAGGTTGGCATGGTGTTGTAGACGGGAGCTTGGTAGGTAAAGGCAAAGGAAAGAATGTCACCCAACATGGTACATGCAGCAGGGCTGAAAAGAACAGGGGTGCCCAGAATTCTTTCCTAGATTTTATCACTAACTTGTTGAATGTCCCCGAGCGCTTGGGCTATTTCTGTGGCTTCAGCTTTCTCATGCATCGACAGGTAATAATACCCTGTTCTCTCCACTTTCATTATATGGGCACTGTGAGGATAAAATAGCTAGTTAATGAGATTTAAAAGAGGAAGAAAATGTTTTTGAAGCCTTTAAAGTGCCTTGAGATTTTCAAACCCTGATTGAATAGAAGGCCTTGTCATGAGAAAAATCTGTACAGGTCATATTATGTACATATTGTTTCCTTGAGTGCTGTATTTATTTGACAATTTATTTTTCCTTTCTGCACAAATGCGGAGGAAAAAAAAATGGAGACAAGGTCAAAGAATCGGAACTACAGACCTGGAAAAAGAAGTGTTGCCAGTCATGGTAGTCTCCAACCCATTTTCTGAATGAAACTGAAGTTTAAAGCCTCCTCTAATAGATTTGGAAGAGTGTATTTAACAGGGTGACTAAAATGTATACACTGACAAGTGTGTTTCTCACATGGAGGAATAGTGTGATTTTTGTCTTGGGATAGGGCTGAGGACGCCCTTCTTGAACACATACAATACTGGAGACATTTCCTGGAAAATGGCCTTTGCCTGCGACAGTTGTGGCACACAGAAATGTTTGTGGTTCAGATTTAGAAGCAATATGAGAGCTCAAGCCAAGGTACTACTTTTGCTCAGTACCACCAGGTGCCAGATCTAAAATGTTACTATGTTCCCATTTGTATGTTAAGGAAAAGTTTCCCCAAGTTTTGCACCTTCTTTTTCTACCTTCCTAACAAGCCAACAAATCAAAACAATGAACTACCTTCTGAAAAGGTAGTTTATTTAGTCCATTCAGACTTTTAATGAGACTGTTAGTCCTTTGTGTGCCTTTCCTTTCTCTTGTTCTAAAAATACATCTAAGAGGTGGGAAAATGGCCAATAAACGTTAATATATTTTCTACTGAATTTTATGTTGCCATAGTTTAGCTAAGAATGTGGACTCTGAGGAAAAGTGTGCTTTGATTAAATATTATAAAAAAAATACTATGTTCATTGTGGAAGGACGAACAAAAGCAGTAGTATTGATTACCTGTTTGGGAGTAGTGGGAAATGGCAGGGAGATTTTACTTTTTCCTAGCTTTTGATGTTTGCTGCCTATGAACTACCCACCATCAAAATTAAAATACTAACAAAACATCCCCCGCCCCAAACAAACAAACAAACAAACAAAAAAAGCATTTACCTCTGGGAAAAGAAACTGGCAGGAAAGAATGAGGAGCTGAAGATTTTTTTAAAACTATGGAATCATTCTGATGTATTTGCAGTTTTTGCAATGTGCGTGAATAAATAAATGTGCATTATAATTTAGAAGAACAAACGAGGGGAAAATCCAAAACCAAACCTCTGCGTTCAGTGCTTTCCAAGTAAGAAAGGATGAGCCTCATGCTACTTGTATATCTTTTCCATGTGCCATAGAGCTGCCCTGTGGTCGTGAGATGAAGGGAAAGATCAAAGTCCATTCCAAAGTCCAAGCCAAGTGGTGATTATGTGGCTTTCTCCGTACAGACATAATAGTGTTACACATTCACTGGGAAAAGCTGTAGACAGATGACACCAGTCAACAGAACACCCTACACAGAAACTGTAAAACCGTTTTAACACTTACTTCAGATATTACTACACGTGACAAAGTGTTTGAAAGATCAACTAAATAAACTGTTTCTAGGAAATGTTTCCAATAGAATACTTCTTGAATAATGTAGCTTTCTTAGGTTAGTGGGAATTGAATTAAGATACTGAAACACAGTCAAGAAGAGGACTTATATTTTTAGCTCAATACTTTTATCGAAGCCTCCTGATACTATAATACTTCTCGACCTTTTACAATTTTTTAGAGAAAAACCAAAATAGATTATCTCCTTTATATGGCAGAGAATCTGTGTAGGAGTATTGCAAATAGGACAAAATTCCAAGTTTGACAGTATATATCTATACAATCAATTATTATTCATGTGTTCATTCATCAGTCATTTATGTGTGAGGCTCTGTGTGAGATGCTCTGAAAATATAGGAATGAGTAAGCCCCAGTTGTAGGAGGGGAGGTCAAGTGAACATCAGAGATGGACCGTGGTGTGATGAAGACAGTGTGCTGAGAAGCACAGGTGTATCCTAAGGTCAGGCAGGGAGGAAAGCACCACCTGTCAGGGAGAGAAGCCATGGATCTTAAAAAGAGCAATGCAAAACTTTTTTTAAAAAATTAAAAGAACAATATATATATAAAGCACCTAGCACAATGCCAGATCCATAGTAAAGAAGGTAGGTAGCTATTGAAAAGTATATAGTTAAGTTATGCCTAAGGTATTTTGGGAACATCTTGGAAGAGTATGTAATTTAGCCTGCCAGTGGGAGAGAGGGGGATGGAAGAGGAAACATTTAGATGATGTATAACTTTAGGAATTAGCTGATAGTTTTAGAACTACACGGAGTTCATAAACAACAAACCCAGGACTTCAAATCAAAGGAAGGCTGCGTTTTGTCCTGAGGTTGAGCTAAATCAAGGATACCTCACTAGGAAAAAAAAAAAAAAAAAAAAGGCCAAGGTATCTCATCCTTGGCAGTGATACACATTTTAGATGGGATAATTCTTCTTTGTGGAGGGCTGTGCTGTGATTGTAGAATGTTCTGCATCTTCCCTGATTCCTACCCACTAGGTTTCAGAGACAGCCCTGGGCTGTGCAGCCAAAAAATGTCTCAGAAGTTGCCAAATGTACCCCGAGGGTCAAAATCACCCCCTATTGAGAACTATTGCCTTAAACCAAGATCATTTCATTATTTATAATGTTTTGTAATGCCTAGCTATTAAGCTGCAAATGGAAAAAATTAAGGTTGATAAAAAAAAACTTAAATATTTTCCTCTTATTTCTATTGCTGTTAAATGTATTGTGATGAAAACTACCAAATTAACTTGTCTGGAGACTGATTTATTATCTTTTTTTACTTGCCAGTCATAATAGGGTCTGAGATATAATCCAGGAAAATGGCTCAACATGGACACACTTACTCAAGAAAGTTAGAGCTTATCCTAGTTTCTAAATACTTTTATAAAGTTAATTTTTCTTTGTAGAAAACACAAAATAGAGGTTTTTAGTTTATTAAGACAACCATGACTTCCAGATTCAACGTCACTCTCTCTTTTTGTAAAATATTTTTTAGTCGTCAATAGATTTTTTTACTTTATTTGTTTATTTATATGTGGTGCTGAGAATTGAACCCAGAGACTCAAATGCTCCAGGCAAGTGCTCTAAACACTGAGCTACAACCCCAGCCCGCAATCAATGTTACTATCTCTAGTTCCCTCCTACCGCTCCCTGTCTGCGGGCACAAGGTCCCGGGTCTTGGAGTGGTGACCCCTGTCTTTCATCATCTTCCTCTGCCCAGAACAGAAAACTGCAACTAGCAAAGGTGCCCAGAGGCTGCTGGGTAATTTTCTGCTTATCTGCTGGGATAGTTCCATCTTATCTTTCATGATGTTTCAAACTGCTTAAGCAAATATGTGAAGCAAACCATAATTAACTGGAACTTACTATGCAACAAAATGAAAAAAAAAATCCCCATTGTATTTTTTAAAAGGAAAATGGAAATCAGAGGAGCCACGTTTACATTGAAAATTTTTTAAATGAAACTCTGAATATAAGAACTGGGTAAGGAATAATCAATCAAGTAAACACTTAAACATGACTTGTTGATAATCAGGTTGATGTTTGTATTAGCCATCTGTCACTAGGACAAAATACTTGAGATGATCAACTTAATATGCAGGAAAGGTTGATCGGTTGGTTCATGGTTTCAGAGTTTTCCTTCGATGTTTGCTTGACTCCATTGTTAGTGGCCACGATGAGGTAGAACACCATGGCGGTAGTGAGATAGAACATCATGGTGGTGGTGTGTGGTGAAGCAAAACGGTGCACCTATTGGCAGCCAGGAAGCAAAAAGAAAAAGAGGAAGGGCCTGAGACCTACAATTCCCTTTGAGGGCATACCCCCAATGTTTGAATTCCTTCCTATAGGCACTGTTTCTTAAATGTTCCACCACCTTCCAAGACTGCCGTGGGCTGTGACCAAGCTCTCAACGCATGGGTTTTTTTGAGGACATTTCTAAACCACTACATAAAGAACCAAAGTGTTTTTTTTTTCCTTTATATATTGTAAACCATTTCTACTTTCAAAAGAATATTCAACTTTTTTTTTAAAAGTTATTTATGTATATATAATCATATGTATGTGGGAAAGATCTTTCCTTTTTTTATGAGTCCAAATTAGAGCCTGCTCTTCACATTGTTCTATAGATTGCTTTTTTTTTTTAAACTTACTAATATGCTATGGAGACAATTCTATATCCATCTGTAATGGTGGAAAGCAGTCTTTTATGTAGTTGCATAGCAAGTGATCTGTTGCATGAATGCACCATGATTTATTTTACTCACTCCTTATTGATAGGTATGTTTCTACTATTTCGTTAATAAAAGTACGGTAATGATTATTCATGTTCATCTAGTCTTTTTGAATCTTAACATAAATTCCTAGAAACAGAGTTGCTGAGTCAAAGGACATTTGCATTTAAACTTTTTTTTTAACATTAACAATTTTTTCCCCCATAAGAGGCGGTGCTAATTTATTTTCTCACACCACGTGAATTATTGTTTCCCCACATCTCTGCTAACATATATTATACAACTCTGGTGGATTAAAAAGAATTGATCATTGTTTTAAAATTTGCTTTTCTTTAATTACAACTGAAGATGAATATATTTTCCTGTGTTTGTAAAAGTGTGTGTGTCTTTCTTTATGAATAGCTGTTTCATTTTTTGTCAAGTCTTTTCCTCTTTCCTTCCTCCCTTTTTCAGCCTCCTTCTCCTTTTTCCTTCTTGGTTATCTCTCTCTCTTGTCTGTCATTCTCCTTCTTTTCCAAAGACTCTTAGATATTAGTCTTTTTCCTGCTCTACCTGCAGCAATTTTTTTTTGAGTTGGTCTTTGCTTTCTGACTTTGTATATAGTAATTTTTCATGCATAAATGCTTAGTTTATGTAGTGAACATGTTCTGTTTTTTTTTTATGGCTTTTGTCCCACCCTTAACAACATCTCCCTGACTTTGATATTCTAAAGGAAAATATTCTTTCATGTTTTCTTCTAGTACTTTTATGGCTTTACGGTATATCTTTAAATCTAAGCTATCTGGATTTTATTTTTGAATAAAGAGCGAGGTGGGAATTCAAATTTAATTTTTTCCATATGGTTAGCCAAGGGTCCCAACACCACTTTCCCCATTTCTTAATTGCAGCTATTGCCTTTAAGTTATGCTAAATATTCATATTTAGTATTATTTCTCAAGTCTCAATTTTTTGTGGTACTGAGGATTTAAGGCAGGGGTGCTCTATCACTGTGTTACACCTCCAGCCCTTTAAAATTTTATATTTATTTTATTTTGCAAAAGGGTTTTGCTAAGTCGCCCAAGCCAGCCTTAAATTTGCCATCCTCCTGTCTCTGCCTCCCGAGTCACTGGGATTACAGGCATGGGCCACTGCACCTGGGTCAGTTCTTTTCCACTTATCTCTATTTTATCATGGCCCAGCACCAAACTCTTCATAATGTTTTAGGATATGTTTTTTGTTAAATATTTGATTTTAATATATCCGTCAACATCTCTTCCCACTACATATGATTTTATTCCTCATCCTTCAGGTACAGTGATAAGGAGTGGTCAAGGTAGAATGTGTTGGGTACAACCCTTTTACATTTGTATTTATACCATTTGGGGAACCCCCAATCTCAAGCCATTGAATACTCAGCTAGTTTCCATTATCTTTCAAACTCTGAACTTCATCCCAATATGCATCATTTCATGTTTCACCTCATGTGCTGGAAGGACAAATGTTTCCTGACCACCATGACAGTGAGAGGAGCTTTTTGAGAAGGGCCCAGGTGGTGATCATTATGGGCTGGAAGCCAAGAGGGGCTTGCTACGCAGGGGAGCTGTAGCTGGTAGGCACTGAGAGCCAAGGGGGTGTGGGAGAGGCTCCATACCCTGAGATCTGGCCTATCCATGATTAGGATCACAGAAACGAAATTATCAGATAACACAAAAGGTTGTTTGAGTGTATCAGAAGAAAAATCTCAGACCTGACAAACAGGATCCTGTACCCAATTTAAACTCAACAGTGCAAGGAGTACTGGGCCCTCAGGCAAGTCCCAGACTGAATTTAAAAACCCAAGGCTCTCTTGAAGAAGGGAAAGGCGAGATACCTTTAAAGAAGGGTGCTCAAAACCACAAGTATATACCATGAATCTTCCTCTAGTCTTCTCCAAAGAGACTTGACTCAGGAACACTTTCAACTGGTTCTAGGAGTTTATAGGTTGGGATTTTGTGCTGAGTTCATAGGAAATCCAGGGATTATTAGGCTAATTCTTGAGGTTTTGGATCAAGTCCATGTCCTCTTCAACCACCCCTTTGTCTGAGACAGCTCCTTACTTGCTACCGGGTTCACAAGTTCCTAGTGGTAAGAAAATGAGCTGCCTGGGGTCATATTCAAGTGTACTCACGTCAAAAGGATTCCAGTTTTTCCACTTACTATTCTGTTGCCATGGGCATGTACACAATTTCTCTTAACCCCATTTTGTTTGTAAATGGGTTTGAGAAAACCCATAGGTTTAAGCTAAGTGTGTGGCACGTGCCTAGAATCCCAGCTCCTTGGGAGGCTGAGGCAGGAGGATCACTTGAGTCCATGAATTTGATACCAATGTGGTCAACATAACAAGACCCAGTCTAAAAGAGAAAGAGATAAAGAGAGAGAGAAGAGGGAGAGGGAGGGAAGGAGGGAGGGAGGAAAGGAGGAAAAAAGGAAGGAAGGGAGGGAGGGATGGAGAGACACAATAGGTTGTTTTGAGAAAGGATGTATTAGCTACAGTCATCCCTTGATCTCAAGAGGGGATTGGTTCCAGGATCTCCTGAGGGTACCAAAGTCAACGGATGCTCAAGTTCCTTGTATAAAATGGCATGGCATTTGCATAGGACCTATTCATATTCTCCCTTATATTTTAAAATTTAGATCGCTTATACAATGTAAATGCTATGTTATGCTGTGTTCTTTGGGGGGAATGATGACAAGTCTATTCAGTGCAGATCCGACTTCTCCCACAAATCCACAAATGAGGGACCCACGGAGAGAGAGAGAGCCCAACTGTACTGGCAGAGTGTGTTCTCATTAAATGTTAAGGGTTGTTACTGTTATCATCATTACTGTAGCCATTTTGTTTGAAGAGTAGGATTTCATATGTTGTCTTTCTTCTGCTCTGTAGGGTTTTCCTGTCCCTGGAGTCAAACCTAACAGAGCCCTAGGATTAATCTAGTCATTCTTAGATAATACAAGTTCTCTATGAAATGCAGTTTTTTTTTTAAAAAATCACCTTTTAGTATTTGAAATGTCCATTTCTGTGTAAAATTCTAAATTTGAACTTGGTCTCTGATTGTCTTCCTCCCTTTTCCGACCGCTGCTTGTCTAGTCCTGTGCTCCCACTTCTCCACCCAATCCCCACCACAGCCGCTGGCCCCACTGTGATTTTTCTTGAATGGCACTGGTGCTGGAGTGTGCTGGAGCTCACGGATGTTCAACATGGATTATTGTATGGCCCCACATGTCTGCAGCACCCAGACATGGGCATGGGCCAGTTTTCTCTTGGGGATGGCCATCAGTGACTTTTCACTCCAGTTTCTCCTTAAGGTCTCATATCCCTGGCTTGGGGTCCCTTTTAAAATGACTCCTACTCTGCCCCTTCTCATGTGGCCATCCTGTCCCAGGTTATCACATACCTCTGCCCTGACAACCCAGAGGTCAACCAACGCTCATGAAGCCAGCTCTCTTTGCCTACTCACAGACCAAAAGTCCCAATCCTTCAGATTTTTCAGAATCAGATGGCTTCTAGACCCTTGAGACCCCAAACTCCAAGAGACACAGGGCAAGCTCTCTAAGTGACTCCCTCATATCCCTCTCACTAGGTTTGGGGTCAGGGAAATACTCCGCTCTACTTTCCATTTAATATTTTCTAAAAACACTGTCCCTACCTCTTTAACTTCAGGGTCAAAATGGGTTCTTACAGACTTCCTTTGCAAGTCCTGCAGAAGTCTGTTAGCATCTCACATTGGAATGTGGAGATTCTCGCTAATGTTTTGAAACCCAGGCAGAAAGAATCCTTTTAAACATCCTGTTATTTGAGTCATCGTCATAAAGTTGTTATTGAGTTCCAATGAAAACAACAACAACAAAAAATGTATATAAGATACTTAGTTTAGTGTCAGGCACAAAGTAAGTGCTCCATAAACATTATCTGTTAAATAAGATTTATATGGCTTTGACTAGGTAATCTAAGTGTTTTGTAAGTGACTACTCATTTAATCGTCAAAACAACCTTATCATTCTCATTTTATATATGTAAGAAACTGAGGCGAGTATGTGATAAAGCCAGGATTCAAATTCAGTCTGGCTTCAGAGGTCATACTCTTAACCACTATGCTATTTCCCATTCTCAAGGATAGAAATAGCTTTTTAAAAATCATTATATTGATTATTATTTCCATGTATAGGACCAAGCTTGTGTATGTCTTAAAGTCAAGTAAGTTACTTGACAAGCTGCTCACTTCCCAAGTTCGTCTTCATTCCGTAGACCAAAACTACTATTTAGTTTTTCCCAAGGAGGCACTAAAGAGAATGAGTACATTGGATCCAGTTTATAGATGGCTGTGTTCAGTATTACAGCACATTCTAGAAACTAATTTCAACATTGTGAACCCAGAGATATATCATGTATATCTCTGAACATCAAGGCTGAGAATTTCTCCTTCACATTCCCTGCATGCGATTAGGAGGGTTGGTTTACAGTCAGGATTTATAGACACTCCCACCCCCCAAGCTGAGCAGGGAAGAACAAGTCTGCTTACAAAGAAGAGAGATAGATACAGATTCTGTCAATTAATTAATTATGGCAGAAATAAATTAATCAGCTTTGTAGTGGCACTCAGGAGCAAAGAACAAGGGACACTTGCCATTAGATATTTAGATTGTTCCATTGTCCTGAATAACATCTGTCAATGTGGATGATTCCTCTCTCTTGACTTCCTGTGTATCTTCATAATAAATGGATAAAAACTAATATCACTTGAGCATGATTCTCTGCCTTATAATCAAAAGAAATTACTTCAATCATATTATCTGCAAATAATGATAATTTAATCATTCTTATTGCCCATAGTTATGGTTCTCTTGGTTCTATTTCCTGTCTGATAGCAGTAGCCAGAAACTCTAGAACATTATTAAGTGGTAATAGCAAGCATCCTTTCCTTATTCCTGATATTAATGATAAAACTTCCAGAACATTTTTTATATAATCTATCCTTTTGAGAATTTGATAAAAGCTAAATCTGGAAAACTGCACATACCCACAAATTTTTGTCTACAGTTCAAGGACCATGGACTCCATGGATGCTTTTTGTGAATTCTATTATGAGGAATAAGATTGACTTTTGGTTTAAGATGAATTTTTGTCATATTATGAAGATTTAATAAAATGCTAGTTTAGAAATAAGAACTTTAGGGCTAGGGATGTGGCTCAAGTGGTAGCACGCTCACCTGGCATGCATGTGGCCCGGGTTTGATCCTCAGCACCACATACAAACAAAGATGTTGTGTCCGCCGAAAACTAAAAAATAAATATTAAAAATTCTCTCTCTCTCTCTCTCTCTCTCTCTCTGTCTCTCTCTCTCACTCTTTAAAAAAATGTTTCAATCATAAAAAAAAAGAAAAAGAAATAAGAACTTTAACAATTGTCTTTTTAGTTCTCTCTCAAGATAATCATATATTTCTCTCTTTAGTCCTACAGATGCTGAATTATATTTATATGTTTACCAATATCAAACCATCCTTGCATTCCTGGAATAAATTTTACTTAGATTTGATATATGACTCTTTGAATATTCTGTCAGATGTAATTTACTAGTGTTATATTTATGATGTGGTATTTGAATTCATTTAGTAATAAATAATACATGTTAGAAAGATTTTTGAATAAAAAGGATAATAAGAAAAATTATATTTTGGTTAAGCCTCAGTGGTAAGAAAATACTGTTCATCAAAATGCTTCTTTTTGGGGCCTGGGGAAATAGCTCAGTTGGTAGAGTACTTGCCTCACATGTACTATACCCTGGGTTAAATCCTCAGCACCACACACACACACACACACACACAAAAAAAAAAAAAATGTAAAAAGGGCTGGGGTTGTGGCTCAGAGGTAGACTGCTCGCCTAGCATGTGCAAGGCTCTGGGTTTGATCATAAAAATAAAATGAAGATATTATCTCCATCTATAACTAAAAAATAAATATTTTAAAATATGCTTCTTTTTTTTTTTTTCCCTAAGCCTTCGGTTAAGGATCGGAAGTCATAACTTCAGAGGATCACAGAGCTGACAGGAACAGCTCATCAAATCCACTCTTTTTACAGATTGGGACAGCAGCTGCTCAGAGATGATGTGAATTATGCAGAATCACACTAATTTAGAGTGTTGGGCATTTGTTAATCCAAGATATTTGTTGGGGCTCAAACAGAAAATTAAGAAGAAAACTTTTATGTCATTTTCAATAGCACATTGCCTTGGTTCTACAGCAGTGTAAGAAGAATGGCTATGTTTGGTTCTGAAACTCAAAATTTCACAAAAAAAGTGATGGAAGCATTTTAATGAATTAAAAACACCACTGTCGTCTTCAAGGGATTAAAAACGTCAGTGCACTCAATTTCCCATATTTTTCAGTTAACTGCCTCACTCTCTGTATATGTGTAGACTCAAAACAGTTTCAGAGTTTTAGTTCATTGGATACTTATCCCAAAGACACACCAGAGAGACCTTCCTGCCAAGAATGGACTAAATGGGTTCCAAATGGGGATGAAAGAAATGTAGAACAAAGAAAAGAGACTTTGAGGACATATATTTCAGAAAGCTGCCAAGTTCTAAAACTCTCTGGAGCTACACCGACAGGTAGAGCAGGGGCTTCTCTGGCCTGCTGTTTGTGCAGGTTTGGGCAGGTTCCTCTTGCTTGTCTTTTGATCTCAGAGTCCTGCAACTCCTAATCCTCTTTGTGCTGAACCCATCTTCCCAACTGTTCCCTCCTGGTAGCCTCCTTAGACATCAAGGCGAGCTTTGCACAACACAATGCCTGCTTCTGGATTCGAATCTGGCACCGGGCTGAGCTTTAAGGCTGAGACCATAGGCTGAACCATCTGCCCCTTTGGACAAGTCAGTGAAAACCTCAGCCGAACTGGTTGTTTGGTATCACTTAGCAAAATAATCAGCTAGATGACAGTTTTGTTTTGTTTTTTCCCTTCCCAACTGCTATGTTGACACTGCCTGAGATTTAATTTTGTTTGAATCCTTGCAACAAAGAGCACCTTAAAACAACAACAACAACAAGAGCTATTTTATATTTTCTGTTTATTTGAATCTTTAAATACCCTGTGTAGCAGATAGAGCAGGTAATATTATCATAATTCAATAAAAGGTGAAACTGAAGCTCAGAGGACTTGATTGATCTGTTCCAGGTTGAATAGATTGTTGTGGCAAAGCTGGAACTAGCATCCCCAGGGGCTCTGGCTGCACCTGCCCTCTTCTTTCTGTTTCTCTCACCTTCAGCACTGCCCTGGCCTCCTTAAATCGCTCTTCTTTCACTGTGTTCTTCCTAGAGAAAAAAAACCGTGTGTGTTAGGATTTTTAAATGGCACATACCTCCAAGTACTTGTGAATACAGGCATTCAGTAAATAAGCGTTATTTAAATTGTAAATACATTTTGATGAGCAAATTCATTTACATATAGATTTGGAGGATCGATGAGAATTCAGACCTATTTTAAATTAATTCACTGGGTCTATGGAGTATCTTTATAGAAAGGTTCATACGTTAACACAAAACCCACTCACTCAAGGACTGACAACAATTTTCCACTTTTTGTTGTGGAAAATTTCAAACTTAACATAGAAGCAGAGAGAAGACTATAATGAATCCACCACACTACTTTAATAATTCTCGACATATGGCCAATCTTCTTTTATCTCTATGCCCTCCTTCCCCCCACCTCTTCCTTGGATTATTTTTAAGTAAATCCCAGACATCATATTGTTTCATCAATAAGTACTTCCTATGTATATTTAAAAGATAAGGAACCTTTCTCCTAAATTTGTACTGTTATCACAATTTTAAAAATGTAACAGTAAATTCTTATTATCATCTTATATTAGTGTTCAAATTTTTTTTCTGCTTGTCCTCAAAATGTCTTTTTACAGTTGGTTTGTTCAAATCAGGATCCAAACAAGATCCACATTGAATTTGGCTGGTTTATCTTTAAATCTCTTTTAATCTATAACATTTATGTCAAGGGAAATATTAAGTAACTGCTCCTGGAAGCATTATTTAGCATTCTAGGGAAGAGTTTCATTTTTATCTCCCATATTTGATTGAATCTAAGGAGGATTAATTGTAAGATGCATTATTATTTTATGTACGACTATTAAAAATGTTGACAATCATAACTGTAAGATGGCACTAATAGTAAGATATATTCCAATTTCAGAGATCATTAAAAATGGAGGGAAACATGCATCTTAAAATCAATGAAATATCATAGTTGGGATACAGTGAGTTCATATGTCAGTTTTTTATTTCAAAACATAGTATAAGAATGGTTGTTGGGCCAGGCACATTAGTGCATGCCTTGTAATCCCAGCAACTCAGGAGACTGACTCAGGAGGTGGGAAGGTCACAGGTTTGAGACCAGCCTAGGCAACTTAGAAAGACCCTGTCTCAAAATAAAAAAATAAAAAGGGATGGGGGGTGTAGCTCAGTGGTGGAGTGCCCCGGGGTTCAATCCTCAGTGTGGGGTCGGGGTGGGAGTGAAATGAATGGTACATAGGAAACACTAAAAAAGTCCCTTATAAAGGAATGTCACTCCCCTCCCCAAGCAGAGGCCAGCTGAAGTAATTATCATGGTGGACTCCCTTTTTCTCTTCAAGTTTGGTATGAAATCTGAATTTCTTAAAATGTTTATACATCCTGTACTATATTTCAAGACATTAACTTTTTCTACCTGCTATTGTCTCTAAGAAGGCCACGGAATGCTTCCTCTTCACTGCACTGATTTTAAGATGTTGGAGAATCCAATTTAGAAAGCACATATTCAAAATGCCCTTCTGATCTTCAAAACCCTGTGCTGGAGGGTGAATTCTGGGCTGGAGGGCAGCTGCAGGTATCCTTCCTTCTTGGTTTGTGCCATCATAGAGGAACATTGCTGGGACAATACTAACCTTTACACCTGCTGATGGCACAGCGGGTAAATGAGACTTGGCTAAGCTCCATGTGGCCTCAAATATGGAGGGTTTTGTTTCTATGTCTTAAGAGATGTTGCATCCCAGATTAGTTCTTAATCAGATGAGTGTCCACTTCAAAGGCTTTGAGTTTCACCTTGTGTTCTTACTGACAGGAGCCTCTGGATAAAGAGGCCCTGCCCGGGAGGGGAGAAAAGTGCATAGTTGTAGCACAGCACAAAGTATATGGGTGAAAACAGGCTCTAAACTCTTTTTGCCTCAGGTCACTGGCAAATTTTGAAAGTCAAAAACCTTTGATTTCTCCCTGGAGAGATTCCAACCCATGACTAAAAGAATTTTGCTTCTAGCTATCTGTGCTTATGAGAAGGAACTGGGTTGTTTATTTGCCATATCTGAAGTAGTGCAAAGGCAATTTGCCCCTATGATTCTCTGTAACCTTGGATATAGAACTTTTTTTTTTAAGTAGAAATGTATTAACCAATTCTTTTTGCTCTATATGCTCTCTACAGCACAGAAATGAGCTTGTTTTCAAATGAGCTTTCTAAGGATTCAGGAAGTTTTGAGAGGATGTGAAACCAAGGGTGTTAACTGCTCTTCTGTCTTTGCCTAGATTGATAAAGTCTTTGAATTCTGTCAAAGGACTTTGAATTAAGATTTATATATATTTAATTAGATTATTAATCAACTTTTCCTTCTCACTATTTGAGTTAAGTGTCAACAATAATAAGGTGTATTTGGAATACCACCCTGGCAGTTTCTTCTTAAGTGACAAAGAAAGTAAAGAACTTAACTCTACTGCTTTTAGCATCCCAGTATCCTGAGACTTTACGCTGGCTAGTTGAGGATAACCTTACTATTTACCAGTAAAAATTGTTGGTTAAAGGAAAAGAAAATCCAAAGTTATATATGTGCAGTTCAGTGAGTACATGGGACTTTGGAACAACGGAAATTTGGAAATGGGTGCTCTTAGCTGGGAAGTCATTTAAAGAGAGAGAATTACTTATAATATTAAGAATGGAGAAGAGTAGGAGTAGCTGATATATTTTCTTAGTAATATTAGTGAACACTATTCTTTATCATAGTAGTAAAATTAAGTTTTGTTCTCAAGCTGTTAATAAAAAAAAAAATCAAACCCTAAGTTATCCTTCTTTTTTTTCTATTCTAGTGCTTATCCTGAGCCCAGACACAGCCATCAGGGATCTGAAAGAATTGCTAGAATGAACGATTACATTCATGTTCTTTTGTTTCTCTTCATAAGCTTACATAGACCTAGAGAGCTAGAAGTGAACTTCTTTTTAAATAAAGATTTTATAGAGGCATTAAATATGCAGAAAGATAAACAAGTCATAATTGTTCAGTCCAAATAATCTTTGTAAAGTGAACTCATCCAAGTAGCTACCGCTCAGAACAAGAAATTGTTTATTACTAATACCACAGAAAGCCCCCTTGTGTCTCTTTATGGTAACTACTCACTCTAAAATAAATTATTATTCTGATTTCTTTCACTATAGATGGTTTTGCCTTTTTTAGATTTTTTTTCACCTTTGGGGAAAGAAAAAAGAATCCAGAGTGTGTATTCTTTTGAATTTGGTTTTCACTCAACATTCAGGTTTATGACATTCATCGTGTTATGCATAGCAGTAGATCATCTATCTCATTGCTGTATAATATTCCATTGAATGAGAATACCTGTGTATTCAATCATTCATAGTTTGTCTACCCATCAAAAGTTGATGGACGTTTGAGTTATTTTGAATTTTGGCCTGTTCTGAATAGTCCTGCTATGAATATTTGCACATGACTTTTGGTATACATTTGTATAAGTTACTCTTGGCTACTTATCAAAACATGGAAGGTTTGGGCATGCTCAACTTTAGTTGATATTCTCAAAACAGTTTCTTCAAATTTGCACTTCCTCCAGCAGTATATGAAAGTTCAAATTGCTTCCATTCTTGCCCAAATTTTGTACTTTGGGTCTTATTAATCTAAGCAATTCTGGAAGGTTTTAATTTGTATTATCCTGGCAATTAATAAAGGTGAGTACCTTGTTATATGTTTGCTGATTATTTGGGTATTATTTCCATACAATACCTATTTAAGTCTTTGCTCCTTTTTCTGTTGGTTTGTTCACTGGTTTCTATTGATTCGTAGGAATGCTTCATAAAGTACGGATATGATTCCTTTGTTGGAAATATGTATTAAAAACATTTTTCATCTTAGTAGCTTTCCTTTTAATTATTACAATGTCTTTTGATCTATATAAGATTTTATGTAGTCCAACTTATCCATTTTACCTTTATGGTTGATGCTTTCTGTGTGTGTGTGTGTGTGTGTGTGTGTGTGTGTGTGTGTGTGTTGAGGATTGAACCTGGGGCCTTGTGCATGCTAAGTACATGCTCTACCACTGAGCTACACCCTGAGCCCTGGTTGATGTTACTTATATCTTGTCTAAGAAATTGTTACATGCATCACCAGGCATGGTTGTGTGTGCCTGTAATCTCAGCGGCTCAGGCGTCTGAGACAGGAGGATCATGAGTTCAAAGCCAGCCTCAGCAAAAACAAGGCACTAAGCAACTCAGTGAGATCCTGTCTCTAAATAAAATACAAAAATAGGACTGGAGATGAGGCTCAGTGGTCGAGTGCCCCTGAGTTCAATTCCTGGTACCCCTTGCCCCCACAAAAAAAGAAATTGTTACATGCATCAAATGCATGAAAATGTGTATTCTTCCTAGAATTGTTGTTTCATATTTAGAATCAAAATTTAACTGTTTTTAATTATGTGTATGGTGAGAGGTAAGGTGCCAGTTTCACTTTTTTTTTTCATGTGACCATCAATTAACTCAGTATCAATTAATAAGACCATTCTTTTCTCCTTGGTACTGCTGTGGTTCTGTCTGAATTCAAACATGTCATCAGTGAAAAAAATGACATTTTTTTCCTTATTCCTTCACTGTCCTTCTAGTTTTCCCCCCTTTTTCTTACATTATAGTATTGCCTGCAATCCAATGTGGATAAAAATAGTCCTAATGAAAATCTTTGACTTGTTCTTGGTCAGTGAGGAAAGCTCTTAGTATTTCACTAGTAAGGGTGTGTAAATTGGTGGAAGAGTACATGCTTAGTAAGCATGAGGCCTTGAGTTCAATTTTTTTAAATATTTTTTAGTTGTAGTTGGACATAACACCTTTATTTCACTTGTTTATTTTTGTGTGTGGTGCTGAGGATCGAACCCAGGGTCTCGCATGTGCGAGGTGAGCACTCACTGCTGAGCCACAACCCCAGCCCCCCACTATTGAGTTTGATTTTAAGTACGTATACCCACGTGCATGCACACACTGATCATCATTAAGGATGCCATTTGTGGCAGCTACTTTGTAAATTATTTTTGTCAAATTAAGAACATATCTTTCTATTCCTCCTTTGCTACATTTTTATGGAGTGAGTATAGAAAAAACCCTTTATCTCCACTCTTAATCTGTACTGTGCTCAAACTAATCCACAGCTGAGTTGACATACGAAGACCCAAAACAACAAAAACAAAACATAGCATAACCCTTACATTTTTATAATTCATGGTCATGGGAGGTTTGGTAGGTTTTACCTCCCCCATTCTGCTGACCCGTGGATAAAATGGGGATGATAAATAGTATGGGCCACAGAGTTTTGTTGAAATAAGTTGTCCAAAGTGTTTACGCTGTGCCTCACAGCTGGTGAGCCTCTTTAAAGACTTTTATTAATATATTTTTTTTTCATGTGAAAAAAATAAGACAGGGAAAGAATGAGTGACAACCAGTGACGGATATGGTCCAGGAAATCCAGTTTCTGGGCTCACCCTCTGGCTCTTTCCCTTACATCATTATGCCTCAAGAGAGGGCTCAATAGCCTTTTAATAATTCCGTATCACTAAGTCTCTTCATCACAGTAAAGGGTTTTCAAAAGATTATAAAATAATGCTTATGAACTGACTGACTAGAAAGGTTCTTCTGTAGATAATTCTCAGTAGTCAGTGTGTTTAATGTGCAGGCTTCCTAAGTATGTTTTGGAAGAGCAGCATTATTTGAAAAAGAATTTTTTTTTGGGGGGGGGGTCTAGTTTTTTCTTATATAGACTCTTCTTACAAGTTAAGACAACCATTTCACTCGTGGTTGCCATGCAAAGAATCTTGACTTCAATCAGCTCATTAAGGTAACTTTGTAAAGATAGTGTTTTTTTAAAAGGCACTTTGCCAGCTCCCTCAAACATAACTTTGCAAATGGACAGCAAGAAAAACATGGTAAATCACTTCCATATGACTCAAGGCAATGAGAAACTTTTTTGATTAACAACACATTCACTGCGATAAAATAACTTCCAAATCTGCTAGAGAGACACTAACTTATCTGCTACATCTATTTTCTGTTTGATTTTTCATTGTTTTGACTCTCCAAATACCCTCCTAAACTCCCAACTGGTTCATTTTTAAACAATGGCCTCGGCCAAGACTATCACCTGCTCCTATTTGTCAGTCCTATCAAGCAAATAGCTGCTCTTGAACTTACTTTGGAACCAGCTGCTTTAAAACATATGCCTCAAACGTTCAACAGAGAGTTTTCGCAGCCTCATTAGTTGATGTCGTATTAACATATCATCTGCATATGCAAATATGGATTTAAACATTTAGACTATTCCTTCAATACCTGTCTAAATCATAAACGAAGCAGGTTAGTTCATATCATAATTCTCATCAAACATAAAGGATAAAATGGGCACCCTAGTCTTAAATGTTTTCATTGTCTAGATGGCTCCATTCTTCGCAGACAGAAATTATCATTTTGCACTCCTGACACATTGAAAACGTCTGACATAAATCTAGACAACTTGAAACATGTCCACATGCATCAAAAACTTCCCTACTCTCTGTTTTCCAAATGAGATAGAATAGAAAACTGACTGTCTTTTACCTTGTGCATTTTACAGTTTCTTTTGGAATAACGAAACCATCTGCCACCTCTGTCCCCTAACGCCTAGAATGAATCAAAACATCTTCCTTGCAAAGACCGTTAATCTCACAGTAATCCCTACTAATCACTTTGTAATCAGTACTCAAAGGGGCTAAAGGTACTTGATTCTTAATCACGATATTTTAATCATCATTCTTGGGAGATAGCAGTTAGTAATCCCTAAATCTTGGGTTTATTTCTTCCTAATTATTCCCTAGGACAAAGACAGGAGCTCCCTAGAGATGAGAAACCAGATCTCTCTGGTGAGATCTGTTCTAGGAGAACTTGCCAGTGCTTCTGCTGTCTGATCATGATATTCAGTTTTAGATACTGAGGATGGCTCCTTATTATTATTTCACATTTTTGTTCTTTTTCTCACTTTTTTTACTCCCCACCCCTACCAGCTGCACTTCTTATTTAGCAAAATTTTGGATGAGGAACAGTTTACTTTTCCCCTCTGTATCCTTAAAAGGCTGTGGCTTCTGATTCATATATTTTCCTTTTTTATTTTTTATCAAACTGAGGAAATTCTCCTGCCTCTCTAGTTTGATGATAATTTTTTTAAATCATAAATGGATGTTGAATTTGGTCAAATGGTTTTTCTGCATCTCCTGATATGATCTCATGATTTTCCTTCTTATTACTTGAATTGATTTTTGTCCTTTTAGTACCAGTTTCTTGCTCCTTTACATACACTTATAATTTACTTTTGTTTTTTTTACAAGTTTTTCTCTCCTGAAAGGTGTGGAAGAAACTCATTACACATTTCAGACGCTTGCTGTGTTGTTAAATGGTGAATATTACTTTTTTTTTTTTTTGTACCAGCTATTGAAAACAAGGGCATTCAACCACTGAGCCACATCCCTAGCCCTTTTTATTTTGAGACAGAGTTTTGCTAAGTTGCTTAGGGCTTAGCTAAGTTGCTGAGGCTGGTTTTGAACTTTCCATCCTCCTGTGTCAGCCTCCGGAGCCTGTGCCACCATGCCTGGAAAATATTATTTTCTTTTTGTTCTCCATCACCAGTTTAAGATTGTATTATTTTCTGGTCTCTCAATGACCTTATTTATATGATACTTATCATAAAATCTATTTTTACCTCTAAAATTTATTTGTTTAGTTAATTTAAAAAATGGTCCAGATTTGGGCCTACTTTTTCTTCTATTAGGCACAATGTCTGGTTTAATTCCTAGGTCCTTGATCCACTTTGAGTTGAGTTTTGTGCATGGTGAGAGATAGGGGTTTGATTTCATTTTGTTGCATATGGATTCCCAGTTTTCTCAGTACCATTTGTTGAAGAGGCTATCTTTTTTCCAATGTAATTTTTTTTTTGCCCCTTTGTCTAATATAAGATAACTGTAGTTATATAGGTTTGTCTCTGTGTCCTCTATTCTGTACCATTGATCTACCAGTCTATTTTGGTGCCAATACCATGCTGTTTTTGTTACTATTGTTCTGTAGCATAGTATAGCATAGGTCTGGTATAGTGATGCCACCTGCTTCACTCTTCCTTCTAAGGATTGCTTTAACTATTCTGGGTCTCTTATTTTTTCAGATGAATTTCATGACTTCTTTTTATATTTCTATGAGGAATGTCATTGGGACTTTGATTGGAATTGCATTAAATCTGTATAGTGTTTTTGGTAGTATGGTCATTTGACAATATTAATTCTGCCTATCTAAGGACAAGGTAGATCTTTCCATCTTCTAAGATTTTCTTTAATTTCTCTCTTTAGTGTTCTATAGTTTTTGTTGTAGAGGTCTTTCGCCTCTTTCATTAAGTTGATTCCTAAGTTTTCTTTTTTCTTTTGAGGCTATTGTAAATGGAGTAGTTTTCCTCGTTTCCCTTTCAGAGGATTTGTTACTGATATACAGAAATGCCTTTGGTTTATGGGTGATCCTGCTACTTTTTTTTTCTAAATTCATTTACTAGTTCTAGAAGTTTTCTGGTAGATTTTTTGGGTCTTCTAGGTATAGAATCATATCTTCAGCAAATAGTGCTAATTTGAGTTCTTCTTTTCCTATCTGTAACCCTCTAATTTCTTTCATCTGTCTAATTGCTCTGGCCAGTGTTTCAAGAACTATGTTAAATAGAAGTGGTGAAAGAGGGCATCCCTGTCTTGTTCCAGTTTTTAGAGGGAATGCTCCTAATACAAGAAAAAGTAGGCCCAAATCTCCATCATGTGGGATTAGGCCCCGACTTCATTAATAAGACTCCTATAGCACAAGAATTAAAATCAAGAATCAATAAATGGGATGGAATCAAACTAAAAAGCTTCTTCTCAGCAAAAGAAACAATCAGGAGATGAATAGAGAGCCTACATTTTGGGAGCAAATTTTTATCCCTCACACATCAAATAGAGCACTAGTCTCTAGGGTATATAAAGAACTCAAAAAGTTAAACACAAAAACAAACAAACAAACAAACAAAAAACCCAAAAACACATACACACACACAAAAAAAAAAAAAAAAAACCAACCAACCAAACAAACAAAAAACCTGAATAACCCAATCAATACATGGGCCAAGGAATTAAACAGACACTTCTCAGAAGATGATATACAATTAATCAACAAATATATGAAAAAATCTCTAGCTATTAGAAAAATGCAAATTAAAACTACTCTAGGATTTAATCTCACTGCAGTCAGAATGACAGCTATTAAGAACACAAACAACAATAAGTGTTGGTGAGAATGTGGAGAAAAAGACACACTCATACATTGCTGGTGGGACTGCAAATTGGTGCAACCAATATGGAAAGCAATATGGAGATTCCTTGGAAAATTGGGAATGGGACCACCATTTGACCCAGCTATCCCACTCCTCGGTCTATACCCAAAAGACTTAAAAACAACATACTACAGGGACACAGCCACATCAATGTTTATAGCAGCCCAATTCACAATAGCTAAACTGTGGAACTAATTTAGATGCCCTTTAGTAGATGAATGGAAAAAGAAACTCTGGTATATATACACAATGGAATACTAGTCAGCATTAAAGGAGAATAAAATCATGGCATTTGAAGGTAAATGGATGTGGTTAGAGAAGATAACGCTAATTAAAGTTAGCTAATCCCCCCAAAACAAATGCCGAATGTTTTCTCTGATATTAGGAGGCTGATTCATAATGGGGTTGGTGGGGGGGAGCACGGAAGGATTAGACAAACTCTAGATAGAGCAAGGGGGATGGGGGGGCAAGGAAGGGGTGTAGGGGTAGGAATGAGATGGATATCATTACGCTAAGTACATGTAGGAAGACACGAATGGTGTGTCTCTGTGTACAACCAACTGAGATATGAAAAGTTGTGCTCTATATGTGTAATATGAATCGAAACGCATTCTGCTGTCATCCACAACAGATTACAATAAAAACAATAAAAAAATGGTCCAGGACCTATTATGTGCCAGGCACAAAACAGACACTCACTATTTAGTCTGAGGCTCCAGGTAATATCTCTTGCCCAGAGCCTAAGCTTAAACTTGTGATCGCCCAGTAACAATTGAGAAATGGGACTTTTACTCACGGGTATTTAAATAATAAAATGGCCACTACAGAGTTGGGAGCTTCCTTCTATGATCCTTTCTTCCCAAGTCTCATCCTATAGCATATTTATCAATTAATCAAGTATAGGTCTAATAACTGAGTATGTTTAATCATACATGGAAGAAATAGACATGGAGAATGAAGGAAGAAAAGAACTAGAGTGAGATATCTTCTAAGAGTCTAGAAGAGTAACAACCTCCAAATTGATTCGTGTTCCTTCTGTTTCTCTTCACTCCAGACAGAGGGGGTCTTTCTAAAACATAGTGCTGAGGGCTGGGGTTGTGGCTCAGAGGTAGAGCACTTGCCTTGCATGTGTGGGGCACTGGGTTAGATTGTCAGCACCACAGAAAAATAAATAAAGATATTGTATCCATCTACAACTAAAAAATTTTAAAACAAGCAAAAAAACCCACATAGCACTGATTTAAAAAATTTAATGGTTTTTATTATGCTTGTAGAGTTATGCAATCATCACCGCAATCAATTTTAGAACATTTTCCCATCCCCAAAAGAAACCCATACCCTTTAACTATTACCTCCCAATCTTCCCATCCACCTACCCAGCTCTAAGCAACCACCAAATGTTTTCTGTTTCTACAGAAAACCCTATTCTGAACATTTCATATAAAGGGAATCATATACTCTGTGGTCTTCCATGACTGGCTTCTTTCCAATTAGCATAGTGTTTTCAAAGGTCATACAGCTGTAGTACTCATTCCTTTTTATGGCTAAATAATATTCCACTGTACAATTATACCACATTTACCCATTCTTCAGTCAATGGACGTGTGTTTTTCCCCCTTACCTTTTGGCTAGTATGAATATTGCTGATATAACCATTAATTTATAATTTTATATGCCTTTTTCCCATTTCTCTTTGGTATATATCTAGAAGTGAAATTGCTAGGGCATGTAGTAACTCTATTTAAATTTCTGAGAAATTGCCACACTCTTTTCCAAAATGGCTGCACCACATATTTTTCCACCAGCTGTGTATGAGGATTTTTTAAAATTCTTTTTTAGTTGTAGATGGATACAATATCTTTATTTTATTTGTTTATTTTTTTATGTGGTGCTGAGAATTGAACCCAGTGCCTCATACATGCTAGGTGAGCACTCTACCACTGAGTCACAACCCCAGTCCCTGAGGATTCTAATTTTACATATTCATGTCAACACTTGTTATTATCTGTCTTTTTTTATTATAGTCAAACTAATGGGTATGAAGTGCTATTATGCTTCTGGTTTGCATTTCCCATGTGCCTAATGATGTTGAACATCTTTTCTTTTGCTTATTGGTCATATGTATGCCTTCTTTGGAGATATATCTATCTATTCAGATCCTTGGTCCACTTTTAATTTTTTTTTTTTTTTGCTAATGACTAGAATATTCCATATTCTTTTTTTTCTTGTTATTCTCTTAGATATACATGACAGTAGAATGTATTATACATACATGAAGCGTAACTTATTCTAATTAGGATCCCATTACCGTGGTTGGATGTGAAGTTTCATTGGTGTGTATTCAATACGAACATAGGAAAGTTATGTAGAATATTACATATTCTTGATGCAAGTCCCTTATCAGATATATGATTTGCAAATATTTTTTCCCATCTGTTTTGTCTTTTCACTGTTTTGATGGTAGCCTTTGAAGCACAACATTCTCTAATTCTGAAGAGGTTTAATTTGTCTATGATTTTTTCTTTCTTTGCTTGTGCTTCTGCTGTCGCATCTAAGAAACCATTGCCAAATCCAAGACCAGGAAGATGTGTTTTTATACTTTCAAGACCAGGAAGATGTGTTTTTATAGTTTCAGCTCTTACATTTAAATCTTTGATTCATTTCATGTTAGTTTTTTTCTATGGTATAAGTTAAAGTCCAACTTCATTCTTTTCATGTGGATATCCAATTGCCTCAGCAACATTTGTTTATTTTATTTTTTTTTTAATTTTATTTTTTTTATTTTTTATTTTTTTTATTGGTTGTTCACAACATTACAAAGCTCTTGACATATCATATTTCATACATTAGATTGAAGTGGGTTATGAACTCCCAATTTTACCCCAAATGCAGATTGCAGAATCACGTCGGTTACACATCCACAATTTTACATAATGCCCAATTAGTAATTGTTGTATTCTGCTACCTTTCCTATCCCCTACTATCCCCCCTCCCCTCCCCTCCCATCTTCTCTCTCTACCCTATCTACTGTAATTCATTTCTCTCCTTGTCTATTTTCCCACTCCCCTCAACAACATTTGTTTAAAATATTATTTACTCTATTGAATTGTTTTGGTGCCCTTGTCAAAAAGCAACTAAACATAAATTTGAGGGCTTATTTCTAGATTCTTAATTTTATTTCATTGATCTGTGTGCCAGCACCAAACCATCCCAACTGCTTATGGCTTTGCAGTACAATTTAAAATTGGAAAAGGCGAATCTTCCAGTATTGTTCAAGATTGTTTGGCTATTCTGTGTCTTTTGACTTTTCGTATGAATTTTTGAGTCAGCTTTTCATTTCTATAAAGAATTAAGTTGGAATCCTATTAAGGAATCTGTTGGTTAATTTGGGGAATATTATCATCTTCTTTTTTTTTTTTTTTTGCTACCGTGCAACAAAACTTTATTAACATTTTGGACAGGTTCAGCTATTACTGAAACTGGTAATTTCTAAACTTATATTGGAGCAAATGGCTATGTGCAGCATATGACGATCACTGTGCACCACGAATGCAGACAGAAGAATTAACAGCCACCCCTCAGACGTAGAACCTGGTGCAGGGTGGACTCTTTCTGGATGTTGTAGTCAGAAAGAGTATGGCCATCTTCCAGCTGCTCGCCTGCAAAGAGGAGCCTCTGCAGGTCAGGGGGGATGCCTTCTTTATCCTGGATCCTGGCCTTCACATTCTCAATGGTGTCACTGGGCTCCACCTCCAGGGTGATGGTCTTGCCAGTCAGGGTCTTCACAAAGCTCTGCATTTTGTCCAGGTCCAAAACTCTTCAGGCCAGTACCTGTGATCAAACGTGAAGAGGCTGCCAACCACCAGTCACCGGGATCCAGCTGTAAAGCAACACACCATCACTCCACAAAGCCACTTGGTACTGAACTTTATCATCTTAACAATATTAAGTTTTTCTGTGAACATGCGATGTCTTTCCATTTCCTAGATCTTTTTCAACTTTTTTTTAGAAAATTGTAATTTTCAGAGTAAAAGTTTTTCACTTCCCTTGTTAAATGTATTCCTAAATATTTAATTCTTTTTAATGCTGTTGCAAGTGGAACTTCTTACTTAATGTCATATTTAGATTATTCATTGAAAGCATACAGAACTACAGTTGTTTTTGCATATTAACTTTTTATCCTTTAACCTTGTTAAACTCACTTATTAGTTCCAATAGTTGTGTAGAAGGTATTCCTTTGAATTTTTGGTATAAAAGATTATGTCATCTGCAAACAATGATAGTTTTACTTCTTCCTTTACAATTGGAATGCCTTCTATTTATTTTTCTTGCCTAATTGCCCTGGCTAGAACCTCCACACAATGTGGAATAGAATCAGTGAAAACTGACTTCTTCCTCTTTTTTTATGATCTTAGGAAGATCATCTTTTACCATTAAGTCTAATATTAGCCATGGATTTCTCTACATGGACTTTATCATGTTCAGCAAGTTCTCATTCTTCCTAGTTTGGTGGGGGTTTTTTATCATGAAATTTTCAAAAGATTTTTCTTCACCTTTTTGAGATCATTTTTTTTTAATATTTATTTTTTGTTTGTATGTGGTGCTGAGGACCGAACCTGGGCCACAAGCATGCCAGGCGAGCGTGCTACCGCTTGAGCCACATCCCCAGCCCCTCTTTTTGAGATCATTATGTGGTTATATTTTTATTCATTCATATGGTAACATTACTTGATTTTAAAATGTTAAGCCAAACTTGCATTCCTAGAATAAATCTCACTTGATCATGAAATATAATTCTTTAGTTCTTTTATATGATGCTAGATTTGGTTTGCTAATTCTCCATTGAAGATTTTGTACCTGTTGATAAAGAGGTATTATTCTTTGCCTGCGATGTCTTTGTCTTGCTTTGGTATCTGGGTAATACTGGCCTCACATGATATTTGAAGCGCTCCCTTGCCTTTTGATTTTGGGAAGCATTCATGAAAAATTGGTATTAACAATTCTGAAATATTTGGTAGAATTTGCTCAGTGAAGCCTGCCCTGACTTTTTCACATGCCTGTTCAGAATTCTTCAGGGATTTCTGCGTTAGTCAGCTTTACATTGCTATGACCAAAATACCTGACAAGAACAACTTCTAGGAGGAAAAGTTGATTTGGGGCTCACAGTTTCAAAGGTTCAGTCCATGACTGGCCAACTCCATTGCTCTGGGCCCAAGGTGAAGTGGAACATCATGGCGGAAGGGATGGCAGAGGAAAGATGTCCAGCTTGTGACAGCTGGGCAGCACCAGAAAGAGACAGGAAGAGAGAGGAAGAGGCCGTAAACAGAGTGTAGGCCATGCCCCTAGTCACCTACTTCCTCCAGTCATACTCCAGCTACCTACAGTTACCTCTCAGTAGTCCCATCAAATTATCCATCAAATGGATCAATCCAATGATGAGGTCCTGGCTCCCAAAATCTAATCACTCTGCCTCTGAACATTCCTGCACTGCCAAACGCAAGAGCTCTTCAGGGGACATTAAAGACCTAAACCATAACAATTACCAATTACCTAATGAATTAGATACAACATCCCATACTGTGCATTTATAATAGTATCTCCTACTGTCCCCAAGTTACAACCACTAACCCGTCTGCCACTACTGATAGGCAACTTGTCCACAGGCTATATCCTGTACTTTTCCTCGGGATATGCTTCTCCTGTCTTTGTGTATGAGACTGCTCTCTCTCCCTTAAAACATCTCAAGTCTACCTATATCTCAAAACCCTTTCTTGATACTTCTGTTGAATTAGTTTAGGTTTCCTTTCAGTATTCTTAGCAATTTCATTTAATAGTCATTTTTTTTTAAAAAAAAAAAAACTTTCTATTGTCCTCCATAGCATAGGATTTATCGAAAATCCTTCATAATTGGCTTCTGTAATTAACTGATTTTGAAAAGCACCTTAATGGGAAAAGCCACATTCCAGTTAAATTGGAACCAGTTAGTTACTTTAGCCATGACACATAAGTATCAAATGCTATATGGAATCCACTGTGAATAGAATTTCTCTGTGAGCTCTTTTTCCAATGTCAGAATAATTAAAAAGGATTTTGCTTGAGGACCTCATTATGAATGACTTCTCTGTGTTTCTCCATATTTCTGAGGGAAATTTGTCTTCAAAAAAATTGATTCAGTACTGGGAGAGGTTCTGCATGTCTTTTTGCTGACTTTCCAAGTCTCAAAATAATGATCTTCACAGTGGGGAATAACAACAGAGCTAATAGCAGGGCTACAATGGCAATAGTTTTCTAAACTCAATTTCTTCTTCTAATATTTAAAATAAAGTTTTTTGGCATTTTAAAGATGATACATAATTTTCTAAGAAACCATACTAAGCAAGCAAACTTTGTAAACATAACATCTTAAATGTGTATAACACGGATTTTCAAATGTATGTGAAGATTACATTTTCTTAATATAGCTTTGAAATGTTTATGAGGAAATGAGAATTATATGGAACACGCTCAAAACCTTTTTATGTTTTGCCATATTTTGAGGGGCTTATGACATGAGTGGGTTAGATTTTGCAACAAAGTATGCACTGCACTGACATAGCTCATGCAAATCTCATTCCTAAATTTCATTAAGACAAAACCTTTACTTTAGTGAATGATGAGTCGAGAAGGAAACCAAGATACAGTTATAACAGACACATGCCACCGATCTATACTATCATGTAAATATTGTGACTAGAGCCATAACTTTAGCTGACTTCAACAATATCGCCAGCTTTGCTCCAACATTAGCCATGTTGGTATTGATTCCACTATTACTATGATAGAAAAAATAACAACATCCACTTATTGACACTTACTGTGTACTTGAGACAACACTGGGCACTTATCACCTAGCTCACAACCAACCAGCAAGGACACTATTTATATTAGCAAGGTGTATCAGTTGGCTTGTTATGCTCTGACACCCCAATCCCTGCAAAAACAAAGAACAAACAACAACAACAACAACAAAAACCTGACATGAACAACGTAAGGGTGGAAAGATTTATCTTGGCTTATGGTTTCAGTTCATGGTTGGCTGACTCCATTGCTTTGGGGCTGAGGTGAGGCAATATTTTGGTGGAAGGGTGAAGTCGAAAGCTGCTCAGCCAGGAAGCAGCCAGGAAGCAGAGAGGGGTGGGGGAAGGGGCCAGAGACAAGAGAGAGTTCCCACGGTCATAGTCCCAAAGACCTACTCCTTCAACTAGACAGCACCTCCGCAACCCCACCACCTCCCAGTAGTCCATTCAGCCACCAATGGGTTAATCCACTGATGAGGTCAGAGCCCTCCTGTCCCAATCACTTCCCAGAAGCCCCTCAAGGGAACATTGCAATATTGGGGACCCAGTGTTCAGTGCATGAGTCTTTGGGGAGACATTTCATATCCAAACCACAAGACTAGAATTCAGTTCAATTGTGGGCCACAGAAGCCTAAAAAACCCTGACATCTTAACAAGAGAGAATTTTATTATCGTCCATAAAAGTCTGGAGGTAGGCATCCTAGGGCTAGTTCTCCTCCACAAAATCCTTAGGGACTCAAGCCTTTTCCCTTGTAATTTGGCCACTAGCTGCGGTGTCAAAAGAAAAGAAAGGAATAAGATAAAGAAAGTCTTAGCTCTAGCTGTTTAAGAGGCTGAGGTAGGAGGATCGCTTAAGCCCAGGGAGTTCAAGTCCAGCTCGTCTCTTAAATAAATGTTGTTTTTTTTTTTTTTTTTAAAGAAAGCAAAGGAGATGTATTCATTTTTTTTTAAAGGAAGTTTTCTACTGTATGATAGTTCACTTAGACTTTATGGGAAAGAACTTAGTCCCATAAACACATTTAGGTGGCTGGCCATGTACCTAACTAAAAAATTGGAGCTCTAAAACATGGAGCAAGGATGACAATAAAACACTGGGATAATTAGATTTCTTCTCTACCACAATATTATCAACTCTGTTTTATAAATAAGGAATCTGAGCCTTAGAACTATTAACTTCCCTAAAGTTACCTGGTTGATAAATGAGAAGAGGATTTAAAACCACATCTGTCTATCTGAAATGACAATGTTCTGGGGTAGGAGCAAAGAGGGTGGGAGTAATCACAATTTCTTTTAAAAATGTGTCCTTAAAAATTGCCTCAGTTAGTTTATTGCCATGTAACAAACCATGCCCAACTTGAACAATAATTTATTTAGCCCATCAGATCCTTCATGCATGGCTGATCTTTGCCTGGAGATACACCAGAGGCTGACTGACCTATGACCTCGACTGGGACAATTTGATATTGCTACATATGACCTCTTATCCTCCATCAGACTACCCTTGGGTGTTCTTGTGTCATAGCACAGGTCCAAGAAAGAGAAGAAAAACATAGATGCCTTCTGGAGGCATAGTTTTATAGTTGGCTCGATGTCTTGGTCAAAGTACATTAAAAGGCCAAACTAGACTCTGGGGTGAGGAAACAGACTTTATCTCTCTCTCTTTCTCTCTCTCAGTACTGGGGATCAGACACAGGAGTACTTAACCACTGAGCCACATCATTAGCCCTTCTTATTTTTTTATGTTGAGACAGAGTCTGACTAAATTGCTTAGGGTCTCTCTAAGTTGCTGAAGCTGGCTTTGAACTTGCAATTCTCCCGCCTCAGCCTCCCAAGTCACTGGGATTATAGGTGTGCACCACTGAACCTGGCCAGACTCCATTTCTTGATGAACTGCAAAGTCACCTTGCAAAGATTCATGGGTACAGAGAAACCACTAATTGAGGCATTGAGTACCATGAATCTACCACATTGCTAATAAAAGTTATGATTAGAATTGAAAATGGTAAAGATGAGCTTCAATAAAAGGCTTGAACATACTGTCGTTTTTTAGCCTGCAGTTATGTTCTTCATAGAGAAATCTGTGCTCTACAATAGTTCTGTTCAGCAGTCGTAGACACACGCGTAAATACAGAAAAAGGTCCTTGAGTCTTGCAATATTTTCTTCTGTTAGAAACCAGGATTAAGTCTAAGAAGGGATAGAAGGAGTCTTTGGATAAAGATTTTTCATTGTTCTTTGAAACTGTACTTGTCCTAGGTTGCACTTTTCTTTAAAATGTGTCGTTAAATCTTGACAAAAGGCTGGGGATATAGCTCAGTTGGTAGAGTGCTTACCTTGCATGCACAAGGCCCTGGGTTCAATTCCCAGCACCACTTAAATAAATAAATAAATAAATCTTGATTAAAAAGTGTGTATGTATCTTTGGGTTCTTGAGAAAGAGACTGAAAAAGGAATACAATTTTACATTCTTCATGATTGGTATAGTTTTTTCCTTCACTCACTTAACAAAATGTGCCACGATGCTCCGCCCTGAGACACAGTGAGGAACAAACCGGCTCCTTCTCTCAAGGAGTCTGCTGCTCTGGGTTAGGAACTGGCTTGTGGATTAAACAGTCATACGGATAAATGCATCATGACAAAAGTGGTATAAAAAATCGTGGGATAAGGTGCTCTGATGTTGTTCCTCTCTTAGAAAAAGATGTTCAAGTCAAAATCTGTAGGGCCAGTGGGACCTGAGAGAGGGCAGAGGAGAGAGAGCCTTCCAGGCAGAGAACCCGAAAGGTCCCAAAGTGGTGGGAAGCCCAGCAGTTATGAAGGGCTGAAAGAAAGCCACTGGAGCTGGACACAGAGGGTGAGAGGACGTGGGTTATGAGATGAGACCAAGGGGCTAAAAGCCATTAGATTACATGAGGGCCCTAGGCCTTGAGAGACTCAGTTTTATCCTCAGCACAAAGAGCAGCCATACGAAGTGACATCAGTAGATCTGAGTTTCGAGGGTCCCTTTGGGGTTAGGTCCAAGATGGGATAGGTAAAGGCCAAGGTAGGAGGCTATTTCAGCTCTGATAACTTGAACGCGGATGGTGACAAAGAGGGGGGAAAAGCTGAATTACTCAGGAGATTTTGGTGATTGATAGGCTTATGTACTGTGTTGCCCTGGGAAGTAAAGAAAAAAAATATGTTATATCTAACCTCCCACCCTTCCCAGCAGCCACACCAGCGTGGTCTCGCTCTTGGTACACTTTGGACTTGATGATGGGGCCTGTTTCAGCCAATAGCATAAACAATGATGTCAGCCTGCCATCCCAGGTCTAGGATTTAAGAGACTTTGTCTGTTTCTATTTTTGCTTTTGAGGTTCAGCCATTATCCTGAATGGAACACCCCCAGACTGGCCTGTTAATCTGAGAAGGATGAGAGACATATGGAGTAGATCTATCCTGCAGACATCCAACAAGAAGTAGAGCTAGCTAGGCTACTGGAACCTAAAACACATTTACCTAACTAAACCCAACCTGTATGAGTCAAAATTCAATTAACTTCTAGATACACGAGTGATAAGAAAATGAATATTGTTTTAAATATTGAAATCTGAAATGATTTGTTACACAGCAATAACTGATAGATACAAGAAGAGTTAAAAATTGCTCTTAGGGGCTGGGATGTGGCTCAGTGGTAGAGTGTCTGCCTGGCATGTACAATACCCTGCAAATTTGATTCCCAGCAAAACACACACACACACACACACACACACACACACACACACACACACACACACACACAATTGCTCTTGGCCTTTGAGCCTGCAAAATTGAGTGGATGGTGATATCACTCACTTCAGCTAATCCATTTCTGATCTCTAAATGCCTTTCTTTGCTGGGCATAATTTTCCCAGTCCTTTTCCTGCCACATCTATTATTACTGCCACTTAGTCCCTAGAGTCAAAGGTAAGTAGTCAGCAAAGTAGGAGGAAGGACACAAGGTGGGTGCTGTGGACTTCTGAACTGTGTCCTTTTAGAATTCATATGTTGAAATTCCAACCCCCCTGGGCTGGAGTTGTGGCTCAGTGGTAGAGTGCTTGCCTAGCACAGGTGAGGCACTGAGTTCGATCCTCAGCACCACATAAAAAGTAAATAATAAATTTAATAAATAAAGGTTAAGTTCTTTTAAAAAAGAAAAAGAAGAAAGAAAAAAAAATTCCATCCCTCACTGTGACTTAGAATGGGGCTCAGATCCGAATGGATTAGTGTCCCAATAAAAGGAGGAAGAAACACAACAGAGAGTCTCCCTTTCTCTCCTTGTGGGAGGTGCACAAAGGAGAGGTCAGGTGAGCACACAGTGTAGGTGGCTGCCTATAAGCCAATAAAAATGGCTTCAGAATGAAATCTACCTCACCTCGGTCTTGGGCTTTGCAGCCTCCAGAACTGTAAGAAATACATTTCTGTTGTAAAATGTTTACAGTTGGCTTAAAAGCCATCTGGTGGGGGATGACAAAAGACAGCTCTGTCAGGGAAAAGCCATAGGTTGGTAGCATGTGAGCGTCTTTTAGAATGACAACCTTCAGACAAGTCAGATGCTATTCTGCTCTCATTGGCCTAGTCAAAGTTCACAAAGTGAGGATCAACCTTTTCTAAAGAGTCTGTATTTTAGCATAATACACAATCTTGAAAAAAATTCAAGTTCATAGTAATGTGAGGGGAAAGCACAAACATCGACTACTGTTGAACCCACATATTTCACTGTTCCAATTATGAGGGAGACATTCCTGGGTCAGGACCTCCATCCTTATCCAAAGTCCAGCTTATTTTTTAAAAGAATGAAAAATGTTGAGGTCTCAGGATGCTTTTTCTTTTTCTTTTTCTTTTCTTTTTTTCCCCTGCCAACCCAACTCAGTTCCTTTTAAAAGCTGATTTGCAAAAAGATTCCCAAGATCTCATTATCTGGATTTTGTTTTCCTTCTTCATTGCTAAGGATATGCACTGGGATGGGTATAGAGATAATTCAAGTGAGAGAGAAGAATTTCTTCATCTCTTTTGTGTGTGTGTGTCCAAACGGAGGGCTTGCCTAAAACCATGAAACGGCACACATCAAATCTTACCTGCTGCCTTTTAAAATGAAACCTACTTTCATAACATGGCATAGAATGTTCTCCCCCTCCTTCCTCTCTCTCTCTTCTTTTATTTTTAAAAAAAAATTTTTAAATTTTTAGATGGCACAGCATATTCTTAACATTCTTGCTCCTTACCACCTAAGAATTTCATACCAGTAACTACTGGAAAGTTTGTGTCAAGCTTAAAGAAGGTCTTTGATGAAGTTCTGACTGATTAAATTCCATTTGCACTGTGTGTGTGTGTGTGTGTGTGTGTGTATGTGTGTGTGTACGTGTCACAGACAGAAGACACAGAAAAATACAGAAAGCAGTTGTAGTGACTTATTTCTAGGGCTGAACTGTTGACTGGTTTAATTTTCACTTAACAGTTCTTTGAGACATTTGGCTCCTTTGGCCCCTTAGAATGTGGTCTTTTATAACTTCCTCCCTTTTCCCTGAATGATTTCTGTCCATCATGGGGGAAGGCAGAATTATTCCTAATGGGTTTTTCGATTTGTTCTTCAGACTCCCGGTTTTTAGTAAGCACACAAAAAAACTATTCATGCACATGGCTACCTTACACTAAATGTTCTTTGTTAAGTTAAATTCTACGGGCCGGGCAGCATAAACATTCAAGAAAAAAAAAATCATTGTACAACTGTTCTAAGAATCTGGCGCCAAACATTTCGGTGAGGTTTGTTTAAATAAGAAATGCAGTCAAAGAGGGACGTTTATTCATGGCAATCATGGCCTTGGCCACAGAGGACACATATTTGAGTCTTGGTGGTGGCAGAAGTATGAAGGAGCCTGTCAATGGACCTTCCCTCCGGGGGACGCTCCTACGTGAAGTTTTCTTCACTTTGGAACTTCTTCATATTTTAGGTTTTTTTAAGGATAGTTTTAGCTTTTTCAGACTTTGCGCATGTCAGCACTTGAGCAGAAGGTTGGGAGAAAAGCAGCTGGAAGTGAAAATAATTTGCTTTCGGAACTCAGGCAATTTTCATGTTTTTATATATTAGTCAAAATAAATTTAATAAGAAGAATAATTTTTAAAAGAACTCAGGCAGAGCTTCTGTGAAATCATGCTCTTTGGTGATCTTCCATCGAGTGGATTCTTTTCTTTTTTCTTTAAATTTTCATATTATAGTGGCAAAATTTTTTCCATTCTCTTTTTTTAATTTAAATTTATTTTGATTGATTAATTAATTTTATAGCAGAATGCATTTTGACATATAGTACACAAAACTTCTCATTCCTCTGGCTGTACATGGTTCAGCATCATCAAATGGATTCTTCTTTTCTAGCCATGGCACTCTGTGGCTTTGTCCTCTGAAATGTCTGGATCTGAGGATCGTACTGCACAGAGTTGGGGGGGACAGTCTTTTTTTCTGGGCTGCACCCCCATGGTTTCTGTCCATCATCCTTTTCCTCAACCCAATTGCCCTTTCCCTGACTCTTTCTCCTGCTCAGACCTCTGTGACTCTAACCTTGCTACCAGTTAGGACCCAGGTATTCATTTCATCTTGGGATTTAATATTATGCTTCATATTCTTTACCAAAGCATTCATAGACTCAGAAGATGTTGAGAGCTGACTGAGTTATTTATTCATTCCTTTCTTCATTCATTCATGTGTTCTTCACCTATTTGTGTTTTGTCCTGAGGACCACAAGCAGCTGCCTTTCTAGCTGTGGGGACAGACATTCAGAGATGCAATTAAAACCACTGAAATAAATTCAACAATGGAAGTGCGAGCGGAGTACAGTTGAAGCATAGAGGAAGTCGTTTGTCGGTCTGGGGAGGAGATGCTGGCCATGGCGGGTCACATTGAGAAAGTAGGCATAGGAACAATGTTTCCATCCGAGGGAACACTTGCAAACAGTGGAAGAAGCTGAGGGGCAACTGGAGGCTGAGAATGGTCACAGGGTATACCGTGAGCAGGGAAGCCACTGCTGATGGCTGGAAACGCTGCGACAACATTGAAAAGAACCTTGATTGACACACAAGGAAATTTGGATTTTAAACTGGAGACAAAGGAAAATTATTGAAGATCTTTTTTTTTGTTAGCAAAAGGACTCTGGATCTAAGGGTTACAGATGGGGTGGGAGAAGCAATCGATGAGATTCAAATCAGGGAAAAGAGAGAGAGAGACTAACACGAGTCCAGGCAACAGATGAAGGCCTGAGCCGGGAGAGACTCTGGGCATAAAGGCAGAGATGTCCAGGACTCAGAGACTAAGTGGGGGGTGGGGGGGCGGAGGAGAGGCTTTAAACGCATGAATGGTGTGACTCTGCTTCATGTACAACCAGAGAAGTGCAAAATCCTGCTCCATTTGTGTACAATGACTCAAAAAACTTTCTACTGCCATGTATAACTGATTAGAATGAATAAAAAAAAAATATCAGGTTTCTCTGGCTTCCTTGATTTAGATTTCCTTGATTGGAAATTGGGTTATTAATAGAGTAGGTTAGGAGTGAATGCCATGATAAGTTTTGTGCTCCTCAGGTTTAAATCCATGATAGAGAAGTCTGAGAGGAGAAGGTCCAGGACAGAGTTGTGGGATACTCCGTATGGAAGGACGTCATTGGCAGTTATCTTGCTAGCTGTGACTCAGTCATTTAAAATTCTGTGTTACACCTAAGAGTGCAACTAGAACTGACAACCACAGATCAAGTCCCCACACTGCTCCACCACAGATGGCACCTGAGTTCCAACAGGGTGGAATGATTTTTCCAAGTTTACTGAGGAGGTGAGTGAGGCTCAGGCTCCCAAGACATTTCTTTCTTCTCTTGAACACTTACTTCTCCACCAGATTTGTCTTCGCTATATTTATTTGTTTGTTTGTTTATTTATTTATTTATGTGCTTGGGATTGAATCCAGGGCCTCATACATGCTAAGCACACACACTCCACCCCTGAGCTCCTCCCCTAATTCCATTTGCCTAGATTTTAAAGCCACCAACGGAGATCTTCACTTCCCCCTTGGGTTTGCAACAGGCCATCAGTTATTCTAGTAATTCTGGCTGAGTGGTGGCGTGATGGATTGAGAGAGACGTGTCTCGCAAGTTGTTGACCCTGGTTTCCCAACAGTTCTGTCTCATCAGTAGAGCGAAAATGTATTTTCCCTGGCTCGGCCTTTATCATCCTGCCTAGCAGCTTTTTTTTTTTTTTTTTTTTTTTTTTTTTGCAGAATCTAGTCTTTGGCCTAATGTCTTCATATAGAATCTGGACCATGGAATGGAAAAGTGCCCATATTTTTTTTATAAGAGATGCTGTGTGGGAGAAAAACAGATGCAGGTATCTTCAAGTCGACTTCAAGAATTTGGGGGTGATGCAGAAATGAAAGATAAGATCATTGTGTTTAGGAAAATTTGAACCTCACTGGTTGTGAGAGATCCTACCAGTGAATACCAAGATTCTCTCTCTTTCAAGCACACAGACCTCTTGGAATTAATCACTTTAATGACATTAGTGACTTGCTTTAACCAATGAAATGTTAGCATAGCAATGTGGAATAAATATGTGAAACCTCTCCAATCTTCATGCTTTCTTTCTCTGCCCCAGAAAACCTGAAGCCCTGTCTTGAGATGATGATGCTCATAGTAGAACTTCTGCCAGCCTGGGTCATGGAGCAAGCATGACTAGCAGAGCCCTTCTGCTGCCCAGGTGGACAGTGTAGTGTGAACACAACTCAGCATCAAACCCCTAAACTGTTGCTTTAAGCCACTGAGACTTGAGGATGATTCATTTACTGCAGCATAATTTAGCTTCATCTGAATAATGCACAGGTCAATAAGAAAAATGCACAGGAAGCTGGCAGCCAAGAACATAACCCGTGAGGTGTTGTGAAAGGGGATGGTCTTGGAGGCCTGGAGTCATAGAAGGCAATGCTGGTCCACTGGAATAACAGGACATAGACTCGGGAGAGTTCAGTAGAAAGTTTTAGTAGGAAAATTCATGGTCATGCACTTGGAGTTGAAAAGCGAACATGTTCAAAGGCATGGTGCCAAGCACTCAAAGGCAGTTGGCTGGAAAATTGAAAGTATAGCTTTAGTTGATAGCCAGTTGACCGGGAGGAATTGTCACAACCCTGCAGTTCCGTTGATTGAAAAAAATGCAAGCAGAGAACTGTGGCAAATGAAAAGCATGTCTGTATCATGAGGTAATTGTCACATTGCTCTCTGCACTGACCAGAGCAGCTCTGCAGCAGGGAGCTGGGGTTGCTCCAGGCTCCATAGTTCAATGAGAATTGAGAGAATGTGGAGCAAGTTCAGAGCGGAAAGCGAAATCGTCATTCAGTGATCAGCAAACAAGGGCTAAAGGAGCTGGGATTATAAATACGCTACAGCTTAGAGAGCAGACACTTAAGTCAGGATGACTTAAGAAACGTCAGCATTGGACTTAAACTTCAGAAGAGCCACTGTGTGGAGAATGATGGCTGTTTTTTCTCTGTTGCCAAGGACACAAAAAGAATGGGCTTATTAAAATTAAACAGATGGAAGAATTTCCTGCCCCCTAGGGTTGTTCGACACCAGATAGGATAGGATATTTCTCTCTGAAGTTTTACCAAAAAAAAAAAAAAAAGTGTTCTTTTGAATGTAATGGATTTCCCTGGTCCCTTCTGATGCTCAGGGATGGAAGGTCCTCGGTCTCTTCTGCTATGACCTGGGTAGATGGATAATGCCCAGTTTGGGACCCTCTCTGTGGGCCTGCTAACCTAATGTGCCCTGCACACCTTCTAGCAGGCTACCGGAAGCTACGTCCTTTCCTTCTTCCCAAGGAAGTACATCCTAAAACCAGTTAAGAGCCATGTGATGATAATCAGGAAAATCTCAACTCCTCTTAAAAAAAAGGGGGGGGAAAGAAAGGAAATAGTTTTGAAAATGTCAGTCTTTCAACTATAGTTTGTAAAAATAATGTGTGATATGATCATTCAACATGTAACAAATATTTATTAAGTGAGGCGTGTGTATGTGTGTGAGTGTGTGTTGATGTGTGTATCTACAGCTAGATCAGTGTGCATTTACAATTCCCCGTGATAAATGCTATTGTATGGGAAATGTGACATGCTATGAGGCCGTGGAGAAGGGCAGATTAGCTAGTACTTGGAAAGCATGTCCAAGCTGAGATGCATAGGATGAATACAAGAGAATCAGCCAATAGAAGAGGTGGGAGAACAAGGCAGGGGAGCTGTGTGCGTGCACGTGAAGGCTCGGGGCTGGAAGTACACAGAGGAATTGAGAAATGGAAAGATACCTGAATGTAGTACTGGGGCAGAATGGGAGCGGGTGATAGTAGGAAAGAACGCTGGCATGCAGGAGTCCAGAACTCTTGGGGTCACATCAGTCATGTTAATAAGCTCTTGGATTTCATCCCAGAATATACTGGGACCATGGAACTATTTTCTGGAGTGAAAGGATGTTATCAGGTTTATGTTTCAGAAAGAGGGAACTTGGCATTGAGGGACTTTGGCATTAATCTAGTCTGAATTTGAATCTATGGTCCAAATTAGTTTTAAGATTTTTTTTTTTGGTACTGGGGATTAAACCCAAGGGTGCTTAACCACTGAGCCACATCCCCAGCCCTTTTACATATTTTATTTAGAAGCAGGGTCTTGCTGAATTGCTTATGGTCTCACTAAATTGCTGAAGCTGGCTTTGAACTGGCGATCCTCCTGCCTCACTCTCCTGAGCTGCTGGGATTACAGGTATGTGCCAAAATGCCCGGCTAGTTTTAAGATCTGACAAATTAAGTAATCTTACTTTCTTTATGTGTAAGAGAGAGACAATTATGTCTGTATGGAAAGGTTGCTATGAGGATAGATTTATACATTGTATGGAAAGTGTCTGCAAAGTGTCTGATAGCCTGGAATAGGTGCTCAACAAACATCCGTTCCTTCTCTACAAATTCCTAGTAAATTAGCAAATGGTAAATGCAATTGACATGATACAGAATCAAATACATTTTTTTTCATTTTAGAGTGATTATTAAATGGTAGTTTCTACAATCCTCTTAAAACTATAGAGACCAGACTAGATTTTCCTACGGTCCTTTAATCATCTTTGTGGTTCTTTGCAAAACTCTCTCCAATTTTTCAAAATTCCACTTCAATTGTGGCGACCACAGCTAGATTAGTCACCGTAGAGAACTCATTATAATTAGATCAACACTGTGCAGTCACTTGGGCGGCTGGCTCAGCCATGTAAACCCAGTCAGCCGGTCCCCATCGACAAATAGGTTGTGTTCCAGGAGTTCATTAGTAAGTTGGTTGTTTGGAACACAGAAAGCCTTTCCCCATAGAAACAGAATTATAGATGGTGGCTTGTTTCCCAGGCCAGTGCACAAAAATCTATTTAATGCACATGCAGCTGAATCAGGGCCTGGCAATGATAGTTCCTCAAGCCCTTGACTTGCCCAGGCCCCAGTGGAATATCCAATCCCTCGGAACTCCTAGAATCTTCAAACCTCAGGCAGCCAGCCCTGGGCCCCTCAGGCAGCCAATCCTGGGGCCCCGGGAGGGAAGTGAGAACTAGACTGTCAGTTTTAGAGTGAGAAACATTTGCAGCAGGATTATGAAGGGCACTTGTTTGAAATGCGCTTGATCTGCAGTTGTGCTTGTTATTATATAAGCAAGTAATTAAGAACTATCTTAAGATAAACACATCCACTATTATTATGGGTACTTCACCTAAAACTACATAAATTGTCTTTGAGCCTCACAAAACTCCTTTTAGAAATATCTTCTTCCCAGTCCTCCCGTTTTTAAGGAAACTGAGCTTGGCGCAGGAGCAGGCAGGTAGAAGGTGGAGGACTGGTGTGGTAGTCTTGGTTTTCAGGCTTGCAAAGCTAAATCTTTTTTTTTTTTTTTTTTTTTTTTTTTTACTGCGCAACACCGCCCCCCAGTGGAATGTGCTTTACACATACCCTAGCATCACTAAACCAACCAAGTATATTCTCAGAGGAAAGTAACAAGTTCTTCATTCATCTGTCCAACAAAGAATCTTTGAGTGCTTCCAGTGAGTTAGGCCTGGGGAACACAGAATCAAATTAGACTCGGTGTTCTCCCAGAGTGGCTGGGAAATAGAACAAGTAAGTCAACGATTGAAATCAACAAGACAAGAAAATGATATAAAAAAGAGATTACACAGAAACCAAGAAGATACAGATTTGTGAGACTAGGGTGGTAGAAAACAAGGAAGTTTCCTGGGGGAGGTGAGCTAAGCTGATTTTTTTTTTTTTGGTGGTATTGGGGATCAAACCCAGGGGTTCTCTACAATTGAGCTATATCCCTGCCCCTTTATTTTGAGATGGAATCTTGCTAAGCTGCCCAAGCTGGGCTCAAACTTATGATCCTCCTGCCTCAACCTCCCAAGTCTGGGATTACAGGCATGTACCACTGTGCTCAGCCTGAGCTGAGTTTTGAAGGATGAGTTAGGGTTAGATGTAAAGCTACAATGACAACAGGTCAAAGAGCATCCTGTGCAGAAGGAACAGTAATATTTAAATGCATGGGAACATGAAACACCAAAAAAAAATATAAATAAATAAATAAAAAATGTCAAGCATTTCTTTAGCTCCTCTGCTTTGGTGATAAGTCAGCCTCATGCAAAACAGAGTTGCCAAGCTGACCTTGTGAGATGGGCAAGTGAAAATTATATTTCAGTATAGCTTTAATATGCCTTTCCTTGATAGTGACATTTTTTATATTCTTAATATATTTAAAGTATATATCCACTTTTTTCTTTTTTTGCACTGGTGGGGATTGAACCCAGCACCTTATGCTTGCTAAACACTGAACTCTACCAGTGACCTACATCCCTAGCTTATATCTTTTGATTTTTAAAAAAACATCTTCTAAAGACTTTCTCCAGAGGCTAGGGTTGTGGCTCAGTGGTAGAGTGTTTGCCTAACTCGTACAAGGTGCTGGGTTCAATCTTTAGCACCACATAATTAATAAATAAATAAATAAGTAAATAAATAAAGGTATTGTGTCCAACTACAACTAAAAAAAATAGTAAAAAGACTTTCCCAAGTTCTATGATTATTAAGAAAAAATGAGGTTCTAATTTACCTTTAAATCCTTGCTCCACCCAACATGTATTTCAGGCTACCGCATCCTAAGGAGGCATTTCTCAGCCTGTCTGCAGCATTTGCTCCTCATGGCTAGGAGAACAGGGAGACAGATTTGCTGGAACCCAGGCAGAGATGGGGTTTCTCAAACAGTGAAAGGAGTCTGAAATTGCTGAGGCCACTGCCTGGGCTCCAGCTAACAGCAAAAGGCCCATCGCACTGATCGGATGCAGCAGATAGCAAGGATAGAACCCAGGGGAATGCTCTGGTGTGACCTGTTTGTCCTCTCTGTGTTGAATGGAGACTAGGAGCCACCAGCAGACCTGGTGTTGAGCCAGAAGGTCTTGGGAGCCCTGATGCAGGTTACAGCACAACTTCCACAGGGGAGTGAGCTCAGGAAGAAATAACAAGGCAACACACACAATCCTTACAACAAGATGAAAGAAACACAAACAAAACAAAGCACAGGCTGCAAAGCGCATGAGGAAAACCAAAGGGGCGAGATGATTGAGCTGCTAATAAATCACCAACTCAACCACGGGCAGCCTCCGCACCCACGTCTATGGGGACTCATCACATTCACTACTCTGCAGAGCCCCCAGATGCCCGTTACCTCTTCTGTCCATCCTCCTTGTCCCAGATCTCACCACACTCCCCCATTCTCCTCCACCCCTGAAACCTTCATGTTCAGCCCTTGGACACTAGGAAAATTCCCTACGTCCTCTATCTCTTTCCTCGGTTCTCCAGGGCTTCTGGCTCCAAACAAACATGACGCAGCCTGCTCCCTTTCCCACCTCTCCATCCTGGTGCCACAGAACCTGAAAGCATCCTCTTTCCTCCTCGTTGATGTTTCCAGATCATTCCCCCTCCATCCTCCCTAAACTCACCAGCTTTCATCTCACATCCACCATCTACGATGACTTCTAGGTGCCACCATTGATGGCGCCAGGGTCACTCCCCTCTGGTCTCCACTGTTTTACCTCTCACTGTCAGTCTCTTTAACACCACTCTGGGATTTATTCCTGGTGATGTAGATGCAAACAGTGAAGATCACTTCGATACCCAAGCCTCACAGAGCCTTGAACTCCCCTTGCTACATCTCCTGGACCTCAGCCCTGGTCCTCAGGGGTCATTCTCTAGACCTTATCACTGCTGATCGCTGTAACCCCTCCACCCCGTCCAGAACAGGCACCCCATGCTCTCAGCAGGACCTCCTGTGTGTCAGATGCTCCCGGTTCCCTTTCTCACTTGTGACATTGGAAATCCATGCCTTCTCTCTTAAAAAAATCATCGTTACTAGGAATTTACCAATTATCTTATGTATTTTCACAGAACCAATTTTGGGCTTTTTTTCATCCTTTTACTTTACATGTTTCTGTCTCCTTCTGTTGTAAACACAGAAAGCTGAGGATGTGTATGTCGATGAATGAGTCCATCTAGCCAAACCTAATGACATGGCATCAGGTTGTGTAAAGAAAATACTCATATGTACAGTCTGACAATCTTTGTCTTTAATTATACCATTTCTGTCCACTTCTGTTTAATTAATTAGTGGTACTTAGGGGTTTAAATATACCTTCTTATTAAGTGCATTCTTTCTCCAGCCTGTTCTGTGTTCCTTTGTTTTCTTATTCTTTTTTAGATGGACAAAATTTTTCATTATTCCACCCCACACCATTAGCTTGGGAATTGTATACTTTCAATTATCCTTGTGTGTGTGTGTGTGTGTGGGGGGGGTATTCTAGATGCCTAGATAATTACCCTAATAAGAATAATGTGCCTTTTTGGATTCGCAAAGCTAAGGGCCTTAGAATATTTCTTCTTACTTTTTTTTTTTTTTTTTTAATACCAGAACTTGAACCCAGTGGTGCTTAGTCACTGAGCGAAGGTCAGCCTCCCAGTCCCTCAGCATCCCTATGGAGTGGGCAAATACAATCTTGGGCTCACATTTTGGATCTCTGTACTTCCCTAGATAATAGGCCAATATTGTCCCCCCCCCCACCACCACTACTGAAGAGCATCGTCACTCCTCTTTTTTTTTTTTTTTTTTTTAATTTTAAGACCAGGTTTTGCTGTTGCTCAGGCTGACCTTGAACTTGGGATCCTCCTGGCTCAGCCTCCCAAGTGGCTCGAATTACAGGTATGCAACACCTTGACTGGCCCTAGCCCAGTAATTCTTCATTCTCTAGTCAGCTTTTCTGTGCCTCAGAGTAGGTGAACCTTATATTTTGTTCAGTTCTTCTAGTTGCCCTCAGGGAGATTGTTGATCAAAGATATTTAGTTCTCATTAACTTCTCTTACCAGAAATAGAAGTCTCTGGCATGTTTAATTGCTCATAATCTTTTTCCTCATTATTCTTAATTTTATAATTTTCTTACATAGACTCAGTTCAGGACAAATGTTTAAATTACTTTGTTAATTTGATAATTTTAATTGGCAATGTGATTAGACTTGCATTAAACTTATAAATTAATGTGGTGAGAATTGATAATTTTAGTTTTATATTCAGAAACATCACGGGTCTTTGAATATGTTCACGTATTTTTTCCTCAACGATTGGTGTTATGATTTAAATATTAGGTGTCCCCCAAGAGCTCATGTGTGAGATAATTCAAGAAGGTTTAGAGGTGAAATGATTGGGTGATGAGAGTCTTCACCCAATCAGTGAATTAATCCCCTAATGGGGATTAACTGAGTGGTAACTAAAGGCAGGTGGGATATGACTGGAAGAGAGGGGTGCTGGGACGTGCCTTTGGAATCTGATGAGTGGAGTCTCTGCTTCTTGATCTTCATGTGAGCTACTTCCCTCCACCACACTCTTTCACCGTGATGTTCTGCCTCACCTGAAGCCATGAGGTGTCTATGGACTGAGACCTCTGAAACTGTGCTGTGAGCCCCAAATCAACTTTTCCTTCTCTATTTGTTCTTGTCAAGTTTTTTAGTCACAGCAACGAGAATACTGACTAAAACAGCTAGAGATTGAACCCAGGATCCTGCGCATGCTAAGCACCCACTCTCACTGAGCCCTACCCTCCGTTTAATGTTCACATTTTAAATGTTCTCCTGTATAGTTTTATAATTTTCTTTGTATAGTCCTTATACATTTCATATGTAAATGTTTCTACTTTTATGGTTTTACTATAGTTAGTGGGTTCTTTACTCCATTTCATTTTAAACAGTTTTATAATGTTTTAAAGGAAAGCTATTATTTTTAAGTTAATTTCCTAAGTAGTCATTTTAATTATTCAGTTTCTTTTTCTTTTTTTTTTGATGATAAAAGCATTTTTGGATCATAAAGGGCATGAGAACCCCTCTGAGTATAGTCTTATGGTACCTTTTAATTTTTTCTTTTAGAATTGTGGAGGTTTAAAATATTTTTCCAAACGTGTATTTTTATTAATGTGATTGCAAGTTAAATATATTTCATAAATTTTTAATTTTATTAATTTTAACCAGATAATGTGACCTTCTCAATTACTACTATTTTGATTTCTTTCTTTTAGTTTTGATTTGCTTTTTGGTATTGGGAATTGAACACAGGGGCATTTTGCCACCAAGCTACATCCTTAGCCCTCTTTATTTTTTCACTGGAGATGGAGGTCTTGCCAAGTTGCTGAGGGCCTTGCTAAATTGCTGAGGCTGCCCTCGAACTTGTGATCCTCCTGCCTCTGCCTCCGGAGTCGCTGGGATTATAGGTGTGCATCATCATGCCTCACTTTTTTAGATTTTTTTCCTCACTAATATCTGGTGATTTTTCAAAAAAGTGTTCTTTGGACATTTATAAAGAAAATATATGGGCTCACATTTTTATGACCTTTCTTATTTGCAGGGGGTTGGGGGGTATGGGGGATTGAACTCAAGGACATTTGACCACTGAGCCACATCCCCAGCTCTATTTTGTATTTTATTTAAAAAGAGGGTCTCACTGAGTTGCTTAGCTTTTTTTGCTGAGGCTGGCTTTGATTTTGTGGTCATCCTGCCTCAGCTTCCCAAGCTGCTGGGATTACAGGCATGTGCCAATATACCTGGCTCCTTTCTTATTTTTGCCTAGTTGATCTGGCATAGATTTTGTGAAGGGACTGTTATCACATTACAGGTCAATTATATAATTACATCTTCATTTTTATCTCTAAGATTTTTGCTTAAGTATTTCTAAACTGCATTATTTGATGAATAACTGTTTGATATCACAAATTCTCTGTAGATTATATGTATTAGAAATATTCATAAAAATATTGACGCCTGAGGCACTTCTGGATGCTACGGCCTAAACATGGATGTGCGCTCGAGGAACTTCCAGATCCGGGCACCTAAACATGGACATGCACCTTTGAAACTTCTGGATCCGGATCCGGGGGCCTAAACATGGATGTCTGAGGAACTTCTGGATCCGGGGGCCTAAACATGGATGTGCGCCTGAGGAACTTCCGGTTGCTACAGCCTAAACATGGAGGACTGAGGAACTTCCAGATCCGGGGGCTTAAACATGAATGTGTGCCTGAGGCGCTTCCAGATCCGAGGGCCTAAACATGGACCCCTGAGGCACTTCTGGATCCGAGGGACAAAGATGGACGTGCACCTGAGGAACTTCCGTATCTGGCGGCCTAAACTTGGATGTGTGCCTCAGGAACTTCCGGATCCGGGGGCCTAAATATGGATGCCTGAGGCACTTCCGGATTTGGGGGCCTAAACATGGACACTTGAGGCACTTCCGGATCTGAGGGCCTAAACATGGACGCATCTCTGGAACTTCTGGGGCCTTGTGCCTATAAAGGGCAGTGCGTGACTCTCAGAAGGGACGTGGTCCATGAAGAGGAGCGGAGCATGGGGCCTGTTGGGGGCAGACTGAGCTGTCGCACCCTGAACTTGAATGTATCGGCGGCCTCACTTCCTGGCTTTCCCCTGGGTGTCACTTCCTCCCCTTCCAGATGGTGCCGGGGAGGAAGTGAGACCAGGCGCAGGGGCCGGGCTACCGTCTTTCTCCTCGCTTAGCCAAGCGCCCGGCCTGGCTGGGGATGGGGACGTCTTATGACACTAGCTGCCTCCTGCATCCCTGCCCCAGGACCTCAGGGACCACAGGCAGGGACAGTCATTGATTCTCCCCTGGCCGCTGACCCTCAGTCACTGACCCGGAGTCTGCCCAGGGGGAGCTCTGTCTCCCAGAGGGTCAGGGGGCCCCTATGACCTGCTGCTCCTTACCCACCATCATCCTGGGCGAGCACAGGTCAGGACACTAGAAGCTATTGAGAGTGACATCTCCTAGATGGGCAGCTGGGACTTTGCCTCTATCCCCAGGCCTCAGACATGGGATGATCCCTCCCAGAGACGGAAATAACCCCACACTGCCCAAGACTTGTTTTTGAAATTTTGGATTCTGAAATTTTCCTACTGCCACCTTCTTTGTGAAGCCAGTTTTTCAACAGAGAAAATATTCCCGGGGGAAAAAAATACCAACATGGAGTCAATCAAACCAAGCTGACACATCGGGTCCTCCAAGAGAAATCTGGATTGGAGGGAGAACAGCCATTCTCAACTGGCGAAATAGTGAAGTTCCCTTGTCCTTATTTTGTGTAAGCAAAATAAATAATCTGATGTTAACTCATCAAAAAAATATACATAATCTTTGTCCTATTGTATGAAGTGTGAGTTGTTGGAAAAAAATAATAAAATAAGACAGTTGGAATGGTCTCTGTTACATGAGTGTTCAATAAATGATAGCCTGTATGTAATTCTCTTTTTTTCTCTCCTTTTATGCTAGTTGTGCTCTGTGTACACAGCAAGTCACCTCACCAAATTTTGTTTTTTAAAAGTGTGTTTTTGTCAAAAATAATATACATTCAGTAAAAGTACACAAATCATAAGTGTATTGCTTCATGAATTTTCACAAAGTAAAGAAAAGCTGAGGAATCAGCATTCAGGTCAAGAACATTCCAGAAACTCTCCTCTTTCCTCCTTCTAGTTACTGTCCTTGCCTTGGGCAGCCACTTCTAACAGCCTGGGTTAGCTTTCTATGATGCTCGATTCTGGATGAATGGACTTGCAGAGTGCGTGCGCCTTGGTGTTTACCTTCTTTTGTGCAACAACATGTTTATGGGATTCACCTGTCTCGGTGTAGCTGCACTTTGCTCATTCTTACTGATGAGTAACATTAATCATTGATGGTCTTTTAGAGATTGTCTAGTTTAAGCTGGTCTCAAATAGTGCAGCTACACTCTTGGGCATGCATTTTGGTGAACTGATTTATGCATTTTTGTTGGGCATATACCTTGAGGTGGAATTGCTGGGTTACAGGATCTGCATATTTTTAGTTTTAGAAGACATTATTAAACAATTTTACAAAGTGGCTGTACCCATGACACTTCCACAAACTTTGCCTTTTAATAAGAATTTTAAATTGTCATAATTCTTATGACTACTGTCATATTATTTTGTAGTTCTGGTTTTTGGTTTCCTTGATGTTTTTAAAGTTCAATTCTGTTTTCAGTATAAACAGAACTGTTTTCTCTTGTATTTTGCAATAAATTGGAGAGTAGAAAATCTGTTTTTTATTTTACTAATAGTTACTATAAAGCAATTCACAACCATTTTCATAAATCTATTTAATGATCAAAAATGACAATAAAATACTTTGACTCACTTTTTTTTTTTTTTTTTTTTTTGGTGCTTAGGGATTGAACCCAGGGCCTTGTGCAGGCAAGGTAAGCACTTTACCAACTGAGATATATCCTCAGCCCTTGACTCACTTCTTATGAAATGCAAAGACTGTGGTGCTTTTACTTTTGTTCCTTTCACTGCCTCTTGTCTTCATTAAAACTAATATTGGGTCTTAAATCCTCTCATCCCAAATTTAGCCTTATCAGAGAGGGCTAACTTGTAATGCTTGATATTGGCCCAAATTAAATTGATCACATGGTATGATGCCATTGACCTTGCATATGCTGTCGTTAAGAAAAGCTAAATGAAACTGCGATTGCCATCATTGCTTTACTGGGACCTCTGAGTAAAACATTGCTCTCAGATCTCAGAATTAGAAATGCTCTCCATGAGGATGTGGTTTATTTTCCAACTTTTATAACCTCAACTTTTAGGACATTTAGAATATAATTTATCTATGTTGTTTCTATCTTTGAAATTAGTCTTGAACCTTTTGGGGAAGGAAATAAAATATGAATCCATGTGACCAGGCACAGGTGTCTCCCATATCCATGGCAATTGTCTTTAGGGAAAGAAGTGAGTTGAGAAGGGTGGAAATAATATTTTTTCTTTGCTCATCTTAGTATTATTTGGATCATTTGAGTATGAAGTTGTACATTCTTTGTATAATTTAAAAAAAACAAATAGGTATATGTTTAAAATAAAAATAAAGGAGAGTATATTTAAAAAGCATGACAGCACTTCTGATGGACTGATAATCTGAATGGACCATTGGGAGATGATGGAGACAGGAAAGCGGGGTGGTGGGGGACCAGGTTGGAGGAAGTACATCATTTGGGACATGCCCTGGAAGGAAGGGTGTTTCTTGTGCCTGGTTGCTTCTCCTCCTCCTCCTCCTGCCCCTCCTCCTCCTCCTCCTCTTCCTTCTCCTCCTCCTTCTCCTTCTCTTTCTCTTTTCCTCCTCCTCCTTCTCCTCCTCCTCCTATTTTTCCTCCTCCTCTTCTTCTTCCTTTTTAGATATACATGACAGTAGAGTGTATTTAGACATATTGTACATACCTGGAGCATAACTTTATTCTAATTAGGATCCCATTCTTGTGGTTGTACATGATGTGGAGTTTCACTGGTGGTGTGCTCACATATGAACATAGGAAAGTTCTGTCCCATTCATTCTGTTGTCTTTTCTATTCCCCTCTGCCCACTTCACCCTCACCCTGCCGCACCCCACCCTTTCATTCTCCACTTCTTGCTGCAAATGGTCAGATAGTGACGAGTGTCAGGTTGTTGTAGGAAATTAACAGAGGAAGTTTATGAAAGACTTGGGGGACCATCATATATCTCTCCTAGATACCCTTTTATTATTAATGAGAAATATGTCATTGTACAAGCAACTGCCCACTTTTAGCAAGAATTAGGGTTGGTCGTTAATCTTTTCCTTTTTCACTGTCCTTCATCCCTTTCTGCTTCCTACTTTTTTGAGCCATAATCCTGTCTCTCTTCTGCTAGAATATATTTCCCAATATAGGCTGTGATTACACCCCAGGTAATGAAGCTTTGTCTTCAAAATGAATTGTTAAATCAAATCCTGCACACTAATGGAGGAATTATTCGACAAGCTTCTGCCAATAGCAAATATTCCATAATCATACCACAAGACACATTTCTCAGAAAATCCAACAAAGGAGACAGGAAGGAGCAGGCAAAGCATATCTTTGTTTTCCTTTCTTCTCTTTTCTTTCTTTCTTCTTTTTCCTATTGCCCAATGCTCAATTTTCCTAAAAGAAAGGGCAAGATTCTAGAGGTTGGGTCTCTGCTTATTTGATTCTCTCTTTTTTTTGGGGGGGGCATTCCTTTCCCCCTTTTATCTTCTCTCTTAGGGCTTGTGTTCACTTAGTAGATAAATAATAATTTTATGAAATGACATTGCAACGGCATCACCAAACATGCAAGTCGTACTTTCTAAAACAGGTTATAACAAGATTCTAAAACACAATTGTAATTCTCAGAGGATTTAGTATAGTGTGGTCTTCCCTGTAGATATCACAACTCACTGTATTTGAAGAGATTTAAGACTTTTGCAAAGGAACTGTTGAACACTAAGTACTAGGTTTGCAGGGATAGTCACAAAGGTGATGGGTAATGTAAAAATAGAATCCTCAATTCAAAACCTTAACATGGGCCACCCCCCAAGCCCGCTTCCCCCAAAGTTGCCCTCTTTTCTCTGAGAAAGTGCTATTTTTTGGATGCAGTTTGAGTTTGTCCTCTAAAGGCTTGTGTGCTAGAGGGTGGTCCCCAGTGTGGCAATGCAGGAAGTTGGTAGAACTTGAAAGAGGTACAATCTAGCACAAGATAATTAGGTCATGAGGACACACCTTCAGAAAGAATGAATGGAGTTCTCATGGGATCCTGGTTAATTCCTATAAGAGTAGGTGGTTATAAAAAAGTGTAAGTATGGTCCTTGAGCCTCTGGGTTCTTGTCTTGCCATGTGATCTTTCTCTATTGTACACATGGCAATGTCCACTAAGAACACCTTAGTTGAAATCACCTATGGGTGCAGAAGGGTGGCTCCATGAGTGTTCCTTGGAATATTCTATAAGCAACTGTTTCAATGAAGAATCCCACTTGGGGATTATGAAATGTCCCTGGCAAAAACTAGGTCAACTGCATACCTTGCATCTCTTAATCACGGCAGGAGGAATTAGGCAGATAAGCATAGTGACTTTGTAAGGCTAGATGCCTACGCCAAACACATAATTTTATTTAATTGAAGACACCATGGTAGTCATTTGGGGATTCATGACTATGTAAACTCCTAAAGTTAGAAGAAGCAGATATGACACTTGGGTCTGGAGACATCTCAGGCAACACTGGGCTGGTTCTCTGTGCTTCCATATGCCAGGTTTACCATGTGGTGGATTTCAAGCGAAATCAAGCCTCTGATTTGAAAAGTAAAAAGGAAATGATCTGGTTTATCACCTGACTCTCAAGGGGAGTGGACTGACTTTCCAAATCCTCCTAATCTGTGCTTCCTGCTTGTAGAAATTGGGAAAGCTGTCAAGAATCTGGGCAAGAAGAAAGCAGTATGAAGATGAAAACTCAGAAAACTTGGATTGGAACCACCATTTAACCCAGCTATCCCACTCCTCAGTCTTTACCCAAAGGACTTAAGATCAGTATACTATAGTGACACAACCACATCAATGTTTATAGCAGCTCAATTCACAATAGCTAAACTGTAGAAGCAACCTAGATGCCCATCAATAGATGAATGAATAAAAAAAATGTGGTAAAGGCTGAGAATATAGTTCAGTTAGTAGAGTCTTGTCTCACATGCACAAGGTCCTGGGTTCAATCCCCAGCACCACCAAAAAAGAAAAAAGAAAGAAACTGTGGTATATATACACAATGGAATATCACTCAGCATTAAAAGAGAACAAAATTATGGCATTTAAAGGTAAATGGATGGAGTTGGAGAATAACACACTAAGTGAAATAAGCCAATCCCAAAAAACCAAAGGCCAAATGTTTTCTCTGATTAGTGGATGCTAATTCATAATGGGGGGTGAGGGGAGGACATAGGAAGAATGGAGAAACTTTGGATTGGGCAAAGGGGAGGCTGGAAAGGGGAAAGGGCATGGGGCAGGAAAGATGGTGGAATGAGACTGACATCATTACCCTAGATACATATATGATTGCATGAATGGTGCGACTCTGTATCATGTACAACCAGAGAATTGAAATGTTGTGCTCTCTTTATGTACAATGAATTGAAATGCATTCTGCTGTCATGTACAACTAAGTAGAACAAATTAAAAAAAAAAAAAAATCTGAGCAAGAAGTCTGGTTTTGAATAACAAAGTCTGCAGCATGGCACCAGGCTCACTTATGACTTGTGGTATTTCTAGGCTGGTGTCTGGTTAGGGCCTTCTTGCTGTGTCATTCATTCCATGACAGAAGGGCAAATGGGGGAGAAAGAGAGGGAGGTCTGGAATTCATCTTTTTCCTGTGATATCAGCTTTAGTCCATATATGGGGTAGGGCCTCCATAGTAGTTCAGTTACCTCTTACAGATTTCACCTCCTAGCCAGGTGCTGCAGCGTATACCTGTAATACCAGTTAACTTGAGAGGTTGAGGAGGAGGAGGATTGCAAATTTGAGGCCAACCTGGATAACTTAGTGAAACCTTGCCTCAAAATAAAATAATAAGGGTTAGGAATGCATTTAGGTGGTAGAGTATTTGCCTGGCATGTGCTAGATCTTGGGTTCAATCCCTAGTACCACCTATTAAAAAAAAAGAAAAAAAAAATCAACCAACCAAACATACAAACAAGAAATCCAGCTAACAAAAATCCAACCAAACAACAACAAAATATATCGGTTCTTTGTATTGTTACAATGGCAATTACAGTTCAATGTAATTTCAGGAGGGGGAAAGCATTCAAACCATAGCAATTAGATTTTTTAAAAAATCTTATTTTGCATAGCATTTAGAAAAATAAGATTGGAAGGCCATTCTTATTTCAGAGTTGCTTGAGCATAAGGGGAATACATTTTATTTTATTTTTTGGTACCAGGGATTGAACTCAGAGGCACTTGACCCCTGAGCCACACCCCCAGCCCTATTTTGTATTTTATTTAGAGACAGGGTCTCATTGAGTTGCTTAGCACCTCGCTGTGGCTGAGGCTGGCTTTGAACTCGCGATCCTCCTTTCTCAGCCTCCTAAGCCACTGGGATTACAGGTGTGTGCCACTGTGCCGGGCCCAATGGAGGGGGGGGGATATATTTTAGAATCATTAAAATTCAGTATTATTTTTGTTTGATCTGAATGTGTGAATCTACCTCCTCCCGTTTCTTGTGATGAAATCCTTCCAGATGCTGAAGTTATGAAGTGGGATCTTGGGGAAGAGCTTGGGTCATGAGGGCTCTTGGGATGGGATCAGTACCCTCATTAAAGCCACCAAAGGGAGTCTGAGGTTGTAGCTCAGTAGAGCGCTTGCCTAGCACATGTGAGGCACCGGGTTTGATTCTCAGCATCACAAAATAAGGTATTTTTTTAAGAAGTCACAGTTCTTTAAAAATATAAACAAAAACAAAAACAAAACACCCAAGGGAGCAGCTTGCTCTTTCCGCCATGTGGGGACACAGCAAGGCAACATCTATAAGGAACCACGTCCTCAAGAGATACTGGATCTGCCTTGATTTTGGACTTCCTACTCTCCAGAAGTATAAGAAAAAATTTCTGTTGTTTATAAGGCACCCAGTTTGTAATACTTTGAAATAGTGACCAAGACCTAAACAATTAGATTAAGATCATGTCTTATGGGAAAAAAAAAATGTGGTGGATATTTTGGACACTCTGAAATACGGGAGGTTGATTCTATCAAATATACTGTTGCTGTGATTAAAATATCTGACAGGAACAACTTAAAGGAGGACAGATTTATTTTGTCTCATGGTTTCAGTCCATGGTTAGCCAACTCCATTGCTTTGGGCCTGAGGTGAAGCAGAACATCATGGTGGACACATGACCCAGCTATACCACTGAGTATTTCTCTTAAAGAATTAAAGTCATCAAACTATAGTGATAAATCCATACCATGTTTATAGCAGCACAATTCAATGGATGAATGAATAAAGAAAATGTGGTCTTTATACACATAGAGTTTTATTTAGCCATAATGAAAAAATGAAATTATGTCATTTGCAGGAAAATGGATGGAACTTGAGACCATTATATTAAGTGAAATAAGTAAAACACAGTCAAAGGTCATATGTTTTTTTCTCATATGTGGAAGCTAGAGAGGAAAAAGAAATGTGGAGGGGGAGATTCCATGAAAATCAAAGGGAGATTAGTAGAGGAAAGGGACTGGGGGTGGGGGGTGGGGCTGGGGTGGGTAGAGCTGGGGAGTGATATTGGCCCAATTATATTGTTAGAATATGTATATGTATGAATATGTAATAACAAATCCCATTATTATGTTCAACTATAATGCACCATTAAAAAAAATAAAAAAAGAACATCATGGTGGAAATGGATGGCAGAGGAAAGCTGCTGAGTCCACAGCAGTTAGGAAGGTAGAGAGAGCCAGAGACAGAGGCTGAGAACAAGAACTATCCTTCCAGGATGTGTTCCTCCTGTCTGCCCACTGTGAGCTACTTCTTCCTAGGTCTCAATTCCCAAGTTTCCACCATCTCCCACTAATACTAACAAATTATTAATCTATCATGAGATCAGAGGATCCAATCACATCCCCAAAGCCCCACCCCTTAACACTTCTGTATTAGGGACCAAGTCTTCAACACATGAACCCTTGGGGGACAATCCAGATCCAAACTGTAACAACTAGGGTATAAAAGTGCAAATATTCTGGGCTGGGGATGTGGCTCAAGCGGTAGCGCGCTCTCCTGGCATGCGTGCGGCCCGGGTTCGATCCTCAGCACCACATACCAACAAAGCTGTTGTGTCCGTCAACTAAAAAACAAATATTAAAAAAAAAAATTCACTCTCTCTTTAAAAAAAAAAAAGTGCAAATATTCTTTCATCAAGTCTTTTCCTTCAGATGGAAATGTGTATGCAGGGAGGGCTGGAGATAAAGTGTACTAATGTAAACCATCCTGTCAGGAACAGACATTTGCAGAGCTAATGGTAAGTCAGAGCATTTCAGGGTAGAAATCCATTAAAACTAAACCATGAAATGAGAATAACTAAGTTTAAAGTCTTATGCAATTGATAACTTCAGTTTTTTTTTTTTTTTTTTTTTTAGCAGAGTGGAAATACCAAGAAGAAAGTTGTTTCTAGTGCTTTTAAAGCCAAACCTTCAGATCAGTGAGTGAATTTCTGAACCTGCTTTCAACTTGGTTTTCAACATGGGCCATTTTACCCCACTGAGTCATTGTAACGTACAAGTTTTCTCTTTGGAATTCTGAATCTCAAAATGAAATGTAAGAACATCATTTTAGATGGAAGTGCAGATTTTGTATAAGAAACAGCTGTAGTAATCAATTAAAAAAAAATCAGGCCCAAAGTAGAGAATTTGTGACATTAGGCAAGGGAAAAGAAACAAATGTCAAAGGCAGCTGGGTTAATGAGTACAGCGAGTACAGCTGCTCTTACCTCGGGAGACCAGAGCGCTGACATGGATGGAGCATCAGTGGAAAATGAGGGGAGTGATTGCAGCCGCCCCTTACAAGCACTTATTCTACAGGAATCTATAATGGGTATGATTGGCATCGCCTGCTAAACAAGAGATGCTGGACTGTAATTAGAACGTAGGCGCTCATCAAAACACAGTAAAACAAGAACAGTGATGACTTAAACCTGAAGCTATTCCACAAGATGACTTTGCTTTTTAAATTTTTTATTCTGTTTAAATACTCGTTAAAGAAGGAAAAAAACCCAAGGGAAAAAATCCCAGAGGCCATTTGAAATTAAGATGCTATATAATAGCTGAAATGAGCCTGAGATTTCTATATAATAGCCAATATTTAGATATGTGTTCTATAAATATCAGTGGAAAATCACTACAGAATGTTTCTCACTTCAGAAATGTAATCCCCCCCCATCATTCTCATTTTTTTGAACCAGTGTTTCTGCATATACCCACCATATTAACAAAGAAATTACTTTTAGGTTTGAACTGTGCTTTTTATTCACTGCGAATGACTGATGAATATAGGCACAGATGTCTTCTTTGAAGATGAAGTTGAACCCAGCCCTGTGTATTTTGAGTTTTCTGAAGCTTTCCACATAGGATATAGGTAAATCACCAATCATTCTGACATATTCTTGTTAGCCCTTCAGGCCTTAATCCTATGAATTTGTATCCACTCTTTAGAAACTGCACTTGATTTTTCATTTTTCTTATAATACTTAGTATAGAAAGATATTTTGCCTTTTAAGTTACAAATAACCTGTGTCTTATTATTTATTTGTAGTGAATCCACAGCAAGAAATAGAAAAGGACTACTAGTGCATGAGCTCACTAGGACCTAAATTAGTTTGGTTAAGTTTCATTTTTGAAAACTTCAATTCTAATTGTTCTCATAAAGAACTTTATTGTAGTTTCTCACATTTGATAAAGAAAAAAATGGTTAATCGAGCAAGCAGACTAGAGAGTAAGAACCTTAGTTTCCAGATTCTGTTCTTGAACGTGACTCACACTTATGTGTGTATCCCACACATCACAAGCAGGCCTTCCACTTGCACAAGTGTAATTTCTAGGGCATTTTTTGAGATCAGTTCAAATTTCTTGATAAATATTATCATGTAATGTTCTCATTTACTAGGAGTTTGATTCTTCCCACTAGAAAATATGACAACTCCAAGCAGCTAAAAATTCTCTAGAAGTTATAAACATCATCTAAATGGAAATGTGGCTTCATTAGTCATACCTGATTTAAAAATGATTTTTAGAAAGTATACGTGGCATTTACTTTTATGATTATCATGTCACATAAAAGATGCAGAACACATTTGGATGTTAGGTTTATGAACTTTTGTGCTGGTTAAGCATGCTTGCTGTCTTCCAATGATTAACTTTGCTGGCTGTAATGTTGGCTTGAACATTTCATGGGTTTTGATCTGCTCACCTGTTCAAAGGTGGCAACCACAGAACCCTGACCTTGCACTGCAAATTATGAATGAATGCTCAACAAAGTTGTGAAACTTCAACCACACAGGAGAAGTAGTAACTACTGACAATTTCTGTTGTGTCTGTCACAACCACCGGATGAGCAGACAGCTAACATTTGATAGATACCAGGCATGGGGCTATGCATGCCTGATGTACACCGTCACAGTTCCCAGTATTACCTTGTGGGGTAGGAGATGTTACAGATGCTCTTTAACTCATAGTAAGCCCATTTTAAGTTGAAAATATGGAAATATGTAAAAGGTACATTTCACACACCTACCACATATCATAGCTTGCTTTCCTTCAATAAGCCCAGAACACAAGACGACAGTTTATCACTGAGTGGTACACAAAATGGTTGTATGGGTAGGTTTTGGAACCATTGTGAAGTTAAAAATCCTAAATTAGAGAATAGATTATTTTATCTCAGGAAACTATAGCATAGATACTTTTTTTTTTTGCTGTTATATATATATATGTATTTTTTTTTCTGGTTTTCTTTTTTTTTTTTTAATAGCATAGATACTTACATAGAGCTGACTAGTAAAGTCTGGATTTGAATTTTGGTTAGCTTGTATTATCACTGTTTAATTATCAACAATCGCTTAAATCAATGAGGTTATTTAGCATTTGGTTGAAATTTTGGATCTTCAAAATAGTATTTTTTTCTTCAGGCAACTTAAAGTCAAAATACTAATAGATATAAATGAGATGGTCATGGATCTAAGGCTCTTACTATTTAAGTATTTTGCTTGTTTTCAGGATACCCAAAATGTTTTTTTTCCCCAATCCTGAACAAATACATTAATGATCTTTTCCTAAATAGTTACGCTAGACAAATTGGCTTAGACTTTTCCAATAGCTATTGAGAAAAGTTTTCAATGTGTGTCATATACCTAGTACAACTTTTTGTACAGCAATTCACAGTTAAACACAAAACAGGTTAGTCATTGTAACACTCTATTGTCTTTATTGTCTGAATAAAACGGAACTGAACCAAGCAGGTGTGTTGGCTTCTGAGTGGCTAAACACTTTAAAAAATATATTTTAGTTGTTGATAGACCTTTATTTATTTATATGCAGTGCTGAGAATCAAAAACAGTACCTCACACATGCCAGGCAAGTATGCCACTGCTGAACCCTAGCCCCATCCTGGATAAACACTAATTTTTAAGAAAATATTGTCACCAGACTAATAGCACTAACATTATGAGCTTGTCTTCTTGCTTCTTATTTTATTTTAGTGGAATAAGCAGCATATCCAAGACTTTTCTCAAGCACCACAGACTGCAAACCCACTCACTTTCCTCAGGTCCGAGTGTCCAGTTTAAATTCTTCTTGCTAATGTCTACTTTGAAATTTCCAAACCTGTCTTGAAGTTCTGCCTTTTTTTTTTTTTTTTGGTAAAAACATTTGTTTAAGCATTACCTCCTAGAATTTTCTCCCAGGTTACATTTATTTATTTTTGACATTTCTAACTTCATTTGCCAAATTGAATTTCCTTTTGGTATTCTAATTGCTGGATATTTTTCAGAAATGTGACTGAGATCCAACTAAAATTTAAATATGTAAGTTAATCATACATACATATTTGAAGTTACAATACTACCACTCTAAAATCAAATTTTTTTGTGCACTACAAACATATAAGTTAGCAAATATGCAAGACTTCCAGGTTAGAGTCACTCATTTAAAGAAGCAAACAGGTGATCAGTTTAATTAATTTTACTTAAATCTTGGGTTGAGGCCATGGCTCAGTGGCAGCATGATTGCCTGGCACATGTGAGACACTGGGTTTGATCCTCAGCACCACATACAAAAATAAGCAAACAAAATAAAGTCATGCTGTTTGCTATCTAAAACTACAAAAAAACATTAAATAAAAAAAAGAATCTTTTTTTTCATATGTAGACCATTAGCAGAAATAGTTTGCACTGAAAACATAATGGAGATACAGGGTTGGGGATTGGGCTATTGTTAATCGTATCTTTGCAACAAAATATTTCTCTACCTTTTCTTCACTGACATCAGCTTTGCTCTAGGAATAGTTTTGAACTTAAGGGGTTTGCAAGATTGTCTAATTTTTTAAAAATGTGGTTAAGATCTTTGATGGTCATATTCTAAAATGGAGACAAGAAAGCATTTTAGAAGAAAAGAATTCCAGAAAGCAACTATTTCAAAGTTAGAGTCTAAGAGAAGACAGCAACTGCTCTGGCTTGTGGTACTGTGTTTCCTATCAAGGCTTTGAAGTTCAACCTGAGTCCAGGTGAGTGGTGGTCTCTGTGCAGGATCTGGAAGCCAGTAAGGAAAGACTTTCCTCAGGGGATATGGGGGGGGGGGCAGGGCTTACAATTATACTTGTGTGCATGTGTGTCTCACAAAGTCTAACTGCATACTCAGGGCTTATCTTTTTCTGAAGCCATATTCTATGCTGTAGAAAATAAGTGCTGTTATTAGTTCAATAAAAAGAAAATTCCACAAATGAAGGAAACATTGCTTATTTCCACAGCTAACATTCCTGGGGTACCAGAAAGCATATTTATGTATTAAGACTTAAACAATCCCATAGTAAAGAAATTATCCCCAAATTTATTTGGTTATAAACCACTTTCCCCCTCCAAGTAGCCCTCATAAATATTCTATGAAATAATAATCTTTTTCTAATGGTAAATTTTAATGAGGTTGTATACTAAAGTAGCATATATACAAAATAAAGGAATTGTCCAGGAAGCAGCTTGTGAAAGTAAAAATTTTTATTTTGATTGATTTCTCAATGGATAGTTCAATATAATGCCAGTCTTTAATGGCAAAAATTTGGTTCCGCTGAAACTCCATAATGCTACAGAGAGCTACTACTTTTTTCCAGGAAGTAGGTAAACAGCTGGAAAGAGAAAGCACAACTTTCTAGCAGCATGGCAACTTAAACCACAGACCTGAGAAGTCTGCAACTTTTACACCAAAATGGCACAAACATTTATTAGCTGGTGACAGAAGTGAGAAGTGGGGACAAGATGAAGACACCAAAAAGGGCACTATATGTAAAGACAAACAAACAATCAGATAGATCTATAAGGATTTTAAAGGATAATTATAGAAAAGGGAACCAAATATTTTACTCAAATGCTTTTTAGAGCCTTTCTGTAGAGATACAAATATATATATATATATTTATCCAAAAATATGTTTTATACAGATAAATGTTTCTCAATTAAAGATGGGACCAAAGCTATAGTTATAACATAAAGCACTGTCTTTTGTAAAACTATTTATCCACCTGAATTTTCAATTTCTTTATAGTTAGTGCATTAGTTTTCCAAATATAATTACCTGACATCTTTTTATAGATATAAATCAAGTAGGCATTATTTTTTAAAAGGGTTTGCAGGTTAAACAGTATTTTTCTAAGATGCTGTGCATATGAAACTTATGACAAGCCCCATTAAGAATCATTATTAATAAACATATCAAAAGGGCTATATAAGCTGGATTTTCTTCTTCATAGTAAATATTTTTTTGTGTTGAAAATGCACAAGAAAAATTTTACCTCACAAGTACTTTTATGTTAATATTTTGATCCTATATGGCAATAAATCTCCACATGTTGTAACCATTAGTATGTATTTTTTTTTTTAAATGGGGATGTAACACTAATAGCCACTACTTATAAAATAAAGCACACAATTATTTTGGTGATTTTACAAATTGTTTTTTCCAGGTGTAAAGGCTACAAAAATTCCTAAAAATTAGAGAACACTGAAAACATATTAAAAGTTTGACATCTGACTTTATAGTATTTCATTTACCCTGAAAGATAACTTAAAAAAATACGACCTTGTTGGAATAGGTCACCTTGCTATTATTATAAAAAATTGGTGACAGCAAGAAATTGTTTCACTGATATGTAGGATTTTTGTAAATATTTTTCTCCCCAAATTATTAGAAAAATGTTCAAAGATTAAAAAAAAACAAAAAACAAAAAAACACCAAAATGAAACAAATGGTGGTCCCTAAACTATTTTGAAGGCAGGTAGCTTAGTCTAAGCTAAAATATTTTTAAAATATTTTCATTCAGTAATCATCCTCCCCTCAAATGCCCTTTTTAAAAAAATGCATGAAACAGTACAATAGCAAGAATCAAAGCACAAACTGTATTTTCAAGAACAGAAAAATTTCTAGTGCTGAAAGATATAGTAAAAAGCAGATTTCTTTGGGGACATTGATCAATTAGTTTATAATTCATTATGAAGATTTCTCTTTTCTATTACGGGGAGAGTCTGCTCCATTGGATGTTACTGTTCCATTTACACCATTTTCTGAAAAGAAAAAAAAGAATCAGTGTTAATCTCTTTTGTAAGTTGATACAAATAATATTTTTTATACATAAAGATACCTTCAGGAAAGAACATTTAAAATCCAATATATACTTAGGTGAAACAAACTAGTGCTTAATCTTTCCAGAATTTAACCAGTGATAAAACCTGGTAACATGTTGAACAAAATAAAATGAAAGCAGTAAATAAAAAGAAGTAACTATTATGGAAGCAGAAAAAAAGTGGTGGGATAGAAAATGATTTACAAGAATTTAAAAATAGTACTCAAGACCAGTAGTTTTGGTAGAAATAAAGAAACTTTTCGTATTAGAGAGCAAAGTCCTTGGACATATATAAAACATACAAAAAAGTGGTTTAGGATAACTGTTATATTGAAAAGGATATCATGGGCTTTTTATTCCTGAAGCTATGATGGATTAACTGATGTTTGACAAAATTTCCTTTTAAAAATACCCAAAAAAGTTGATATAAAAAGGTTCTGGAAAAACAAAACAAACAAAAACCTAAGGCAGATAGGATTTGATGTACCAAGATTCTGGAAAGAAAGAAAATGAAGTGAGGTGACTCTGCATTAACAGCTATTTCTCCTGGATCACCTGTACAGCACAGTACAGAAACAGGTTGGAAGCTGAGTTCAGGAATACCAAGGAGCCAAGATTCAGCAGAAATCCTGGTGAAAGAAAACTAAGAACCAGTATCCCAGATGTATCTCTCCCTCAAGGCACTTTCAACATTAAACTGTGTATCCACCAAAGACAGAAATCACAGAGAAAGTAACTATTAAGAAACTTACAAAGTTAAACAGAATTAGAAATCTCATATTGATAGCAAGACAAAAAGTTAATTTCAGGGCCTACTGGGGAAGAAAAACCATATACATACATAGTATACAAATGTCCTAAAAATGAGGGCAAAATGGTAATACATCAGCTTTGGTAAAATAGAGTGATCCACCTAAATGCAATCCCAAGCTTCTATACATTTTTACACAAAACATATAGAGTCCTACCAGACCCACTAGAAAACAAGACCAAGTAACTAAAAATCAAGAGGAAAAAAGTCATAGATCCCAACTTAAAAAAAAAATTTAAAGTCTTTAAAGAGTCATCAGAAAACTAAAGTTTTTAATCTTAGAAATGGAAAAAAAACAGTAAATAAAAGCATAAATTTAATGAACAAATTTAGTAGACTGGGCACAACAGAGAGATCAATGAACTGGAAAAAATGCTCAGATTGACAAGAGAGTGGATAGGGAAAAAAATGGAAAATGCACAAGTATGAGAAGATATAAGGGATAGGAGAAAAGGATTTAACTCATGTATAATGAAAACCCAGAGAAGAGAAGAGAAAGATAGTAGAGCAATATCTGAATAGTGGCCAAGAAATGAAACCATGCCAAGATTTAGAAAGCTCTACCTAACACAGAAAAGGACAAAGAAAAACAAAAGAAAATATCTCAAGGTGTTATAATTATGTGCTATGGTATCATTAGTACACTCTTAGTGTACCTGCTAAAAGGCAAAAACAGTAATGATCAAACTGGATGGAAAAAATGAAATCTGATAACATGCTGCATACAAAAGTCACAAATTTTACAAAAAGACAAAAGGCTGGGCCAGGGTTATGGCTCAGCCGTGGGTTTGATTCTTAGCACCACCTTTAAATTAAAAAACAACAACAACAACAAAAAACAACAACAACAAAAAAGGCTTGAAAGAAAAAATATAAGAAGATAGGTCATGATAATATTTTACCAAAAGAAAAATATTTTACCAAAGAAAATTTACAGTTACAGTAAATTCGGACAAACTATAACTTTGATAATGGAAAAAAAAGAACATGTTCAACAGGAAGATAAAACAGTATTAAATTCTGATTTACCTAATGATATGGCTTTGAATATGTAGTTCAGTGAGGTTTTGCCTTACAAAGAGAAATGGTCAATGTTACAATTCATAGTGTGAGATTTAAAAAAAAAATTTTTTTAGTTGTAACTGAGCAGAATACCTTTATTTTATCTATTTATTTTTATGTGGTGCTGAGGATTGAACCCAGTGCCTCCCACATGCTAGGCGAGTGCTCAACTACTGAGTCACAACCCCAGTCCCATAGTGTGAGATTTTTAACATAAGTTTTATAATAAGTAGCAGACAGGACAAGCAGAATTCCCCAAATTACATCAGTAAAGATTTAAAAAAAAAAAAATGATTGAACAAAATGAACAAATTCGACCTGACACCAAACAAATGAAGACTGTACAACCTTTTGAAGTCCAAAAGAAACATTTACCAAAATTGGATACAGGCTCAACTATAATGAAAGTATCAACAAATTTTACAGGATTGAAATCAATTGGATGATGTTTAATCACAGTGGAATTAAGTTAGAAATATAGCAAAAAGTAAAAAAAAACAAAAAAAAAACCAAATATTTGTAAATCAAACAGTGCACTTGTATATAATTAATGTTTCAAAGAAGAAACCATAATTGGAATTATATTTATTCTGAATGAAAATGAAGATATACCAAGACTTGTAAAATATGTCCAATGTAGTGCCAAGAGGGAAAGTCTGCTAATTAAATATAATTCACAAGGAATGAAAATCAATGATTCACTTCAAAAAGGTAAAACAAACAACAAAAAAGCATATAAAAATCCAAAGAAAGTGGAATAAGAACAGAAATCAGGGATACAGAAAAGATATAACTAAGAAAATCAATAATAAAAAAGGTAGCTGGGGTTATGGCTCAGTGGTGGAGCACTTCCCTGGCATATGTGAGGCAATGAGTTCGATCCTCAGCACCACATATAAATAAATAAATAAAATAAAGGTATCGTGTCCATCTACAACTAAAAAAACCAAAACAAAACAAAAATTGACTTTTTTGTTGTTGTTTTTGGTGATATGGGGGATTGAACCTAGAGCACTGCCGGTGCCAGGCAGTTGCCCTACCACTAAGAAACACCCCTGCACTCAAATGTTAGTTTTGACTGATGGAAGAAGAAAAAAAAAAAGGCAGAAATTAACTAACATAGGAAATGAAAATAGAAATCACTGCTGCTGTATGGAGATTCCTTGGAAAATGGGAATGGAACCACCATTTGACCCAGCTATCCGTCTCCTTGGTCTATAACCAAAGGACTTAAAAACCAAATGCCGAATGTTTTCTCTGATATAAGGAGGTGGATTCATAGTGGGTTAGGGAGAGGGAGCATGGGAGGAATAGATGAACTCTAGATAGGGCAGAGGGGTGGGAGGAGAAGGGAGGGGGCATGGGGTTAGAAATGATGGTGGTATGTGATGAAAATCATTATCCAAAGTACATGTATGAAGATACGAATTGGTGTAAATATACTTTGTATACAACCAGAAATATGGAAAATTATGCTCTATATTATAATGTATAAATAAAAAAATGAAAAAAAGAAATCACTGCTGCTATACAGGCATTCATAACAAGAAGATGATATGTAATTTTATGCCAATAAATTTTCAAACTTATACAATAGACAAATTCCTTGAAAAACCCAATTTGCCAAAAGAGAAAGTAACAAGTAGAAAACCTGAATGATCTTATTATCTTTTAAAGAATCTGAATGTTAACTTCCCTTAAACAACTTAACTGATGAATTCTTCCAAATATTTTTTTAAAAATGCCAATACTGCATAAAGGACAAATCTGCCAAATGCTTTTTAAAAGGCCAGCATAAGTGATAGCAAAACCTAACAACGATATCACACAAAAAAAAAAAATGCTGATTACACACAAATCTTTTACATTAACGCAGATGCAAAAATCCTAACAAAAATTTAAAAACCAGCTCAGCAAAAGTGATATACTATTATCATCAACCTGGGTGTAAGCCTGGAATACAAAATTAGTTTTATACTTTAAAATCAATGTAATTCACTGCATTAAGAGAATGAGGAGAAACTTTTATGTGTGGTTATTTAAATAGTATAGAAAAGACTATACTTTCAGGGGTCATTTCTATAGTTTGTTACTATATAGCTGCAGAAAAAGTATTTGCAAATGTTTTCTCTGATATAAGGAGTCTGGGGGCTGGGGATGTGGCTTAAGTGGTAGCACGCTGGCCTGGCATGCGCAAGGCACTGGGTTCGATCCTCAGTACCACATAAAAATAATAAATAAAGATATTGTGTCCACCTAAAACAAAAAAATAAATATTTTAAAAATAAATAAATAAAAAAAATAAGGAGGCTAATTCGTAATGGGGTTGGGGAGTACATGGGTGGATTAGATAAACTCTAGTTAGAGCAAGGGTGAGGGAGTGGAAAGGAGGGGGCATAAGGGTAGGAAAGGAAGTGGAATGAGATGGACATCATTATTCTAAGTATATGTATGAAGACATGTGTACAACTAGAAATATAAAAAACTGTGCTCTGTATGTATAATATGAATTGTAATGCATTCTGCTGTCATACACAACAAATTAGAATTAAAAAAAAATTCCACATCCAACCATGACAAAAACTCTTAGTAAATGAAGCACAGAAGAGAACTTTTATAATAGAATAAAGGCATCACAAACTATTTGTGTGTGTGTGTGTGTGGAGGGGTTGGGCATTAAAACCAGGATCTTGTGCATGCTCTACCACTGAGCTATATCTCCAGCCTCTCCAATACATTCTTTTTTTTAAAAAATATTTTTTAGTTGTTGATGGACCTTCATTTATTTATTTGTATGTGGTGCTGAGAATCGAACCTAGTGCCTCATGCATGCCAGGCAAGCACGCTACCACTGAGCCACAATCCCAGCCTTCCAATACATTCTTAATTGTGAGATATTGAAAGCTCTCTATCTTATAAGATGAACAAGTCAAAGTCTCATTATGGTTGCCCTAATATTATATCTATATTATGGTGGTCCTAGCTAGTATAATACAAGAAGGAAAAGGCATAATATTTACATATGAGATCACTGTGTATTTGTATATTGATAAATTTTAGAGCAAATCAACTAGGAAGTATCTCAATACAAGAAGAGTATTTAAAAAATAATCAATGACCTTTCTAACAATTAAAGCATCTCTTTAAAAATAGCATATCTATTAGCTTGAAAAATAAAATCAATGAGGATAAATCTGATAAAATATGAGATTTTTATGCAAAAACCTACAAACTACTTCCTTCAAGAACTCTTCCAAAAAATAGGAATACTTTCCAAATCATTTTATGAGAACAAGATTAATCTTATAATAAAACCAGACGAAGATGTTGCAGGGAGGATGTATGTGTGTGTGTGTGTGTGTGTGTGTGTTGGGAGAAAGGGAACTAAAACCACACAAGTATATTTTAAAAATACAGACACAGGGCTGGAGTTGTGGCTTAGCAGTAGAGCGCTTGTCTAGCACATGCGAAGCCCTGGGTTCGATCCTCAGCACCACATAAATATAAAATAAAGGTATTGCATCCATCTACAACTAAAATAAAATATTTAAAAAAAAAAAAAAAGGAATACAGACATAAAAATCTTCAACAAAATACTAGCAAACCAACTCTGGTAACTACAAAACCAAAAAGGGCTATACACCATAATCACATGGGATTTTATCCTGGGAATGCATTTTTGCTTTATCATTTGAAAAGCAATAACTGTAATCTAAAATATCAATAGAATACGGGACAAAACCGATATAATCATCACAAAAGACACAGAAAAAAAGCAACAGATAAAATTGAATATTCTTTCATGATTGAAAACATAAACAAGGCTACAGGTATAGTTCAGTAACAGAATGCTAGCTAGCATACACTTGGCCCTAGGCTTGATCCCTAATGCTGAAAAAACAAACCCACAAACAAATGAGGAATAGAAGAGAACTTCCTCATCCTGATAAAACCCATAGCTGATACCGTACCTGATGGTGAAAGTCTAGATAGCTTTTTAAGAATAAGGAATCCACACATATCAAAACACTATGAGAATAATAAGTTCAGCAAGGTTGCAGGGATACCAGATCAATACATTAAAAAATTACATTTGTATGTACTGGCAATGAAAAATCTGAAAATGAAATTAAGAAGATGATTCTATTTTATAATGGCATCAAAAAGGACATTAGGAATTAATTTAATGAAAAAGGTATAGGACTTATAGATTGATAACTATAAAATTTAACTGAAAAATTCAAGACTTAAGTAAATGAAAAACAAAATTTATGTTCATATTCCCCAAGGCAATCTACAGTTTAAAGGTAATCCACATCAAAACTCCATCTGGCTTTTTGCAGAAAAGAGTTGATCCTAAAAATTTATATGGATATTCAAGAGACTCAGAGTAAACAAAACATAAAAAAGAACAAAACTGGAGGACTCATGTTTACTGATTTCAAAACTTACAAAAGCTGCAGTAACCAAGACAAATGTGGTACTGGCATGAGAATAGACATACATATAAATGCAACAGAATTCAGAGTCCAGAAGTAAACTCTTTTTTTTCCCCCCAGAAGTAAACTCTTACTACATGATTTTTGACAACAGTATTGAGAAGATTCAATAGGGAAAGGTTAGTCTTTTCAATATATGGTACAGACAAAACAGGTTATCAACCTAGTAAACTACATAAAATGGCACAGTCACTTTGGAGACAGTCTGGTGGCAGTTCCCACCAAATGCTGAACATAGTTACCATGACCCAGCAATTCCAGTATAAACCCAAGAAAATGAAAACAAGTGTACAAAAACTTGTTCATTAATGTTCATATTATTAATAGCTAAAAAGTGGAAACAACCCAAATGTCCATCAGCTGATTAACAGCTAAACAAAATATGGTATTTTCGTATAGTAGAATAGTTGGCATACAAGCTACAAAACAGAGGAATCTCAAAATTATTATGCAAAGTAAAGAAAGCCAGTCACAAAGATTACATATTGTATGGCTCCACTAATTTATAAGCAGTGTCTAGAAAAAGCCAATCCATAAAGAAAGTTAGTTCTTGGTTACCATGGCAAGAGGAATGAGGAAATGCAGAGTGACTGCTAACGGGCATGTGGTTTCTTTTTTGGGGTGATAAAAATGTTCTGGAATTAAGACAGTGGTTCAAACAACTTTGTGAATATGCTTAAAAAAGGATAACCTTTATGATGTGGAATTATAACCCCAATAAGGCTATTATTAAAAAATATTACTAAGAGAAACTAAAAATAATCTAAATTAATGAAGGTATATATTATGTTCATGGCCAGAAATACTCAATTATTCCTAAATTGACTTACAGATTCTATATAATTTCAATCCAATATCTCAGCGAGTTTGTGTGTGTGTGTGTGTGTGTGTGAACTGATCATGTGCAAATGGCTAAGAATTGCTGGGACAACTTGGAGGACACAAAACATCAGATATCAAGACTTACAATGAGCAAACTGAGTTGATATATTTAAAAAACTGAAACTCTGTTACAATTCCAAGTATTTTGAGGGACATAACTGACTCACCCAAGGAATTACTCAACTGTGGAACAGCAGAACATTACTTTGTCTCTGGTTTTGTTAGAGAAGGATAAAGTGTGTGTGTGTGTGTGTTTTCTTAAGTAAGATTTGAAAATAAGCAAGACCCCATAGCAATTTTTTTTTTTACATGTTTCTTACTCCCATGGTTTTTTCATTGCATACTAAATACAAACCTGTTCCTTTTCTAGAAGATCTGCCTTTAGTCACTGTTGGTTTCTTTCTTACAGGTGGTGCCTGAAAAGTAGAGTGTTCCCTCCACCTCCGAAGCTGAAAATTAATGAACTTCCACATCATGAATGCTTGGGTAATGCAAATGGATGCCAGAACAGCGATTCTGAAAAATATTAAGAAATAAACAAGAAATTAGAGTGTATGAAAATAATGACACTGAATAAGAGTATTCTACACTAATGATTTACTAAAATTTTCACTATCAACAGGATTATGTTATTATAAAGAAGTTATTCCATTAAAATTTTTATCCTAGAAACTACATAAGGCTTTAGAACTTCAACTTAAAAATAAAATTGCAGTCAGGCGGGTGTGGTGGCGCATGCCTGTAATCCCAGAAGCTCAGGATGATCGAAAGTTCAAAGCCAGCCTCAGCAATGGCAAAGTGCTAAGCAATTCAGTGAGACCCTGTCGCTTACTAAAATAGAGAATAGGGCTGGGGATGTGGCTCAGTGGTTGACTGCCCCTGAATTCAAACCCCGGTACTCAAAAAGAAAGAAAGAAAGAAAACTGCAACAGGTATGAAATCAAATCAAATGCGTATTTTCTCCAGTCCCTGCATTAATCCTCTAATTTTTTGAGTGATTCACTTCATAGAGAAACTATATAGAGAAACATATTATATAATAGAACAAACTAAAAATGTTAAATTGACTATACCTAACAGCCAACACGTTGAAGTTTCCTGTACTGAAATCCAGTTTTTGATTCTCTGCTCTTGCAAGGCCAAAACCAACAGTGAGTACTGAAAGAATTAAAGTCAGAAGTCTTCCCAAAACAAAAAGAACTGCCCACAGAGAAAATCTGTAAGAAAAATATCAAGAATATTAAAACAGCATTTCTTATTATTTTGCAAAAACGACTTCTTAGTTAAGGTCTACAAAATGCAATATAACACACACTCCTGGGGACACATACTAGCCAATTTTAAGGTTCTAAGAATTCTAGTAATGAAACCTGCTTAATTTTTTGTTTAGCTTTTTTTTTTTTTTTTAGTATAAGCACTATTAATATTCCTCATTACTGCTGATATAAAGAACAATTTTGAAAAATGCTGAACAAAACCAAACAAAAAGCTGTGCTGTAAAGATTAGGGTGCCAATTCTCATTCAGAGTCCAGTTTCCCTTTAAGACTTTACACCCCTTAGAAGTTATACTTCTCACTCTATTATCTACTCTTTCATTCTCTTCTGAAAGTTTACTTTTTTTCTCCACTCCATTTCCAAAAAGGAAAAACATACAATAAACAAAGCAGAATTTATAACAGGAAAGTTAACCCCAAACCTTGAAAATTCCAAGTCTCAATACAATATCGAATCAGACTCCATTTTAGCAATTAAAATGTGGAGGAGTCTCAGTATTGATAAATAGTTTCATTTTATTTAAAGTTGCTATTAACAGCTTAAAAAGTAAATATTATATAATTGTCAAGGACATGAACATTGGCAATGGAGGCACTGACTTTAAATACTTGCTATACAAGAAAGAGAATGGTTAAATAACTTACCCTTTCTGATACTTTTCATCACTAAAATAAAACAAGCGGGAAATGTGGAAAAGAAATTCAACAAAATAATGTAGCACCAGAAGAACGAGTCCCAGATGATTCAAGCTGTTGAAAGAAACATTTAAATGGAAAAGATAATCAATTAAGACCAATTAGCATACTATCTGCCAGTCTACTCAAACACCCAAGCAAAATCCCAACTCACTTCAAAAGATAAGCTCCAGCAATGTGAAAGAGGTAAAGACCAATGTAGACAAGTTGACGAGGAATATCTTCCTGAAAATAGAAAAATACAATATAGGTTAAAACAAAGCATGCTGAAACACTTCTATTCTTTAAGAGCAGTGTGGTAGAGTGAAAAATGTACTATAATAGGAGACCTGAAGGCTAATCTGACCCCTACCTCACCCCATCTCTCATTCCCAGTTAGCTATATGGCTTTACCAAGTCATTTAACCTTTGTTAGCTTTAGCTCTCATCTCTAAAATGTGAATGCTTGAATTTGCTTCAATCAGATGAACTAAAAATAATCCCTTTTGGGGTTAAGATTTATTTTCCTTTTAAAATAAACATTTATTAAATGACATAACATTAATAATAAATTATATGGTGGAAATCAAATGTCCTTCTAATATTAAAAGGATGATGTTTATTAGCAGTGAGGTACTTTTGCATACTTAAGATAATCACACTTTTAAATTTGTGCTTTAATCTTTTCATTGTCACATATAATTGTTAAAATTGAAGGTTAAAATTTGCCTCCTCATTTTTGATACCACCTAGTTGTATTTTTTTCTCCTCAACAACTCTGTAAGATCAAGCATCTAGAGTTTACATTTGCTTTTTTTTTCTTCCATAGTTCTTAGCTGACTCTGTATCACTGTTATCTCAGAAATAGTGTTTTTAAAAAGCGTTAAGTCCACCCAGCTACTCAGGAGACTGAAGTGTGAATATCATAAGTTGGAAGCCAGCATAAGAAAATTAGTGAAAACCTGGGAATGAAGCACTTATCTAGCATGTGCAAGGAGGCCCTGGGTTCAATCCTCAGTACAGGGGTAGTGGGTGGGCTGGGGAGGGTGGTCAAGATTTCCTACTACTGAACTGCAAAATCAATTTAGGAGTTAAGTTACATCTTTTTTTTTTTTTTTTTTTAAATATTCTTTCTTTGTTAGTTGTTGGTAGACCTTTATTTATTTATACGTGGTGCTGAGAATTGAACCCAGTGCCTCATACATGCCAAGCAAGTGTGCTACCACTGAGCCCCAGCCCTAGCCCCAGCCTCATATCAACATCTTTTAAAATATAAAATAAAACAAAATTTAAAAAGCTAGAATGTACAGAATGTTGTACTATGATTAAGATTTTGTACACACATACCCTGAATTATAACAAAAAATATTGTTTTTCATCTTGAGGTATAGTTAAAATGAGCAATGAGCTCAACAGCAATGACTTCAATAAGTGCTTGTTGATTAATAAAACAACTCTACCTCATTTTTATTCTTGGTTTTAGCTGTTTTCCTTATATACATAAGGTTTATGTACATTAGCCCGGTTAGTACTACTTACTTTTTTTTTGTGTGTGTGTGTGGTGCTGGGAGTTGAATCCAGTGCCATATCCATGGAAGGCAAGCAAGCACTCAACTAACTGAGCTATATCCCCAGCCCAGTAATACTTACTACAATAGCTACTAATTAAAATTATTAATATAATTGATATTGGGTACTGAACTGTGTTTTTCTGGAACCTCACTAAACCATCTTCTGGTCCTATATTTCTATTTCTATTTCTCCCCTTATATTTCAGTAGAAGGTATTTCATTTCTCCCCTTATATTTCAGTAGAAGGTATTTCATCAAATATTCTGAGAAACAGTGGAAATTTTACAAGTCCAGTTTTGAAACCAAACACTATTCTTTGGTAAGAATGGCACAAAGATCAATTGTTAAAATGGCAGATCATAGGGCTAGAGATGTAGCTCAGTGGCAGAGCATTTGTCTAACATGTTTCAGGTCTTGGTTCCATTCCTAGCACCAGAATTAAAAAGAGAGAGAGAGAGAGAGAGAGAGAGAGACACACACATAAGACAGTCTGACTAGTATTGCATATAGTACTGTTTTTTAGGATGAAAATTCCTAAGACAAGATATCAAGTTTACAGTTCTTCCAACTGGAGAGAAAAGTATCTTTGAAAATATGCAATCTTAAGATCCTCTCCACATAATTTTCATACTTTCCTTGAAATAGTTCTCCTTATAAAAGGAAAGAGAGAGGGGAAAAGGGAATGGAGATAACATGCTAAGATCAACCACAGGGGACCTCCTTCTTCTCCTGTTGTAATTTCAGAATAACTCACTTGTAGAATAATCAATGGTAATTTGATATATTAGGAATATAAAGCTTATACTACATATATACATCGATTTTTCCCAATGTGTAGTGTTTATCCTTGGTATGGTTGGTACAAAATTATTTTAAATAGTATACAATGAAGCAGTTTTATTTAACTTTATAATTTTAAATAAAGTATTTAAGTTATTAATTCTAATATACCTAAATAATTAAAATGAAGTAAGTACTATTGTACAGAATAAGAATAGAGTCACAAATACGAATTAGTAGTATTTGAATATGGTAAAACAGGACAGTGGCATGTAAATGACTAAATAAGGGATTCACTGCCATATTCCTTCAGATCAATGCTTCAAATTTCTGACAATAGATCAAGGAAACCCTCCATACTTATAAGGGAAGTTTTTAAACTGCTGATTGAACTCATTTCATTACATAAAAGCTTGTGTAAGTCAATGCAAAAAACGAATTTGCTGGAAATACTGCTTTATAGAATAAGTTAAGAGGATTTAAAAAAAATTAATGTTAAAGAAATCCAAGTAAGTTTCAAAAATACATTCTAGTCATGTAGCAGAGAAGAACCTAAGCTATATTTTTTCCTCTCAAACAAATCTGAAAACCCTACTATAAACCACAAACAATGTTTCAAGAAGCCATTCCATTTCTCTGCTATTTTGTTTTTAAACCTCAACCTCATTAGGGGGGTCAGCTTGTGCCTGGACTAGCTAATAAAAAACCCCATAGAGCTGCTGCTTCTGTTTTTATTTTTTTTTTCTGTTGTAGTACTAGGGATTAAACCCAGGAGTTCTCTACCACTAAGTCACACCCCCAGTGCTTTTTAATATTTTATTTAGATAAGGTCTTACTAAGTTGCTTTGGGCCTTGTTCAATTGCTGAGGCTGGCTTTGAACTTGTGATCCTCCTGCCTCAGCCTCCCAAGCTGCTGGGATTATAGGTATGAGCCACCATGCCTGGTTCTCAAGACCTTTTTGAACTTTATTTTGAGACAGAGTTTTGCTAAATTTCCCAGGCTAGCCTTGAACTTGTGATCCTCCTGCCTCAGTCTCCCAGTGGCTGGGATTACAGGCTTGCATCACCACCCCTGGCTTCATAAAACTTCTTTTCCAAATTCAGATTCAACTTTGCATCTTAACCCTGCCTTTCTGGTAGTCAGTCAACTAACTCAGTCAATAATGACACAGGGCAAAATGCTGTCCCAGTTTTCACCCTCATCACCATCAAATGCCTATCTTAAAACAGTATCTACAGCTTTCAAAAAGACAAATGTATCAAGAACCTCTTTTCTAAGTAACAGTCCCTTGTTTTTAAAGCAATGCTTGTATACCTAAAGCCTACCATAGGGGGGAAAAATGGGTAAGAAAATGGGTTAGTTCTGCCAATTACTGTGTAATTTTGAGCAAGTTAATCTCTGAATAAAAGATAAAAACCATAATAATACAAAACCCCAAAAATAAACATGAGTGACAGAAATGAGTATAATACCACAAGTAGTGGTGGGGACTATGGAACACTAGGGAACACACACTCTGGTTAAAGGCAACCTCCAATGATTAAGAAACCACAGTGGAGGAGGTATAACATAATTTTTAAGCTGATGAATTTTACTTAAAAAATGGCTGTTTTTAGTGTCACAGTCCAAGTTCAAACTCCTCCAACATCCCCCAATCTCCATGGGGTATGTCCCTATTGGTGTGGTGCTCACACATCTGAGACTGACAAAGCCCTTGCATAGCACCATGGTCTCTGGGTCTTACTTGTTTTATATGAGGTGGGGAAGGGGAGTGAACTGAGGAGGCTGGGTAAATCTTGGCCCTCTTGAGGGAATTCTCAAAATCGTTCACTGGTTACATTACAGATTTCAATCAGGGAGTCAAGCAAGCTGTTCAAGGATGGCTCATCACTGCTCTAGAAACTACAGTCTAGATGAATAAAAAGTGGCTGAGAAAGTCAATTTGGTTCTCAACACCTTTTCATACGTTGTACTATAATTTTTTTATATAAATTAACTTGTTCTACCAGGAACCACAATGAAGTTTTGCTTGTTTATTTAAGATGAATAAATAGATTCATTTTAGTTGTTATTACAACTCTTTTTACTAAAACAGATAACTGTATTTTAGTAAACTTTTTTTTTTAGAAGAAAATACATTTCGTGACAATGCTACATTTAAAAAACAAACTTTAATACAAACTATCACATATATACTAAGGCAGATTTCCCCCCCAAGTCCCAGACGGTACAATATTATTCTTAAAAATGTAAAAAGCTCTCATATTATGGGAATCCATATTGACTATCTCGAGCAACAAATAAATAATTGAGTAAGGCACACAAGTTTGAAAAACTTTGGCCAATAATATTTAAAAATGCTAACTGAGGTCTAATAGGAACCTGTAAAGACATAAACTTGATGGACTCTAGAAAATCTTTGTTAAATGATTAAAAAAGTGGCTGCAGTAGTGGAAGGCAATATTAACACTGAAGTTGCATGGGAAAAAGTGCAAAGAAAACTTTCATGAAGTAGGAGTGAGAAAAAAAACAGTTATTTCTATTATATATATATATATATATATATATATATGTGTGTGTGTGTGTGTGTGTGTGTGTGCGCATAAATAAAAATCAATGTAAAACTGAATATTAGAAATAAAACTTATGGCTATTTCATGACCTCCCTAAAGGGTCACAGATTCAAATTGGCTAAGAAACTAAGAAGTATTTATTTATTTATTTTTGGGGAGACAGGGTATCACTGTATTGCCCAGACTAACCTTGTACTCATGGGTTCATGTGATCCTCCTGCCCCAGCTTCCTGAATAGCTGGGGCTACAGGTGCATGCCTCCTTGCCAATCTAAGAAATGACATTTTGAATCTTCTCATAGGCAAAATGGAGAATCGTTCATTCTCTTATTGAAAGGTACACAGTATATGTGCTTTAAATTTCTTCTTACAAGAAATTAAGTTATTTGTGACTAAAACACCTCTTAAACTGCTAAACAGTATTCCTTTCTTCATTTATCTGTAGGACTGGTCAAAACAATCACTGTACTAGTTTCTTCCAGTAAAGAGTTCTTCTAAAAATAATTTTCATAGACTAAATTTTAAGAAACTGTTTAACACATTTGCAGCTGTTACTTTCAAATTATGTTAATTACTTGAAACAAGTTACTTTCAACTGTCACATGTAGGTGTTAAAAATAGTTTCAGTTAAGTTCTAAGTTATGCAAATTATCCCATAAAAATTAGATTGCATTTCTGGAGAAATGCCATCTGGCAGGAACTGATAAGAGCTTCAGGAACTAAAATGAACAATTACTTTAAAATGTCCCTCTTACCAGGGTCGGTGAACATGATATAGACATGGATTAATAACAAAATCCAGAGGTATTATGTTCATGGGTATACAAGTACCTAAAGAAAGCTTAAAATATTTGAACCATGGTACAAAAGGACTTTCAATAATCATAGAAATGTTACTTATCTCCCTTATCCAAAAAGATAAATCCTGGCTACACATAGCTAAAGGATAGAAGAAATATGGCCAGAATAACTAAGAAAGTGAATTGTTTTTATTTAACTATAATTAATTTGAATGTAGCTAGTGGCTACCTTTTTGGACAGTACAGCTCTACGACACCTATGATTAACATTAGGAGCTTACTAAATATGGAAGAGCTACTGGAAGCTGTGGGCCTGATAATTTTATCTTAAGACAGTTAAAAGTCAAACATTTAAAATAATTAAGGATCTTCTTCCTAATCCTTACAATTAAGTTAACTGGAAAAACATTCTACTTTTTAAGAAACCAACATCAAAAGAACTGGTGTGCCACAGTATAGGGCTCTAATGTGCTGTTTTCTAATTCTGTTGTCTAATTCAATGACAAAACAAAGGCCTATATCATGAATCAACTATTTGCAGTACATATAAAAATAAGTGTAGCTTTTGGAAGGGCAAAGACAAACTGGTCACTGGACAGGCTGTCACATTTCTACTTAGAAAGGTATTTCTGAAAGTAAGACGATCCCCTCTCTAACTTAAAAAACATTTTAAGTGTAGAAAACTATAAATATATATACAACTGGCAGAGAATGAATCTCCATATATTCACAACTCATTTTTGATAGTTATTTCCAAATGACCAAACTTGTTTCATTACATCATATCACTTACCCTCATCTGATACTATTTTGAAATAAATTCCATACAGCCTATCATATTATGGCGTTTTTTTAATCACTTCCCGGGAAAAAAAAGAGAACAAAGGTGTTTGATTAATTTATCAGAGGAAAGGAATTCCACGAAAAAGAACTGATGTGCCATGATTATAAAATTAGAGTTACTAGTGTGAATGAAGCATAGAGAGCAAAAGGAAGAAAGACCAGGGAAGAAATGGTATAGATGGGAGAAATCCTTAGAACAAAGGTACGCGGCTTTACTTTAGTTTAAAGCAATAAGGAGCTAGCATAGGTTTCAGAGGAGAAAGAGTTAAGTGAAAGGAATAAAGTTGTTTTTTGGGGTGTGTGACACTATGAAAGCCTGACTTTAGAAGTACTGAGGGTAGAACTAGAAGGGAGGAAAATACAGTGTTTCAGCAGGTTCAAACAAATATCTTTCCCACATGCTAAAAAAGGAATGTTCCACCCATTTCAGGAAAGGCTTCCCTGGTGAATATTTAACCATAGTTTACTCTGTTTTTCAATGCTGAATTTTTCTTTGGGACTTGCTCAGGGACTACTCTGGAAGTAGAGTTTGGAGAAAGCATAAAACTAGGGAGCTAACTGTGATAGTAGAAAAGCTCCGTTTGAAATATGCACAACACAGGACTGTTAGTTGTGGAATAATCAGACTAATCCTTTTTGTCTCAAATAATTGCTAAGAATATCAATAAGATGAAACTAATATTATATTTTAAGAATTTAAATTCTAATTAAATTTACATCACCACTGATACAATTTTTAAAATGAGCAATTAGCATGTCAAAGGTAAATGGTTCCCCTCTGAGTTAAAACAATGATTAAAGTCTTTTTCAAGAAATATTTAAGAATTTCAGTCTGTGTGGAAAGGGGAAAGGTGGGAGAATGATAGGAGAAGAGTTGAGGGAGGGCAAAGAAGAAAGAAAGTATTTAATTTTAGAAAGACTTTTCAAAAAAAGAAAAAAAATGACAAGACAATTTTTAAAACTACAAAATACCAGCTTACTTTTTTGGTTTTCTGGAAGTAGAGTTCAGGGAAAGCATGAAACCAGTAAGCCAACTGTGATATGTAGAAAAACTTCATTTGAAATCTGTACAACACAAGAAAGCAAAAAGCATCTTTTAAAGCATAATATTTTTTTAAAATAAAGTAAACAAATACTGGAAATCAGGATATACTACGCAGATATCTTTGTGTTATTTCAGAAAATGTTCTGTGTATCTTTAAACAACTCTTCAGCAGCTGCTTTCCCCTATTTTCCTGGGATATTCCCACTGGTCAGTCCCCCTGGATTAAGCAACAGGCAAAGACTAACTATGCAAGCCAATCCAGAGGAGCCACAGCTCTTTGTCCATGAGTTAATTAATACTGACTAGTAGGTCATGTTATCTACTGAAAACACAAGGAACACGATCAACCCTTAGATCTATAAGATTTCATCAAAATGGGAACAAGATGGGCAAAAAGACCAACACAAAAGTGACGGCACACAGATACCAATCACCTGAAACTGGGATAATCCCAATTTCAAATACTCAAGTTTTTCTCCTTGGGGAAACATGGTAATTCTACCTGGTTGGAAACATGAAGACACACTCAAATAAATGAAGGCAGAGCCAGAGTTAAAGAGTAGAATAAGACACAGGAGTGTTCCCCAGGAGATACATCCTAATTAGTCTAGAATCAATAGTTCTTCTCTTTACATTATATCCCCCTAGCCCTTCTAAGTCCTCTTTATTCTCTCTCCCTTTGCCCTCTCTTCCAGAATTCTAAAATAGAGAATATAGAGCCAATCTGAAGTAGTTTCTCAGGGGGAAATATAGTCCCATTCTGTAAAAGTTCACTGAATTAATATAATTGTTAAAAATCAGAGCATGACCTAGTAAAAGGGTATTATTGCTGGACTTCAAACAAAGATATGCATGGTCATACTATTTCGTCTTTCTCTTTTCTCCAGTTCTCAAATCACAGTGTACTTAGGGAATACTGTCGAGGTGACAAGCATCTATAATTTACCCAGCAAAATAAGGATATTAAATAAAAACAGGAGATAATTTCTACTATAATCTGGTACATAGTCTTGGTAGGTATGGGCCCAATACAAGATTTACATAAATGGAATGATTATAGATCAAGACTAAAATACATAAAATATAAGCCAAAATGATAAACTCAGGAATGCAAAATACCAAAATAGGCTAATGTAGCCAGGAACATTAACATGGATGTACTAGAATAAGAATTAAAGAATGAGCATTTAGCTAAACATCTTTGTAACCACTGAGCTCCTGGAAACACTATAAAAAATTGGGGTCTAGAAATATAAAAAAGAAAGAATCCCTAAACTCAAGAAGTTTATAGCAGAAGAGAAGGAAGGAAGGAATGACAAGAGACTGGAGAGCGGGGAGCAAAAGCATGGAGAGAATGGATCCATGAAGAAGAGAAAGAATCGGGAAGAAAGGAAAAAGAAGAGTGTACCAAATTAAGATTACCATTAAAACCAGATGTCTCAAGCTAAGGAAGATATTTAAAAGATTATACAAATGAAAAGATTTCATAGGAACTTTTCTCTTAAGGTAGTGGGACTGCCAAGACGCTTTCACATATTTTATAATTTTGCCTGAAGTTTTAAAGAGAATAATGAGTTCTGCTTATTCATGTTATGATCATGTTCTTTAATTTTAAAAAGCCTTTAAAAACGACTTACGTCATAAGGTTGTGGGGATAAGCCCTCCACAAGATCGTTGGATCTGAGATGTAGTTTTCCTAAGAAAGAAGACAGGGAAATTAGCCTGTGAGTATTATGCAAACATTTATAGTTCTCTATATCCAAAAAGCTCACTCAAGTCAAGCTTTATTTATTTATTGGGTACAGGGGATTGAACTCAGGGGCACTCAACCACGGAGCCACATCTCCAACCCTATTTTGTATTTTATTTAGAAAGAAGGTCTCAGTGAGTTGCTGAGAGCCTCACTGTCGCTGAGGCTCACTTTGAACTTGCAATATTCCTGCCTCAGCCTCCCGAGACAGTGAGATTATAGACGTCTGCCCTGGCATGCTTTTCAGCTTAGTTATTTTCAGTACAATTTTCACTTTGCAAAAGTAGGCAATTAAAATCAGTATGACTTATACAAATAAGGTGTAATTTCTCACCTTCAAAAATCTTTCAATCCAGTAGAGTAAAAAAAATTCATGTATGCACACTAACATAAGCAATAAATAACAAAATGGTGTGAGGCATAGGTATAACAGTCATGGAAGGAAAGAATTTTACTTTGGGTAATCAAAGAAGGAGCTTAGGAAAAGATGTAGTTCTTGATAGGAGACAAGAGGACCACAATGCTGCCAAATTTTATGATATTATATCCATAAGATACTACCCAAATCTTTTTCTTAGATAACTAGATGTACTGAGAATTATTACATATGTCAAAACGAAACAATTCCCCCAATCTTAAGTGACTTACCTTTCATGAAAATATTTCCCCATAGAATTGTAACTCTTAGTTTTTTAAAGAATTTAAAAGATAGATTTTAAACTGAAATTTACATATATCAATAAAGTATTATTAAAAACAGCAGAGTAAAAGACAGTGAGCACTGGCTTGAAAAGTTGAGTTTTATCTCTAACATTTAAGTGTTATATCCTAGAAAATTCACATTGCCTGTTACTCATCTCTAATACGGTGATGAAAAAGAAATCATGTGCTCAACAAACTCAGAAGTATTATAAACCATGGAGTAGTAGTAGTTGAATAAAAGGGATTGCCATTTCTGATTACTAAAGTTGATATTATCTTCTCTTTCCTCATTAGAGTAATACAACTAAAGGTTTTGAATGTCTTATTTGAGAACTACACATTTTAAATTGTTTGGGAAACAACTGGACTGTTTTTAAAGGTGGAAATGACCGGAAATATTTCAGTTCATGTAATCTAAAAAGATTATCACTGACATGCTTTTTGCTAATACACAGCTATCTACAAATGACTATATAGAAATAACATCCACAGTGACTAAAATGTGTTGGGCTTTCTGAAATAGCAAACGGCTTAGAATTTTTTCTGTATAAAAACTAGCCGAGAGAGATTTATCACTGAAACTTTAGTTACAGCCATCAAAGACCAAAAAAACAGGGAAGGGAAGGCCACATTCAATAACTGATATTATCCCAGGGCTAGAGATCATGGTTGATAAAGTTATGCTTGGCTATTTGTGTGTAATAATTTACACAAGTTCATTAGCAGAGTTCTTAATCTTGGTGAGAAAGGAGAACACTGAGAAGATCATACTTACAGAGACTAGAATGAATGTGCCCCAAACACAAGCAAAAAAGTAGAATGCACTAAGCTGACCAGATTCATTAAACTTGCTGTGTTTCGTTTTGGAGAAGTGCATTCGCCTGTTAATTTTCTAAAAATAAAAACAGGTATTAGTAATTAAGAATAAATTGTAAAACATACTTAATATATGACTATCATAATATGGAGAGCTAGTGCTTTACAAAGTATAGATTTCTAAGATTGTATACTTACATCCAACACATACTCTTGAATTATGGCATGAATAATTATCGCCACTAGCATGTAGAAGAAAACTGTAGCCAAATCTTTGATACCATAGTAATAAAGGGATGCTGATTCAGTAGCTTGTTCTTCTGAAGGCCAAAAAGGACATACATACACAAAAATATACATGAGATTATAAAACAGCACCAAGTACAACATAGTTATGGAAACAAACAAAAGAACACTAACCTAATTGATAAAAAAGTTCTACAGAAATATCATAGATAATTTGCTCTTGGACATCATGAGTCTTAAGGGGCAATGAAAACTGAGGAGGAAACTATCTAGAAACCCCAAACTTCAGAAATTACTTACAGAGACTTGACACATGTTAGTTACAGCCATCAAAGACCAAAAAAACAGGGAAGGGAAGGCCACATTCAATAACTGACATTATCCCAGGGCTAGAGATCATGGTTGATAAAATTATGCTTGGCTATTTATGTGTTTTTTCAACAACTTTCAAAACTTCTGTTTTTTCAAAAATTTTCAAAACTTCTACTTCTACTTTCAAACTGGACAATACCACCATGATTCTAAAGGAAAAATGGATTTGATTTAGTTTTGACCTGTAAGCAGTAGACACAGATGCAACCACTACTTAACATTGTTTTTAATCCTTGCAACTGCTTTAATTTTTCAAAACAAATCTAAATCACATACTTGTGAACTGCTGACACTTGTTCTCAAGACTTCCTAAATATGTTCATATTTTATTAACCAAATAGTCCATCCCTCATGCTAGTTATATTACTGTACTTAACTGCAATCAACTTCCCATAACAACTTGACTTTCACATAGCACAGTTTAGAAATAAAACTTTTTGAAAAAAAAAAACACTTAGTTTGGATGCAATTACCTGGTAACTCCTAATCTACTGACATTTTCTCTAATCAAAATGATTGCTAGCGGTAGAGCACAATAAAAGATGGAAATAAGTTTAAAGGAATTGTTATTCCGGGTCCAAAATATGACTCATGTCAAAAAACCTAAACCTGAACATGTGCTTGTAGAAGTCCTGACTAAACAATTATTTAAAGTTATATTTAAAATATCTATTCTTAGAATTTTCTTATGAAAATATCTGAGGGCAGAGATGGCAATACAAAAAGTTTGTTGATGGAATTTCAAACTCATTCACAAAAATATATATAATAAACATTAAACACGTAAAACTAATTTTCATATAACGTATAGGATGGAGTCAACCCAAAACATCAGTTCTTGTATCATAAATTCTCAAATAACGTTCAGTCTAATCATGGAAGAGATTATGAAAATAAGTGGAGAATCTAGTGTTTATGAGTACTCCAAGTATGTTCAACTGAGCTTCTAGGATATTCATAACAAAAACTACTTCATAACAAAAACTACATACCTGTTGCGGGGAGGGTAACATTGTACTGAAGAGTAACAAAAATGATAGATGCTTTTGCTGTTATCTAGAAAGAAAAAAAAAACAATTAAATAAATTTGTGATCCTCCTCCAAATAAGCAGATTAGGGGAAAAATATTATAAATTCTGTTTTCCCAAATCCAAGAACCAAGGGCACCCAAGTTCTGCTGGCACCATGCTAGGCAAACACAATGGGAATTCCTGATCACCAGAGTTGAGCCTGTGAGTTATGGTAATCCACCAAAGTATTCTGTAATTTAGATGAACTTGTGTAATTCATCTCTATAAGATTTTAAAAGCAATAACCTCTGCAGTTTCTGTAAATAATGATTTCACAAATAATGATTCTCTACTGTAGACCTATATGATGAACACAAAGTTCCTATTAAGAAAATTTTAAGTGAAAATTAATAAAAGGAAGTACAGCATGAGAAAAATGGATCACACACAGGATCTACGTGTTAATCTCCCAAACACCTGGCACAGTTAAGTAGTCAATAAATGTTTAATTGACTTGACTGCTGCTAAAAGTAAAGTGGTCAGAACAGAAAGGAACGTTTATAGGCACCAGGTACAAGAAAGGATAAAATCCAGAAGGAATGAAATATAAAATAATCCCTGATAACAAGGTGTTTAGCTGTATCGGAGGACAAATAAGCAAATGGTTATAATGCTGTACAATCAGAACCTCTACAGCATTCGCTGTGGGCACTCTGGGTAAGTGATGAATTTGTTTTTTTCCCTGGGGTAGGGAGCAAAGCCTATTCTGGAAAGACTCCTCAGAGGATGTAATACTGGGACTGTGCCTTGTTGGAAAACAGAAGTTCCCTAGGCTCACAAGGCGGGGTGAAGAGGCCAATACAGGTAGAAGAAACAAGGTAAGGGCAGGAGTAAATACAAGGCCAGGCATAGCACATATGTCACAAAGAGGTAGCAAAAAAGTCTAGAAACATTAATGGAGTACTAGAAAGTACCTTGCTTGTTGAACTAAGTATTTTAGATTTTATTTTTAGCATGACTGTAAATAGAGAGGGGGATGTTAATTTATGCCTGTTAGAAAGACTGCTGGCTCTGGCCTGCTAAGTGGTCTCTCAAGCCCCCTCATATCCACTCCCCACGGCACTAGAATGATCTTCTAATCATGTTACCCTGTTTCCCACTGTACCTGTAAAAATCCTTCACTGGATTCCTATCTTTTTAGGATAATGTGGTCTACACAATTCCCCATTGTTTGACTCCTCTCCACAGCCTCATCCCAAACCATTTCTTCCCAATCCCTGGCCCCCTGTAGTTCCTCCTTCTACAGGGTCCTTGAACAAACCTTCCCCTAGATCTCAGTTCAATTATATCTTTTCTAAGAGGACTTCCCTGTCTTTCTAGAGCAGGGCATTCCTCTGTCAGATTATCTCAGAGAACTGTGTGTCTTTCCTTTGAAATACACAATCTGGTATGATTAGTATGTCTCATCCATTACAAAAATAAGCTCTTAGGAGCTTATTTTTTTCTGCTTGCCACTGTATGTTTAGAGACCTAGCAGGGGGCCTGGCACATATCAGGCAACTGATCAATATTATTAAATAAATATCAAATAAAATACCAGTTAGAGTAAGCATGGAAGCCAAATAAAAGACAAGGACATGTGCAAGAGGCCACATGAAGGTAAGGCCTGGCAGTGGAGACAGGAGAGCACATGAAGGTAAGGCAATGGTAGTGGACACAGGAGGCACTCATGAGCAGAATAATTCTTGGACAGCAAGAGAAAAAGCGTCAAGGATTATTTATTGATAATTACTTATTAATGAAAACTAGGTGAAAAATACTACTACTATAAAAATGTGTGGAATACAGGAACTGCAGGTTTTGGGCAAAAGAGAACAAATTGAGTTTGGACAAACTGGGATTTGTGATACATGGGTGGAAAAAGCAGCAGGCACCTAAAGCCTCGTCTAGAACTTAGCAGGTAAAGATTTGAGAGTTTTTATTTACAAACAGAAGTTAAGGCTGTGGAAGTACACAAGTCACACATGGAAAGTGTACAGTATTTGTAAAGAAGTAGGACAACATCAGACCTGTAGAGACAGCAAACAAAAAGCCAAAATGTATCTCTCTGCTATGGTTGTTTGCATAAGTGTACCCCCAAAGTCCCCTGTGCTAAAGGCTCGGACCCCAGGATGTGGCACTATTAAGAAGTGATAGAACCTTCAAGAGGGGGAGCCTAGTGGGAGGGCTACTGGTCACTGGGGGTATGGTCTCAAAGGAGACTATGGGATTCTGGGGTCTCTCCTCCCACCACTGCCATGAGGTGCATGGCTTTTGCTCTATCATGCTTTCCCTGATACGATGTGCTATCTTACCATAGGCCAAAAGCAATGGGGCCAACCAGCCACAAACTGAAACCTCCAAAACTGTGAGCCAAATTAAGCCTTTTATAAATTGATAATTTCAGGTACTTGTTACTATAAGGTTACCTAGTAGAGAAACAAAGAGAATGAAGAGAGCCTGACATTTCAAAAACCAAGGGAGAAACATTTTAAAAACGTGTAGTTTTAAGTCAGTTTCAAAAGAGATGTGGCAGAGAGAATGCAACAGATTAAATATCTTTATTTTGTTTATTTTTAAAAATGTCGTGCTGAGGATCAAATTCAGTGCCTCACATGTGCTAGGCAAGCGCTCTGCTGATGAGCCAGCCTGTAATACTGTTTATAGGATGGGAGAGACAAAGCTTGTGCAATGAGTAACAGGGCAGGTGCTACAAAAAAGGGAGAAATTAAAACACTGAACAAAGAAAAGGGAAACTGACTAAAGCAATGTGGTAGAGAATGACACTGTAAGGATGAGTACACTTGAAAATCCTCTTAGCCTGAGAACAAGATAGTACAGGCTGAGTCTTCCTTATTCCAAATGTTTAGAATCAGAAGTATTTCAGATTTCAACTTTTTAGAATTTTGGAATATCTGTTAATACACAATGAGGTATCTTGGGGATAGACTCAAAGTTCTGGATTTTAGCTCAATATAGATTTTGTATTAGGTATGCTTAACCTGCAATGGACAAGAGAGATAAGATAGGTAAGTTCAAAAGGCAGGAAACTGAAGAAATCTATACCTAATAAACTCACGTTGTTTTTTTCCCCTCGTATGTGGGGAAAACAATGTCACACACGTTAAACGCAATGGGGACCTGTGTGATGAATATTTACATTGTACCTATATGGCTGGGAAAAAGTAAAAAGATAAAAGGATGTTATTTATGTTATGAGGTTAGAAGCCTGATTCATAATATATTTATCAGCATGCAATGTATGGCTTTTCTTGGTAACCCTAAGCAATCTGAATTGAGGCACAGAAGAAGCAGAAATAGCAGTCTCCCTTATCCTGGTTTCACTTCCTGTGGTTTTAACTACCCATAGTGATGAATGAGCAGCCTGAAGCTATTAAATGGAAAACTTCAGGAATATAAGTTTTAAATTGTATAAATGTTCCACACAGGGGGACGAAATCTTATGCTGTCTCCTACCTATCCAGCCCAGGACATTAATCACTCACCGTGGTCCAGCATATCCACACTAGATGTGAAACTGGCTATCTTGGTATCCAATCAACTGCTGAGGGAGCGCTTGTGTTCAATAACCCCTTGCATTGTAGCTTAAGGCCTGCATCATTCCCCTCACTTCACCTCATCATGTATCCTCTATCATCAACTGAAGAAATATAAGTACAGTATAATAGGACATTTTGAGAAAGAGACCATATTCACATAGCTTTCTTTTTCCTTTTTTGGGTAGTACTGGGGATTGAACCCAGTTATGCTTTACCACTAAGCTACATCCCCATCCCCTTTTCAGTTTTTACTATGAGAGGGTTTTGCTAAGTAGTTGAGGCTGGCCTCCTACTTGCAATCCTCCTGCCTCCCCTCCCAAGTAGCTGGGATTACAGGCATATGCCATCATTCTCCATTCATATAGCTTTTATTGCAGAATACTGTTATAATTGTTCTACTTTATTATTAGTTGTTATTAATCTTTTACTGTGCCTAATATTTTAAGCTTGATCACAGATATGTATAGGAAAAAATAGTATCTATAGGGTTTGGCACTATCTGTGGTTCTGGATATCCAGTAGGGTTTTAGAACATATCCCAGTGGCTGAAGAATGGGGGTTACTATAGGTGAATAAAGGCAATACAAGAGAAAAGCAAAACAGCAAGGGGGCAAATATACTGGAGAAAATGAAAGTAGCCAAGGTACCACAATAGTCTGGACTAGGTAAAGAAATGCCCTATGAGTAGCAGAATGAAAAGGTGAACAAGAAGTAGGTTGTGGCTGAACTCTAGTATCCTGGAATTCAGGATCTGGAAATGAATCAGATTTGTGGGATAAAAAAGTCCAGATAGGATATTACCACCAGAGTGAGTTACTGAAGTAAGGTAGATAGGAAGAGTGCTTGAACAGAAAAGGCTAGTAAAGCTACTGTGTTCAAAGTTGGGCCATCTACAAGGAATCATTACGGGAGAACGATAGTATGGGTTTTCAGTGTAACACAACTTTCATGTGATTTTTCCCCCCAGTCCTGGAGAGTGAACCCAGGGCCTCGACATACTAGTCTTTTTTTTTTTTTTTTTTTTTGAGATAGGTTCTCACTAAATTGCCCAGGCTGACTTTGAATTTGGGATCCTCCAGTCTCAGGCTCCAGAGTAGCTAGGATTACAGGTTGAGCCACCACACTCAGTTCATGTGATTGTAAAAACAATCATAAATTTTATTTTATTTTATTTTTTTAAGGAAGTTTTTTTGTTGTTGTTTATTTTTATGTGGTGCCAGGGATCGAACCCAGTGCCTCACGCATGCTAGGCAAGTACTCTACCACTGAGCCACAACCCCGGCTTTAAAAAATAAAGTTGATTGATAACTGAATCAGTTTTTATATCTTTGGACTTCACACAAACAGTCCTCCTGCCTCCATTCCTGTTTCTTGTGTCTAATATGAGGTCACCATTATCACAGCTAAGAAAACTCTGTGTTAAAGAGTCCTTTACAAACAAAACTTTTCAAAGATAAAGTTAGTATGAAATTCTAAAAGCAACAAAAATTAAGATTATCCTTTTATGCTAGGCTTTCAAATAAATTAAAACCTAGCCTCCAGCTGGTTTAACATGAGATATTAAACAGAATAAGAGGAGGACAAACACAAACTACATACCCTAAGAAGTTTGAAAAATTAAACCAGAAATCATTCTCCTAATCATCTGCAGGTCTCCTAAGCTTCATACCTTGACCAGTGTTGGAATTAAAACAAACTAAATTCATTTAGAATGTAAATATGCTATAGAAATAATACTGCACAAAAAAATAAATAAATAAAAACAAGAGTTTACGACAGTTTGGGACATTTATACCATTGCTTCCATTTATGAGAAAAAATGAGATTTACTTATATCTTAATCAATCCTATGCTACATGCAAAGTCAAGAATATCATAATAGCTTTAATTAAGTAGTTGCCAGTTTTCTTCTTATACAGAGATGTTAAGTATTTTACAATTGTTAAAGAAAGGTATGATTACAACATGGTCTTGATTCCTGAAAGGTGAAGTTGATTTCTGAATATCAAATTCTGTTTCTCTACCAACTTATATAAAACTACGTTCTTAAAAAGAGAGAGGTGGACATGGTGCCACAATGCTGGTAAACCCAGAAAGTGAGGATGTTGAGGCAGGAGGACCACAAGTTCAAGGCCAGCCTAGGCAACTTAGGAACCCTGCCTCAAAATGAAATAAAAAAAGCTGGAGATGTAGGTCAGTGGTAGAGCACCCCTGGGTTCAATCCCCAGTACTGCAAAAGGAAGAAAGGAGGGAAGGAAAGAAAATGCTGGAATTAATACAAACCGTGCTTAAAAATCAAACAAACCTCCGAAAACTGTTCCAAGATCATTGTAATTCTAAGTGCCCCCCTCAAACCTGTAAGGCACAAAAAAATCTATAAATTCTTGAACATCTATGTGGAAAGTCTGCCCCTTCTTAGGAAGAAATATTTCTCTTGTGAGCTCCTAACTCTTCACTCCTCCTTCACATTACTTTCAGAAAGCTTCCCAAGTATCCTTACATGAATGTTTAATTTTTTAACTCAAATGTGAAGCATTAATTAATCTGTATTATGTATACAGATAGATTGTAAAAAAAAATCCATGATTTCAAAATTTATAATTTTTGTTTTTTAGAAAGAATTCTTTATTTTATTTATTTAGGTGGTGCTGAGGATAGAACTCAGTGCCCCACTCATACCAGCCTAAGCAACTTAGGAACCCTAAGTTCTAAGGCAAGCGCTCTTCCACTGAGCCACAACCCCATCCCCTCAAAATTCACAATTTTTGATAACAAAGTTTATAGAAATGAAACATTTATATTTGTCCCAAACAGATTTCTTTTCAGTACATAGAATCTCTTCTCCCCTATAAAAATGCTATCATCTATTCGCCAACTTTGACAGCTACCCTCTTGTAAGTCAAACACTGCAGTAGGCGATATATGTATTAGCTAATTTTAATTCTGAGTAACCCAACAAATCCCACTTTATAGATAAGGAAACAAGTTCTGAGATGGCATAACTTGAACATGGATCCCTTAGCTTCAGAATCCATGCTTTTACAGTGTATCTACACTGCTTTTTCATTTGGGCTGGTAATAAATAAAGTACGTTATTTCTTTGCTGATTTCACTGTAAATCCTGATACTTCCTCAATATACTTATGTGAAAGACTTAATGATTCTGCAAAAATATCAACTTTTCTATTATTTCAGCACAAGTGCTATAATTTTATAATTATGTTAACTTTGAAGTTCAATGGCAATTATTTTAGAAGTCAATTAGCAAAATTTACCTAGTTAATACTTTCCCATATGTAGACAGTGTGCTTTCAAATTTTATAACTTTAACATGTAGTAAAATAGACGACTTGTACAAATTTCCCTCTTCTGTATACCATTTTAACAGTCCTTTCTGAAGTGGCTTTAAAAACTTCTATTTAGATGTGGGTTTGCTTTTACAGTGCTGGTGACTGAACCCAAGGCCCTATGCAAGCTGGGCAAGCACTCTTATCACTGAGCTACATCCCCAGCCCTACTTAGTATTTTTGTTGTGTTTATTTAGATGATTAACACAAAGGTGAAAAATCCACTCACTGTTAAAAAATCATTAACATGAGGGCCAGGTATGGGTAGTGAACTTCCCTAGAAAATGGGATGAAAAAAACGTGAAGTAGGTCACATAAAAGCAAAGCCACAGTGTCCAAATTTCTGATTTATGTTCTTTTCATTAAAGCATTTGAAATAAGCCTTACAGGTCATAATACTTCTAAGTCGTTTTTAAGTCTGAAATTCTTACCATGTGGAAATGGGTTATGGCAAGTTATGCAAAACTGGTGAGTATAATGCAAATATGAAAGCAATACTTTTAATATCAAAACAGAAAGTATATAAAAATATCAAATTCATAGAGTACAAATGTTTAGCATTGTATTTTGTGTGTTGCTGGTGATCAATACTCTACCACTGAGCTATATACCTAATCCTGTTTTTAAAATACCACACACTTATGATCCTTTATAAAGTGTCTGATGTCTTCACATCATATTACTTGATCATTTAATCGCTGTGAGAAGGCTAGCACAGGTAATTTTTATTTCCTTATAAAGAGCAGAAAAACCAAGTCTAAGACTTGGGTCACTTAGTAAGCTTGACATATGGCATCTACAGTTGCTACCTCCTGAGTAGTGGCTTCAACCATACACTACTCTATCAGAAAAGCCCACTGGAGAAGATAAAACAAAAATACATGTTAAGTTATTTAATGACATTTTTAAAAACCCCAAATGGGCTTCATTTAAAAATGTATTCATCTTTTGGTTGCTAGCAGTCTTTCACTCCATTAGCTTTTCTCAAGGATTCTTAATTTCACTCATCCTTTTAGAGCACTATTCTAGGTGATGGAAATAGATTAGTTAAAAAACAAAACAAAACTAAAATTAGCAAGGCTGAGTGTAGTGGCACATGTCTGTAATCCCAGCTACTGGGGAGGCTGAGACAGGAGGAAGGCGAGTTTGAGGCCATCCTGGGCAGTATGGTGTAATCCTTTCGCAAATTAAAAAGGGTTGGGGATGCAGCGCAAGGGTAAAGCGCTTACGCAGCATATCTCAGGTCCTGAGTTCAATCCCCAGTACTACCGGTAAAAAAAAAAGAATATCTGTTTGTACTAAGGTTATATGCCAGGGGAAGAGGAGACAACACAATAAATAAAATAATCAGAGTATATGATGAGACCCACGCCACGAGCCATGGGAGTGGAGAGGCGGGGAATGGGCGTGTGTGCTGGGAAGTGCGGAAAAAAACCCGTAGGATGTTACACGTTCACCTTGCAAAGTTTATTACCCACATTCAACAGCTGTTAAGTAAGTCATCAAAATACGAGATACGTGGGAAGAGAATTTACACACTCCTGACATTCTCAGTCTCTTCTGCCTCAAGAAACCGTACCACTCGACTCCACCGCACAGCTGCTCAGAACCTCGATTTCTGTATCAGACCTCGTTTCTTTAGCAAGGCAAAAGCCAGCGCCAGGGTAAAAAGTTCGCTAACTGGTGATCAGACTCGAAGCCACCGGTGTGCCGGTCCCCTGCGATCGCCGCCCTCCAAGCCGGCAGCAGACGTCCGACCCCGTCGGTTTCTTGCTAGCCTCCACCTCTGTCCTACTAGGGACCCCGTCACTTGGGGCCTGTGGCCCGGGGGCCGGCGCGCTGCCCGGCCTGCGCAGGACTTTCGGGCGGCCGCGGCGGGCCGCCCCCAAGTCCGCCCACCTCCGGAGCCAGCTCGGCAGCTCAGGGGCCGCCCCCGCCCGCCGTCGGCCCCTCGGCGGCTGCCACGTAACCCTTCGCGGGAACCAGGAACTGCGCGGCCGGCGGGAGGGGGCGGCGCGGCGGCCCCCACGCCCTGAGGGCGGCGGCGAGGCCCAAGGGGGCTCCCCTTCGCCGCGCCGGCCAGGGGCGAGTGCGGCCAGAGTCGCGGGGCAGGCGGGGGACAGGCCCGCACCTCCCCGGGTCCAAGACCCCAGAGTCCCGGGTGCACGACCGGGGTCTGGCAGCTGGGGCCCGGGCTGGGGGCGGCAGCGCGGGCGGTTGGGACGCAGGCGGGCTCACCTCGAACATGAGCCCCAGCAGGAAGACCATCGCCACACAGGAGACGATGTCCGCGTGATTCTGCAGGATGAATTCATGGCTCAGGACCGGGGGACTCTTGGTGCTCTTCTTGCGAATCGCCATGGTGGAGCCGCCGCCCGTGCCTGCAGGTGCTCCGCCCCGGCTCCGCTCTCTCCAGCTGCTCACCGACCAGCCGCCGCCGCCTCCCCCTGGCTGCTCCTCACAGCCCCGCCGCAGCCGCTCGCTGGGGCTTCACTTCCCATCCCACAGCCAGTACGCAGCCGCCGGGGCCGCCCGGAAAAAAAAAAAAAAAAAAGTGAGCCCGCACCCGGCGCGAGCATGCGCACCAGGGAGACGGTGCTAACTCGAGCGGCGGCCGCCCCTGCCAGCCCACGGCGCCACCTGGGGACCGGAGGCCGCGGAACGCCGCGGGCTGGTGTGCTGCGAACCAAGCGGTGCACTTCTGCTGGGCGCCTGGCCGAGGGTTGGGAGTCGTTTGAAGCGCGAGCTTCCTGAGCCCGAATAACAGACTGAGGCTGTGGCCGGGACGCTCGCGCCATGGTGTGTAGGGTGGCAGGCGTGCTTCCCAGTTCTGGCCGTCCTGGTCTCGGTACTAGTGCCGTCTTGAAACACTGATGGTCAGTTGTGCAGGCGACTGCCACCGTCCAGAAAAATCTGAAAATAGGGCTATGACCTGAACACACAAAGGGTATAACACATTTTCTAGTTTCATCTGCATTAAAAATTAACCTCAGAGTTAGTTTAAACACTTCCGTGGACTTTTCCCTACTTCCCTCCATTCCCCACTGAGCCTCAAACTGCTGATGGGATCGATTTGCATTTACGTGTCTTTTATCGTTAACAATTCTAAGTACTCTGGCGAGAGTGTGCAAAAGGTGGGTGGATCAGACATGTTCTCTTCTTTCATCATTCTGCGCAAGCCAGGAGTCCTTTATATTATTTTCCCTGAAGAATTGCATCACTGTTCACCCATTTGCCAAATCTAGAAACCAAAACCATCCTAGATTGAGCCCTTTCAGCATTCCTCCACGTCCACTGGGGCATCAAACCCAGGCAATTCTAATCCTCTTTCTCCTCCCCACTGCCAACGTCGCTAGGGGGACTTATTTCTTGCCTACATCTAGGTAGAATTATGTAGTGGTTTAAGACCGCAAGTCGCTGGGTGCAGTGGCACACTGCGGTGATCCCAGCGGCTCGTGAGGCTGAGACAGGAGGACTGCAGGTTGAAAGCTAGCCTTAGAAACTTAGCTAGGCTCAGGGCAACTCAGCAGACGCTGTCTCTAAAGAAAATATAAAAATGGAGATGTGGCTCAGTGGTTAAACGCCTCTGGGTTCAAGCACCTGTACCAACCCCCCCCCCAAAAAACCCCACAAAAACAGCCAACCAAACAACAACAACAAAGTGAGTCATTGAATCAGTGATCAACTGTATGATCTCACGTTACTAAATACGTGAGACTCAATTTCCTCACGTATGTGTGTATTTTATTTTTTTAATGTATTGGGTGTTGATGCACTAGGAACTGGGATTACAGGTCAGCCTTGTCACACCTGGCTCCAAATTAACCTGTTCTTTCGAATAGGTTAAGTTTCATTCCAGTAGCAGGAGAGACACTTTAAACAAGATTTTGAAAGTGAAACATGTGAAATTGAGTTGAGGTCTCAGGAGAATAATAAAGGAAGGGGAATAGAGGGAGTATGAGAAAGTTACATTTGCTTAAAGACCTGAAGATGGGCTGGGATTGTGGCTCAGTGGTAGAGCTCTCACCTAGCACTAGGTTCAATCCTCAGCACCACATAAAAATAAATAAAATAAAGGTATTGTGTCCAACTACAATCGAAAAATAAATATTAAAAAAAAGACCTGAAGAAGGTAAGGGACCAAAAACCACGTGGCACCATATATAAAATGGAAATAATTGTGGTACTCTAGCAATTAAATGAGATGATTCAAGGAAAGTCCTTAACAGAGCTAGGGCTCTGTAGATTTAGTTAGCTATTATTTTCCTCCTTTCTGCAATCATGAGTTTCATTTCCTTCCAAATCACCTAATTTTTATACCAGAATGATGTTTCTAACAGACCCAACAATGATCAGTTTTTTCCCTTTTGCTTTACGGAAAATTAGCATGACTAAATAACTATGATTGCCCCACATACTCACACAGGGTGCCTGTCTCCCTGGGCCTCTCATCTCTCTTTGTATGGGCATTACTCACTACTGACACTATGGTTGAATATGACATACTCCCCTGTTAGGCTCTCCCCTGTGTTTGTCTGCTGCTGCCTCTGTCTGGAATTTTTTCTCTTCCTCTCATGTACCCAGCAAACTTCTTCAAGTCTCTGATTCCTTCACTGAGTCTATGACTGACCTCTTGTGTGTGTGTGTGTGTGTGTGTGTGTGTGTATGTGGGTGTGGGTGTGTATGTATATATACACACCCACACACACACTGGGGATTGAACTCATAGTCACTTTAGCACTGAGCTACACCCCCAGCATTTTTTATTTTGAGAAAGGGTGTTGCTAAGTTGCTGAGGCTGGTCTCAAACTGCTATCCCCCTGCCTCAGTCTCTCCAGTCACTGGGATCAAAGGTGTGCACCACTGTGCCCAGCTCAATTGTATTTTTTAAACAGCTATACCAATATAATTTATTTTGTAGAGTTCATTTACTTAAGGTGTATGATGGATTTTAGAATATCCACAAAGTCACACAAATGTCACCATCATCTAGCTTAGAATATGTTTGTCATCCCCCAAAGAAAACCTGCACAAGTTACCAGTCACTCTCCATTTCCCAATGCCATGGGCAGTCTCTAGCAATCCTCTATTTTCTGCCTCTCTCTATTTGCCCATTTTGGACATTTCATGTAAGTAGAATTATGGTCTTTTGTGACTGACTTCTTTCACTTAAAAAATATTTTGGGGGTTTATGCATATTGTAGCATGTACTGGTACTTCATTCCTTTTTATGGCCAAACAATATTTCATTGTTTGGATATAAAACATCTTATCCGGGCATCAGTTGATGGATAGTTGGCTTTTTTTCTGCCTTTTGCCTATTGTGAATAATGCTGTTATGAACATTTGTGCACAAGTTTTTGTTGGAACATCTGTGTTCAATTCTTTTGGATGCATACTCAACAGAGAAATTTCTGGTCATAAAAAAAAACTTTTATTTTTAATCTTTGAGGAACTCAGACTAATTTCCAAAGTGGCTACAACATTTTACAACCCTACCAATAATGTAGAAGGGTTCATTTCTTCATATCCTGGCAACACTTTTCTTTTTCATTAATTTTTTTCTTTATTTCTTTTTTCAGCAGAAATGGATAATTTCTTTTTTGGGAACAAGACTTAAATGACTTGGTTCCTTTTTTTAAAAAATAATGTTTTTTTGTTATTTGTTTTATAGATTTATTTTTTCTAAAAAATTTTTACTTAAAATATGTTAATCAACACATAATAATTGTACCTATTTTGTCTTTTACTTGTTTTTTGCAGTGCTTAGAAGCAGAGGTAGGGCCTTGCCCATGCTAGGCAATTGCTTTACCATCCCTTACATTTTTCTTTGAAGTGACTCACGTTCTGATGTTGATTTGCATTTCCCTCAAGACTGATGATGTTGACTACTGGTCATTTCATGTGGTCACTAGTCACTTGACTATCTTCTTTGGATAAATGTCTGCTCAAATCCTTTACCATTTTCCGAATTGGGTCTCCCCTGTGGTACTGGGGTTGAACTAATGGATGCTTTACCACTGAGCTACATTCACAGATCTTTTTTATTTTGAAAAAGGATCTCCCTAAATTGTTGAGGCTGGCCTCTACCTTGCCAAGCCTGACCTTGACTTGTAATACTCTTCCTGCCTCATTCTCCTGAGTAGTTGAGGTTACAGGCGAGAGCTACCTTGCCCAGCCTGAGTTGGCTTCATTTTAAAAAAAATTTAAACATGTATTCTAGATATAAATCTCTTATGAGATATATTTTAAAATGTTTCCTCCGAGTCTGTGTGTTCTTTTAACCTTCTTGATGGTATCCTTAATGCACAAAAGGTTTTAATTTTGCTGCAGTTCAACTTATCTTTTACCACTTGCTTTTGATGTATTATTTTATAAGAAATCATTGCCCAATTCAAGATTACAAAAAATTACTTTTGTGTTTTCTTTTATGAGTTTTATAGTTTTAGCTTTTTACATTCAGGTCTACGAGGATTCAGTTGTATTTTCATTTCATTTTATCAACTGTCATACTGTATTCTAATTGTTTTTGGGTGTTACCACTATACTAGTGCTCCTTAGGAACTGAGAATCGTTTCATCTTTGCATTTTCTATTAATTGGCATGATATTTTTCAGTTTTTATTGGAATGTATTGAAATTTCAGTATTTATTGGAAAAAAGGCTTCACATGGCCTAGACTGAAAAGTTAAAATAGTTTGCCCAAGAAACAAATATAAAAATGAGTTGAAATATGGCTCTATAAACATACGCATCTTTAAAAAAATTTTATACTCAGGATTGAACCCAGGGACACTTTACCACTGAGCCACATCCCCAGCCCCTTTTTATTTTTTATTTTGAGACAGAGTCTCACTAAATTGTTTAGGGTTATGCTAAATTACTGAGGCTGGCCTTGAATTTGCAGTCCTCCTGACTCAGCCTCCAGAGCCACTAGGATTGCAGTTGTGCATCACCATGCTCAGCAAAATACACATCTTAAAGATACTTAAAAAGAGAACTTGTAATGTACCAAACAAGTTCTGAGTACTAGGGATACAGTTGTAAATAGACAGTTTTAGTCTTTATTATTGAAGCTCATACCTGGGATGGAAGATAGACAATAAACAAGTAATTACCAATGAGAGAGGGGTGTTTTCAAAGGGCCAGCAAAGGGGTCAGGCATGGTGGTGCACACCTATATCCAGTTGGAATAGAGCTGGAAGTCAATGCCAAAAATTCAGAGTGTTTTGCGATACATTCTCCCTCGATTCCTCCTTGCCCTACCACCTTTCTGTTAGTGGCTTTGTTCTCCTGTGGCCAGAGTCCTTGTCAGGTATTCCTTTTCTCACCATTCCAGCTCTTTCTGGGATCCAATGATCTCATTCTCTCTCCTATACTTTCAGGTTGTTGATGGTAATGGCTTCCCATGTTCCTAGTCTCTGTGTTCTTCTCTCTTATTGATTACCTCATCCTGCCCACTCCTCAGGAGAGGAACAGTCCTTTCCTGAAACTCTCTTCAAGTAAAATATTCCAGTTAAAAAAGGGGGGGGGCATGGTGCAAAGGCATCAGTGGGGTGGAAGAATTGTTGCAGGGGGTGTAGTTAGTTGAAGAAGAGTGGTAAGAGATTGGGATGCTGGAAATGATTTCAGAGGAAATGGAATCATTGGCAATGAGATGGGCCAGGTAGGATGGTGGGAACTGGTGGTTGAGGGGGATAGAGGAGAAGAGCCTTGGAGGTGAGGAGTCTAAGAGATATCCATGGAAAGCCTCAATGAGAGGCTAAGGTGCTGACGCACACTTTACATGGACATTAAGTCACCAAGAATGACTGAAAGAGTAAAATGGAAAGGGAGCCAATGAGCCAGCTGGGCACTCATATTTGCTGTGAATGAAGAGCTTAAGAGGCTGGCAAATGATTACCATGCAGGAGAGGGTGGGTGGCATAGTTTGAGGGTGTGGAAAGGGAGAATGGTCTGTCAGCAGCAATGAAGGTCATGAAAGACATCTACTCTACCCCTAAGCTCTGTGATATATGGAGCATGGGAAGGAAAACACTGCTACCTCTTTACCTCTTGAGAAGACTCTAGGGAAAGCAGATTTTAGTTTTCAACTGAGCTGTAGCCAGATTTTTGAGTAAGAATGTGAAGAAAATATTTAGAAAGGGGTTGAAGGGGGCTGGGGATATACCTCAGTGGCAAAGCACCTACCTTCCATGCCCAAGGCCCTTGATTCCATGCCCAGCACACACACACACACACACACACACACACAGAGTACTGGCTGGGCATGGTGACACATGCCTCAGCTCAGGAGGCTGAGGTGGGAGGATTCCAAGTTCAAGGCCAATAATGAGACCCTGTCTCAAAATTTAAAAAAAAAAATAAGGGCTGGGCTGTAGCTCATTGGCAGAGCACTTGTCTGGCATGTGTGAGGCACTGAGTTTAATCCTCAGCATCACATAAAAATAAAGGCATGCTGTCCATCTACAACTACAAAAGAAATTTTAAAAATAATAAAAATAAAAAACAAAAAAGGGATGAGGATTTCACTCAGTCGTAGGCCCCCTTGCCCCACCCGCCTGGGTTCAGTCCCCAGTACTTAAAAAAAATAAATAAATAAAAAAATAAAATTTGAACTCATCTTGAGAGGGGGAAATTCTATTTCTTCAAGGAGGTAAAGCCACTCCATTAATATTTTGAAATTGCATAATTTCCTTGAGTATAAATTGTGCTGCTATGGAAATAATAAAATATTTATAATGCGGTGTTGTTGTAGTAGATAAGACTGCCGGGAGATGGCACATTATACTTGAAGGTGGATTTCACAATTGAAAGAGAACTGTCTGGTTATGGCAATGAAAAGTCTGTGACTCAGCTGGGCATGGTGGCGCACGCCTGTAATCCCAGCAGCTCCAGAGGTTGAGGCAGGAGGATTGCGAGTTCAAAGCCAGCTTCAGCAAAAGTGAGGTGCTAATAAGCAACTCAGTGAGATCCTGTCTTTAAATAAAAATAGAAAATAGGGCTGGGGATGTGGCTCAGTGGTCAAGTGCCCCTGAGTTCAATCCCCAGCTCCCCCTCCCCCACAAAAAAGTCTGTGACCCACCCAGACCATTCCTGGTGCAGGGAGGGCTGTGATCCTCTGACCTATGAAAGCTTAAAGAGCTCAAAGGGGAGTTTTTTGCCTTTCCTAAATGAAGTACATCATGATCCGGTTACTGTTTCTGATAAGTCTCAGAAAGTGATGATGGCAAAGTAAAGAAATGGAAACAGGAGGCACAGACAATGTTTTCAAGAAGTTTTGCTTTGAAGAGGAGAGAGAGAGTGAGAGCATAAATACGATGAATAATGGAGCTCAGGTAACTTTTTGTAGGAAGGGGTACCTTTAAACACTAAAGGAGGGAAGAAAAAGACATAGAACAAATTTAAAAGGTATTTGATCATTAAAAGAGTTAAGAATGGAGATCCACTTCTGCAGCACAAGAAGCTGGCTTTTAATGGTTACATGAGGAAGCAAAGTAATTACTTGATGGGACATAATTAGGTATATGTCTTATTTGGGTAGCATCCAGTGGAAAGTCCCTAGTTTGAGGTTAGTTGACAGTTTTTGATTGATTAAGCTTAAGTTGCATTGTACTGTTTACAACTTTAGTTAGTTTTTGTTGGCTTACACAGGAACCCAAGACATGGAGCCATCTAAGCTTGTTACTTTAGTGGAATGAACTAGAGTGGAGTTATAATCCCAGCAGCTCAGGAGGTTGAGGCAGGAGGATTGAGAGCTCAATCCTCTTTTTTTTTTTTTTTTGCTGGGGGTGAGGGGGTGCTGAGGATTAGAAACCAGGGCCTTACTGCATAGTAATAAAGGCAGAAGGAAAATGGCTGAAAGAGCAGGAATTTTAAAATAGGGAGGTTCTGTTATGAATTGGAGAGGAAAGAGATGGTCAGCCCCATATCTGACCTTAAGAAATACAAGTTTGAGAGAGGAAAAGCTTCACTTAAGGGTACTCAAGGAAATCAGTGTTTAGAGATATAGTTAAAGCAACTAATCAGAGGGAATGTTTAATGCACTGATAGAGGATATAGGAGAGTTTATTTAAAGTGGAATAGATTAGACAAGCCCTTAGCTATGCTAACAAAAAGAAGAAGAGAGAGAACTCAAATTACTAATATACGGGATGAAAAAGGCAATATCACAACAGACACTACAGATATACAGAAGATAATTAGAAAGTATTTTGAAACCCTATATTCTAATAAAATAGAAGATAGCGAAGATATCGATAAATTTCTTAAGGCATATGATTTGCCCAGATTGAGACAGGAAGACACACACAATTTAAACCGACCAATAACAAAGGAAGAAATAGAAGAAGCCATCAAAAGACTACCAACCAAGAAAAGCCCTGGACCTGATGGGTATACAGCGGAGTTCTACAAAACCTTCAAAGAAGAACTAATACCAATACTTTTCAAACTATTTCAAGAAATAGAAAAAGAAGGAGCTCTTCCAAATTCATTCTATGAGGCCAACATCACCCTGATCCCAAAACCAGACAAAGACACTTCAAAGAAAGAAAACTACAGACCAATATCTCTAATGAACTTGGATGCAAAAATTCTCAATAAAATTCTGGCGAATCGAATACAAAAACATATCAGAAAACTTGTGCACCATGATCAAGTAGGATTCATCCCTGGGATGCAAGGCTGGTTCAATATACGGAAATCAATAAATGCTATTCACCACATCAATAGGCTTAAAGACAAGAACCATATGATCATCTCGATAGATGCAGAAAAAGCATTTGACAAAATACAACATCCCTTTATGTTCAAAACATTAGAAAAACTAGGGATATCAGGAACTTACCTCAACATTGTAAAAGCTATATATGCTAAACCTCAGGCTAGCATCATCCTAAACGGAGAAAAACTGAAGGCATTCCCTCTAAAATCTGGAACAAGACAGGGATGTCCTCTATCACCACTTCTATTCAATTTAGTTCTCAAAGTACTAGCCAGAGCAATTAGACAGACAAAAGAAATTAAAGGCATAAAAATAGGAAAAGAAGAAATTAAATTATCGCTATTTGCAGATGACATGATAATTTACTTAACAGACCCAAAAGGATCTACAAAGAAGCTGCTAGAGTTAATAAATGAATTCAGCAAAGTGGCAAGATATAAAATCAACACGCACAAATCAAAGGCATTCCTGTATATCAGCAACAAAACCTCTGAAATGGAAATAAGGAAAACCACTCCATTCACAATATCCTCAAAGAAAATAAGATACTTGGGAATCAACCTAACAAAAGAGGTGAAAGATTTATACAATGAAAACTACAGAACCCTAAAGAGAGAGATAGAAGAAGATCTCAGAAGATGGAAAAATGTACCCTGTTCATGGATAGGCAGAACTAACATCATCAAAATGGCGATATTACCCAAAGTTCTCTACAGGTTTAATGCGATGCCAATCAGAATCCCAAAGACATTTCTTGTAGAAATAGATAAAACAATCATGAAATTCATATGGAAAAACAAAAGACCCAGAATAGCAAAAGCAATTCTAAGCAGGAAGTGTGAATCTGGAGGTATAGCGATACCAGAGCTCAAACTGTACTACAAAGCAATAGTAACAAAAACAGCATGGTACTGGTACCAAAACAGGTAGGTGGACCAATGGTACAGAATAGAGGACACAGAGACTAATCCACAAAGTTACAACTATCTTATATTTGATAAAGGGGCTAAAAACATGCAATGGAGGAAGGATAGCATCTTCAACAAATGGTGTTGGGAAAATTGGAAATCCATATGCAACAAAATGAAATTGAATCCCTTTCTCTCGCCAGCCACAAAAGTTAACTCAAAATGGATCAAGGAGCTAGATATAAAAACAGAGACACTGCGTCTGATAGAAGGAAAAGTTGGCTACGATCTACATATTGTGGGGTCGGGCTCCAAATTCCTTAATAGAACGCCCGTAGCCCAAGAGTTAATAACAAGAATAAACAAATGGGACCTACTTAAACTAAAAAGTTTTTTCTCAGCAAGAGAAACAGTAAAAGAGGTAAATAGAGAGCCTACATCCTGGGAACAAATTTTTACCCCTCACACCTCAGATAGAGCCCTAATATCCAGAATGTACAAAGAACTCAAAAAATTAAACAATAAGATAACAAATAATCCAATCAACAAATGGGCCAAGGACCTGAACAGACACTTCTCAGAGGAGGACATACAATCAATCCACAAGCACATGAGAAAATGCTCAACATCTCTAGCAATCATAGAAATGCAAATCAAAACCACCCTAAGATACCATTTCACTCCTGTAAGATTGGCAGCCATTATGAAGTCAAACAACAATAAGTGTTGGCGAGGATGTGGGGAAAAGGGCACACTTGTTCACTGCTGGTGGGACTGCAAAATGGTGAGGCCAATTTGGAAAGCAGTATGGAGATTCCTGGGAAAGCTGGGAATGGATCCACCATTTGACCCAGCTATTGCCCTTCTTGGACTATTCCCTGAGGACCTTAAAAGAGCGCACTATACGGATACGGCCACATCAATGATTATAGCAGCACAATTCACAATAGCTAGACTGTGGAACCAACCTAGATGCCCTTCAATAGATGAGTGGATAAAAAAATTGTGGCAGCTATACACAATGGAGTATTATGCAGCACTAAGAAACGACAAAATCATAGAATTTGCAGGGAAATGGATGGCATTAGAGCAGATTATGCTAAGTGAAGCTAGCCAAGCCCTAAAAAACAAATGTCAAATGTCTTCTTTGATATAAAGAGAGCCACTAAGAATAGAACAGGAAGGAAGAGCATGAGGAAAAGACTAACAGTAAACTAAGACGAATGGGGGGAGAGAAAGGAAGAGAGAAGGGAAAACATATGGAAATGGTAGGAGACCTTCAGTGATACACAAAATTATAAGAGGTTATGAGGGGCAAGGGGGTGGGGGGAAAAAAAGGGGAGAGAATTGAACAACAGCAGAGGAGGTAGAGAGGGAAGATGGGAGGGGAGGGGAGGGGGGATAGTAGGGGATAGGAAAGGTAGCAGAATACAACAGTCACTAATATGCCATTATGTAAAAATGTGAGTATGTAACAGAAGTGAGTCTGTATTATGTATTTGGGGAGTTCAAAACCCAATTGAGTCGAATGTATGAAAGATGATATGTCTTGAGCTCTGTAATGTTTTGAACAATCAATAAAAAAAAATGAAAAAAAAATGAGCCATATAAAATAAATAAATAAATAAATAAAAATAAAATTATTTATTTTCACAAAAAAAAAGTGGAATAGATTAGATTAGTCATAACTCTGTTAGTTGCAAATGACTAAATGGAATATATTGGACCAAAAGTTAAGAGAATCAAAAAGAGCTTCAGGTTTTGTCTTTCTTTCTTTCTTTGTTTTTTTTGTTTTGTTTTGCTTTGTTTTTTTTGCGGGGTGGTGGGGTGCTGAGGATGAGAAACCAGGGCCTTACTGCATGCAAGGCAAACACTCTGTAAACTGAGCTATATCCCCAGCCTCAAAAAAACTTTAGGAACCAGAATGTATTCTGGATCTTAGAAACTAGACTTATGCATTTGAACTCATTGAGTTTTCTCTCTTTCCTCACCATCTTTTGTTTCAACTTGGCTTCATTTTCTTTTTTTTCTTAATGTAAACAGAATTTATTTACACGAAAAAAAAATGGGTATTTGCAAGTTTTTTTCAGAACACTTTCAAGGAGGGACCTAGATTAGATTGGTTTGTGTGGCATGATCAGTCAGAACAATCTCTACTTATTCACCATGTTGACTTTTTGCCTTGACTTCCTGGAAGCTAGTCTTATAGCATTCTTTCTTGAAATCCAGTCCTTTAATACAATTATTCTCTTTTTCTTCTCCCATTTTATTGCTTGTCTCATTTAATGTAATTTTAATAAATTTCAACTTCAGAGGGAATAACTTGTAATAGCAATGTCCTTTGGACAAGCACATTCCTTGCAATAGCATTTGAGCCCAAAATAAATCAGTTATTAGGATTATAGGGTGAAAGGATATTGTGGGCCATAAAAGTTTCACCATTCAGGCTGATGGAGACTTTGTAGAAAAGTATTGTCTGAAAGGCACTCTGAAAATAATTGCAATAAAAATGCCACATACATAATTAAGCTTGCAAGCCCCCTGCAGCCTCTTTGATATGGAAACCCCTGAGACTAAATTCATTGCTCTTCTTGCCTTTTATTCACCACCTCAAAGAGCTAATCCATGTTAGTGGTGTTGACCATTACCACCAGCCTGAGCCATTCCCAAATGTGTGCTTGGGCCTGAATCACTCAGCAAAACCCAGGCCTCAAGCATTGGCTGTCTGTAGGGGCCCTGTATTTGGCCATCTCCCAAAGACAAGCATCCATGTGAAGAAACCCCATCCATCTTAAACTGAACTCTTCAGCTTTCTCCACCAAGTCATCTTCTTGATGACCTCCCTTCCCCAACTCACCATTTGAGTAAATGGCACCACCATTCTCACAACCATGTCCCAAGCTGAATTAGTCCTTTGTCACTCCTGTTGCTTGCAAGTTCCCTCCACTCGCCTGGGCCTTACTGACGCTATCATTTGAGGATGTAGTTACAAGGCAGTTTGAGGACCCAAGAAAATACTGGTGTGTATGAGCAATGCTTACAGAAGTGATATATTGCTGAAGAAATGAAAGTGTCTGGCTTCACAGCCACAAAACCTATTATTTGTCTTAACCTTGAAGATTTCTTTCTGCCATTTTTCCCTAGCCTAGTGTTCATTACCTAATTAAAATAAACTACTACTACAGTAGTCCTCAACTGAATTACAGTTTTGCTTTTAATGGTTTTGGTTATCTGAGGTCAACCACAGTTTAAAATATTAAATGGTAAATTCCAGGAATAAACAACATGTAAATTTTAATTGGCATGCCATGCCATTTTGAGTAAGGTGATGTAATCTTGCACTTTCCTTACCATCCTGCCCAAGGTGTGAATCATTCCTTTGGACAGTGTTTCCATACTATACATGCTACCCACCCATAGTCATATAGCCATCTCTATTATCAGATAGACAATACTTGTGTTCAAATAACCCTTATTTTATTCTCTAATGTCCCCAGTATGCATGAGTAGTGCTGCTGGCAACTCTGATATGCCAAATAACAGCTATAAAGTGATTGTACCTGTGAAATTATCAAGAAATAAAAATCAATTTATGCCGGTTTTACAGTCCTCACCTCAAACTGCAAAACTAATGGCTACCACATGTGATAAGCCCTTAGTTAAGATAGAAAAAGAATTAAATTATAGTGTTTGGTACACTCCATAGTTTCAGCCATGCACTGGGTGTCTCATGACATTCTTCAAGGATGAGGAGGACTACTACTGTAGTTGATTTCCCCATATACAACCTATTGTTTCAATTCATCATCATGGTGATGGTGGTGACAGTTTATTAATAATATCTGTCCAATCATTTCCTTCTCTGTAGGAAAGAAACAACCAGACCTCTCTCAATGAGTTGTGGTCACTGTTAAATGAGTAGTTCATAATGTTAACCATATGTTTGGCACACAACAAATATTAGTGGCTTTTATTCTTCTTGTTAAAAGTACATTCACATATTCATATTCCCTTACAATTTTTTCAGTCTGACTTATACCCATTAAGTTCCACAAAATGCCGTATTTACTCTTAAGTAAAATCTTACCATAATTTTATAAGATAAAATTCACATTGTTTATCCTGAGAGGTAAAAAGTAGTTGTCAAACCTTAATGAAATGAATTCAAGCTGGGTGTGGTGGCGCAAGCCTGTAATGCCACCTACTCGGGAGGCTGAGGCAGGAAGATTTCTAGTTCAAAGCCAGTCTCAGCAAAAGCGAGTTGCTAAGCAACTCAGTGAGACCCCTTTGTCTCTAAATAAAATACAAAATAAGGCTGGGGAGGCTCAGTGGTCGAGTGCCCCTGAGTTCAATCTCTAGTATCCCCCCCCACTAAAAAAAAATTCAAGGAACTGTTTTCTCATTTGAAATAGGTTTAACATTATGTGAGTGAGTCAATTATTGTGGCTTGTTCTAGTCATATGCTTTTCCCTGTCAGTGAGATGAGTGTATTAACAGAAAGTGTGGAGGAAGGGGTGTTGCGCAAATAAGAATATAAAACCACCGTAGGTGAAAAGTTCTGGAGATGGAGGGACAGGGGGAGATGGTTGCATCAGGGGAGGAAAAAGTCAATCTAATGTAATATGAATAAGAGAAGAATGAATGGAATGGCTTAGATTTGAGGCAATAGCCAGTGGTATTGAGATATGTCGTGGGGAGGATTTGTAAAATAATCTCAGCTCTCACAGATACAGGAAAGACTTAGTTTGAATTTGTTGTGCTTTCAAGAGAACCCTAGTTCTCATGAACAGACAGGAAAATAATGGTACCTAATAGTTTCCTGGGAGGGTTGGCACATGCTGGAGAGAGCAGGAGCGCCTGGGGATACGCCATAAGATAATTCAGCACTTACATCTACCTGGAGGTCACACAGTAGATCACTTTCACCTGAGATCGAAACATGGAAAGCATCATTCTGAGAAAAATGCTTTCCTAAACTGCTTCTAAAATTAAGACTTATGCCTCTGGGAATTTGTGACTGTGGAACTAAGTAGATATCTTGTAACCATGAAAAAATGGTATTTGGCCCAGTGCCTGGTTAGAACCAAGTTCTTGGGATGAGGGCCAAGATTCTTTGAAACTTTTTCCTTGTTTGCATCAGCCCATGTGCTCTAAACAAAGTTTACTGCACAAATGAAAAAAACAAAATGTATACATTTATTTGCAATTCCCTAAGCAGTTTTGATATATACTATTAATTTTAATCTCATATCACTATAGAGCATGATGATATCCCTATTTCAAATGAAAAAACAGGGTCAGGAAAATAACTTGTTTAAAGTTTGACAACTACTATTTTAAATTTTAGCTTCCAAGATGAAGGATATGAATTTTATCTTAGAAAGTTACGATAAAAATCTTACTAAAGAGTAAATAAGGCACTTTGTAGCACTTAATTGGCATAAATCCAAGTGAAATAATCATGAGGAAATATGTGAATTTTATAACAACAATAACAAAAATATAAGCAACTAATATTTTTGGTTGCCAACCCTTGCATTAAACACTAAAAACTATTGAATACTGACAACTCATAAAGTAAGGTGTTACCATTTTGTACAGATCAGGAATTGATTGGAGAAATACTATTACTATCACTACCATAATGAATAGAAACAGGAATAGGCTACATACAGGGAAATCAATTAGAACTAGTTTATTTTAGTTGGGAAATAAGAAATAGACTAGGAAAAAAGAGAGAAAGAAATTATATAAGTCTGTTTTCTGTTGCCAATCAAACAGTTCCACAGCCTGGGAGAGTTATATAAAGAAAAGAGGCTGGGGAGGCTGAGGAAGGAGGATCACACGTTTAAAGTCAGCCTCAGCAATTTAGCAGGCCCTAAGCAACTTAGTGAGCTCCTGTCTCAAAATTTAAAATGGGGCCGTGGATATGGCTTGGTGGTTAAGTGGCCCTAGGTTCATTCTCTGGTACCTCCCTGGTAAAAAAATTTCTAGTTCAAAACAAGTCTTAGCAAAAGCAAGGCACTAAGCAACTCGGTGAGACCCTCTCTCTAAATAAAATACAAAATAGGGCTGGGGATGTGACTCAGTGGTCAAGTGCCCCTGGTGATTCTAGTTTATTTTGGTTCACAGTTCTGTAGGTACAAATTCTGGGGGCAGCATCCAGTGATAGCCTTCTTGTTGGCAAAATTCTGATGCTGCTGGGAGCAAATGAGGCAAGAGGCAGGGAGCATATGTACATGCCTGACTCCTCTGATGTCTCTCTCACTTCCTATAAAGAGTCCAGGATTCAGTAACGGGGGCTCTACCCTGATGACGTTATCTAATCCCAATCATCTCTCAAAGTCCCTATCCGTAAACACAACAGTCAAATCAGGTTTCCAACCTCTTACCATCTTACAATGGAAATTAAACTTCAATCTGTAAAAAACTGGTGAATACTGAAACCATATCCAGAACCTAGCAGGAATAATCTTCAAGGTTAAGACAAATAATAGGTTTTGTGGCTGTGAAGCCAGACACTTTCATTTCTTCAGCAATATATCACTTCTATAAGCATTGCTCATACACACCAGTATTTTCTTGGGTCTTCAAACTGCCTTTTAACTACATCCTCAAATGACAGCACCAATACTGCCCAGGTAAGTGGAGGGGACTTGCAAGCAACAGGAGTGACAAAGGACTAATTCAGCTTGGGACATGGTTGTGAGAATGGTGGTGCCATTTACTCAAATGGTGAGTTGGGGAAGGGAGGTCATCAAGAAGATGACTTGGTGGAGAAAGCTGAAGAGTTCAGTTTAAGATGGATGGGGTTTCTTCACATGGATGCTTGTCTTTGGGAGATGGCCAAATACAGGGCCCCTACAGACAGCCAATGCTTGAGGCCTGGGTTTTGCTGAGTGATTCAGGCCCAAGCACACATTTGGGAATGGCTCAGGCTGGTGGTAATGGTCAACACCACTAACATGGATTAGCTCTTTGAGGTGGTGAATAAAAGGCAAGAAGAGCAATGAATTTAGTCTCAGGGGTTTCCATATCAAAGAGGCTGAAGGGGGCTTGCAAGCTTAATTATGTATGTGGCATTTTTATTGCAATTATTTTCAGAGTGCCTTTCAGACAATACTTTTCTACAAAGTCTCCATCAGCCTGAATGGTGAAACTTTTATGGCCCACAATATTCTTTCACCCTATAATCCTAATAACTGATTTATTTTGGGCTCAAATGCTATTGCAAGGAATGTGCTTGTCCAAAGGACATTGCTATTACAAGTTATTCCCTCTGAAGTTGAAATTTATTAAAATTACATTAAATGAGACAAGCAATAAAATGGGAGAAGAAAGAGAGAATAATTATATTAAAGGACTGAATTCCAAGAATGAATCCTGTAAGTCTTGCTTCCAGGAAGTCAAGGCAAAAAGTAAACATGGTGAATAAGTAGACATTTTCTTATGTAGGGTTTTAGAAACATGTTTAGTTATTAGTATCACATGGAACACTCTCATGTGGAGACCCTGATCAGTGGTCTTGCATTTAGGACACTGCATATGTTTAAAAAGTTCCCCAGGTGATTCTGATAATTAGTCTGATTTGATAAGCTGTTGTCTAATACATGAAACAGCACATCACATGAGAAATCTACTTCTTTTCAGCTTTGAAATCTGATTGTGTTCTTTGACATTAAATTTCATGAAACAATAAAATAAAGAATGTCCCCAATAGTATTAACAAATAAAAAACAGATGACATTTATATATGTGTCTTATATTCAACTTTGATAAAAAATAAAAATCAATGCTATATTAAATTGTAATTCTGTTGAGGTAGGTAGAGAATCATTGGGCAAATTGACAAAAATAATATTCCTTTGTCCTCATAAAAAAAATCTAGGTAATCTCCTGAATCTTGCATTTTTAACCCCCTGGTTGATAATGATGCAAGTGGTCCAAGACCACATTTATAGTTTTGCAGTGAAAGCAGGGATGGCTAACAATATTCTTTAGCATTTCAGGTTTGGATGTAAAATCCTGAGATGGGCCATTTGCAACAGATATTTTTAACATTTTGAAAACTGAATCAAGGCAAGAAAGCAACAAGAGTCTTCTTCCACAAAATGTTTCCCTTTTACATGGGAAGACTTCTGATATACACAGTTTCTTCTAGTGCAAACTTTTCTTTAGCCCTTGGGGAAACATTAAAAGCATAAGGTGCTTCATTTGCCACTAGAACAGATACTAGTCCTACTCTAAAAGGAAGAAATCAATCCTCAATGGATTGAAACCTTTTAGAATCATGGGAAAATGAATTAATGAGTTGCTGTAGTTTGGATGTGAAATGTTTTCCATAAGGCCCATGTGTTAAAGGCTTGGTTTCCAGCTTGTACTATTGAGAGGTTTAAGAGGTGGGGCCTAGCCAGTTGCAATGGTGCATGCCTGTGATCCTAGTGACTCCTGAGGCTGAGGCAGGAGGATTGCAAGTTTGAGGCCAGCTTCAGCAACCTAGTGAGGCCCTAAGCAACTTAGTGAAGGCCTAAGCAATTTAGTGAGATTCTGTCTCAAATAATAATTAAAAAAAAGTGGGAAGGATTGGGGGTGTAGCTATGTGGTAAAGTGCTTCTGGGTTAAATCACCAGAAACCACCCCTCACCCTCCCCCACCAAAAAAAAAGAAAGAAAGGAAAAAGAGGTGGGGCCTAGCGGGAGGTTTTAGGCCATTTGGTGCGCCTTTGAAGAGGTTTGTGGCAACAATCACTCCTTCTCTCCTTTTCTTCTATCCACGAGCTGAATGGTTCTGCTCTGCCCTGTGTTCCTTGCTGTGATGAGCTGTTTGCTGCAGGGTCCAAAGCAACTGGTCAAATTGACCATAAACTCAAATCTCCCAAACTGTGAGCCAAAATAGACCTTTATTTCTGTTATGGTTTAGATATGAAGTGGCCCCCAAAAGCTCATCTATGAGACAATTTAAGAAAATTTAGAGGTGAAATGATTAGATTATGGGAGATTTAACATAATTAATGCATTAATAGCTGACAGGAATTAATTGGGTGGTAACTGTAGGCAGATAGGGATTGACTGGAGGAGGTAGGTCATTGGGGGGCATGCCTTTGGGGTATATATTTTGTCCCTGGTGAATCTCTGCTTTCTGATTATCATGTTCTGAGCCGTTTTCCTCCTCCACATGGTTCTTTGATGATGTTCTGCATAATCTTGGGTCCAGAGCAAAGAGTTGGCCGTCTGTGGACTGAGAACTCTGAGATGTGAGCAATAAATAAACTTTTCCTCCTCTAAAACTGTTCTTGTCAGGTCTTTTGGTGATAAAAAAAGCTGACTAAAACACTTATTAAATGATTATCTTAGGAATTTGTTATAGTAATGTAAAGCTAACATATTGGTGTTTTGTAGAAATACACTTTCCTTCAATCAAATTGCATAATATATGGTCATTATACATGTGTCCTGAATTGCTGACACATTTGGAAATATCTGATTTGTAGCAAAACAGGTTTTTATACATTGGTCTTTTTAAAATACACAAGGAAAAATTTTTTTTTTTCTTCAGAGGACTGCTTGTGGTTGTTAGTCGTTCCAAATGTTTTTAAAGTACTAGTAAAAATAAGTATGGGAATCTGCCATATAAATGTTAGCATTCCTGCAGAATTTGTAGTGGGTAACCTAACCAACCATGGAGAAAAAGTGGTGTGCGTTTGAGAGAGGCAGAGTTCTTTTCTCTTTACGTTAGCTAGTTATTGAATCCTAAATTCAGTTCAGCTCTCAATAAGAGAAATTTGAATTATTATAAATCTTTAATATCTATTACATTGAAAAACAAAGTTGGGATCTACTATAGAGCTATAAATAGCACTCTACTAGATTCAGATAACCTTGGATCTAGTGCTCTTCAGTTGGTTTTCAGACTGCAGTGAAACTTGAAAGGTCACTGAAGGTCTTTGACTTCCGTTCTCCTAATTTCTTATGTCCTTCAGTCTAGAAAGTAATTGAAGAATTTGCTCTTAGGGAAAACCTGATGCTTGAGAATAGTAACCATGAAGAAATATGAACTTAAAGATTCTTGAGACCTGGGTGAGAATTAAATAATCATGTGTCTTTCATTGCTTCCAGTTCCTGATAATTTTTGCAGGAGAAAATTCTCGGACATAAACATATGCTCTATCAGACTAAAAAGTGGAAATTCACCCATTGTATAACAATACTGTGACATTAAAAATTTAAACTGACAAATATACATCATTTAACAAATAATACCAAACAAGAAAAATATTTCCAAAATCTCTCTCCTCTTCATACTTCCCAAAAGCAAATAACTCTTTATATATGTATATGTGTATGTGTGTGTGTTTCTGGTATTAACCAATAAGATGCTTATACTTCCATTTCTTTCTTTTTCTTTCTTTCTTTTGGTACTGGGGATTGAACTCTAAGGTACTTAACCACTTAGCCACCTCCTCAGCCCTTTTTACAGGGTCTTGCTAGATGCTTAGCACCTAGCTAAGTTGCTGAGGCTGGCTTTGAACTTGTGATCCTCCTGCTTCAGCCACCCAAGCTGCAAGGATTATAGTTGTGTGCCACTGCACCCGGTCCATTTCTTGATTTATCAATTTTTTTATTAACTTCCTGTTATTATATGTGATGATATGGCATTTTTAATCTCCTATTTTTTCCTGTCATCTTATAATGCAAGTTTCACTCAGTATTTACAATTGCCTATGTGAAAATGCAGAGCCAAAAGTATTTCATGATCATCCCCTTTCTTGCATAACTTTTGTTTTTTGGGATCAATAATTGTCTCTCCTTTTTTTCATGAGCATTGTTTTATTTAAATTTATATTTTAAATTACTCAACTATAGATATTATATTACCAGTAGTGTTTTTTTCATCCTACATGCTCAAATATACCTATTGACTCCACTGCTACCCTCTGGAGATCATTCTCTGAACTCCTTCCCCCTTCCTCCTACTCTAATTTGGAGAAAGCTATAGGGCTCAATGTTATGGTTTGGAGATTAAATGTCCCTCAAAATCACAAATGCTAATGGCTTGATCACCAGCCTGTGGCACTGTTGGGAAGTGAAAAAATCTTTAGTAGGAGGTGAAGCCTTGTGAGAGGTAGGTCATTAGAGGGTGATCCTTGAGGGGATATTGGGATCCTGGTTCCTTCTTCTTTCTTTGCTATTTAGCAACCATGAAGTGAACAACTTTACCACATAATCACAATTTCCAAAACAACAGATCCAAGTAACCATGGACTAAAACCTGTGAAACAGTGAGCCAAAATAAATTGTTCCTCCTTATAAGGTGGTTCTCTCAAGAATTTTGTCACAGACAGAAAACTAAAACATATATCTTTGTCTTGGAACTTCCTTTTGATGTTTTTTTTCTGTTGGACTTATGATTTCACTTGTGTTCTTTCCTTTTTCTTATTTCTCTGGGATACATTATCCAGCAATTCTCTAAAGAGAGGTACATGGCAGACACATCTTTTAAGTCTTACACTCACACCATGTTAATTGGTTGGTTTTACATTTTTAGTAGGTAAATAATTTATCCCTCAGATTTTTGAATGCATTATATGCTAATACTCAGTTACATTGAAAAAAATCAGTGCTATTTTGATTCATGTTCTCTTTTAAATGATTCCAGACTCCTAGTTCTACCATCACACCCACAATATTTTAATCACACCACTCAGTACTTTACCTCTGTCTTAAAATTGCAAAATGGTATGGATTATTTGTGTTTTTAATTGTTAGGCACTACACAGACCCTTTCATTTTAGATTCATATTCTCCAATTCTGGGATATTTTCTTAAATTTCTTCTTTGAAAAATTTCACCCATTTTCATGTATATATTGGAACTCTTCTTACTTTGATGTTGTAGTTTCTAATTCCCTCTTGAAGTTTTAATTTTTTTTTTCTATTTTTCATCTTTGTTTTTGTTGTTCTATTTTCTGAAAACATTTTCAACTTCGTTTTCCAAACGAGGACTCATTTTTGTTATATATTTTACTTTCCAAAGCTTTTTCATAGAGCTGTTTTTCTAATTTCCTGTTCATGTTTTATGAATTATAATACCTTTATCTCTTTAAGGACAATAATTGTTTAAGTCAGCTTTTCTTCACTGTGACCAAAATTCCTGATAAGAGCAACTTTGAAGAGGAAAAGTTTATTTGGGGCTCATGGTTTCAGAGGTCTCAATCCATAGTTGGCCGACTCCATGGCGCTGAGCCTAAGATGAGGCATGGGGGAAGGGGCCAGCAGAAGAAAGATGCTCTGCTCATGGTGGGGTCAGGAAGCAGAGAGAGTAGTAGAGGAAGGGGTTGCAAGGAAGGTGCACCTTTCTAGGGAATGCCACCATTGATCCACCTCCTCTAGCCATACCCCTACTTGCATAGTTACTATCCAGTCAATTCATTCAAACTAGGATGGACTGATTAGGGTATAGCTCTCATCCAATCATTTACCTATCAACATTCCTCATAGCCAAACTAAAACACTAACAATTACTTTTTCTTGCATTGTTATTTTGCTTTAAAGCTCATATTGCACTTTTGTATCTTTAGATCTATTTACGAGATACTGATTGAAGATGGTAACTATGTGTGTGTGTATGTTAACTGGTAGGTTTCATTTTGGGAAGATGTGGCAGTTCTATTGCAGAAGCCACATATTACTACTGCAAGCCAAGTGTTTTTTTCTCTGGATAAAAATTTTCAGTCGTTAATCTGGTTTCATATACCTGGAGGTGACTGTTCTGGGAAGAGGTAAGCAATGGGGAATGGAAGGCTACTATCCTTTCCCATATTCCCCCGCCCCCCCCCCTTCACCTCTAAGAATAAACTTTTCCCTTTCAATTGGTGTGGCTGAAAGTGGTGGTTTTCCAGCTACATTGTAGTAGCAAAGGGACACTGGAGTATATTGCACATATAGGCTTTCAACAATCCCATTTCTAGACTAGCATCTTCTGGACTTGGTACCTCCATGTCCTAATCTTCTCAGGGGTTTGTAGGGTGAATTGGAGTCAATAGGTTACTAGATTATATATTGGTTATGGTTTTATCATTGCCCTCATTTCATCTGTTTCTCAAAATTTGTTTAAAGTTCCTATACTATACTATAAAATTTGTTTATAGTCTCCTCTTACATTCTGTCTTTGCAAGCTGCTGTATTTTGGATCTGAAACTCCCCCCTGAGACCCATGTATGAAAAGCTTTGTTCCCAGCTTGGTGCTACTGGGAGGTGGTAGAAATGTTAAGTGGGGCCTTGTGGGTAGAAGTTAGGTCACTGGGAACATGCCCTTGAAGGGGACATTGGGATATCAGCTCCATCTCTTCTCCCAGCTGCCACAAGGTGAGCAGTTTCCTCTGCCATATGTTTCCACCATGATGTTCTGCCTCACCATAGGTCCAAAAGCAATGTCACCAAGTGACCATAGACTGAAAGCTTTGAAACCATGAGCCAAAATAATTCTTTCACCTTTTAAGTTGAAGTATTTTAGATATTTATTACAGTAATTGAAACTTACTAACATATAGGTTTATATGTTTTCCTATTATTTTTATGTATACCTATGATTTTTAAAATTGGGTCTTAGAAAGGAGTAGCAATAAATGTGGTCAATCTGACACAAATCATCAGCACCAAGAATTAAATTTCTAGATAAAAATGCTTATATGTTTTTACCAAACAATATTATGTTAAATGGTTACTAAAATGGATTTGTTGGATGCAGAATACTCAAAATTTAACATTTATAGGCAATCTTTCAGGATAAAATTGGTAGTAGCTGCTTTGCTGACAATGTTGTTACATCATTTAATACTGTTGGCCTTCATTTTCCTGACACCTGATACCTCCCTTGCTATAACACTCCTACTCCAGTGACTATCTTGTCCTTGTTCAGTCTTTTTTAATCTTACTTGTCAAATTCTCCTGGACCCTCCCCCACACCACTCCAAGGTTGTTACATATACTTACCTTCCTGTTCTTTCAAGCGCCACCTGAGTGCTGATAGCTTCCTAATGTGTACCTCTAACCCAGACCTCTTTCATGAGCTCCTCAGCAGAATTGGGTGGGAGTTTTAGTTTCCTTTTTCCACTGGTCATGTACTACTGCACTGTTTGGGGGGACTACATCATTAGACTCTGAAACAGGCATGGATCTTTTATTTTAAAATGTTTTATTATTTATGTTTTCAATAGACAGTCCAGTCAAATAATTCAAAATTCAAAAGCTATAAAGGATACAGTGTAAAGTTTCCAGTCCTATTCCTTGTCCTTTAGATGCCTGAAAGTTTTCCTCCTGGGATGTAACCCATGTTGTTGTTTTGTTATTTTTGGTGTTTTTACAAAGACACTTTATGCATACACAAGTAAAGACACTTTCATATATGTACCTTTCATCTCCCCCTTCAATCCCAAACTTGTTTCAAAAGACCCAACACTGATGCAATTGGAACCAAGATTTTCACAGTCAATATTTCAAACACTGAACTTTTCCCCGATAAAAACAAGATATCCTTCTAAGCACTCCTAAAGACAGAAGGAGAAAGGGAGGGGAGGACTCAATAACAAAAGTTTTCTTGCTCCAACACTCTAGAAATTGAAAGCAAGTCTCATTCTGATCTGTTGCTCTGATAAAAGACTTGTAAGAAAAGGGATGTTGCTATATAGTGTTGAAAGAATTAAAAACTTTTGACTTGAATCTTTTCTCATTTTGAGATATGCCAAAGAGAAGCTATAAAGTTCTTCCTTTAAGTGGAAAGGTGAAAGTATAATAAGATATTGAGGCAGAGAGAACAGACATTCACATAACTTTTATCATAGTACATTGGTATAGTTGTTCTATTTTTTATTAATCATTGTTAATTTCTGTTTAATTTATAAATCAAACTTTATTATAGGTATGTATACATAGCAAAGAAAGCACCTGAAACTATCTGCAGTTTCAGGCATTCACTAGGGGTCCTGGAAAGTATTCTCTATGGATAAAGGGGGTACTACTGTACTCTAGCCCTTGTGAAGCATAACTGCAGACAGTACATTGATTCCTGTGTTCCCATGAGATATTTGTTATCCCTGTGACCTCAGTCACAAACTCCACATACTGTGGTCATATAAATTTTTTTTCTCAAACTATAGGACGTTCTGCCATATCTGTTCACATGCAAACACACAATTTCTTCACACAAAATTTGAACAAATACTCCCATTTCCCAATATCCCTAACCTTGGCTATCACTTATTTAGCTCATTTTTTATGAGGTCAGGTTTCTCTAAGCAGCCTTCTATAACACAACTAGACTAGTATTTTTCCTTTATGCCAAACAAATATAATAGCTTTACACATAACTAGAATATGAGTTCTTTTGAGAGCAGAGTGACCATTTAGTTTGCTTTTGTTTCCCCAGAGCCTTTGCCCAGTATCTGGCACAGAACAATTTAATACACACCATTGTTTTTATCAAAGTTCTGTTGTTAGATTCTCAATAACTAATAAACTTATAGCTTTCCATTACTACCCCTCTTCCAAAAGACCCAATAATAGTATCTGAGGTATGCTATAGTAATATAAAAAGACAAAGCTTCCATGGATTTCATAAGATTTTTCTCAGCTCAGAATGTCCTTTTTATCTCAGACTCCCAACTTCCTTCAAGAAAAAAGTAGGGAGTGTCAAGTCAAAGGTAACTGCACTAGTTCAGTCCAGAAAGGATATTTACCTGGACTAAGAAGTAGTGGTGGAATAAGAGGTAGTGATGAACTGTGGAGATGGAACAGACACGTGAGATAAGGGAAGCAAATAAGGAATGACTTACAGGCTTTCTTTCTGACCAATTGAAAAATATTTTTCATTCAAGTCGATGGGAAAGAATGAAGAAGCTAATTAAAAGGCAGACTAATCATTCATGAACTAAAAAAATCAGATTTATTCATTTCAATTTTGCTATGTATTGATATGCTTTTTATTTTTTGGTGGTATGGGGGATGGCATTTAAAGTTATTTTATCATTTTAACCATTTTAAGGGTAATGTTCAGTTACATTAAGTGTGTTCACATTGTTTTATAATCACCACCACCATCCATCTCCATTTTCCCTAATATTCCTTACCCACTAAATAATAACCCCACAGTCCTATAGTCACCATTCTTTGTCTCTAAGAATTCACCTACTATAGGTGCCTCATGTAATTGGAATCATATGGTATTTATCATTTTGTGACTGACTTATTCATTTGGCATAATGTCCTCAGGTTTTATTCATGATGCAGCATATGTAAGATTTTCCTTCCTTTTTAAGGTGGAATAATATTCTACTGTATATGTATATACCACATTTTATTTATCTATTCATCTTTTGATGGATACATATGTTGCTTCTCTATCTTTTGGCTATTGTGAATAATGTTGCTAAGAACCTTGGTTCATATTTGTTCAAGTCCTTGCTCCAATTGTTTTTGGGCATATATTCTGAAGTAGAACTGCTAGATTATATAGTAATTCTATGTTTAAATTTTTGAGGAAGCATTATACTCTTTTCCATAGTAGCTACATCATTTTATGGTCCTACCTGCAGGGCACAAAAATTCCAATTTCCTGTCTCAGTTTCCTTCCCAACACCTGATATTTTGTTTTCTTCTTTTTTTCTTTAAAATAACTGCCATATTAATGGGCATAAAGTGGTATCTTGTGGTTTTGATTTGCATTTCTGTAATGATTAGTGATGTTTGACATCTTTTCATGTGATTATTGGCCATTTGTGTATTTTCTTTGGAGAAATGTCTATTCAAGTTCTTTGTGACTTGAGCTCTTTGTTTCTTTTGTTATTGAGTTTGGAACAGTACTGGATATACAAGAGGTGTCCATGGTGTGAGAATATGTTTTAGAGTGCTATGAGTATACTAGGAACCTTGGAAAAAGCAGTAGAAGGAAGTGAGGGTGTTAAAGAAAATTTTTAAAAACTTCACACACACACACACACACACACACACACACACACACACACACCCACCCACCCAAAATTAAAGTGTTACCTTTAGGGAAGATTCAAGAAAGCACACTCTGTTAAGAGTCAAGGTTATTTTAGTATTGAAATTTGTCACCATTATTAAGATTAAATAAGCATTGATGAGCTATCCTTTGAACTTAAACTATTTAAGAATACTAATATTAAAATAAAAAGCCCTGTATTATAATCTAATTTATAGCAAACTTTTTGGTATATAATTCATATATAAGCTGATGACTGTGGACAAACATTAAACTCAGAAAGTATGCTGCTTGCACTAATGGATAACAAAAACAAATTATTCATATAATACTTTAAATTGGAAATTTAATAAATTTTAATTCCCCAAATTGATTTACATGAATCACTTGTGGGATACCATTATAAGAAAATACATATGACACAAGCTACGGAACCAATACTTAATCATAATATAATTGATAGAAATGTGAAAACAAGCTGTTATCTATAAATAAGGACAAGCATTGAGGAAAAGAAAAGAATATATAGAAATCTGGGCTGTTAAATGAAGCAGTTAGAGAAAATAGTATTATTGAGAACTGGTAATAAATAGCTAATCTCCAAAGGTAATTTCAAGTTTAAATTACCAAAATTTAAAATTTATTTTTTGTGGTACTGGGGATTGAACCCAGGGGTGCTCTACTACTGAGCCACATCCCAAGCTAGTTTTGGTTTTTATTTTGAGACAGGGTCTTGCAAAGTTGCCCATGAGAGCCTCAAACTTGTGATCCTCCCACCTTAGCCTCTTGAATTCCTAGAATTATAGGTGTGCATCACTATGCTTGGCTAAATTTTATTATTCTGAAAGTAGCCATTTTATTTAATTCACAGAAAATTGACAAACTCTTGGATTCTGAATTTTTGGTAAAATGTTAAAAGACCAAGGTTAAAAAACCTATACTATAGATATCAAATGCAATTTACGTATTTTAGAACAAACATATTGTTTTGAAGTGTATTTTTGAATTCTACAATCTATATTCTCTCCACATAACCCACATCTAAGAAAACATACCATCCTCTAAAAGCAAAACAAAACAGAACTTTCATTAATTTGAAACTAAAGTGCAGCTCTCCACTTCTTGTTAGGATCCGTGTTGCTAACTGTGGAAAGAAAATCAGGGTAAAAATTTAAGAAGGTAAGTAAATTCACTGAATTTTATTTGTGGCTTGAAAAAGCCCTCAATCTTAAGTAAGTTCATTGCTCAATATAAGTCTGAAAATTTTTTTTTAGTTGTAGATGGACATAATATCTTTACTTTATTTATATATTTTTATGTGGGGCTAAGGATCGAACCCAGTGCCTCACATGTGCTAGGCAAGTGCTCTATGCCCAAGCCCCTCAATATTCAGGCTTTGAAAATCTTTTGATTTTAAGGATTAAACTTCAATAAAGATTATTGATTTGAGAACTTATCCTAACACTAGTAAACAATCACAGAATTACTACTATGGTATCTTTGAGTTCACTACATTCACTGTTGCTTAACCTTTCCCTGGTCCCCAATCTTCCACATGCAGAATTCTTCGTGGTCTTGGGGTTTGGGAGAAGAGAAGCTACCCTCTTGATGTACTACTCTTAAGTGTCATTCTGATGGGTGAAGACTGGAACACTATTCGAGATTCTAATTCCTGTGGGAGCTTCTGGCTCCAATTTGTAGCCAACTTACCATGTGCTGCCAACTTTCCTAGTGCCTGTCTTTCCACCTTAACATGTTATTCAAGGGAAAACTCTCATGGGTGTTGTTTTCCTAAAAGGAAACTAGTGCATTTGTAGAAATATGTTAAATGCAGATAGTAAAAAAGTTAAAATTTGGAAATATACTTACATATTTTCCCTTCTTTTTCTAGTTTTTTCAAATGAAGCAAGATGTTACGTTCAGCCATTTTATGTAAATTCTCAGGAATATTCTAAAAGAACAAGGGTGAAGGAAAAACTTTTTTTTTTTAAGAACACCTTTTTTTTGGAAAAATTTAAAGTAAAACAAAATACAACATAAAAAGTTTAAGTTAACACATTTTTACATAGTTATAACCTATAAAATTTCACTTTGTAAATGCCTTGCTTTAGGATACTATATTCCTATATATTTCTATGGATAAAATAGACTAAGGCCTAATAGTAGCAGTGTCTGTTTTGTTCACTACTGAATTCAAGTGTTCAGCTTACTGACACAGTAGGTATTCATTTATATTTTATGAATGAAGGAATAAATAAATGCAAAAATTCTCAGTTTTTTGACAGTTGGCCCTATAGTTTATTTATTAGGTTACATGATAATATCTTTAATATTCTTTATGACATAATTTTCCCTTATTTTTGTCAAAATAATATAATAATGACAACTGTTACTTGAATGAAAATCAAAGCAAATATTCTTTTTATTCTTTAGATATAGAATATAGTTCTAAAGTCAAGCTTCTTGTCTAAATTCACTATCTCTATTTCTCAATTCCCTGAAAATATTTTGCCAAGATCATTAAATAACTTCAGTCAAAATGCAATGGATTCTTTGCATACTCTTTGTACCTGAAATCAATCAGCTACTCTCTCTCTTTTGACGATCTCTTTTCTCATTTATTCCACTGCTGTAATAATCCGTCTTCATCCTGGATATTTTTCCTTAGACTTCTCTTTAGTATTGATGTTTACAGTAAGTTGTACTATTGGTTCTTTTCTCTTTCATACTCATCAAATCACCACCCAACAATACAGGCATTGATTGGTCCCAATCTGAACATCTAACCTCTAACTCTCCCTGAGATCCAGTAACAGGTTATATATACCAATTTGAGTTTCTAGATTTCATCATGTGATTTCCCTACCTCAGATCCTTAATTGATTATTCCCAGATTACTGGCTAAAGACCAAATTTGTTTAGCTGGCAATGAGACAGATTTGATTGTACCTCCTTTTCCTGCCTCAGTTCCTGGGACGCCTTTCCTATGCATCTATATATGCAACCTGTGCTTCAGTCATGTGGTTTCTTTTTGAGTTTTCAAAAACATAATGATCTTTAACTGTGTTTGAATGCAACCTTCCCTCTGTCTAGAGTAACTTTTTCTCCTCTTATCCTGATACAGAAAATGTGTGCACCTTCTTCAAGGATCCATAAGTTTCTAAAGGTTTTCCAGACAAGCATCATTAACCCTGAATTTTCACTAGGTAGAAATGATTTTTATTTTTGTGCCTTGACAGATTTGGTATAGGACTTGGAGGAAGTTTGGTGTAGAAAAATGCAAGATCTGAATATTCAAAAATGTCTAAAGTCTAAAACCTTTAGTGCATCCACACTCAGGAAGTTTCAGATTTTGGAGCATTATTAGATTAGGGATGCTCAAGCTGTATAAAGCATTTAGGATAGTGTCCACGAGCATGCTGTCATGTCTCAATAAATGCACACTAACTATTATGATAAAGCCAGTATTACAAGTACCTGTTGAACATGTGTGTCTTCACTAAACCTCAAATCCCTAGAGGTCAGGGATCCATGGTCTTCTTTGTATCTCTGCACTTTCTTATAGTGTGTCATATAAAAGTGTTCAACAAATGCTGAATGAATATGTCACTCTAGAATACCTAATGCCATCCTATAATCATAAGATGTCTAACACTCACACAGGGAATACACTTCTGAATACACCTCTGAATGCAGAATTGACATTTGTTTAGGTCAGGGCAATTTCTTGATGACTCATTTGTGAGGGTTAGAAGTGTTTTTCTATCTGTACTTAGGTCAGAAAAAAATAAAAAGAAAAAAAACCCCATCCTTTATGTACCTGTATATAGAGGTTACACTCTAGAATTTTGAGGAAATGAACTGTTTCATACAATTTAAATATTTACATTATTCTTTTGCAAATTAGTATTTTTTCCCTGCAGTGCTGGGTATAGAATTCAGAGTTTAGTACATGCTAAGCAAATGCTCTATCAGTGAGCTCTACCGACAGCTCCAGATAACGACATTTAAAAAAAAATCTTAAGCTGTTTAATCATTATCCCTCTCTTTTAGAACAAAACATGATGAGTATGAACTGTTTCTTGATGACTTAAGACTATAGGGACATTAGGTCCTTCCCTAATTCTCAGTGGCTCCAGATTATATTTCTAAACTTATCTTTAGTAACCATCTCATGTATTTTATGGCTGTATTTGTTGTGGAAATAAAATTCAGGTAAAAAAATTTTTGTCTCTTTTTGGTACTGGGAATTGAACCCAGGGGTGCTTTACCACTGAGCTACACACCTCAGTTTTTTATTTTTATTTTTTAATTTTTATTTATTTATTTTTTTAAAAAATATTTATTTATTTTAGTTCTCGGCAGGCAAACACAACATCTTTGTTTGTATGTGGTGCTGAGGTTCGAACCCGGGCCGCACGCATGCCAGGCGAGCATGCTACCACTTGAGCCACATCCCCAGCCCTTTATTTTTTAATTTTGAGACAGGGTTTCATTAAGTTGCTTGCGGCCTTGTGAAGTTGTTAAGGTTGATCTCAAACTTGTGATCCTCCTGCCTCAGCCTCCCGAGTTGCTGGGATTACAGGCATGCACCAAAGTATCCTGCAAACTCTGGTAATCTAACTCCAATGCCTATGTTCTTAACTGCTAAGCTATTTCTACCAACACAGCAGTTATCTAAAGAACATTTGCTGAAAAACTAAAAATTATTTGACTGCCACATAATGCTATTTATTCAGTGATGGGCTCAGACATCACACTTGGAGGCATGGGGCTCTTTCACTATATATAAAATTATTCATATTTTTTGATGGGTATTTTTTTCCATTGTCAGCCATTACTATTATCTCAATATCTGTCTCTAGCAGATCACCCCACCTCCTCTGTTGCCAGTCAGAACACCAAATGATCGCTAGAATAATACTTATCAATATAAAACGGATGCAGTTTCTCCTGCAGAGAAAAGTATATAAGGTTTAATTAAGATGGCTCAATAAAGTGCTTTTTGTTCACTATGGCCAGTTTTTGTTTGCTTGTTTGTTTGTTGGATGTTCTATTGCTCTCAAGTCTAGACAGGTGGCAGTACCTACAAAGTTAACAGACTTGTCCCAACCTGGGCTGTAGTAAATTTACCTACCATTTATAGTCCTTTTGTTTTTATTTTTTGCAGTGCTGGGTATAAAACTCAGGACTTCACATATTCTAGGTAAGCACTTTACAAACACCAAGGTATATCTCCAGCCCTATACAGTCTATTAAGTAGATTCTTTATTCTAAGAAATTTGTTGTATGTACCAATAAGATAAATGAAAATTACCTTGTAGATAATTTTGACAAGATCAGTTACTGTAAATGCTTTTTCAAAATTATCACGAACTAATGTAAGAATTTGTTCTTCTCGTTTATTTCTGTGAGAAATATATTGTAGAATTGTAGCTTCAGCATTAGGGATTACTGGGCCATGTCCTGAATTAAAGTAATTATACAAATTACTCCACCATATAAAAAACATTAAGTACAACTGAAGTTACTTCATTCTATATAAAAAATACTTCAGATGATATATTGGAAAAGCATACTAACTCTACAAATACATATTATTTGGAAAGCTCTACAAGTATAAGGTGTTAAAAATTATGTGCAATCCCAAACAGCCTTAGAGAATTATATCAAAATCTAATCTATTAGATATTATTAAAAATACAAAATAGATTTTAACAATAAAGTATAGCAACAAAAACAGCAACCATAATAACAACATGTAATATTTATAGAGTGCTCACTATGTGCCAGGCCCTGCTCTGCATGCTAAACATACATTATTTTTACAAGAACTCCATAAGGTAGGTATTTTTATTATCCCTTTGTGATAGCAGACACTGAGGCACAGGGAGGGTAGATAACCCACCCAGAATAAAAGAACTAAGAGAGGTGGAGTTGGGATTATGATTTGGTAGTTTTTAACCACTCTGTGCTCATAACCACTATGATAAGCTTACTTATAAAAAAAGACTTATTAAAAGGGGGAATGTAAAAAGTGGATCAATGTAAGTGATCAATATCTATTAAACGTTCACAAAACACTAGTAGCACTTTAAGAATATGTCTAGGCTAGTAGTTTAGAAATTTTGACCATAAAAATTAAATTGTACTAAACTTTAAATAATACAAATTTAATGTGTTATACAAGTCTGTAAAAGAGATGTTTCAAATATTTGGGAACAAAACATCCAGAAGCAGGCTAACCTGCTATGATGTAAAGACTACTGGGCTTTAGATAACAGACTATCACATATTAGCTGCATGACTACAAGGAAGTCTCCGAATCTGTTTCCTCAGCATTGTAATAGGTATACCATTACCTATTCCAAACAGTTTTTGTGAGGATGATAGCTAGAAAGGCCTCTGCACTGAACCTGATGGGTAGCAAGCTTTATTATTTGGTAACTATGGTTACAGAATATAACTTACCTGTGAACAATTGCTGTGCTAATAAGCCAGTTCACTGCATTTACTAAAGCAAACACTCTTAAAACCCTTTGTAGGCAACTTGGCTTCAATGTGAGTATATCCAACATCTATTGTCTTCTCTTTAAAAATAGCTATGAAGTGTCTATTCATTTTAAACCATAACATTAATCTAAATGCCCGTCTCCAGTGTATGTTTCCTATTCCCTCAGATTTAGGAATTAATGAGAGAATGTCAGCACACAGATCTTCCCATGGATGTTTGGTTAGGAGTAAGTTAGATGGACTTGGAAAATTAAGTAACCTAATCCACTTTTTCTTCTCAGCTTTCTTATTGGGTTGTGCCTTTCTTAGCTTTTAGGATTGAAGGAGAGATTTATATTGCAGAGCAGTGCAGTGATTTCTGAGACACTAACAAGAAGTTTCTTCTTCTGGAGAGTGGAAATAAATATACCATTTTACAGTTTCTACGGAAACTATTGATTTTTTAATATTGTGAGGTCAAATGTAATCCAAGGTTACAAAGCTACAATATGATCCACAATAGAAATCAAATTAATAAAAATGATGGGAAGTTATGGGATAAAAAATATTCCTTTTCTAATGTAAGCTTATTTTGTTTTTAATTAACAGTTCTATCAACAGCTGTGTAGATGCTGAAAAATAATTCTCATAGATTTTTAACAGGTTATCAATGTAACTCTTGGCCTTGTCTTTAAATTTAACTATATGGCTAAATAAAACTTAGGAATATAATTTAAGGAAATAGTTTATATGTGTTTCTTCTATGCAAGCTAAAATGAGCCTTCATCATTTGGTAAGAACAACTTTCTAGGTTAAAAAAATTACCTACCTGGATATATAATATTGGCTTTGATTTTCAATAACTCTTTCAGGGAGTTCATATAATCATAGAGGTCTTCAAATATAGTTGTTCCTTCCCCAAGAATGCAATCTCCAGAAAAGAGGGCATTTTCCTCTTCTAAGAGTAGAGCCATATGATCATCAGTGTGGCCAGGTGTGTATATAACTCTTGTTGAAAAAAGAATAATAAATAACAAAATAACAAGTGAGCTTAGAAGAAATACTGGGAACTCAATTATTATCTGTCCTTACCTTTGTAAAAGATACAAATAAATTTAACAATGAATTAAAAAATTTATTTCTTGTGCCCACTGAAAATTATCAACAAATAATTCTTTATCTAAATCACATCTATGACTTTAAAGTGAAAATTTAATACTTTTCCCATATTTTTAAATTTTATAAATAATAAGTACAGATTATAACAAATTTGGAAAACAGAAAAATTAAGAACTTAAGGACATAAAAATCAGCAACATTTCTATTACTTTTTTTATTTAAAAACGTAATTGTTTTTGCCAACATGGTGATGCAGCCTTTCAATCCCAGCTACTCAGAAGGCTGAGGCAAGAGGATCACAAGTTTGAGCCCAGTCTGGGCAACTTAGAGCCTTTCTCAAAAAAAAAAAAAAAAAAGGGTTTGGGAATCTAGCTCAGAAGTACAGTGCTTCTGGGTTGAACTGCTGGGTATGCGTGCACCCCCCCCCCCCCCCGCCCCCGCACTCTGTTTGAGAATGATTTTATAACATCTTTAAATATTTTTCAAAGACAAGTATTTAAATGCTTTGCTAAGTAGCGGGAACAAAGTTACTCCATAAATGATAAACACCTTATTTTAGTAGTTTATAAAGATTTAAAAGAAACAATCTTTCATTAGGATGTCAAAGAAAATAATTGCTGTGTATTCTTTCTGCCTTTGTGGTGCCCAGATGGAATTGAGATATACATCTGTAGGTTTAAAAAAAAATGACATTTTAAAAAATCTATTTTTCTTTTTTTGGTTCTAGGGATTGAACCCTGGGGCACTTAGCTACTGAGCCACATCTCCAGCCCTTTGTTATTTATTTTTTCAATATTTATTTTTTAGTTGTAGTTGGACACAATACCTTTATTTATTTTTATGTGGTGCATGGAATATTTTTAATAAGTCTCAATAATGGAATGGCCTCACACGTGCTAGACAAGCACTCTACTGCTGAGCCTCAACCCCAGCCCCTTCCCAGCCCTTTTTTATTTTGAGACAGGATATCGGTGAGTTTCTTAGGGCCTAGATGCTGAGGCTGGCCTTGAACTTATGATCCTTCTTCCTCAGCCTCCTGAGCTGCTGGCATTTCAGGAGTACACCACCTTGCCTGGTTAATCTATTTTTTTCTAATTAAAAAATTTAAAAACAAAGCAGTTTGGATTGATTTCTCTCTATAACATGCTTTTATTTTTTCTTCTCTTTCAATTTTCAATTTTTTGTTTATAATCAATATAATTGTTATTGTAATCAATACTTTTAAAGCATGACAAATACTTTATTTCAAGAATTCTTATTTATTTTATAACTATATCTACAAAAAACTCATTAAATAAAGAACTAAGTCTAAATAATTTGTTTACAAAAGCACATACCCCTTGATTTCTGTCACATAAAGATTTAATTCTTTGTACACATTTCTTCTGTATTCATCTTATATTTTGGATTATAACTCTTTTACATAGGTTTCACATTGTTTTCTTATTTATCATTGAACTTTACAAGGTTAAGTTCCTGAAGGGTTGTCTTGTTCTTAACTTTACATTCCCAGTTCTGGACACTTAGTGGAACCTAATTTATTTGCATTGCTTTCTATGTGTTGGGCACTGTCTTCAGCGATTGATAGATATTACACATTTAGTACTTACATTACTTTGGGGTGGGTACTTGTTATGGTTTGGATATAAAGTGTCTCCCAAAAGCTCTTATGTTAATGTAGGAATGTTCAGAGATGAAATGACTGGATTGCAAGAGTTGTAATCTAATCAGTCCATCTGACTTTGAATGGTCTTGGTGGTAACTGTAGGCAGGTGGGGTGTGGCTAGAGGAGGTAGGTCACTGGGATTCTGACCTGAAAGGGATCATCTTCTCTGTGTCCTGGTCATCATGAAGCGATCAGTGTTCCTTTACCATGCCCTTCTGCTCTAATGCCTCACCTTATGCCCAGAGTAATGGATTCAGCCAATCATGGACCAATTCTCTGGAACCATGAAATGAAATAAACTTTCCCTCCTTTAAGCAGTTCTGTTGGGTATTATGGTCACAGCTATGCAAAGCTGCCCAACACAGTACTAGCTACCTCTCAATTTATATTTTAGAAAAAATGAATCATAGGAGATAGCAATAAATACCTGATAGAGTATAGCTTAAATTACATTTAGCTTAGGAAATTAATTATTAAGTGTGTGCTGCTTTTTTTTTTTTTTTTGGTATGAGGGATTGAACTCAGAGGGGCTTAACTAATGAGCCACATCCTCAGAGTTTACTAAGTTGTTCAGGGCCTTCTAAGTTGCTAAGGCTGGCTTTGAACTTGTAATTCTCCTGCCACAACTTCCTGAGTGGTTGGCATTACAGGTGTGTGCCACTGTGCCCAGAAGAGTATTGCATATTTATGTGAATGGAATATTTTTAATAATAGTCTCAATAATAAAATATTTTTTGGGGAAAGGGTTAAAACAATTGCCACATTTGTATTTAATACTTAGGAACTAAACACAGGTTTTTGATTAAAGATAGTAAACACTTGTTTTCTTTGTCCTAAAACACCAATAAAATTACCCTAAAGGAGATTTTTTTTTAATGACATAAACCCACAAAAATGAGAAGAATGGGACAGGCAACACATCATCAAATATTTAGAAGCTAAAAAGAAAGATGAGTGATAAGTGACTTATTCAGCCATGAGAAAACTGAAACCTAAACAGGTAGTGGTGAAAGCTGAGAAGCAATCAGATTTATGCTGCAGAATCCCCCAAAGTCTAAGGATTTGGGACATAAGGTATCTGGAAGCTTGTCATGCTTGTCATTCATGAAGCCCTAGGTTCAATCCCCAGAACTGAACAAGCAAACAACACCCCTCACCTCAAACCCAGAAACAACAACCACCCCTCTCCCACAAATATTCAGATCTTCAGATTCTCTTCTTTGAACAGTGAGACAAATGTTTCACTCCTTTTAAGGGAAAGACAACAGATTTATTTGAAGAAGAGAAAACAGGCACAGATGGAGGTAGTGACAATATAGTAAAAAATGAATTACTTCAAATACAGGTAAATTTTCAAGATGCCTTTCAACACTAGTTTTCATAGTGCTAGCAGTAAGGCCTTTCCCCTACATGAAATTAGAAGAGTCTTCTAAGTTATTTCACAAGCTCAGGAGTAAAAGACTCTAAGGTAACAATGCTGGAAGTTTCTCAACTAAACAGTTCATCTAGATTTCCTTACAGTGAGGCTCAAAACCCACAAAAGCCTCTCTTCTCAGAGGTCCCAAATAGCTCTATAGTTTCTATCAGAGGACAATCTGGAAACATCAGAGGATAATCAGGATTTCTAGAATCTAAGGAAAGCCACTTACATGGAAGAAAGTGAATAAAAATAAGCAAAGAAATTTAGAGACAAAAGAATTATGAGAAAATCTTTCAAAACATACAGACAAACAAAAACATCAAACCCCACAGATTATAAAGTCCTCAGTGTGGTAAAAGAACAAGAAACAAGATAGGTTAACTTACAATGAGCATTTAGGGAACAAAAAATTTCATTGAAAATTAAAAATTTGAGAACAGAAATGAATGAAAATATAGAATTAGGAGATAAAATTGATACAGATATAGTTGATATAGTAAAAAGGCAAAAAGAAGGAAAACAAAAAAACATGTTAGATGATGAGTGTAGAAATTCTAACAAAATAGAAGTTTTAAGTAAACGAAAGCAAATGAAATAGAACAAAACAGATGAGAAAATAATCAACAAGCAATTTCAAGAAAAAATTCTAGGACTGAAGAGCAGATTGAAAAGGCTTATCAAGGATTGACGAAGACACTTTTATGTGACCAAAACTTTGTTCAGGCTCCTTTCAGTTTTTCTGATTATAGGGTGTAGAATATTCTCCAAAATATGCCACCTTGTCATACTGAGTATTTTAAGCTGAAGGAATCTGAGAAAATTGAAAAAGCATGAAATTCTGTCTGACTTCCCTGCTGTTGTCCCCTGAAGTAGGTCATAAAACAGAATTCTGACCTTCCTCCAAAATAGGTCACAAGTCCCTCACATAAGAGATGCCTTCTCCATATCCTGTTGAAGGAACATCTTTATTTCTGAAGACACAGAGAATAATATGAAAAATTGGTTTTGCTAAGTTCCCTTAGACCATACCTCCTTTGTCCAATCATGCTTCTTCATGACTATCTACTTCACCAAACTTAGCATAAAAATGCACAGGTTTTCAAGTTTCTTTTGGTCTTCATTTTGAAGACTCCTATGCCATATAAAGCTTAATAAAGTCATATGCTTTTTTCTCTATTAATTTGTAGTTGCTAGTTCTATTTTCAGATCTAGCTGGGAGACCTTAAGAAGGGAGAGGAGTGCTTACCTCTCTGTCCTAATTTGAGCAAGAATCTTGCTAAGTCAGTTTAAGGAAAACCTCCTACCCTTGTTATCTGACTGCCATCAATATCTTATCACCCTATTGCCTTTAGCAATAATCCAATCTAGTTGGTTTAGGCAGAAATCCCTTTCCCATTTCTACTGTAATTTTCCAGCCACTCAGCCCTACCCTGCTCCTTCATTATAAATCACTACTTGATCTTGTTGGAGTTACTGTTGTGTCTAATCCCTCTAACACACAGCAAGATTCCATTGCAATGGTCCCTGTATCTATTGCCATGGGCCCCCTTTAATAAAGTCTGTAAGTCTGTCTATGTCATCAGCAAGTATCATGAATAGTTTTCTCCTTAAGAGGTCCCAGAACCATAAACTTGAGACATATAACTTCAGAAATTTCAGAAAAAAAAATGGACAAGGAGAAAAAACAAAAACTACATGATAAAAAAATCAGATTTAGATTTTTCAACTGCAGTGTTGAAACTAGAATGAAATAACATCCTATGTACAAAATGGAGAAGGGAAAAGTTTCAATTCATGTTTTATACCCAGAAAATCTAAATTTAAAAAATTTTAAAAAATAAATTAATTTCTCAACTGATGCATCAAAATATTTATGGGGTACCTACCATGTGAGGTTTTGATACATGTATACAGTATATAAGGTTTAATCAGGTTAAACTTATCTATATCTTTAAACCTTTATCAAGTCCTTATGATGAAGACAATTAAAATCCTTTCTTTCAGCTGTTTAAAATATATAGTATATGATCATTATCTATGGTCACCTTATTCTGCAAAAGCACAGCAGAACTACTTATTCCCATCTAACTGTAACTTAGTACCCATACAGCAAACCTTAAGTTAGATTTTAAAAAGACACATTCACCAACTGCAAGGGAGGCTGAGGCAGGAGGATCACAAGTTTAAAGCCAGCCTGAGCAACCTAAGGACCTTGTTTCAAAAGAGCTGAGGATGTAGCTCAGTGGTAGAGCACTTGCTATGAGGCCTGGGTTCAGTGCCAGAAAAAAACAGTAACAACAACAAATTAAAGTCTTAAGTCTCTTTCTATCCTTTCTCAGGAAACTTTTAGAGTGGGGTTTCCAAATAGAGGGGGTATAGGAATTTATTGATTATAGGAAATAGGTGATCCCGCATTAAAATTTATTGGTTATGGTAAATACAGAGGCAAAGAAAAGCACTCCCTGAGAATGAAAGGAACTCTGATGGTAGCTACACTAGACTTGGAGGAAAACCAGTTCAGACTGGAAGGGGCAGAGGGGAAGTTGCTTCTTGGAAAATGAAACAGAGAATCCCTGATACATTTAAACATCTTGAGAAAAGGTTTATATAATCAGATTTGAATTAGTGATAAGTGCATAGAAAACTATGCAAATAAAACAAAGTAATAACCACAGGGAAAACAGAAAAGTAAAAGTAAACATAGTTTACTATATGTTTCAGCTGTATAACAGTCATAATATGTAATCTTAATGCCTATAGTCATAATAATGTAATCATTGAATATATGAATCCCCTTCTTCTTTCTTTCTGCCCTCTTTTTGATTCTCTCTGGAGATCCTTGACTACTACCCAATTCACTAATATTGTTATAAAAATATTAGCTAAAATATTAACAGAATAAAAAACACATTCAAAAATAATATCATGACAAAATTTATAAGATCCCTGAAAATAATAAAATTATGGTGAAAACTAATAAGCTTGTTTCCATATGCTTTGAAAATGACATTTAACAAAAGTCAGTTCTTATTAATTTTTTTAAATATTTTTTAAATATTTTTTTTTAGTTGTTGATGAAGCTATTTTATTTATTTTTATTTATATGTGGTGCTGAGAATTGAACCCAGTATCTCACACATGCTAGGTAAGTGCTCTATCACTGAACCACAACCCCAGCCCCACTCTTACTAATTAATAAGTGAAATGACTACAACTTAGAGGAGTTTCTTCTTTGCCAAAAGAAAAATTAATCAAACATTTAATATTAAATGTTAAAATAGTAAAGACTTAAAAAAATCTGTTAAAAACATGATGATAGAGTTTAAGAATACAAAATATTCATTAGTGGGGAACAATTATTATTATTGTTTTTGGTACTGGGGATTAAACCCAGGGGTACTTTACCACTAATCTATGTCCCCAGCCCTTTTTATTTTTTATTTTGAGAAAGAGTCTCACTAAATTGCTTAGCCTCTTTAAATCACTGAGGCTGGCCTCAAACTTATGATCCTCTTGCTTTAGCCTACCAAGTAACTGGGATTACAGGAATGTGTCACTGTGCTTGAGAGGAACAATTATTTTTGAAAGATCAAAGCCTGACCTTTAATAACCATTAGGCTTTTCTGATTTCTAAGTGTATGCTTCACATATTGCAGACATTTATAATATTATACTTGCTTCAATGGTGAGGTATTAAAGAGCTGTTTGAAATAATTTGTGTGATTAAACTTGCAACCACCTGATAATAGAAGCATTCAATGTTATATGAAAATAATTCCAGGAGGTCGTTTTCCATTTAACAAAAGTCAGTTCTTATTATACTATAAAACTTTGTCAGTTCGTGAATGTGTATCATCTCTTATGGACAATTTCTGAATACACAGAATGCATTAATAAGCAGAACTCCATTCCTTTTAATCTGTAAATACTCACTTGGAGAGCTACTCTGTTTTCGTCTGCAAACTGTCTTATATGTCAACACACTTGCAATACTTCCTTTATTATTACTCACCTTTGCCACACCAGAACTCAGCAGTTTTTTTTTTTTTAATTTTCTAAGTCGAAGGCAGTAAGGTAACTTAAGCTAGGGGACTGGAAATTCTAAGTCACTTGTGTGGTTAATGTCTTAATTTGCATAAAACTGTGTTAAAATTCAACTCACACAAACAGGAGGAGAAAAGGAAATAACATCAGAGGTGCTTTGCTAATAAGAAATGTAGCTGTATTGTTCCCATTCATCAGTTTAAAGTCCACTCTTCTGGACAGAGTGGACTTTATAAGGATGGCACTCAAGACAGTCATCTGGTCAACTTTTAAGAAATTAAATTTAGTTTTCTAGAAAATTCCTCATAGTGATATCCAGAGTCAAATTTTTGCCCCCCCCCCCAAAAAAAAATTCTAGCTTTCTACTTTTTACTACAAAAGTTCTTGGTGGATATTACCTGTGTCCTCTTGTTTTTTTTTTTTTTTTTACAAAGTTGGCATGTAGGCAAGATTAATTGGACAATGAGTACTTGAAGACTTATGCACATTTTTAACCATCTATTTATGGAACTTTTGCTTAAGAACAAATCTTCAGGCAAATACTGAAAACAACTGGGTTTTACTGACTATAAAAATGGAAATTTGAAACCACAGTCATCAAGCTTTATTATAATTGGAAATGTATATTTTAAGAAAAGATTTACCAAGTCATTTTTAAAGAATGCGAATGCTATTTATTTTTGATTCTTTGTGTTGTTTCCTTCCAATCTTAAAATACATTTCTACATTTAATTTGTACTAACCATATATTTAAAAACATCTATTTAATGAAATTATACAATATTGAGATTTGCTCTACAAGTCCAAGGTAGTAGTCAACTAAAGGGGAGCTAGTGATAGGATGCTAGCCTGAGGGGGACTTTTGGGGCACTAATACTGTTCTGTTTCTTTATCTGGTGCTGCTCATATGGCTTGTTCAGTTTGTAAGAAGTCATCATATTATACATTTAGGATATGAACATTTTTCTGTTTACAGATAATACTTTAATAGAAAGTTTAAAAAAATGTGGTCCTGCTTACTTTGGTAGTAGTTAACTTGCAAGGGCTGAATATTCTTAATATATAAGATTTGATATAGATCTAATATCCATATTCTGTAATGGGTGATAAACCAGTACTACTATTCCCAAACCTTTGAGACAGAAGACTCAATGAACCCTTTGCTGTCTCCACCTCTTTCACTAGCTGGCCCAGGGCTGGTGTACTATGAACAAAATTCAGTATTGTTCAGAATGCTTTCTGAAGAAGTAATAATGTTTATTCTCCTCTGATATCATGAGAAAAATTATATGAGAGCCGGGTACGGTGGCCCATGCCTGTAATCCCATTGACTCGGGAGGCTGACAGGAGGATTGTGAGTTCAAAGTCAGCCTCAGCAATGGCGAGGTGCTAAGCAACTCAGTGAGACCCTGTCTCTATAAAAGTTACAAAATAGGGCTGGGGATGTGGCTCAGTGGTTGAGTGCCCCTGAGTTCAATCCCTAGTACCAAAAAAAAAAAAAAAAAAAATTATATGAGATGCTAGTGTATTTTAACGACAATACTTTAGGACAAATGCCCAGTAATTAGCTGGTGTGTAAGTTATACAGTGATTTTGTAAATCACTAGTGTAGTGGAAAAAGGTTTTGGCTTGAAAATAGACATAGATACCCATCACTTTAATTTTTTTCTTATTCAACTGTTCGTCTATTTGCCTCTTTATATATTTATATATTTACTCTTTATATATTTACTACATGTAGGATGAATGTTCAGTGCCTTGTATGTGACAGGGATTGCAATTAAAGGAAGAATCTGGTATCTGCCTAGGTTGGAGAATAGCTAGCTACTAACCAAAGCTGTATCTTCTTTTTTCCTGGGCATGCAGTTAAACTAAATTTCCCAGCTTACCTATGGTTAGGGGCGGCATATGACTGAATCTATAGCCCATGCAACAGAAGGCCTGGTCCATAAAAACCTATACAATATCCCTCTGTGCTCTTTTCCACTTGTTGAATTGATTGATAGGAAGAAAAAGCATAAAACAATAATGGACATGAAGAAGGAATAGCACTGACAAATATTTTTGAGACAAAAACTAACTTGATTAGATGTGGCAGGTGGCTGCGGGGGTAAAGGTAAATAGTAGTTAAAGATTAAAGGTAATACTGAAGTGAATATTTCAGAAGAAGGGATAAAGTCCCAAGTAAAAGTAGATGTTTGGAGGTCAGAAGGTCAGTATAGATTGCAGGGGATAGAAGAGACCATGATTGGTTCAGTTTTAAAATTACTGAGTTTGAAATACCTTTCTGAATCCCTCATGCAGGTCATGAGGGATTACAGGTCTGGCCTAAAATGTACTTATTGTAGGTATGGGTCATCTTTTCAAAGTAAGAACAAGGAAATCCCTGAATTGACTTACAAGTAGATCATTAAGCCACCCTAAGAAGAAAATATTGGCTCTTAAAATTTAAATATTTATGTAGAAAAAAATGGTAGGATTCAAACAAATAAAAAGGATATATAGAGGGAAGTCTTCCTGTATTGGTTTCTCCAGCATCCATTCCCCCTACTACCCCCAGGATACCTCACGTTACCAGATGTTTTTTGTATCTTTCCTGAGACAGTCTTTGAACATGCAAGCAAATAAACCTAAACCTGCTCCCCTTCTTTATCACACATATACCCCCACCCCATCTTTCCAAAGGGACATTAACTTACCTTAGAGTGGCTCCCTCAGTCTTAATCACATCTCCATCTTTCAGATAAACATATTGTTGCTCTCCATTTCCTATAATTTCTTTCCTGTGAGGATTCCGTGGGAGTTTTTTAATACAATAGGTAGTTTCTAGCCACAAAACATATAAATATATTAGGTCATACTTTAAATGATTTAGCCTTTTAAGAGATCAACTTTAATACAGCTTACAATTGTGAATGACTACATAAAATACTCACATTAAGACCACAGAAATATGGGATGAGTTGTAGCTTATCCCTCTGGATGTAACTTTTAATATAATTTAATGAAAGAGCTTTTTATTCTTCCATGCACCTCTCATGGAAGCCTGTATGATTTTTCTGTCATTCCATATAAAAGTTTGAAAGTAGTTCTTCATAATCTTAGTCAGTTTTAACATTAGGACAAGTGTTAAAAGAGTAATAATACAGAACCCAAGAACTATCTCTATCTAGGTGCCTACCTACAGTAAAGAAGCAGTGGTACATGCTTGTAATCCAAGCTGTTTGGGAGGCTGAGGCAGGAGGATCACGAGTTCAAAACCAGCCTTAGCAACTTAGGGAGGTGCTAAGAACTCAGTGAGACTCTGTCTCTAAATAAAATATTAACAAGGGTTGGGGGATGTGCTGTTATGATCCATGCCATGAGTATTGAAAGGAAACTCCAAACCTGAGGCTAAGTAAGTTCAGCACAAACTACTACTCACTGATATAAAGAAAATCAAGCTAAATAACCCATCAATAGTCGAGTGCCAATCATCTATGTATAGTGAATACAAGCACCATGACATCAAAGGATTTAAAAACTGTCATACTGGGGGGAAATGAAATTTATAAACAGAAACAAAGACCTATACACAATGCCATTTCCTGAATGCTAAAAGGACAATTCAACTAGTAAGAGCAACAGAGCAGGTCACGGTGGTGCAGATCTGCAATCTCAGCTACTGGGAAGCTTAGGGAGGAGAACTGTCAAATTCAAGGCTAGCAAGACCTTGTCTCAAAAAAATAAGATAGGGATGGGGATATAGCTTAGTGGTAGAGTACTCCTAAATTCAATCCCTTGTACCACCAAAATAAATGAGTAAACAAAATTAAAAAGAAAAGAAACGCAACAGGAGTCCAGAGAAAAGAAAAAATAGGAAAGAATTCAGATATATGATGGAACTTAGGGTATGATTTACATGATAAGTAAGATGTATAAGAAAGACATGGAGGAATGGAGAACAGCATTAGTAATGGCATAGGAATGAGAATGAGCATGGCATACCTGTGACAAGATAATGCTACCAACTTGTCTAATGGAAATCACTGGGTGGAAGAGTGGAGAAAGTGGGCTAGGTAAGATGAGCTCGATTATGGAGGGCCTTAGACTGCCTTTCTTTTCACACAATGGAGGGATTTAAATTTTACCAAGTATGGCCATTCCACACTTTCAGGAAGACAACGAGATGGTGTTAACAGGTGGGGCAATATGGCAGTTGTAAGTGGGGAGAATGGAAGGGTGAAATCTGACAGAACAGAACCAAGAGGGGATGACCGCAATAACCCACATCAAAGATAATTAATATTAAGGTGGTAGAACTGAAAACACATGAGGGAGAAAAAGACATCCCAAAGAAAAACCAACAAGGCATAGAAATCTGGCCAGTATGGAGTATAAAAGAGATAGAAACACTGAAAAAAATAATAACAATAACAAACAGCACCTTCCCTTTCCAACCTAAAATTCCATTATTTTGTATCTTGGAGGTTGAAGCAAAAAACCAAACCAAACCAAACCAAACAAAACCAACCAACCAACCAACCAACCAACCAACCAACCAACCAACCAACCAGATCTGGAAACTGATACTGCATAATAAATTAGGATGGTGAGGCTTATTTTGTTTTTTAATTTGCCTAATTAGAACTTCAGTAAAGAAGTAGAGATTTGTTTCTAGTTATAAGACTTTGGTTGACAATCTTCATAAAAAATCACAACTATTTTAAAATTACAAAACAATCCGTACTATAACTTTGTATCAATTTTCAAATATATAAGTTTTCAATATACATAAAAGAAAACAAATATCTTATTCACAATAACCATTTACAAGAATGGACAAACATGCTGAAAACAATCATATAACATTTCTAATAATTACTTTATTGAGATATAATTCACATACTATAAAATCTGTCCTTTTAAAGTATACAACTCAGTAGGTTTTAACTATAGTCAAAGAATTGTGCAACTATCACCACTATCTAATTTTGGAAGCTCCCAAGAGAAATTCTGAACTCAATGGTAATCACTCCCTGCTCATTCCCTTCTAGCCTTTGGCAACCACTCATCTACTTTCTGTCTCTATTATATAGCTCAGTCATTTGTTAAGGTTTGCATAATGGTTTATAATATTATTGAAAATGCTTATCATTTAAGCTAGTACAAATGTGATATTGTCAATTTATTATACTTTCTAATAAAAACATTTTAATTGAATAGCATAGATACAAACATTTGAATCCTTGGGCTTAGTTGTGAAATATGTGGCAGAGACTCAATTTTACTTGGAAAATAATTAAAAATTATCAAATAACAAAATATATTTTACAAGATTTATTCTAAAACCAAACCAAACCAAAATATGTAAGCAGTGTGGGATTACAGAGTTTGCATGCCTAGCAAAATTATGGCTTTCTGTAAGCCGCTAAGAGTTCCCAAATAAGCAGATTGCTTTCAAGTGTTTGTATCTTCCCACAGAAATCTTGTAAATGGCATTTGTATTTTGGTGGTGGCCTATAAAAATATTGTAGCACTGTAAGCTATTTGAATCCTTTCTACTCTACCAATAATTAAACAAAATTGCAAAGAAGTATGGAACAAAGTAACAAATGTAAAACAAAATGAGACCATAATGCTAATGATAAAGGATTTTGAGAATGAAGAAATAACATGGAACTGCTGGGGGAAGATTCTGGAAGACACCTCTGTACGATTTTAATGACCAGCATCCCAAGGTCCTCAGCACCTTGTCTAGCTTCAATAAAGTCCAGAAACAAAAACAACAAGTCACTTCTCAATGTATTAAAATTTCAGTGGCTATACAAAACAGTGTCAATTTTCTCCTTTTGATTCTTTACATCAGTTGAATAGGTAATATACTACCTAAGTATATTAAATATTAGGTAAATTTACATTACTATAGGTAATCTAATAGTTAATATTTTGTATGGAACCCCAAACTTTAAAAATAAGTCTAATAGGAGAATGAATAAATAAATTATAGTGTATTTATACATGAGACTATTACTGGGCAATGGGTGAATTGTCTAGAGAAGGAAAATTCATTAGGCTAAGAAATTATTATTATTATTTTTTTTAGCATCCCCTTGGGTTGGACAAAATGAGGAAAGATGACAAGAACATTAGGTTAATTTTTTTTTTGGTACTGGGGATTGAACCCAGGGGTGTTTAACCACTGAGCCACATCCTTCAACCTGTTTTAATATTTTATTTAGAGACAGGGTTTTGCTGAGTTGCTTATGGGTTCACTGAGTTGCTGAGGCTGGCTTTGAACTCTTGATCCTTCTGTCTCAGCCTCCCTAGACCCTGAGATTACAGGCTGTGCCATGGCACCCAGCAGAAAGGTTTTTTTTTTTTTTAATAACTGGCAGCCTGGTGATACTGGGTGCAGTAGCTGAGACTATTTTGGTCTTAACTATAGTCTCAAGGCCTAAAAAAGGCTTGCAAATATTTTAAAATACTAGTTTAATGCACATGCACATCCTTGTGTGGATTAAAGTCCCTGACCTCTTGGCTAATGCCTTGAATATGCCAAGCATACTCCTATTCCAGTCTCTTTGCTCCTGCAATGACCTTAGTCTGGCATGCAATCCTCTCAGGGGCTCACCCCTTCTTCTTACCCCCTCTTGGATAATAGCCACTGCTTTTTCCCCTTCATTCTTTCCCTTTTCTCTTTGCATAACTTTATTTTTCCCCCAATTCCCATTACTTTCTCCAGTACAGGCTAAGGATACCCTATTTGAAATGCTTGGGACCAGAAGTGTGTAAGAATATTTGCAAAAACATAATGAGGTATCTTGAGGATGATCCCAAGTTTAACACAAAATTCATTTATGCTTGGTATATATTTTCTACCCAAAGCCTAAAAGTATTTTTATACAACATTTTTAGAGAGCTTATGTTTTGACTGTGACCTGTCATGAGGTCAGGCAGGAAATTTCCAACTGTGGAATCATGCTGGTGCTTAAGAAGTTTTGTATTGTGGAGTATTTTGGATTTTTGGACTAGGGAAGCTCATCTTGCAGAATGAAAGCTTTCTGAGAGCAGAGTCTGTTTTCTTCACTGCTATGCTCTCTTGAGCCAAAAACAGTACCTGATATATAGCAGTCACTGGAATACTTGTTGAATGAATAAATAGAAGTATGTGGTGGTAGGATGACAGAATAAGGACAGAATTGGCAAACAGGTTTCAGGAAGAGAGAAATTCAATGATACTTTGTCTGAATTTCAGTTTGTATCAGTAGTTGCTTTGGAATCAATTGTTATGGAAGCCCTGATATCATCTGTTTAGAACATTGACCAAAGCAGCATCTTACTCACAGTACCCTCATGAAATGTTGAACAGAGTGCTTGGCACACAGAAAATGCTCAATAATTATTAGTTATTAAGTGTAAGGCAGTAAAGGTCACAAATGACTAAATTAAAACTGTCCATTATCACAGAGAAAAAGGGGAAAGTAAGAGGGAGAAGAGGATTTAGAAATAGAAATCAGGACTGTTCCTGTCCTTTTATTGTTAAAGCTGGGAACAGTATTCAAGTCACAAAAATAGTACTTTTTTAAAAGTGCCATTTAAATAAAAGGTATTTAGTGAATGGTCTATACCTTACATTATAATGATTCTCAAACGTAATTTTCTTCAATGTGTATTGTAAATATTTTCTGTTTACCATTTTCGATGTTTTTACAAATATCTTTTATGCCTCCAGAATGATCACCATGCCAATGAGTCACTATGATTTCTTGGATTGCTGTATTAAATTCAGCCAGAGCTTGCTTTAAACAGCTGATGTATTCTGGAATTGAGGGCTCTCCAGTGTCAATAAGGATTCTCCTGAAAATTAAGGGGATAATCATGCAATTGGAACAAAGGGTTAATGTTAGCATATTTCTCACACAGATAATTTATATTAAATTTAAGAAACTCTGTAACAGTTTCTTTCAACATGCTTGGAAACCAGTTACATGTTACTTCAGCTTAACTATAGTGATAGTACTGTAAGTTCTTTGAAACAAATTATATCTAAATGAAAGACTATACAAGAAATAACAGCAGTAATCTTGAATACTTACATAGTAACTGTTCCCACTGTATTCTTCCTAATGGCTATTCAAGGCAGGCATTTCATATACTCAGAAGTTAAGTAACTTCCTCAGTGTTACTCCACAAATAAATGACAGAATCGGCATTCAAACCCTGATGCCAATATATTAACATTGAAGTTTTACAACTGTACTCTTACATGTGAAAAAGGATGTAAGGATGTATAGGGGAAGGTCTGAACTGTTATATTTAATTACTAAGACAATCCCATTAGTTATATATACATATATTTTTGTTTGTGGTTTTGAGCCTTTCTTATACTTTGTTTTCTTTCCTCACTATTTTATGGAATAGCCTTTCTCTCTATTTTCGTGAACAAAAGAAATCTGTGATATTTTCCTTAAGAACGAACCAATTCACAAATTTAACCCAAGCAGTTTTAACAGTAATACCTCACACCCATTTAAGCCAAGATATTAGTCTTGATGAAAATTCTGAGTCATTCATTACTTTATCAGAAACTGTTCACAGATTACCGACAACTTGCCATGTCTTTATTTCTTGCAGAAATCAAGAAAAACAACCTTGCTTACTTTCTAGAGAGGTTGGTAACAGGGAGGTGTGTATGACCAAAAACAAACAATAAAGTAACAGGTGACAGAAAAACATTTTACAGATAATTAAAATCCAATTCAAACTGGCCTTATACAAAGTTACAGTTGGATAAGAGCAAGAAGTTCTAGCATGCTATTGCACAGTAGGGTACTACAGATAACAATATCTCGTACATTTCAAAAAGGCAGAAAATATTTTGAAAAGTTTTCACCATTTAAAGAAATTATGTTTGAGTAGATAAAATTTAGTCTGATTTGAACATTATACAACGTATATGTGTATAAAAACATGTATATATGATATGCCATTAATATGTACAATTTTGTGATTTTATAAATGAATAAACACAAACTTTAGAAAAGGTCCCTCACTGGGGAGGAAGACAGTGGGCCACAATTTATATCCTAAGTTCTGTAAAGCAGTGAATCAACTTTAGAAATACACTTTGCAATGCCTGCTCTGGAGATGGGTACCACATGTTACACAGGTCTGAGGGAACATTAGAAGATCTTGGTAGTGAAAGGAAGAGATGGTAGTAAGGAAGAGATGGTTTAAAGACCTTTCAGAAGGCACAATCACAGTTTTTTTTTTTTTTTTTTTTTTTAACAGCGAGTGGAAGGGAAGGGAAAGACAGATCAGATCATTTTGAGTTTCTGGGTGGGATGGTTGACGTGCTGTTAACAAAGACTGGAAACACTGGAGGGAATAAATCTGAGTCTGAACTGGGTCACAGTGAATTTTGCTTTTTCTCCATAGCAATTATAATCATGTAACATGTATTTACATGCTTATTGTCTATCTCCATACTCTCTACCACTCTACAAATGTAATCCCAGGAGGCAGGGACCTTGTCTATCTGGTTGAAGTGATTTATGGATTTATTTGTACATCTACAACATACTATGCAATGCTTGTCCATGTGTACATTTAGTCATACTACATTAAAAATACATAAAACTATAATACGATACTTCCTTATAATATTCTCTTACCTATAATTCTAGATTTTGGCTCTATGAATTTGGGGTTCTTTGGTGTTTATCCCAAATTCTTTATGCCCCTTAATTAGTGTCACTTGGGTTATTTTGGAGGTCTTCTGGCCTTGAGAGGAATCCTTCTATGCTTCAGATCAAGACTTCTCAAGTCTTTTTAAACCACAAAGTCCTCTAATTGTTATTATTTAAATCATTGGTTTCCCTTCCTCCCAAGAAACACTATTTTAAAATATCTGGCAACTGAAAATCTGATCATACAGATAACATCTTATGCTGACACAGTAATTTAAACCATTTGGAGCTTTTATGTTTATTATATTTTGATCCTTAGATCAACTCTAGGGAGGGATTATTTTATTTATAGAAAAAGAAACTAGTCTTCAGAAAACAATTTGCTCCAGGTCTTACAGTCAGCAAGAGACAGTGCTAGGAGGCACAAATGTTTATGTACAAGTTTTAGTGACTTCTTCAGAACTAGGACCCTATTACCTCTTGGACAGAAGGTGACTGTTTAGGAAAGCACCTAGAATCACTTCTCATGTGGCAAAAATAAAACTTCAGTTCTAGACTAGAACACAAAGTTGTTTCCTCCTTAAATATTTATCTCATCTGTAAAGCCTATGAATAGTTATTGCAGATGATTAGATAGTATCATTTCTATGTGAGTTGGTTGCTTTTATTCTTCATGGTCACAGGTAATATACCTCTCTCAGGAGTTCATCCTGCAAATGCAAGTAATACTGATAAAAGGTCTAAGAGAAGAGTGTAAACGAATCTATACAGGTCTATGATTGATTTATTCACTAGGGCTCAGTGCCTGACATGTAGTAGGCACGTAATAATAAGCTGCTACATGAAGAAAAAAATTCTTTAACTGATGGCAAGTTAGTGTAATTAACTATTTCCTTATGGGTATTTTATATCAATATTAAGCTATCAACTGGTCTCCGTCAATATGCTGTCATTAGCTCTTCTCTGAATATCTACTATGAAACCAGTGTTATAAGAAAAACAGAAGTGATAAATACCTAATGTTGTTTTCCACGTTAGTATTTTTTTTTTTTTTGGTTCATAGGTTTCACTGAATCCTCAAAACATACGTATGAGGTAGGTACTATATAGCCCTCATTATATAGGTAAGGAATGTAAAACTTAAGAGAGGTAGCTGTCTTGTTGAAAGTCACACAGCTAGTTGAGTGTGGTGGCGCACACCTGTAATCCCAATGGTTCAAGAGGATGAGGCAGGAGGATCCAGAGTTCATAGCCAGCCTCAGCAATAGGGAGGACTAAGCAACTGGGTGAGACCTTGTCTCTATATAAAATACCAAAAAAAAAAAAAATGGGCTGGAGATGTGGCTCAGTGGTTAAGTGCCCCTGGTTACCCCCCTCACCACCCCCCCAAAAAGTCGCACAGCTAGTAAATGGAGGCAGGATAATAATCTAGGTAACCAAAGTCCAAAGTAGTAACTCTACTCTTCTGGACTGCTTTTTCTATTGTAAGGTACAATATATGACATCACAGTATGTAGTTTTGACAGAAAATGTTCAAATTGCAACTATCAGGGATTCTTGAGAAGAGAAGGAAAATTGGGCAATCATTTGTTGATTCAAGTGCTTACTGAGCACCTATAATACTAAGTATCACAGCAGGTCTACTAGTGCTTCAGAAATTCATTTAACATCCATGGGCTGATCAGAATGAAGAAGACAAGCTAAAATTGTAGTTATCCAGAAGTCCTAGAATAATAGTAAAAATTTAAGAGAAAATTTAAAGAATGGTTATTCATTTGGCAAACATTTACTGTAGTACCTCTACTATACAAGGCTCTATGCTAGGTGCTGAGAATACAGTGATTAATGTCTTCATTGAATTTTTGTTCTGTTGAGTAAGGGTCATGAAAAGTATGGAATGCTAAAACAGTGTACTACTTAGTCCAAAGGGTCAGGGAAGGTTTCCCTGAGGAATTATTTCAAATGTACTCTAAAGGATGAGTAAAGATTGCGAGTTGAAGAAGGGAGGAATGAGTTGGAGACAGAGAAGGAGGTGTGACCAGAAGCTCAGTGGCAGAAATGATACAGCTTTGCTGAGCTACTGCAGAAACAGAAGCATAGCCTACTTGAGGTCTGAGATGAGCCTAATGAGATGGGAGACAGAATACTTAAGGTGTTTAAATTCTCTCTTTTTTGGTTTGATACTGGGGACTGAACCCAGGGTCACTCTACCAGAGTGAGATTCTAGTTTGTAAAGATACATAGGTACTTTTCACACAACATGGGCTTTAAATAGCCAATTTGTTCATCTCATTTTTTAAAGAGAACCGGTAATCTGGGTGGGAGGAAAGTAAATTGAGTTGAACCCAGACCATTCATCTAACTCCAACCATGGTATTCTATGAGTCTTTCTAGAGTAATTTTGCCTATGCAATTTTCATCCTACGTAGACTTTAGAACCAATTTAAGATGACATGCTGAGACAGGAATGCCTGTGGACTATCTGGGCTTAGGGACTGCTTAATTTTCTGCCCTCTTAGATTTTGGAGTTTGCCTAAATAAAGGTCTTGTATATACTTGATCCTGCCAGTTTACTCTGGACTTAACCTTTGGCCTACTTAATTGCAAGTACTCTCAGTCCTTCCTATTCTACAGCTTCTAAAATTCTTAGTTAACGAAAAAAGAGTGAAATGCAGTACATACCTCAAAGGAAAACTCAATGACCTATATTGGTCACAACTATAATAAAAACCAACATTACTTACGGTCAGTTTCTCCTTCCCAAGAGCCAGGTTTTTTTTTTTTTTTTTTTTTTTTTTTTTTAACAGATTCAAGTAAGTTGGAAGCAAGAAAGTCCTGCCCTCTGCTGCTGAATTAAGGAAGTGGCTTCAACATAACTGCTTTCCTGATGGGAAACTGTACTCTGGCCAAAACGCCAAGGGACTTTAATAGTATAAACGCTTTCTTGGAGTCTTACCTCCAGAACAGCTTAAACACGAACTCTGGCATTCAACATTAAGCAAAGTAAATCGGGTTTCAAAAGCTTAAGTTTTTTTTAAATTTTATTTTTTTCACGACTTCTGCCTCGGTTAGAGAGGGTACCACCGGGGTGGTTGTCATTCAGCAGAACTCTGCGGTCCTGGTGTGTGCACGAGGGCCTGATTGGGGCTGCCCTTCCTGGGAGAAGCCGCGCTCCCGCAATCTCTCCCCGGGGCGAGCAGTCGTCGCAGCCTAAGCTCCGCGGTCCCGCGGGCGAGTGTACGTTGTGGGGGAGGGGCGAGACGTTTACCTGGAGCCGGTCCCCACCAGGTAGGTGTTGGTGCCTTGCAGGGTCATGGGACCCGGGTTACAGCCCAACACGCGTACTACCCGACTGGACAGCCGCTCGATGCGCTGCAGCGTGACAGACATCTTGAGTTCCGGCGGCCAGCGGGCTCGTAGCGTATTAGGAAACCAGAGCGAGGAACTAAAATGCCAGCCGGATGGGCGGGGACAACAATCTCGGAACACCACACGAACCGGCAGCGAGAGGCTCAGCAGCTCAGCAGGGGAGGGGCCAGAGAAAACGTGACACCGCTCGAGCTGGGCGGGATCTGGCAGCTGGGCGGGGCTATCTGTCACGTGACGCCGCACGGGGTGCGTAGGCGGGGGCGGGAAGCGGCTCGTGGGCTGCGTGGCTTGTAGCTGTCTGAGGCGCTGAGGCGACGCCGTGTTGTAGAGCCTCCTGCCTTTCTAGGACTTTCTAGGACCTGGCAGGCGAGTGCCTTGAAATAGATGAGAGACATTTTAATTTAGGAAATCTTGTGAGGAAGCAAGGAGTAGACAGGTTTGAGGTAACTGAGTTACCAACTCCTGGGAAGGAGTGTCCGGCAGGCTTTTAGGAAGTGGTGGGGTTTGTGTGTCGGAATAACCTGTGTGTCTTTTATAGTGAATAGTGGTAGCTCATGCTTAATGAGTGCTTACCGCTGTACAAAGTACTTTTTACAAACAACTCTTTTACTCCTCAAAACACCCGAAGCAGTGGGCACTACTTCTGTCTCCATTTCGTATTTGAAAAACGGAGTTGGAGAGGCTTGCCTAGGTGACAGGGTTGGTGAACCGGGCTCAGTGTCCGGGACTGGGTTCCTGCCTATTTTCAGCCAACGCTTGACCTATCCACGGAGGTTGAAGGAACTTGCCTCTCCCTGTTAGTGTTACCCACTTTCCCCTGAAAGGAGAGTTGGACTTGGGGAAGAGCCTTTTTTGCTAAAATGGAATCAACTCCTCTGCTCTGTAACGAGTCGTTTTGTAGTTGGTCGAGTATTAACTGCCTTAGTATTAGCTACTGTTTCCCATATAAAAAATTGAGTTATAAATGAACTAAAAGAAAATGCACAAATCCTATTATCAGTTCCATCAAATTAAGATAATTGTATATAACCACTACCTCCAAAGAGATGCAGAAAATATCCATCTACTTTTTAAAAAGAATTAAATGAATAACTAACGCATTGAATGCTTAGTTAACATTTAGGATAGGTATTTTCAGCATTTTTTTAAGAAGAGATTTTCTTTAAAAAAGTCTTTTTCCTGTAGAAAGACAATCTGCTTTTTTGCTTATAATTATTTTACAAAGCAGTAACTTAATATCTCACATTGGTTGAAAGACACCTGTGTTATGTGTGAGAAGTTGTCTTGTGTCTCAGAAATGACTATTAACGGAAGTGTTTCAAAGGTGTTACTTAAATTGTCGTATAAATCATTGTGAGATAGATTAGCTAGGCCCTAAATTACTTAGACCTTGTCTCAATATAAAAAATAAAAAGGTCTGGGGATGTGGTTCATTAGTTAAGCTTCCCTAGGTTCCCTGAATGCCAAAACAAAACAAAAAACCTTGCAGTAACTATCAAAATCTTCACTTAGTCATTTTCATTCTACCCATGTTTACCTATTGATAGCCATTAATTAATGGTCATTCAGATGGGAAGCTACCTCCATGCTTCCTTTTTAAGAACTGTGCTGGTAAATTTGGAGAAGAGAATTATAGTGGTGTTTGGATCACAGTGGTCTTCCTGGGACTCTGGACAACTCCCTCACCTTTCCCGTTTTTGAAGACTAGATTATCTCTTGTGCTTTCCATTTTGATTTCATTAATCCATTTCCAAGTTTCTCATTTGGCAGATGAAGAAATAGGCCTAATAAATGATATAAATGTAAAGTGACATGTATAGGGTCATACAATAGACAGTAGAAGAGCAAAAGCAGAATAGATAGTGAACATGGTTTAGATAAGATGAAGTTGAGGTGATTGTGGGATATCCAGGTAAAGAATTCATAGACAGTTTGATATATGAATTGAGCTGTGAAAAGAGATCCACACTAAAAATACAGAAGTGAGTCTTTGTGGATACATTTAACAGTGTGAATTATGGAGTGTAAGTTTCTCTTCAAAAAATAAGACCAAAGGTGTTACAGTCTGTTTAGTTATATTAAGTCATTTGTTACCTGTATACAACATGCAAGGTACTGTTGTAAACATAGTGAGGAGATGTTAAAAATTATATAATTTTTGCTTTCTAGAGGATTGTAACCATGAAGGAGATATACATGATATTATTTTAAAGCATATGTTGATAAATCCTAGAAGTATAGTTAAGGTGTTGGGATTGCAAGGAAGAAGGGGAGACTCATTGTTTGGGAAGATTTGGAACTTAAAGGTGGTGGGTTTAGAGAATTTGCTTTTGTTGTTTTGTAGTAGGGATTGAACCCAAGGGCACTTAATCATTGAGACATATTCTCAGCTCTTCTCCCTTTTAAAAAATATTTCAAATAGGATCTTACTGAATTGCTTAGATTCTTGCTAAATTGCTAGGGCTGGCTTTGAAGCAATCCTCCTGCCTCAGCCTCTGGAGCACCTGGAATTACAAGTGTGCACCAAGCCTGGCCAGAGCTGGTTTTTAAAGGAATGGAAGAATTTCAAGATATGGATGGTGGTTATTCTAGATAGTAAATATCTTTGAGCAAAAAACTTAGAAGAAATGTAGTTCTTATTTTGGGAATTACTTAAATTTGGATCCCTTGGATCATGCATTAGAGACTTTATTCTCAGCCTGTAGTACTATGGGAAGTGGTAAACCTTTAAGAGGTGGGGCCCACAGGGAGGTCTTCAGTTCATTGAGGGCATGCCCTTGAAGGGGATTGTGGGACCCTGGTCTCTTCTTGTGTTTTATTCCTGGTGGTATGATGAACACCTTTGCTCTGCCACACAACTCCTGCCATGAAGAGTTGACTCCCAACTCCCAGCATAGCAATGAATCCACAAGATCATAGACCAGAAGCTCCAAAACTGTGAGCCAAAATAACCTTTTTCTTTTTTTGTTTATCTCAGTATTTGTTATAGGTAACAGAAAGCTAGCACAGTAATAGAGACCAACATAATCTAAGGGCATGTATATGTTCTAAGGGCATAGTGTTTGAGAAGGTATATAGATTGAGAAAAAGTAGGTAGGGCTAAGTTAATAATACTTTGTAAATTCCTTAAGTGATATTTCAGATTTAAGATTCTCACCTTGATGTTATTAAGCTTTTCATATTTTCTTAATATTTGTTTGTCAAATACAATGAAAGCTTGGAATCTAGTCAGGGTACAAAGGAACAATGTTTTTTTTTTTTCCTCTCAATTAGGTAGTTGTATAGAGGTGTACTGTATTCATAATGATACATACTCTTATCACTAGATTATAAAATGTCACGTGTCTAACTGGTGATTTCAGTTTCATTTTAGTATTCGCTCTTAAAGGATTATATGCCCTTTAATTTTGCTTGTTTTCAGTGGTGAAGAAATAAAATATTCACAAAATGCAGATTTTCCAGAAAGGACTTTGAATTGAAGAACGCTTTTAATATTTGACAAGTAAGTTTTTTTAATGTGTTAAATTTGGCTGATAAGTGAAAATTTCCTAGTTTTTATTTCTTCAGAAGTCTGCTTTAATGCGAGGAGATCATGTACAAGGGCAAGGGTTATGTTTTTGGCGGGCAACCAGGTACACATAGCTATGTTGACCTCTGAATGAAATTGGATTGGTACTGTTAAGTCAGTTAAGTGTAAGAAGTCCCCTGGAAGTCAATTTTGTAGGTGGTATTATTTTTCCTAAGGTGATATTGGAATAGTGATCAACTGTAGAGGTAGAGATGAATAAGTAGTTATTGAAAGAAATGAAGGCTGTCTTTTTGAGAATCATCATCTTAGTTTGCCATGTAGATTTCTTTCCTGTTGGAGTTATGCTTTTGTCTAACTAACTATGGACATTCTTTTTCATTTTCAAAACTTTGAGATCAAATCAGTAATTTTTCACTTAACATTTTATAATGTGAAGTCAGAGATTGCAAACTTACATGCTTACAGAGGTCAGATAGGCATGCAAAATAATAATGATAACATTTCTTGAGCCCTATGTGCCAAGTAGTTTTCAAGAAGATTATATGTATCACGTGCATTATCTTTCTTAATCTTCATAACAACTCTCTAAGGTATATAGTATTATTTGTATCAGATTAAAAAATAGGGAAGAGGACAGAAAAGAAAAGGTTTAAGGACACATTGTAAGTAGATAAGTGTATTAGCACTGAGACCCAGAATTTGAAATTACTGAAGCAGGCCAAATGGCCACTGTGGCAAACTGAAGAAAGCATGCCCCATATTAAGGGCATACACTATGCATGAAGAAATGCTAATGTAGCATTGTACATCTTTCAGTTTTTTTTAATTGCAGACAGAAATCTGGATTTTTAAAAATGAGGTGTTGGAATTAATTAGAAAAACAAAAGACACTTAAGTCAAACAAACTGTGTCAGCAGATTGCATTCAGTACATGTTTATAAAATAGGGATGTTAGTATCTATTCTAAGTTTGATGTAAGAATCAAATTGGAGCATTTTATATACAACATTTAGCTCAGTGCCATGCACATAGTGTTAAGTATATGTTAGCTCTTTTTAGTAGGATAAACATTTTTTCTAGTCATCAAAATTCCTCTTCAGTGTCATTTATTGTCATTTTTATCTTAAGAAATTGTAAAAATAATATATGAGTGCATGAGTGTGTTGTAAAACCTCAACATGGAAGCAGAGGGAGCAAATGATTGAAGTTGCATTCGTTTTTTGTTCCCATTCCCAACTGCCTTCCCCTCCCTATATGTAATTAAAAGCCACAAATGCTGTGTTTATCTTTCTAGTACTCTATTCCCTTTTATACACCTTGGAAATCTTCTGAAGTAATTTCAAACAAAGCTATATCATTCTTTTCAAAGGTTGCATGATTTATCCTTTACTATGAATATATTCTAATTTATTAAACTAGGTCTCTCAGTTTAGGTAGTTTTTAGTTATTTGTTGTTATAAAAAAGACTCTGCAAGAAGTATGTATGTTTGGGCTTATTTGTGAATACTTCCCTATGTTGAAATGTTGCATGGAATTTCCAGCTAAAGGAATATTAAGAATTTTCAAAGTTATTGTGCCTTTGTTAAATATATATTTGTAACTTTATAATATTTAATTTTATGAATCTATCTTTATTTACTTTACCATTTCCTTATGATGACACATTTAGATTATTTCCATTTTCTTGCTACTATAAGTGATCTTGCAATAAATAACCTTTGTGAGTAGGTTATATTTTAAAAATATAAACACTTCAATCTGAGAGGAAGTTTTCAACTAGCAAGTATATCTCTGAGACTTTACTTTCCAAAAACAATTTTAAGAATTATATTTAGTGGCAATATATTATTATAATTTTACTTGGTAATATTTTAGAAATATTTTTAGAAAAAAATAGAGCTTTAATAAAATCATGGCCCTGTCTTTATACTTAGGATTTTTAGAAACTATGTTTTTGTTTCATTTTAGGCATTGTCATCTGTAATGAAGATCATCGTGAAACAGAAGTTTGAGTTGGGCCTTGTAACTTTGGACCTGGATTAGAAATTTAGAACAGAGAGTTAAAATTAGTCACTTATTTTTTTGTATTCCAATTTCATATTATTTATTTATTTTAATAAATAGGTTTAGAGAGAAGAAATTAAAATTCATTGCTATATCAGAGGATGCAATAATATTTGTTCTGGTATTTTTTTTCCTTTTTGTATGAGAGAAGAGAGTAGATAGCCAAGAGCTATAGCATTCATAATGAAATATACTAAATGCAATTTTATGATGTCAGTTCTTGGCATTATAATCTATGTAGCTGATTTAATTGTGGACATCTGGGTATCTGTCAGGTTTTTCCACGAAGGACAGTATATTTTTGGTATTTTAACATTAAGCTTTATGCTTTTTGGAACACTTGTGGTCCAGTGTTTTAGTTATTCTTGGTTCAAGGCCGATTTAAACAAAGCAGGCCAAGAAATTCAGCATTGCTTTCTTCTACTTCATTGCTTACAAGGAGGAGTTTTTACAAGGTGAATATGTGCTTTTGATCACTAACATTGTTTTCCTTTTACCCAAACAAGCTACCTTTTTTCTATGTAAGTAGTCAGATGTACAAAGGTTCCCTATTTGCAAGGAGCACAAAGGTTACTTGCTCCTCACTGTGGGTGTGCACATGAGTCATTGCTGTGCTGTCAGAATTTCCCAGATTCATTTAGCTAATTAAGTTGCTTTTTCGGGTATGTGCTCAGTTTTGTGTTCTGTGTATATTGTAAGCCTGATAGTGCAAATGTAGCTTATCACTTGCACCTCTGAGAGAGTACTTCACTTATTTATGCTGATTTAACTAGATGAAAAAAGGTTTACTGTAATAATGCAGTAGCCATGCAGTTAGGTAGGTATAGAAATAAAATCAACCTTAAGAATCATGTTGTTAAAACCTTATTTTATAGTTAAACTAGAATCTAAATAGGGTCTGAGAATTCTGTGATTCTCTATATATTTGATTTTATATGACATTTTTACTATTATCTTAAATGATTTTATTCTGTTAAGACATAATTTTTCATAAAAGTAAAGAGAAAAATATACCTATTAAAAATAATTATTACTATTATTTTTTGTGGTGCTGGGGATCAAACTCAGGGTGTCATGCATGGTAGGCATTCTGCCATTGAGCCATATCCCTAGCCCTGTACTTTTTTTTTACAGTTATATTTTGAATTTGGTCTATTTTAAGATAACATAGAGGTTAACTTTTTATTTGTTAAGAGGCAACAAATTCATGGTCATTAATTGAAAATACTAAAAGAAGGCTTTTATATTACCAATGATGCCATTACATTACTGTAGAAATTTAGTGTTTTGTAAATATTAGCTTTTATTTAGTCTTTTCAAAGCTAGAGTTATTAGTTATAATATATAAGAGGAACTAAAGGTACAATGAGAAGTTTTAAAGTCTTAGGAAATCTGAAAAGAATGTACTTTAGTTGTTGATATTGGGAGTTAGTTTTGGCATTGTACAAGATGAAAATGTTTAAAGGAATGTGGTAAAAGTGTTTTTTAAAAGAATTTTATACACACATATACATCCACAACAAATATATATATATTTATTGTAGATGGACAACAAATATATATATTTGTTGTAGATGGACACAGTACCTTTATTTAGTATTTTTTTTTTTAATGTGGTGCTGAGGATCCAACCCAGTGCCTAATGGTGCTAGGCAAGTGCTCTACCACTGATCTACAACCGTGGTCCGTGAAAATGCTTTTAAATAAATAGAAGTGTAATAAGTTTTAATGAGTATTCTGTATGAGCAATAATGAAAATTATGTAGTATCTGAAGGACAATAAAAATTACTTTGTAGAGAGTTTAAAAATATGGTATACATGAGTTTCTTTGTTATTCTCTTAAATTTTCACATTTCCTAATTATTTTCATTGGTGTTTGAACTGATGACTCAAGATGTTGATATTGAAAGTTTGGTTCTTGTCCCTGATGCTGATCAAGGTTTTGAAAAAAAGTAAAAAGTTTTACTGCTTTGCTAGCAAAGGAGAAAGGCAATAGACTCAAGTCACAGAGGCTACCATTCAAACTACTACAGAGGGCTTTATAAAGGGAAGTATAGGCCTATTTTCCAGATATTGTCAGTAAATGTGATGAACGTTTAACTTTGTCCTTAGGAGAGCTATTTTTCTATTTCCAGGTCCAGAGTTTCTTTGTTCAGGTTGGCAGTAAACCAAAGGACAGATAACTTAGGCAGGAAAGAGTGTTTTTGTTTTCCCTTCAGTTATGGATAGGAAAGGAGGAAAGGAAAAAAATGTCAGTTTTAAAAGAAGTTTCCAGCGATTGAGCAACAAGGTTTACATTCAAAACATAAAGTGGGCCGCTGTTGCATGAAAGGGACCTCCTCTGTTAAAATATTGCAAGATATTGTATTATAAGTAATTCTGTTATAAAAGAAGGCAAAATTGAGCAGGGTGCTATGGTGGTGCGATACCTGTAATTTCAGCAGTTGGGAAGGTTGAGAGAGGAGCAGCATAAGTTCAAAGGTAGCCTTAGGAACTTAGTGAGGCCTTTGGCAACGAAGACTCTGTCTCAAAGTAAAAATAATAATAAAAAAGAACAGGCTATGTGGCTCAATGGTTAAGTACTCCAAGTTTCAATTCCTGGTACCCCATCCCGCCAAAGAAAAAGGCAAAATTGCTTTGATGTTCATTGTTTCTTTATCAGCATAGTAATTTTATCATTTTATCTTATACTTGACAGTAAAATGTATTTTGACATATTATACATATATGGAGTACAACTTCCCATATATGAACATAGGAAAGTAATGTCTGACTCATTCTACTAACTTTCCTATTCCCAACCCTTCTCCCTTCCCTTCATTCCCCTTTGTCTAATTCAAAGTACTTCTATTTTTCATTACCCCCTATTATTGCAAGTTAGCATCCAAATATTAGAACATTTGTCCTTTGGTTTTTTGGGATTGGCTTATTTCACTTAGCATGATAGTCTCAAGTTCCATCCATTTACTGGCAAATGCCATAATTTTGTTTCTCTTTACGGCTGAGTAATATTCCATTGTGTATACACTAATTTTCTTTATCCATTCATCTGTTGAAAGCTGCTGTAAACATTGATGTGGCAGCTTTACTATAGTATGCTGATTTTAAGTCCTTTGGGTATACCAAGGAGTGGGATAAATGTGTCAAATGGTAGTTTCATTTCAATTCTTCTGAGGAATCTCCATACTACTTTCCAGAGTGGTTGCACCAAATTGCAGTTCTTCCAGCAACATATGAGTGTATCATATCCTCGCCAACATTTATTGTTGCTTTTATTCTTGATAATTGTCATTCTTACTGGAATAAGATGAAATCTCAGTGTAGTTTTAATTAGCATTTTTCTAATTGCTAGAGATATTGAACATTTTTTTTCATATATTTGTGGACCGATCATATTTCATCTTCTGTGAAGTGTCTGTTTGGTTCCTTAGCCCATTTATTGATTGGGTTATTTGGGTTTTTTTTCTTTATATATCCTGGAGATTCATGCTCTATCTGAGATACAGGTGGAAAAGATTTTCCCCCATTCTTTAGGCTGTCTCTTCACATTCTTAATTATTTCCTTTGCAATGAAGAAGCTTTTTAGTTTGATACTAGCCCATTTGTTGATTCTTGATTTTACTTCTTATGCTTTAAGAGTCTTGTTAAGGAAGTCGGTTTCTAACCCAACATGATGAAGATTTGGGCTTGCTTCTTCTTCTAGCAGGTGCAGGGTCTCTTGTCTCATGCCTAGGTCCTTGATCCACTTTGAGTTGAGTTTTGTGCAGGATGAGTGATAGGGATTTAATTTCATTTTGCTACGTATGGATTTCCAGTTTTCCCAGCACTATTTGTTGAAGAAGCTATCTTTTCTTCAGTGTATGTTTTTGGCACCTTTGTCTAGTATGAGGTAACTATATTTATATAAGTTTGTCTTTGTGTCTTCTATTCTGTACAATTGGTCTACATGTCTGTTTTGGTGCCAGTACTGTTATTATAGCTCTGTAATATAATCTAAGGGCTGATATTGTGATGCCTTCTGCTTCATTTTTCTTACTAAGGATTATCAGCATAGTAATTTTTGATTAAGTGTCATAAAATTATAGAGGCTCTGGACAATATGACTATCCTTTTTCTCTGATGGGCATTTAGAGTAAGAGTCAGTCTGTTTTTGATTTGTCTTTGCTTCTAGGGTACAGCCTCCAGGGCATTGGTAGCCTGGTGTGGTCTTCCTGACCCCAGAGATTCTGAACATTTGTCTGTTTCCTTGGCACTATAAGACTACTAGAAACTTTGTTTTTCAAAAGTGTTCTGCTTAACCTTTACTCTCTCTTATGGTTTCAGTGTTTGGCAAATGTCTTGGGGGAAAAACTTTGAGTTTGAGGTCCCACAGTTCTGTCAGATCTCCAAAATCTCTGCTATTGTTTCTTGACAGCCCGTTGCCTAGTCAAAATCCAGAATTTCAGCCTCTTGTCCTGAGTAACAATCAGCAAATACCCCCACAAAATGAGTATCTGTGGAAACAGCTTCCCAGTTTCTAGTTTCTATAGTAGTCTTGGCAGGACCATTGTTCTTCTCTAATATATTATTATATCTACCTAGAAGTATAGTCCATAATGTGCAGTTCTAAGTATAAAGTAAAATAAAACCTCTATGGTTCACATGGATAATAAAAAGACCTCAAAACACTTGAATCCCATTTATCATGTTCCCATCTTATATATTAATGTTTTTGGCACTTTAATTCCTATTTTAAATCCACTAGATGATATTATTACTGCATTATTAAGTTGTTTTATGATGTTAAATTTTATTAATTTTGTTAATATTTACTACTCTATTTTTCATTCCTTCTTGTCTCTTAACCGTTTTGAAAAATACTGAACTTAAGGGCCCTTCTGAAATTATGACTTCATGATAATTGTTTTCTGCATCCCATATTTCCTCATACTGAGAGTAAGGCTGGAGAGTCCCTCCCCCTTCTTTGGGGGATGCCAGTACCCTGAGAGGGAGATTGGCTCTTACCCCAGCCTGATTGGCACATGCTAACTAAATTTACATATGTGTAGCACTTGGCTTTTGTTTCTATGTATTATAACCACTTCTGTGGGACCAGTGGAGTAGCAATCTAGCAGCTTCTCTTCAATTTGATCAAACTATATAAAATTCACTTTTTCTTTATGTCAGTAGGTGACGGAATCAAGCTAGCTGGAGTCCAGGCAAGATCCCAGGGCTAGCTGATAAGATCTAGCCCAGATCACTTTTTTCCCTGCCTTTCTGAGGTCTGTTTTTTAGAATTTCATCCATAGAGGGTGTGTTGATGATATCATCTCTTAATTTTTGATTGCTTGAAAATTGTTGTTTGAAAATTCTATAGAATTTTCTGTTGAATTCTAGATAAGTAGTTACTTTCAGTGTATTTTATTCTATTGTCTTTTGGTTTCTATTTTGGCTTTGGAGGAGTTAGATTTCAGTTTTATTGGATTCTTTTGAAAGTATTTAATCTTTTTCCTCTTTGGCAACTCTTGGGGTTTTTTTTTTCTTTTTCTTTTTTTTTCTTCTTCTGTTTTTGTATTGGGGACTGAACTCAGGGGCACTTATCCACTGAGCCACATCCTGAGCCCTATTTTGTATTTTATTTAAAGACAGGGTCTCACTGAATTGCTTAGCGCCTAAGTTGCTGAGGCTGGCTTTGAACTTGTGATCCTTCTGTTTCAGCCTCCCAAGCCCCTGGGATTACAGGTATGCATCACTGGGTCTGGCAATTTTTTTTATGTTTTAATTATTATATATTTAGGAGAAGATTTCTTTTTATTTCTCACTTGAAACTTGCTGGTCCTGTTGATTCTGTCATTTACTATCTTCCACCATTTCTGCACAATTCATAGCAATTATCTTTTTAACATTTTTTTTACTACATTTTTCTCTGTTTCTTATGGGAATCCAGTCAAATTTAAGGCAACCTTTCTTACAGCATGTAAAATGACTCTTACATGTTAGATTTTTAAATTTTAATTTTTACACTCTATTCTACAGTCTGCATAATTTTTTGAACTTTAAATAACTTCATAAGTATTCACTTTTGTTGTGGTCAAGATATTATCCCATTCAACCACTGAGAATTTTAAATTGGATTATTCTAAGTTTTATTTTTAAGAAGCTCTATTTTTTTTTGAAGTCTGCTGTGTAACTTTTATAGTTTCTTGTTCACTGCAGATATTTTCAGATTTGTCGTTTTTATTTTTAAACATAGCAAGTGTAGTTGTTTAATTTATAATTGTAGTATCTGAAGACTTTTTAGGTTTATTACTATGGGCTCTGCTTCTACTATTGAGTGCTCATACTGCCTCATTTTTCTGTAGGCCTGGTGTCAATAATCATTTCCTGGTTATTGCACTTGAAAAAATAATGTGTGGGGCCTTCTCCAAGTCTTTCCTAAAGGCTTTGAGGTTGTTTCTAGATGATGCCTGGAGGTTCTCTCAAGTGCATTCTATACTTAATTTCATGCCTTGAAGTTCATCGGCCTACATAGGTCATACAGGATTGGGATGCAGATCTGTTCAAGGAAAATCTTGTGTCAGTAATATTTCAGTTAATTTTTAAATAAATGACTTTTATTGAGGTATAATTTTATATACAATAAAATGTACATGTTTAAAACACGGAGTTGCAAAAAAATCTTAAAAATATCGATTCTTCTAATCTGTGGTGTTTTTCTCTTCATTTAGACTTAATTTCTCTTAGTAATGTTTTCTAGTTTTTGTTGTAGAAGTCTTGTACGTATTTTGGTATAATTATCCCTAAGTATTTCATTTTTGGAGGCTATTATAAATGGTATTTATTTTTAATTTCAATTTCAAAACTAATAGAATTAGTTTTTAAAAAATTTTAATTTTTTTAATGACAACAGAATACATTACAACTCATATTACACATATAGAGCATAATTTTTCATATCTCTGGTTGTACACAAAGTAGAGTCACATCTTTCATGTCTTCATACATTTACTTAGGGTAATTCCACCATCTTTCCTATCCCTATGCTCCCTCCCTTTCCCTCCCTCCCCTTTTCCCCTTTGCCCTATCTAGAGTTCATTTAATCCTCCCATCTCCACCCCACCCCACATCATATTAAGCATATTATGAATAAGCATCCTTAAATCAGAGAAATTCTTTGGCATTGGCTTTTTGGGATTGACTAATTTCACTTAGTATTATATTTTCCAGCTCCATCCATTTACTTGCAAATGCCATGATTTTATTCTCTTTTATTGCTGAGTATTATTCCATTGTGTATATATACTACATTTTCTTCATCCATTCATCTACGAAGGATACCTAGGTTGGCTCCACAGTTTAGTTATTCTGAATTGTGCTGCTATAAACATTGATGTGTCTGTGTAGTATGCTGTTTTTAAGTCCTTTGGGTATAGACTGAGGAGTGGGATAGTTGGGTCAAATGGTGGTTCCATTCCCAGTTTTTCAAGAATTCTCCATACTTCTTTCCATATTTGCTGCACCAATTTGCAGTTCTCCCAGCAATGTATGAATGTGCCTTTTTCCCTACATCCTTGCCAACACTTATTGTTGTTTGTATTCTTAATAGCTGCCATTCTTACTGGAGTAAGATGAAATCTTAGAGTAGTTTTGATTTGCATTTATCTAATTGCTAGAGATGTTGAACATTTTTTCATGTATTTGTTGATTAATTGTATATCTTCTTCTGAGAAGTGTCTGTTTAGTTCCTTGGCCCATTTATTGATTGGTTTATTTTTGTGGTTTTTTTTTTTTGGTGTTAAGATTTTTGAGTTCTTTATACATTCTAGAGATTAGTGCTGTATCTGACGTGGGTGGTAAGAATTTATTGCCGATTAGTAGGCTGTCTATTCACCTGATTGTTTCTTTTGCCGAGAAGAAGCTTTTTAGTTTGAATCCATCCCATTTATTGATTCTTGATTTTAATTCTTGTGCTATAGAAGTTTTATTAAGGAAGTTGGGGCCTAATCTGACATGATGGAGATTTGGGCCTACTTTTTCCTCTAATAGATGCAATTTCTCTGGTTTATAGAATTGGTTGTTTTTATACTGATCCTTTAGCATATGATTTTGTTAAGGCCACTTATTCTAGTAACTTTTCTGTGGACTCTATAGGTTCTTTATGTAGATAATCATATTATTTGTAAATAAAGAAGCCCGATTGTCTTGATTACTGTAGCTTCATAATATATTTTACATTATAAACTTTTTCCTCTTTTTAAATAGAATACTTTTTTAAAGCAGTTTTAGGTTCATAGTAAAATAGAGAAAAAAGAAGAGAGTTTCCATATAATCTCTACCCCCACATACTGCACAGGGTCCTTATCAATATTCTGTGCTAGATTGGTACGTCTGTCACAATAGATGAAATTACATTGACATCTTTATTATCCAAAGTCCGTGGTTTCCATTGGGGCTCATTCTTTGTGTTGTACACTCTTATTAGTTTTGATAAATGTATAATGACATTTTCCTTTCTTTAGAGTATCATACAGAATAGTTTCACTCTCCTAAAAATCACCTGGGCTCTCCCTGTTCATTCTTCCCTCCTTGCTAACCTTGGGCAACCACTGTTTTTTTTTTTTTTTCTTTCTTGGTACTAGGGATTGAACTAGGGTGCTAAACCACTGAGCTGTATCCCCAGCCCTGTTTTGTATTTTATTTAGAGACAGGGTCTCACTGAATGCCTTAGCACCTTGCTTTTGCTGAGGCTGTCTTTGAACTTGGGATCCTCCTGCCTCAGCCTCCCAAATTGTTGGGATTACAGGAGTGCGCCACTGTGCCTTTCCTGTCTTGTTGTTTTTTACCTTTCCCAGAATGTCATATAGTTGGAATTATACAGAACAACACCTTTTCACATTTGTTTCTTTTACTTAGCAATATACATTTAAAAAGTTCTTCCTTTTCATGGCTTGATAGCTCATTTCTTTTTAATGCAGAATTCCATTGTCTGTTTATCATATCCATAGTTTGTTTATCCATTCACTGCCTCAAGAACATCTTGGTTACTTCTGAGTTTTGACAATTTGAAAGCCGCTGTAAATATTCGTGTGCAGGAGGATATTTAATCATTTAAACACCAGGAGCAGGGTGGCTGAACTGTATGCTAAAAATATGTTTAGTTTTGTAAGAAAATGAAAGGAACTACCATTTGACCCAGGTATCCTTCTCCTCTGTCTATACCCAAAGGACTTAAAAACAGCATACTACAGGGACACAGGCACATCAGTGTTTATAGAAGCACAATTCACAATAGCTAAACTGTGGAACCAACCTAGATGCCCTTCAGTAGATGAATGAATAAAAGAATGTGGCATATATACACAATGGAATAATACTCAGCAATAAAAGAGAATAAAATCATGGAATTTGTAGGTAAATGGATGGAGAAGATAATGCTAAGTGAAGTTAGTCAATACCAAAAAACCAAATGCTGAATGTTTTCTCTGATATAAGGAGGCTGATTCATAGTGGGATAGGGAAGGGTAGCATGGGAGGGATAGATGAACTCTAGATAGGGCAGAGGGGTTGGAGGGGAAGGGAGGAGGCATGGGGTTAGAAATGATGGTGGAATGTGATGGACATTATTATCCAAAGTACATGTATGAAGACACAGATTCGTGTGAATATATTTTGTATATAACCAGAGATAAGAAACATTGTGCTCTATGTGTTTAATAAGAATTATAATGCGTCCAGCTGTCATATATTAATAAAAAATTAATTTAAAAAAGAAAATGCCAAAATATCTTCTAAAGTGACTATATAATTTCTCACCAGCAAAGGAGATTTTCTATTACTCCATATCGTTATCAGCATTTGTTGTCAGTGTTCTGGATTATGACTATTCTAATAGGTATGTAGTGGTATTTTATTTTGGTTTTAATTTGTATTTTTTCTAGTGACATGTGATGTGGAGGATCTTTTCATAAACCTACTTGCCACCTCTGTTTTCTTTGGTGAGGTATCTGTTTGAATCTTTTATCCACTTTTTATTGGGTAGTTCTTTTTCTTATTGTTAAGTTTTAAGAGTTATTTGTATATTTCCAATAACAGTCCTTTATCAGGTATATCTTTTGCAAATAATTTTTCCAGTCTGTGGCTTATATTTTTACATTCTTAATATCCTATATATATATATATTTTTTTCCCTGTGTTGGAGATTGAACCCATGGCCTCACAATTTGCTAGGCAAATTCTCTATCATTGAGTTACACTCCTAGCCCTTAGCTTTTTAAAATTGTTGAGTTCTATTTGTAGATATTTTGTTAAGCATTTTTGTGTCCATTATCTTGAGGGATATTGGTCTATAATTTTCTTTTCTTGTAATATCTTTGGTAGGGTTTATTTTTGTTGTTGAGGGGGAGCTTGGAATTGAACCCAGGGCCTTGTGCATGCAAGACAAGCACTCTACCAACTGAGCTATATCCCTGCCCTCTTTGGTATGTTTGAGATTAGTTTTACATTGCTTCATAACAGAAGTTAGAAAATATTGCTTCGTTATATTTCTGAAGAATTTTGTATAAGATTTGTGTCATTTCTTCCTTATATGTTTGGTAAAATGTATTGGATGATATGAATGTTGTATGAAGATTTTTAGGAAAAATTTAACTTCTTTGATAGATTTAGAAGCATTCAGATCTTCTAGTTGACCTATATCAGTGTTAGTAAGTTATATTTTTAGAGTTTATCCGCTTCATCAGGGAGTTTGCCCATTTCCATTTTTTTGACATTTTTTTCTAATATTCCCTTGCTATAGTTTTGATTATCTATAGGATCTTTAGTGATGTCTTCTTTTCCATTTCTGATATTGACATTTTATATTTTCTTCCTCTTCTTCTCTCCCCCTCCTCCTAAATGCAAATGCCATGATTTTATTCTCTTTTATTGCTGAGTATTATTCCATTGTGTATATATACCACAATGGTCTTAGTAGAGGTTTTTCAATTTCTTCTATCATTTCACAGAATTAGATTTTGGCTTTGTTAATTTCTATTGCATTTTCTTCCTAGTTTATTTGATTTCTGCTTTTATCTTTTTTTTTTTTAATATTTATTTTTTAGTTCTCGGCGGACACAACATCTTTATTGGTATGTGGTGCTGAGGATCGAACCCGGGCCGCACGCATGCCAGGCGAGCGCGCTACCGCTTGAGCCACATCCCCAGCCCCTGCTTTTATCTTTTTAATTTCCTTCCATATTCTTAGGATTTAATTTGCTTTTCTTCATCTATTTCATTTCTGTAGAAACTTATTACTATTAACCATTTCTTCTTTTTTAATGAAAGCATTTAAACTATGACTTTCCCATTAACCCTTTCATTAGCTGTATCACAGACATTTTGATATGTTTTCATTATCCATAAGTTCAAAATACCTTTTAGCTTTCCTTGTGATTTCTTCTTTTACCCAAGGGTTAGACTACTGAAAAAATTTTAAAGTAATTAGATGTTTTTGTAGATATTGTTAATATTAATAATTTAACTTCTTTGTTGTCAGATAACATTCTTATGATTTCAATCTTTTGAAATTTATTGATACTTGTCTTATTGCCTAACATACAGTCCATCCTTTTGAATGCTTCATGTGTACTTGGAATGTACATTTCTGCAACGATAGGTTGTAGTAGTCTCTAAATGAAATTTAGTGAGTGTAGTCAGTAGTTATACAGGCATTATGTGGACTTATTGATTTTATTTATTTATTTATTTATTTATTTATTTATTAAAATTTTTTTATTGTTGGTCGTTCAAAACATTACACAGTTCTCAATACATCATCTTTCACAGTTTGATTCAAGTGGGTTATGAACTCCCAACTTTACCCCGTATACAGATTGCTGTATCACATCAGTTACCCTTCCATTGATTGACATATTGCTTTTCTAGTGTCTGATGTATTCTGCTGTTAGTCCTATTCTCTACTATCCCCCCTCCCCTCCCCTCCCCTCCCCTTTTCTCTCTCTACCCCTTCTACTGTAAATCATTTCTTCCATTTGTATTATCTTGTCTTACCCCTCCTTTCCTCTTATATATCATTCTCACTCCCTTTCCCTCCCACCTCTCATCCCTGTTTAATGTAAATCATCTTCTCAAGCTCTTCGTCCCTACCCTGTCCTTGTTTACTCCCCTTATATCAAAGGGGTCATTTGGTATTTGTTTTTTAACGATTGACTAGCTTCACTTAGCATAATCTGCTCTAATGCCATCCATTTCCCTCCAAATTCTATGATTTTGTCGTTTCTTAATGCAGAGTAATACTCCATTGTGTATAAATGCCACATTTTTTTTATCCATTCGTCTATTGAAGGGCATCTAGGTTGGTTCCACAATCTTGCTATCGTGAATTGTGCTGCTATGAACATTGATGCAGCAGTGTCCCTGTAGCATGCTCTTTTTAAGTCTTTAGGGAATAGACCGAGAAGGGGAATAGCTGGGTCAAATGGTGGTTCCATTCCCAGCTTTCCAAGAAATCTCCATACTGCTTTCCAAATTGGCTGCACCAATTTGCAGTCCCACCAGCAATGAACAAGAGTGCCCTTTTCCCTGCATCCTCTCCAGCACTTATTGTTGTTTGACTTCCTAATGGCTGCCAATCTTACTGGAGTGAGATGGTATCTTAGGGTAGTTTTGATTTGCATTTCTCTGACTGCTAGCGATGGTGAGCATTTCTTCATGTACTTATTGATTGATTGTATGTCCTCCTCTGAGAAGTGTCTATTCAGGTCCTTGGCCCATTTATTGATTGGGTTATTTGTTATCTTATTGTCTAATTTTTTGAGTTCTTTGTATATTCTGGTTATTAGGGCTCTATCTGAAGTGTGTGGATTAAAGATTTGTTCCCAGGATGTAGGCTCCCTATTTAGCTCTCTTATTGTTTCTTTTGCTGAGAAAAAACTTTTTAGTTTGAGTAAGTCCCATTTGTTGATTCTAGTTGTTAACTCTTGCGCTATGGGTGTCCTATTGAGGAATTTGGGGCCCGATCCCACAGTATGTAGATCGTAGCCAACTTTTTCTTCTATCAGATGCCGTGTCTCTGATTTAATATCAAGCTCCTTGATCCATTTTGAGTTAACTTTTGTGCATGGCGAGAGATAGGGATTCAGATTCATTTTGATGCAAATGGATTTCTAGTTTTCCCAGCACCATTTGTTGAAGATGCTGTCCTTCCTCCATTGCATGCTTTTAGCCCCTTTATCAAATATAAGGTAGTTGTAGTTTTGTGGATTGGTTACTGTGTCCTCTATTCTGTACCATTGGTCCACCCGCCTGTTTTGGTACCAGTACCATGCTGTTTTTGTTACTATTGCTCTGTAGTATAGTTTGAAGTCTGGTATCGCTATACCACCTGATTCACACTTCCTGCTTAGCATTGTTTTTGCTATTCTGGGTCTTTTATTATTCCATATGAATTTCATGATTCTTTTATCTATTTCTACAAGAAATGCTGTTAGGATTTTGATTGGTATTGCATTGAACTTATAGAGAACTTTTGGTAATATTGCCATTTTGATGATGTTAGTTCTGCCTATCCATGAGCAGAGTATATTTCTCCATCTTCTAAGGTCTTCTTCTATGTCTTTCTTTAGGGTTCTGTAATTTTCATTATATAAATCTTTCACCTCTCTTGTTAGGTTGATTCCCAAGTATTTTATCTTTTTGGGGGATATTGTGAATGGAGTAGTTGTCCTCATTTCCGTTTCAGAGGATTTGTCACTGATATACAGGAACGCCTTTGATTTATGCGTGTTGATCTTATATCCTGCCACTTTGCTGAATTCATTTATTAGCTCTAGTAGCTTCTTTGTAGACCCTTTTGGGTCTGCTAGGTATAGGATCATATCATCTGCAAATAGTGATAATTTAAGTTCTTCTTTTCCTATTTTTATGCTTTTAATTTCTTTCGTCTGTCTAATTGCTCTGGCCAGTGTTTCAAGGACTATGTTGAACAGAAGTGGTGAGAGAGGGCATCCCTGTCTTGTACCAGATCTTAGAGGGAATACCTTCAATTTTTCTCCATTCAGAATGATGCTGGCCTGTGGCTTATCATAGATTGCTTTTACAATGTTGAGGTATGTTCCGGTTATCCCTAATTTTTCTAGAGTTTTGAACATAAAGGGATGCTGAACTTTCGAATGCTTTTTCTGCATCTATCGAGATGATCATATGGTTCTTATTTTTAAGTCTATTGATGTGGTGAATAACATTTATTGATTTCCATATATCGAACCAGCCTTGCATCCCAGGGATGAATCCTACTTGATCATGGTGTATAATTTTTTTGATATGTATTTGAATCCGATTCGCCAGAATTTTATTGAGGATTTTTGCGTCAAGGTTCATTAGAGATATTGGTCTGTAGTTTTCTTTCTTTGAAGTGTCTTTGTCTGGTTTCGGAATCAGGGTGATGTTGGCCTCGTCGAATGAATTTGGAAGTTCTCCCTCTTTTTCTATTTCCTGAAATAGCTCGAAAAGTATTGGTGTTAGTTCCTCTTTAAAGGTTTTGTAAAACTCTGCTGTATACCCATCCGGTCCTGGGCTTTTCTTAGTTGGTAATCTTTTGATGGTTTCTTCTATTTCCTCTATTGTTATTGGTCTGTTTAGGTTGTCTATATCTTCCTGACTCAATCTGGGCAGATCATAAGACTTAAGGAATTTATCTATGCCTTCACTATCTTCTATTTTATTGGAGTATAAGGATTCAAAATAATTTCTGATTATCTTCTGTATTTCTGAAGTGTCTGTTGTGATATTGCCTTTTTCATCCCGTATGTTAGTAATTTGAGTTCTCTCTCTTCTTCTCTTCGTTAGCCTGGCTAAGGGCCTGTCGATTTTATTTATTTTTTCAAAGAACCAACTTTTGGTTTTGTCAATTTTTTCAATTGTTTCTTTTGTTTCAATTTCATTAATTTCAGCTCTGATTTTAATTATTTCTTGCCTTCTACTTCTTTTGCTGTTGTTTTGCTCTTCTTTTTCTAGGATTTTGAGATGAAGTAAGAGATCATTTATTTGTTGGTTTTTTCTTTTTTTGAGGAATGAATTCCAAGCGATGAATTTTCCTCTTAGAACTGCTTTCAATGTGTCCCATAGATTCCGATATGTTGTGTCTGTGTTTTCATTTAACTCTAGGAAGTTTTTAATTTCCTCCTTGATGTCTTCTAAAACCCATTGATCATTCAGCATCCTATTGTTCATTCTCCAAGTGATGCTTGATGATTCCTTCCTTCTTTTATCATTGATTTTCAGTTTTATTCCATTATGATCAGATAAGATGCATGGTATTATCTCTACCCCTTTATATTGTCTAAGAGTTGCCCTGTGACATAATATGTGGTCTATTTTTGAGAAGGTTCCATGTGCTGCTGAGAAAAAGGTATAACTACTTGATGTTGGGTGGTATAGTCTATATATGTCAATTAAGTCTAGGTTGTTAATTGTGTTATTGAGTTCTATAGTTTCCTTATTTAACTTTTGTTTGTAAGATCTGTCCAGTGGTGAGAGAGGTGTGTTGAAGTCTCCCATGATTATTGTATGGTGATCTATTAGACTCTTGAACTTGAGAAGAGTTTGCTTGATGAACACAGCTGCACCATTATTTGGGGCATATATATTTATGATTGTTATGTCTTGTTGGTGTATGGTTCCCTTGAGCAGTATGAAGTGTCCTTCTTTATCCCTTTTAATTAACTTTGGCTTGAAATCTATTTTATTAGATATGAGTATGGACACTCCTGCTTGTTTCCGCAGTCCATATGAGTGGTATGATTTTTCCCAACCTTTCACCTTCAGTCTATGAATATCTTTTTCTATCAGATGCGTCTCCTGTAGGCAGCATATTGTTGGGTCTTGTTTTGTGATCCATTCTACTAGCCTGTGTCTCTTAATTGGTGAGTTTAAGCCATTAACATTTAGGGTTATTATTGAGATCTGGTTTGTTCTTCTAGCCATATTTGTTTATTGATGTTACTAAACCTGATTTGTTATTCTCTTTGACTACTTTCCCCCCTTTACTGTCCTACCTCCCATTGTTGGTTTTCAATGTTATTGTCCATTTCCTCTTCCTGTAATGTTTTGCAAAGGATTTTTTGAAGAGATGGTTTTCTAGCTGCGAATTCTTTTAACTTTTGTTTATCGTGGAAGGTTTTAATTTCATCTTCTATCCTGAAGCTTAATTTCGCCGGATACACGATTCTTGGTTGGAACCCATTTTCTTTCAGTGTTTGAAATATGTTTTTCCAGGATCTTCTAGCTTTCAGAGTCTGTGTTGAGAGATCAGCTGTTATCCTGATTGGTTTGCCCCTAAATGTAATCTGCTTTCTTTCTCTTGCAGCTTTTAAAATTCTCTCCTTATTCTGTATGTTGGACATCTTCATTATAATGTGTCTAGGTGTGGATCTCTTATGATTTTGCACATTCGGCGTCCTGTAGGCTTCTAGGATTTGGGATTCTGTCTCATTCTTCAAGTCTGGGAAGTTTTCTCGTATTATTTCACTGAATAGACTGTTTATTCCTTTGGTATGGAGCTCTGTGCCTTCTTGTATCCCAATGACTCTTAAATTTGGTCTTTTGATATTGTCCCATAATTCTTGGATGTTCTGCTCATGGTTTCTTAGCAGACTTGTTGAGCTGTCTATGTTCTTTTCCAGTTGAAATACTTTGTCTTCATTGTCTGATGTTCTCTCTTCTAAGTGATCCACTCTGCTGGTAGTATTCTCAATTGAGTTTTTAAGTTGGTTTATTGTTTCCTGCATTTCTAGTATTTCTATTTGTTTGTTTTTTATTACCTCTATCTCCCTGTGAAATTGATCTTTTACTTCCTGGATTTGTTTGTCAATGTGATCTTTCATTGTCTGATTTTGCTGTCTCATGTCTTCCTTGAGACTCCAGATCATCTGAAGCATATATATCCTGAACTCTTTATCTGACATTCCATCTGTTGCAGCTATTACCTCTTCGAAAGTTGAGTTGACCTGCATTGCTTGTGGTCCTTTCTTTCCTTGTCTTTTCATGCTGCTCACGTTTCTTTCTGCTTGGTGAAACTGTTGTGATTATGAGTTTTTCCCCCTAATTATTTATATTGCTCTTGTATAGTTGAAAAATCTCCCTTGCAGGGCGGGTAGTGGCTGTGCTCCTTCTCTAGTTGGGGTGATCTCAATACCGCGCTGGCATTCCGCTAGGCCTGCTCTGCCGGTTGTTCGCAGGTCTGCCCACCCTGCGGGAGCGGGTGGCGGCTCTGCTCTGCCCCCCCTCCAATTGTGGCGATATGACTATCACCTCCTCGGGTCGTTGGGCCTGATCCGGATGCGGGCGGCTGCTCTGCTCTGCCCCCCTACTCCAAATGGAGTGGCGTATCTACCATGCTGGCAGGCCTCTAGGCCTGTTCCGTTGGTGGGTCTCAGGTCTGCCTGACTCTGGCAGTAAGGGGAGTTGGGTGTCGAGAGTCCTTTGGTCCTTGCGGTCACGCCCACAGAGAGATTTTGAAGTTTCCCGGTTGTTCGCCAGGTGGGCGGGGCTACTGGCAGAGCCCGGAGGGCATGGCCATGTACGGGGCCATGCGGGGACCCTTCTAGCTGAGTCGGGCCACTGGGAGCCACGTGAAGAGCGGGGTAGCTGTGTCTGCGTGGTTAAGATCCGGGCAGGTGGTTTGGCTGTTCGCCGAGCGAGAGCAGGGCCTCCCGGGAGAGCCGATATGGCGGAGGCGTCTGCCGGTTTGGGCTGCCACTCTGCTCCGGGCCGCCGCCGCTTTCAGAAGCTGCTGGTGGTTGCGGGATTGGACCTCTGCGCCCGCTGGAGGGGGGGCACCTGTAGAGCCGGGTAGCTGCGACCGCGTGGTTAGGAACCGGGCAGGTGAGGCGGCTGTTCCCAGAGCGAGCACTAGGCCTCCCAGGGGAGCCCGGATGGCGGAGGCCGAATTCCGGTTTGGGTGGGGCGGACCAAGTCGCTCCGGGTGTCCGCCGCTTGCAAAAACGGCTGCTGTTTGCAGGAGTTGATTTCTGCACCCGCCGCGGGGCCACCTGTCTAGCCGGGTAGCTGTGGCCGCGTGGTTAGGGACCGGGTGGGTGATGCGGCTGCTCCCAGAGCGAGCACTAGGCCTCCCAGGGGAGCCCGGATGGCGGAGGCCCAATTCCGGTTCAGGCAGGGCGGGCCAAGTCGCTCCGGGTGTCCGTCGCTTGCAAAAACGGCTGCTGTTTGCAGGAGTTGATTTCTGCACCCGCCGCGGGGCCACCTAACTAGCCGGGTAGCTGTGGCCGCGTGTTTAGGGACCGGGTGGGTGATGCGGCTGCTCCCAGAGCGAGAGCTAAGCCTCCCAGGGGAACCGCTTGTGGGAGCGGCTGATGGCTGCGGGACTAGATTTCTGTGCCCGCGTGGCTGTCCAAGATCCACTTCTCTGGGACAAACTGTCACTTCCAATAAACCTACCAGTTCACGGCAGCTCTCTTCTTAAGGGAATTATGCTAGAAGTTCCTCCGTAGGTAGGCTGCCACTGTTCCGATGGGTCTTTCTTATCCGGTTAAAGTGGAGACGTTAGAATCGCTGCTTCCTCGCCGGCCGCCATGTTGGATCCCCCTGATTTTATATTTAGTTGTTAGTGTTGGGAAAAATGTGTAGAAATAAAATATGTAAATTATAATTGGATAATATTTTTTCATATGATGGTCAGGCTTAGGCCATACTTTACTATGGCACATAATTTGGAAGAGTTTAACCTCTTCTGTAATGGAATTGAAATCTTCAGAAATATATTGATATAAACATAGAGTTGGGTACTGGGAGAATTTTAAAATGTTGCAATTTATGTCTTCAGTCTCCCACAGTCTTTGATGTGACACAATACAAGATCTAATTCCTTCTAGCCAGAATATAGTCTGAAGTGATAATGTGAAAGAGTTTTGTTTCCAGAGTGGTATTTCTTTTCCCCCTAAATCCAAACTACAAGAACAAGAGAACATTTTTCCTGTACACCATATAAATACACCACAGATTTTTTTTTTGTTTGGAAATTAACTAGAATCAAATAGAAAGTGATACTCAGGGTCCTAGGGTTGTAGCTCAGTGGAGGAACACTTGCCTAGTACATGTGAGTGCACTGGGTTTGATTATCGGCACCACATAAAAATAATAAAATAAAGGTATTGTGTTCATCTACAACTAAAAAAATATTTAAAAAAGAGAAAGTGATACCCAGTGTATGCAGTATGACACCATAAAAATTTGATTAATTTTGGAATTGGGATAGTTTAATATATCATGTTATGGCTATATTTCTAGGTAGGATATCAGACAAGTAGATAAATTTCACATGAGTCAAATATCTAATATCAAAAATCATAGAAGTACTTTTATAACTTTGGAATGGGGAAAGCCTTTCTAGCCATGACTCAAATTCTAAACTTTCAAAAGGTAGATTTGACTGTAAATGAAGTTCATGTCAGTAAACAAAAGCAAAAACCACTGGACAAAGACAAAAGCAAAGTCAAAAGAAAAACAACAGGGAAAAATATTCATACCTTATAGCAGATAAAGGGCGTGTCCTTCAATGTTTAAAGAACTTCTAGAAATCAAAATTAAAAGACCATCCATTCACTAGAAAAATATGGGGAATATAAGAATAGTTCACACAAAAGGAAAGACAATGATCTTGAGTTGTGTAAAACATGCTAAGCCTTATACATAATAAAAATGCCAATTAAAACTACATGGAAATATTATTCCTTATCTACCAAATTGGCAAAAGTCCCAGTGATAAAACTCTGTGTCTTTGTAAGGCATCAGAAAACAAATATTCTGATATCTTGCTGAGTATGTGTTGGTACAATATCTGTGGATGGTACTTTGATATGTTGCAAGAATATAATGTACTTTTAGTCACAGAACGTCCTCTTATAGAAATTTATCCTACTTGTATACATGTGAAATGACAAATGTACACAAGTATTTAATTGTATCATTACTTTTAATAGCAAAATACTGAATACAATTTAAATGTCCTTTCATGGAGTTTTGTTATATATGCAATGGCAAACTTCATAGCAACTATAAAAAATGATAAAGTACTTTATATACTGAAATGAAAAGATCTCTAAGACATATTTTTAAGTGTAAAGACAAGATGCAGACAGACCTTATTTATCTCTGGTAATATTATTTGATTTGAAGTCTATTTTGTGTGTGTGATGTTAATATAGCCAAATTAACTTTTTTGTGTATGATTTTCTTTCAAATTGTGTCTTTATATTGAGAGGGAATCCTTTGCTAAACACATAAAGTTTATAGCTTGCTTTTTAATTGAGTTTGAAAATCTCTGCTAATTGAAATGCTTAATATATTTACATTTAGTGTAATTATTGATTTGGGTTTCTTCTGGATTGTGTTATTCCTGATGAGAGATAGTCAACTTTTCATTGTTTTTCTGTGAGAATGTGTCTTTTTTCTCTGTTTTAAATATTTTCTCTGTATACTTGATTTGTGGCAATTTAAGAATGATGTACCTATGATTTTGTTTCTGCTTGGGTTTATTGAATATTTTAGATCTGTATGTTTTGGTTTTTGATTAAATGTGGGAAATACTTTTTCTCACCATTATTTTGTCATAATTTCCTCCTGTTCTCTTTTTCTTCTGTGATTTCACTTATACATTTGTTACTGAAACTCTGTTCATTTTCCCCCTGTATTTTTCTGCATTTTTTGTTTGATGATTTCTATTGTCTTAGTCTGGTGAGGCTGTTATTACAAAATAGAGTAGACTGTGGGGCTTTTAAACAAGAGAAATTTGTTTCTCACAGTTCTGGAGGCCGGGAAGTCTAAGATAAGGTACTAGCAGATTCAGTGTTTAGTAAGTTCCTGCTTTCTGATTCATAGATGATGCCTTCTAGTTGTGTCTTCACCTGATAGAAGTTCAAGGCCCTGTCTGTGGTCTCATTTGTAAGAGCATTCATCTAGTTGTCTCCCAAAGCCCCTTGCTCTACCAGATACAGCCTATGAATTTGGGGTAGGGTACAGTAATTTCAATCTATAGCATGCATCTTAAGTTCACTGATCCTTCCTTTATTTGTGTCAAATTTGCTATTACTTCCATGGAATGAATATTTGATTTTACATATTGTATTTTTTTGGTCATAAGACTTCCATTTGCATCAAGGAGCTTGATATCAAATCAGAGACACGGCGTCTGATACAAGAAAAAGTTGGCTACGATCTACATACTGTGGGGTCGGGCTCCAAATTCCTCAATAGGACACCCATAGCGCAAGAGTTAACAACTAGAATCAACAAATGGGACTTACTCAAACTAAAAAGTTTTTTCTCAGCAAGAGAAACAATAAGAGAGGTAAATAGGGAGCCTACATCCTGGGAACAAATCTTTACTCCTCACACTTCAGATAGAGCCCTAATATCCAGAGTATACAAAGAACTCAAAAAATTAAACAATAAGAAAACGAATAACCCAATCAACAAATGGGCCAAGGACCTGAACAGACACTTCTCAGAGGAGGACATACAATCAATCAATAAGTACATGAAAAAATGCTCACCATCTCTAGCAGTTAGAGAAATGCAAATCAAAACCACCCTAAGATACCATCTCACTCCAGTAAGATTGGCAGCCGTTATGAAGTCAAACAACAAGTTCTGGCGAGGATGTGGGGAAGAGGGTTCACTTTTACATTGCTGGTGGCACTGCAAATTGGTGTGGCCAATTTGGAAAGCAGTTTGGAGATTCCTGGGAAAGCTGGGAATGGAACCACCATTTGACCCTGCTTTGCCCTTCTTGGACTATTCCCTGAAGACCTTAAAAGAGCATGCTACAGGGATACTGCCACATCGATGTTTATAGCAGCACAATTCACAATAGCCAGACTGTGGAACCAACCTAGATGCCCTTCAATAGACGAATGGATAAAAAAATGTGGCAGTTATACACAATGGAGTATTACTCTGCATTAAAAAATAACAAAATCATAGAATTTGCAGGGAAATGGATGGCATTAGAACAGATTATGCTAAGTGAAGCTAGCCAATCCTTAAAAAACAAATGCCAAATGTTTTCTTTGATATAAGGAGAGTAACTAAGAAAAGAGTTGGGAGGAAGAGCATGAGAAGAAGATTAACATTAAACAGGGGTGAGAGGTGGGAGGGAAAAGGAAAGAGAAGGGAATTTGCATGGAAATGGAAGGAGACCCTCATGGTTATACAAAATTACATACAAGAGGAAGTGAGGGGAAAGGGGGGAAAAACAAGGGGGAGAAATGAATTGCAATAGATAGGGTAGAGAGAGAAGATGGGAGGGGAGGGGATGGGGGATAGTAGAGGATAGGAAAGGCAGCAGAATACAATAGACACTAGTATAGCAATATGTAAAAAAGTGGATGTGTAACCGATGTGATTCTGCAATCTGTATACGGGGTAAAAATGGGAGTTCATAACCCACTTGAATCAAAGTGTGAAATATGATTTGTCAAGAACTATGTAATGTTTTGAACAACCAACAATAAAAGTTAAAAAAATAAAAAATAAAAAGCAATGCTGTGTTAAAAAAAAAAAAATCCAGAAAACTTGGAAAGAGGGGATACTGTTAAGGGGATAAGCTCTAATACATATTAAAATATTATGGTATTTGTATAAGAATAGACCAGTGAAAGAGAAAATAAAATTCAGAAAATATTTTATAACATAAGGTAATGGAGTAGAAAAATGGGTTGTTATTTTGTAGAAGAAAATTTGGATTATTCTCTTAAAGACACTGAAGCATTGGGTGATTGTCTGAAAAAAAAAACTTGAAAAAGTATACCACTAGAATTCTAAGTATGACATAAACTCAAAAGCTATGAAAAACTATAAATTAGTGTATTTAAATAGCAAACACCATACAATCCAAAACCAAACATCTTTTCTTTTTACTATTCCAGGCTTTTTATTTTTTATTTGTTCTTTTTAGATATACATGACAGTAGGGTATATTTTGACTTATTATACATACATGGAATATATCTTACTCTAATTAGAATTCTGTTCTTGTGGTTGTACATGATGTGGAGATTCACTGTGGTGTATTCATATATGAACATAGGAAAGTTGGGTCCGATTCATTCTACTGTCTTTCCTATTCCTATCCCTCCTCCTTTCCCTTCATTCCCTTTTATCTAATACAATGAACTTCTGTTCTTCCCTCCCATCCCCATTATTGTATGTTACTATCCACATATCAGAAAGACCATTTTGACCTTTGTATTTTGGGGATTGGCTTATTTCACTTAGTATGATAGTTTCCAGATTCTTCCATTTACTGGCAAAAGGCATAAAATATTTCATTGCGTATATATACCACATTTTCTTTATCTATTCATCTGTTGAAGGACACCTACGTTGTTTCCTTAGCTTAGCTATTGTGAGTTGAGCTACTATGAACATTGATGTGGCTGTGTCACTGTAGTATGGTGTTTGTAAGTCCTTTGGGTATAAACCAGGGAATGGGATGACTGGGTCAAATGGTGGTTCCATTCCAAATTTTTTGAGGAATCTATACTGCTTTCAATAGTGGTTACACCAATTTGCGGTCCCACCAGCAATGTATGAGTGAACCATTTCCCCACAATCTTGCCAACATTTATTGTCACTTATAGTCTTGATAATTGCCATTCTGATTGGAGACCCGAAATCTCAATGTGGTTTTAATTTGCATTTCTCTAATTGCTAGAGATGTTGAAAATTTTTTCATATATTTGTTGATTGTTCATATTTATTCTTATATAAAGTACCTTTTCGGTTTCTTTGTCCATTAAAAAAAAAAAAGACTTCCATTTGCTCTTTTATTCCATTTTTCATCTCTTTCCTGAATTTCCAGTCTTTACAATCTTTACAGTTATTACATACTTTTTTTTCTTAGAGATTTGAAAAATTATCATGGTTAAAATTTTCATTTACTAATTTCAGGATCTGGGTCATCAATAGGTATGTTTCTATTAACTGATACGTTTCTGTTAACTTTTTAAAAAAATCTTTATTGTGAGTCTCATATTCCTGTTTATTTGTATGTCAAGTAATTTTTTATTGTGTTGTAGATATTATATGTAAGTGATAATTTGTAGAGACACAGGTTTTTCTTTATCTTCTGATAAGAAAGAAGACAGTTAAATTAGTGGCAAATTCCTTTGATGTTTTACAGAGGCTTCATATAGAATGTAAAAGGGAAGGTCTGTTTTGCTTTTGGCCTTAGTTTTAGGGGAATATCTCATAGTTCTGAGATACGGTTTTTACTTCTAAGGCATGGCACTTATGAGGTTCCTGAGGAATGCCTGAGATTATTACTAATCCCCTTAAATTTGCTGAGATTAAAATTCTAAACTACCTATGGTAGATAACTGCTTAAATCTCTGCTAAGATTCCTTCTGTTTCCCTACTCCCCCTCAATTTCTTGAGTCTTGCTTCACATATGCACAATAAGGGATTAGCCAAAGATTTGAAAAAAGTATATGCAGATTTTGGCAGTCTCTATTCTGTGGCTCCTTGTTTTGGGAGATTATTCCTTAGTTTCTAACCACTATGGTAAACTCAAACTCAGTCCTCTAACTCTTTGGGCAAATAAGGATTTCCTTTGTGCCATTTAGATTGTGCTCTGCCTTCAGAGGAAAAGCTAGACAAATGTGCAACCTCATGTAATATGGTTTTCTTCTTTTAAGTGTTGAGTGCCTTCAAGTTTTGTCCTACTTTTAGTTGTTCTTGTGTACCTTTTAAAAAAATTTTGTCCAGAATTTATTGTTTCATATCAGTAGAAACTTTTGCCTGATAAAAGGTAATTCATCATTCCTGGATGCTGTTAATTTTTTATCTCAAATAAAATAGTATGTAGGGATAAACAATGCTAGGTAAGCACCCTCTGTTTCTTTTCTTTGGCTTGTTCACCATTTGTCCCTGAAACAATGCTCTGTTGATTAAAAAAATTATATTCATATTTCCCTTCCCCATGAAGTTATCCTCAGAAAAGCAGAACTTCCTGTAGATTTGCCATTTATTATTATGATGTTGGGCTAAATTATTCCCTGAAGTCACTGGAAATTTGAATGTAAACATTTGTAAATAGCCCAGTTTTGTTTTTAAATGAACACTTACATAGTACTTAACTTGTGCTATGTCTAAGCATTTTATATATAAATAAATGAATCCATTTAATAATCCATAAGTCCATTGAGAGTGGATATGATGATTAGCTCCATTTTCTAATTAGGAAACTGAAGCAAAAAGAAATTAAGCTAGGAAGAGGGAAAGCCAAGATTTGAATCCAGGCATTCTGGTACTATTAGGGTACTCTTTTATTACTTACTTTTTGAGATGGGAGTCTCCCTGTGTTGCTCAGGCTGGTTTTGAACTCCTAGATTCAAGTGATCCTTACACCTCAACCTTCTAAGTATCTAGGACTTGAAGCACATTTCACCATCCCTGGCGGTCTGTACTCTTTAGCTACTGTGCTCTGCTGCTGCTTCTCCCAGTTTATGCTGCCTATACTAATTATTCTCTGGGTATGTAACTGTTAATATTTATGAATTTTTCAAAAAATTTTAATAGTATCTATCTGTTGTTTTATAAACCATATCAAAGAACAGGAATCACATATTCCCTGTTGTGATATATGCTCCCAAAGACTTAAGCACAACTTCCCCATAAATCTTGCGGATAAATACTAGACATTAATCATTTTTCTTCTTTTTTCACAATATTGTATTTATATTTCTTAATCAGTACTCATTTCTTCTGCCTTGTATTGCAACTAGTATTTCATAGATTTGACATTCCAATTAGGTTGTAAGATCATTGAAATAGAGACCATGCCTTCATCATTTTTGTAGACATTTGTTTCTACTCTGGCATCTAGCCGATACTTAGTAGATTATGCTATTCCAAAAATGGGATTCACTATGATATTTTCATACAGACCTATATTGTGCATTCACCTTCTTCTATCTCTCTCCCTTCCCTCTCATTCCCTTCTCAGTTCCTAATAATTTCTCTCTTACTTTTAGGTCATCTTTTTTTTTTTTTTTTTTTTAGTTTCCACATATAAAAGATACCATGTGATACTTGGCTTTCTGTGTGTGACTTATTTCACTTAATGTTGTGATATCCTTCAGTTCCACCCGTTTTTCCTGCAAGGACAGAATTTCATTCTGTAGGGCTCTATTGTGTGTGTGTGTATGTATGTATATATATATAATATATATACCATGTTTTCTTTATCTGTGCAACTATTTATGGTCATGTAGACTGATCCCATATCTTGGTTATCATGAATAATGCAGCAATAAACATACGGTAGTTCTGTTTTTTAGTTTTTTGAGGAACTTCCATACAGTTTTCCACAGTGGTTATTATAATTTATATAATCTCCAATAGTGTAGATGGCCTTTTATTTTTCCACATCCTTGCTAGCATTTGTTTGTTTGTTTGTTAACGGTCATTCTCAATGGAATGAGAATATATCTTATTGTAGTTTCAATTTACATTTCCCTGATGGCTAAAGATATGAGCACTTTTTATATATTTATTGTCAAAATTGTATTTTTTATTTTGAGATTCTGTTCAAATTATTTGTCCATTGTTTGATTTGAGTACATTTTGTTATTATTTTTTTAGTTCTTTATAATATTCTATTAATCCTTTGTCAAATGAATAGCTAGTAAAGATTTTCTCCCTTTCTGTAGATAGTTGCTACTCTGTTGATTGCTTTATTTGCTGTGTAGAAGCTTTTTAATTGGATGCAATCCCATTTGCCAATTCTTTTTGCTTCATGTGCTTTTGGAGCTTATCCAGAAAACTGTTGACTGTGCTGATGTCTTGAAGCATTTTATGTTTTCCTCAGTAGTTTCAAAATTTGAGCTCTTACATTAGGGTTTTGATCTATTTGGAGTTGGGTTTTGTATAGGTAGAGAGATAGGGGTCTCCTGTACATGGATATCCAATTTTCTAAGCACCATTTATTGAAGAGAATGCCTTTTCTTCATGTGTATTTTTGCCAAGAGATCAGTTGACTGATCAGTTCTTTCTTTTGCTTCATTGGTCAGTGTTTCTGTCTTCATGACAATTATCATGTTGGTTTTATTAATATGACTCTTGTGTCCTGAAAAATGGTATTGTGATGCCTCCAGCTTTGTTCTTTTTTTCAGTTTTGCTTTGGCTATTTTCTACTGTCTTTTTATGGAAAAAGTGTGATGAGCTTTCATTTATTCATTCAGTAAATGTTTTTGAGCACCTGCCACGTGCCAGGTATTGTTCTAGTTATTTAGTTTGTATCAATGCACAAAACAAATTCTCTCTTTTCATGTAGATTACATTTTCTGAGAAAGTAAAGATAACCAAAATAAATACCGTGTTGTGGTATTACAAAGAAAAATAATAAAGATATAGAATGTGTGATCTGAGAATTCTAAGTAGAAGTGATAATTGAATAGAGACCTGAATTTTTATAGGATCTGAGGAAGTCCCACATTTTTGTCTGAATAACCTGGTGAATATTTAGGGAGGAGTAAGAAGCTCTTGTGTGCTATTGCATGATAGAAGGACTATAGATAACAATAATGTACTTTATATTTCAAAAAGCTAAAAGAAAGAGTTTTGAATGTTTTCACCATAAAGAAATGATAAGGATTTGAGGAGATGATATGTTTAACCTGATTTAAGCATTATACAGTGGTATATTTTTATTGAAATACTCATGATACTCCTTAAATACATATTTTTATATTTAACTTAAAATAAATTTAAATTTATAAAAATGTATGACTGAAGTTAAATGTTCATGTTTACTTTACAGGTATTGGTTTGCCTTAAAAAAGGGTTACCACGTGGCTTTCAAATGTAGTAGCAAAACGAATAGCTTCACCGAAGAGCAAATTGATCAACATAAAGAAGTTATAGATAGAGTGACTGATTTGAGCATGCTCAGGCTATTTGAGACCTACCTGGAAGGCTGCCCACAACTTCTTCTTCAGCTCTATATTTTTCTGGAACATGGACAAGCAAATTTTAGTCAGTGTAAGTCTTTATTAACACCATGTTAGATGTTGGATGCCACTGAAATCTTATATCAACTATATAACTCTCAGGCAGGTTTTAGAGTTTTCAATCCTTTAAAAATTATTTTTTGAAAAGTAAATTCAGTAATATGGTTCAGATATTAAAAAATATAAAGATATATTGCCTCCTTTTCTCTTCTTCTTATTCCTTCCTTTGTCTGCCAAGAAAGGAAATCACTGCTGAAGGAAGGCTGACTGTATAATGAGATGTTAAGATCGGCAAGCTGACTGAAAATTCTAGTCATGCCACTTATTAACATCAGTAATTCAAGAAAACCTTGTAAACATGTCCCCCTATGTTTAACCTAGATGTATTCTTAACTCAAGTTTTCCTTAGCCAGATCCCCAAAATGCCCAAAGCCATTTCAGTTTTCTAAGGCAAAATATGAGGAGTGTAAATCGGAGGAAGAGACAGGGAATTTATCAACTGTAATTAAAATGTCTTATTTGCAAATTTTATAAAACTATGGAAAAGTGAACACATTGCTAGGACTTTGCCAGGCTTGAAGGAGACTGAGCAAGTGAGGGTCCTTGAAATTTAAGTTTTACTACCTTTGTGATAAATCCACCTCTTAGGTAACAGTATTGATTATCTTTAAACATTTTTATGTTTAATATGAATACTGTGGTTTCTAGGAAAATCATCAAAGAATAATATCAGAGCATATCATTGAAGGATGTGGGTTATTAAGTTGAAAGGTTGAATAAAAATGGCTCACCAAGCTCATTGTTATCATTTCAGCAAAGCAAAGATAAAATTCTAGAAGATTTGAGAAGGAAAAAAATGATCACTTACTAAAGATAGAGAAACCAAATGGGATTAACATTCTTAACTGTAACAGTTGAAATTGGAATAACAGTGACGATTTCAAAGTTTCAATGGAAAAAAAAATCAACTTTTAAATTCTATTTTTAACAAAACTGTGTCTCAAGAGTGAGAAAGGAGGGGCTGGGGTTGTAGCTCAATGGTAGAGCACTTGCCTTGCATGTGTAAGGCACTGGGTTTGCTTCTCAGCACTGCATATAAAAAAATAAAAAAATAAAGGTTCATCAACAACTAAAAAGAAAATAAAATAAAAAATAAAAAAGAGTGAGAAAAGAATAAAGACTTTTTGAGCCCTAACATGGTCTCAAAATATTTAGCTTTTGTGCAACATGAGAAGGAATGAGAATCAGGAAATAGGACATCAACACAGAAGAAAGGTGAAGGGAAGTTCTGGGATGATAGGAAGCAAGCCTCAAGAATAATCTACAACAGACACTAGTATAGCAATATGTAAAACAGTGAATGTGTAACCGATGTGATGCTGCAATCTGTATATGGGGTAAAAATGGGAGTTCATAACCCACTTGAATCACAGTGTGAAATATGATATATCAAGAACTATGTAATGTTTTGAACAACCAACAATAAAAATTAAAGAAAAAAAAAGAATAATCAGCCTAGGGCTCTGGTTATAACTCAGTGGTAGAAAACTTGCCTAGCATGTGTGAGGCCCTGGGTTCGATCCTCAGTATCACATAAAAATAAATAAATTAATTAAATAAAAGTATTAAAAAATACAATAGCATTATTAAAAAAAAGAATAACCAGCCTAGAGCAGGAGGATGGTATTAGAAAAAAATTGGAGGGGGATATAAAGGAAAAGAAATGACAGATGTATACACAGAGGTTTTTTCAATCAGTTTGAAGTATTTGCTAGGAAATAGGGATAGGGTAAAAAAAAATAAGCAAGTGAGCAAAAGCAGAGTTTACTGCAGAAAAAATGTAATGTTTTAAAGAAAAGAAAAATATAATCAGAGTGACTGAGCAGTTAAAAAACCAAAACCAAATCAAACCAAAAGTCCCTGTATATTTAAGTAGTTGTAATAAAGTAAAATAAATACTGATTTTACCAAATGTTGTGATGTTACTCTTTTAGAAAGAGATAAATGGAGGCTATGTGGAATTCACATATATACTAAAATGTCTTCTTTCTAAATATAAAATCAGTAAACAATGTTTAAAACAGATAAGTTAAACATAATACATATTTTAGGTAGAAATAACTACCTGATACAGTAGAAACTTAGGAGAATTGATAGTGATTTCTTCTGGGGATTTAAATTAAGTGGTAAGGAAGGGTAGAAAAGGATACTGCTGTTTTTTTAGTAAAGTTTGTAGAAATATTTAGCTTTTTAAACTATGTGTATGTATTAATTTGGTAGAAATTAAAACCAATTATAAAAATAGCTCATAGGACAATTTAGGAGAAAATGATGTTTTTTATTCAAATGTTTTTGAATTAAAGAAGAAAAGAAGTCCTACTAGTGAGGTCCATCGTGTCATGTGCCAAAACCAAGAAAGAGTATACAGAGACATTTTTCAGGTCTTGTTCTCATTATCGTCATCAGTAGATAAATTGTTGTAAGTCTAGCTATCATATAGACTTCCAGTGGGGCTTAATTAAAATTACTAGCACTCTGTAGTCTCTAAATTATTTCATTTTAGTTTTCTGATGCTTTGCTTTTGCTTTATGGAAGTCCCTTGCTTTAACTGTGGGGCTAATAATAACTTGCATTTCCAAAATAGTAATGAATTTATTCTTCTGTTCCTTGTTAGGGAAAAATGGGGTAAAGATGTCAAACCTATAGAAGTTTGGTTTTAGAGCATATTTGTTCATTTGAGTCATTATCTTCAGGATATGAAAACTTGAGCTTGTTAATGTTTTATACTTATGTTAAATTTTCTTTTTAACTGCTCTTCTCTGCACCATGAAGCTGTACCTTGTGAATTAGGTATATATTCAAGGTCAAAATTAAAATGTCTAGAAAACTTAGAATTATACTTGTTTTTAAACAACCAGAGTATGCAGTTTCCATTATTCCAATTGCTTAATAAAATTTGTTCAGTGAATTATTCAGAAGCACTTCAAAGCAGCCTGATGGTAGTGGATTAGTATACCAACTTTGGAATCAAGAAAATTTAGATTCAAATCTCAGTTCTATAGTTTTTTAGTTATGTGACTTTGACCAAGTAATATATTTTGTCAAGCTTCAGTTCCCTCACATGTAATATGGGAATATTATCTCCAAGGATTAGATAAGTAAATTGCCTGAATGTGTTTGTGAGACTCTATGTATACAGATAAAGCATTTATGGCATCTAGTAATATAATATTGCTATTACTATTCCTGTAACAATAGGTCTTTTTTATTTTTTGTTTTGTAGATGCAGCTATCATGCTTTCTTGCTGTGCCATTTCTTGGTCAACTGTTGATTTTCAAATAGCTTTAAGAAAATCCTTGCCTGATAAAAATCTCCTTAATGGATTCTGTCCCAAAGCCACCTATCTCTTTTACAAGTTGTTTACATTATTGTCTTGGATGCTTAGTGTTGTACTTCTATTGTTTGTAAATGTTAAGGTTGGATTATTTATGTTGTTATTACTTTGGATTGTAGGTTTACTCTGGGCATTTAAAGAACAAACTCAGTTTTGTAATTCCAAAAGTATGGAATTCTTATATAGAATTGTTGTTGGATTTATTCTTGTCTTTACATTTTTTAATATTAAGGGACATAATACTAAATGTCCAATGTCTTTTTATTATGTTGTAAGAGTGCTGACCACACTGGGTATATTGATTGGGTTCTGGGTTTATCCACTTTCTATTTTTAATTCAGATTACTTTGTACCTATCAGTATCACTTTAGTTCTTTCTCTTCTCCTTGGGATTATTTTTCTTATTGTTTATTATGGGGCTTTTCACCCAAATAGAAGTGAAGAAACAAAATATGATGAAACTGATGGAAGATATGTTCAAAGAGATTGTAGAATGAAGTATTTCCTAAAGGAATAGCTATTAATTTATAAGATATGTTTTATTGTTACTTGTTTCATTGGTTAGTAAAGAAAAATATGTGTTATGTGTGTATTGTCTCTTTATTTTTGCTACCTTTAATTTGAGAATGGTTCTGGTACATTAATTTTGAATATGAGAGAACATAATGATATTTTATTATTTAAATTATTATTATTTGTGTTTTTTTGTGGTTCTGGGAATTGCATCCTGGGCCTTGTGCACGCTGGACAAAGTATTATACCACTGAGCTCCAGCTTCTGCCCTCTTATTTGGTTCTGAAAGTCTTGAGTACAAAGATGTTTTCTTACTGTATCTGGTAAAGCTACCGTCTTGAGCCCGAAATGGAAGAAATAATCTGGTTCCCATAAAGGCTGGCCTTGAGCTATTCTCCAGGTTTTCTCTGATTGTTCCTAAAACTGCTCTACCTGTTGTGGAGAACTACAAAGGGAACAAAAGAGCAGAACACCTTATTTTTCTTTTCTTTACTGTCTTGATTCATTGCATGTACTTTGAGTTGGGGACAGATTAAGTAGAAGAAAAGGGAATAGAGGGAAGGTGAAGAAATTAAATTCTTTTTTATTTTTTACTTTTTTAATATTTATTTTTTAGTTTTAGGTGGACACAATATCTTTATTTTATTTTTATGTGGTGCTGAGGATCGAACCCAGTGCCCCACGCATGCCAGGCGAGTGCGCTACCATTTGAGCCACATCCCCAGCCCAAGAAATTAAATTCTTGGTGAGCACCTACTCTGCTGCTTTTCATGAATTTCCCAATTCAGTAAATATGAAAGAAAATTTGCATGCATTTGAGAGGATTGAAAATTTCATTATTTACTTATTTTTTAGATTTTCTGAATAAAACTAAAATAATTTTATTAATTAATTAGGTATGACAGCAGAATGCATTTTGATTCATTGTACACAATTGCAGCACAATTTTTCATTTCTCTGATTGTACACTATGTAGCATCGCACCATATGTGCAGTCATACATGTACCTAGGGTAATGATATCCATCTCATTCCACCATCTTTCCTGCCTGCATGCCCCCTCCCCACCCTTTCCTTTTCTTTGCCCAATCAAAGTTCCTCCATTCTGAATAAAACTAAAATTTTATTCTTGATATATTAATTCTATTTATGCTAAAAGTTATATTTTATTTGTATTATATGTATTTTAAAAATATGGTAAAAATTATATCAAATTTACCATCCTAACCATTAAGTACAGTTGAGTAGTGTTAAACTGTATTTGCTTTGTTATACAACAGATCTCTAGAACTTTATCCTCTTGCAAAACTTAAGACTGTATATCCATTGAACAATTACTATTTTTCCCTTTATCCTCCTTTAGATATCTCATGTAAGTTAAAATCATGCAGTATTTGTCTTTGTGACAGGCTTATTTAATTTAGGAAAACTTCCTCAGTGTTCATCCCTATTAAGAGTATGTAATAGCATTTCCTTCTTTTTTAAGGCCAAATAATATTCTATTACATATATGTGCCACATTTTCTCTATTCATTCATTTATTATGGAACAATTGTCCTGATTCCACTTCTCTCTTGGCTATTGTGAATAACGCAGCAATTAACATGGGTGAAATAAAGTATTTCTTGGAGATTCTGCTTTTAATTTTATTGAGTATATACCCCAAGGTGGGTTTATTGGATCATATGGCAATTCTGTTTTTAACTCTAAAGGAATATTCATGCTGTTTTTCCATTTTATAATCCTACCAACAGTGCACAAAAATATTGATTTCTTTGTATCCTTACCAACATTTGTTATTTTCTGGTTTTATTATTATTTCTCTTTGTAGTGTGATTTGCCTTTCTCCAATGATTAGTGATGTTAAGCATCTTTTCATGTTTTCCTTGTATATCTTCAGTAGAGAAATATCTATTTCATAAGGGTTAATATCTAACATTTAAAGAACTAAACTCTAGAATAGCAGCAAAACTCCAAATAACCTGATTAAAAATGGAAAGGTGTAATCCCAGCAGCTCAGGAGGCCGAGACAGGAGAATCATGAGTTTGAAGCCAGCCTCAGCAATGGTGAAGCGCTAAGCAACTCAGTGAGACCCTGTCTCTAAAATAACATAAAAAAATAGGTCTGGAGATGTGACTCAGTGGTTGAGTGCCCCTGAGTTTCAATCCCTGGCGTGCACACGCATGCACACATACACACACAAAATGAAAAGGACTTGAGGTAACCAAATTATTAATTAGTTTATTTTTTGGGGAAAGATGAGTTTTATTGAAATGCTACAAAGTAAATGTAACCTCTTAAAATGGGAAGTTAAGGGACATCTAAGTGGTCTTCTTTGTGACCCATTCTCCACATATCAGAAAAGGGACTTCATTTTGAGAACATCCAATACCCAACACAGTATAGAGGTTAGTTGTTGAATTAATCAGTGAGTGAGAGATGAATTGGATAGGAGAGAATGAAAAGATAGCAGAGGCTGGGAGTATTGGAGCAGGCTAAACATATTATAGTGATCAAAGAAGGGAATTAGGTAGAAAATCAACATGTTCAAGTGTGCTGGACTGATATTTCTAGCAGCTGCTGGTTCCCAGGCCAGAGTGGTGGGCCTCAGTTTGCTAGTGGGGGTGCCCCTCTAAGTGAGAACATGGCAGGGCCACATGGGCTGGTTTATCACTAAGATGCAGAGAAAGGCCATTTCTCTGTTGGGGACTGTATTTCCAGGTGTTGTTGATGTCATCTTCTTTTTCTTCTTCCTCCTCCTTTTCTACTTTATTCTCTTCCTTCTCTTCTTCCTGCCTTCCTCATCCACCTCCTTTTATTTCATTTTAAAGATAGGTGTTGATCACTTGCTTTGCTTGTATAATTCTAAGCAAAAGGAAGGTTTAACGACAATCATTGAGAGCAGCTGTAAGCTTCAGACCTGAGCTTGAAAGATCATATTGCTCTATGCTCTGGAAGGTCCGGCTCCAGAATTCATTACCATTTTCAAGTCTGTAGTTGAGTAAACTTCCCTTTAAAAAATTTGTTCTAATTAGTTATACATGATAATAGAATGCATTTTAACACATCAAACATAAATGGAGTATAACTTCTCATTCTCTGGTTTTACTTGTTGTAGAATCATGCCAGTCGTGTAATCATATATGTACATAGGATAATAATGGTCAGTTAATTCTACTAACCTTCCTTCCCCACAACCCCTCCCTTCCCTTCACTTCCCTCTTCCTAATCCAAAGTACCTCTATTTTTCCCTGGTGCCACCTACCCCATATTGTGAATTAACATCCACATATCATAGAAAATATTCAGCCTTTGATTTTTGGGGATTGGCTTATTTTGCTTAGCATGATATTTTATAGCTCTGTCCATTTACCTGTAAATGCTGTAATTTCATTTTCTTTAAGGCTGAGTAATATTTCATTGTGTATATATACCACAATTTCTTTATTCATTCATCTGTTGAAGGGCACCTAAGTTGTTTCCATAGTTTGGCTATTGTGAATTGAGCTGCTCTAAACATTGATGTGGCTGCATCACTGTAATACACTGCTTTTAAGCCCATTAGGTATAAACTGAGGAGTGGGATAGCTGGGTCAAATGGTGGTTCCATTCCAAGTTTCTGAGGAATCTCTATACTGCTTTCAAGAGTGGTTGCAACAATTTGCAGTCCCACCAGAAATGTATGAGTGTAACCTTTTTTTCCACATCCTTACCAATATTTATTATTGCTTGTATTGATAATTGCCATTATGACTAAAGTGAGATAAAAATCTTAGTTTTAAATTGCATTTTTCTAATTGCTAGAGATGTTGCACATTTTTTTCATACATTTGTTGACCACTCATGTTTCTTCTTTTTTGAATTGTCTGTTCAGTTCCTTTGCCCATTAATTGACTGGGTTATTTGGATTTTTGGTGTTAAGTTTTTTGAGTTCTCTATATATTCTGAAGATTAGTGCTCTATCTGAGGTGCATATGGTAAAGATTTTCTCCCATTCTTTAGGCTCTCTCTTTACATTATTGACTTTTTGCTGAGAAGAAGCTTTTTAGTTTGAATCCATTCCATTTATCGATTCTTGATTTTACTTCTGGTGCTTTAGGAGTCTTGTTAAGGAAGTTGGTTCCTAACCCAACATGATGAATATTTGGGCTTACTTTTTCTTCTAGCAGGTGCAGGGTCTTTGTTCTAGTGCCTAAGTCTTTGATTGACTTTGAGTTGAGTTTTGTGCAGATGAGAGATAGGGGTTGTTTATGTGGTCCATATAGTGATATGTTTTTTTCCTATCCTTTTACCTTCAATTTGTGAATGTCTTTGCCTGTGATGTGAGTCTCTTGGAGACAGCATATTTGATGGGTCTTGTTTTCTAATCCAGTCTGCCAGTCTATGTCTGTCAATTGATGAATTTAGGCCATTAACATTTAGGGTTATTATTGAGATATGATTTATATTCCATTCATTTTGGTTTATTTCAGTTTTTAAATTTGACTTAGTTTCTCCTTTGATTGTCTTTTCCTTTAGTGTAATTCCCCCCCTGCTGGTTTTCAATTTTTTAAAAAAATCTCCTCCTCATGGAATATTTTGCTGAGAATGTTATGTAGTCCAGACTTTCTAGTTGTGAATTCTTTTAACTTTTGTTTATCATGGAATGTTTTTATTTCATCTTCAAATCTGAAGCTTAATTTTGCTGGCTATAAAACTCTTGGTTGGCATCCATTTTCTTTCAGAGCTTGGTGTATGTTCCAGGACCTCCTAGCTTTGAGGGTCTGGGTTGAGAAATTAGTTGAGATCCAAATTGGTTTCCCCATATATGTAATCTGATACTTTTCTCTTGTGGGCTTTGAAATTCTATCCTTATTCTGTATGCTAGGCATTTTCAGTATAATGAGCCTTGGTGTGGATCTGTTGTAATTTTGGGATCCCGCAAGCCTGTTGTATTTGATTTTTTTTTTAAATCTATCCTTTGAACAGAAATTTTTTTTTAATATTTTATTTTTTAGTTCTCGGCGGACACAACATCTTTGTTGGTATGTGGTGCTGAGGATCGAACCCGGGTTGCACGCATACCAGGCGAGCGCGCTACCACTTGAGCCACATCCCCAGCCCCAAGTTGTATTTGATTTTACATTTCACTCTTTAGACCTGGCAAATTTTCTTTCTTTTCTTTTTTTTGACTATGTCCTAATTTATTTCAAATGTGTTTATCAGCAAATTAGTAAACACAATATATTCAAACTGACTAATAATAAGAAAAAATACATTGTCTTACTATGTCCTAATTTATTTCAAATGTGTATATCAGCATGATTTTCATGGCAAAAAATTCAATAAGACTTAGCTTGAAAATCAGGATCATATCATATCAGTGCTTTTGCTCAACATTGTTCTGGATATTCATGCAACATAGTTAGTAGAGAAAAGACAGCAGAGGTACAGCAATTGTAAATAATACCATTATTATCTGAAAATAATTGTTAAAGTTCAGAACAATTTAAACACTGAAAACTTAATCTTTTTCATATAAATATGATTCAACTATTATGATGCTAACATTCATGAGGACAGAATATGAAAATATCAAGGAATATTCAGGGGAGAAATTATAAAAAAGTTCTAGACTTACATATACATTCAAAAACAAAAGTCAATGAAAATCATCAATACATTCTTATACTGGAGCATAAACTGAAGTCAGAAAAGATAAAGTCACAGTAGTATATTTATCATGTCTATATCTGGGTAATTATCTATCCTGAGTATGAAAGGTGAGATTCACTCACCTGGGGCAATAGGAAGAAATTGGAGCTTCTGCTCAGAATAAATTCAGGTATCACTTATAAAAACTGCTCTCAAAGTTATAAAGCTTTGACTTCTTGGATGAATTTATTTAGACAAAATAGATGAGGTGTTTTTTAAAATTTTAATTTCCATTTTTAAAAATTAGCGACCAAAGTCTCATTGAGGACTAGGAGTTAAATATACACATAGAGATGTTTCTGCCTGCATAGCTCTGCCCAATTTCATATTGGAGAGAGATACTAGGAGTTGATCAATTTTCTTAAGGCACCTACTCTACCCACTACCATCCAATATCCCTATTCTTTTTTTTTCTCACATCTTCATACATATATTTTGTATAACAATGAGGGTCTCCTTCCACCATCCACGCAATTCCCTTTCTCTCTCTCTTTTCCTCCCACCCCTCTTCCATATGTAGAGGTAATCTTTCCATGCTCATCTCCTCTTCCCCATTTTGAGTCACCCCCTTTATATCAGAGAAGACATTTGGGATTTGGTTTTTTTTTGGATTAGTTAACTTCACTTAGCATAATCTGCTCTAATGCCATTCATTTCCCTGCAAATGCCATGATCTCATTATTTTTTAGTGCTGAGTAATATTCCATTGTGTATATATGCCTCATTTTTTTATATCCATCAATCCATTGAAGGGCATCTAGGTTGGCTCCATAGTCTAGCTATTGTGAATTATGGTGCTATAAACATTGATGTGGCTGTGTCTCTGTAGTGTGCTGTTTTTAGGTCCTTTGGGTATAGTCCGAGAAGAGGAATAGCTGGAGCAAATGGTGGTTCCATTCCCAGCTTTCCAAAGAATCTCCATACTGCTTTCCAAATTGACTGTACCAATTTGCAGTCCCACCAGCAGTGTAATGAGTGTACCTTTTTCCCCCCGCATTCTCACCAGCACTTGTTGTTGTTAGTCTTCATCATAGCTGCCATTCTTACTGGAGTGAGATGATATCTGAGAGTAGTTTTTATTTGCATTTCTCTGATTGCTAGAAATGATGAGAATTTTTTTTCGTATATTTGTTAATTGATTGTATATCCTCTTCTGAGAATTGTGTGTTCAGATCCTTGGCCCATTTGTTGATTGGATTATTTGTTTTTTTGGTGTATAGCTTTTTGAGTTCTTTGTTTACCCTAGAGATTAGAGCTCTATCTGATGTGTGAGGGATAAAAATTTGTTCCCAGGATGTAGGCTCCCTATTCACCTCACTTATGATTTCTCTTGCTGAGAAAAAACTTTTTAGTTTGAATTCAGCCCATTTGTTGATTCTTGGTTTTAATTCTTGTGCTATAGGTGTCTTATTAAGGAAATTGGGGCCTAACCCCACATGGTGGAGATTAGGGCCTACTTTTTCTTCTATTAGACGCAGAGTCTCTGGTTTAATTCTTGATCCTTGATCCATTTTGAGTTAACTTTTGTGCATGGTGAGAGAGAGGGATTCAATTTCATTTTGTTGCATATAGATTTCCAGTTTTTCCAGCACCATTTATTGAAGATGCTATCCTTTCTCCAGTGCATGCTTTCTGGTAAATTTTCTGATATTATTTTATTGATGAGATTGTACATTCCTTTGGCTTGTATCTCTGTGCCTTCTTCTGTCCTGATAAATCTTAAATTTGGTCTTTTCACTGTATATCATAATTCTTGAAAGTTCTGCTTATGTTCTTACCATCTTCTTTGTGTGATCAACTTTATTTTCAAGATTATATATTTTGTCTTCATTGCCTGAGGTTCTGTCTTCCAAATGGTCTAGTCTATTAGTGATACTTTCCATTGAATTTTTAGTTTGGTTTATTTGTTTTGAAAATTTCTGCTGGATTTCCTTCCATAATCTCTATCCCTTTATTGAAGTGATCTTTCACCTTCTGAAATTTATCTCTGACTTCCTTCCTAACATTATTTTTTATGTTGCGGATCAGTTTAAATATATATATTCTGAACTCCTTCTCTGACATTTCTTCTACTGTTTTGTCAATGGATTCTATTACTGGAACATCTTGGTTTGTTTGGGGCACTTTGTTCCCTTGATTTTTCATGTTGTTTGTGTGTCTTCCCATCTAGCAACATGGATTAGAGGTAGTACAGTTTCTACTCTGTAGACTTAAAGTGTCCTTGAATGTTTCCAGTACCTCTTGTTTAAGGGGAAGATCAATATTAACAGCACCCAATGCAAACAATATATAGTCTTAAATGAGATAGCTCCTCTTAAGATCCTAGGCATTTTTCTCTCAGGCAGTTATGAAGGCTGAGAACTTGGATATGTATGTTTGTAGTGGAGAGTTGTTCTGTATAGGGAAGATCACGATCAGGCACTGAGAGCTGCAGGCTGGCCCTGTAGCTATGAGTGCTGGGCTAGCTTGGTGGCTAGGGATGAGATGGGAAACTGAGGATGGGGGAGCTGGAGGGCCCTGCTGGGTACTGGACTGATGCTGGATCTGGTAGGACCAGGAGAAATGCCTGACTGGGGAGGGAGTTGGGGACTGGGCTGATAATTGGGCTCAGAGAGTGCCTGCCCGAGTGGGCCCTGGGAACCTGGTGGGTGCTGGATTGGCTAAACTGAGAGCAAGGTGTCTTCAAACCTTGATCTGCTGTAGTCAGCCCCTTTTGTTCCTTAGGACTTATGGAGCTGGGGAGAGCCTGGTTCTCTCCTGCCTCTGCAGCAAGATGGTGGCTATCAGCACATCTAGCAAGAGGACTCCAAGTGCAACCAAACCTGCAGACACCTTTACAACAGACCTCTAAGCCCTGGCCAGTGTCCTAAGATGGAGGCCACCTCATCTCAAGATGGCAATGGCGGCATAGGTGATGTCCTAAGACAGAGGTGGCCGAATTTGGAGATTGGGCGACTGTGGGTGGCATGGCTAAACTTACATTTGATTTAAACTAAAGGCCTTTCTGAGCCATTTTCCTTTTAGAAAAAAAAAAAAAAAGAATGTACTGTGCTGCCCAAATCATATTTTAATAGTTTTTTTTTCTACTAAAAAGTAAATTTTGGTTGTAAGAGTAATAGGATGCTTGGGTTAGGCTTAACTAGAAATAACAAAGCTTTAAATTTCCTTTTCTTTTTCAGTTCCTCACTTTTTTACTTGACTCAGTTCTTAGAATGAATCCTCAAAAACATCATTCTCTATTATTGACAGAAAAGATGGACAGTTTCACATTTAGTCTTATAACTTAATATATAACTGCTTGGTAGCTCTTGGGAACACAGGTGAACTTAAAGAACACAACACATTTCAACTGTCAAAGTGATATGAAAACAATATGTAAATATTAAGCACTAATTCTGTGCCTAGCACTTTGTGAGATACTGTTGTGGATCCAAAACAGGTATAGAATAGAATTCTGTTACTTAAGAACATTACATACTGAAGCATTTACAGAAATTGATATTTGCTGAAACATTTTTCATAAATTTACTTGCAACCTTTCCAGTAGTAAATGAAACAAATATTGAATAATGGAAGTGGCTATATTTCTATAATTATATGGAGCATATAAAACTCAAGATGTCCCCTGTGCTACTCTTTGTGAGAGAGAGGTAGTGTGGAAGGACCGTTTACTTTTGAAAGAGCTACGGAATCTGCAGTGTACTTGGGCATGTGTTCCTTGTATATTTTAACCTCATTTGGTGAGTATCTCCCTCTCTCTGTGTGTTTGGTAGGTTTGAAGGGTTGAAGGTGAGAAAATAAGTTAGGTATATTTGGCAGCATCTGATTTAGCATTTTTGAGTCACAAAGAACCAAAAGATTTTTTTCTTCATTTATTCATGAAGTTTTAATGTCCATATGTTATTTTCCTTCAACCTGAATAACTTTCTGTAGCATTTTCCATGGACTAGATTTGTTGGTGATAAATTTCTCTTTATCTAATCATGTTTTTATTTCTATTTCATTCTCATATGATATTTTTGCAGGATATAGAGTTCTGGGTTGACAGATATATTTTCCATTGAAGTGCTTGAAGACTTAATTTGCTATTAAATTCACTATTAGTTATTCCATTATTTCTGGCTTCCATGGTTCTCATAAAACTTAGTTGTTGGGATAGAGTTGTGGCTCAGTGGTAGAGTGCTTGCCTAGCACATTTGAGGCACTGGGTTCCAACCTCAGTACCACATAAAAATGAATAAATAAAGGTATTGTGTTCATCTACAACTAAAAAAATTATTATAAAAAGTTATTATTCAGATCCTGTTTCCCTGTATATAATTCCTCTGACTGTCTTGGGGATTTTTGCCTTTAGTTTTGGTCTACAGTATTTTGACTACTATGTTTATGGATATAGTTTCTTCTTTGTATTTATCACAGTTGGGGTTTTCCAAGCTTCTTTTTTTTTTAATTTCTGGAATTTTTAATTTAGTTTTTACTGTTACATAAAAGCAGAAAAATTAGAATATTAATGGGGTACCATGTGATCTTTCAGTATCATGCACACATTTTATGATGTTTAAATCAGGTCAAACATATCTATCTCCGCAAACATTGATCACTTCCAAATTTTGGAAATATACTGTACATTTTTCCAAGCTTCTTGAACCTGTAGATTTTCATCTTTCACCATATTTAGGAAGTTTTTGGCCAGCATTATTTCCATATTCTTTCTGCCTTTTTTTTTTCTTAGAATCCACTTATATGTATGTTAGTCCTATTCATGTTATCTTACAGATCCCTGAGGTTCATTTTTTCCCAGTTTATTTTCTCTTTCCTCATATTGGATTTGTCTTCAAGTTAATTGACTTTTTCTTCTATCGTAAGTCTACTCTTACAATCATCCAATGGATTTTTAAAGTAATTTCACATATTTTTATGTTCTAGAATTTTCATTTAGTTCTTTTTTTTCTATTTCTCTGTTGAAATTTCTTCTATTTTTATTCATTATAAGCATATTTTCCTTGGCCATGGTTGTAATAGCTGCTTAAAATCTGTCTGCTAATTCTAATATTTAGGTCATCCTAGGATTGGTCTTCATTGATTGCATTTTTCTCATGAGTAGGGTTCATATTTTCACTAATTTTGAATTGTGTCTTGGATTTTAGAAATGATTCATATTAGACTCTTTTGCTTCTGTTTTTTCTTTAGTAGAGTTTTGTTTTGTTTTCCTGATAAAAGGCAATTAAATTGAACTTTAAATTCTGAACTCTAATCTTTATTTGTTCAGATTTCTGTAGGCTGCTTAGAGGTCGCTCTTGATATGCAAGACCAGTGGGAGATTTAAGCAGTTAACATATGAACTGAAATCTCTTCTCTGTTCTTTCCTTCCCAAGATTTTCCCCCTTACTTTTCAATGGCTGTGGTCCCTCAGTTTTATCCTCTGGGTCTTAAAACCACTATGACTGCTTTTCTTTTTTTTTTATTGTGATATGGTTTGTGTCAGTGTGCTATCTGGGGTTTGTCATTACTCAATGCCATTCCTTCTTCTAAATGTTGATCCCTCTTGAATGTTTGCCTATTTGTTTTTTTTTATGTTTTGTCCAGAGGTCATATTTGTGAAAGGTTGTGCTCTATGAGCCCATACCTACCTTTTTATTAATCTATGTCATTTTCAATAATTTTTCTCTAATATTTGCTTAAACAGACTATACAGAGGCTTTTATTTATACTTAATCCTCTCTTGTCCCTACTTTTATGACCTTCACAAAAATCATGCAATATAGATCTTATCATCAGTACCCTTTAACTGGGAAAACCAAGACTTGTAGAGTTTACGTAAATTGCTGAAATTCACACAGATCAACTCTCAGACTTTTTGACCTCAAGTTCAGTTAACTTTCTATGGAACCATGCTGCCTTTATCAAAGGAATAGATTGAGTGAACAGTAGGCTAGAACTGACACTAAGTTATTCATGATTTTAAAATCATTAAGTTATTTTTTTTGCTCACAGTGTAATTAAAAAAATTCCCACCCAAATAATTTTCAGCCTTATATTAGAATAGGGCTGAATTATTTCACTGATAGTTTGAATAATATAATTTACAATATATGTAAGGGGAAATTTTAATTTACATACTGGAAAAAATGTGTAGAAAACAATATATATCTACTAAAGAGGCTGAATATTAAACACTACACAAAATTCAACTAAATATTACATTGAACAACTTTTTCGATTGATTTTTGTAACCAAGAATAAATGAGTAGATATGGTCAGATGTTTTGGCTAGTTTGAAAGCTCTTAAGATTACCTTTGAATAGCTAATGAATTTCCTTTAATTGATTTTATCCCCTTGTTTTCTGTATCATCCAGTCATGACTTATAATAACTTTAAATCTCCCCAAACTAAATGTAAGCTTTTTGTAGATTTTCTGTGCATATAAAAGACACATTGAAATTTAAAAAGACCAGAGAAGTAATTCTGAGCAATATTCTCAAAAAAGAACCTCATATGACTGTATCTTTCAGATCTACTTAAATACAAATGGGATATTTCTCTTGGTTAGACCTTTAGTGTTCATCAGAATCACCTTGAGGGCCTATTAAAATAGATTGCTGGCCATCACTCCCAGAAATTCTTTCAGTAGGCCTAGGTGGTGTTTGAAATTTATATGTCTCAAGGTCCCAGATATTGCTGATGTTCTATTCTCCTCACCCTTCTTTGAAGAACAGCACCAAATTAAGCTTAGTTTTACTGTTATGAACCTAGTCTCTAAATAGCCACTAGAGGGCAATGGAACCACAGACAAATTGGATATACTGTTTAATCAGCTCTCTGGTTTTTTCTACCAACTACTTATTGTTATAAGGACACCAAAGCCAAACATTGATTTTCTACATGGTATCTTGGGGCTCATTCTCAATTGTAATTTGAACAAAGCTTGTTCTTGTCATCACGGGGGTCATCTGGCTGATGTCCCATTTAGTCATCACAATGTATTCAAACTTGTACTTTTCTAGATGAACACTTATACTTACTCTTTAGGAACCATTTGTGGTTTTCTAAAAAGTTTACATATTAATATTAGACCTAGTTTGTTATGGAAATAATTGTTTTCCCATTAAGTGTTAATTATTGTTTTAAAATGTCTGCTTTTATTTTGTGAATGCGGAGCTCACATACTCTTTACAAAACTTCCTATATAATAAACCTAAATTTGCAGAATATAAAGATCACAGACTATAGGGAATTTATAGTTCCTTTCTCCTAGATTTATCACTTTGATAGTAGAAAAGAACTGGAGGAATACCAAAAGATGTTGTTCATCAGGATGTTGATAAATTTTCTTCTGCCTAATATGGTATAGGATTGAAAGCTACTTTTTACTGCTGTTGTTGCTAATCCCTAAAAATTCTCACTTAGTAGATAAACTTAATATACTTTTTCTTTTTTTGTAACACCAGGAATTGAACCTAGGGCCTTGCAAGGCAAGCACTCTACCAACTGAATGACATACCAAGGCCTTAGTATGTGTTTCTTAATTATCAACTTGAACCAACAATTACTTTTCATTGCATTATAGAAGTTTGTTTTTAAAGTCAAAAACCTGAGTTTGATTCCTGGTTTTGACATTATTACCTGTATTGCCTTGACAAAACATTTAACCTAAGTCCTTATTTCTCCATATGCAAAATAATAATTACATATTTAGTAATAATGACAATGTCTCTTGGGGTTTTGTAAAAGTCAGTAATATTCTCCATGAAAGAGTGTTTTGTTGATTGTAACTATCTCTGCAATTTTTTGTTTTTGACATTTTTCCACCACTATGCAATGTATTTTTAACTTTATTTTGATGTCATTATTATGCCTTTTTGAAATTAATTACATACGTATAAGTAGCCACAATCATATGAAAAAATCAGGAATTAAGTAAGAAGTTCAATTCTTTTGTAGAAAACATCTTAGTTTTTCACTAGGATGTTGTGATACATATTGTTCCTGATTTGTACAAAATATAATGTATAAGACTCTTAAATACAGCCAATTTGTAATGAGATTAGGAATAAGGTTTAAATTGCAAGTAATTTTCTGGCCTTTGGAAGAATATATGAATGTATGTGGGGTGTATATATGTACATGCATTTAATAGTTGATTTCATTATATATTATAATGAAATTATTATTATTATAATAGATAAATTATTACTATAAGATTTTTAATAAACATTAATTCTTTATTTTTTTTCCTCGACCATAGAATCCCTTAGCTGTGGTTGCTTTAAGGTTAATCACTGGCAAATTAACTAGAAAAATCCAATTTATGATGTTTCATGTGCGTGTGTGTGTGTGTGTGTGTGTGTGTGTGTGTGTGTGTGTATCTGGCAGATTGCTTTGTTAACTAGAGTACAAACCCATAATCAGGGAATATAATTCTGTGTTCCTCAGAGGACTTTGCATAGTTTCCAGAGGTTTCTATTAGCAGCAGAATACTGTTAACTCTTTCTGAACTCCTAGAAAAGTGAATGGAGTATATTTTATTCCATTGAAAAATCTGATTCCCCTTTGAGGGCAAGGAATCAGTCCATCAGCATGTACTTCTGAGTGCTGTCTATGTAATGTATTCAGCATTGTGTTAGGTTAAATCTTAATAAGTACCTGTTGCTTTATTGATTGATCACCATTCCAGAGAGTGGTGTGTATTTTCCTGGTAGTCTGTAGATGAAAAGTGCTTTTTAAAAAATTCTGGGTAAAATAAGTTTATTGCAGTCTCCAAGGACATGAAGATTGCTGTGGTAGTCTGTTGTTCTTTTTCAGTACCAGCTTCAACAAGATATCATTTACATGCTCTACAGTTCACCAATTTAAAGTGTACAGTGCTTTATAGTAAACTTTTTCTCATTTTCAGCCATCATCATAGTCAATTTTAGAACATTTTTATTACCTTAAAAAAGAAACCTATACCATTAATTATCACTTCTATGATGGCTGATTTTATGTGTCAGTTCAGCTGGGCAAGACATGTTATTATTATTATAGATAAACATTATTATGGATGTTTCTATGAATGTGTTTTTGGATGAAATCAACATTTAAATGGATGAACTTGCAGTAAGCCAAATTGCCCTCATAATATGAATAGGCCTCATGCAATCTGTTGAAAGCCTGAAAAGAAACAACAAAAAATACACAAAAAATCCCAAATTGACTTTTCTCCCAAGCAAGAAGGAATTCTGGCCTTTGGACTTGAACTGCATCATTGGTTCATTTCTGTGTCTAGAATCTACTGGCCCACTATGCAGATTTTGAACTTGCTAGCCCCCATATAATTGATGTAATGGTAATTTTAGGTGTCAACTTGACTGTAGTAAGGGATGTTCTTGTAGGTAGAAAATCATTATTTTTGGGTATGTCTGTGAGGGTGTTTTTAGAAGAGATGCATTTTAATCTGTAGACTAAGTAAAGAAGACTCACCCTCACTCCATGTGGACAGGTACCATCCAAACAGTTGATAATCCAAAAGAACAAAACAGTGAAAGGCAAATTTACTTTCTTCTCTGGAGCACAGACTTCTGTCATCTTCTACCCCTGGATGTCAGAACCTTAGGTTTTGTTGGCCTTCAGTCTCTGGGGATTGTACAAGCAGCCTCTCAGAGTCTCAGGTCTTTGGTTTTTATCTGAACTATATCACAAGTTTCCCTGGCTTTCCAGCCTTCCAGGACTTCTTAGTCTCTATAATTACAAGCTAATTCCTATAATAAATTTCCTCTCATCTATCTATGTTCTGTTTCTTGGGAGAATCTCAACCAACAAGTTGTCTAAGCCAAGTCCTTAAAATAAATATCTCTTCTCCTTAATTGTTTCTGGAGAATCCTGCCTCATACAACCTTCCCTTTTCCATTTTCCTTCTCCCTAGTTTCAGCTAATTTCTGTTTCTATAGATTTCCCTATTCTGGGTTTATGTGAATGGAATCATATAGGATATAGTCTTTTGTGACTGTTTTCTTTCATTTAACAATGTTTTCAAGGTCGTCTATGTTGTAGCATATTTTGTAAGTGTTTTTTTCCTTTTATGGTTGAATAATATTGTATGAATAAGCACATTTTACATATCCAGTTGACTATTGATGGACACTATTGGTTAATATGAATAATAGTACTATAAACATTTGTATACAAGTTTCTATGTCATGTTTTTACCTCTTTTGAGAGAGGAATTGCTGGATCCTATAGTAATTATGTTTGTTTGAAGAACTGCCAAACATTCCAAAGCAGTTATACCAATGTATATTCCCCCCAGCAGTACATGAGTTTCTGATTCTCTCACATCCTCTTCAATGCGTGTTATCTGACTTTTATTCTAGGCACCCTAGTTGTGTGAAATGGTATCACATTGTAGTTTCAATTTGTGTTTCCTTGATAACTAATGATGTCAAACACATTTTTAAAAAATATTTATTGTTGATAATTTATATATCTTCTTTGGAAACATATTTCTATTTGTCTATTTAGGTCCCTTGCCCATTTTAAAATTGGGCTTTTTATTATTGACTTGTAAGGATTCTTTATATTTTGTAGACTTAAGTCCCTTATATTTGTAAACATAAGTCCCTTATCAGATATATGTTTTGCAGGTATATGCTCCATTTCTCAGGGTTTCTTTTTTACTATCTTGGTAGTCCAAAGCACAAACATCTTTAATTTTGATGAAGTCCAATTTATCAACTTTTTCTTATGCTGCTCATAATTTTAATGTCATTTCCTAAATATCCTTTGCCAAACCCAATATTATAAAGATTTACTCCTATGTTACCTTCTAAGAGTTTTATAGTTTATGTTCTTACATGGTTTTTGATTCATTTTTAGTTACTAATTTTGCTTACGGCTATCCAGTCGTCCCAGTTCTCCAGCTCTTTTTATTTATTTTTAAATTTTGATACAAAGTCTCACTGAATTGCTTAGGGCCTTGCTAAATTGTGGAGTCTGGCTTTTGAACTTGTAATCCTCCTGCCTCAGCCTCCCAAGAAATTAGGATTATAGTTGAAAAAACTAGTCTATCCATTGACTGTCTCTTGGCACCTTTGTTGAGAGTCAGTTGACCTCTGATATATGGACTTATTTTCTGGACTTTCAATTCTATTCCACTTGTCCATATGCCTTCATTCATATCAATACCACACTGTCTTGATTACTTTTGTTTTGTAGGAAGTGTTAAAATTTAAAAGAATGATTCCTTTTAGCTTGTTATCTTTCTGGATTGTTTTGAGTTTTCTGGATTCTTTGCAGTTTCATATGATTTTTTGAGTCACTTTGTCAATTTCTAAAAATAAGTCAGCTGGGATTTTGGTAGGGATTGCATTGAATTTACATGTAGTTTTTTGGAGTAATTTCATTTTAGCTATGTTAAATCTTCTGGTTCATGAATATGGGATGTTTTTCCAGTATTTAGATTTTAAAAATTTCTTTCAACAATATTCTATAGTTTTGTAGAATATAAATTTTTCACTTATTTTATTAAATTTATTCCTAAGTGTTTTATGCTTTTTGATGCTGTTGGAAATGTAAGCATTTCTTAATTTCCTTTTTGAATAGTCCATCAATTCAAATTCATCAATATAATTACTTTTTGAATATGGATCTTATATTCTGCAGTCTTGTTGAACTTATTTCTAATACTTTTGAGTGATACTTTAGGATTTTCTGTATATCAGATCATGTAATCTGTAAAAATAGAGTATTTTTTTCAACTTGGATACTTTTTATTTTCTTGCCTAATGCCAGGGCAAGAATGTTTAATGCAATGTTGAATAGAGGTGGTGAGAGCTGAGGTCTTGTCTTTTGCCTCATCTCAATGGAAACCATCTAATCATTCAGTATTAAATGTGATGAGTTGTGGATTTTTTGATGCTTTTTATGAGGTTGAGAAAATTTCTCCCTGATTTATTGAAAATTTTTTTTGGGGGGGATCCTGGGGGTTGAACTCAAGGGTACTCAACCACTGAGCCACATCCTTAGCTCTTTTTTTTGTATTTTATTTGGAGACAGGGTCTCACTGATGCTTAGTGCCTTGTTAAGGCTGGCTTTGAACTCATGATCCTCCTGCCTCAGCCTCCTGAGCAGCCATTATTGAATGTTTTCATCATGAAGGATAACAGATTTTTCTTTCAAATTCTTTTCCTGTATCTGTTGATATGATTATATGGTTTATAATTATATACTTGTATTTATTATATGTGTTCAGTAAATTTTTATTTATATGACATATTGCATTAATTTTTTGGATGTTAAACTAACCTTGAATTAATTCTGAGCTAAATCTTACTTGGTCATGAGTTTTTTCTTTTCTGATCACCTTCTGATACTTCATTTAAGTGTGTATGGGTATACTTAATGGTGTTCCATGTTTCTGTGAGGGTCTATTCATTTTTCCTTATTTTTTTTCTCTCCTTTTTTTTTTTTTTTTGTACCAGGGATTGAACCCAGGGGCATTTAACCACTGAGCCACATCTCCAGCCCTTTTTATTTATTTTTTGATTTTGATACAAATTCTCACTAAGTTGCAAAGGGCCTTGCTAAGTTCTGGAGGCTGGCTTTTGAACTTGTAGTCCTCCTGCCTCAGCCTCCCAATAAACTGGGATTATAGGCTTGTACCACAGTGCCCAGCTCTCCCTGCTCTTTGATTTGTATAATCCCCACCAATTTATTTTATAGTCATTAATTCTTCTGTCAGCTTAACTATTCTCTTGAGCCCCACTAGCAATTTTTAAAAATTTCAGTTGTTATACTTTTCAACTCCAAAATTTTGAGTTTTCTAAAATAATTTTTATGCATTGATATTTTTTATTTGGTAAAATATTGACAACATACCTTTCTTTGCTTCTTTAATCACACCTTTATTTCTATGAATGTATTTTTATGATGGTTACTTTGAAATCTTTTTCTGATATATTTGACATCTGTTTGCTTTCATAGGCAGTTTATGTTGCTTGCTCACCCACCTTGCGCCCCACCCCCCATGCCCCAATTCCTTTCTTTTTCTTTTTTCTTTTTTTTTTTTTTTGTTCCTTTTTCTTTGTATGCCTCATAATTTTCTGTGGTAACTGAACATTTGAGATAGTGTAGCCACTCTGGGCTCTATCTCCCACTCTTGGCATGTTTTATTTGTGTAATGATTGATTCTCCTATCCTTGCTGTCTTTCACCTCCACAGTTTTAAGCCTCTGAATTTGTTCCTCAGGGAACAAGGCATAGCTTTGTATACCCTTAATCACCTTGGGATGACAGATGCACTGGTAGGACTTTCTTCCACTCTTTACCTGATCACACCCAACTGTTAAACTCCACTAATTGCTGGCCTGTTTCTCTGTTGTTCACATCAGTGCTCTAGAGCATAAATTCCTTTACATATTGATCAATAAAATTGTGGTTCTTTGGAAAGAATAGGATTGTGGAGATTAGTGTTTGATATTTGTTCTAAACCCAAAAGGGCCCCTTCCAGCTATCTTACATTTTAATCAGTTTTTTCACTGCTGTGATCAAAAGACCCAATGAGAACAATATAGAGGACGACGATTCGTGAATTCAGAAGTCTCAGTTCACAGATGGACTGACTGATTCTACTGCTCTGGGCCCAAAGTGAAGCAGAACATCATGTAGAAAGAGTGTGGCTGAGGAAAGCAGCTTAGGACATGGCAACAAGGAAATAGAAAGAAGGCTCTGCTCACCAGGGACAAAATATACACCCTAAGGACACACCCCCAAATACTCTCCCAGAGACCTACCTCCTCCAGTCACATCCTACCTGCCAACAGTTACCACCCAATTAATCCATTCAAGTGGAGTAAAGCCCTCCTAAGGTTATACTTTCATAATCCTTTCATTTTACCTCTAAACTTTCTTGCATTGTTCCGTACCTGAAACACCTCATATCTAAACCATCTTATTTCCCCAATCTCTTCTGCAGATTAGCTAGCCTTATAGTGTAGGCTTTTTCTTCATTAGATTCACAAATCTCCCAAATCCTTCACAACCTAGACCCCACTGTTTTTGTTTGTGCTCTTATTCTTTTGTAAACAAAGTCAAGTTTTTTTTGGAAGGGGGTTAGGAGCTATTTGTTTTGTGGCATGGTTTGCCCCCAGGTAAATTATCTGAGCTAGGGCTCAGGATTTAGAGTTGGAGACAAGAGCAAGCTTCAGTCTGGGTGACACCTCCACTGGAGGCCTGAGTGTTAGTGCAGGGGTAGGGGGAAAGTAGCCTGAGGTTTTCTTGTCTTACTTTTCCTGATCTGCCATCATGCCCTGGATGAAGGAATGGGTATCAGGGCTGCAGTATTATCAATGCACTATGCTTGGTGTACCATATCTCAGTTTCATGAATAGGAGTTGGCTAGAAGGGGCTGAGATCTTGACTGCACTTACATAGAACATAGCTTTGGCAATGGGCAGCCAGGGCTGAGATGAGAAACACTTTTTCTCATAGGAAAGAAGCCTAGATATGAAGTGGTAACAAGATAGCAATCATGGCATGGAGCCTTCTACAGTGAGGTGCAAAGGAGGGCCCATAGGTAAAGTAATAGGAGACACCCAATATCCTCAGAGCTACCTACAGTATATGGTGGAGACTTGAGACCAATGCAGCATAAATGAGAGGTAATGCCACACCAGACAGGTAAGACTCCCAGTCTTGAAAAGACTATGTGTAAAATCGCATCAGGAATTCTGTAATTTGAAGACTTTAGATGCAAATGCCAGTGTATTGCCTCGGGACAGAGTCCACTAAATTCTGCTCACCATTACCAGCCAGTGTATATCCAAGTACCACAATAAGGCCAAGGTATAAATCCTCCTTCCCTAATGCACTTGAATATTAATTTCAAGAGGAAAAACATCACTATTTACATTTCTGCTTCAAATAAGAGACAAAGGCAAACTTACTGTTCTTGTATCTACTATAAGATGAAGGAAAAAAAAGATTTATTTTCAGAAATGAGTCCTAGATCTGAAATTTCCTATCAGGCCCAAAAGTTCAAACACCTATAAATTGAATATATGCATTATTTATGAAAATGATGTACTATAAACAGAAATGTAACATTAATAAGAGTTCCTAAGGACCAAAGCAGCCAGTTATAGATTCTCAAGTTCTATTTCAGGTGAAACCTACAGGGGGATTAATATTGGGGTGGGGAGTAATAAACCCAGGGCCTTGTGCATGTGAAGCACACACTCTGCCACTGAACTGCCCAGCATCTAACAGGAGATTCTGACCTACATCCAAATTTCTAGAAATGTGGAAGAGCAGCAGAACACAAACTCACAGAAGACCCTTGGGTATTAAAGAATTCTGGCTGAATGACCCCTGTTCTATTTTGCAAAGGCCCAGAAGAACTCACAAATACATGCACTAAGTAAGCAAGGTCACTTCCTCAGGACTTTTTTCAAAATTAATCACCAGGCTTCTGAAGTGGTGATAAACCTTCTTCTAGTCTTAATTTTTTGAGCAGGTGATGAGAATCCCTCAATCTACCTTACAGCCCACAATTTTGTCTATTCTAAACTCTTTCTCACAGGCCCCTGGCTGGGTTTTCTTTTCATTCTGATCATGTAAATGCTAGGGATTACTATACAATTTAATCTCCTTTTGAAAAACCAGCCTCTACCTCAGAGCAAAGCCTGTCCAAGGAAGGGACATGACCTTTGTCCTTGGAAAGACCCACAGAGCACTCCTAGGCATGTTCCCATCCTGCTAAGTTGGTTATCTACAAATAACAGGAGAGATCTGCTGCGCCAGGTGTCCCTGACTCAGTCAGGCTAGGTGGATACCCATAGCAATCCCCTAGCAGCCACCAATCAGCATGAGACAGGGAAATACCTGGGATGCCAGATGACCCTCCCAGTAGTTTATTGTGTTGGGAAACCGTGTAGTTCAGCATGAACACCCCTCTTGGCTTAAACCAATCAGTTCAAATGAATGACCCCCCTCTTATAGTAACCAATCACCCCTACCCAACTTGTTCCCGCCAGTGAATGTGCTAATCATGTTTTTAGAGTTGTTATTTGATTTTCCCGTGGTGTGCGATGATTTGCTAAGAGAGGCTATGATGTATGTGGGGGTCCCTGCCTTCTTCAAAAAATGTATAAAACTGCTGCAAACCCTGGGCTGGGGCCTCTCAGCATCACCAGTTGCTGTGTGTGTGCGGAGGACGAGCTAGCTTGCAATAAACACCTCTTTGCTGTTTACATTGATCTTGGTCTCTGGTGGTCTTTTGGGGGGTCCCAAATTGTCATAACAATTTTATGACAAAATTAATCAGGATCTGATCACAAGATATTGGATTAATTTTCCTTTATCAGGAATACATCATATATAGTTCATAATTTCAATGTCTCTTTTTTTTTAAGGATAACTGAATTATGCATGACAAACTTGGTTTTTGCTTATTAAATAAATAAAGCTTACCAAGTTTTACAGCAACCATGAGACATACTAGTGACTGAATTTTCCTAAGACTTGGGAACCATAAGCATCTCTTAATATTGGACACCTTCTTATTTATCTTTGTGACTTCAGTGGCTAGCACTATGCCTAGAACACAGTTCTCTTTAAATACTTATTGATGTATTGATGTTTATGTATTAACATTTTCAAAACTATCAAAAACTGAACAGAAGGAATAACACTTTCAATATGGTTTTAATAAGGGATAGTGAGTTTCTTAAAAAAGTTAAACATAGAATTAACCCTTTAATCCAGCAACTTAACTGCAAAAGAACTGAAAGTGGCAATTGAACTGATATCTGTACACCAATGTTCATGGCAGCATTATTCACAAGTGCCAAAAGGTGGTGACAACCCAAATGTCCTTCAGGAAATGAATGGGTAAACATGGAATACCCATACAATAGAATATTAGTCATAAAAAGTAATAAAATTCTGATACATATTACAACAAAGATGAACCTTGAAAACTGTGAAATAAGCCAGACATAAAAGGACAAATACCATATGATTTCACTAATTTGAGGTACCTAGAATAATAAAATTCATAAAGACAGAAAGAAGAGTAAAGGTTAGTAGGAGCTGAGAAAAGAGGGAATGGGAAGTTATTATTTAATAAGTACAAAGTTTCTACTTGAAATGGCAAAAAAAATATTCAGGAAACTGGCATTGGTTGTATAATTACAAATGTACTTAATACCATTGAATTGTACATTTAAACATGGTTAAAATGGTAAACTTTCTATTATGTGTATTTTGCCACTATAAAAAAGATAATGATGACTACTAAATATTAAAATAATGTCTCACAAAGTGCTTCGTAACAGTACATGCTACAAGTTTGAAGGCTCCAAAAGCTGTATAAATTACATATTTTATTTACCCCAGAAGAAAGAAAGGCTAATCAGTCAATAAGCAAATAAAAAATAATTGAATATTTAAAGTAAAGGCAAATAATTATTTATCAATGTCTCTACAACTTTATAAAGTAGTTGGATGAAAAATATGTTTTGTTCTTATATAGAAGTAAATAAGAACAGATAAATGTATGATATCCTAACAATTTGAAATAGTTACAGAATGATGCCTACTAAAGACATGCTAATTTCATAATTGAATAGACATTTTAAAGGTCATAGATTCATTAGGTAACAAGCAATAATATATGAATTTTAAAATATACATTATTTGAAAATAAAAATATGAGAGGATATGGTAGAAACAACTTAGAGAGCTAAGTTCTCTAAAGAGTTAAAATAAGCTTCAGTCTTTGAGCAGTTGCCCTCCAGAACTGTGTCTTCATAAATTTGATTCATTTATAGAGTGTTTTTGATGATAGGCAATTCTTTGTTGAAAGTTAAGTGCTCTTTTATATGAATAAATAAAGAAGGCTTGGTTTGAACTAATATATTATTTTGACAAATGTTTATTGGAAACCCAATTATAGGTTCATAAATCAGGGCTCTTTGTGGTCCATCAGGTGAGCTCACCAGTGCCACCAGATGTTACACTGAATACCAACAGGGTAATTAAAACAAGTCCATGGAATGTTGTCCCTCTCCTACACAATGACAGTAGTCAAAACAGGAAGAATACCTTATCATCTTTAATTTAACTTATTGAAAATATTTCTGCAACATGTCATAACTGCACCTTTAAAGAAAAAAAACATTTGTTTTCTATTTACTGTTGGAGTAAAATGACAAGGTCAAGCATGACACATGATCTACTAGACAGATGACTTTCAAACATTTCTCACAGTAAAAAGGGGAAAATATTCATTTGCATATATCCCATGGCTGAACTATGTCCTTAGAAGAATTATTCCTTTCTTTTCTTTCCTTCCTTTTCCTCTATTCCTTTTTAAATAGCTATTATTTCCTGAAAAATTGAGTCCTATTAATTATGCCTAACGTACGGACCCAATGTGCATTCAGCTACATACTTCATGAGTCTGAGCTGTTTGAAAAATTCTATAAAAGTTTATACCCTTCATTACCCAAAGCAGGACAGTTGGCATGATGGTTCTTGCAAAACAACAAGCCCATTTTCAACTGAAAATTGGACTTCTTACTCTAACAACCTTTGAAAGTCCCTACATAATTCTACTATTACCAATCATGAAAAGAGAGGGGGGGAAAATGGTATCTAATGAAAATGGGTATTTGCATATCATAGCCAAGAGTGGGTGGGTTTTTGTATTTTTTACATTTAATTATGGAAACCTAGTGAAAGGTTTAGGAAAATCAGATCTGAGTGATTAGCATAATAAAATAAAACTGAAAACTTATATCTTTTATCATTATTGCCAAAATTGCTAAATTATCTCTATATTAGACCCCTTCTTATTATAAGTTCTTAACTGACTTGTTTCCTCCAAAGGCAAAAAATTTCTTCCTTAATAGACAGTGATGGGCTGAGGTTGTGGCTCAGTGGTAGAGTGCTTGCCTAAGCACATGCAAGACCCTGGGTTCAATCCTCAGCACCACATAAAAATAAATAAAATAAAGGTATTGTGTCCAACTAAAACCAAAAAAATAAATATTTTTTAAAAATTAGAGAGTTAAAATTTTTGAGCATGTTCTGTGATGGGAACAAAAATGTTATGCTTTCCTTTTCAATAAAGTTCTAAAGGACTTCTGCCTTTAGAATACATCACTGCTTAGCAGTGAGAACGGAAGAATCCTTGCCTGTTACAGATTTCTAGACAGACCTCAGAATAGTTCATCCCAAATAGTCACAAATATCACAGACCAACCCATTAGAGATTTACCTGCAGATCAGCCAGGCAGGTAAAGTGCCATCATGGTAAGGCCACACACGAGTTTGCCATTGCTCTATAACTGTGCTGACCAAGTTGTCTGGCTTGGCTATCAATGATAATATAAACAAGAGGGAAAGTGACAACTTAAAATCATAGCTGTTGGGCTACTTTAATCTTAAACCAAAGAAATTATGTCATTCAAGACTCACTTAAAAGAACAATGTCTAAACACAGCTGTTATTTGTAGAAGACAAAAAATAAAAATAAAAACTGTTGCTGTTATATCAGAACAGTGTTTGGAAACAACTATAATGGGATTTGGGTCTCCGAGAGCATCCCTAACTACACATTATATAGGCAGCCCTATGTAAAAAAAAAGTTCTTTTTAAAGGGGTACCTGAAAGGCCATGAATTTATACAACCAATCAAGAAACTGTCGTATGAATCCCCATAATGACAGGTTAGTGCACAATTGTCAAGAACAACTATGAATACTGGCATGATGCCATAAAGAGTTCCACTGACCCTCTCCCAGCTGAAACTGGTGAATACTATTAAAAAATCTCTGCTGGGCACGGTGGCACATACCTGTAATCCTAGTGACTGGGGAGGCTGAAACAGGAGGATCACAAGTTCAAAGTTAGCCTCAGCAATTGTGAAGTGCAAGGCAACTCAGTGAGATCCTGTTTCTAAATAAAATACAAAATAGGGCTGGGGATGTGGCTGAGTGGTCCAGTGACCCTGAGTTTAATCTCTGGTACAAAAAAAAATCTCTAGAAGTGGTTCTAAATATTAACAGCAAATTAAGAAACATCTACTCAAAAAAATCTATGAAAACTCTGTAAGAATAAGACTATTCTCCCCACTCCCAGCTCAGTGAGCGAGAGATTTCATTTGAGACTGCTACAGCCCGAAGCTCCCAGAGAGAGGGCTTCCTTCCTATGAGAAACAAGTGTTTCTCATCTCAGCCCTGGCTGCCCATTGCCAAAGCTATGTTCTATGTAAGTGCAGTCAAGATCTCAGCCCCTTCTAGCCAACTCCTATTCATGAAACTGAGATATGGTACACCAAGCATAGTGCATTGATAATACTGCAGCCCTGATACCCATTCCTTCATCCAGGGCATGATGGCAGATCAGGAAAAGTAAGACAAGAAAACCTCAGGCTACTTTCCCCCTACCCCTGCACTAACACTCAGGCCTCCAGTGGAGGTGTCACCCAGACTGAAGCTTGCTCTTGTCTCCAACTCTAAATCCTGAGCCCTAGCTCAGATAATTTACCTGGGGGCAAACCATGCCACAAAACAAATAGCTCCTAACCCCCTTCCAAAAAAACTTGACTTTGTTTACAAAAGAATAAGAGCACAAACAAAAACAGTGGGGTCTAGGTTGTGAAGGATTTGGGAGATTTGTGAATCTAATGAAGAAAAAGCCTACACTATAAGGCTAGCTAATCTGCAGAAGAGATTGGGGAAATAAGATGGTTTAGATATGAGGTGTCTCATGTATGTGGAAAACTTGGGAATTGCTCCACCAAATAACAGATTAGGAATGATAATTAGGTTTTTTATATTATCTTTCTTGTTTGTTGTCTGTCCTTTTCAGCCCTGTTTATTCTGTTGAGGCTGTACTTTTGCTGAGAAGAAACTTTTTATTTTGAGTCTATATAAACACAGTTTTGTCTTGTGTGGAATCTCAAAGGGGGAAATGAATTTCTTTTGCCCTCAGCTTCCTTTCATCTTATCTAAGAATTTCTTTTCTCTGGGATCTCAACTTTAAGAGGGTAAGTCAGGAAATGCTTGTTTCTTTTGCTACTTTCCTTTTCTCTATCTTCCTTTCTCTCAAAGTTCCTTGGCAAAAGAAAGAATGGGTTTCATACTTGTTGCTTCTTATCTGGATTTTTTTCTGTAAAAATATGTAATCAAGTTAGTCATATCTACCTCTTAATTCATTGAAGAGGGAGATAAAAGGATTTAGTGACTTGCAAATTTTGTTCTATGGTCCAGGTAATTGCTCACTTTTATTTCTTTGTATTAAACCTGCAACAATCCTAATCTCATCTCACTTCCCAAGGAAAATGAATATTTTAGTATATTTATAAGGAATATATAAAAAGGAAAGTTTAATACACTTCAAAAATGTTATGCTTGTTGCTTATGGATCTAGGGACTGTTTTAGTCAATCTGGCTTGTATGTAACATTAACTGAAGATAGGATTGATCCCTGAGAATCAGTTCTTCCTTATCAAATCATGTTACTTCATATCTGGGTGAGGTAGATGGTTCAGTGTTGCTGATAAGATCCTTGCAAGAATGGTTTTATTTTTAAAAATCCAAGAACTTTTCTACATGAAATTTAGATAAACAAAATAAAATGTACAAAAGAAAATTGTTTTCTCTTCCATGTGCAATGCACTGTTGAGAACTCTTTTTTTAAATTTATATATGGCAGCGAATGCATTACAATTCTTATTACACATATAGAGCACAATTTTTCATATCTCTGGTTATTTACACAGTATATTCACACCAATTTGTGTCTTCATATATGTACTTTGGATAATAATGTCCATCACATTTCACTATTTCTAACCCCATGCCCCCTCCCTTCCCCTCCAACCTCTCTGCCTTATCTAGAGTTTGTCTATTCCTCCCATGCTTCCTCTCCCTATCCCACTATAAATCAGCCTCCTTATATCAGACAAAACATTTGGCATTTGGTTTTTGGAGATTGGCTAACTTCACTTAGCATTATCTTCTCTAACTCCATCCATTTACCTGCAAATGCCATGATTTTATTCTCTTTTATTGCTGAGTAATATTCCATTATGTGTATATGCCACATTTTTTAAAAAAAAATTCATTCATCTACTAAAGGACATCTAGATTGGTTCCAGAGTTTAGTTATTTTGAATTGTGCTGCTATAAACATTGATATGGCTGTGTCCCTGTAGTATGCTATTTTTAAGTCTTTGGGTATAGACTGAGGAGAGGGATAGCTATGTCAAATGGTAGTTCCATTCCCAGATTTCCAAGAAATCTCCATAGTGCTTTCCATATTGGCTGCGCCAGTTTGCAATCCCACCAGCAGTGTATGAGTGTACCTTTTCCCTCACATCCTTGCCAACACTTATTGTTGTTTGTATTCATAATAGCTGTCATTCTGACTGGAATAAGATGAAATCTTAGAGTGGTTTTGATTTGCATTTCTCTAATTGCTAGTGATGATGAACATTTTTCCATATATTTGTTGACTGATTGTATCTCATCTTCTGAAAAGGTCTGTTCAGGTCCTTGGCCCATTTATTGATTGGATTATTTGCTTTTTTGTTGTTTAACTTTTTGTGTTCTTTATATACCCTAGAGATTAGTGATCTATCTGATGTGTGAGGGGTAAAAATTTGCTCTTAAGATGTAGGTGCTCTATTCACCTCACAGATTATTTCTTTTGCTGAGAAGAAACTTTTTAGTTTGAGTCCATCCCATTTATTGATTCTTGATTTTAATTCTTGTGTCAAAGGAGTCTTATTAAAGAAGTTGGGGCCTAATCTCACATGATGGAGATTAGAGCCTACTTTTTCTTCTGTTAGACACAGGGTCTCTGGTTGTTTTATTCCTAAGTCCTTGATCCATTTTGAGTTGAGTTTTGTGTATGGTGAGAGATAGGGGTTTAATTTCATTTTGTTGCATATGGATTTCCAGTTTTCCCAGCACTGTTTGTTGAAGAGGCTATCTTTTCTCCAGTGCATATTTTTGGCACCTTTGTCTAATACGAGATAACTGTATTTATGTGGGTTAGTCTCTGTGTCCTCTATTCTGTACCATTGGTCTACAAGTCTGTTTTGGTGACAATACCATACTGTTTTTATTACTATTGCTCTGTAGTATAGTTTAAGGTCTGATATAGTTAGATGCCACCTGTTTTGATCTTCCTGCTAAGGATTGCTTTAGCTATTCTGGGTCTCTTATTTTTTCAGATGAATTTCATGATTGCTTTTTCTATTTCTATGAGGAATATCATTGGGATTTTGATCAGAATTGCATTAAATCTGAATAGTGCTTTTGAAAGTATGATAATTTTGATAATAATAATTCTGCCTATCCAAGAGCAAGGTAGATCTTTCCATCTTTTGAGGTCTTGTTTGACTTCTTTCTTTAGGGTTTCCAGTCAAATATCAAACTTATGTTATACATAGGAAATTAATACCATACACCCTGAGGATGCCTCTTTCTTTGCATAGTATGTTTTCTCTACTAGAATACAAACTCTTTTGTAGAATGATGATTGGAACATTGTAAATGCTTAACACATATTTGCTTCTGTCTAGGTATTAGCTGATCTCTAGATAGATTTGTGTGAAAGAGAACATAAAGAAAATGATGCACACCTCTTTTTTAGTGTTGTGTGCTTGGGACAATATTCCACAATAAAGGAACCTAATAATTTAAATTTCAATAGTGTTGATCCGGCAATGATTTTGAATGGCCCAATTTAATAAAAGACAAGGAAACTTGGGGTAGAAACAGATTCTGTGGCCTTCCAATCTAGTGTAAAACACCATGAAATACCTTTGTTACCACAGCCTCTACTAGCTAACCAGCCAGGAATCCTATAACATAAGTAACACTGACAAGAATTTAAAAATGTATGCTGTGTAAGGCCTCATTTTGATATATTGCAGTGTCCTTGATTGTCAGATCTCCTGGTCATATCATCATTCTGAATACAAACCAATGTTTGTAGTATTTTTACATATAAATGTTTTAAGAAATTAAGAAAGACCTTATGAGAAAGTGAGCCCCAAATCAGTCCTTTCATTTCTAACTTATGGGTTGGAAGTCTTTGTTCTTTAGGGCTTGGAAATGTTTTGGTCTTCCCAATTTTCTGGCTAGGCACAAAAGGGAGTATTTGCTATACAACTTTAAAGGATTGTTTGGTCTGAGAATAATTTTGAAAATTATTATTTTTTTAAATGATATATTCATTGGCTTAATGGGAATCAATAGATTATGAAAATATTAAGTTAAAATATTTGTGCATATAATAGAAATGCATATTTGTGATAAACATTATGTGGTGTAAAAAATCCCAAACATACCACTTTTTCTCTATTTGCTTACCACAGTTATCAACACAGAAAACTTCTACAGACTCAAAAGGTGTGGGGATTTCTTCCCACCAGTAAGCAAAAATTTAATTTTGTAGTGACACTTGCTATGTGCTTTCCAATTCAATTCTAACATCATCTACCAGGAGATAGCATCAAATTCCCCAGGTTGTGGCTTGTCCCTAAGACTGCTACCACTTCAAGCTCAGGTGTATGTCCAGGCTTCAAACTTCTGTTTGGATACAAATTGAATTTCTTATGATCCTCTCTTCAGGTTCGAATAATTTTCTAGAGTGGTTCACAGAACTTGGGGAAACACTATACTTTTATTTACCTGTTTATTATAAAGGGAATTTTAAAGGATACACGTAAGTAGCTAGATGAAGAGATACATAGGTCAAGGTCTAGAAGTGTCCCAAGCACCAGAGCTTCTGTTTCTGTGGAGCTGGGATTTGCCACCTTCCCAGCATGTGTTTGAGTCTCTGTGTTCAGCTCTTGGGAAGCTCTTTAATTCCTGTCCTTTTGGGTTTCATGGAGGCTTCATTACATATACATGATTAAAGTGTAAGATAACCTGATTGAAATGTGATTAGACAAAGCTAATAGACTGGGTGAGAAAACCATCAATGGCAGTCCTTTCAGATTCTTTAGCATTCCCTCTTTTAGCATACCCTCGTGGGTATGAAGCAGCACTCCTTCTGAAGTGGAGGTCTTACTTACTGTCAGACAAGGTAGGTCAGAAAATTTCTTTATGGCCAACTCCAAGTCAGAAAAGTGGGAGATAAGAGTTTCTATACCCACCTTGGGGGAGAGAACTTCTAGTTTCTATGACCTGCCTTGAGAGGGAATTATGAGCTAGGAATTGTGGAAGAAAACAAACAAACATGTATATCTCATAATGTACATGTCACTGTACTATAGTATGAGTCTTGTTAGTTTGTAAAAGGCCCCGATATAATTTACTGAATGTTTAGAAATGTTCTTTTGGTAGTTACAAACAGATCTTACCAATAAATATGGTGAGGTAAGCAGTTTATAAGTGTCTTTGAGAGGTTTTTTTTTTTTAGTTTGGGTCACCCACCCAAGAAGGAATATTATTGAGTATGTCTGTGGATATGCAGGCCATCAAGGATATGGCCTAAGTCAGTCAGAGAATATACATTAGCATATTGGTTCTGTCAATGATGGATTGTGCCTGAAAGAGTTAACTTGAATACAGTCTACTGGCAATGGTTATAGAGCAATATAGTGTTTTTCTTCTTTCTATCAGACTGACATTTCTCTTGGCTCAGCACTTAAACTCCACATACAAATTTGGATGATGTTAATTGTCCTAAAGTGCTTCTACTTCTGCATTTTGGGAAAGGGAAGAAACACTTGAATTAATTTTTTTGTGTTAATGTGAGTGGATCAGACTCTAAAGGCGAGTTGATAGTTTTATGGTCAAATGTTAACATACCCATTTCTAACTTCCATTTGTTAAGTAAAAAGGTGAACTCTTCAGGGTCAAAAACACTGATTTATTTTCTACTTACAAAGGCAATGAATCAACAAAATAACTGTGTTATTGTAGTGTTCCAACATCCAGGGTGAAGTGAGGATATTTAATTTGTTTTCTAGCCATTTGGTTGTAGTGGACTCTTCCTTTCTTGTTAATCTTTGTTAGATTTAGTAAGAATGCAGAGCGTGGCTGTTAGAATAGGCTCATGTTCATGTAAAATAAAAGCATAGAGATTCAAAGTATGGAGCAGTGTTTTAATCAGCATTTTTACTGCTGTGACCTAAAGACCTGACAAGAAGAAGAAAAATTTATTTTGAGGCTCATGGATACAGAGGTCTCAGTTCAAAGATGGCGAGTTCTATTGCTCAGGGCTCAAGGTGAAGCTAAACATCATGGTGAAGGGAAATGGTTCAAGATATCACACCAGGAAGCAGAGAGGGAGTTCTGCTCAACAAGGACAAAATATATACCCCAAAGGCATGCTCCCCAGGGACCTACATCCACCAACTACATCCTACTTGCCTACAGTTACCACTCAGTTAACTGCTATCAGGGGATTAATTCACTGATCTCTTGCTTCAGTAATGAATGCTAAAACCTCAGTGAATTAACACAACAAGGCTTAATTTTCACTTATATTACATGTCCATATATCTCTATATCTCTCTCTCTCTATCTAACCCCCTCTCTCTCTATATATGTATGTGTTTGTGTGTGTGTATATATATCCTGAGTGTATATTCAAGCATAGATCCTGCCAATATATATATAGGTTGACAGAGATTCCAGTGCAACAGATGCTTTTATGATTATGTGGAATAGAGAAAATGGTAAATCATGCACTGGCTTTTACAGCTTCCACTCTGAAACAATACACTTTGAACACGTTTTATTGGTGAAAGCAAATCAGTATATATAAGACCTCTAGGTCTTAGAGATTTTGTACTAGAAGCTTCATGATTTTAAACTTTCAGTCTGTGAACCATTTTGGGTGATTTTTTTTTGTGTGTGTTATGGAGGTAAAAGTTTAGTTTCATTTTTTCCCATATCTATTTCTAGTTATTTCAGCACGATTTATTAAAAACATTGTATTTTCCCCATTGAATTATCTTGGAATCTTTGTGAAAAAATAAATTGCCCTTATATGTATGATGGTTACTGGACTGCCTAATCTGTTTTATAGTTCTGTAGGTCTACCTTTAGGTCAGTGCACAGTGTTCTGATTAATATAGCTATACATATTGAAATACATAGTGTAAATCTTGCAATATTGTTCATTTTAAAAATTCTTTACACTGTTCTATATTGTCATATAAATATTATAATCAGATTGTTAGCCTTTAAAAAAAGGTTGATAGGCTTTTGTTTAGTAATACATTGAATCTTTGGAACAATTTCGAGAGGGGAGATTTACATCTTAACACTGTTAATATCCCAGTGTCTCCCCTTTTACATAATTTCTCTCAGCAATGTTTTATGATTTTTAATGTATATATTTTACTAAATTTATCTCTAAGTATTTTCATGTTATTGTAAATATTGTTTCTAAATTGCATCTTCTAATTATTCATGCTAGGATATAGCAATAAAATATTTTTTATATATTGGTCTTGTATCCTGAAAACCTGCTAAATTCATTTCCTTTTCCCATATTTTTATTGGTACATTATAATTATATGTAATAATGAGATTGGTTGTTACATATTTATAAATGAAAATGATCTCACAATATAATTTGGTCAGTATTACTCCCCAGTATTTTCACTTCCCCTTCCTTCTACCCTCCTCCTGATCCCTTTCCTCTACCCTACTGGTTTCCCTTTGATTTTCATGAAATTTGCTTCAACTTTTCTTTTTCTTTATCCTCTCTAGTTTTCACATGTAAAAGACAACATATAACCCCTGACTTTCTGAATTTGGCTTATTTTGCTTAACCTAATGCTCTCATGTTCTATCTATTTTTCTGCAAATGACACAACTAATTTTTTCTTTATGGCTGAATAAGACTCCATTGTGTATATGTACCACATTTTCTTTATCCATTCATCTATTGATGGACACCTAGGTTGGTTCCATAGTTTGGCTATTATGAATTGTGTTGATATAAACTTGTTTATGCATGTATTATTGTAGTACAGTGACTCTAAGTTTTTAGGATAACTACAAAGGAGTAGTACAGTTGTGTTGTATGATGGTTCCATTCTTAGTCTTTTGAGGAACCTCATATTGATTTCTATAGTGATTGTACTAATTTACAATACTGCAAATAGTGTGTAAGTGTTCTCCCTTTTCCTCCACATCCTCACCAGCATTTAATATTGCTTGCGTTCTTAATGGTTATTATTCTAACTGGAGTGAGATGAATTTTTTTGGCACTTTTCTAATTGCTTAAGATGTTGAACATTTTTTCATATATTTGTGGGCCATTTGTATTTATTTTCTATTGAAAAGTGTCTGTTTGGTTCATTTGTCCATTGATTAATTGATTATTTGGGTTTTTGGATTTAAGTTTTTTGAGTTCTTTACATATTCTGGATATTAATCCTCTGTCAGAAGGGTAACTAAGCATTTTTTTTTCTGTTATGCATGTTCTCTTTCCACACTCTTTAATTGTTTTCCTTTGTTATACAGAAAGCTTTTTAGTTTGATGCCATTCTATTTATTAGTTCTTGGCATTATTTCCTGAGCTTTAGAGGTCTTATTGAGGAAGTCATTGCCTGTTTTGTGGTTCTATAGGTTTTGCAACTGCTCTTCTAGGAGTTGCAAAGTTTCTGGTCTAATTCCTGCATCTTTGATCCAGTTTGAGTTGACTTTTGTGAAGGTGAAAGACAGGGACCTAGTCTTATTCTTCAGCATAGGAATAACCGATTTGTTGAAAAGGCTATCTTTTCTCCATCAAATGTATTTTGGCACTTTTGTCAAGGATCAGATAACTGCATCTCTGTGTGTTTGTCTCTGTGTCTTCTTACTGTTTCATTGTTCTATGTCTGTTTTTATGCTGGCACCATGCAATTTGTGTTGCTGTAACTATAATATAATTTGAAGTCAGGTATTATGATGAATCCAGTTTTGTCCCCCCCCCCTTTTCTTAGAATTGCTTTGGCTATTTTGTGTCTTATTATTCCAAATGAATTTTAGCACTGTAGTTTTCTAGTTCTGTAAAGAATGTCATTGGTATTTTGATAGGGATTTCATTGAATCTGCATATTTCTTTTTGTAATATGGCTACATTAACAATATTAATTCTGCCTATCCATGAACATGGGAAGTCTTTCCATCTTCTAAGGTCTTTTGCAGTTTCTTACTTCAGAGTTCTAAGCTCTCATTGTAGAGTTCTTTCACTTCTTTGGTTTGATTTATTCTTAGTTGTGAGTGTGTATGTGTGTGTGTGTGTGTGTGTGTGTGTGTGTGTGTGTGAGAGAGAGAGAGAGAGAGAGAGAGAGAGAGAGAGAGAGAGAGAGAGAGAGAGACTAATTCTATTGTGAATGGGATTGTTTTCCTGATTTTTTTCCAGCAGATTTGTTATTGGTGTGTAGGACAGCTATTGATTTTTGTATGTTGATTTTGTATATAACCTGTTAACTTTGCCAAATTTGTTTATTAGCTCTAGAAGTCTTTCTATATCTTCTAAATGTAAATCATATTATTGTCTTTTCCTAATTTTATTTTCTTCTCTTGCCCAATTACTCTAACTAGAATTTCTAATTCTATATTAAATAGAAGTGGTGAGAGTGGACATCATTATATTGTTCCAGATTTTAAAGGAAAGGTGTTCAGTTTTTCCCCTTTCACTATGATGTTGATTTTGGGATTGTCATATACAGTCTTTATGATGTTGAGGTAAGTTTCTTATACCCTTAGTTTCTTCAGTGCTTTTATTATGATTGGTCACTGAAGTTTTGTAAAAGGTTTTCTTTGCATCCATTGAGATGCCTTTGTGATTTTTGTCATAATTCTATTTATGTGGTGAATTACATTAACTGATTTGCATATATTAAACCATCCTTGTATCCCTGGAATAAAACCAACTTGGTCATAATATGCAATTTTTAAATATGTCATTGAATATGATTGCTTGTATTTTTATTAAGGATTTTTGCATCTAAATTCATCAGGGATGTTGGTCTATAGTTTTCTTTCACAGTTATATTCTTGTCTGGCTTTGGTATCAGGGTGACATAGAATGAATTTGGAAGTGTTACACCTCTTTCTATTTTATGGAGCAATTTGAGGAGCACTGGCATTATTTTTTATTTAAAGGTTTGGTGGAATTCAGCTGAGAGTCCATCTGGTGTTGGCTTTTCTTTGTCGATTTTTTTTTTTGATTACTGCTTTTATCTTATTGCTTGTTATTGTTCTGTTTAGGTTTTATATATCTTCTAAGTTCAATTTTCGCAGGTCCTGTGTGGATAGAAATGTATCCATTTCTTCTAGCTTTTCCAATTTATTGGAGTATAAGTTTTCAGAATAGTCCCTAAGATTTTCTGGATTTCTGCTTTTTCATCTCTAATTTTATTCATTTGGGTCTTCTCTCTTTTTCTTTTTTAATTTAGCTAAAGTCTTATCTATCTTGTTTATTTTTTCAAAGAACCCACTCTTCATTTCACTGATCCTTTGTAGTGTTTTCTATTCTCTATTTTATTGGTTTAAGCTTTGATTTTAATTAGTTTTTCATTCTACTGGTTTTAGAATTGATTTGTTTTTGTTTTTCAGGACCTTAAGATGTATCTTTAGATTGTTTGAAATCTTTCTGATTTTCTTTTGTAGGCACACAAAGCTATAAACTTTCCTCTTAAAACAGCCTTCATAGTGTCCCAGAAGTTCTGGTATGTGGCATCATTATTCTCATTTGATTTTAAGAATTTAAAAATTTATCCCCTTGTTTCTTCTACTAACCATTTATTTTTCAGAAGTTTAATTTTTTAGTCTAATTTTTTAGTTTATAAAGTTTCTGGGTTTTTAACCTTTATTTTATTTATTTATTTTTATGTGGTGCTGAGGATTGAACCCAGTACATTGCACATGACAGGCAAGTGCTTCTACCACTGAGTCACAACTCCAACCCTTCTGAGTATTTTTAAAGTTGACTTTTAAATGTATTTCATTATGATTATAAAAGATGAAAGGTTTTTTTTGTATTTGCTGAGAGTTGTTTTGTGACCTAAAGTATGGTTTATTTTGTAGAAGGTTCCACAAACCACTGAAAATAAGTGAATATGGCTATTGTTGGATAAACTGTTCTATAAATGTCTGTTAAGTCCATTTGATTTATAGTAATTTTTAAGTTCAAAGAGTCCTTACTGAGTTCGTGTCTGGATGACCTATTGGTGAGAGAGGTGTGTTGAAATAACCTAGTATTATTGTAGTGGAGTCTCAAGTTTTTATGTTGAGTAGTGTCTTTTTTTTTTTTTTTTTGAGTAGTGTCTGTTTCATGTAAATAGTGTAGTGATGTTTGAGGCATAAATATTTACTATCATAGTATCTTCTTGTTGGATTGTTCCATTTATAAATATAAAGTGAGTTTCTTTGTCTCTTCTGATTAATTTTGTCTTCAAGTGTGCTTTGTCATATAGGAGAGTAACTACTAATGCTTGTTTTTAGGCTCCATTTGCATGGCATATCAATTTCCATCTTTTCACTTGCAGCATATAGCCTTTTCCTGTAAAGTGAATCTCTTGCAAACAGTGTGTGTGTGTGTGTGTGTGTGTGTGTATCTTGCAAACATAGTGTGTGCATGTGTGTGTGTGTGTGTGTGTGTGTGTGTGTGTATACATATACATTTTTTTTTGGTGGGGGTACCAGGGCTTGAAATTAGGAGTACTCAACCACAGAACCACATCCCCAGCCCTATTTTGTATTTTATCTAGAGACAGGGTCTCACTGATTTGCTTAGCACCTCACCATTGTTGAGGATGGCTTTACACTCATGATCCTCCTGTCTCAGACTCCTGGGCTGCTAGGATTACAGGCATGTACCACCATTCCAAGTGCAAATAAAATAATTTTGGATCTTTTTAAAAAATTTATTCTGTCAGCACTTTTTATTTTTGGTTCTGGGGATTGAATTCAGGGGTACTTAATCACTGACCCAAATCCCCAGCCATTTAAAAAGGATTTTTTTAGTTGTTGATAGACCTTTATTTATTTATACATGGGGCTGAGAATCGAACCCAGTGCCTCACACATGCCAGGCAAGTACGCTACCACTGAGCCCCATCCCCAGCCCTTCCAGCCATTTTTTTTTGTATTTTATTTAGAGACAGGGTCTTACTGAGTTGCTTAGTGTCTCACTAAGTTGCTGAGTCTGGCTTTGAATTCACAATTCTCCTTCCTCCATGTCCCAAGCCACTGGGATTACATACATGTGTCACCATGCCCAGCTCCGGCCTATGTTTTTTAATTGGAAAGTTGAGATCATTTACATTCAGCATTATTATAGAGAGATGCTTATTAATTATTGCCATTGTGATTCATTTTTAATGTTTAATTTGGTCCTGTTTCTCATCTGTTTAGCTACTTTTCAAATGAAATCTGTCCATTATTAACTCTGCAGTTTGGCTTTGTTTTATTTTGTGGGTAGTATTTCTTTTTTTAAGAAATTTTAAAAATTTGTTCTTTTTAATTATATATGACAGCAGAATGTATTTTGACATATCATACATACATGAAGTTTAACTTGTCATTTTTTGTGGTTGTACATGGTGTGGAGCTACACTTGTCATGTATTCATATATGAACAGGAAATTTATGTCCAATGTGGGTAGTATTTCTTTATTTTCTGTAGTGCCAGCTTAGAGTCTAGTCATGAATTCCTTTAGTTTGTGCTTAGCTTGGCAAGTTTTTATTTCTTCTTCAATTCTGAAGTCTAGCTTTATTGTATAAAACAATACTGGTTGACAGTTATTTTATTTTAGGGGTTGGAACATATCTTTCCATGCTCTGCTGGATATAAGAGTTTGTCTTGGGAAACCAGAAATAATTCTGATTGGTTTGAATGTAAATATGGCCCAGTGTTTTTCTCTTGTGACTTTTAAAATTCTATGTTTTTTCTACATGTTAGGCATTTAAAATTATAATATGTTGTGGAGAGATTCTCTTTTTTGAATTTTAAAAATTTGCTTATTTTATATATGCATGAAAGTAAATGGTATTTTGACATATTAAATATACATGGAGTCTGACTTATTCTAACTAGAATTCCATTCTTGTAGTGGTACATGATGTGGGGTTTCATGCATATGAACATAAGAAAGTTATGTCTGATTCATTTCTATTTTTCCTATTCCTATCTGCCCTCCCTTCCCTTCATTCCCCTTAGTATAATCCACTGAAGGAGAGATTCTTTTTTCATCTTGTCTATTTGGGGTTCTGAATGCATCCTGTATCTCAATGTTCATCTTATTCCCAATGTTTGGAAATTTTTTCTGTTATTATTTCCTGAAAGGTTTATCCAAGCCTGCATCTCACAACCCTCTTTGATTCCAATGATTCTCACGTTTATGTTGTCCCAGAGTTCTTGTATTTCTGGTCATGGTTACTTATTTTCTTCTCTTTAATATGGTCTGAATATTCAAGATTGGCTGCTTTGTCTTCCAGTTTTAAAATTCTGTCTTCTGCATGGCCTGCTGTATTAAAGAGACTTTCAACTGAACATATCATTTGATTTATTGTGCCTCTCATTTCCAAGATTTCTGAATGGTTCTTATTCAATATCTCTTTCTTCTTATTAAATTTTTTATTTGTATTCTGTAGTAACTTTTTAAAGTCATTCAGTTATTTTTCTATATTCTCTTAGAATTTATCGATCATTTCAATCATCATTCATTTGAATTCTTTCTCTGTTATTTCAGCCACTTCAATATCTTTGGAGTCAGTCTCTGGTGAATTATGAACACCAGGAGATGTTGTAGACCTTATTTTTCATATTTTTCATATTTATTGGGTTTTATTCATCTGTTGGTATTTCTCTTACACTCCTATGTGTGGGCAATTTTAGGGCACAGTCTTCTCTTGGCACAGTGTTCTAAGAATCAATTTGCTGGGAATTTTTCAATATATTTGCAGGTAGCTTGTTTAGTATAATTTTCCTGATAGTTCTTTTCTGATGATTAGTTTATTTTGTTACAGTGTTTATAATGTCAGAACTGAGGATCCCACTTTCCCTGTAGGTCTCACAGAGGGGGATACTTGCACATCTGGCAATTGTATTCAAGAAGGTATGTGGGATATACCCTCTGTGATTGCTCTTCCTCACATAGAAACTGTGGTAGATTCTAATGGGGTATAGGAGTGATCTATATTGAGATACTTCATGCATGTAGTGTCCAAAGTCTTTGTGTCAATCTTCTGTTTTTGCTATCCATTAGTGAGACCCAAGGGTCCATCCTAGCCATTCCTACTTAGGGCTTGGTAATTGGTTTGGGATTTTTGTCTCCCATATTCTTCTTCTTCTTCTTCTTTTTTTTTTTGGGTTTCAGGGATTGGCCCAGGGGTGCTTAACCACTGAGTCACATCCCCAGTCTGTTTTATCTTTTAGTTTGAGACAGGTTCTTGCTATGTTGGTTAGGGACATTCCAAGTTGCTGAGGCTGGCTTTGAACTTGTGATCCTTCTGCCTCAGTCTCCTGAGCTGCCGAGATTACAGGCCAAGCTGTTTCCCCTATTCTTTTTCATTAAAGTATCATTGAAGTTGAGTGTGGTTAGTTTATTTGGGGGGCAAAGCATAGGCATGGTAGGAGGAGATGGGTATTGGGGGTGTGCCCTGGAAGGGCTCATTTTCCATATGGCCCATTCCCTGCTTTCTCTCTGCTTCCCAATTGCCATGAGCTGAGTAATTTTCCTCCACTATGCTCTTTGGCCATGGTATTCCACCTCACCTTGAGCCTGGAGCAATGAAACCAATCAACCATGGTCCGTAACTCTGAAACCATAAGCCAAAATAAACTTTTCCTCCTGTAAGTTGTTCCTGTTAGGTATTTTGGTCTTAGTGATGAAAAGCTCATTAGCATGCTGTCCTTTTCAAATTGAGACAATTTCATCTTTTCTTTTTCAAACAGTATACCGTTTCTTGCATTACTTCAGTAGTATGACCCCAAGCACAATGTTGAACAGAAGTTCAAAGCAGACTTTTCTACTTTGTTCCTGATCTTTTGGGGGGAAATATTTTCTTTCCCTACTAAGCAAGATGTTAGCTGTAGATTTTATGTACTGTCGATGCTGTTCATCAGGTTGAGGAGGTGTTCTTATAGTCCTAATTTATGGAAATTTAAAATTCATGAATAGGTTGAATTTTGTCAAATGTTTTTATATGTTTTGAGATACTTTCATGCCTTTTTTATTTCATCAGTATGGTAAATTGCCTTGCTTTAATTTTCACATATTTTATCAACCTTATATTCTTGGGGAAAATTTCTCTTCGTCATGATGTATTATTTAATTTGCTTGTATTTTATTAAAATTTTTATGTCCATGTACATAAAGAATATTGGTCTTAAGGTTTCTTTTCTTGTAATTCTTTGCCTCAGATTAGTATTGGGAAAGACTTGTCTTAAAAAATCATTTGAGAAATGGTCACTTCTAGTTTTTCAGAGTTCTTTTTAAAGAATTGCTATTTTGTCCTTAAATATATGAAAAGGAAGTTATCTGGGCCCAGACTTGTATTTATAGGAAGAGTTTATTCTAATTCAACTTCTTTAATTGATATAGGAATTATTCAGAGTTTCTCTTTTCTGGAATCACTTTTGTTAATTCATATTTTTCAAGGAATTTATCTACTTCATCTAGATGATCAAAATTTTTTTTGCTTAATAATTTTAATAATAATCTGTTATTTTAGTTTGTGTCTGTAGATCTTAGTGATTTTCTTTTTAATATGAATATTAATAATTTCTTCTCTTTTTTTAGAGTTTTTCTTCAATTTTGTTGAACTTTTCAAACAACTAGCTTATATTTCTTTGGCTTCTCCTTATGTTTGCCTTCTGTTTTATTATTTCCTACTTTAACTTTTATTATTTTTTCCTTCTATCTATTTGGGTTTAATTTGCTCTTTTTTTTAGCTTCTTAAGTGGAGGCTTAGATAATGGATTTTTGAGCTCTCTTCTTTTTTTCCATTTTTAAAATTATTTCTTACATACATGACAATAGTGGAATGCATTACATTCATATTTTTTTTGCATTACAATTCTTAATACACCTTTATACCACAATTTATCAAATCTCTGTTTGTATATTTGTTATGTTGACACCAAATTCACATCTTTATACATGAATTTTGCATAATAATGACCATCTCCTTCCATTGTCCTTGCTATTCCTCTTCTCCCTTCCTTTCCCTCCCACCCCTATTCCCTATCTAGAGGTAACTCCCCACCCATTCTCTCCCTCCGTACTCTACTTTGAGTCACCCCCTTTATATCAGAGAAAACATTTGGCATTTTTTGGGGGGATTGGCTAAATTCACTTAGCATAATCTTCTCTAATGTCATCCATTTCCCTGCAAATACTATGATCTTATTCTTTTTTAGTGCAGAGTAATATTCCATTCTGTGTAAATGCCACATTTTTTTTTTATCCATTCATCCACTGAAGGACATCTAGGTTGGCTCCACAGTTTAGCTATTATGAATTGTGCTGCTATAAACATTGATGGCTGTGTCCCTATAGTATGCTGTTTTTAGGTCCTTTGGATATAGTCCAAGAAGAGGAATAGCTGGGTCAAATGGTGGTTCCATTCCCAGCTTACCAAAGAATCTCCATACTGCTTTCCATATTGGCTGCACTAATTTGCAGTCCCACCAGCAGTGTATGAGTGTACCTTTTTCCCGCTTCTTCGTCAATACCTGTTGTTTGTCTTCATAATGGCTGCCATTTTTACTGGTATGAGATGGTATCTTAGAGTAGTTTTGATTTGCATTTCTCTGATTGCTAGAGATGATGAGCATTTTTTCATGTATTTGTTGATTGATTGTATATCCTTTCTGAGAAGTTCCTGTTCAGGTCCTTGGCCCATTTATTGATTGGATTATTTGGTTTTTTTTGGTGCTTATCTTGTTGAGCTCTTAGTATACCCTAGAAATTAGGAGCTCTCTTCTTTTCTAATAAAAGCATTTAAAGCTATAAGTTTTCTTCTAACCATTGCTTTAGATGGTTGCACAAATTTTTACATGTTGTGTTCTCATTTTTTTTAGTTCCAAATATTTCCTAAGTTTCCTTGTCATTTTGTCTTTGATTTATGTATTATATTGAAATATATTTTTCACTCCTCACATATTTTGGAATATTGTAGATATGGTTCTAGTATTAGTTTCAATTTTAATTTCATTGTGATCCTAGAATATGCTTTATGATTTTATTTTTGAAAAATTTATTGAAACTTATTTTGTGGCATTAAATTTATTGAGATTTCTTTTGTGTTCTAGCATATGGTCTATGTTGGTGAGTGTTCCATGTGTATTTGAAATGCTGAAATGATGCAGTGGTGTATAAACATCAGTTGGGTTGAAGTGATTGATAATGTTAAGTCTTTGTATTTTTCTGATTTTTTTTCTCTACCATTTCTATCAATTATGGTGACAAGAGCATTGAAATGAGTGACAATTGTGGACTTATTTGGTTGTGTCAGTTTCTGTTTTATGTATTTTAAAGCTCTATTATTAGGTATGTACATATTTATGATGTCTTCTTGGTGAACCTTTATTATTATGAAAAGTTTCTCATAATCTTGGTACCATTTTTAATTTTTTGATATTAATATCAAAGCTTTATTAATCATTTTGATATTAAGATCAAAGCTTTATTAATAATTTTTCATGATGTATCTCTTTCCATGTTTTTAATTTTAAGTTATCAGTGCCTTTGAGTTTCTTATTGACAACATATTGGAGCTTGCTTTTTGTTCATTCTGACAGTATCTGCATTTTATTTCAAGTTCTTTTTTTATATTTTTAGTTGTAGATGGACATAATACCTTTATTTTGTTTATTTAGTTTTTTATGTGGTGCTAGGGATTGAACCCAGTGCTTCACACATGCTAGGCAAGGGTTCTACCACTGAGCCGCAACCCCAGCCCCTGTTTATAGTTCTTATACTTTATATATAATAATCTTTTTGTATATATTTCAGTTTGAATCTGTGAATATGTGCTTTTTAATTTGTTTAATCTGTTTACTATTCTTATAAAGAATTAACAGATTAATTAATAGATTTAATTTTTAATATAGTTTTAGATTTATAGAATAATTGTAAAACTGGTGGTACTGAGAATTCTATGTGTTCACTTTCCTCATATATCCTTCATTTCATTTGGTACATTTGTTATAATTAATGAACCAATATTAGTATACTATTAATAACTATAGTCTATAATTTACATTAAGGTTCACTCTGTGTTGTATGGTTCTGTGGGTTTTTAATAAATACATAGTTACATGTGTCTACCATTATAGTCTCATAGAAAATAGCTTCCCTAATCTGAAAATTCCCTCTGTTTCACCCATTCATTCTTTTATCCCTCAAGTTAAAGCCTTGGAAACCATTGATATTTTTATTGTTCCTATAATTTTGTCCTTTACAAATAGCATATAGTTGGAATTATACAGTATATGGCTTTTAAGACTGGTTTCTTTCACTTAAAAATATAAATTTTAGGTTCTTCCATGTCTCTCTGAAGCTTGCTTTCTCATTTGTTTTTATTACTTAGTAATATTCCATGGTATGGATGGAATAATTTAACCATGATTTGTTTATCCATTACCTATTTTAGGATATCTAGGTTGCTTCTAAATTTTGAAAATTATGAATAAATTTGCTATAGACATTCACTGGTAGAGTCTCACATTGGCAGAAATTTTCAGCTCAGTTGTGTAAATACCTAGGTTGTATTATTGCTGGATTATGTGCTAGTATTATGGTTATCTTTTTAAGAAAAATTATTTTAGTATACTTACAGATTTACAGAAAAATTGAGTGATAGTTCACAGTTCCCAATGTATTCTTAATGCAATGTGGTAGAGACAGAAGACAGGATAAAAATGGAATGTCCCATATACCTTTCCCTTTTAGTTATATCTTATATTGTTAGAATGATATTGTAGGTTTGGGGGAAGAAGGTCCTAGAGATGCCATTTTCATCACATCATTTCAAGGGTAAATACTACCAACATGACTTATGACTCTTAATGTTGACTAAGTAGACATCTGAAGTGTGTTTTTCAAGTTTCACCACTACAAGATACTCTTTTTCTTTGTAAAAATCCCCTTTTCTTACTATTTTCTTTTGATGGAAATCATCATGTGCAAACCATAATGAAGGAGTGTGGGTCACCCAACTCCTTAAAGGTAGAGTTTTCCATAATTTATTTGAAATTTTTCTGTGTGGGAGACTTATGGATTCATGTATGTTAATTTCATACTTTGGGTTATAATCCAACATTGTTAATTTTGTTTTCCAAATGCTCCAGTTTTCAACTTGGGAGATTTTTCAGTTGGTTCCTGTACCCCTTTGACATACATTTCTTTTTTCTTTTTTTATTAAACTCTTCATTTTGAGATAATTTTAGATTCATATGCAGTTATAAGTATAATACAGAGACTTCCATATGCCTTTTAGCCAATTTCTCCCAATAATGACATCCTGCAAAACTGTAGTATTATATCCCAGTCAGGATACCAACATCAATATAGTCAATATTCAGCATGGTCCATCACCACTAGGATCCCATATGCTGTTCTTTTATGACCACACACACTTTCCTCCCTACCCACCTTCTTAACCCCTGATGACCACTAGTTGTTTTCTATAATTTTAATTTTTAAATTTTAGGCATCTCATGTAAATGGGCTCATATAATACATAACCTTTTTTTCACTTAGCCTAATTCTTTGGTGATTCCTCTTGATTACTGAGTAACATTCTATAGTTGCGATACACTGTGGTTTGTTTAACCGTTCACTCACTAATGGACATCTGGTTTGTTTCTAGTTTGGAGCTATAATCAATAAAGTTGTTATAAATGATTTCTTCTGTGTACATGTTTTGCTGCAAATATAAGTTTTTATTTCTCTGAGATAATGAGAAATATAATTGCTAAATCAGAAAATTTTAGTATTTGTGTTCAATAGCTACATTTTTAGAATTTTAAGAAACTGTTAACAGTACTACTTTAAATTGCCATAAACAATGCATGACTGATACAGTTTATCTGTATCTTAATTAGCATTTAATGTTACTATTTCTTGCTTTAATCATTCTGATAGGTGTGTAGTAACATCTCAAATGTGGTTTGAATTTGCATTTCCCTAATGGGTAATCATGTTAAACATCTTTTCCATGTGTTATCTCTGTTTATTTTCTGGGAAATGTCTGTTTATGGCTTTTCCCCCATCGATTAATTGGATTGTTTGTTTTTTTGCTGATGAGTTTCGAAAATTCTTACATTTTCTATATCCTGATTCTTTGTTGGATATGCTGTTTGTAAATATTTCCTCCTCTTTATGGCCTTCCTTTATGTCCTCTTAAAAGGGTCTTTCATAAAGTAGAAGTTTTCAATTATTAGGAAGTACAACTGATCAATTTCTTTCTTATTTGTATTGTCCTTTGGTTATTTATTCTAAGAACATTTGCCTCATTAGAAAGTTGATTTTTGTAGAAGCTATAAAACATGGGTTTAGATGATTTCTTATTTTCCCTTATGAATGTCTAATTGTTCCAGTACCATTTGTTTTAGAAGCTATTTTTCTTTCACTGAATTTCTTTTGCAGTTTTAACAAATCATTTGGGTATATTTGTGTTGGACTCTTTCTGGGTTGGAAGTATTTCAGTTCATAAACGTGGTTTGCATTTCTTTTCTTTTGGGTACCAGAGATTGAATTTAGGAGCACTCAACCACTGAGTCACATCCCCAACCCATTTGTGTACTATATTTAGAGACAGGGTCTCACAGAGTCGTTTAGCACCTCACTTTTGTTGAGACTGGCTGTGAACTCTAGATCCTCCTGCTTCAGCTTCCTGAGCTGCTGGGATTACAGGTGTGCACCACCGCAACCAACCATGGTTTGCATTTCTGCTTATGGAATCTTATTCGTTTTAAGTTTTGTAAGTTTTAGATAAAGTTCTTACATGTTTTGTTAGATTTACATCTGAGAATTTTTTTCAGTGATTATAAATGGAATTGTATTTAATTTTGGTGGCTTCATATTTATTGGTAATTTATAGAAACATGATTGACTTTTGTATGTTGATCTTATATTTTACAGTCTAGCTAAACTCACTCATTAGTTGTTATGGTGTAGATGTGGTCTACACAAAAGCTCACGTGTGAGACAATGCAGAAATTTTGGAGGAGAAATGATTGGGTTATAGCATTAACTTAATTAGTGAATTAATCCTTGATGGGATTAACTGGTAACTGGAGGCATGAGGGGTATGGCTGGAGGAAGTAGCTCACTGGGGACATGTCTATGGGGTATATATTTTGTATTTGGAGAGTAGAGTCTCTCTCTTGAACCTGATCATCATGTGAGCTGCTTCTCTCTGCCACACTCTTTCTCCATGATGTTCTGCCTCTCCTTAAGCCCTGAGGAACGAAGCTGGCCTTCTATGGACTAAGACCACTGAAACTGTGAGCCCTCAAATAAACTTTTCCTCATTTACAATTGTTTGATTGGGTCCTTTAGTCACAGCAGCGAAAAAGCTGAATAAAACATTAGTTTTAACAATTTTAATTTTTATAGATTCATTAGGATTTTCTTGTGAACAATCATGCTCTGCAAATAGGAGCAGTATTTTTTATTCCATCTGTATGCCTTTACTTCCTTTTCTTGCCTTTTTGTCCTAGCTAGAGTTTCAAATCCTATGTTAAATGATAGTGGTAAGAGAGGATATTTCCCCCTATTTCCAATCTTAGGGGAAAGACATTTAGTTTATTACTATTATGTATATTGGTAGCCCTGCCTTCCTTCCTTTCTTCCTATATCATGTGAACTACTTTTCTCTTGTCCTTCTTTCATTTTTCTTTAGGTGTTATCAGTTTTAGAGAGTATTCCTGTAATCCTAGTTTCCTGAGGGTTATTTTTTTTATTGTTGTTTTTCTTTTTTTGGTATTAAGGAATTTTTTTGGGGGGGGGTGGGGAGTACAACGGTCTGAACTCAGGTACACTCAACCACTAAGCCACAGCCTCAGCCCTGTTTTGTATTTTATTTAGAGACAGAGTCTCACTGAGTTGCTTAGCGCCTTGATGTTGCCAAGGCTGGTTTTGAATTTGCCATCCTCCTGTCTCAGCCTCCTGAGCACCTGGGATTACAGGGGTGTACCACTGTGCCTGTCTCTAAATTTTTAATAATGATTTTTCTATAGATATTAAAATGCTTGGATGACACCCCATTAATATGGTAGATAACAGTAATTGATTTTCAAACATCATTGTTATTTGTTTTCTCTTTATTCTAAGTGTCTGTTTGTTCCGTGTTTGTGTGTGTGTGTGTGTGTGTGTGTGTGTGTGTGTATGTTTGTGTGTGTTTTTGTTTTGTGGTGCTGGGAATTGAAACCAGGATTTCATGCATGCTTGACAAGCACTCTGCCATTGAGCTACATCCCAAGCCCTGTTTGTTCCCTTTTTCTTCCTTTTTTTTCCTGCCTTCTTTACAATGAGTATTTAACATTTATTTTTCTTCCCCATTGACTTATTTGCTCTTTCTTTCTCTCCCTCTAATTAATTGCATTAGGACTCACATTTACAATATAGATTCTATACATATCACCATCTACTTTGAAATAACATTATACCACTTCTTAGATAACATAAAAATCTTACAACATAATAATTCTGTTTTTCCTTCTAATCTTTTGCATTACCGTTCCCATTCATTTAGTTTTACACAATTATAAGTGCTTTAATAAACTATGATTTTTTAAAAATTTTTTTTAAGAGAGAGAGAATTTTAATATTTATTAATTTTTAGTTTCTGGCAGACACAACATCTTTGTTTGTATGTGGTGCTGAGGATCGAACACGGGCCGCACGCATGCCAGGTGAGCACACTACCACTTGAGCCACATCCCCAGCCCATAAACTATGATTTTTATCTTAAATTGTCAATTATATTTTAAAGAACTAAAATAGGAAACATTCTCCATAATTACTTCAATAGTTACTATTTTTAATATCTACATTCTTTTGTGTTTATCTATGGTTTTATCTTCTTTTGTTTGAAGAACTTCCTCTAACACTTCCTACAGTGTAGGGTTTTCTTCTAGCTTTTGTATAATTGTCATAAAACAGTCTATCCACATTTTAATCAAATAATCTTACACATTTTGACATGTGCACATCCATGAAGAAAGAAGATAATTAATATTTTTATCACCCATCAAAGTTTTATCATGAATTTATATTGTGTCTCCTTAGACCCTTGCCAACTGATATGATAGACAAACAATGCTATTTCCTGTTATGTAGATTAATTTACATTTTCCAAAACTGATTTATATGAAAGCATATGATGTTATACTCTTTTTAAAAACATGTAGTCTTCTACTCAATATAATTGAGATTTATCCAAATTGTGTGTATTAATTGTTAATATTTTTAAACTGTTAATATTTTTAATGATAAGTAATATCCTATTATTTGGATACCCATTTATGCACGGAATAACATTTGACTTGTGTGCGGTTTTTGGCTTTTATAAATAGAGCTACTTTGATCTTTTGTGAATAAGCCATTGTATGAACATAAACTTTCTTTTCACTTGAGTAAATACCTATGAGTAACATGACTGAATCCTTTTGGGGGTTTTATATTTAACATTTTAAGAAACAAACTTTAAAAAATGATGGTATACATTTTGACTTTTCTACCAGAAGGGCATGAGAATTCCTATTTTCCCGTATCTTTGAAAACACTACGGCCTGTCTTTTTTTAAAAATTAAATTATTTATTTATTCTAATTTGTTATACATGATGGCAGAATGCAATTCATTTCATATTACGTATAGAGCAAAATTTTTCAAGTCATTAATTGTACACAAAGTATTTTCATTTTCACACCATTTGTGTCTTCATACATGTACTTAGGGTAATGATGTCTAACACATTCCACCATCATTTCCACCTTCTTGCCCCTTCCCTTCCCTTCCTTCCCCTTTACCCTATCTAAAGTTCCTCCATCGCCATTATGCTCTCCCCATGGCCATTATGAATCAGCCTCCTTATATTAAAGAAAACATTCAGCCTTTGGTTTTTTGGGATTGGCTTGCTTCACTTAGCATTATATTCTCTAACTCCATCCATTTACCTGCAAAAGCCATGATTTTATTCTCTTTTAATGCTGAGTAATGTTTCATTGTGTAGATATACCAAAGTTTCCCTATCCATTCATCTCCTGAAGGGCAACTGGTTGGTTCCACAATTTAGCTATTGTGAATTGTGCTGCTATAAACATTGATATGGCCAGTCTTTTAAAATATTAGATATTATAATAAATGTTCAGAAACTTCTTATGATTTTTAACTTGAGTTTTTTAAAATGATGAATGATGTTGATTGAGTTCATCAAACATGATGAACTCAACTTTTTGCTATCTCTATATTATCTTTGGTAATTTATCTTTTTAGATCTTTCACCCATTTAAAAAATGGACTTTTAAAAATTGTTGAGTTTTGAGAATTGTTAATGTAGATTGGATACAAGTCCTTTATATCAGATATGTTCTTTGCAAAAGTTTTCTGTCTATAGCTTGTCTTTCATCTTCTTAATAGTGTTTTTTTTCTTTTTCTTTTTTAGTACTGGGAATTGGACCCAGGGGTTCTTAACCACTGAGCCACACCCCCAGCCGTTTTATTTTTTATTTTGAGAGAGGGTCTTGCTAAGTTGCTGAGGCTGACTTTGAACTAGTGATGCTCCTGCCTTAGCCTCCTGAGCTGCTGGAATTACAGGCATGTATCTTCACACCTGGCCTTAATAGTGTTTTTTGAAGACTAGACATTTTAATTTTGATGAAGTTCAATTAATTAATTTCTTCTTTTATGGAATGTGGTTTTTGTGTTATATCTAAGAAATCTTCATCTAATCCAGGGACTGATTGGTAAACACTGGCCTGTAACCCAAACCTGGCCTGCTAAGTAGTTTCGCACCATCCAAGGGCTAAAATTTTTTAATTGAAATTTTATTGAGAAAATTGTAGTTTTGTGTGCAATTGTAACAGACAGTACAGGGGCATCTTGGTACATGTTTCCCAGTTTCTCCCAATAGTAACAATTTGCAAAACTATATTGTATCAAGATACTGACTTTGATACCATGTACCAACTACAGTTTTGCCTGTGTACATTTATGTGGGTAAGAATGGCTTTTGCAGTTTTAAGTGGTTGGAAAAAATCAAAATAATAAAATTTCTTAATTGATATGTATTATATGAAATTCACCTTTCAGTGTCCCTAAGTCAAATTTTATTGGCGCATAGTCACATTTGTTTGTTTACATATTGTCTATGACTGCTTTTGCACTATCATGTCAGAATGGAGTGGTTGTGACAGAGACCATATGTGTTGATCTCATTGCTTCCCAGTGCTGTTCAGTGACTATAAATTGCAGTGATGCAGTTATAACTAAGCAGCATTTTTCTTACCATGTATCATTGTCCCATGACATTTACTTTACTTTTTAATTACCATTACATTCCCATCATGTCAAAACAAGTACAGTGAACTTTGGATATCTGGTTTTAAGGCACAGTGGACTTTAGATTATTTTGTTAGGAAATTAGTTGGTAAAACATTGTGCTTATTAGGCAATTATACTATAGTTGTGATAAGGAATGCAACATTCATTGATATTAGATTATTATTTGCCATATTCCAAGTTTATAGGAAAGAAGCTATTAGAAAAATTAGAAAATTCAACATAGAATATCTTGTGACAGCAAAATTTCTTTCCAAAAATAATAAAGAAGGCTTCACCCACCATAATTTCTGAATGGTTAATTTGTAAGCCAGGCAGGGATTAAGTAAATCATAATTTGATTGTGGGAGTTAAAGGAATGTGTTTAAAGAAAACACATTTATTTAAGTTTATTAGGCTTTTGGTGAGTTGAGGAGCAACATCAGTATTTAAAAAACAAGGTGCGTGATTTCAAATGGGTTTCCTTGGCTCTTGATGAGGTAAGAGATGCTACTAATATTCTTCAATTATTGTTTATTCAAAATGTTAATGCAAATTTGAAGTGATAAACTATTAGCCCTATGAATAGTCTTCATAGAACTACAACAGGTGAGAAAACATTCAAATAAGTTAAGACAATACTAATTCAGTACAATTTGAAGCTAAAATGTGTCACACAACAAGAGTGACAAAAATATGCATGGAACAGGAAAGGCTTGGTTGAAAGGCTTTTAAAAACTTTGGTTATTTAGCAGGTACTTTGCAGAAAAATATTTATTCTGTCATGTGTTACACCAGAAGTGTAACAATGAAATTGATTCACTCTCATTGATTTAACCATTGTCAGTTCTATGAAAAAGAATCACAGTAGTCTCAGTTGCCCCCCTACATAGCAGTTCCATGAGTTAGAAGTGGTAACATTTTATTGTGACTTGTCAAGCTCAGGGACAAAACTTAACCATTGTAAGTTTTATGAATTCATTGTGTGAAATGATCAGTTCTGTGAAATAAAAGCAGGATATTCTAAATTGCCCTTTCACAGAGAAGTTCAGTGTCTTAACAGTAGTAACATTTTATTGTGCTTTTTATTTTTTAGCTAGTAGGCAAGACTGAATTTCTTCTGAAAGAAAATAACTTCTTTGAATTACCATTATTGAACACTAAATGGCTTTGGAAATTGTCTTTTGATGTACCTTCACTGAGTTTCTCAATGAATTCAACCTAAAATTACAAGCTGAACAGCATTTACACAAGAAAGTTATACTAACCCAGTTTGATTTTTGTTGTATGAATCACATTCTACTATCATTGCTAACCCCGTCCCCTCCTTTCCCCTCCCACCCCCATTAATTTGTATGAATTACAAATGATACCAAATGGATTTATATTCACCCTGTACTGTAAAAATAAAACATAAAAATGAGCTCTTCATTCCTACAGAAATTTGTAGCAGATATATTTTCCAGCGGCATTTTGTGGGACTATCATGCCAGTGCAAAGAAAATTCTGTTTTTCCCGAATCCATTTAATTGCACAACTGAAGAGTTTCTAACTTTTAATCAGAAGTAATTAATTTGCTATGTAATCTAAAAGGAAAATATCAAAAGGATCTAATTTGTAGTTCTATAAATGCCTTCCAAGTGACAAATATGGTCAATTAAAATCATAAAATTGTGATATCAATCAGTATTTGGCAGTCCCCATCTTTTTGAAAAGATATTGTCAAAGATTAATAAAATCTCATTGTAGATGAGTATTAGCAGATTTATGTACATTTGCAATTATTTTTAAAAATATTTTTAGTTGAAGATGGACACAATAACTTTATTTTGTTTATATTTTTATGTTGTGCTGAGGATCAAAACAGTGCCTCATACATGGTAGGCAAGTGCTCTACCACTGAGCTACAACCCCAGTCCTAAAATTTAAAAGTTTTTTTATTGAGATATAATTTGCAGATCATAATTCATTCATTTAAAATGTGCAATTAAGTTTCTTTTTTTACTATTTTCACAAGTTTGTGCAATCACTGTCTCTAATGTCTCTAATTCTAGAACATTTACATCAGATCCAAAAGAAATCCAATACCTGTCCCCTGGCAAACACTAATCTATCTTATATCTTTTTAAAATTTTTAAAATTGATTTTATTTTTTTAAATACATGACAGCAGAATGTATTACAATTCTATTACATATATAGAGCACAAGTTTTCATATCTCTGTTTGTATATAAAGTGTGTTCACACCAATTCATGTGTTCATACTGTACTTTAGATAATGATATCCATCACATTCCACTATCATTGCTAACCCTCTGTCCCCTCCCTTCCTCTCCCATCCCTCCCACCCCTCTGCCCTATCTAGAGTTCATCTATCCCTCCCATGCTCCCTCTCTCTACCCCACTATCAGTCAGTTACCTTACATCAGAGAAAACATTTGGCATTTTGTTATTGGGTATTGGCCATCCATTTACCTGCAAATGCCATGATTTTATTCTCTTTTATTGCTGAGTAATGTTCTATTGTGTATGTATGCTATAATTTTTTTATCCATTCATCTACTGAAGAGCATCTAGGGTTGGTTTCAGAGTTTAGCTATTGTGAATTGTGCTGCTATAAACAATTATGGGCTGTGTCCCTGTAGTATGCTGTTTTTAAGTCCTTTGGATATAGACCAAGAAGAGGGATAGCTGAGTCAAATGGTGGTTCCATTCCCAGTTTTCCAAGGAATCTCCATACTGCTTTCCATATTGGCTGCACAAATTTGCAGTCCCACCAGATATCTTTATGGATTTTGTTTTATTAAACATTTCAAATAAATGGAATGATATAATGTGGCCTTTTTGTGTTTTGGCTTCTTTCACTTGGTATAATGTTTTCAAGATTAATGCATATAGCATTTATCAGTACTTCATTCCTTATTACTATTGACTGATTCTCTGTATGGACATACATATTTTTTTTATCTAATGATTAGTTGAAGGGCACTTGGGTGGTTTCCACTTTCTCATTATTATGAATAATGCTCCTATAAACATCCATGTATGCAGTTTTGTTTGAATACCTATCAGAGGGATGCAGCCACAAGCCATTGATACCAAGGATTACTAGTAATGACTGAAACTAGAAGTGGCAAGGAAGAATTATTCCTGGAACATTCAGAAAAACATGAATCTTCAGATAGCCTGATTTCAGACTTCTAACTTCCAGAGCTGTGATAGAAGAACTGTTGTTTAAGGTCATCTGGTTTTTGATAATTTTTAAATGAAGTCTAAAAAATTAATACACTGGGTCATATGAAAAGTCTGTTTATCTTTTTGAAGAACTGTCAAATTGATTCAACAGTAGCTGTACTGTATTATATCCCACCAGTAATAGATGAATATTCTTTTTATTTTTTTGAGTGTTCTTGTTTCTCTTTAGCTACATCAACAATTCTCATTTCTTTTTTTTATTTTTTAAAATTATAACCATCCTAGTGGATGTAAAGAAGCTTTCATTGTAGTTTTAATTTGCGTTTCCCTAATGATTAATGATGCTTAACATCTTTTCATATGTTTGTTGGATACTTGTATATATATATATATATATTTTAAATATCTTTGTTTGATCTATCTATTTATTTATTTATTTGGTGCTGAGGATCAAACTCAGTACCTCATGCATGTGAGGCAAGCACTCAACTATTGAGCTACAACTCCCTTGTATATATTCTTTAGAAAAAAATTTATTAAAATATTTTGCCTATTTTTAATTGGGCTACCTGTCTTTTTGTTGCTGAATTGTAATAACTCTTTAGGTACACTGATACTAAATTCTATCAAATATATGATTTGAAATATTTTCTTCTATCCTATGAATAATCATTTCACTTTTTTTTTTGAGTACCAAGGATTGAACTTGGACATTCAACCACTGAGCCACATCCCTATTCCTATTTTGTATTTTATATAGAGACAGGGTCTCAGTGAGTTGCTTAGCGCCTCCCCATTGCTGAGGCTGGCTTTGAACTTGCAATACCCCTGTCTCAGCCTCTCAAGCTGCTGGGATTACAGGTGTGTGCCTGACCGTAATTTCATTTTCTTGAGTGTTCTTTGGTTAAAAAAATTTTTAAATGTTGATGAAGTCAAACTATCTATTTTTTTCTTTCATGACTTGTGCTTTCAGTGTCATATTTGAGAAACTGTCAAATCCATGATCACTATTATGAACTTTTGTTCCCCCCCACTTTACCACAATAAATTCATGTGTCGAAATCCTAACCCTCATTATAAAGACATTTAGGTTAAGGGATGTGGCCTTTGGGATATGATTAGGTGAAGAAGAAGAACCCTCCTTAACTGGATACATGTCCTTGTAAAAAACACTACAGAGTTCCCTTACTCCTACCATGTGAGGACACAGTAAGAAGGCTATCTGTGAACCAGAAAAGGAGCCCATACCAGACACTAAATCTACTTCTCCTTGATCTTGGATTGCCTAGCTTATATTGCAATGAGGAATACTTTTATTTGTAATCTAAAGTCACCCAGTCTGTGGTATTTTTGTTAAAGCAGCCTGAGTGGACTAAAACAGTCATGAAGACTTACAGCTATGCTTCCTTCTAAGAGTTTTATATTTTATGTCTTTTTACATAGATCTCTGACACATTTTAAGATAAATTTTGTGAGGTTGGAGATCAAATTCATTCTTTTGCATGTGGTTATTAGCTGTCCCAGTGCCAGTTGTTGAAGACAGTGTTTTCCTTATTGAATAGTCTTGATACCTTCATGCAAAACCAGTTGACCATAGATATATGGGTTTATTTCTGGATTTACACTTCTATTCATAGATTCATATTTATCTTTATGCCACACTGCCTTAATTACTTTGTCTACTTTATAGTAGAATTTGAAATCCAGGACATGTGAGTACCACAACATATTTCTTCTTTTCCAAGATTGTTTTATATGTTCTGAATCTCTAATAATTCCATATGAGTTTTAGGATCAGATGCCCATTTCTGTAAAAAAGGCATATGACATTTTGATAGTATTTCCATAGAAGCCCTTGATCATTTTGGGAAGGAATGCTGTCTCAACAATTTATCTTCCAGTCTATAAACACAGGATATTTATCCATTTATTTACATGTATTATAATTTTTTTGGTGTTTTCAATGTGTAGTTATTGCATTTTTTACATTAAATTATACCTTTTATTTTTGTTTGATGATTTTACAAGCAAATTTGTTTTCTTAATTCTAGTGATACAACTGATTTTTGCATATTGGCCTTGTATACTACAACTTGCTGAAACTTAATTAGTTGTAAGAGTTTTTTTTTAAAATTTTTTAGTAGTTCTTTGGGATTTTTACATATGAAAACATGTCATCTAATAGAGATGCTTTTATTCCTTCCTTTCCAATACAGATGCCTTTTATTTCTTTTTGTTGCCTAATTCCCTTGGCTAGAACTTCAGTACAATATTGAATAGGAGTGGCGAGAGTAGATATTTGTCTTGTTCCTTAGGGGAAAAATTTCAGTCTTTCATTATTAGTTATGGTGTTAGATACAGGTGTCTCATATGATCCTTCTTTTTTTAAAGTTGAATAAGTTTCCTTCTGAAATAAGCACAGAAAGACAATTGTTGCATGGTTTCACTGATATGTGGAATCTAAAATATCAGTCAGAAAAGTTGAGAGTAGAGTGATAATTACCAGAGGGCAGGGAGAATAGAGGGAAAGAATGGATAGGAAAATGTTGATCAATGAGTACCAATTTATAGTAGATAGGAGCAAGATATTCTGGTGTGCTATTGCACAGTAGGGTGATTATAGGTAAAAATAATGAACTGTACATACAAAAAAAGCTAGAAGAAAGGATTTTCCAAGTTCATACTTTAAAGAAATGATAAATGTTTGAGGAGAAAGATTCATTTAATCTAATTTAAACATTGCACTATATATATGTATCAAAACATTACATGGATCACCACTAATATGTATGATTTTTCTGTTTTTATGTGTAAGTTAAAGATAAATTTAAAGGATTAAAATAACCAAATTAAACTACTTGTATCATTGAAAGAGAAAAAAAATCTCTTCTGTTTCTAGTTGAATGTTTATCATGAAGGGGCAGTGGATTGCGTCAAATGTTTTTCTTTGTTGATAATTGTGTGTAAATGTGTATATTCTATTAATGTGATGTATTGTATTGATTGTATTTTCTATGTTAAATCCATTTTCATTCCTGGTATAAATACCACTTGATCATGGTATTTTTGTTTTGCTTTTTTTGTTTGTTAATATTTTATGAAGGATTTTTGTGTCTATATTCATAAAATGCATTGATCTATAGTTTCCTTTTTTTTGTGATGTCTTTGAGTTTGTAATCAGGATCATACTGAACTCAAAAAATAAGTTAAGATGTGTTCTACTTTTTTGTTACTTGGAAGTTTTCCATATTCACTCAATTTCTTTAATTGTCACTGGTTCAGATTTTGAAATTTTCCTGAGTCAGTTTTGATAGTTTATGTTTTATATAATTTGTTTTTGTATAATTGTTCATTTATATTTATTAGTAATTTTCCTTTTTTATTCATGATTTTAGTAATTTGAGTCTCCTTTTTTTCCTCATCAGTTTTGTTAAAGGACTGTCAATTTTAAAACTTTTTCCCCCACAGAACCAACTTCTGATCTTACTCTATTATTTTTCTCTCTTCTATTTTATTAATTTCAGCTATAATTGCTATAATTAGATTATTGACTTGAGATCTATCTTTCTCATTTTTGGTGTTTCTGGGCTTTGCAGAAGCTAAGCAAGTGCTCTACCACTGAGCTACTTCCCCACCTCTTTTTATTTTATTTTGAGACAAGGTCTCCCTAACTTGCTCAGTCTGGCCATAAACTTGTGATCCTCTTGCCTCAGCCTCCCAAATAGCTGGGATCACAGATGTGTGCCATTTTAAGATCTCCCCTTTCTAAGAGGCATTTACAACTACAGATTTTCTAGTACTACCATTGATAAATGCTATAAATGTTGGTATGGTGTAACTTCGTTTTCACTTATTTTAAGGTGTTTTCTAATTTCACTTTTAATGTCTTCTTTTACCAATGGTTATTACAAGATTGCATTGTTTTCCCACATGTTTATAAATTCCCCAATTTCCTTCTATCTGGATTTTTAATTTAATTTGATTATCACTGAAAAGCATCCTTTGTATGAATTCAGTCTTTGAAATTTTACTGAAACTTATTTATGAGAAAATTCCATGTGCATTTGAGAGAATATCAATTCTACTATTATTGGGTAGAGTGTTCAATAGACTTCTTTTAGGTCGGGTTGGTTTAAGTGTTTTTCAACCTTTGATTTTTTTTGAGTAATCTTAGGTGTAGTTCTATTTGTTATTGAAAGTTGAGCATTTAAGTCTCTAACTGTTGTTTTTGAATTTTCTATTTCTCCCTAAAATTTGGGCAGTTTTTCCATTATACACTTTGGGACTATTTTTAGGTGTATATATTTTTATAATCGTTCAAACTTTTGTTATTACAAAATGGCTTTATTTAACTCTAGTGATAATATCTGTCTTAAAGTCTACTTTGAATAATATTAGCATAACTATTTCAATTTTCTTGGTTATAATTTCCTTGCTATGTACTTTCCCACTCAGCATTTACCCCAGCAGTTTGCAACTCTGCCTTATCCTTCACTTCCTTCTTTAGTATAGCCTCCAGGTCAGTCAGAAGTGAGAACTTAGGGCATTTTTAGGGCTTTCCTGAGCACGCTCATAGTTATAGGCCTGTGTGTGGCCTTCTAAACTTCAGGAATACCTTAGAGCTTTCAAAGTCCCTATGAATCTCATTTTCTTAATTTTTCTTTCTAAGCCTTTTGGTTTGTCTCAGCTGTTATCCATTGCCTCTGGTAGCTGGGATGTTAAAACATTTGGCAAATGCTTCCCAGGGAAATATGTTCAGAACTGGACAGTTTCAAATGAGGCCAAATAAAGGCAAGCATTTTGAGTAGGGTCTTCCAGGGATCCACTACATCGGTTAAATAACGATTGAGAATTAGGTCTATTCCATTCCTTTCATTACTGGGAATGTGAGTTATAATTTTTTCAAAACTACTTCTGAACTGGAAAATATGGTATGTGACTTGTGTAAGTTAAAGTTCAATTTTCTTATTGAAAAAGTTAAATTTTTAAAAATTAAATGCTGCCTGGATTTCTGCAAGTCTGTTGTTAATTTTTAGAGTTCTGAAAAAGTTGGCTTCAATAATTTTTTGGGGGTGTTGCTTTTATTGAGGGGCATATGTTTAGAAGTTCCCTACTCCATTTTCACTGAGGTTGCTTTGTAATCAATTTCAGGAAATCAATGTTAGGAAACACTAACTTTGGGCTCCATTTAAACAAGCTATTACTTCCCCCTAAACAATTCCATTATTGTTATTACATTATAAGAAGTCTACACAGTTATCATTGCTATATCTTGAATCTCTTTTCCACATTTGTGGAAATTTTTAATTTTTGTTGCATAATTACTTATACAATATGCCTCAATTTTTTTTCTCTTGGTTCTCCCAACCTAAAATATTTACTATCTGACCCTTTACAGGGTCAACCTCTGGCTTATTCCAGAGTCCAGGGATTTTCTCCTATGTTTTTCTAAAAATTTTAGGTTTAAACTTAAATCTATGATCCATTTGAATTTTTAAAAATATACATTAAAAGATATGGATCTAAATTCATATTTTTACTTTATGTATATGTAATGTTTGCATCACAATTTATTGCAAAATCTTTGTCCCTTTGTCAAAAATGTTGTTTGTATGTGTGAGTTTATATACTCTATTCTTTTCCATTCCTTTGTTGTCTATACCATTACCTTGCAGTTTTAATTATTGTAGCTTTATAATCTGGAAATCATGCAGTGTAAATTCTTCAGCTTTATTGTCTCTTTTCAGAACTGCTTGGCAATTAAACTTTTGGCTATTAATAGTTTGCTCTTTAATATTTCTATCTGAAAGTTAGGATTAGTTTGTCCATTTCCACAAAAAAAACATTCCTGAGAGTTTTATTGGGTTTATGTTGAATCTATAGGTAAATTTGGGAGAAATGTAATCTTAACAATATTAAGCTTTTGGACTCATGAACAAGATATCTCTCTTCATTTATTTAGTTTTTAATTCCCTCAGGAATATTTAATTTCTAATTCCAGGGTGCTGGATCTTAACAAAGCTAAACAGGAGAATATGAATTCTGACTCTTGGGCCAAACTACCTAGTTTTAAATTTCAGCTTTACTACTTACCACTATGTTATCTTACAGAATGCACTGATTTCTCTATACTTCAGTTTACCACCTATAAAATGGGGGAGCTGGGCATCCTAGTGCACGTCTGTAATACTAGTGCCTCTGGAGGCTGAGGCAGGAGGATTGCAAGTACAAAGCTAGACTCGGTAACTTATCAAGGCCTCAGAAACTTAGTGAGACCCTGTCTCCAAATAAAAAAATAAAATGGGCTGGGGATGTGGCTTAGTGGTTAAGTGCCCCTGGGTTCAATCCCTGGTACCGCCCGCCCCCCCCAAAAAAGAAGCAGTGATAGGGATTAAAATGAGTTCATTGCCAGGATAATGCCAGGCACAGATTAAGAACTATATAAAGATCAGCTTTTGTAACCTTTGATAAGGAACCCATGTACATGTCATTTTCTAATATTATTAATAACAAAGGATGGGTATGCCTAAAACTTTATTATTGTATTTGGGCAACTAAAAATAAAAGGGATACCAAGTGGTAATAACTGTAAAACATTTTGTAGTAAGCACAATTTTTAAATTTATAGGGTAATGATGATGTTAAAGGACATAGTAAAGTCCTTTGAACCCTGTGGATAAGAACAGTTTTATAATAATAGTTTACATTTGTAAAGTGCTTTTAGCCTTTAACTACTTTCACGTGATCACTGTGGCTGGTTTTAAAACTACTGTAGTCAAGGAAGAGAAACTCTCGGTCTCTAGCCAAATACTATGACTTAGCTATTTCTCATTTTGATGTTTAAATAAACAAGAAAATTCTTGAACTAATGAGTGCTTTGTATATAATGATAGTCTAATAGATTATATGATTTATAGTGTTTGTAGAATAATGATTAAGAGTCTAGGACTCTGAAGCCTGACTGACTGGGTTCAGGATCTTTCTTGCCACTATCTGAACATATGATTTTGAGGAAGTTATTTAATATTTCTGTGCCTTGGTTTCCTCATCTGTAAAATAGGGATAAATAATGGGGATAAATCATATCTATTGGGTTATGTTATTTAATCAATACAAATATATATACAAAATGTTTATATATTTTTTTAAAAATATTTTATTTTTACACAGGGTCTTGCTAAGTTACTTAGGGCCTCACTGAGTTGCTGAGGCTGGCTTTAAACTCCTGCCCCAATCTCCCCAATTGCTGGGATTACAAGGCTTGATGTTACTTACTATCGTAAAGATATTTTTTCTGGTTATAAAAGTGTTGTCCGTTTACTATAGAACAAGGTACTAGTGACTCTCAAAGAGGAAAAGAAAATCACTTATAATATTATCTCTTGAGATAATTGCTACTAATCCTTTAATTTATGTAATCTCCAGAGTTGTTTCATTATTATAATGTGTGCTTACTCCCTCCCCTCACAAAATAATTATAAGATCACACAAAATGTTGTTCTACTAAATTACATAACTCTATGGGTTGCTAATTGTATAGCCATAGTCAAGTTTTGCTAACTTTTTATGCCTCAATTTCATCATTTGTGAAATGGATCACTAAATTAAATAAATGATATAGTGCATGTAAAGGTCATAGTAGAAACAGGATATCACTGTTATTATTAGATAAAAATTGGGAAACAACTTGGAAATAAAGTGTATAGTAAAGGCAGGTGGTAGACATATTTTCCATGGATAATAATCAGGGTCAAAGAGTTATGAGGCATACTTCTTTTTTCTTTATTTCTTTTTTTTATAGTTGAGATGGACAGCATGCCTTTGTTTTTTTAAATTTGTTTATTTATTTTTTTATACAGTGATATGGATTGAACCCAGTGCCTCATACGTTAGGCAAGCCCTTTGTCACTGAGCTACAGCCTCAGACCCTGAAGCATCGTCTTTTCTATAAAAAATGTCTTCATACTAAGAGTTTTTGTGTAGTTGTCAAATCTAATACATATGATTGCCTAGCAAATTGTGCTGGAATAGAAGCTAATTATATAATACAAATTATTATATTATTTCAGTTTTGGCAACTGGAAAATCAGTGGGCATTAATACTTCTTTTAGCATGTATTTTAGCCAGCTTTTTTACTGCTGTGACTAAAAGATCTAACCAGAACAATTTTAGGGGAGGAAAAGTTTGAGGGCTCATAGTTTCAGAGGTCTTAGTCCATAGAAGGCGGCTCCATTTCTCAGAGTTTTAGGTGAGGCAGAACATAATGGCAGAAGAATGTGGCAGAGGGAAGCAGCTCACCTGATGATCAGAAAGCAGAAGAAAGACTCTACTGGTCAAATACAAAATATATACCCCAAAGCCACACCTCCAATGCCTATCTCCTCCAGGCACACACCACCCACCTTGAGTTACCACTCATTAATCCCAGTGAGGGGATTAATTCACTGATTGGGTTAATGCTCTCATAACACAGTCAGGAGACTCTAAACCTTCTTGCATTGTTTCACACATGAGCTTTTGGGGGCCAATTCACATCCAAAGCATAACAGCATGTTTGATGAAATAAAAGGGTAGGAGCTAGGTCTGTTGGGGCATACTGCATATGGGATTGGGAAGGTGGGGGCAGTCAATACCAAGCAGTAATAAGAATGAAGGAAACTGGGTATGGAGGAAAAGGAAGGAAAGATGGGTATGGAACCAATCTTACACAAAATATCAGTAGATTCACATGATTTGGTTTCTCTCCAAGAGTAGATCCAAATCTAACTGCTAGTAGCTCTATGCAAGAATCCTTTCTGTACACTGAGATCTGTACAGAGGAGAGGTTTTTGTGATAGAAGGACAGGGGATTGATGGATATCTATTCAAACCAATTGTTTTGAAAATCTGAAGAATTTCTAAGAGAATAATAATGACCAATATTTTAAGTGTTTTTTTGTATAATGCATTATTCTTACTCATTAGAATATTCTTAATAGATATTGACTTTGTCATTTCAATACTATGAGATAATGGTTATTGTAATCCTTATTCGTATATAATAAGAAGAAACACAAATGGGTTAACCAGCTTGCCCAAAGACACATAGCTATTAAGTTAAAAGCTTGCATATAGGCCTTGCAGTTTGGTTCCAGAGCCACACTCCCAAATGCACTTCCTTTCTAGAGTGTCAAGGGTCCTCTTGAAGGAAGGCAGATTCCAGTACAATTTGAGGATGAGGGGTATAGCTGACACTACTAGTTGCCAGACTGGAATCAATCCTTTTTCTTCTTAGTAATAGAATACCACTTTTAACTCAGCATATTAATATCCACATTTAAAAAGCAAAATAAAACACCTTCCCTTGTTGTTAGGCACAGTCATGGCAACTAACTTATAGCCAAAGAAATGGAAGTGGAAGTCTTGTATGGGATTTCCGGGAAGCGTCATTAAAATGAAGAGGTTGTGCTTTTAGAGTTTTTCTCTCTTTCCTCCTGCTGCTCTCTTGAAGTATCTGAGAAATATTCAGCAAATATTTTGTACCATGATATATCCTTGAAAACAGAAACAGTGTGCTGAGGTCGGCAGAACACTGGACCTCTATAGCAACTGCAGATTGGCTACTTATGTACTTTATTTATGACCTTAATTTATAAGAACAATAAATGAATTATGTCACATTTAGCAAGTTATGTTAGATAAAACTGACTCAATCTTGACTGATACAGAAAGAAACAGTATTGATAAGGTACAACTAAACAGCTAAACAGGCCCTTCCTGAGATTGACCTTTATTTCTCTGGCCTTCTGTTTTCTGTCTCCCTTACCAGCTTTTCTTCTACTTGACTTCTAAGTGTAGTTTTTAGTCATAGTTTCCCTTCTCTTTTCTGAATTTATTTTTCTGTTGGTGATGTCATCTATTCCAGACTTTATATAAAGTATCTATATTGTTGTTTCTCAAATTCATATTTTTAGTGTAGACTTTCCTTGCATATATATATCTGCTTTCTTGATTTCTCCTCCTGGGTATTTCCCAGGACCTTTAGAGTAAATGTACCCCCAAATACCCAAACTGGATATTTAATCCCATCCCAACCTCCACATCTGGCTGATGCTGGTTCTTCTAATTAAACTATTATTTAAGCCAGAAATCTGGAAATCATCTGAGATTCTTTCCTCTTGCTTAGCATTCATTCTCCTATGCAACTATGACTTGCAACCTTGAATCTGATCATATTTCTCCATCTCTACTGCCATTATGTGAGTTAAGCCACCATTCTTGTATAGACTACAACAATTACATCAGACTGATGGTTTTTCTTCCCACCTTATTTCTTTCCAACCCGTTTCTACCTGCCAATGAGAGCAAATGGTCTTTTAATAATATAAGTAGGGTTAGATTAGTCCTTAGCTTAAAATGCTCGACTGGTTTCTCAATTATATTTATAAATAAAACAAAAACTTTGTCCTTGGGCTCCAAGGTCTTTCTTAACATATTTTGTGCTCTGAATCTTACCTTGGGATTCTTCCCTTTGCTTGTGATACTTCATTCACTATGGTCTTTAAAGCTTAGCACCTTTGCTCAGGTCATTAACTTGGAATGCTTTTTTCTGTTAGTTTTCACATGATTTGTTCTTTTTTTATCCTTCATATTTCAGCTTAAGCCCTCAGTCCTTCTCTGGTTATCCATCTAAAAATAGTTCCCCCTTCCAGGTTCTCTCATATACTATTATGGGGCTTTGTTTATTTTAATCTTTTGCAGCACTTCTCTTATAATCACATTTTATTTCTTATCTACATGTTATCAATTATCTCTTACATAGACTATAAACTTCATGAGTATAGGCATTAGGCTTTTTATTTATTGTAATGTAACATTCAAACTATTATTCTCTACTAACACATATCTAGTGCCTATTGGCTGGCTCCATTTGATGAATGACTATAGCTGAGTGAACAAATATATTTGAGTGTCCACAGAAATTCTGGAAAAATCTATGCATGCTAGGGACAGATGACTATTTGTAATTGGTGGTATTAGAAAATATTTGTGCTGGGTTGTGTATAATATATTTGATGGTCTGGGACTTTTGTTCATAGAAAATCAATATAGAGAAGTGTAACTGAAGGTGGAGTGGTTGTAGAGACTATACCATTTTGACATACCTCTGCTAGATCATTACCAGAGAATTGGGTTACACACTAGTCTATTTACAGTGCAGTTGCATTTTGGCAAGACCAAGTCCGTGGCCAGCCATCTGGGTCTTAGGTCCTTCTTTAGCTCTGGAACAGTGAGACAAAAGCACTCCTGTCTTTCTAAAGCTGATGAAGAACAGACTTCTTCCCTGGAATGGAGCCGACTGGTAATGTGCCTCTAAGGACTATACTGAGTAAACCTTTAGAGCAAGGTGCAGTCAAAGCTGATTAAAATCACACCATTTCATAACACTACTTACAGGCAAAGACATACACCAGGAAGCTGTGAAGAAAGAGAGCTGGCTGCACATCCAACAGCAGCTTGGATCTGTTCTCTTACCCCCTTGAGCTGTTTAGCACTGCATGGAAACAGATTTCCTGGTTTGTCTGTTAAAGCTTTCCTTTGGTATCTAACTTACTGATAAGATACCTGCAGATGTCTTCAAGTTTTCCACTTTAAGACTGAAAGTTAACACTCCTGTTTCACCTTTGCTTCCTTGAAAGAAAAGATTTAGTGATATTTTAGGAAAATGGAGAAAAAAGAGAACCATACTTCTTAGAAGTTTTCAGCATGTTACTAACATATAAAAGTTTCCATTCTCTCTGTGAGGGATGAGACTGTGTTTCCAGGAAGCTGTCCATTGATGTTTCAGTATTCAGTGTTTTCTGAGTGGTGATGAAAAGACAGTTGTTCCTGGAATTTAAAGAAGGGTTCAAATTATGACTATGTTACTTAATTTGAGAACTTCAGGCAAATCACTTAACATCTCTGAGCCTCAATTTCCTTATGTAAAATAGAAATAACAGCTGCTCTACTTACCTCATAGGGTTGTTTTAGGAATCAAATAGAATAATGGATATGAAAATATTTTGTATCCTGTGAAACTCTTTGCAAATGTACAGTACTACTGTCCTTGCCAAGGGTCCCTCCTCCTTTTTGTAAAGAAAATGTTGACATTTTCCAACCATTAGTTAATCATTCCTCTAGGGTCACGCTTGTTCCCAGACAGAATAGGTGTCGGTCTCTACCTTGAGATTTGGAGGAAAGTAAAGAAACCCTATAGTCTTTTAAGTGACCTTCCAGTCTGCTACCCTTCAAAAAGGAAGGCTGGCTTATGCAGAATCCATCTCTTTATTATTGCTCTTGTAGTAAAGACTTCTTTGAAACTATAAACTTCTGATAGAAAGCATTCATGAGGTTCAGAAAATACTATTTCAAAGTGCCATATTGGAATTTCAGAAAACAGCCTAAGCAGGAAGTTCACTCTCCAACCTTTTCCTATCTTTTCTTCCCTAAGCATGTCATAGATCCTGGTTTGAGAGATGCTTGCCTTATACCTAGAGAAAGGAACATCCTTAACATTGAAGACACAGGGACACAGAGAAAACAAAACAGGCCTTGCTAAGCTCCTCTTAACTGACTAACATTACATCATATCATTTTGTCCAATCAGATTTCTCCAGCAATATTCATCTACTCTTCATTGAATCTAAGCATGAAAATGCACAAGTTTACCTGTTTCTTGGGGCCTTCATTTCTGAAGTCTCCTGTGTCACCTAAAACTTATATTAAATAAATTTGCATGCTTTTCTCTAACAAATCTGTCTTTTGTTTAAGGGCCTCAGCCATGAATTTAGCAATGGGTGAAAAAATAAATCTTTTCTTCTCCACAGCATGTATTTACAAGTATATTGTTAGTGTATATTTATTAAAAGAGTTTTTATAGGCAATAATTTAATAGACAACCAATTTCTTCATTGTAAAGGAAAATAGAAGCACCTTTGATATACATATCTACTTGACTAAAAATCAATTTAATTCTTTGAATTAGGTCACATTATTTTTATCCATGCAACAATATTTTGATTAAAAGTAATCTTATTTTCCCTGTCTAAATCTCATCAGAACAGTTTCAGTGATTTTAATTATAGGTCAAATTATAGGATAATTTATCATAATTGTTACAGAAGAATATCCTTTTTTAAAAATATTTTTTTTAGTTGTATTTGGACATAATACCATATCTATCTATCTATCTGTTTATTTTTATGTGATACTAAAGATTGAACCCAGTGCCTCACACATGCTAGACAAGCACTCTGCCACTGAACTACAATCCCAGCCCCAAGAAGAATTGTGAAAATAATTTCAGATAGCTTGGGAAGAGCAGGAATGTTCCTGTTCCCAGTAATACAAACAGAAGATGAAGGATTTTATTCTTTGTATCTGTATCTGCTAATTTTCTCCAAACTGTTATTCTACTTGTTTTTACTTGAAAACTTAGAAATATAATTTGCTGATTATATTTTTATACTAACATAATAATTATAATGTAATCTTTGTTAAGACAAGGGAGTCAATTCAGATTCTGATAGCAGGCATTTAGGTTAATCACTTTAACGTAGGGAAATGAACACTTTGGTGGTACTCAGTGAAAGTTGGTTCTGAGTAACAAATGTAGGTTTAACAACAAACATGTCTTGTTTCCTCCATCCCTGTCCTCCTGTCCCAGATTTAATATTTTACATGCTCCAAAGATGCAAGCTGACCTGACTCTCTCCCCACCAAGAGGGCTAAGTACCTGAACAACTCTTTGGCAGGAAAATTAATAGTTAAGAATATAAGACATTATAAGATAAACAGATTGAAGTTTTAGGAACCTATAAAATTTCTTATGCATAATATTAAAATCAATCAAATAAAACAATGAATATGGTTAAATGAAATACAGAGAACAATCTACAACATTTTAAATTTGATAAATAATAATAATAATAATAATAATAATATATACTTTACAATTAGTTATCTAACACTGCTTGCTTTTTAGAAAAATTTTAGGATCATTCATCTGCTAGAGTTTCAATTTGATGTAATAAAAAGCTCAGTTTGCCTTATGGGAGATAACACATAAACAAAGGGACTATTTCCTTTGTGTGTGATGCCCTAACTGTCTTTTTGGTCTAGAGTTGTCTCTGTCTCTAGGTGTCATTTAGTCCCACACATACAAAAATTAAAAATTAAAAAATTTAACAAATAAATAAAACAAAGTGATCTCTCTATATACACACACATCATTGATTTAGGTTGGGGAGGCTTCATTTTACATATTTGAAAATAAGTGTTTCTTAAGTTGTGTCCTCAATCTAAGATTCCATAGCCATGCTTCTGATCACTATAATTTGTATAACAACATGTTACTAGATCTTTAAAATGCAAAACTCGGGGGACCCAACATGGCGGCCGGCGGGGAGGCAGCACTTTCAGTACCTCTGCATTAACGGATCAGAGAGATGCATTAACAAACCTAGATTCTTCTTGCTGAGAAACTTCTAGCAAAATTCCACTGAAAGGAGACCTGCCGGGAATTAGTAAGTTTATTGGAGGTGAAAGTTTGCCCCAGACTAGTGAATCTTGGCCACGTGCCGCCTGCCCATTGTGGTGAACATTCGAACGGCCCCTGCAGGTCCGGATCTGTGAATGGCCCCCACCAGCCCGGCGTGTCGAACAGCTCCCGCCCGCCCGTCTCTGCGAACGGCCCCGCCTGCCCGGCTCAGCAGGCGACGTGAAGGGACTCTAACCAAGCCTTTATGAAATATCGAACCAGGAACTAAAACCAGAGATTGAGTCAGACCAGAGACAAGCCAGTCCCACCCCTCCCTTCGGACACTCCAGCAAGGAGCCTGGGGCCCGCCATAGCAGAGAGGTGATATCACCAGAGTTCGGCCAACGAGATTCCTTCCTAGCGGAATCCACTTTAGCAGGTGTGTTACTCCCACTAACACCAGATACAAACAACCGGAAAACTTCAAAAATCTCTCCGTGGGCGTGACCGTAAGGGCCAAGGGACTACCAACCCCCAACTCCCCCTACCACCAGTGGCGTGGGCATGACTGTAGGGGTGGAGGGAAGCAGAGAAGACTCCCCACCCCCAACTCCCCCAACTGCCAACGGAGAGGGCGGAGAGGGCATGATGGTTCGGGCGGAGGGAAACAGAGGGCACTCCTGACCCCCAACTCCTCCTACTGCCAGTGGAGTGGTCGTGATTGTAGGGGCTCAGGGAAGCAGAGGGGATTCTTGATCCCCAACTCCCCTTACCACCAGTGGCGACATCCAAGGTATTAGTCGCCAGTTTCCGAGGGCGTGCCCACCAAAGGGGTCCGGAAAAATTAAACTATTGGCTCCCAGATCACAGCTCCACAGCACTGGGGCTTAGATGAATGACAGAGACAGTGCTCAGTCATTCGGGAAATAGGGCATGCAGTGGGGCTGAAAGTGTAACCAGATCCTTGGGGAACCACCTCCAGTGAGCAGGACCTGGCTGGCTGGCAGGAGGAAGGGGAGGAGGGGCTGGAGAAGTGAAATGGCTCTGGACTAACAGGATTGAGAGACTCCCAGGAGCTGCCTTACAGGGATTGCTGTCGACACATAGAGGGCAGAAGCTCAGCTCGGAGGGCACAGCTCCGCCTATTGGAAGAGAAGAAAATGGATCTCTAAGACCTAATTTTATTTCTTATTTTATTTTATTTTTTCTCTCCCCTTTTCCTTCTTTCTTTCCCTTTTCAAGTTTTATTGTTGATTCCATTCTCCTTTATTCTATCTATCTCCCTCTCCTTCTTTCTTTTTAAGAGCACCTTCCTTCTCCTACCCCTCAACTTTCATCCCAAGCATTACGTCATCCATTACGTGTAATTGTCTAAATGCAAATAGGTGAATGTTTCGAGGCTGTCTATAGGGCTCCTAAATACCTAGCTACTACCAACACTCTGATCCAATCAACTGTTAGTATCCCACTTCAGTAGAGCAATCTTCTAAAGTAGTCAAGACATACTAACCCTTATACCTTCATAGCACCTAACCTAAACATAAAGTCCTAAGAACAAACAACAAAACACTATATGTATACAGAATCCGGAAGCCTTTTATAAATTGAATGAATCAGCTTCATAATACAATAAAGCCCAACATCTCTAGGCATAGTCTCCCACCACAAAGGAGAGACAACAGAGATATACAAAGCCAAAACAAATTTATAGGAGAAAGCAAAAACACAGCAGTCAAACAGAGCTGGAAAGTAACATGAACAACATGAAAAAACAAGGGAAAAAAGGATTATAAACAATGCAGGACAACTTAAATCTACAGGAGGACTTAGAGGCATCAGAACAATGGACAAAGAACTCAAGGCATACCTAACTCAGATGGAACGGAATATTAGAGAAGATATGAGACAGAAAGTCCAAGAATTGAAAGTATATTTTGAAAACGAAATAAATAAACAAATCCAAATGGCAAAGAATGAGCTCTACCAGGAGATAGAGATTTAAAAAAAATTCAAACAGTAATCCTAGAAATGCAGAAAACCATAAACCAAATTAAAAACTCAAAGGAGAATATCACAAATAGGCTAGATCAAGTAGAAGTCAGAACAACAGATAATGAAGACAAATTTATCAACTTGAAAATAATATAGTCAACACAGAAAGGATGCTTAAAACTCACGAGCTATCTATCCAAGAGATATGGGATGTCATAAAAAAAACAAACTTGAGAGTCATTGGGATAGAAGAAGGTATAGAGGTCCAAACCAAAGGAATGGACAACCTATTAAATGAAATAATCCTAGAAAACTTCCTAGAGATGAAAGATGGAATAGATTGCCAAATCCTGGAAGCTTATAGGACCCCAAACATTCAGAACCGTAATAGACCAACTCCAAGACACATAATTATGAAGACATCTAACATACAGAACAAGGAGAGAATATTAAAAGCTACGAGAGAAAGGAGGCAGATTACATTCAGGGGTAAACCAATTAGGTTAACGGCTGATTTTTCATCACAGACTTTGAAAGCGAGAAGATCCTGGAAAAATGTATTTCAAATGCTGAAAAATAATGGATTCCAACCAAGAATACTGTATCCAGCAAAATTAAGCTTCAGATTTGACAATGAAATTAAAATCTTTCATGATAAACAAAAGCTAAAAGAATTTGCAGCCAGAAAACCAGCACTGCAAAGCATTTTGAGCAAAATACTACAAAAAGAGGAATTGAAAAATAGCACCCAAAACTAACAGTGGGAGGTATCTCAGTAAAGGGGGAGAAAAATAATCAAAGAGGAAAAACTAGCCAAACTAAAATAAATAAATAAATAAATAAACAAACATGACTGAAAGTACAAACCATATTTCAATTGTAACCTTAAATGTTAATGGCTTAAATTCATCAATCAAGAGACATAGGCTAGTAACCTGGATTAAAAAAACAAATCCAACAATATGCTGCCTTCAGGAGACTCATATGATAGGAAAAGTCATACACAGACTGAAGGTGAAAGGTTGGGAAAATCATACCACTCACATGGCCCTCAGAAGCAAGCAGGAGTGGCCATACTCTTATCGAATAAAATCAACTTCAAACCTAAGTTAAACAAAAGGGATAAAGAAGGACACTATATACTGTTAAAAGGAACCATCCACCAACAAGACATAACAATTATCAATTTGTATGCACCAAACAATGGTGCGGCAATGTTCATAAAACAAACTCTCCTCAAGTTCAAGAGTCAAATAGACTACAACACAATAATTATGGGTGACTTCAACACACAGCTCTTGCCATTAGACAGATCCTCCAGACAAAAGCTGAATAAAGAAACTATAGAACTCAATAACACAATCAATAACCTAGACTTAACTGATATATGTAGAATATATCAACCATCATCAAGTGGATACACATTCTTCTCAGCAGCACATGGTTCTTACTCAAAGATAGATCATATATTATGCCATAGGGCAACTCTTAGTAAATATAAAGGTGTGGAGATAATACCATGCACCATATCTGATCATAATGGAATGAAACTGGAAATCAATGATAAAAGAAGGAAGGAAAAATCCTGTATCACCTGGAAAATAAACAATATGTTACTGAATGATCAATGGGTTACAGAAGACATAAAGGAGGAAATAAAAAAATTCTTAAAGATAAATACAGACACAACATACCGGAATCTATGGGACACAATGAAAGCATTTTTAAGAGGGAAATTCATTTCCTGAAGTTCATTCCTCAAAAAAAGAAAAATCCAACAAATAAATGAACTCACACTACATCTCAAAACCCTAGAAAAGGAAGAGTGAAACAACAGCAAATGTAGCAGAAGACAAGAAATAATTAAAATCAGAGTGGAAATCAACGAAATTGAAACAAAAAAAAATCATTGAAAAAATTGATAAAACTAAAAGTTGGTTCTTTGAAAAAATAATTAAGATCAACAGACCCTTAGCCATGCTAACGAAGAGAAGAAGAGAGAAAACTCAAATTACTAACATACGGGATGAAAAAGGAAATATCACAACAGACATTACAGAAATACAGAAGATAATTAGAAAGTATTTTGAAACCCTATATTCTAATAAAATAGAAGATAGTGAAGATATCGGAGTCTGGAAGACACACACAATTTAAACAGACCAATAACAAAGGAAGAAATAGAAGAAGCCATCAAAAGACTACCAACCCAGAAAAGCCCTGGACCGGATGGGTATGCAGCGGAGTTTTACAAAACCTTCAAAGAAGAATTAATACCAATACTTTTCAAGCTATTTCAAGAAATAGAAAAAGAAGGAGCTCTTCCAAATTCATTCCATGAGGCCAATATCACCCTGATCCCGAAACCAGACAAAGACATTTCAAAGAAAGAAAACTACAGATCAATATCTCTAATGAACTTAGATGCAAAAATTCTCAATAAAATCCTGGTGAATTGAATACAAAAGCATATCAAAAAAATTGTGCACCATGATCAAGTAGGATTCATCCCTGGGATGCAAGGCTGGTTCAATATATGGAAATCAATAAATGTTATTCACCACATCAATAATCTTAAAGATAAGAACCATATGATCATCTCGATAGATGCAGAAAAAGCATTTGACAAAGTATAGCGTCCCTTTATGTTCAAAACACTAGAAAAACTAGGGATAACAGGAACTTACCTCAACATTGTGAAAGCTATATATGCTAAGCCTCAGGCTAGCATCATTCTAAATGGAGAAAAACTGAAGGCATTCCCGCTAAAATCTGGAACAAGACAGGGATGCCCTCTCTCACCACTTCTATTCAATTTAGTTCTTGAAATACTAGCCAGAGAAATTAGACAGACAAAAGAAATTAAAGGCATAAAAATAGGAAAAGAACTTAAATTATCACTATTTGCAGATGACATGATAATATATTTAACGGACCCAAAAGAGTCTACAAAGAAACTACTAGAATTAATAAATGAATTCAGCAAAGTGGCAGGATATAAAATCAACATGCATAAATCAAAGGCATTCCTGTATATCAGCAACAAAACTTCTGAAATGGAAATGAGGAAAACCACTCCATTCACAATATCCTCAAAGAAAATAAGATACTTGGGAATCAACCTAACAAAAGAGGTGAAAGGTTTATACAATGAAAACTACAGAACTCTAAAGAGAGAGAGAGAAGAAGATCTTAGAAGATGGAAAAATGTACCCTGTTCATGGATAGGCAAAACTAACATCATCAAAATGGCGATATTACCCAAAGTCCTCTACAGGTTTAATGCGATGCCAATCAAAATCCCAATGGCATTTCTTGTAGAAATAGATAAAGCAATCATGAAATTCATATGGAAAAACAAAAGACCCAGAATAGAAAGAGCAATTCTAAGCAGGAAGTGTGAATCTGGAAGTATAGCACTACCAGATTTCAAACTGTACTACAGAGCAATAGTAACCAAAACAGCATGGTACTGGTACCAAAACAGGTAGGTGGACCAATGGTACAGAATGGAGGACACAGAGACCAATCCACAAAATTACAATTTTCTTATATTTGATAAAGGGGCTAAAAGCATGCAATGGAGGAAGGATAGCATCTTCAATAAATGGTGCTGGGAAAACTGGAAATACATATGCAACAAAATAAAACTGAACCCCTTTCTCTCGCCATGCACAAAAGTTAACTCAAAATGGATCAAGGATCTTGATATCAAATCAGAGACTCTGTGCCTGATAGAAGAAAAAGTTGGCTACAATCTATATATTGTGGGGTCAGGCTCCAAATTCCTTAATAGGATGCCCATAGCCCAAGAGTTAAATACAAGAATAAACAAATGGGACTTACTTAAACTAAAAAGTTTTTTCTCAACAAGAGAAACAATAAGAGAGGTAAATAGGGAACTTACATCCTGGGAACAAATTTTTACCCCTCACACTTCAGATAGAGCCCTAATATCCAGAATATACAAAGAACTCAAAAAATTAAACAATAAGATAACAAATAACCCAATCAACAAATGGGCCAAGGACCTGAACAGACACTTCTCAGAGGAGGACATACAATTAATCAACAAGTACATGAAAAAATGCTCACTATCTCTAGCAGTCAGAGAAATGCAAATCAAAACCACCCTAAGATCTCACTCCAGTAAGATTGGTAGCCATTATGAAGTCAAACAACAATAAGTGCTGCTGCGGATGTGGGGAAAAGGGTACACTTGTACATTGCTGGTGGGGCTGCAAATTGGTGAGGCCAATATGGAAAGCAGTATGGAGATTCCTGGGAAAGCTGGGAATGGAACCACCATTTGACCCAGCTATCACCCTCCTCAGACTATTCCCTGAGGACCTTAAAAGAGCATACTATAGGGATACTGCCACATCAATGATCATAGCAGCACAATTCACAATAGCTAGACTGTGGAATCAACCTAGATGCCCTTCAATAGATGAATGGATAAAAAAATGTGGCATTTATACACAATGGAGTATTATGCAGCACTAAAAAACGAGAAAATCATGGAATTTGCAGGGAAATGGATGGCATTAGAGCAGATTATATTAAGTGAAGCTAGCCAATCCTTAAAAAACAAATGCCAAATGTCTTCTTTGATATAAGGAGAGCAACTAAGAACAGAGCAGGGAGGAAGAACATGAGAAAAAGACTAACATTAAACAGAGACGAGTGGTGGGAGGGAAAGGGAGAGAGAAGGAAAATTTTATGGAAATGGAAGGAGACCCTCATTGTTACACAAAATTACATATAAGAGTTTGTGAGGGGAAAGGGGAAAAAAAAACAAGGGAGAGAATTGAATAACAGCAGATGGGGTAGAGAGGGAAGATGGGAAGGGAGGGGAGGGGGGATAGTAGGGGATAGGAAAGGTAACAGAATACAACAGTCACTAATATGGCATTATGTAAAAATGTGGATGTGTAACCGATGTGATTCTGCAACTTGTATTTGGAGTAAAAATGGGAGTTCATAACCCACTTGAATCAAATGTATGAAAGATGATATGTCATGAGCTTTGTAATGTTTTGAACAACCAATAAAAAAACCCACAAAAAACAAAACGCAAAACTCAACTTTTGCCTGCCTTACAGAATTAGAAGTACAGTTCAAGACTCAAAGTTACTTTTTCTCAGCTCCCTATCTCAGGTAAGGGACCAATGTAGCAGTTTCTAAATTGCTGTTGTCACATAGACTGTATTTTTTCTATTCCCAACTACTAATTCCTTCATTTTCTTTTTATCTCTAATAGGAATGGCACATATTTGTGCACTCAGGAACTCAAATTATTGTAGTTGTTAAAATATATTTAGGAAACTAGAAATCCTGATAAGAGAAAATTGCTACAAGGAAAAAAATTATTGTACTCAGATAAAATAAATATATTTAATATTTTTGAATGTTGTCATATCTCAATGAGGTGTGTTTTTAAGATTGCTTCCTGAGAAATATATGTGAGATTGGGGATAAAAGAGAACACAAGAGTCTCTAAACTCTATCAAGTGAGCAGGCATTTACACAAAGGAGTCAGGCTGATGATGAAGCAAGGGCTTAGGAACAGTGCAGATGAACTCTGTTCACTTTACTATTTTGCCTAAAGTAGAAATAAAGTCTACATTTTCAAAGAACTTAAAATACAGTTTTTAATAGCAAGAATTTCTTGGGATAGAATTGTGAACCATTGGAATATATTTGTCAAAATATTTTCAATCTTTTGAGAATTTTTAAATGAAAAAAATCAGATGGCAATAATTTTTGGAGTAGTTTGGCTTAAATGTAATACTGTGCAGAGAATCCTGGAAACAACGAGCTATGTACTATGAGATAATGACTAGGGAAATAAATTAGAATAAAACAGACGATTCTCAGTCATTGTATCTTTTGGAAAAATAATATATGAGTACTTGATTTTCTTTATTCTCTGTTTTAAATGTTGCCTGGCACATAGTAAGTAGCCAATACTTATAAGTTGTTTTTAGCAGAGTTATGAACACAAGGTTATTATCTAGAATTTTTCTGTAGTATAAATTAAGACCTATGTTTGCTATTTCCCTTCTTTTTATTTAGTTTTATAATTCTGTTCTTTATTCATGATTGAACATTCTTATTTTAGATCTTCCTATTTCTAAGCCTAATAATCTTATTTTCAAGCATTCTTATTACCACCTTGAGAAAATGCATTTTATTGCTAAACTCGGACTATGTAGATTTGATAATCCTCTATTAAGAAAATCATATCCTCTTGCCAGTTGTTTACCTATTGAAGACCTAAAGAAGTTGAGCTCTAATTCTATCAAAGTTTATATTTCCCTCTCTCTGTCTCTTGAAAATTGTACAGAGGAACTATGACAGACATTTATAACCAAGAACTATTAGAAAAGATTAAAAATAGTGTTTGATGAATATTTATAATTTCACAAAAATATTTTATAATCTTGAACTGTGGTGTATGGTCTTAGATTTTAGTGGACTCAGTTTCAACAAAAGTACTTCCCAAGTGACATAATTCAGATATAGGGACTTAGGCCAACAAGTGCTAACTAGTAGTTAATAGAGAATTTGTTGACATCACAGAGATCTTCAGAAACTTTAATGTTTCCTTATTTCTTAAAGTCAGGTTAAAATGTTCAGTATAGTTTCAGTGGCAAGAATATTTGGTTTTAACCTGCACTGTTTTCCCCCTTCATGATTATTTGGTTCCTTATTTGTTCAGATTCCCTGAAACATGAAGGTCTGATCTTTGCCTGAAATTTTCTTTCCCCTCTTGAAGTTATTTGTGAATGTCGATTTGTAATCTATAGCCCATTTTCTGCTCCCATCCTACTGATCATAACCTTAGACTTCCTTCTTTCCATGGAGTTCTCTGTTGAACTTGATAGATGTTTTTCTCATCCTTAATCCATTTAAGTGACCTACTTAGCTATCTTGGAAAATTTGCTGGTCTGAATTATCCTCTGAGTTCTATTATTTGGAAGGCTATCTTCTTTTATGCTGCCCCTTAGACTTTTCCTGGATATAATGAAACATTTTTAACTCATACATGTTATTAAAGAATCCCAAATACCTAATCTCTAAAAAATTATGTTCATATTCCAATTAAAAGAACATTTCCTTGAAAGATTGGCTTAGTCATTTTCTTTTTTAGCCTTTGGAAGTAACAAGTGCATGTAGTTCTTTTATAGGACCACCCTGAAAAGCTTATTTTAACAAGGATCCAACCACTTCCATGTCTCTCAAGTCACACAGTCATGTCTGTGAATGTCATTGCTGTCATCTAGAATTTTAATAGATAAGCCATGGGGAAATCTATTAGACACCTGGATACTTAAGAATCCTTTGAAAATTGATCATTCATTTGTGGGATCTCTGGATATGGTCTATTAACTATTGGACTTTCTTCCTCTTTCCTCTACCCCTGGAAAATGGAATGCTGCAAAGACATTTAAAAATGAACTATACTTCTTTCAAGTGGTCCAATTTGTCCTTTTGGTATCTATCTATCTATCTATCTTTTGTCTATCTTTCAATCTAAAATATATTCTGCATGTAATCTTTTAGATATATTTGTATGTTATAATTTATTTTGTAATTAATTTTAAGTCAGGATATATGGTAGAACAAGCTCATTGATAAGGAAAAAATTAGAGTCAGATACCTCTAGTCCCTAAATACATGTTTATAAAAGTGAGATTCTGTTACTTACTTTGGGTCTTTGTTTTCCAAAGGAAGACTATATTGTCTCTGTGTTGGCCAAGATGTATAGATATTGAATTTTAACTCTGGGTTCAAAAGTTTCAACAGGTTCAAAAATATTTTAAGTGTGGATTGTAGAATGTGAATTACAAGTTTTGTGGTGTGCCAGAAGCTTTACAAAATGTCAATTTACCTGTTTTCTATTATTAGCAAGATCAAACACTAATTTGGCTTGTTTTAACATTTTTCACCATTCTTAAGCATCCTTTATCCAGAGACATATTAGATAACCTAATCTTTGCTTTCTTTTTTTGGATGAAAGACATTGGTTAAGTCTAACTTAATACATATAAAATTACTTACATAATACTTATATTTAAATTATCACAAATTTGGAGGATGGACACTTGCCTTCTTTTACCCATATGATGTATTTATATTGATTTATGTTCCTTCCTTTAAGAATTGTAATAGCTCAAGCTGGTGGATTTTGCAGGCTTTCCATTGCTCAAATATGAAACATCTTTTTCTGATAGTTAATTTGAGAAACTCTTTAGGTAGCATTTCTGGACTATTCTCAGATATAGTATGTCTAGAAATGGAGCTTAGTTTTAATATTGATATAAGCAATGATGAACACATTTTAAAACAAAATGCTCTTATATCACTGAAAATCAATAATCTAATTTATAATGATGCATTTAGCATCTTATTCTTTTCATAGTTTAAAAAGAAAAACAAATTATTGAAGCAATGTTTTTGAAGATTGATTTTTTTCAAAAAAGATTAACAAAATAGTGCAGGCTACATAAGTGTAGCTTCTTTAATGATATCCTCAACTTTTAAAATTTGTTGGACATAAAAGCGGTGATAATCTGATTAGTAACTGTGATTGAGTAAAGCTACTGTAAAAATGGACTATGTTCTGGCTTTTAACATGATACCATGAAGTCATTTGAGAACTGCTCTGTGAAACATAAAAGTCTCTTTGATGGAATATTTATTCCATGATTAAAAACTATATTTACAAGTAGTTTTATAGTTCTACATACTTATACACATGCACACATACATACATGCTTATGTGAATATATGATTTGTGCTGTTTACTTCCATAAATATTTATGAATTTCAGTTCCTAGAAACTGATAGAAAGGAAAGAAAACCAGTATGCTGCAAATAAGTGTCAAATCTAGATGTGAATGTGGTTACCAAAAGTTAAGACCCAAGATTATCTGATGTTCTTTTTAACTTCTACCCTGCCCTCTTCCTGCTTCTAAACATTCATATAGGGAGAAGAGAACTAGTAGCTGAAAGATTGTTGTATATAGGTATTTTACATATGGTGCTTCATAACTGGAAGAATAAGGGGAAGTTTGGAGAAAGCTTTGTGATGTTGAAAAAAAATCTGTTAGCTGAATTGTGAGACTTTGGAAATATCCCTCAAGCAAGCCGTCTATCTAGCTGTAGAATATTTTTGTATGTCACTTTACCAGTCAAAGATACTTCTTTTAAAGCATACAAGTTCATTCCTTGGCACCAACACATACTACAATTAGTCTCTTTGCAAAATGCCAAAAATCTCTAGCAGTTTAAGGTAAGTCCAAAAAAATGTCAGCACTGCGTATGAATGTATTCATTGGGAAAAAAGGTGGTCATTTAAAAATAGTTAATATGTATGAAAATATACTAAGAATGAAAAGGTTTTAACCAAATGAAATAAAAATGTTTAATTTACAGTTTATATGGAATTTAAACAGAACTTTCCATTTTTATCCCAGTAGGTATCTGTTAAAATTTCAAATTAAGTGATCTCATTTTGATATATTTTTAAATAAGACTAGTTAACACCTTATTTATAAATAAAGTCATTTTGTGCTTTTATAAAGCTTTTTGCACAAGAATTTCATTACTAACAATGTTATAAAATGTGAGTATGAACGTCATGTAAGACACATTATAATAGATGAGGTGGGATCAGTTGACCCAACAAAGTTGGGGTTTTGTTTCAACTTAGTTGCTTGGCATCTTTTCTTAGTTTCATGGCAAATTTTGAAGGAATTGAACAAGTTTGTTGCCCTTTTAAGCGTTTCAAACAACACATTGGTTTGTGAAGCCAGCCGGTTCTATCTTCAGAGGTGACCAATGGAAGTTTTAAATAGGCTTATAGTGTATGATTTAAAAAGTAGATTCCAAGTTTACTTGGATTTTAGGTTTATGATTTAACTATGAAACCTGCATCTTTTAGTTCATGGTAATAACAAGGGTTGTTATGAGTATATAAGGAGGACTCTGGAAGCATGGATCCTGCATGGAGAATAGGACAAGAGTGACTATGGGCTGGGTGAGGGCAGGGATTGAAACCTGACCATTTAGTTTAAAGCATAGGAAGGATTGGCGGGAGGAAAACAGCACTTAGGAGAGTAGAGGATATAGCGCTTATAAAGGGTAAATTATTCCAAGCTAGATTATCAATTGGGCCATTAATAGTCCTGAGAATAAAGACCAAGTTTCCATTCTAAAATCTTCACATGCATCAATTTTTTTCCAGCTCTGTATGTTCTTTAGCAATTTTCAGTTAATTTCTTTTAGAAGAATTTAAACTTCTTTAATTGTCAAAGAAGTTTAATTTTGTTTTCCTCCAAAAATGAGAAATTCTCCTGGTGGAAGTTACAGTGATTTTACCAGCAAATGGCACATATGATTATGCCTGGGCGTTGATTGCCATGTGTGTTTGGGTAGAAGTTTATCTTTTAAATAAAAAGTGTAGTCTTGCTGGCCGTAGCAGTGCAGGCCTGTAATCTCAGCATCTGGGGAGGCTGAGACAGGAGGATCATGAGTTCAAAACCGGCCCCAGCTAACAAAAAACAAAAAAAAATGCTAAGCAACTCAGTGAGACCCTGTCTCTAAATAAAGTACAAAATAGGGCTGGGGATGTGGCTTAGTGGTTGAGTGCCCCTGAGTTCAATCCTGGGTACCCTCTACCCACCATCAAAAAGAAAAAATAAAAATGTGTAGGCTTTGCTGTCCAAGGGCCTAAACTCAAATCCTGGTTCCTTAGGATTGCCAAATGTGTGACTAAAAACTACTTAGTCTTTCTTCACCTCAGTTTTTATTGGGCATAAAGAAAATAATAAGACTTCTGTATAAGTTAAACAGGAAATAATAAGTAAGGCACTTACAACAATAAGCACTTGACTGATGTGGTGGTGTATGTTTATAGTTCAAGCTACTTGAAGGATCCATTGAGCCTACGAGTTTGAGGCCAGCCTGAGCAACACAGCAAAACCTTCTCTCAAAGAAAACAAACAACCATTTTGTTTGTTTGGGCTACAACTATTATTATTGTTATTATGCACTTTTTTATACCCATGAACTTCAGGGGATCCTCAGGACCTAGTTCTGGTTTAAGAAGTGAAATTTTACCTATAATCCAGGCAGTTTGGGAGGCTGAGGCAGGAGGATTGTAAATTCAAGGCCAACCTCAGCAATTTATCGAGGCCCTAAGTAACTGAATGAGACATTGTCTCAAAATAAAAATGTAAAAAGGGATGGAGGTGTAGCTCAGTGGTCAAGTTCCCCTGGGTTCAATCCCTGGTACAAAAAGAAAAAAAAATGACAAGAATTTAACTACTTTTAAGCCTTTTGATACATACTATCAAACGATTTTACCAATTCATTTTCCTAAACCATCTATGAAACTTCCCATTTTGCTCATATCATTTTAACACACCATTATTTATAATTTTGAATCTTTGCTACATAGTGCTCAATAATAACATCACAATATTGCTTTAATTTTCAGTTCCTGGTTAGGTAAATCAGTTTTTCTTACAAGCTTATTGTATTTATTTATTTGTGAAAGTGCTCATAACCTGTCCTACTTTTCTTTGACATGTTATTATTTACTCATCTGTTTTTGTGGAACCTTCATTTATTAAAAATATTAGCCTTTGTCATATTTGTAGTAAGTATTTCTTCTTTTCAATGTTATATTTCTTATGTACAGACATTTTAAATGCTTATTTAGTGAAATCTACTGACCTTATTTCTTTGTGATTTCTTTCACTGAAAAGCCACCATCCTGAAGATTTGTAAAATTTACTGCTGGTACTATGTGCTCATTATAGTAAAGAGATTTGTTTGCTCATCACTTTCAAGGACTTGGAGTCATTTGTGTGAACTTACGAAGTTACTCTTACCATCGTTAAGATTTATCATGGAAAATCATAGAAAAAATTTCCCCTTAATATAAATTAAAAGGTGGAAATATTGAGAAATGATATTGGCCAAATTATATTGTATGCATGTATGAATATGTGACAGCAAATCCCACCATCATGTACAATTATGATGCACTAATAAAATATGGAAAAAATAAGACTAACAAATATTAATTAACAAACCAGTTAGGTACCAGTGTCTGCTGATATGGTGCATTATAGTTTACAAAACACTTCTAACTTGCATTCTCTAATTTTATTTCACTTCTTACAACTACCTTAAGTAGCAGAATAAAATGGATATTATCATCACCTTATAACAAAGACACACATCTCTAAAAGGGTGTGTCTTTTCTCAGTTTATACAACTAGTATATATTGAAGAGTTTAGATTTGAATCCAGAACCTACAATTCCAAATCTATGTTTGTTCACTGTACCACTTTGTCTTTATATTTTTTGAAAAAGCATACATATGCCAAATAAGTTTTTTTTTTGTTTTTGCAGAGCTAGGGTTTGACCTTTAGGACCTCATGCATGTTGGGCAAGCACTCCACTACTGATCTACAATCCCAGCCTTCAAATAACTTAAAAATTATTTTTTATGGGCACATTTAATTATAAAAAATTGATTCATCCTGCCTTATTCCAAATAACTTTTTAAGAACCTAACTTCTTTGAGTTTTAAAATTCCAAATTTGTGCTGTTTCAGATATACTGCTGGAGGAGGGGGGAGGAAGTAAATTTTGTTGAGCTAATATTTATTTATATTTAAAATGTATACTTTGTGTTTAAGCCTCTCTCTTCTTTAAATGCTTACTTTTTCCATATCAACCACACTTTTTTTTTCTTTTTCCAGAGATGAAACCTATATTCAGATCTCATAAATGCTTAGACTATTTTTGGTAATAAAGTGCCATGACAGTGACCATTCTCTCCTTTGATTCTCAAAACAGTATATGAGGTAGTTATTTTAATTACCTTTTTCATATTATAGGTAAGGAACAAACTTTGAGAAGTTACCTAACTTGCCTAAGGCTGCACTGCTAGTAAATACTGGTGCTGTGATTAGAACATAGGTATTTTTCTGCTCCATCCTTCTGCCTTCCTGGCAGGGACGACTGAAATTCTTTTCACCTGTTAGGATCCTGGAAACAGTTTTTCTTATGTGTCTGAGCAGCTGTAAATGTACTTCTTGGTTTCTATCCCATAAACCTAATTCCATCTCAGGGTCATTCTGCACAGCTTGACTTACACATAAAAATTAACTTTTAAGAGGTTTACTTTAGCTTGATAGCCATCTATTCACTGACCTAGAAAGCAGGTATCCTGAGTGCAATTTCCTTTTTATAAATGAATACATTGCTGTACTCTTCTGTGAGCTCACTCTTATAGAGTATCACATTTGCATTACTGTTCCAGACTAGATGAGGGCATACTGACCTATGGCTCTCAAGTCCTCCTGGTCTTCAAATTTCCACAAACAACAGGATTTGGGCATTGCTGGAATTTGGACATTAATTTTTTTTCTTGTTTGGAGAAGAGTACAAAAAAGAAAGAAAGATACAGTACATAGCAAGGATAGACACAAACAGCTTTTGGAGTAGATTAAAATATTTGTAGAAATAGAAGGAGCTGAATTTCCATAATATAGACAAAAGACAACTGAGGGGAGAAGTTTTTACTTACTTGATATTAAGATGGAATTCTGCTAAGGAGAGACTGAGCAGAAAAGTGGTTTAGTTGTAGTAGGTTTTTAACATCAAGAAAGTATAAATGTAAATATAGAAACATATATGCAAACATATGAACATATGTTAAGAATATGGAGTAACCCCTATTAAGTGTTGTTGAGTGCTAGACAGCAAACCTGTTTAACCCTGAAAACAACCCTCTTAGAAAAGTATACTTGTTATCTGTGTGTAGGTTTAGACAGGTTAATAACTTGCTCAAGGCCACAGAATTGGTAAAGAAGGGAACTGAAACATAAAATCTTTAGCAGTTATTAGGCTCTGTATTTGTTTGCTTATTGTCCATCACCTCCACCAGAATGTAAGCCCCACAAAAGAAGACAATGCCTGCTGTTTCATTACTAAATCTCCAGTATCTGGGTTAGGGCCTGACACTTAGAATTTATTCAATAGATATATATCAAATGAATAAATGAATAAAATCCAGTGTAAGCCCAGAACTCTAATCCTTTTGTAGTAAAGGATTGCTAGGAAAAATGTTCTCATTGATTTGTCATGTTCTTCAAACACCTATATACAATTTTTCTCAAGCTTTTATAGATTCAGGGAGGAGGAGATTGCTAACCATTAGATGATATTCTCCCTATTATAATAAGCTTACTTCCATCTGAAATGATGGAAAGAAATTTTAGAATTTAAACAATTTAAGTCAGTTGTGGTTTCTCAAAATAATGATTTACAGCAATTTTCCTCTCTAATTTTCATGGAATTCAGGTGAATAAACAACTGACCAAGTATCACAGCAATGACCAAGACAGACTGAGTCCTTTCCTACCTGAAGCTTTTTGTCTATTTATTAGTTTGGAGATTTATGGCACATCCTCATTAGATTGTGAATGTAATATGTAGGATGAATTATTTCCCACTAACATTGGTAAGTATCAAATGAAAGGTAAAATATATGTAGACATTACTCTCTAAGGTTTGATACTTGTTAAATAGTGAAAAAAGAAATGTGAAATATCTTGCAGAAGTTATTACCCCGTTTCTGGTTTTCAACTTTGATGTGCATCAGAAGCATTGGAAAGTTTTAAAAATTACAGATGCCCAGAGCCTACCGCAGACCAATTGCATATATCAGAACCTCTAGGCTGGGCTCTGGCGTCTAGTGTCTTTTTTAAAATGCAACAGTTTAATCACTGTTTTTACTATGAAATGAATTTTAATCCCTTCACTAAGTCTTTCCTTCTCAATGGGCTTCATTTTCTCTAGGTTCTTTCAGTGCTTGGTTTCCTCACCAATGATGTGATTTCTCCATTCTGTTGTAGTTAATTTTCTAAAAAAAATTTTAAAAGGTTGTATATTTAGTGCCAGTTAAAATTTTCAGATTTAAAATTCCTGAGATAGAGTTTTTTCACTGAAAATTCTGTCTTGTTAGTTTCATCTGAAATTTAGTTTGTTCAAAATTTTTAAAAATTATAATTTGGTTACCTAGCATTTTACCGGCTAGAGTATAAGAAATCCTTTTATGTATTCATTTAATCCACCACAAGAATATGTTGAACAGGACAAGACCTGTTATGCAATGAAGCAGCATACATATCTTTCCATTGTATGGATCAAGAAAAAAAACAATGAATTTATTATTTAGGACTAAACTTATGTACTACTTAAATTACCACAGATTCAGGAAAGATTCTGAGATCAACAACCAACAGTTGCACTCGGGTTCTTTCCTGAGTACCACCATTGATTCATTGAGCTGGATTAGTGGAGTATAAAACAAAGTCATGCTAATGTTTTCTACCTTAGAGTTAATCCTAAAATGTTCACATCAAATTTGTTTTATTTAGTTGTTTAAAGTTTCTGTGGCTGGAATTTAAGGGTCTTACCTCTGTCAACCACAAGGAGGAGCTGTGACCTTGTGAGGAAAGGGCTTGCTGCTTCTGATTGAGAGTGGAAGCTCCAATCTTAGAAAGTAAGACAAAACTTGGAAAATGATTTTTCTCAGAAATGACATTTTTATAGGAAATTTCATGTGTAAGTCTTTATTTCCAATGGGAAAAGAAACAAGATAATTATAGATAATTCAGATACAACCACCTACCACTAAGAAACAAGTGATTTTCCTTGTGATTTTCAATTAGCTTTTTGGAATGGATTGATTGGTTAATTCTTTAATTCTTTATCCAGAACCATAGACTTAGAGTAGAAAGGAATATCTACACCATCACTTTACTTCTTTCCTGCAGGCATTTTGGAATTAAGTGTTTAAGAAATATAGTGTGTGGTCTTAAAAATCATTTATTGAATAAATGAATTAATGAGTGATTATAAACCTGAAAGACAGATAGGTTAATTAAGTTGGAAAAGCAAACAAGTAGTCAACCATGGGGTAAGGATTTGGGAAGAGGAGAGATCAGACTAAATCTCAGGCATCTAGTTACTTGGACTATAATTTTTACACAGAATTGTCCTGTCCCTCCTGCATTCCTTGCATAGGTACAGTCTAAATGTGAGGTAAGTCATTTTAGTCATTATTTAAAGATGTGGTAGTCTTCCTTGGGACATATTGAGTCTCTGACCACTGTGCATATGTAAACTGAGGTTGGCATGATCCATTATTTGGGGAGATTGTAGAAGAGGTTCCTACATTGGATGTGACTTTAGAAAAGAGGCTCTAAACCTTCTGTTCAAGGCTAGTGTTTTTATTTATTTTACTCCTTTCCACTCTATCCATTCATTTAAAGAAAATATTTATTATGGAAAAAATTTTAAATACAGAGAAGTTGATTGAATTTTACAGTGAATGTGCATATACCCACTGCATGGATTCTACCATTAACATTTTGCTATATCTATCCCTCCCTCTATCCTCCTTCTCCTGCTCCTCCTCCTTCTTCTTCTCATCCTCCTCTTTCCTCTTTGGTCATTTCAAAGTAAATTGTAGGCATCAGTATGCTTCCCCTAACTGCTTCAACATTTATAAGTAAAGTTCAATATCATTTTTTTAGGTAAAAATTTCACACAAAAATGTACAAATATAAAATGAACATTTCTGAGTTTTGACAAATGAATTGCACTTGTGTAACCTAAGCTTTTCTCAAAGATACAGAGCATGACTGTCACCCAACATGGTTTCCTTATGCAGCTGCCCCCACCAGAGGTAACTGCTGTCCTGTGGCATAATGGTATGGTGTAAAACAGAAAATAGCAAGTGATCAGTGAATGTTTGGTGAATAAATGGCTTACTATAGCTTGGGGCTACAATAATAGAAAAAAGAAGCCTGGGGTCAAAAACCTATAAACATGCTATCACATTATTGTGTGTCTATCAGGTTATCAGTGTGCAGAGCAGCGAGTTGAAGAAATGGAATAGAGTACATGGAATCTTTTAGAATTAGGGTATAGAATGAGGGGCTGTCATGGAGGCAAGGCAGTGAGCGTGAGCCTTTCAAAAGTCTGAAGGGACAAGATGTAGAGCAGCAGAGACTGGACAAAGAGGAAGAGGAGCAAACTTCACAGTTTATCCATGTCCTGGTTGTGTTGCTCTCAGCCTTGGTTTGGAGGCACTAAGAACTCCTATTCAGATATTGTTACCCTTGGTACCATAAATTGAGAGAGAAGCAGTGTGCCTCCAGGGTCACAGGGTAGGCCATGGAAGATGCATGGCCCTTCTGTTTCTCTATTTTGGCATTGAACTAATTAGAAGCAGACCTTTAAGAATGATGAAAATAATCGTTAACCAATGTTGGTATTAAATGAAATGTCTTGAGCTTTTTAAACCAGTATGCCTTGTTTAAAAGCTCATAGTCCTTCACAATTACTGAAAGTCACGTTCATAGTCAGGACTTGAAATCTCTTTGAATCTGATCACTGAGATAAAAGTTCAGTTGTTTGGTATTACCATTGGTGATAAAACATTAAGTGCCTTTAGAGAGGACTTAAATTAAAAGGCTTTTGAAAAAGCCAGCTAATCTAGGACTAGGCATGATTATTATTAACATTTTTCAACAGATGGTTGTTGACTATATTTCTAAATAATAGTAAAGATAACAAATGTGTTGAACTCTTATTATGTACCACATCCAGTACAGAAAAACTCTAGATACTCATTATATCTTTTTATTCTTACAACCTTCCTGTTGTAATGTTATTGCGCCCTTTTTAAACATGATGAGGGTGAGTCTCAGAGAAGGCAGAGAGAATGTATGTGGGTACTATTGTAAGTACTGAATATATGTTATGATGTCATTTAACTAGGTAGGTGTTTTTATCCTCCATTTTATAGAGAAGGAAACAGATTGTAGAAGATTACTAAGTACTTATAATGGGTCAGACATCCTGCTAAGTGCCTTCCTAGCATGGTTAGTTCAGTTTCATAGCCTCAAAACAACCCCATCAGATATTTCTCCTTATCCCTGCATCATGAATGAGAAAACTGAGGTTCAATCTTGACATCACTATGTTAAATAATTGTCCAAAATTCATGAGTTCAGTAAACAAAACTGTGAGTCAAAGGTAGTTCCATCTTTCCCTGAAGTTCATGTAACCTCAAAGATATGATATTCTTCCTTTGCTGATGTGGCTAGGGTTGCAGAGTCATCAAGCAGGGCAGGATTTCCAAATCGTTAGTGTGGTGGTTCTTTCTGCGTCGCCTTGTTTCTTACTCTGTGGTTTTGGTTTGTGTCATCATTGTCCTCTGCACAGGTAGAAAAAACAGACCAGAGTTTGCTTTTTATAAGATGTTTTCAGATCCATGTGAGTAAGCAACCTTGAATATTCCTTGTCTCTAGACTAAATACTGTGATACCAAATATTTTAGCCTTCATTTATAGATCATATTTTTAGCCTTCCAGTATTTTCACTTATCCTCTTTAGTTTTAGACCTCCTGTTAACACTGTTTGTCAGGTAGCACACACTGGCCCTATACTGAGGGCTGTTTTCTGATACAGAGGTCCTCTAATGTTTCTAAAGAACAGTGTTGCTCTGACAAATGAATTGTGGGTGCAACAATATGGCCTAATTCTATATTTATTACATTCAGATGACTTGGGAGGGATACACTGTCTTGGAATGTCAGGGAGGGAAATTTCGTAGTACTAGAACTTCTATTTTGTGTCCTAAAGTACTGAATTTTGTCTGTACAATGACACCTACAATATAAACCAAGTATGGTTCCAGGGATTTCGCTAGAAAGGAATGTTTCACCTTCTGAAACAGCATCTTTGTGCCTGGAAGCTAGTGGTTGTCTGTTTCTTTCTATGTACCACATGGAAAATATTGTTTTGAGGCTATGTTCTCCATGAGGTTAGCATTCTCAGGAGATTTTTAAGACTTGTCCTTAAATATGTTCTCAGATAAAACTGCATTGCATTTCTATTTTTCCAAGTATCAGAGTTACCACCATTTATAAAAATGTGTTATTACTTGCTTAAACATTAAGATGATTTTATCTGCAGGATTTTAGTGAACCACTCAGAAATTGATATTTTTGCAAAATGAGTTTTTGTCTATCACTTTTTTTCTCTTCTGTTTGTTTTTTAGATACCATGTTCCACTTTATCCAGAGAATTTTCTATTTGCCAAATCAATAGACAAGACAGTCAGTCTAATTTTAACAATGAAAAAAGAAACCATAGCTTACTGAATGATGCCCTGTGCTCTGGTGAGCATAGTCCCTAGATTTTAAGAGTCTGTGTCTGAGAGGAAAGCCACCAGCAGATGGCAGTACCCCTACACAGAATCTCCTGCCAGACAAATGGCAAGTGCCTCAAGTAAATTGATACCCCAGTGAAGTCACATGCCATTTCAGAGAAACCAGATAGCTTTGGCTGGATAGGAGCCCATTTCACATTATCTCCCAGCTATTATCTCATCTCTCCATTCCATCTGACAATTCTCCAATTCAGCATTTTGTATGCACCATCCTAAAGGTCACACATGGCTACTAGGGTGGATGCTTTGAATGTGGTCCCTGAGCCTGGTAGGAGGAGCAGACATTCCTAAAAATGACTTGTGTCCTCTGCTCTCAGCACACCTACCTTGATAGGGCTATTTTCTATATCCAACTTCATGGTCTTCTGGTCTTAGCTAACTGATGTTTTGGGATATTAAGCACTGAATTGTGGGAACCTACGATCAATTCTTGAGGTGGAATATGTTGATGGTATTTTATTTAAATAAGAAATTTGGAGCTTTTGCCACAACAAAATGGCTTGTTTGAATTTGGTTGGTTGGTTTATTAACTCTTCTTCCCCTTTTTTTTTTGTGCTTTGCTGACTGGGCTCAGTGGTAGGCCTCTTAGAAAGCTCTGACACTTGCTTATAAAATCTACTTGCAAAGTATAGTGACTTTCCAGAAACTGATTGCGATATGGAAACTTTTAAAAAATTTGGGGACTATGGCTGTTATTTTAATTCTTGTTGCAGGCAGGTTTTCCTGGCCTTATATTTTTTTCTCATTGATGTTTATGTATCAATATACTTTTGGTTATAATAGAAAACCCTATCCAGAAGTTTTAAGTAATAAGGATATTTGTTATTTTCTGTGTTAAGATATCCTGAGATAAAGCAATCTTCAGGCTGCTTAATGCAGGGGCTAAACGGTGTTTGAACACTGAAATTCTTCTGTACTTCTACTTTGTCATTTGTAGCATTGCTCCAGACTTAGACAACTTCTTAGGATCATAATATGAGAGTTTAGCATCGTCCAAGAGTAAAGACTCCCTTGAACCCTAGTCCTCTGAGAGAGCTCTTCATCCTTGAACCAGGTACAGGAGAGGAGATGAGAGTTAGCATGCTTGACTATATGTAATCACTTGGACTGAAGTGAAGGCTATGGAGAAATTAGCAGTGTTTACTATAGTATCTTTGGAACTGTTTATACCTCAAATTTGGGTTTAAGTTGATCAAATGTTCTTTTAATTCCTAGGAGATTTGAGATATAAAGTGTCAGAATAATAATAATTTCTAGCTGAAAGATTAATAGTGAAATGTCTTTTTGGTGTGTAAAAACCTGGAGTCTAAATTCACAGGATTTGGGGGTAGTTTGATAACTAGAAAATGTGTATCATGCTGGTCACAATGATGTATGCCTATAATCCCAGCAGTTTGGGACGCTGAAGCAAGAGGATTGCAACTTCAAAGCCAGCTTCAGCAATTTAGCGAGGTCCTAAGCAACTCAGCAAGACCCTGTTTCTAAATAAAATAGAGAAAAGGGGCTGGGGATGTGGCTCAGTGGTTAAGCGCTCCTGGGTTCATTCCCTAGTACCAAAAAAAAAAAAAAATCATTATGTCTACACTTCACAAAAATTACTTGAGAAATTATTTGAACTATGGAAAGAAGACTTTTGTTCGAATAATGGGAAAATGACCTCAGTTTTTTTAAAAGAATTTGTATTTATGAGTAGTGTTCTGTAATTATATAATCATAGCATTCTTGTTTTCTGGCTTCAGTTTCCAACTCTGTAAAGGAAGATTGAATTATTTTTCAGATTTGAATAAGGAAATAGTTCAAAATAAATATTTTTGCTTATTTGAGTGCATACTTCAGTAAAGATTTATATGTGCTCTCTGGTTTATATATCTTTGGTTTTATATTGTGTCATATTTAATAACTTAATAATCTACTTGAGATTTTTTAAAAAAGCAATATATTTGGCAACATTTTCAATCTTATATAAAAATCTCAAGAACAGCATGAAAAAATACCTGTATATTCTTTACTTAGAGACACTATAGAATCACTTATTGCCCTACTGATCTCTTTCATAGCAGACAGAACCAGGATCACATGTTGTAATTAGTAGTCATGTCTTTATTCATTCTTTTAATTTGTTCTCAAGTTTTCCCTTGAGTTTCAAATCCTTGACATGATTTAAGATCACAGTTCAGTTACTTTGTAGCAGTGTCTTCAATCTGAGTTTTTCAAATGTTTCCTCATGATCAGGTGGTGTAGTTTTTGAAAAAAATTCACCAAAGTGAGGATGTGTTTTTGCATTTCACTTGAGTGGCACATGATGTTGATTTCTCCCTTGCTAGTGGTGTAAAGTCTGATTACTTGATTAACTCAGTGTATCTCATAATTCTCCACTGTAAAGATTCTTCTTTTTCTTTTGTAATTAAATAAGTATTCTATATAGAAATTCTCAGGGGCACGTGATCAGTGAGCCACATCCCCAGCCCTATTTTGTATTTTATTTAGAGACAGGGTCCCACTGAGTTGCTTACCACCTCACTGTTGCTGAGGCTGGCTTTGAATTTGAGATCCTCCTGCCTCAGCCTCCTGAGCCTCTGGTATTACAGGCATGCATCACTGTGCCCAGCTCATTTAAAAAATTTTTTTAAGTTATAGATGGACACAATACCTTTATTTTGTTTATTTATTTTTTTTATGTGGTGCTGAGGATTGAACCCAGTGCCTCACACATGTTAGGCGAGCGCTCTACCACTGTTTTGTTTTTTAAATCTCACTCTCACTCACTCACTGGTTTTAGTAACCATTGATATTTCTTGCTTGAATTAGTTAATTATTATTGTGATGCATTTTAAGGTGTTTTTCTAATTATATCATTATATATTTGTTTTTGTTATATTGCATGCAATGCTTCTTTTTCTCTTCATTTACTTATTCACTTACCTATTTAGATCAGCACAGACTTGTGGATTCCTATTTATTCAATGGCTGTTATTATTATTTTTCTTTCCACATATTTTTCTTGGTGCATTATAGTTGTGCATAATGATTCATTATTACATATTTGTACATGCTCACTATCATTTTGATGTTCAAAATGTCCTAAATTTAGCCATAAGTGCTACAAGCTGTCTTTTGTGTCCTGTTGACAAATCTTCACCATTCATTTAGTATTTTCTTACCATCAGGCTTATCTTGTATTTTCCTAGTCCAGCTTTGGATTCAGCCATTTTTCCAAGAAGTACTAGTTTCTTTGACTGTAGAGTGAAATTTCCAAGCTAAGAGCTGAGTGATAGATGTTTGATGTGCTCATTGCTACTTGATGTTGCTGTTCTCATGCCACAGATACAAAATACCCATAAATATTTACATCTATGTTTATTGAAACATTAGTTTATACTGATAAGTCTTATTCCAACCAAATACCATAGGGTTCTTCTCAATCATTGAGAAGTTTGGCTCCCATTATCATCATGAGCTTTATTATTTTTTCTGGATTTGTTTGTAGGTAGCCATCTGCTAATCTTATACAGCTATCCCTGCTTCTCTAGCTCTGACACCATCTTCACATGGGCTACCATCGCCAGCTGTTGCAGGGTACCTGTGGTCCTTTGGTCTCAAAACATCTTTGAAAGGCCACCATTTCTGAGCTTCTCAGGCTGTCTTTTCTTCCCAGCTTCAATATAATCCTCCTTTAGGCCTCATAATTGTCCTTCTGGAGGCTACCTGATGACTTTTGAACTAATGAAGGAGACAAGGAAGGAATATAAGAAGAATGGAGGCCTAAGAAATCATGAATTAAAACAAATTATGGTGATTTGACTATAATTAAGTCAGGATGCATATCTAGGATTTGTTATTTATTCTTTGTAAGTTTAAGTTTCATATTAAAATCTACCATAACTTAAAATTGGCATAATTTCTTTTTCAAGAGAAACAGTAATACTATAAAAATTAATACTATAAAAATTAATGAAATGGTGTACAACCTGAATGAATTTGGTGCACAACTTGGATTTGGTGTACAAAGCCACACACATTAGTTCTAATATAGCCAATAAACATAACCTTCTATTATGAATATCTCAAAAATAAGTACACCATTGGTTCTGGCTTAATTGGCCTGAGTTGCTTATTATATGACTTTGTTTAAGTTATTTAAACTCTCTAATCTTTAGATTACTCATCTGAAAATTATGAATCAGCCTAGTACTTACAGAATGATTTGTAGGATTAAAATAATTGATTACTGTAAAGTTCTTAGAATAATGTTTGGTATTTAGTAAATACTACCATAATGGTTGCTATTATTATTGTGTAATCATTATTTATACTTCTGTATCTTCTTTTTTCACAAATATTTGTCATTTGAATTTTTACTATTTTATATCTCTAACTTCTTTAAAAGTTGCTTTAACTAGCTACTATGGTTTGAATGTTCATGTCTGTCCTCCCAAAGTTCATATTTTGAAACCCTAATCCCAGTGTGATGGTATTTGGAGGTGGAGTGTTTGGGAGACTATTAGGTCATGAAGGTGGAACCCAAATGAATGAGATTAGTGTCCTTATAAGAAGATTCCAGATAACCAGCTTGCTCTCTTTCCACCTTGTGGGGATACAAAATTGGTAGTCTGCCTCCTGGAAGAGAGTTCTTACTAGAGCCTGACCGTGTCAGCTTCCTCATCCAGACTTTCAGCTTCTGAAACTGTGGAGAAATAAATTTCTATTGTTTATAATTAATCTAGTCTGTAGTACCTCATTATAACCTTTGAACTGATTCAGGCACAAACTTTCTCTAAAGTTTATTCACAGTGTTTCCCTTTGAATATAAACTATTAATTTAATTTTCCTTCCTCTTCTTCCTATTTCTGGATAGGCAACTAATTATTTATCATAACTGTCTACACCACCCATGCCCCTGTGACTCTGATATGATTTTACTGTTTTCCACCTGAATGTTTATTAATGTCTTACCCAAATTCTGGGGGGCTTTGCATGGTTTAGAACATTAGAAGACTAGATAGTTCTTTTATTCCTGAGGACAAACTCCCCAAACTGATGCAGTGTAGTTTGGATTTGACTGTGAGACCTTATGCAAGTTGCTCAACTACTCTAAGCCTCAGTTTTCTTCAATTATCCAATGGAGCTAAGCAGCATTACCTTATAGGACTATTGTATGATTTAAATGAGACAATTTGGTAATGCAATTTGCAAAGCACTCAAAATGTTAGCTCTTGTTATTACTGTTTCAAATTATAGAAGTAGATTCTGGCCTTTTCTACTTTGACATTCTTCTCTCTTTAAATACCTTTCTCCACATCTCAAATATTTGCCCTAACACTGAGAAAATTTTATATATCTATATCTATATCTGTATCTATATCTATATATATCTTGCTGTGTAACAGTTTCCTCTGTAAAATTGGGATGACAATATAATATAATAAAATATTTAATGCACAAGGCTATTGTGAGAATTCTGTAAGTTAATGTATGTCAACATACCTGGATTGGCTGGTACTTAATAAGCACTGGTAGTGACCTTCCCTTGAGCACAGGATGTGTTCCTGTTAACCATATCCAAATTATTCTAAGTTCCTGTGGTTTAGATGTTTTTTTCCCCTTCATATGTAGGAAGTTGAAATTTTCGTGTGTGTGTGTATAATATTTACAAAACAAGTCCCTCTATGATAACAATATTTTGATTATTGCCGGTGTGGGAGAAATCTTCCTTCAGCTTCCGTTCTTGTGAATAAGCGAGACAGCATAGAACCAAAGCACCTCACCGATATGATTCACTAAAGGAAGTCTGGGAAGCAGTGATAGATACCTCTCCTTTTCTACATGTGACTCAGAGGCTTAAAGAGCCATGGAAAACCAAGTCAATTGAATGTTCTGGAGCTCTCCATTTTGTTTGTGACTTAAAACCCAAATGGTCTCTCTGAAGCCACTGCCACCCCTTTACTGTGAGCTTATTAGAGCACCTGAAGTTAGGAGTTTTACATTTTAGAACTGAAGTCACTAGTAAAAAAGATGTATTTTGGAATATATGTCCCACTATTTTGGTAGAATCCTTATTTTTTGGATTTTTTTTTATGTGTGTATGTGTGTTTGTTTTAGATAAATTGGGCCAGTACAGATCAGGCTTTGAATTGTGCTCTTTAAGGCATAGGTTATACTTGACATCTGTTCTGATTTTTTATAGTTAGCACAGTATAATAAAAATACCCATTAATCTATTAAACAAATATGTATTATGCATTCAATAAATGTTAGCTCAGTGTGGGTAAAGAGCAGGTATGTGGGTACACACATTCCCCCAGCACTGATAAAAAGGTGTTTCCACTCTTATGAATTACATCTGGTGGGAGACAGATATTAATCTAAGAATGATGAGATATGAGTGATCATGACTGAGGCAAAGTATGGCACTGAGAGAGTATGTTGGCAGAAAAAATCTGCCCACTTAGAGAGGTCAAGAAGGCTTCTCAGGAGGCAGTGGTACTGAGAACTAAAGAACTAGCAGGAGAGAATACTACAAAGGAATCAAGAAATGAAGGGAGGAGAATATTCCAGACAGAGGCCTAATGTGTGCAAAGGTCTTGTGGTAGGAGGGAACATGGGTTGTTGGAAGGAAAGAAAGAAGGTCAGTGTTGCCAGAGTTCAGAAGCAAGGAGTATGGTAAAAATATAAGGCTGCTTAGCTGGGTAGGAGCCTGACAGTCAGTGTATTATGGACCATGGAAAGCCCTTGTGTTGTCCTAAATTTTCTGGAAAAAGACTTCTGAGAGATTACAAGATCAGGCCATAGCTTCTGATATATGAAGAAGGGGAAGGAAAAGGAGAAATTCCTCCAAATGGCTAATAACTAGGGCTATAATCTAAACACTGTAATACATAAAAATATTATTAGGTAGGTATGTGATTTACAAGATAATTACAGAATTTATAAAAAATCAGTTCAAAGTTTATTACAGGAGTTATGGGCTGTAGCCATGCCCTTAGTTGGCAATGGACACTAATTTAAAGTTGTATGATGAATTCTTTTCTCAATTTGGTAGCTGCATTCCTGTGACCATGTGTACATCCTCATTTGGAGGTAATGTCAAACTAAATTTGTAAGGCTCAGGCCTCTGTGGTAAGTTCTAAATGCAAAACTGTTGAAATGTTTCAAGCAAGGGAAAACAATGTATCAGTCATACATATTGAAAAAACCACTTCAGTATCAATTGATTTTACATGGACCAGTGAGAAATGAAGAGATCAATTAGACGACTATTGCAGTATTCTGACAAAAGATGATAGATGATAGGGTGGTGGCAATGTAGTTTGAAAGAAACAAATTATATTTTAATCTTGGTTTGGGTGTTTTAGTCTTTGTTTAGGACGAATCTAGATAACAACCATAATTTTGGACTTTATAGAATGATGCTCCCATTTGGCACTATATTTAGGTAACTAGACTGAAAGGCAAACAAAATTCATTGAATTATACCAATATGATGATTTTTTCTCACATAAAAATGCATTTTCATATTCACATATCTAGGTATATTTTAAACTTTTCATTTTCCAAGGAGCTATTTGAATGTATAAATATTCACTTGGGTATACAGCCTTACTCAATTCACATGTTTTGACTGTGTTTTTAAGGTGGCACTTGAACAGAATGTGCTGGTTTATTGAACAACTACTACTATATGTTAAGTAATAAAGGATTTTAGTTTATCTTTAAATTTGTATTCTCCACCCTCTAGTCTTATAATGTGTATGATAATTCTGAAAAAGTTCAAATTATTTCAACTAAGTTTTAAAAGTGGCATGGAAGTTAAAAAGAAAAAGAAAAAAAGAAGTTGAGTTCATGAATACTGTGCAGCAAATGCTCTAAGAGTTTTAAGAATTCTGTTAGCCTTTTTGTTCTGTCTTTCCCACTGTGTACCCAGAATAATTGATTATCCATGTATGATCCCACAGCATAAAAAGCAGAAAATAATGGACAAAGATAATGAAATTTCACATTTTGCTCTGTCTACCTTTTTCTTTCAAACTAACCTAAGTTAATAAAACTTCACCAAAAGCCTTTGAAATTTCATCACGGGTTTTCTGAAAGAGGTGAAAGTTGACCTAGAAGCTCTTGACCTATACCTTGGCAGCTACTGAAAGTCTAGCCTCATAATTCAGCCGTCCAGTGACAGCTTTGCCTATAAACCCAAGTCTTCATTTCACTGACATTTTCAGGTTTAGTCTCCTTAAAAATGCTAACAAAAGTGAAGCATATCATTTCTTTGCTTAGAAGAGCAACGGTGATGTTTATGGAACCATGTGCTGTCTCAGGGGTAATCTCCCGGTTAATTTGGATTAACCTTACAGGGTCTCTAGATACCACATTACCCAGGGCAGATGATCTCCAGAATAACCTTTCCAGATCTTAAAGTTTTAACCCTAGCACCAAGTTTAATCAAAAAACTCTCAACAGAAATTCAACTATTCAACCAGCTTTACTTCACTCTTGCTTTACAGTGACTTTTATCCAGGCAAGAAAAATAAGATATGTAAATAATTCTAAGTAAAAAGTGGGGCATCCTGACATCTTCTTCTACTAACTCTTTTTTTTTTTTTTTACAAGACAGTTGTTATATATTAAAGGGCCTCTGTTCTCATATTTGGTCAGGTTTTGAAATTGATTACCCAGAAAAAGGTAGGGGGTCAGGGAGAAAACTTTTGTTAGTAGAAGAATTTGCTTAAAGGAGTGGAGAGTTTTCCCCAAGGAAGAATTTATCTTTTGGAGTGGGCATGGCAAGAATCTTTCATGTATATTGATCAAAATTCCTTTAGGGCTTTTTCTCTTTCTTTCTTTTTTCTTTTTTCCTTTCTTCCTTCCTTATAAAAGGAAGGAGAAGAGTCAAATGCTTTCCAAACTTGGGAAAGAATTCTGAAGTTCTGTCCCATTCTGTGTTCTAATAAAACTTTCTCTTTTTAAATCTAATTTTATGCTAAGGAGTAGCTATTTCTTAATATCCAGAATTTATTGTTTCAATGTAAGGTTTAGAATTTACTTTTTTCAAACTGAAAAATGGAAAAATAACATGTTTAAAAATCAGCAGTTATTTGATTGGGCAAAGAGGAGGGTGGTAAGGGGAGGGGACATGGGGGCAAGAAAGATGGTTGAATAATATAGACATTATTACCCTAGGTACACGTATGACTGCACATATAGTAGGACGCTACCTCGTGTACAATCATAGAAATGTAAAGTTGTGCTACAATTGTATACAGTGAATCAAAATGCATTCTGCTGTCATATCTACCTAATGAAAATAATGAAACAAAACAAAACAAAACACCAGCAGTTATAATTGTAATGGTGTGAGATGATGAGTTCGGGTGGTTCACTGCAGATTTTCTGGAGCATCTTTTTATCCAATCTGAGTTAATTTAAGTTGGTGGGAAGAACAGTGGTGGCTGGAGGATCAAATATCTTGTAGCTATAATGGCTAAAGTACTTCATGGTCCTAGACAAAAGTTATTATGGAAGAAAACTCACTTTACATTCTTCGAATTGAAATTTGGTTTTCTGTTTATGAAAGTGGGTATCTATAAATCTTTATTCAATGTATATTAATTTGGTTCTAAAAATTACAGTCTGAAAGCAGGCACAAGAGATATTGAGCATGAGAAAATGCAGTTTAAGCCCCATGAAGTTAGTGATGCTAGTAAATCAAGTGCTTTTTTAAAATTAATGTGAAAGTACAGTTCAAGGTTGTCAGTCCTTGAATTATGAGTAAGATCTTGCTGCTAATTTACTCTATATTGAAGTTCGAGCTGGTCAAAACAAAATATCCAATAGTTAGTTTACTTTAGAAGTCATGGGTAAAGCACCCTTTAAAAAAATGATAGTTTCTACTTCCTGAGAGTTTCCTTTGTGTCAGATATTTGCATGTACATAGTCTCACTCAGCTCCACGACATAATCATCTCCATTTTATAGAGGAGAAAACTGAGACTCAGGAGACCAAGGTGCTTACCCAAGATTGCCTGAGTTGAAATCCTACAGGAGAGGAGTGGCAATTGGAACTTTATCTGTTGCTGAAGTTTGTGCCTTTCCACTATGCATTTTGCCTATAAAATGCTTAGCCACTGGCATTTGTTTGAAAACCCAATCTAAGAGATTAATGGGACAAGCCAGGGAGAGGAAAGGAAGTATCTGCGGGAACAGTAGCATTTTCATTCAAGTCACATATTTGGATTATAGTGTGTAAATCTGGAGCCCGACAATGAGAGAATGAGCCAATTAACTAATTAGAGGCATTTCCACTGAGTTTGATTGCACAATCCATTAGATAAGCTCAAAGACAAGTAGGATCATTTCCTTGAAGGGAATAATGGAACGAAATTTTGCATTACAAATTATAGATTCCCTTCTATAATTGGAGTGTGATATTTAAAATAATAATTAGAATAATATTTGCTATTTACTGAACTCAGAAGCACACTTCATGAACTATTTTTGATCTTACAACACCTAATGTTGGTATTCTTATTTCCATTATACATTTACAGAAAGAAAGAAATCGAGTATCATGAAGGTTAAAGAAATTTTTCTAGGCTGAAAAATAGGTCCATCTTGACCTTGCGTTTGCATTCTCTCTGTTATGTTTGTCTCAGAGGAAAACATTTGACACCTTCTTTAGCTTTTGAATGTGAACACAATCTGAGAATATAAAAGCCTTATGACTTAGTTTTAAGAGTGATCAGTTTTGCCCATAAGGCTAGAGGTGCTAGTAGGACACATAGGTGGGTTAGAGAAGGTTTAGGCAAGAGAAGCCCTCAACTTTTCCGGTTGCTACTGTGCTACCTTACCTTAGGCTGCTGTGGTCTGAAAACAGTGGCACTGGCCTCAGAAGTAAACCTCATTTGCCTTAGACAAGTCACTTACTTTTCACTTTAGCCAAACCGATATTTAGTTTCATCTTCAGTTCCTAGTGCTATGTCTGGCACATAGTAGGAATGAGAATGACATTAATGAGGAGGCTGAGACTGCAAGTTTTTAGTTTCTTTCAGTTCTAAAATTCTGTAATTCAGGTATAGTAACTTTGGTGTCTTTATTCTTTTGACAAGAAAAGTTGTGTCTCTCTTATAAAGTTATTATGAGAATAACTCTCATGATATTTTGCAAGATACAAAGGTCCTCCAGAAAAAGGTAAAAAGACCACATCTTTCCTTTAAAAGAGTTGTGATAGTTTTTTATTAATATTTTGCATTGATTAAATGCCAAAAATGTGCCAGGGACTATAGAGAAAATACAAACTGTTACCAGGTTCATGATCTGAATTCAATTTCATGGCACTATTAATAGTCAATTAGTTTAGAAGTGACTGAAGTGATTGCTGCTGGTAGTTGAGAATCTGGTCATATATATTATACACAGAAGAGAATCAGACTGAAAATAGTCCAGACATAGCCAGAGAGAAGAGAGTTCTTTAAAAGTCTGCCCTATTGGTCAGACTTTTCATTGCTTCTTATCTTTGTGGTTTGGAATGGGAGCTGCCAATATCTGCTTTCAAAGTAGGGAAGCCAGATGCTTTGTGCTCAAGGTCAACTGATTTGCCATGTGAGGGTCAATCACACATCTTGATTGCCAGTTTACTATTTTGGAAAAGTTGATAGTGGTACTAACATTATTAGTTTATTGTGGGGGATTCATAATGAATGACTGTAGAATAATCTAGGAAGGTTCTATTTCCATGGCAATTACGTGCACATTGTATTTTTTCCAAGTCTCTTGAAAGATCAAAATAAATCAGGAGTTTGTATTTACTCAGATGTTCCAGGGAAAAATGTGATACTATATTCACTTTTCTTTCTTAAAAGTCTTAGTAATAATAAAAAAGAAAAGGAAAATAAAGAGATAATTTCTTTACTGGCAATGGGAAGTGAGTCATTTGCCAAAGCTCCTGAAAAGAGTACTTTCTTCAACCCCAAGCGTGGGCTTTCTGGAAAAGTATCAGTGTATTCTCTAGATTTGTATTAATAATATGCAGTGATTACAAATTGTAATTTATATCTTATACTTTACTTGTAGATAAATTGAATCAATAAAGAAATTATGTTATATGGGAAAAATTCAAGAGTCAGATATTGGGTAATGATTTTTTTATTTTTCAATATTAATTGATTCATCTCTTGATTCATGCATATATTTATTCATTAAGCCAATATTATTAAATTCTAAGGTTCTGAGCAAGGTGATAAGGATAAAAAGATAACTAGCGTCATCTTTCATAATTTAATTTTTTCATTATTAATGCTTATAATCTTTACTTCAGGAAAAAAAATCTATGAAGGTTTATAATGGGCAGTTCTGATGTTTCTGTTAATGTGTAAAATTCTCTGTATCTTCGAAGAAATGTATTCTCTACCACAGCTCCTATGGATCAGGAAGGTCTTGACTCTAAAATACTTACAAGTAGTAGAAATATGCTCAAATTAAGATATAAACAAGACATAAACATAATGTATGGTGCATAGAGAGACTTTTCCTGCTGCAAACAGAAGAATCCTTCACAATAAAAACAAGAGTTGTGTAACTGTAGTGCTGGCTTTTCTCAAATGATTCAAAGTGTGAACCATGAGTGTTTCTTAGACTAATCCTTTAGGACCTCTCTTCTTAAGGAGGATTTTTTCAGCTGATAACTAGCTTAAGGAAAAAACAAATAAAGGAATGTATTGACTTTGCATCTCAGAAAGGGCTTCACAGGTGACCTGATGTCAATAAGCTTAGGCCTTTCATCTTTCTTCTTTCTGCTTTCCTTGTATGTGCTTTAGTCTGGGCAGATCTTCCCTCATGGTGGTAAAATAGCTATCAGTAATTCAGCTTTATGTCCTGTTTTCCCAGCAATTCAAGTGGAAGAACATGCCTTTTTTTTTTTTTTTGGTAATAGTTCCAACCAAAATATAAAAAACGAGTTTTGTTAACTCTAGTTGGTTTGCTTTGGGTCACAAGCCTGTTTTTGGAGCTAGTTTAGTGTTAGTCAGTCTCACTCAAACCACATGAGAATGAGGAAAGGGAAACCCAGACTTCCGTTATTAAGGAGGGAGGGCCTGATGATACCATTATTTTTAGCAGGGACTAATGTCTAGGGAGGCCTTATTTGTCCTCTGCTTCTTATCACAACTAAAGATTTCATGTTTGGCTGCCTCTCTCTCACCCTGTGTGTATATTTTCCCCTATCTAATATTTGGGGTTTGTTTGTTAGTTGTTTTATGAGACCATGGTTTACAACTAGAGATTTTTAGAACTATGAAATCCTTAAGTGGAGAATGCTTCCATTTATAGCAGAAATATTGCTCTATGCTATTTGGCCATATGGCCTGCCTTGGTATGAAAACATATTCTTACATCATCAAAATCCCCTGATATTGATATGAAGTCAACTTTTATAGAACAGGATATATAATTTGTGTGCTCTTCATAAGAAATTTCTAATACTGGATGTCTCCTCAAAGAAAAAGCACCAAAAGGCTGTATAAATTATGTTAGAAATAATTTTATGTTTGAAAATTAAACTTTCATTCAGGTGGATGGTTGTACTTAACCTAATGGATTTCTGAGTGTTCAAAGAAGGTTAACATCTGCCAATGGACTTGTAAAGGACTCTATACATCATAACAATCAGAACAGGATGAAATCTCAACTTTCCATGAGGACATAAGACTAGTAAACCCCTTTAAAAATATGGACACAGAATTATTCAATGAAATTTCATTATGTTTCTGACCATCTATTGATTTCTATGTAAGTTTTTGCATTTCTAATGACTAGAATTATTTAACTTTGTCACTATCTTAAGTAGTCCTGATTAAAACAAACAAACAAACAAATATATCAGCCATAGTTCAATTTTAACTTAAAAACTCTTACTGGGGTGTAATAGAAACTGAGCTACATTCCTAGTATATCAACAAACCATAATAAAAATTTAGGAAGACTTAAATAGAACATACTAGCCACATAAATATCCCAAAATATTTAAGACAGAAATAATTACAACACAATATTAGGTTTAAATTTTACATTAAAATGTTAGCTTCTTAGAATCATATTGCATTCCATTATGTCTGAAATAAAACATGAAGTATCAGAGGCATTTATACAATTAGAATTTGTGGAACTACTAAGGAATCTAAGAAGTCTTGGATGCAGGAAGTAGGAACTTCAGAAAGTTGTTTTTTTATTAATCAGAAGATCCATTCTTAGCAAGTGGGTGGGTGCAAGCATCATTTTTTTCCTCCCTTGATCGTCACATAGATTTGGTCCCTTCATTTAATCTCTCCAGTGTGAAAAATGGTCCTTAGTTTATACCAATAAAAATCTCTGCTTTGAAGAAATCTGGGCAACCTCACTACATAAACTCCCTGAAAGAAATAAATCCATAACTGATGCAAATTCCAGAAGACTGTTGGAACTTTCATGAATGAAAACTCTGATTTAATACAAACCACAAGAATAACACCTTCACAAGGAAACTGTGAGTTTCAGAGTCTGAATCTGTGAATCTTGCATTTGATTCTTTTACAAGGACAATTTTGTGATCAGGTTTCTGCTCAAGTCCATTGTAATGTTTTCCATTTTGTTTTTCACAGGGGCTTTAGGAGGTGAATGCTAATGCCCATTGCCACAAGGAGTAAACATTGAATATTATGTCCTCTCTCTCAGTTTGCTTTCCTTTTTCTTTGATTTGTTTTTATGCAATTTGCTTTTTAAAAAAATTGAATAAATGGAGACATTTTGGGGTCTGAACTCTGCAGTTATTAAAACAAATAATGTAGCCAGGCATGGTGGCACACACCTGTATTCCCAGTGGCTTGGGAGGCGGAGGCAAGAGAATTGTAAGTTCAAAGCTAGCCTTAGCAACTTAGTGAGGCCCTAAGCAACTCAGTGAGACCCTGTCTCAAAATAAAATATGAAAAAGGGCTGGGGATGTGGTTTAGTGGTTGAATGCCCCTGAGTTTAATCCTTGGAACCAAACAAACAAACAAACAAAAACAAAAACCCCAAAACCTAATAATGTGATGCTGATTTATAACGAACACATTTTATCTTATTGCATCTATAACAATATTTGTAATTTTCACCATTTTTTGTTGATGCTAACTACTTTAACCTTCATAACAAACATAAGAGGCAAATAATTCTGTCCTCATTCTATAGATTACATAATTGAGGCTTGAAGTTAAGTGACTCAAGTCACTCAAGATCAATCTGACTCTTGTTAGAGTAAGAATTCAAACTTAGATATGCTTGATTCCAAAGTCTTTAATTTTTTTTATTAAGAATAATGCAGGGGCTGAGGTTGTGGCTCAGTGGTAGTACACTTGTCTGGCATATGTGAGGCCCTGGGTTCAATCCTCAGCACCACATAGAAACAAATAAATAAAATAAAGGTATTGTATCCATATACAATTAAAAAAATATTTAAAAAAATAATAATGCATGCACATGGTGAGATTTAAAAATAATGCAGAAAGGTACAAAATTAAAGAAAAAAAATCTCCTCTTTCCCACTCTCTTGCTCTTAGGAGTTTTAAAAATGAATATTGTGTAGTTTGATCATGTACATTATTGATCCTTGACTTGTAAAATTTATTTTAAAAGTTTACAGATGGTAAAATTCATTCTTTTTGATATGCTGAATTAAAAATTCTTTATTTTATGTAAATATGTTTAAAAAAATTAATGGACTTTATTTTTTAAAGCAGTTTTAGATTTACACTAAGCTTCCATGCACTAGTTCCTTTCCTCTGCCCTTGACCTCATTTTCCCTATTACTAATGTAGCACATTTGTGTGATATGTTTGTTACAATTGATGAACCAACACTGGTACATTATTATTAACAAAAGTCTATCAGTTACATTAGAGTTTACTCTTTGAGTTGTACATTCTATGGTTTTCATAAATATATTATGACATAACCACAATTAGTAGTTTTTCTATCCTTAAAACCCATCTATTCATCTCTCTCATCTTTTCCCTGAACCCCTGACCACCACTGATCTTCTTACTGCCTCTATAGTTTAATCTTTGCAGAAGTTCATGTACTTGAAATCATTCAGTTCTGTGCATCAGAGAAAGGCTTGAATGTAATCTGCTGCTCAGGATCGCTAGGGTTGAACCTATATAGCATTTTCAGATTGGCTTCTTTCAGTTAGCAAACTATTTAAAATTCCTTAATGTGTTTTGTGGCTTGCTAGCCTATTTCTTTTTTTATTGTGGAACAACATTCTATTTCTGGATGTATCAATTTGTCTATTCACTCATCAATTTAAGGATATCTTCGTTGTGTTGAAGTTTTAGCATTTATGAATAAAACTAATATAACCATTTGTGTGCAGGTTTTTGGAAAGACATAAATGTTTAATTCATTTGGGTAAATATCAAGGAGTGTGGTTGCTAGACTGCATGGTGAGAGTAAATTTAGTTTTGTGAAAAAATATTAAACTGTCTTTCAAATATCCTGTACCATTTTGCATTCCCACCAACAAGGAATGGGAGTTTCTTCTGTTTCACTTTCTTGCCAGCATTTGGTGATGTCAGTGTTTTGAACTGTGGGTATGTAGTGGTATCTCATTATAGTTTTAATATGTAATTTCTTGATGACATATGATGTGGGATTTAAAAAAATATTTTTACTTGTCATCTGTACATCTTTTTTAAAAATATATTTTTAGTTGTAGATGGATACAATACCTTCATTTTATTTGTTTATTTTTATGTGGTGCTGAGGATCCAACCCAGTGCCTCACACATGCTAGGCAGGCACTCTACTACTGAGCTACAACCCCAGCCCCTCATCTGTACATCTTTAGTGGGGTGTTCATTCAAATTTTGCCCATTTAAAAATTGTGTTTTGGCTTATTATTGAGTATTAAAGTTCCTTTATCCAGTATGTTTTGCAAAGATTTTCTTCCAGTCTATGGCTTATCATTCTTTGAAAAGTGTCTTTTATAGAGCAGAGTTTTTAAATTTTAATGAATTTCATTTTATCAATTTTTTTTTCATGAATCATGCTTTTGGTCTTGTATCTAAAACCTCATTTGATACCCAAAGTTAATTAGGTTTTCCTCCTATGTTATCACCTAGTGAGATAATAGTCTTGCTACAATTCATTTTGAATTAAGTTTTGAAATGTTGAAGTTTGTGTCTAGATTAATTATTTTTTGTATGTAGATGTCCAGTTGTTCCAGAACCACTTGTTGAAAAGACTTTCTTGTCTCCAGTGAATGACTTTTTTCCTTTGTCAGAGATCAGTTGCCTATATTTGTGTGAGTCAAGTTCCGGGGTTCTCTATTCTGTTTTATTGATCTATTTATCTATTCCTTTGCCAGTACCATCTGGTCTTGATAATTGTAAGATTATAGGAAGTCAGATAGTGTCAATCTTGAGACTTTGTTGCTTTTCTTCAGTTTTACATTGGCTATTCTTTCTCCTTTGCCTTTCCATATAAAGTTTGGATCCAATTTTTGGATTCCTGCAAAATGACCTTCTGGGATTTTGACTGGGATTTCATTAAATTTATAGATCAATTTGGGTGGAACTATAATCTGAATGTTGAACTTTCATGTCCATGAACATGTATGATTTCTCTTTAATTTATTTTTTAAAATTTATTTTTAGTTGTAGTTGGACACAATACCTTTATTTCACTTATTTATTTTTATGTGGTGTTGAGGATTGAACCCAGGGTCCCGTACATGCGAGGTGAGCACTCTATCACTGAGTCACAAATCCAGCCCCATGTATGATTTCTCTACTTGTTTATTCTATTTATTTCATCAGAGTTATGTAGTTTACCTCCTACACATCTTATTGATATTTTGTTAAATGTATACCTAATTATTTCATTTTGGGGGGGATGCTAATGCAAGTAGTGTTTTGTTTTAATTTAAACTTCCAATTGCTTAAAAAAATGCTGGTATATAGGAAAATAATTGACTTTTCTATCTTGCCCTTGTACCCTGCAAATATGCTATGGGTCCTTCATTTTGATTGCTGATTAGTATTCCATTATATGAATAGTATTCCATCAATGGGTTGATTGATTTCCTCCAAATTATGAAAAAAATTATAAATAGCATGCATCGGTTTTTATTTCACTATACATTTTTATTTCTTTTAAGTAAATGAATAGGAGAGGGATAAGTGGAATATGTTATATGTATATATTTGACTAGACAAGGAAGTGATAAGTTGTTTACAAAGCGATTACTAAATTTTGGATTGTTTCATATTTTTTCCTAGAGATTTTATAATCTTATATTTTTATATATCTTATATATAATATATATAAGATTATATGTATATAATCTTATGATAATATATATAAGATTATATGTATATAATCTTATATATAATCTTTATATAATCTTATATGTTCCATTTTTAGTTAGCTTTGTATAAGGTATTATGTATGAGTCAAGAGTCATTCTTGTGCCAAAAGATATTCAATCATTTCAGTACTTTTATTGAAAAACTATCCTTTGTTTATTGAATTACCTTTGGACCATTGTAAAAAAAAAAGTAAATTGACCATGTGTGCATGGGTCTGCTTCTGGATTTTTCTCTTCTGTTTCTTTGCCCTTTTATATAATATGTAGGATCAGCATAATAATAGCTAAAATTATGCTTAAATTTTGATTCAGATTACCTTAAATGTAAAGGTAAATTTGTAAAAAGAAGTAGTGAAATGATTATTTTTTTCTGGATCCTTATTTTTGGGGGAATGTATTCAGTTTTTTAACCGTTGTTATAATATTATAATTGCTTTTTGTGATCCACTTATCAGGTTGAGGATAGAAATTTCCTTCTATTCCCACTCTGCAGAGTATTTGTGTGTGATGAATGGATATTGAATTTTGTCAAGTCTATTTTCTTTTTCAATTGAGAATCAATGACTTTTCTTTATTATCTTACTATGTTGAGTTACAGTGGTAGATTTTTGAATGTTAAAACTTTTTATTTCTTAGATAAACCCCATTTTGCTCATGTTGAATTATATTTTTATATTTTGCTGGATTTGGTTTGCTAATATTTTGTTTCAGATTTATGTATCCCTGGTCATAAGGATACTGGCCTGTAGTTTTCTTATAATGTCTTTTTTGTGCTTTGATAGTCATATGCTGCTGACCTCATAAAATGAGTTGGAAGTGATTTCGCCTCTTGCATACTCTGGAAAAGACAGTGTAGAATTAATTTGTTTCTTAAATGTTTGGGAGAAATCTCCAGTAAGACAATTGGGCCTGAAGTTTTCTTCATAGAAAAATTTTCAATTTCTTCTGTAGATATAGGAACATTTAGATTATCTATAATCTTTCTGAGTTTTGTTGGTTTTGTTTCAGGACCATTTGATCCCAGTTGTTAAATTCATCGGCATAGTGTTGTTTGTAGTGTGATCTTATAACATATGTGGGATTTTCATTCCTGGTATCATTAATTTATGTCTTCTCTCTCTTTTCCTTGGCCAATTTGTCTAGAAGTTTACAAGTTCTATTACTTTTCAAAGAATCAGTTATTGGCTTTATTGATGTTCTTTAGTTTTTTGTTATTAAGTTCTGCTCTCAGTTTTGTGTTCCCTCTGATTGGTTTAGATTTATATTGATGTCCTCCCTCCCCTGCTACTTTCTTTATTGAGACTTCTTCTTTTCTAATATAAACATTTAATGCTATAAAAATTTAAACTGTTTTAGCTGCACTTAAGTTTTGATATACTATTATTAGTTTTAAAAAATTTTTTCATTGTAGTTGGACACATACCTTTAATTTATTTATTTACCTTTTTGTGGTGCTGAGGACCCAACCCAGTGCCTAACACATACTAGGCAAGCGCTCTACTGCTGAGCCACAACCCCAGCCCCCTACTATTATTTTCATTCAGCCCAAAATATTTTCCTTTTTAAATATTTATTTATTTATTTATTTAGGTACTGGGGCTTGAACTCAGGGGCACTTGACCAGTGAGCCATATCACCAGCTCTACTTTCTATTTTATTTGGAGACAAGGTCTCACTGAGTTGCTTAACAGCCTCTCCCTTGCTGAGGCTGGCTTTGAACTTGTGATCTACCTGCCTCAGCCTCCCGAGCCTAAAATTTATTTTTTTGTTGGCCTTTGTGGTTATATACCACAGGAGAATCTGTTTTAATATAATTAAACAAGCATTGAATATATCTTATTCTTATTAGAACCCCATTCTTGTGGATTTACATGATGGTAGGATTCACTATGGGGTTTTCATATATGTATACAGGAAAATTATGTCAGATTCATTCCACTCTCTTTCCTTTTCCTATCCTCCCTCCTTTCCTTTTGTCTAATCTAGTGAACTTCTGTTCTTCACCCTCCCTCCCCTTATTGTAGGTTAGCTTCCAATATCAGTGAAAACATTTGACCTTTGTTTTTTTGGGATTGGCTTATTTCACTTAGCATGATTGTCTAGAGATCCATTCATTTACTGGCAAATGCCATAATTTCATTCTTCTTTCTGGCTGAGTAACACACACACACACACACACACACACACACACACACACACACACATATTTTGTTTATCCATTTATCTGTTGAAGGGTGCTCAGGTTGGTTCCATAGTGTAGCTATTGTGAATTATGCTGCTGTAAACATTGATGTGGCTGTGTCACTGTAGTATGCTGGTTTTAAATCCTTCAGATACATATCAAGGAGTAGGATACCTGGGTCAAATTATGGTTCCATTCCTAGTTTTTTGAGGAATCTCCATACTGCTTTTGAGAGTGATTGCACCAATTTGCAGTCCCACTAGTAATGTATGAGTGTACCCTTTCCCTACATCCTTGCCAATGTTAATTGTTACTTGTATTCTTTTTTTTATTGGTTGCTCAAAACATTACAATGCTCTTGACATATCATACTTCATACATTTGATTCAAGTGTGTTATGAACTCCCATTTTTACTATGTGTACAGATTGCAATATCACATTGATTACACATCCACGTTTATACATACATTACTTGTGTTCTTGATAATTGCCATTCTGATTGGAGTGAGATGAAACCACAGTGTAGTTTTAATTTGCATTTCTCTAATTGCTAGAGATGGTGAACATTTTTTCATTTATTTTTTGACCATTTGTATTTCTTCTGTGAAGTGCCTGTTCAGTTCCTTTTCTCATTTATTGATTGGATTATTTGTTTTTGGGTGTTAGGTTTCTTGAGTTCTTTGTATATTCTGGAAATTAATGCCCTATCTGAGGAACTGATGGTGAAGATTTCCTCTCATTCTGTAGGCTCTCTCTTCATACTCTTGATAGTTTCTTTTGCTGTGAAGAAGCTTTTTAGTTTAATGCCATCCCATTTATTGATTTTTAATTTTACTTTTAGTGCTTTAAAAGGCTTCTTAAGGAGTTAGTTCCTGAGGTAATATGTTAAAGTGTTGGGTCTAAATTTCTTCTAATGTGTGCAGGGTTTCTGGTCTAATTCTTAGGTCTTTGATCTGCTTTGAGGTGAGTTTTGGGCAGGTGAGAGAGGGGGATTAAATTTCTTCTACAACCTATGGGTTTCCAGTTTTCCCAGTACCTTTTGTTGAAGAGGCTATCTTTTCTTCTGTTTATGTTTTTGGCACTTTTGTCTAGTATTTATGTGGGTTTGTCTCTGTGTCTTCAATTCTGTTCCACTGGTCTTCTTGCCTATTTTGGTGCCAGTACCCTGCTGTTTTTGTTACTAGAGCTCTGTGGTGTTATTTGAGGTCTGGTGTTGTGATGCCTCCTGCCTTGCTTTTCTTGCTTTGGCTATTCTGAGCCTCTTATATTTCCATATGAATTTCATGACTGCTCTTTCTGTTTCTTTTTTTACTCAACACATGGTTTATTTCTACAAGCTTTAATAATATTATAGCTACAAAAATTGTTGCAGCCACAAAACTACTATTTAAATTTCATAAATAAGCAATTTGATAAACTTATAAATTGATAGATCAATGTCATGAAAAATTAGCTGTTATTCAGTGTTAGATTACTATGCAGTAATCTAATGAACTGACTTGAAATTGTTTAATATTTTGATATATCTGTAATTATACATGATGACAATTATCTATTTCTAAGAAGAATGTCATTGGAATTTTGATGGGAATTGCATTGAATCTGTATAGTAATTTGGGTAGTGTGGCCATTTTGTCAATATTAATTCTATCCTAGAACGTGGGAGATATTTCCATCTTCTAAGGTCTTCAATTTCTTTCTTTAGTGTTCTGTAGTTTTCATTGTAGAGGTCCTTCACCTCTTTTGTTCAGTTGATTCCCAAGTATATTATTATTTTTTTGAGACTATTGTGAATGGGATGGTTTTCCTAATTTCTCTTTCAGTTTATTCATCATTGGAGTATAGGAACACAATTGATTTATGGGTATTAATTTTGTATCCTGCTACTTTGCTGAATTTATTTGTGAGTTTTAGAAGTTTTATGGTGGAGTTTTCTTTTTTGGTCTTCTAAATATAGAATCATGTCATTGGCAAGCAGAGATAGTGTAGCTCTCTTTTTCCTGTTTGTATCCCTTCAATTTCTTTCTTTTGCCTAGATGTGCTGACAAGAGTTTCAAGGACTATGTTGAATAGAAGTGGTAAAAGTGGGTATCCCTATCTTCTTCCTGTTTTTAAAGGGAATACTTTTAGTTTTTCTCCATTTAGAATGATGTTGGTCTTGGGTTTGTCATATATAGCTTTTCCAATGTTGAGGTATGTTTCCTTTATCCCTATTTTTTCTAGTGTTTTAAACATGAAGGGGTGCTGTATTTAGTCAAACACTTTTTCTCAATCTATTGAGATAATCATGTGATTCTTGTCTTTACATCTATTTATGTGATAAATTATGTTTATTGATTTCTGTATATTGAACCAACCTTGCATCCTTGGAATGAACTCCATTTGATCATGGTGCAATATCTTTATAATGTATTTTTGTATGCAGTTTGCCAGTATTTTATTAAGAATTTTAGCCTCTATGTTCATTAAGAAGATTGGTCTGTACTTTTCTTTCCTTGATTTGGCTTTAGTTTTGGTATCAGGATGATACTAACTTCATAGAGTATGTTTGGAAGAATTATTTATTTCCTTTTCTATTTCATGGAATAATTTGAGGAAAATTGGTATTAGTTCTTATTTAAAGATCTCATAGAACTTGGTTGAGAATTCATCTGGTCTTGGGCTTTTCCTTTGTTTGTAGGCTTTTAATGGCATCTTCAATTTCATTACATGAAATTGATCTATCTAAATTTTCTATATCCTCCTGGTTCAATTTGGGTAGGTCATATGTCATTAGGAATTTGTTAATGTCTTCAAGATTTTCTAGCTTATTGTAGTATAAATTTTCAAAATAATTTCTGATTGTCCTCTGTATTTCAGTAGTGTCTGTGGTGATATTTCCATTTTCATTATGGATTTCAATAATTTGAGTTTTTTCTTTCTTTTGGTTAGCTTGGTTAAGGGTTTATTAATTTTGTTTATTTTTAAAGAACTAACTTTTTGTTTCAGTGATCTTTTTGAATTTTATTTTTTAATCTCAGTTTCATTGATTTTGGCTCTGATTTTAATTATTTACTGTCTTCTATTGGTTTTGGTGATGAATTTTCTTATTTTTCTAGGGCTTTTAAAAAATTTTGTTCATTTTAGATATATATGACAGTAGAGTATGTTTTGATATATTATAAATACATGGAGTATAACACTGGAATCCTATTCTTGCAGTTGTACAGGATGTGTAGTTTCACAGGTCATATATTCATGTATGAACTTAGGGAAGTTATGTGTGATTCATTCTACTGTCTTCCCTATTCCCATCCTCCTATTTCCCCCTTCCTTTCCCTTTGTCTAATCCAATGAACTTCTATTCTCTCCACCCACCCTTATTTTGTGTTAATATCAACATATCAGAGAGCACATTTGGCCTTTGGTTTGGGGGATTGGCTTATTTCACTTAGCATGAGTCTCCAATTCTAACCATTTACTGGCAAATGCCATAATTTCATTCTTTTTGGCTGAGTAATATTCCATTTTGTGTGTGTGCATGTATGTATGTATATATATATATATGTATGTGTGTATATATGTATATATATTACATTTTATATATTGATAATATATAATATATTATGTATATATATTATATTTTTTTAACCCATTCATCTGTTAAAGGGCACCTAGGTTGATTCAATAGCTTAGTTATTGTGAACTGTGTTGTATAAACATTGATGTGGCCGTGTCACTATAGTATGTGGATTGTAAGTCCTTTGAATTCTCAAATATATATAATGTTTTATATTGCCTTTTCAAAACTCAGATATGTTTTTGTGACAATCTAGACTGAAACCATACTCATTGCCATGATTAAGAACTTTCTATAGCTTGCAGTATCCCTATTTTAGACATCTTCTCCCTGCCCACTTTCTCTTTCTATCCATGTCTTGAAGGCAGTGTTATGTACAATGAAGAAAGGTAGAAATACTGATGAACATAAGAGAGTTGGGGGTGGTGGTGGTATAATTTAACTAGTATAAATTCTTATACAGTAAGTAATGTTTAACTGTCTGCAATTGGTATCCAAACCTACTAGATACCACAATAAGTTATGAAAAGTTATTTTTTTCTTGCTCTCAAACATACCCTCTGACTTGTTTTCTGTTTTGATTTTTATTATTTACTTAAAACATCACGTCATATTTATTCTTTGCTTTCAAAATTTTGCAAAAAGCTTTTTGCCAAAAAATAATATTCTGATCTAATTCAATTTAATCTTTTTGAATTAGTTTAATACTCAAAATAGAAAGTTCTGAAAATTATTTGTGTGAGTTAAGAGGAAATTATTCTGTTTTGGAAAATTGAATTATTGAAAATGTATTTTTATGATGATTGCCTTATAATCTTCTGCATAATGTTCTCTTAATTCCTTGGACCATTACCAAATTAATTCTTGAAGGTCTTGTTCAAATTAAGCCTATTTTTTGTTTAAATGGACAAGGTCAGTTTTTCAAAAGTTTTCTGCTCATCAAACTGAATATAATTTTTATTTTAGGTGACTTGTATGGGAATTGCTGCAATGAGGAGTAATTAATTCATACATCCCTACAGCCAAGTTTTAATGACTACTTTTGGTGCATCAAATACAATGCTAAGAATGAAGAATATAGAAAAGGATCTTTTGTTCTTTACTGTCAAGGAGTTCATAATAACGACTATAAACTTCCATGTTTTAAAGCCCACATAACTTTTCTTTCCTTCACCAATCACATATAATCAATAACTGAGTTCTCATAATATACTAATTAAATCAGTTGTTCTCAGTATTGCTTCACAAACTTAGAGCTCACCAGAAAGCTTTTTTTAAGCCATAGTTTCATTGGTGCATTATAGTTGCACATAATGGTGGGATTTGTTGTTACATATTTGTACATACACACAATATAACAATTTACTATGGCCAATTGCCATTCCACCGTGTTTCCCCTTTCCTTCCCTCTTCCCTCTCCCTGGTCTGTTTCCTCTATTCTACCAATCTCCCTTTGATTTGCAAGATATTTCCCCATCTCTCCTTACCTCTTTCCTCTTTTGTCCCCACATATGAGAGAAAACATATGACCCTTGACTTCCTGAGTTTGGCTTATTTCACTGAACATAATGTTCTTGAATATCATCCATTTTTCTGCAAAAGACACAATTTCATTCTTCTTTATGGATGAATAAAACTCCTTTTTTTTTGTATATATATTCCACATTTTTTTTTAATGTTTAAACTTTTATTTTTATTTTTTTATTGGTTGTTCAAAACATTACAAAGCTCATGACATATCATCTTCCATACATTTGATTCAAGTGGGTTATGAACTCCCATTTTTTACCCTAAATACAAGTTGCAGAATCACATCGGTTACGCATCCACATTTTTACATAATACCATATTAGTGACTGTTGTATTCTGCTACCTTTCCTATCCCCTACTATCCCCCCTCCCCTTCCCTCTCATCTTCCCTCTCTACCCCATCTGCTGTTGTTTAATTCTCTCCCTTGTTTTTTTTCCCCTTTCCCCTCACAAACTCTTATATGTAATTTTGTGTAACAATGAGGGTCTCCTTCCATTTCCATACAGTTTCCCTTCTCTCTCCCTTTCTCTCCCCCCACTCGTCTCTGTTTAATGTTAATCTTTTCTTCATGCTCTTCTTCCCTGTTCTGATCTTAGTTGCTCTCTTTATATCAAAGAAGACATTTGGCATTTGTTTTTTAAGGATTGACTAGCTTCACTTAGCATAATCTGCTCTAATGCCATCCATTTCCCTGAAAAATCCATAATTTTGTCGTTTTTTAGTGCTGCGTAATACTCCATTGTGTATAAATGCCACAGTTTTTTAATCCATTCATCTATTGAAGGGCATCTAGGTTGATTCCAAAGTCTAGCTATTGTGAATTGTGCTGCTATGATCATTGATGTGCAGTAACCCTATAGTATGCTCTTTTAAGGTCCTCGGGGAATAGACCGAGAAGGGCGATAGCTGGGTCAAATGGTGGTTCCATTCCCCGCTTTCCTAGGAATCTCCATACTGCTTTCCAAATTGGACACACCAATTTGCAGTCCCACCGGCAATGTACAAGTGAACCCTTTTCCCCACATCCTCGCCAGCACTTATTGTTGTTTGACTTCATAATGGCTGCCAATCTTACTGGAGTGAGATGGTATCTTAGGGTGGTTTTGATTTGCATTTCTCTGACTGCTAGAGATGGTGAGCATTTTTTCATATACTTATTGATTGATTGTATGTCCTCCTCTGAGAAGTGTCTGTTCAGGTCCTTGGCCCATTTGTTGATAGAGTTGTTTGTTATCTTATTGTTTAATTTTTTGAGTTCTTTGTATATTCTGGATATTAGGGCTCTATCTGAAGTGTGAAGAGTAAAAATTTTTTCCCAGGATGTAGGTTCCCTATTTACCTCTCTTATTGTTTCTCTTGCTGAGAAAAAACTTTTTAGTTTAAGTAAATCCCATTTGTTTATTCTTGTATTTAACTCTTGGGCTATGGGCGTCCTATTAAGGAATTTGGAGCCTGACCCCACAATATGTAGATCAGAGCCAACTTTTTCTTCTATCAGGTGCAGAGTCTCTGATTTGATATCAAGCTCCTTGATCCACTTTGAATTAACTTTTGTGCATGTCGAGAGAAAGGGATTCAGCTTCATTTTGTTGCATATGGATTTCTAGTTTTCCTAGCACCATTTGTTGAAGATGCTATCCTTCCTCCATTGCATGTTTTTAGTCCCTTTATCAAATATAAGAAAGTTGTAATTTTGTGGATTGGTCTCTGTATCCTCTATTCTGTACCATTGGTCCACCTGCCTGTTTTGGTACCAGTACCATGCTGTTTTTGTTACTATTGCTCTATAGTACAGTTTGAAATCTTTGTATTACTATACCTCCCGATTCACACTTCCTGCTTAGAATTGCTTTTGCTATTCTGGGTCTTTTGTTTTTCCATATAAATTTCATATAGCTTTATCTATTTCTACAAGAAATGCTGTTGGGATTTGATTGGCATTGCGTTGAACCTGTAGAGAACTTTGGGTAATATCGCCATTTTGATGATGTTGGTTCTGCCTATCCATGAACAGAGTACATTTTTCCATCTTCTAAGATCCTCTTCTATCTCTCTCTTTAGGGTTCTGTAGTTTTCATTGTATAAATCTTTCACCTCTTTTGTTAGGTTGATTCCCAAGTATTTTATTTTTTTTTGAGGATATTGTGAATGGGGTGGTTTTCCTCATTTCCATTTCAGAAGTTTTGTTGCTGATATACAGGAATGGCTTTGATTTATGCATGTTGATTTTATATCCTGCCACTTTGCTGAATTCATTTATTAGTTCTAGTAGTTTTTTTGTAGACCCTTTTGGGTCTTCTAGGTATAGGATCATATCGTCCACAAATAGTGATATTTTAAGTTCTTCTTTTCCTATTTTTATGCCTTTAATTTCTTTTGTCTGTCTAATTGCTCTGGCTAGTATTTCAAGGACTAAATTAAATAGAAGTGGTGAGAGAGGGCATCCCTGTCTTGTTCCAGATTTTAGCGGGAATGCCTTCAGTTTTTCTCCATTTAGAATGATGCTAGCCTGAGGCTTAGCATAGATAGCTTTTACAATGTTGAGGTAAGTTCCTGTTATCCCCAGTTTTTCTAGTGTTTTGAACATAAAAGGATGCTGTACTTTGTTGAATTATTTTTCTGCATCTATCGAGACGATCATATGGTTCTTATTTTTAAGTCTATTGATGTGGTGGATAATATTTATTGATTTCCATATATTGAACCAACCTTGTATCCCAGGGATGAATCCTACTTGATCATGGTGCACAATTTTTTTTGATATGCTTTTGTATTTGATTCGCCAGGATTTTATTGAGAATTTTTGCATCTATGTTCATTAGAGATATTTTCTTTCTTTGAAGTGTCTTTGTCTGGTTTCGGGATCAGGGTGATGTTGGGCTCATAGAATGAATTTGGAAGAACTGCTTCTTTTTCTGTTTCTTGAAATAGCTTGAAAAGTATTGGTGTTAATTCTTCTTTTAAGGTTTTGTAAAACTCCGCTGTATACCCATTCGGTCCAGGGCTTTTCTTGGTTGGTAGTCTTTTGATGGCTTCTTCTATTTCTTCCTTTGTTATTGGTGTGTTTAAATTGTGTGTGTCTTCCTGTCTCAATCTGGGCAAATCATATGCCTTAAGAAATGCATCGATATCTTCGTTATCTTCTATTTTATTAGAATATAGGTTTTCGAAATACTTTCTAATTATCTTCTGTATTTCTGTAGTGTCTGTTGTGATATTGCCTTTTTCATCCCGTATGTTAGTATTTTGAGTTTTCTCTCTTCTTCTCTTCATTAGCCTGGCTAAGTGTCTGTCGATCTTATTTATTTTTTAAAGAACCAACTTTTAGTTTTATCAATTTTTTCAATGGTTTTTTTTTGTTTCAATTTTGTTGATTTCCACTCTGATTTTAATTATTTCTTGTCTTCTGCTATATTTGCTATTGTTTTGCTCTTCCTTTTCTAGGGTTTTGAGATGTAGTGTGAGTTCATTTATTTGTTGGTTTTTTCTTTTTTTGAGGAATGAACTCCAGGAAATGAATTTCCCTCTTAAAACTGCTTTCATTGTGTCTCATAGATTCCGGTATGTTGTATCTGAATTGTCATTTATCTCTAAGATTTTTTTGATTTCCTCCTTTATGTCTTCTGTAACCCATTGATCATTCAGTAACATATTGTTTATTTTCCATGTGATGCAGGATTTTTCCTTCCTTCTTTTATCATTGATTTCCAGTTTCATTCCATTATGATCAGATATGGTGCATGGTATTATCTCCACACCTTTATATTTACTAAGAGTTGCTCTATGGCATAATATATGATCTATCTTTGAGTAAGATCCATGTGCTGCTGAGAAGAACGTGTATCCACTTGATGACAGTTGATATATTCTATATATGTTGCTTAAGTCTAGGTTATTGATTGTGTCATTAAGTTCTATACTTTCTTTATTCAGCTTTTGTCTGGAGGATCTGTCTAATGGCGAGAGCTGTGTGTTGAAGTCACCCATAATTATTGTGTTGTGGTCAATTTGACTCTTGAACTTGAGGAGAGTTTATTTTATGAACGTTGCTGCACCATTATTTGGTGCATATAAATTGATAATTGTTATGTCTTGTTGGTGGATAGTTCCTTTTAACAGGATATAGTGTCCTTCTTTATCCCTTTTGATTAACTTAGGTTTGAAGTTGATTTTATTCGATATGAGTATGGCCACTCCTGCTTGCTTCTGAGGGCCATGTGAGTGGTATGATTTTTCTCAACCTTTCACCTTCAGCCTGTGTATGTCTTTTCCTTTCATATGAGTCTCCTGAAAGCAGCATATTGTTGGATTTGTTTTTTTGATCCAGGTTACTAGCCTGTGTCTCTTGATTGGTGAGTTTAGTCCATTAACATTTAAGGTTACAATTGAAATATGATTTGTACTTCCAGTCATGTTTATTTATTTATTTATTTTAGTTTGGCTAGTTTTTACTTCTTGGTTGTTTTCCTCCCCCTTTACTGAGATACCTCCCACTGTTGGTTTTGGCACTATTTTTCCATTCCTCTTCTTGTAGAATTTTGCCCAAAATGCTTTGCAGTGCTGGTTTTCTGGCTGTGAATTCTTTTAGCTTTTGTTTATCATGAAAGATTTTAATTTCATTGCAAATATGAAGCTTAATTTTGCTGGATACAGTATTCTTGGTTGGAGTCCATTATTTTTCAGCATTTGAAATACATTGTTCCAGGATCTTCTCGCTTTCAAAATCTGTGATGAAAAATCAGCCGTTAACCTAATTGGTTTACCCCTGAATGTAATCTGCCTCCTTTCCCTCGTAGCTTTTAATATTCTCTCCTTGTTCTGTATGTTGGCTATCTTCATAATTATGTCTTGGAGTTGGTCTATTGAAGTTTTGGATGTTTGGGGTCCTGTAGGATTCCAGGATTTGGTAATCCATTCCATCTTTCATCTCTGGGAAGTTTTCTAGGATTATTTCATTTAATAGATTGTCCATTCCTTTGGTTTGAATCTCTGTGTCTTCTTCTATCCCAATGACTCTCAAATTTGGTTTTTTGATGAGATCCCATATCTCTCGGATAAATTGCTTGTGAGATTTAAGCATCTTTTCAGTGTTGACTATACTCTTTTCAAGTTGATAAACTTTGTCTTCATTATCTGATGTTCTGACTTCTACTTGATCTAGTCTATTTGTAATATTCTCGTTAGCGTTTCTAATCTGGTTTATGGTTTCTTGCATTTCTAAAATTACTGTTTTTTTTTTAAGATCTCTATCTCCTGGTAAAGCTCGTTCTTTGCAGTTTGAATTTGTTTGTTTAGTTCGTTTTCAAAATATACTTTCAATTCTTGGACTTGCTGTCTCATGTCTTCTCTAAAATTCCGTTCCATCTGAGTTAGGTATGCCTTGATTTCTTTCCCTGTCCATGTTTCTGATGATTCTAGGTCCTCCTGTAGATTTAAGTTGTCCTGCATTATCTGTAATCCTTTTTTCCCTTGTTTTTTTCATGTTGTTCATGTTACTTTCCAGCTCTGTTTGACTGCTTTGTAACTGCTTTCTCCTATACATTTGTTTTGGCTTTGTTTATCTCTGTTGTCTCTCCTTTGTGGTGGGAGATTATGTCTATAGATGTTGGGCTTTATTGTACTTTAGAGCGGATTCATTCAATTTATAAAGGGCTTCTGGATTTTGTATGCATATAGTGATTTGTTTTTGTTCTTAGGACTTTAGGTTAGGTGGTATGCAGGTATACGGGTTAGTATGTCTTGGCTACTTTAGAAGGTTGCTCTACTGAAGGGGGATACTAATTGTCAATTGGATCAGGGTGTTGGTAGTAGCTAGGTATTTAGGAGCACTATAGATGGCCTCGAAACATTCACCTATTTGCATTTAGACAGTTACATGAAATGGAGGACGTAATGCTTGGGATGAAAGTTGGGGTGTAGGGGAAGAAGGTGCTCTTGAAAAGAAAGAAGGAGAGGGAGATAGATAGCATAGAGGAGAATGGAAATAACAATAAAATTTGGAAGGAGAGAGAAAGAGGGAAAAAGGGAGAGAAAAAATAAAATAAAATAAGAAATAAAATTAGGTCTTAGAGATCCATTTTCTTCTCTTCCCGTAGGCAAAGCTGTGCCCTCCGGGCTGAGTTTTGCCCTCAATGTGTCAACAGCAATCCGTGTAAGGCGGCTCCTGGGAGTCTCTCAATCCTGTTGGTCCAGAGTTGTTTCACTTCTCCAGCCCCTCCTCCCCTTCCTCCTGCCAGCCAGCCAGGTCCTGCTCACTGGAGGCGGTTCCCCAAGGATTTGGTTACACTTTCAGCCCTGCAGAGTGCTCTATTTCCCTAACGACTGAGCACTCTCCCTGTCATTCATCTAAGCCCCAGTGCTGTGGAGCTGTGGTCTGGGAGTCACTAGTTTAATTTTTCCGGACCCCTTTGGTGGGCACGCCCTCGGAAACTGGCGGCTAAGACCATTGGTGTCGCCGCTGGTGGTGATGGGAGTTGGGGATCGAGGATCCCCTCTGCTTCCCTCAGCCTCTACAATCACGACCACTGGCGGCAGGAGGAGTTGGGAGTCTGGAGTGTCCTCTGTTTCCCTCTGCCCCTACTGTCACGCCCTCTCAGTTGGCGGTTGGGGGAGTTGGGGGTGGGGAGTCTTCTCTGCTTCCCTCCTTTGGCCCTTACGGTCACACCCACGGAAAGATTTTGAAGTTTCCCAGTTGTTTGTATCTGATGTGGGTGGGAGTCACACACCTGCTAAAGTAGATTCCGCTGGGCAGGAATCTCTTTGGCCGAACTTTGTTGACTTCCCCTCTCTGCTATGGTGGGCCCCTGTCTCCTTGCCTGAGTGTCCGAAGGGAGGGGTGGAACTGGCTTGTCTCTGGTCTGACACAATCTCTGGTTTTAGTTCCCAGTTCACTATTTCATAAAGGCTTGGTTAGATTCCCTTCTCGTCGTCTGGGGGGGGGGAGCCGTTTGCCGGGTGGGTGGGGCCGTTAGCAGAGCCGGGAGGGCGCAGGCCGTCTCTGGGGCTAGGCGGGAACTCTTCTTGCTGTGCCAGGCCACCGGGTCTGCCTGCATAGCCGGGCGGGCGGGGCCGCCAGCAGACCCTGGAGGGCAGGGGGCAGTTTGCAAACCCGGGAGGGCGCCGGCCATCTCCCGGCCAGGCGGGGACCCTTCTCGCCAAGCTGGGCCGCCGGGGGGCCACTTGTAGAGCCCAGCAGCTGCGGCCGCGTGGCTAAGAGCCAGGTAGGCGGGGTGGCCTCCGCAGAGTGAGCGGGGCTGCCAGGAGAGCAGGGATGGTGGGGGCCATCTGCCGGTCAGGCGAGGACCCTTCTCGCCGTGCCAATCCGGGCCGCTGGCCGCTTGAAGAGCCGGGCGGGCGGTGGCTGCGGGATTGGACCTCTGCGCCCGTGTGGCCGGCCAAGATTCACTTGTCTGGGACAAACTGTCACCTCTAATAAACTTACTAATTCCTGGCAGGTCTCCTTTCAGCGGAATTTTGCTAGAAGTTCCTCAGTAGGTAGAATGTAGCTGTTTTAATGGGTGTTTCTGATCTCGTTAATGTGGAGATACTGAAAGTGCTGCTTCCTCACCGGCTGCCATGTTGGATCCCACATTTTTTTATTTGTTCATGCATTGATGAACCTATAGACTATTTTGAATGTGAGACTATAAAAATGGGTGTTCATGTTTTGCTGTAGTATGCTGACTTTGGTACTTTTTTCTTTTTAAAGAGAGTGCCGATGTCATGATATTTATTAAAAGGCGGGTTGTGATGCCATAAAAGTTAGGATAAGGAATTGGAGATATCAAGTAATAGCAAATATACAAACTGAAGGAAAATGGAATATACTGTAGCATACAGAAGCTTGAATTAACCACACACTACATATTTAGAAAATGTTTAAAACATTTTATATTCTCTTTGCATTTATAACATAATTCAATTTAACAATCACAGAATCCTTTTCTTTCAATGTCACAAACTGTATTACAAGTGAAAGCTGGTTCTGCTCTTTATGAAAATATACAAGATAATTGATGTCTTATATAAAACCACTTTATATGTTAACTTGTTCTGAAAAACCTTTCTTCTTTTTTGTTACAAATATTTACAGCATTTTCTTTTGTTTGGTGAACATACTTACACACTGAAAAAGGGAATTTCATGAGCAGATCACTTAAAACATGAGACAATATGACTTTAATTCTTTAGGATAAATACCAAGGAGTGGGATAAGTGGAATAGCTGGGTCATATGGTAGTTCCATTCCCAGCCTTTTGAGGAAACTATAATGATTTCTATAGTGGATGTACTAGTTTAAAATTCCACAAACAGTATAAAAGTGTTCCTTTTTCTATATATCCTCTCCAGCATTTATTATTGTTTGTGTTCTTGAGCCTATAGAATGGGAGAAAATCTTTACTACACATACCTCATAAAGCACTAATCTCCAGGATATATAAAGAACTCAAAAAACTTAACACCCCCCAAAACAAATAACCCAGTCAATAAATGGGCTAAGGAACTGAACACACTTGCTTATTTTTGTATGTGGTGCTAAAGATTGAACCCAGTGCCTCATACGTGCTAGGCAAGCATTCTGCCACTGAACCACAGCCTCAGCCCTCAAGTGATTTTATATGTGTTGTCTATTGAGGAGCATTAACTTTCATGAAACAAGATTTTTTAAGAGAAACAAAGTCCCACAACTCTTCTTCAAGATTGTTTTCCTATTTTTGGCCCTTAGCCCTGCAATAAAATTTTTAGAATCAGTTTAATAATTCTATAAAATAACTTTTGCCTTTTTAATAGACATTATATTGAATCTATAGATAAATTAGTGGAGAACTAACATTTTAAAAAATATGTCTTCAATTCATAAACATGCTATATCTATTCATTTATTTATTGAATTCTTCCTTATTCCCCTCAGTAATATTTTACAATATTCTGTGCAGAAGTCTTTTATATCTTTTACAAGACTTGGTCTTATGTATTTTATATTTTTGATACTAACATAAATAGTGCCATTTAAAATTGTATTTTCTAATTGTTGACTGCTGTTGCATTTGGCATGCTATTCATTTTAGATGTTGCTCTAGTGCTGCTAAATCCACTTATTAATTTTAATAGTTTATCTGTAGTTTCTTTTTGATTTTTGATGTATGTAATAATATCATCAGTAAATAACTATAGTATTATTTCTTTTTTTCCACATTATCACTTTTACTTCTTTATCTTGCCTTATTTGCTGATACAAAGATTTAAATATATAATTGAATGAAAGTGGCGATAGAGGAACTTCTTATTTTGATGTACATCTCAGAAAGAAGATTCAAACATTTCACCATTAAAGATGTTTATTACAGATTTTTTTATAGATATACTTTATTAGATTGAGAAAGTTTTCTTCTATTTTTTGTTTTCTAAGAGGTTTGTTATTTTGTCAGATAATCTGAAAAAATCTTTCTGCATCTATTAAGAGGCCCATATATTTATTTGTCTCTGTTTATTCTCTTAAATGTGGGGAAATTACATTACTTTTCAAATGTTAAGCCATCTTTGAATTTCTAAAAGGAAACCAATTTTTGGAATGGTATAATATCCATTTTATGTATTACTGGCTTCAGTTTACATATGAATATATATGTGCATATACGTTCATTGTATTATAAACATATGAATATATATATATTTACATATATTTGGATTATTGTGTCTATGTTTATGAAAGAGATTGGCCTGTAATTTTTTCTTAATATACAAATTTGATAACAGGGTTATTTTATAATAAAAAATTTTAACTGGTGCATTATAATATACTAAGGTTATATTGATCTCTTTGCTTGTCTTTGTGACATCCCTTGCACTTTCCCCTAGAGTCTGTCTCTTGATGCTCTCTCAACTATATTCCACTGTTACTTTCACTTGAGACTTGTTACTACAGGGGTAGGAAGAGAGGTAGAGGGGCATTTCCTGATGTTCTGATTAAGCCTCAGTCTTAGGCAGGCACTGTGAACCTAGATTGGGGAGGATGGCCTTTACAAATGTTCTTGCCCCTTCTACTGATATAATTCAAACCTAATCTTTTTTCTGATCCCAGGGAGCAGCTCGTCCTTCAGTTGCAGTGGGTTTTTCTCAGTGCTTCCATGATACAGTTTTAATGTACTTTTCCTTAAAGTTTAAAGTCTATGTTCTGGGAACAAAAGGGAGAGGTGTCTGGGTGGAGTTTTGGCAGTGGCTGCTCTTTCTCTCCTCCAAAGATCACCTGGGAGAAAAATTTCCCAGGATCTTCTCTGTGTAAGTGCTTTATGGCACATGTGGAGGAAATGCCCACAGGAAGGTGCACATCCCTTCTGTATGTGTTTCCTCAGAGGCTTTTCAATCATTCCAGCCCTTACTCAGTTTTCATCAATTTTTAAAATTTTGGTTAATATTCTTACTAGTTGTAATGAACTTAATTTTGCAGCAACCCTTGCAAATTCATGAGTTTAATATTCAACTCTTAATGTGGTATTTGGAGATTTGCATTTCTTTAATTGCTAGAGATGTTGAACATTTTTTCATATGCTGGTTGATTGATTGTATATCATCTTCTGAGAAGTGTCTATTCAGTTCCTTGGCCCATTTATTGATTGAATTTTTTTGGGGGGGTTCTTTATATATATCCTAGAGATTAGTGCTCTATCTGATGTGTGTGTGGTGAAAATTTGTTCCCATTCTGTAGGCTCTCTGTTCACCTCACAGATTGTTTCTTTTGTTGAGAAGAAGCTTTTAAGTTTGAATCCATCTCATTTATTAATTCTTGATTTTAATTCTTATGCTATAGGAATCTTAGTAAGTAAGTTGGGGCCTAATCTGACATGAGGAAGATTTGGGCCTACTTTTTCTTTTGTTAGGCGCAGGGTCTTTGGTTTAATTCTTATGTTCTTGATCCACTTTGAGTTGAGTTTTGTGCATGGTGAGAGATAGGGATTTAATTTCATTTTGCTACATATGGCTTTCCAGTTTTCCCAGCACCATTTGTTGAAGAGGCTATCTTTTCTCCAATGCATGTTTTTGGCTCCTTTGTCTAATACTAGAACTGTATTTATGTGGGTTTGTCTCTGTGTCCTCTATTCTGTACCATTGGTCTACAAGTCTATTTTGGTGCCAATAATGCTGCTTTTGTTACTATTGCTCTGTACTATAGTTTAAAGTCTGGTGTAGTGATGCCACCTGCTTCACTCTTCTGAACAAGTTATGTATCTTTGAAAACTTCTTTTCTCACTCTCTTCCCTTTTGGGAATGATATCAGTATCAACTTGAAGGATTGTTAGGAGAATTAGACAAGTTAATCCATGCAACACACCTGGAGCAAGGCACTTAGGTAGTAAGTGCATTGTGTTAGTTATTAATTGTAGTGTAAGATGGTGTGACTTCCAACTGTGCTGGGGCAGTGGGGTAGGTTGTAGAAAGCCAAAGAAATTGCCTGAAGATGGTATTGGGGGCTAATGATTTATTGGGGAAATCTTACAAGAGGTCAGTGAGAAGAGTTCGGTGATAATAGGCTGAGCAGAGAGCATCTCTGTCCCTCAAGGTGCTTCATCAAGAGTGCCTTCTCTCCCTCACAGCATTTGGTCCAGTGGTGACTGGTTGGAATAGTGACATGCATCCTTTTCCCAGTGTGCTCAGTTCTGTACCTATCCCCACTCAGAGAGGGTTTTATATGTTAGGCTGCAGAAATAGTAACATCATTGGCATTAAGGGGCTTAGTTTCTTGTCTAATAGGCATTCCATGGAGCATCTGTCCTGGTGTCCTGGTGCAAGTGCAAGAAGATAGCTTTCTACAGAGAACATTAACTTTCCCTAGTTCCCAGTGTTCATGAGAAAGCCAGTGTCCTTGAAGATAATGCGTTTCTGGACTTTCTGGCCCAGGCTTGACCTCATTGTTCCCTTAACTTGGTTTGATTTTTTTTCGAGAACAGAAAGTGGGCATGCAGGGAAATGATGCTTTATTGTCTCTCTTTTCTTTAGGGATGATACAGATGGTAGAAAGAGATATTTGGAGATTTTGGCTTAAATGCAGGTTGGACCAGCTCTGGTGTGTGTGTTGAACTTTGAGACACAATGGGAAAATTATCTTGCTTCAAAATCTTTTGTCACTGTTAGATTGCTTGACATCTTATCTTTGAGTGCTTTCCCTTTGGATTTATCATGGTTTGTCCTCATTAAGTAGATATGTAGATCAGACAAGGGACAACCAGGGACTAGAAGACATGAGATGAAGGGCCCAGAAGTTGGGGAGACCAGTGTAGAAGGAAACCAACAAAGATGGTGGTTATAGGGAGCAGACTGTATGAGGTGATCCAGAGAGGAGGTAACAGCCAAGAGACTACTTCAGAAGGAAAGCTTCCATCCTTAGAAGTTTTTGGAGGGAATAAAGCCCTTACTTACAAAGGAAGTAACCTCTAGTTTCTGGACTGGATTATAACATAATCCCAGCGCAACAAGGGAGTGAACTCAGCCTCAAGGCTAAGCCAAGAAGTCTTAGAGAACTTCCAGAAAGGGAACAAATATTGGTCTCAGAAGGAGTCATTTGGTTATAATAAAACAAGAGGTTTTTAAGAGCTGGCATGCTAAATAGATCATGGCATCTTTACAGAGGAAACATGGTTGGTACAGTAGCAGGGACTTGAGTCAGCCATGTACATTTCATTTCCACTGTTTACAATCTGTCTTATTTGGTGCAAGTTACTACTGAGCCTTAGTCTCTGTATCCAGTGCAGGGGAAAAGAATACATATTGTAGAAGTATTTTTGGAAGAGGGAAGATTAAGTAAACCAACATGTGAAGACATTCAGCAGAGTTCCAGTCATAGATGCTCAGTAATGATGGTTTCTCTCCCTATTATCAGGCATTCATATAGTAGAATGAATGTTGATGGTTTGCTCTCTTAATAACAGATCTATCTCTTGTCTACCAAAGCAAAATACTGCGGCAATGAGTGATTTGATTAGGAGAAAGTTTAAAAAGAAAGGAAGAAGGAATAATGTTGAATTTCAGGGCTGGGTGGGCTGTCTGTGTACTTAGGGTATCATTGAAGGGTATTCCAGAGTAGCACTCTTCATCTGTCTCTTCAATTCTTCTGTGATCACTGTTACCACATCGTGTACATTTATTTCTATGATTCTTTGATTACTAGCTTTCCTCACTGGGCCACCTGCTACATGGAGCTGTCTGTGCACAGTGTGCCCACAGAATATACAGTGACTAAAGCAGCACCTGGCACACAGTAAGTGGGCACCAGGATCAGAATAAATGAACATGAAAAAAACTAGAGGTGTTGAGATTGTTTCAAACAGACTTTTCTTCCTTCATAGTTTTGTCTTGGGCTGCCAGAGGTATAACATGTTGCACGAATAAAATTCACTTGAGAGCCTTGGATATTTATTAACTCTGTTCATTGTCTATACCATCAGCATAATTTTCTTTCTGAAAGGCCTTGTAATTGTTATAAAATGTTGGCTGGTATCAACAATAGTGCACATACATAATGCCAAAAGGGAATGGCTCTACTTTATGTATGCTTTAAAGACAATAAATATTAAGATTATCTATGCTTTGGTAAATTTCAGAAAAATGTGATTTTTAATAATGCATTTTCTTCTATCCTACCTCTTTTTAGGAATATGTGTATTTTAATCAGTGAAATGATAACTATCAGAGTATGAAGAGTGGAATCTCATTGTGAATGTTGATCATAAAAAACTTGGTTTAAAATATTGTAAATTGTGAGACTCACTAGACAATGAATGCATAAACCCTATCCATAGAAATCGTCATTATAATAAATGAATATGTTATATATTAATTATTAAATAGGAACTTTTGTGTAATAAAATTTTTAAAATAAAATAAAAAAATTAAAAGAAACATTTTTTGTTCAATCATGAGAAATAGGCTGGTGGTATGGGGTAAGACTTTAAGTACTGAAACTATTTTTAATTTTTTTTAGTTGGGCACAATACCTTTATTCTTATTTTTTTATTTTTATGTGGTGCCGAGGATCAAGCCCAGTGCCTCACACGTGCTAGGCAAGCGCTCTACCGCTGAGCCACAACCCCAGCCCTAAAACTATTTTTTTTTAGCAAAAAAACCAAAACAACAACAACAACAAAAAACCACATGTTGTTAAACTTGGAAGCTAGAGATTTTTCTTAGAGAGTGAGTATAAAATATGAATTTTTTTTTTGGTAAAACACCTCAAACAATTTAATATTAAATCAGTCCACAGGTTTTCAAATACAAACAGTCTGGGAATGAGCATGTATCAGAGGTAGACATTTAAGAGAAATTTTTGTGCTCACCTCTCTCAAATTATGAGGACAGGATGGAGATGTTTTCCTATTTACTTGGCTACATTTTAAGTAACTGTTACCATTATTTTGAAGTGAAGCAACTACGAGTAAATCATAAAAGCCAGAAAAAGTGTTATTTGCTTAACTGGAAGAAGTGAAATGAGCATTTTTTGCATGCTTTCTTGAACCATCATTTATTGACCCTCCACAGTGTAGCAGACACTGAGCAGGTCCTTTAAATTCATTCCACTTCCTTCACAGCAGTCATAGGTGTTATCATCCTGTATATATCCTATATATACATCATCCTATCATTCTATAGCTGCTGAAACTGACACTTGCCCAAGGTCACAGATTGAATTGGAACAGCCTGAATTTTCACTCAGATCTGACTTTCTGTTAAAGTATACTGTCTTCTCCAAATTGAAATTTCAAAAAATTTTAACTTGATAAATATAGAAATCAAAGACTTCAATAAAATCAAACAGCTACTTTTCTGTGTTCCATTAATAATAACTTATATGAAAAAGACTCATATATTTTAAAATTAACTCAAGTCCCTCATTAATTTAGATGTCCTTAGTTTTACCCAATGCCTTTTGTATTTGTATTTGATATGCCTGAATACACATTTATTGGATGGATTTTCTAAGCTCTTTTTGTGGGGCACACATGTCTATATGTCTGGCCTTGTGTATATCATAAGAACTTTGTTAATAAATCCTTTGTCATCAGAGATTGTAAGTTCTTACATGGCCTCATCATTTTCCATACTGCAAATCTCTAAAAACTGTTCCCAGGCATTCTCTATAATGTATGTATTTTGTTTACTGTTAAAAAAACGACTTAGGTTTCAATGACAAGTAAATTGTTGTATAAGATGACTCTTTTCCTTCTTTAAATTAAAAATATCACAAACATGCATCCTTGTTTAAATGATGTTGATGAATAGACACAAGGACCAAACCTGTGAAGCCATAATTGAGATAATTGAGTCAATAAACCACTTCTTACCTTGTAGAGTTCTTTTGTGGTCAAAAGATTGTGGGTTATTGTGAGCCACATGTAGCATTTTATTCAACATCAATTTCTCATCTCATAAATCCAATTATCAAGAGAAAAATCCCATATTTAATCAATCCAAGTCCTAATAATGGTGAGTGGTAGCCAGAAATCAGTAGGCCTAAGGATACAGCATAGAAATGGAAGAATGTAATTGGAGTAGCAGAAAAATTCCTTGAGAGCTGAGATGGTTTTTGCCATCCACCCAAGTCAAAGCAAGGCAACTGCCATTCTGGGATCCTCTAACTTGGAGAATCCCTGCTGTGTGTAGACTCCTGAGTTACCTGACCCTTCATGAGGAAGTGGAGAGGCTAAGAGGACTGCATCTCCTCCCTTGTGCCCTTGATCTTGGCATATGTATTCTACTCTGCTTGCTGTTTGTATAACAAACTCTAATAGTCATTGTTAAAGGGAATTGAGTTTAAATTGCCAGACCTGTGGGATGGCCCAGCTCCTGTTATATGCTTTTCCTTTTTTCTGTGTTTGCAGAAATAAGTCAATATCAAACTTATTTCTTTTCTCTTTACAAAAATACTTATCATCTTTTATTCAATTTAAATTTATTTAGATTTCTCTTACAGATGCTTTCAGTTGAGTTCATGTTATAGTTTTTTTTTTAAATGAAGAAACCAAAATTGGTGACAAATGATAATGAAACCTTTAATAAAGTACAAGGTAGAGGTTAGCAGTCTTTTAGAAGAGACTTGCTAAATCTTTACTTTTTAATGATTTTACATTTTGTGGTGATAATACCTACTCAACAAAATCCCCAAATGTATACAAACAACAAATAATATACTTCCTCAAAATCTCCGAGGATTAGGACCTTTTACATCATTTTAGAACCAGGAGAATGAAAGTAAGATTGCACTGTGGATAATATTTTTTGAAACTACACAATGATATCTAGAAAATGGAAGGCACGACTTTGTAATTACTGCTTTTAGGGAGTGGGGGAGGAATGAAAAGGGGGAGTAGGCAGGGTAGTACAGAGAAACTATGGTTCAGAAGCAGTAATTATCATGGAAACAAGAGTGGAGTTGGGGAATTTGCCTCCCCTACCCTCCCCATACCTCTGAGGGATATCCACCTCTAACTTCCCACTCGCTAGCAGTAAAACACAAAATTTGGACCCCACATCAAAAGACAAGTTCCAGCAACTCTTCCCTGTTCCTGAAATTGTGCAGAAGCCAGTCTTTGTAGCAGAGTTGGTAGCATGAACCATTAGAAGGGCTATTCAGAGTTTTCATTTGCTGTTTTGTACATGGAACCATAGTTTTTTGAGCCCCAGAGGAAGTTATCAACTTAGATAGTCACTGCCGATATACCATTGATCTCTAGTTATGGTGGTGATATTTTCCTTGAATGGAAAAAAGCAGAAGGCATTTTATCAATGTAAACATCTATCCACTTTGTCTTCTCTCAGTGTTTGTGGGGGGTATTTTTACTGTTAAAGAGATGAGGAGGCTAAGATAAACACACATCAAAAAACTCCTTCAACTAGCTACTGGGCAAATAACTTCTTTAGCTGACAGAGAAATTATATGCAGTCCATCCAACTATATTATGAGGATACTCACTGGGACAGAGGGACTTCTCTCTGCTCCTGCCTTGTGTGGCAAATGACAACCAGTAGTGAGGAATTAGCAATTATTGGCATTTGTCAACTTTCAGGTTCTGTGGCAGGAAAACGGAAACAGCAGCAATCATGCTCAATTTAAGTCTCTCGTGATGTCAAGCTTTTCACGGACTCACACGGACATCAGAAGAGGCTCGAAAAGGTTTACAGATGTGCAGTCAGCTATGACAGCGATGCTGCCAATGTGGCGCATGGATCAACTAACGATTAAGATATCACAAGCGATCCCCGTAGCTTGCTGACAGCTGGTTCAATTGTTTGCACCTGTTTTTCCTGCATTACACATGAGTCTGGAATGGATTATTCTGGCTTGCGCCAGACACATTTCACCTTCCCTCAGGGCGATGTCCTCCAGCAGCCTTAGGGCTAGAGACTAGGCAGCTCTCACTAGGACCCGTGGAAAGACGACGCCCTTGCACTTTGGAAAAAGGGTCCTGATGTTGTGGTTGTTAAGCTATTGGTTCAGGTTTGTTCTCAGTGACAGTTAACACTGATATATGGACAGTGCTTGCTTCTCCCAAGAATAGGAGAGAGAGCTCTGTGATCCCACAGCCAGACTCAGTGCTAGCTTGTTCGGCTCACCAAAGTGTCACCATTCCATCAGCCACTTGGAATCAGTTTTGGAAGTAGATAGGGCTGAGGTAAGTAAACCAAGGAGCCATCCCTGCCAGGCTCCTGAACTTCAGTCTTCATTTCCATGCCTCATTTGCTCTCAGAGGCAAAGCCACCATGAAGTGGATGAAACTCAAGCTTCAAATCCTTACACTTGCCTGGCCCTTCCCAGGTTGAGAGTTGCCCTAGCAGGGGGTTCACATGGTTACATATTTTTGGAAAATGTGCAAAAGTAAGACATTTTAACCACAGTGGGTTTAGACAGCTGTTTATTTCCACATGGACTTCTCCTCCAACATGCTTCCCATCATTATGATGTGGTGCTGGAGTGGTTGTGGGCACTTTTAGTGTCTGGCTAAGGGGAAGCTGAGTTGGGGACAGATTTAACTTGGGTTTAGTGGGATATTTTTATGTGGTTTATAGTTACTTCCGTGTATATTTACTTCTGGCTTCCAGGAATACTCCTACTCTCTTATTATTTATGCCTAATTTTGAATTCATAATTCTATATTCTTTTCCTTAAGGAGAATACCTCAGATTATAAAAGCTTCAGGACTCACCAAACCTGTTATCTCCTGCTTGCTTCCTGTACCTAGTCCTTCTGGGGTATGAACTGCTAAATGATAGACTGACTCTTTAAAAAAACAAAAAGCCTTAATTTATGTTGTTTGCTAATTTCTGTGGCCAATTTCCATTGCTGATTCCAAGTTAACAATAATTTAACAGCCAGCTTGCACAATTTCTGAATATGTAACTATTGACCCTTGCAAGTTGGTACAAGCTGGCTCCAGGATGCCACTAATTCTCCCTTAGCAATAGTTTTGAGAACTGGTTTCTTTTCTTCTTATTCATTTCTAATTATTATTTTTTGAATGTTAATAACTGCAGCTTTATTGTTTTTTAGTTGAGTCTTTTTTTTATTTGTTCTAATTAGTTACCTCTCTTCAACTTCACTCCCTCCCTAAGACCTTGTGACAGTTTCTTAGCCTTTTTTCCTGCTGCCTGCCTTTTCTGAATTCTATCTTCTAAAATACCACCAGATTTATTTCCTAAAATGCAAGTTTTGCCATGTGAGCCTCTGACTTCCTATTATCTAGAGGGGAAAAAGTAAGTTTTCAAGCTTGTTCCCAAGTTCCTTCATGCTCTGGCTCTTACCTGCCATTTGGCTTTATCTCCCTCCACAGTGTGGGAGCTTCCTGGTGAACTTGGAGCTTCCCAGACATGCTGAAGCCATCACTCTCCTGTGTCTCTTGGTGATTTCTTTGCTTTTGCCACTTGAAAAACTATCCTCTACACATTAGTCTGTATTTTGGACCATGGAAAAGATTTTCTGCACCTTGAGGATGTCTACTATACAGACTGAACTCACAAAAGTTTGCTTAAAGGCTCAGAACAGAAAGAGTGCAACTGAACAAAATGTAAGGCATTGTATTTCCCTAAATTCCCTATGCAGTTGACCAAACAATGCCAAATAAGATGTTGTCATGCTATATGAGACCACTTCATTTATTGGTGCTCTAAAAAAATCATGGTTGTAGAGTAAAGAAACTTAGTTTGGGCTTGGACTCTCTAAGCCAGGAGTAGCAAAATTTCACCTCAGGTTTTCTTTCTAATCAGCTTTCAGGTATAGTCATCCGTTTAATGCCCTCTATTTGCTGAACTGATAATCTATATCATGTTCAAAAAACATTCTTTGTCTCTTTTATACTTTCAGTAGCATTCCCTGTGAAGATTTTCACCTTCATAATGTTCTTAGGTCCTGCAGTGAGGTTCCTTCCATGCTTTTTGCAGTCTTACAAGGGGATACATACTTATATGTTTAAGTGCCTGTTTCTTTCATGACTAGACCACATGCTTCTCAAGAATAGGCACTATTCTATACACATGTAGGTATCACCAATACCTGACCAAAGGACCCTGAGTATCATACATAAGCCCTCTATAAGAATGTGTGGATAAAGAATGAATGAATGGGAAAATAGGTGAGTAGAGAAGGTAAAAATGATAAATTTTTCCCATGTCTGTATAAGTGGCAATCAGAATAGTCTCCTGCCAAGATGATGGAATGAGACTTTAACTCTACAAATAAGTAGTGGAAGCTCTTGGTTACTATTGATGTTACAAGTATAGTGCCTTTATAAAATTAACCTTTATTATTGATATTATACATTTTAAACATTAAAAAGAGATATAATAGGTGAGGTGATAATAGGCGAGGTCTCACTAGAATAGAAGCCTGACTATGCATGTAGTGGATATGCATGATGTGTGATAATGCAAACTAAGAGTTAGGAAAAGGGAATCAATAGGACTGACAGGAGAAACAGGTAGTAACTAAGAGGTGAGAAGGAAAAGCAGTGTGCAAAGACTGCAGAGGAGCCTATTGTGATAATCAAGAGACACTATTGGTATGTGGGAAAGAAGTGAGTTGGGGCACAGGAAGGAGGGGAGGAATGAATACTTAGAACAGACAGATATCTGGAAAACCAAGTGAAAAAATAATAGGGATTTCTGAAATGAATGAGAAGATGGTGGGAGACACTAATTTCAGAGACTGATTTATCAAGCATTTTCATATACATAGTAAATACAGATTATAGGACTGGTGATGTAGCTCAGCGGTAGAGCACTTGCCTAGCATATGAGAGGCCCTGGATTCAATCCTCAGCACCACATAAAAATAAATAAAGAAAATAAAAGGTCCATTGACAACTACAACTAAAAAATATTTTAAAAAGAGTATATGATTAATGTTTTTAAACACTATGACAAAGTTTCCCTAATTATGTTCTGTGCAATACTTATGTCTTCAAGATGGCAATGGTTATTCCAGTGGAAAAATATTTCACATACGTTATAACTAATCTTATAGATTTTTTGTATCCACCTATTAAAGGCTCTGATATGTTTTCTATTGGAAGCCTTTTTTCTTTTTCTCAACCCAACTTTTCCCAAATAGACCTAAAACCCGAACATTTTTTTCATAAAATAAGGTTGCTGGTTTTCCTCAGAACATAGTTTGGTAAATACATATATTTCATCTGATTTACTTCAAGCTGAGCTCAGATTATAACACAGAGGAAAACTATTTATTTCAACCACTATTTATTTCAATCACACAGAAAAAATATGTACAAGCAACTTAGTATCTGAAGATCAGTTTTTATCCAGGGATGGAAGGCTGTCCTACCAACCTGTGGGAATGAAATGCCTTTGAAATTAATCAGAAAAGTTTAGAACAGCTGCAGGTAGGATAAGACCAAGTCATCTGCCTGGGAGTCAGGAGACTTGGGACACTTGGCTTTCACAACTTATGTTGCCATTAAGTGTGTGGATTTAGAAAGGTTACATGAACTTTTAGGATGTTGAGTTCATTACAGTGGTTTCTATATCCATAGATTCAACTAACCTTGTATTGAAAATATTTGGATAAAAAAGAGTTACATCTGTCCTGAACACGTAGACACTTTTTTCTTGTCATTATGCCTTAAACAATATAGTATACCAAGTATTTACAAGCCAATTATATTATGTTACGTATTATAAATAACCTAGCGATGATTTAAAGTACATAGGAGGATATGCATAGGCTGTATACAAAAACTACACCATTTTTTTATAAGGGACTTGAGCATCTATGGAATTTGTTACCTGTGGGTGGTCCTGGAACCAATTCCTCACATATTCTGAGGAATAACTCTGTGTGTGTGTATCATACAATGTGTATGTGTTATGTATACTGTATACTCATATACAAGGGATCTTGTCTAAAAGAGTTGTAAGATCCTGAGCTGGAGTTATTTGACATTAAGCTGGGACACAGAGTAAGTAAGTGTCCAGACTAGCAGTGAGAAGCAGAAAGTAACAGAGGAAAGGGTGCCATTGATAAACTGTTTTGGGGCAGAGAACCTCCTGTGTACTGAGCAATGAAATCAGGAGTGCAGGGCAGTGGGTGGGATCTCTTTTCCTGTCCCTACCTCTCTTAGTCTGTTCATGCTGTTATAACCCCCACCTGAGATGGGGTAATTTATAACTAATGGAAGTTCATTTCTCACAGTTCTGGAAGATGGAAAGTTCAAGATCAAGGCATGGGGGGATTTGGTGTTTGGCAATGGCTTGCTCTGCTTCCAAGATGTTACATTGTTACTGTGTTCCAGGAGGGGATAAATGCTGTATCCTCATGTAGCTGAAGGGAGAGAAAGGCCAGATAGCTTTCTGAAGCCTGTTTTATAAGGGTATGACTCCTCTTCACAAGGGTGGAGCCCTCATGATTTAATCACTTCCCCAAAGGCTTTACCTTTTAATACCACCACAGTGGGGATGAGGTTTCAACTGACACTCAGATCACAACACTACTCAGCCCTTGGCCAGCTTATTGCTATCTTGGCTGCATATATATATTTGTGGTGCAGAGGATTGAACCCAGGGCCTTGTACATGTGAGGCAAGAATTCTACCGACTGAGCTATATCCCTAGCCCTTGGCTGCATCATTCTACAATGTTTATACCTCCTGGCTTAGGTCATAGGTCAGTGGGTACTGGATCTGCTGGTAGATAGGAAACCCTCTTCCCTATTATAGGAGAAATAGTCTGGAAATTGTCCGCTGTCTTTTATCTAACTCAATAACACTGAACTGAGCTCCAGAGTCCATTTGAGCCTGGAGCTGTAGCCTAATCCTGGAGCTGACCATTAATCCTTGTTTATTGCCTGCCTGGAACTATGTGCAAGTGTTGGGCCCTTTGGGTCTTTTGTGCAGTTTCCCTGTTTTCTTCATCTTCCTTGGGCCCTGGTATCTGGTTCTTCCCCCCATTTTCTTGGAATGACTTGAGTCCAGACTTGAGACTTTTATTTAATTCCTTTATTTTTCTTTCCTGCCAGGGTTCAAATAAAAATATGATTTCCAAGTTTTTAAAATTTTTTAAAATTTGTTTTAATTAGCTATACATGACAGTAGAATGCACTTATATACTTTGATATATCATACATATATGGGTTATAATTTATCATTTTCTGATATACATGTTGTAGAATTACATTGGTCATACAGTCACATACATACATAAAGTAATAATGTCTGTTTCATTCTACTATCTTTCTTATCCCCACATACCCTGCCTTCCCCTCCTTTTATTTCCCTCTACCTAATACAAGTTTTATTGGGACATTTTGGCATTTGACTGTATAGTTTTGTCATGGCCTTATAGACATTATTAAGCACACTCCTTGTGGGATGAACACAAAATAAAAGAGGCTTAATTGTTAGTAATCACAGAGACAAAATGTGCACAAATGACCTAAAAGCAAAATGACTTAAAATCTGATTCACTTTTTAAGTTCCTGAAATATATGCAAACAACAATAATGCCTAACATAACACTGTTTTAAATTTTATCACCTTTCAGAAAAGGAATTCTGTGGCTTATCATCTGTGCTTTCGTTGATATCTATAATTGCTGCCATCTTAAAACCTGGGTGTCCTTCCTTGGTTTGAACCCTCACATTATCTCTTCACTATGAGCCAGGGTCAAACTTCCCTGGGTTTGATGTTAGATGACCATAGTATCCTTCTGTCAGGCTGGTCAGACTCCAAAGTTAGCCCCAGTTTGTTTTCTCCTTTTGGCAGGCATAGACATGATAATCATCCTTCTGCAAAGAAGGGATGGGAAGGCCACATGGAATAACATCATAGACATGTTAAATTAAAACAAGTTAAACCTATGAGTTGGGAGAGATAGGGTTGAGATACTATTATAGATTCTACCCACCATTCCACACATGGATTATGATTCTGGGGGTAAGCAAGAAATGGAAGGCGGGAATCTAGTTCCCTCGATTAGTCTTGGTTCCCTTTGCATCTCCTGATGTGAGCATCTCACCAGGCTGGTGCAATTATGGTATTTTTCTTACCACATGGTGGATAAGGGCGATATGATATCATTTACTATTCAACCAAAGAAATGGTCATCTGGGTCAAAGCTGCATGAAAACAGGTTCTTTTGGATTTTCCAGAGCAGTGCAATAAAACTTTTCATGATGATAAGAAAGAGTTCTATAGTCTACAGTTCCAGTCTAGTGACTAGGAACCACATGTGGCTATGGAACACTTGAAGTCTGCCTAGTGTGGAAAGGAATTTAAACTAATTAAAGTTAATTTAAACTACATTATTTCATGCTGCTGCATTGAACAGTACAGATCCAGAGAATTCCATGTGGCAGTGCATTTATTTTCTCTTTCTGTAGAATATTACCACAGACTTAGCACTTACCCAACACTCATTTATTAGTTCTTTAGATCAGAATTCTGGACTGGCTTGACTGAGGCCTTTGCTTAGAGTCTCACAGGACTGAATCAAGGTGTTGGTCAGTCTGGGCTCTTATCTGGAAACTCTAGGTATGAATCCCCTTCCAGATTGATTTAGGCTGTTGGCAGAATTTGGGTTTCCTTGCAGTTGTAAGACCAAGGTCCATGTTTCCTTGCTGACTGTTGGCCAGGAATTGCTCTCAGCAGCAAGAGGGCAGTTGCTCGTCTTTGCATGTGATTTCTTCCATCTTCAAGCCAGCAATGGATCATTGAATCCTTCTGTATCTTTCTGACTTCCTCTTCTGCTCCTAGCCTGAGGAAAGGTAGTGCTTTCAAAGGGCTCACTTGGTTGAGTCAGGCCTATTCAGATAAACTCCATATCTTCAAGGCAACTGACTTAGCATCTGCAAAATCCCTTCATTCTAGTACTTACACTAGTGTTTGAAAACTAGGGGATGTTAAGCAGAGGAGGCCACCTCTAGAATTCTGTCACAAGCACCTTCTTAAGATTTCCATTGGTTAAGTTGAACTAGACTTGAGGTTTGTATTTGATACTAACTTCAGAATCCAATCATCAGTAGAAGACAAACACCTAATAGGTAGAGTTACTTCATTTCTTTGGGGTTTGAATTTTTTATGATTTCAATAATCATTTTAAAAATGTAGAAACCTAGAATTAGTAAGTGGCTATTGTAGGAGGGTGAAGTAGGTTATGTAAACCTGTAGCTACTAAGACTTTAACTTTTCACACTGTAGTGAAGAATAATAGGCAACAGACAGATGAGATGGGCCTCTAATATTTGTTGGCTGAATTGAGGATAGAAAGCCTCTGTGAGGAGGGTTGGGAGGGGATGTGTCTAATGAGAGGGCTTAGTGGCTATTACAGACAACTCAGTTAATCCACTTTGTTATTGGGGTCACAAGTTGTCACTCCATACCTTGGCATATTTTGAAAGCTATTAAGGTCAACAAAATTGCATTATTTATTAAGAAAGAGAGACCCCTCACATCCTCTGAAAATGATATCAGGCTGTGTTAATGGAAGCACTATGTTTTAAACCAGAAAAAGAATTATTTCAAGCTACTTGGTTCTAGTCTTGGCTGGACAGTTTTCAACTGCTTTTAGTTTGGGATACCACATGTTGAAAAAGAGACAAATTAGAGAAAATTCGGAGAGTGGCAACCAACATGATAAAATGTCTAGTTAACGGTTCATGGCGTGGCTCATGGGATTGGTAATGGATTATAAATCCTGTCTCTCGTCAGCACTTCATTTTTAGCAGTGTCTCTCTAATGGCTGTCGTCACCACTTAGACTCAGAGACCAAGATGGGAGGACCTGATAGTGGGGATATGGTTCAGAATGTTGTAGTCCGTGTGCCAGATAGCATCGCCATCAGAGCTTTAGCCCCCTTTCTGCTCAAGTGAACGCTTTAAATGCAGAGGCTGAATCTGGTATTCACCTTGACCTGAGCCAGTTAGTTCCAAGTTTGGCCGGTCATATTGCTAATTACTCTTGCTTAGTAGATTTTACTGTACTAGCATTTAGACTGAGAAATTCATTTTCTCACGCTTAAATAAATATCTGCAGTAGTTGAATCATTTCCAGGAAGTATGAAATCTGCTTCAAGTTTAAACTTCAAAAAAAATTGGAAGGCCAATTCATTTAACCAGAATAAGAAATGAAACTATAAACCGCAATGCTCATGTTAATGAGATCTGTGTATTCTATATCCATATGAAGAGTACTAGAAGGTATGCAATAATAAACTATGTGAGCATGGTTTTCTACAATGATTATAAGAGATCCAGATGTATCTATCTACAATTTTTGATCAACTCTGGATGACTGACCAGGTCATGTGGTGGGATGAAGACTGGCCTAGGAGACATTAGATCTCTGGTTTAGTCCTGGACCTGTTACTAAGTTACTGTGTGATGCCTAGTAAATGGGTAAAATGACAATCTAGCAATAAATGGTCTCTAAGACTCTTTTAGCTATAATATTCTTGTATTTTATGTATATACTCTAGAGACAGCTGAGTAAATAGATAATTAGCTGTCTTGGTTCTGTTCACTAAAGACCTCAAAGCTTTCTACACATTTTAGTGAATTCAGTAAACACTTGTTAATGGCTGCCTGTGTACATATTATTGTGTTAGTCATGGAAGTAGATATGATCTCTTTCCAAAAGCAATTTAAATGACTAATTAAAATATGAATGCTGTTGTTATGAATTAATATAAGAATTAATGAATATAAATGATAACAAAATATGATGGTAGAATATGAATAATGACTGCTAACAATTTAAGGCAGAATTAAATTAGATAAGGGGCAGCAATGGAGAAGTAGACATGTCAGTTAGCATCAGATAGGATTTGGGAAGGGGAAAATTAATTTCATCTAAGAAGATCAGAGATGAATTCATAGAATTTAGCATTTGAACTTAATTTATTTTTGTTATTATAGTGCTGGGGATTAAACCCAAGGCTTGAAGGCATGCTAAGCAAGCACTCTACCACTGAACTACAACCCCACCCCTTTTAAAAATTTTATTTTGAGATAAGAAAATAAAATTTTCTTATTTGTGTTAAGTTGCCCAGGCTGGCCTCAAGCTTGTGATCTTCCTGCCTCAGCCTCCCAGGTAGCTGAGATTATAGGTGTGCACTACTGTGCCTAGCATGAACTGGACTCTGTGTGTGTATTTCCATTAAAATGAATATTTTTTATTAGAGCTGTATAGTTATACATAGCTGTTGGGTTCATCCTGCCAAACTCATACATGCATGGAATTTGATTTTAGTTCATGATCCTGTCAGTCTTCCCTCCCTTCTCCCATTCTCCTCCCTCTACTAGACCTTCCTTTCACTTGTCTATTTATTTATTTTTATTTTTTAGTTGTAGTTGAACCCAATATTTTATTTATTTATTTTATGTGGTGTTAAGGATCGAACCCAGGGCTTCGCACATGCTAGGCAAGTGCTCTACCGCTGAGCCACAACCCCAGCCCCACTTGTCTATTTATTGATATTTGATTGGTTCTTTTTATTTATTCATAAAGATGAAATTCTCTGTGGTGTAATTATACATGCACATGTCATGATTTTTTAAGAATTCATTTTGCATTGCCCACCCTTACCATCCCTCCACTCTGCCTCTCGACTTCCTTCTTCTCCATTGCTGATCTTCCTTTTATTGGGATTAAAGTTTTATTGGGATTAAAGTTTTATGATTGTTTTATCCTTCCCATCCCATTTCCTTTATTTTACTCTAACTTCCGCATATGAGAGAAAACATTCAGCCATGGAGTTTCTGAGTTTGGCTTATTTAACTTAGCATGATATTCATCATTTCATTCCATTTACTGGAAATGTCATAATTTGAGCTGGACCCTTAAGGATAGGTATGTTCAGCAAAATTTGATAGCAGCTGGCCTAGGGTCAAAGTTGGTATTGCAAAATATTCATTAGGCTCACTGTTCAGCAGGAGAGGTAACTCTAAGTAGGGTTACTCTGCAGGAGAAGTGGGCCAGTGAGTAATTTCTCCACTAACATAGAGAACATAGGAGGAGCTATTGTGAATTCTGAGTACTGGTGGGACTCTGGATGAGTTTAGATTGGGGATTAGTGGATAGGAATGAAATGCACAGGTCTTCAACAATTATCCTCCGTTTCCCTGTCATATTCTACAAGTGTCAGAAGAAACTAGTGTTAGTGTCTAATGGCAATCCAGACATAAAACAATGAAACACCAAGAGCACTTAGGAAATATAGGATTGCATTAAAGTTGAAAGAGAATGTAGGCCAAAAAACTCCACCAGAAAACTTCTATAACTAGTAAATGAATTCAGCAAAGTAGCAGGATATAAAATCAACACCCATAAATCAAAGGCATTTCTGTATATCAGTAACAAATCCTCTGAGAAGGAAATGAGGAAAACTACCCCACTCACAATATCTTTAAAAAAAAAATAAGATGCTTGGGAATCAACAAAAGAGGTGAAAGATCTATACAATGAAAACTATAGAACCCTAAAGAAATCAAAGAAGACCTTAGAAGATGGCAGGATCTACCTTGCTCTTGGATAGGCAAAATTAATATTATCAAAATGACCATTTTACCAAAAGCACTATATAGATTTAATGCACTTCTGATCAAAATCTCAATGTCATTCCTCATAGAAATAGAAAAAGCAATCATGAAATTCATCTGGAAAAATAAGAGACCCAGAATAGCTAAAGCAATCCTAAGCAGGAAGAGTGAAGCAGGTGGTATCGCTATGCCAGACCTTAAACTATACTACAGAGCAATTGTAACAAAACCAGTATGGTATTGACACCAAAACATGCTGGTAGACCAATAGTACAGAATATAAGACACACAGACTAACCTACAAAATTACAACTATCTTATATTAGACAAAGTTATCAAAAACATGCACTGGAGAAAAGATAGCATCTACAATAAATGGTGCTGGGAAAACTGGAAATCCATATGCAACAAAATGAAATTAAACCCCTATCTCTCACCATGCACAAAACTTAACTCAAAATGGATCAAGGACCTAGGAATTAAATCACAGACTCTGCATCTAATAGAAGAAAAAGTAGGCCCTAATCTTCATCATGTGGGATTAGGCCCCAACTTCCTTAATAAGACTCCTATAGCGCAAGAATTAAGACCAGGAATCAATAAATGGGATGGAATCAATCTAAAAAGTTTCTTCTCAGCAAAAGAAACAATCTGTGAGGTGAACAGAGAGCCTACATCCTGGGAGCAAATTTTTACCCCTCACAATCAGATAGAGCACTAGTCTCTAGGGTACATAAAGAACTCAAAAAGCTAAACACCAAAACAACAACAACAACAAAAAACAAATAACCCAATCAACAAATGGGCTAAGGAACTAAACAGACACTTCTCATAAGAGGATATACAATCAATAAATAAATATATGAAAAAATGCTTATCATCTTTCACAATCAGAGAAATACAAATCAAAACTACTCTAAGATATCTTCTCACTCCAGTCAGAATGGCAGATATTATGAAGACAAACAACAATAAGTGTTGGCAGGGATGTGGAGAAAAAGGTACTCTCATACACTGCTGGTGGGACTGCAAATTGGTGCAGCCAATATGGAAAGTAGTATGGAGATTCCTTGGAAATTTGGGAATGGAGCCACCATTTGACCCAGCTATTCCTCTTCTTGGACTATACCCAAAGGACTTAAAAACAGCATACTACGAGGATACAGCCATATTGATGTTTACAACAGCACAATTCACAATAGCTAAACTGTGGAGCCAAACTAGATGCCCTTTAGTGGATGAATGGATAAAAAAATTGTGGCATATATACACAATGGAATTTTACTCAGCATTAAAAAAGAACAAAATCATGGCATTTGCAGGTAAATGGATGGTGTTGGAGAAGATAAATCTAAGTGAAGGAATCGAATCCCAAAAAACAAATGTCAAATGTTTTCTCTGATATAAGGAGGTTGATTCATAATGGGGTAGGGAGGGAGATCCTGGGAGGAATAAATGAATTCTAGATAAGGAAGAGGGGTGGGAGGGAAAGGGAGGGTGTGGGGGATTAGCAAGGATGGTAGAATGTGATGGACATCATTATACAAAGTACATGTATGAAAAAAAGAAATAAACTATTTATAATATGTAGAATTAAAAAAAGGAAAGAGAATGTAGGCAGAGTTAAAGTGGGAAATAAAAGTGGGAAAAAATTCTTATTCTATTTTTTTTCTGTCTTTGCTGGCATAATATAAATATAAATTAGGCAAAGATTCTTGGCCTTAGAGTCAGGCAAAAGTAGTTAATGTTAGTAAAGGAATGAAAGCTCCGGGGAGCAGGGACCTATCTTCCATTCCTCTTCTTTAAGGTCCTCTACTCTTCCCCAACATCACTGCTTCTCATCAGAGTCACTTGGAGGTGCTTATGAAAATTGAAGAGTCCTACACTTAATCCCAGATTGAATGAATCAGAAACTTTGGTGGGCAGGACCCAGAAATCTTTATTTTGAACATTTCAACTTTGCTTTTCATATTCTCTTGAGATTGAGAAGCCCCTTCCTATAGCCACATAAACAGTACTGCCTCTTAATTCAGTATTGCTTCTATGAATACCTATTAATTATAAAGGAACGCACAGTAATGAGGCACTGATAGCTGTTCTGAGTGACCTATTCACCTGATTCTCATAGTAAACCTTATGTGTTTTACTCCCATCTTGCAGAAGAAAACCCAAAGCTGAGGAAAATTAAATTGCTCAAATCCAAATTAGTAGTAGTACTCATAAAGGGAAGGGCACAAAGAGAAGGGAAAATTGGATAAACATTAATTCAAACATATTTCTGTATGTAAAAAACTTCAAGTAGAGCTATATATTGTCCTAATTGTGTGGATGTTATAATAAATATTAACTCCCGAGACCCCTGCCTTCTTGGACATTGTTCAGCTACCTTGTTAAACCAGTATTCCGATGAAATGGAATGCCAGGAAATTCCAGGCACTTTTGGCAGAAATAATAGATTTCATGTACTTTTTTTGGCAATATTAACCTCTCTCTGTGACACTTATGAGGCTATAGGGACTTGTTTGGTTAGCTAATGTTCATGTTTTTGGTTTGATAAGAAATTTAGGCAGTCTCAGCAATAAGGTATATAGTTTTAGAAACTGTGGACAAAGCCCTGCTGTGTTACACTCTCTTTTATTTTAATAAAATTTGGATAAAATCATGGTGCTTTACTTTTATAAGCAAAACAAAACAACTCAGTCAAAGCAAGTTTTGTGTCTACTCTAATATTCCCTCCACTAGTCCTTCATAATTCTACTTAAACAAGGATAAAAATTTCCATTTAATGGATCAGGCTATACAATAAACTTTCTTGAGTTAACTATGGAAATGTAAACTTATACTGGTGACAAAAACAATAATAATATAACATAAATAATATAGGGCATGTAAGTTTATTATAATGCAGGGAAGAGAATTAAATAATGCATGTATCCTCCAACAAATTAGTACTTTAAATCTTCAAAAAGAAATAAGATCTGCATGTTTAGTATATTTATACTGACTGAATATGAATGACAAGAAATGGCTAAGGAAAAGAATTCAATTTGATATAACTCAGTTCAACAAATGGAATTCTCTCAAAATTTAAGAGGACATTTATTTTGTAGATTTTTTAATCTGCAAATAACAAGATAAATATGTACTTCTTTTATATTTATTGAGTGATAGGTTTCTGGTTTTAAAGTGCTTTTCGAGGTTAAATATTTTGAAATGTACTGAAAAATAAAAATAAAGCAAGATTCAGTCATTCCCCTGTGTGTATTTGGATTTTATAAAACAAGAAGCTGAGGATCATTTCTACCCATTGCTACATTTTTTTTCTTGTCAGGGTTAGTAACTGTTGGCTCTCTGTTTGATGTATATCCTTTCTGTTTCCTCAGTTTATACTTTATACACATTTGATACCCTAAGTTGGAATATTACTAAATAATCTAGAATTTATTTTGAGCTTTATTTACTCAAAATGCACTATAGGCATTTCTTAGGTCACTTCGAAAGGACTTTCTGGCTTTTTGATGTCTGTATATTGTTACTGTTGAACCTGTTTAAAATTTCTCCTCTTTTTGCCATTATAAACAATTCTTCAGTGAATAGCCTTGCAAAGTATACCCATTTCAAGCTTCAGTAGATATTACCAACCAAATCACTTTCAACACAATTTGTACTACTCTTCCTCCCACACTATATGAGCATATATTCCTCCACATATTTGCTGGCAATGACTGTTAGCAATCTTTTTAGTCACTGAGAGTCTTCTGAGGGAAAAATCATATTTGTTTCCCTTTGCAATAAAAGATTGGATGAATGAAATCTGTCTGGGGAATTTCTAAAAGGTGCCGGTAGTCTAGAATTAAGAATACGAAAGATAGTTGCTTAGTTGGAATGAAACATCATTTAAGTACTGTTCACATTCTCAACATCAGATTCCAAGCACCTTTTATTTGCCTGGATGGAAAATTTATTCAAATGAGTAAGGCCCTGGATTGGATGCCAGAATGGCAAAAAAGCAAACAAAAATTTCAAACTTTAATCTCAATTTTTACTGCTATTATAAGGGAACAAGATGTGGAATAATGACTGAAAAATTTAAGCTGTTTTGCTTTTACCCTCTGCACCTTTTTTGTTGGGAACAATCTTTATCTTTCTTGCCTCCTGTTACAAATTATATTTTAACTTTAAAATCCATTAAAAAAACCTTCAAAGCTTATGATTTGGACAGTTTCTGACTAGTGCTAGTTCATGTGAACTACTTCACTAGTGTTTTTCTAAATTAAAGCCATTTATTTCTTCTTTAGAATAACTTATCAGGTCTTAGTGGATAAGAAACTGAAATGAGATGCTCTCTACTCAATAGAACCAGAAAATACCTCTGCAGGCTTAGTCATAAAACCCAGCACGGAAATAATGCTTGTCTCACAATCAGGTCAGAAATGATAACTGAAACCATGGAATCCTTAAGATAAGCTACCTGTGTAATCAGGGGAAATAGCTGAAAGCCTAATAGAAGGCTTTGTGTTGGAGGACAGTGATTGAAGTTCAAAAGGCTTAGCAGAGGTCAAGTTGGCAATGTCAGGTATTTCCCCAAGTTTACTTCATTCAATTATGTTGAGACAATCTGCCCCTGTGAATGAGTTAGTGGCTTTCCTTACACAGGAGGGGCCCAGGCAAACGGATGCTTGGTTTTCTCTGTACTATGGCCATTGATTGATTCAATTTTTGTGAATTCTCTGTCAGAGCATGTAGATGCAATACAATGATTGTAAATCTCGTATATTTACTGGATACATTGGAAAGACATGGGAGATGTATTTATTGTGTGTGTTGGCCAACTCTCAGCAACTAAATTCTTTTCAAACTTTTGTTGTTTCTAGAAGGGATGACTATTCCTGTCTGTACCATTAATTGAGCTGGTTTTCTTCCTGTTTAGTCTAAACCACTGTCGATTGCCTTGACCCCTGCCCAAATGAGGAATGAAAATGTCCTGGGTTGAGGGCTCTTTTAGAAGTTCCTGCATTCTCAGTTCAAGGCTGCTTGATCCAGACAGAGTTTAGAATGAAAGAAAGTTTCCAAATTTACTTCTTTAAAACATAATTTTCACACACTTAGGATTTTCTCTTAGTATGTCATTTATTTTATTGTTGTGAAGTATACTGTCTTATTTCTAGGTTGGAGTAATTATTTTTCAAACATGAGTGAACTTTGTGGAGGAGTAGAAATGGGACATACCCAAACTGCAGCAAATGATCAGATTACAGAGATAAATTGATATATGAGAGGTTCCGGAATACTGAGTAATTAGGGCACATACCTCCAGGAAATTCACACACACACACACACACACACACACACACACACACACACACACACCACATTAACATCCTGCATATGTGTGTGTGTGTGTGTGACAATATAGATTTTAATTAGAAGAAAGATTTGATCGATAAAACCTATTTTAAGTTGGATAGCACCATCCATCATTATTGATGTTTTTATTATACTTTGAGATATGTTTGTAAAAGGCTACAACTCCAATAACTATTCATTAGTCAGGTGTTGAGCAAAACAAATGTGATCAAAAATGACTTAATTCACTAGTTCTGACGCCTAATTGTTAGATTCATGTTTGCCTACCTAGACCTACTGAATCTAAAATTGAGATCCAGCAATTTTTAGTTTTATACGTTTCCTGAAGATTCTTAGTCAAGTGTGTGAAGCCTAAAAAAAATCAGTCTAGAATAATCTGTCATTTCATTCTAATCAGTTTGACATTGAGGGAATTGTGTAGTTTCCTAAGGAGCCACGGATGCATGATTTTTGTAATGCATAGGAACACTGTAATCATGAATGTAATCAGTATTTTTCCAATACTCTGCTGACTTTCTCAGCATTGCCTCCATTTTACAGAGAAGGAAACTGATACTGTTAAAAGGATCAAGGCCATAAAGTTGATAGAAAAAAAACTAGGATACAGTCCCAGTCCTTCTGGCTCCATGTCCAGGACTTCCAGCACACTGACTTTTTAGTAGCCTTGAAATAAAAATCATTAAAGGCCTTTTCCAGTAGTATCTCAATTTAGTTCTAGTATTTTGTATTTCCTTCATCCTAGAATAACTTTCGAGGTCAGCATGATTTTAGTTGCAGCCCATTTCTTTAGTCAATATGTACTTACCTTTGTGTTGGATGATGGGTTAGACTGCACAGCACGGGTTCTACTTTAGATAGTGCAGATGGGGAAGGAAGATTTACTTGGGACAGGAATAGAATAGGTACAATACAGGTTTCTAGTGTGAAAAGAGTTCAGAGAAAATCATTTGAGCTAAAATATTTTTAGGGGAGACTCTAGGAGAAGCAGGATCTGACTCAGGTCATGAGAATGGGACTTGGAAAATGTAGAAGATGTTCCAGGTACTGGAAGGACAGGAGCAAGGGAGAGTCCGATGTGCCTAGTCTCGTGCTTGTGCAGTTAGCCACGCTCAGTGTTCAAAGGAGATTGCTTCTGCTGGGGACAGTGAGAGAGAGAACAGGGATCTGTACCATCTTTCAGGGTGGCCAGACTCTGTAGAGGACTGTAATTTTTTAGTTAAAAGGTGCCTTTTGGGGTCATTGCCCTCTTCTTTCACGTGTTGTTTATTATTCTCTCCTGCATGTGCTCCAAGCCCCCAGAAAAGAGTCCAGCCTAATGCTTCAAAAGCCTCTTGTCATTGTCCAGAATCAAATTAAGCACAGTGGCTATGACTGTGCTCTGAGACACACATGGGATTTGGGATGTGGAAAGACACAAAAGCTCAGCACAATAGACAGAGAAGCAGCAGGTTCCTGGGATATGACTAATTTTTCTCTGGCTGTTTAGTAACAGGTGGTATTTATCTAAGCAGACTGCCCTGGGCAGCTGGTTGATGGGTTCTTCCAGCTGGACATCTTCTCCCCATTTAGCCCGACCACACCTGCTTCAGACAGCAAACAAGAGCCTTTCTGATCTCCAGTATCTACATATTGGGGGCTAGGGGTACAGATCAACCACTCAGCTTCCAGCTGTAGTGTCTCATGATGTCCGAGGATCCCATCTGGCCTCCTACCAGAAAAAAAAAAAAGTTAGGTTTTAAGTTTAGAGGTGGGCTTCTCCCTCAGGGGGTGGTTTTGTCTTGTTGGGTTGCTTTCTTTTAAGAAAGAGGTTTCATCATCAGTTGGTATCATGTGATCAGATTTATCTCCCATTAAGTTTTCTTTCCTTGAAGCATGCACTGACATGAGGGTATCTGTCCTTTAAGCTTTTACTATACGGAGTTAAGGAATAGTAGAATAGTCTCATGAAAGATTAATCACTTCCTGTAAGCATTTTGTACCTGAAGACAGGCAATTACTGAAATATGTCCGAAAGAAAACAAGGAAGGTTGTTAAAATGTATTGGCCAGGTATTTTTTGGCATTATGACTAAAAGACTTGTTTAGGTGCCAGCTCTTTTGGAGCCAAAAAGTCCTTCTAGGCTGAGCTAATGGATCATAGTTTGTTTTGTACATGAGTAGCAATGTTTTCTTTGTAAGGATAGACACAACTTTGACATTGCCCAGGTATTTATCTGGAGGCTGTACAAGTGTGTATGTTCGTATTTATTTCCTTGTCTAACCTGAATGATGAATCAACATTTGGAACTAAATTCTAGCCCTTGCAAATTAGAGAATCCTGTGTCTCCTGTGCCAGGCCTGACAGTGGGTATTTAGTAAGTATTTGAGGACTGATAATCTATTTCACAGGTATAAAGAATTTATTAAAGGAGAGAAAATCCTCATAGCCTCAGTCTTGAAAATCCTGGTAATCAGTCCAGAGCTGGGTTCATTATCACTTTGGCTTAGAATTTTCCATTTCTCAACTGTGTTCTAGGCTTTGTGCTAACAGCTGGGGGTGGGTGGGTGAAAAAAAGAAGAAAGAGAGAGAGAGAGAAAAAAAAGAGAAAAAGAAAGAAAAAAGAAAGAAAGACTTGGTCCTTGTATTTTAGAAACTGAGAATTCTTGGTAAGAGAAATAATAGTACAACAACAACAACAAAAACAACATTTATCAAGCACTTGCTATTATTAAGCACTCCAGTTTTTCAATTATGTACACAGAGGCACAGACACTTGCACAACTTTGTGTAATTTACCCAAAGTTAATAAGTAATGGAACTAGGATATGAATAAGAAAAAGAAAACAGACATAGAGGGCTGGGGATATAGCTCAGTTGGTAGAGTGTTTACACTGCATGCACAAGGCCCTGGGTTCAACCCTCAGCACTACAAAAAACAAAACAAAAAAAACCCCATAGAATGTGTGGAGTGCTCTGGTGGGTGACAGGGTGCAGACAAAGTTGCCCTTGGCAGTGCAATAAGAATGGGTAAGAGTTTCAGGAGGAGTCAAGTGACATCTAATCCTTCTCCTCCTTACCTGTACTTCTGTCACTGGGATCTGGAATCTGGGATGTCTGTTTCTGTCCAGGTCTGTTCCATTTCTATGTTTCTATGCACACCTCCCTCCCCACCAGGGATTATCATTATGACGTCTATTATACCGATGTCTCAACCAGTTACTTAACTTCAACAGCTGTAATATCCTTCATGATTTGCAACCTGCTTTGGTGACCAGAACCAGGGCTCTAGAGTCAGACATACTAAGGTTTGAATCATGTCCATTGAGTTTTGTAAGCTATGTAATTTTGGGAAAGTTACCTACCTTCTCTGGGCTTACATGTTCTTATATATAAGATAGAGTTAAGTATACTTATCTCTTAGGTCTGTTTAAAGGATGAATTTGGATAATATATGCAAAATATCTATCATGCAGAAGTTGATCAATAAATGCTAGTTTCATTTTGTTAATAGGACTTTGTCTATTATTGTTCCTTACAAATAGATGATTTATACATATTTATCAACCTGCTTTAATGAAGGTGGAGAAATAATTAAAAACATCAGTGTTATTAAGTCATCACACACATAATATCCTTCTGAACACATTTTCTCTTCTCCTTTATTTCCCTTCCTCTAACTTCTCCCTTCTCTACTTAGCTGAAATCCTACCTGTCTTTCAGGTGTTGTTTCAGATGTTATCTTCTCTGAGGAGTCTCTCCTATGGCTGATATACGTTTCCCTCTTCTAGATGTCAGGCAGGCTTTATTATATTATATTATTGAAGTAAATTCATATAAATTTAGCCATTTTAAAGTGAATGATTCAATGGTGTTCAGTTCATTTATAATGTCATGCAACCACCACTTTTATCCAGTTTCAAAGCATTTTCATTATTTTGAAAGAAAACTCTATACCCCTTGAGTAGTCACTCTTCCTTTTCCCTGCCAACTGGTAGTTGGCAACCAACAACTTTCTTTCTAGTTCTTTGTAATTACCTATTTCAGGTATTTTATATACATGGAATTATGCAATATCAAACCTTTTATGTCTGACTTCTTCCACTTAGCATAATACTTTGGAGGTTCTATGTTGTAGCATGTACTTCATTCCTTTCTAGGGATGAATACTATTCCATTGTAGGTACATACCATTATGTATGCTGGCCTTATTAATTTTCTTGTTTCAAAAATATTGCACAAATCAAATCTAAAGACAAAAATCAGAGTCTAGAATTATCAATATTAGAATAAATCCAATTTTGATTTATTCTATTGCAGGTCTTGAAGACTTCTGTCGAAGATAAAAAGACGCCAAAAATGATATGTAATACATCTACTTCATAAAGACAGTTCTGCTCATGTGGAAGAAAAATGATGTAAAATCTGACTACGGGCTGAGGTACAGGAGCAGAGATTCGTTGTCAGTATTCACCCAGCTCCCCAGTACCCGCCCCAAAAGGCCTCTAGGTTAACTTTTACCAGCTGGCTCTCTGAGATCTCATAGTTCCCTGTCTAGACTCTTTAGGGTGCATCTGCAGTTGCTTTTTTTATTTAAACCTCTTCAGGTGATCCCAATGTTCAGCCTGTATTGAAAACTACTGTTTCAGAACAACAAGTCATTCTTTTGTACCCACAGCTAGAGGCAAAATTCTCCTTTCTTAAACTTACTTGGCATTTCTGTTTCTCTCTTTCTGACTTTGTGTTGTTACGTGTGTGCCTGAGTCAATAACTCTCTTAGATTGTATGTTCTTTGGGAACAAGGTCCGTAAGGTATATGCCTCATCATGGTGAGGTGCTACCTTATAATGGGAAGAATAATCAATTCGTGAAAACATATGTACCAAACCAGAAATATTTAGAATAAAATAACTCAAAAATATAATAAAAATGCATATTTTGTATCAAGTAAAGGTTTTATCCAATTACCAGAAATCCCAAATACTTTGTTACCACCTGTAAGACCTCACCAAAGCAGAATAAGGAAAAAAGGGAGTTTTGCAATGATAAATACAAATTAGGCCTTGCTAAACTGTTGTCAGGTTTTATAGGATCTGCTGGTCTAAAGGACTTAAAGTTAAGCTTCAGGGGGCATTTTAAAGAGGACCAACCTAACCTAGTGACTCTTTCTAAGAACTGTTTTCAGAGTGCGAAAAACTCAGATTCTAACTTACTGAGCACTTACCATGTGAAAGTCACCATGTTAGGGACGGAAGCTGGCGCAACTTGGGGAGGACTTAGGTTGGTTTGTTGTGTGTTCTGTCAGGGAAGAACTGGCAATTTGAGTGGAAAATTAAGATATATGAACAGACAGGAGATACAAGATGGCAAATTAGAAAGCCCCCAACACTCGCCTCCTTCTCCCTGAGATAGAATCAAAACAATTGGAGACCAGCTTCATATTGAGGTGGGGAGTATGGGAGAATTCCAAAGTGGACAGAGACATGGAGAAACCCAGGGACTTTGGACAGTGGAAAAGAGGCCAACAGGGAGTGCCCCAGTGCTGATCATGTGGCAGGGCTACAGAAGGTGGGGGTGGAGGTGACAGAGGGAGAGTCCCAGTAAGCATTACTAGGATAAAAATTGGCATCTTGCAGAAATATAGTTTAAACCTACAATAGACATGGGATCTGTGTACCAAACTGCTCTGGAGAAGTCCTCTGTTCTTCCCAGGTTCTTACAGTGTTTTTTAACAGGGAGCCATCTTGAGAAGATCTGACAAAGACCTCTGCATTTTCTTTCTTTTTTTAAAATTTTTTATTTGTTCTTTTTAGATATACATGATGGTAGACTATATTTTGACATATTATACAGACATGGAATATAACTTCCCTTTTTTGTGGTTGTACTTAATGTGGAGTTACACTGGTTATATATTCATATATGGGCATAGGAAAGCTATGCCTGATTCATTCTACTGTCTTTCCTATTCTCATCCCCCTCCCTTCCCTTCATTCCCCTTTGTCTGATCCAATGAATGTCTATTCTCCATTCCTCCTTGTTGTGTGTTAGCATCTGCATATCAGAAAGAACATTCAGTTTTTGGTTTTTTGGGACTGGCTTATTTCACTTAGCATGATAGTCTCTATTTCCATCCACTTACAGGCAAAAGCCATAATTTCATTCTTTAAGGCTGAGTAATATTCCATTGTGTACATATGCCACATATTCTTTATCCATTCATCCGTTGAAGGGCATCTAGTTTGGTTTCATTAGCTTAGCTGTTGTGAATTGTGTACTATAAACATTGAAGTGGTGGTGTCACTGAAGTATGCTGATTTTAAGTCCTTTGGGTATAGACTGAGGAGTGGAATAGCTAGGTCAAATGGTGGTTCCATTCCAAGTTTTCTGAGGACTCTCCATACTGCTTTCCAGAGTGGTTGCACCGATTGCATCCCCACCAGCAGTGTATGAGTGTACCTTTTCCCTCCTGCATCCTCACCAACATTCATTGTCACTTGTATTTTTGATAATTGCCATCTGACTGCAGTGAGATGAATTCTCAGTTTAGTTTAATTTCCTTAGTTCCTGTGGCAATATTACTACACCAACCCATTGGGTAGCTGCTTGTTTGTTTTGCCCCAGGGGAGAACTTCCGGGACACAAACCCACTGAGAAACCTATGTGGTAGGAAACCAGACTACAACATGTAAGGAAACACAGGCTGCTTCCCTTTTAAAACTGGTGCTTAGGGAAGCCATGGCAGAAGTCTTGGGGAATGAGCAGCCATGTTTGATTTTACATGGGAGCTAAGTCTTTAAACACCATAGTTGTGGGTAGTGGGTTGGATAAGTCATACCAAAGTTCCCTCACAGCACAGAGGTAACCTAACAGCTTTTCCCCACACTCAGAGTGCACAGCACAAAAGCCACTTGAGTTTGTGACGTAACGTAGTGCCCCATGTCAGCCCTGTTGTTGACTTGAAGAGCACAAGGGGTCATGAAGGGGATCTGTGCTAGATGGGTTCTGTGCTCCATGCTAGCTTGTTAATATGCTGCAGCATTTGCATTTGCTCCACTTTCAGAGTATCTCCAGAGTAAGCTCTGAGTTCTGCTCTCACTTATCCTGGTGTGCAGGACAGCTGGACACAAACCACTCCCACTGGTCACCTGGTGAGCAAAACAAAGGGAAAAAGAAACAGGTAAATAATCTTCAGTCTTTGTTCTCTCCAAGGAGTGAAGAGCCTAAGATATGGGGAAAACCTTTGAGTAGCATTGGTTGCCTAAGCACCTCTGCAGAGAGAAAATTTTATTTTTTATTGATACTTTTTTCATTATTGATGTTTTCTTGTTTGTACATATTTTCTTTCCTTCCTTCCTCCCTCCCTCCCTTCCTTCCTTTCTTTTTTTCTTTCTTTTTCTTTTATTAATATTTAATTTGTTCTTTTTTCTCTTTATGTTTTTTCCTTTCTCCTGCCTTCCACATTTTTATCTTTTCAATTTTTAAAATTATATTCTTTCTTTTTGTAAAATTAATTTATTTTTATTATTTTTAAACCTTTTACTTTATATTATTTACACTCTTCTCCTGTTGTTGTTATTATTATTATTTTTACTTGTTTTTTACTGTTTTGTTTTTTTTGTTTTGTGGTCTTGGAAATTAAACCCAGGGATATTTTACTACTGAGCCACATCTCCAGCTCTTTTTATTTTTTATTTTGAGATAGGGCCTTGATAAATTGCTTAGGGCCTCACTAAGTTGCTGAGGCTGACCTCTAACTTGCAATCCTCCTGTCTCAACCTCCCAAGCTGCTAGGATTATAGGCGTGTGCCACCAATCCCCAGTTTATTTGGTTCTTACTTTATTTCTTTATCTAATTTTGTTTTTGTTTTCTTTCTTTGTGGTGGTAGAGATTGAGCCTGGCACTTTGAGCATGCCAAATGGATGCTCTGTTGCTGAATTACATTTCTAATTTAGGTCAAAAAAATTGCACCCCTTTTCAGCCATAACTTAACCACACTCAAACCTTGGAAGGTTCTTCAACTTAAAGAATAGGGGAGATATTAAGCCCCAGCAGTTAACTCAGCCCCTAGTAGGCATGGCTGTGGGAGGGCTGAAGTCCAATACTTGGATATTCACCCCTGTGACAACTGCAGAAAGAAATAACAACAGTTGTGGACACCACATCTATGAGGGACCTCAACATAAGTTTCTTCCATACCTTATTGGACTGCATTTTGGTAGTAAGAATAGAGGAGTAACCACAGAGTGTATAACCCATGTATTCTGCAGTCTGTATTACACCTGCCTGAAACACCAGAGGGAACCTATTCTTGCAAGAACTAACAAGAAAGCAGGTCCCTCAGGCTCTGACAGAGTACAAACTGTCTTATAACCCACTAATCACAAGAAAAGAAGCCACAGGGAAACTGCACTACAAAGTCAAACTGGAATGAAACTCAACACTGCACAACAAACTGGTATCCTAGGGTACATCATTGAGAAAAGTCTGCTTTTTAAGAAGGTCCTCACATAAAAGTGGAAGAATTATCCATTCCAACAGATGCACAAATATCAATGTATAAACACAAGAAAGACGAAAACCAAGGTAACATGACATTTAAGGTTCATAAGATATCAAAGAGGATATCAAGTGGATAAAATACTGATCAAAGAATTCAAAAGGATAAATTTTTTTGAAAAGCTTAATGAATTCCAAGAGGATACAAGTCAATAGCTGAGTGAATTAAAAAAGATAATGCAGGATATGAATGACCAATTCAATAAAAGAATAGAAATTTTGAAAAAGAACCAAACAGAAATCTTGGAAATAAAAAAGCTTAAGTCAGATTAAAAACTCAATTGCAAGGCTCTTCAGAAGAAAGAATGTCAGGACTTGAAGACAAGGGTGAGTAATTTTTACATCCAGACAATAATAAAGAAAAAAAGAAAGAAAGAACATGCAAGATCTCTGGGACACCATTAAAAGGCCAAACATACAATTAATATGAATAGACAAAGGAGAAGAGCTACATGGTGAGGCATAGAAAACCTCTTCAGTAAAATAACAGCAGAAAATTCTTTAAATCTTGGGAAGACTTGGACAATCATGTACAGGAAGCATTTAGAACCCGAAATAGATGTGACCAGAAAACCTCTTCAGAACATCTGTGGGTGAGTTCAATATCCCACTCTCAGCAATGGATAGATCATTCAAAATCCTACCCCACCATCAAGAAAGAAACAGCAGAGTTAAAGTATAGATCAAATGGACTTAACAATACCTATAGAATACTCTATCCAATAGCTGCAGAATATATATTACTTTTATCAGAACATGGAAGATTTTCCAAAATAGATTCTAAAACAAATTCAAAGAAAATTGAAATAATTTCTTGCATTTTATCAGATCAAAATTGAATGAAACTAGGGCTGAGTGTAGCTCAATGGCACAGTGCTTGCCTAGAGCGTGTGAAACACTGGGTTAGGCTCTTAGCACTACATAAAAACAAACAAACAAATAAATAAATAAAGGCGTGCTGTCCATCTACAACTACCTTTTTTTTAAAAAAAAATTGAATAAAACTAGAAATCAATGTTAAGAGTAACCTCAAAAATTATATAAACACATGGAGGTTGAACAATACACTTTTGAGCAAACCTCTGAAACTCTGAGCCAAAATAACCCTTGTCTCCTCAAAGTTCTTTTTGTCAGAATTTTTTTTCACAATGACAAAAAAAAGCTAACACAGAAATAATAAAGATAAGGGCAGAAATAAATGCAATAGAGACTAAAAGAGCAGCCTGAAGGATCAATTAAAAAAAAAAGAGTTCATTGAAATGAAAGAAAAATTGACAAGAGTGAAGAAACTCTTTCAAACTGATTCTTTGAAACCATATTATCCTTCTATCAAAATGTAATAAATCACACCACACACACACACATATACACACACACACACACACACACACACACACACAGAGAGAGAGAGAGAGAGAGAGAGAGAGAGAGATACAAACTATAGACTAATATCCCTGATAAACACAGAAGCAAAAACATCTATAAAATACTTGCAAATTGAGTTCAACAGAACATTAAAAAGATCATAACCAAGATTGAGTTAGTTTCATTCCAGGGATGCAAAGATGATTCAACTAAAATCAATAAACAAAATACAGCACATAAATATAATCAGAGAAAAAAGTCATATAACTATCTCAATAGATGCAGAAAAGCCTTTAATAAGATTCAATTTCAATAGATATAGAAGGATCACCCCAACAAGATAAAGTCTACATATGAGAAACCCATAGCCAGCATCATACTGAATGGGGAAGAGCTGAAAAAAATTATCTAAAATTAGGAATGAGACAAGGATATCCATGCTCAACACCCTCATTTTATATAGTAATTTTGACCAGAACAATTAAGCAATAGAAAGAAATGAAACACAGATGTATACATGAAAGGAGAAAGTCAGATTATCTCTGTTTGCAGATGATATGATTCTATACTTAAAGCTTAAAGACTCCACAAAAGACTGTTATAATTGATAAATAAATTCAGCAAAGTAACAGGATTCCAAATCAGCATACAAAAATCAGTAGCTTTTCTATACATCTGAATTCACTCAAAAATAAATCAGAAAACAATCCCATCATAATAGCCTCAAACAAACAAATAAGAAACAACAACCTAGTAATAAAACCTAACCAAGAGGCAAAAGACCTCAGCATTGAAAATTACAGAATATGGAAGAAAGAAACTGAAGAAGACACTAGAATATGGAAGACATCCCATGTTCATGGATTGAGAGAATTGATATTGCTAAGATGGCCACACTACTAGAAGTGATCTATAGATTCAATGCAATCCCCAGCAAAAGACCAATGACATTATTAACAGAAATATAAAAAGTAATACTAAAATTTATATGGAAGCTCAAAAGAATCTACATAGCCAAAGCAGTCTAGAGGCATCATAATATCTGACTTTAAAATGTACACAGGACCATAGTTCCAAAAGCAGCATGGTATTGACATAAAAATAGATAGGCAGAACAACAAATTAGAGGACAGAGAAATAAATCCACACTTATGCAATTGACTGATTCTTTACAAAGGTGCCAAAAACATATATTGAAGAAAAGACAGCTTTTTAAACAAATAATGGTGCTAGAAAAAGCAGTTATCCCCATGTAGAGGATTGACACTTGACCACATCTCTCAATAAGTACAAAAATCAACTCAAAATGAATCTAAGATCTTATGTAAGACCTGAAACTTTGAAATGACCAGGAGAAAATGTAGGGAAAACATTTCAAGATATTGGCAAAGGCAATTTCCTTGAAAGGATTGCAATAGCTCAGGACACCAAAGCAGGAATTGACAAGTGGGTTTACATCAAGTTAAAAAGCTTCTGCACAGCAAAAGAAGCCATCAGCAGAGTAAAAAGACAATATACAGAATAGGAGAAAATCCTGTTAGCCGTTGATCTGACAAAGAGTTAATGTCCAGAACGTATATGGAACTCACAAACCTAACAACAAAGCCAGTGGTGCACATGGCAATCTCAGCTACTTGGAAGGCTGAGGTAGGAGGATTGCATATTTAAGGTCAGCCTGGGCTACTGAGACCCTGTCTCTAAATTAAAATAAGTTAAATTAAAAGCACTGTTGGTGAAGTTCAGTGGCCAAGCACTTGTCTACCATGTGTGAGGCCCTGGATGTGATCTCCAGTACTCCAAAACAAAACAAAACAAAACAAAAAAACCCCAAAGAACAAAAAACAAACTTTAACAATAAAAAAATAAGTAATCCAATAAAAATAGACATATGATATGAACAAATGCTTCTCAAAACTGATAATATATGAAAAAAACTCAATATTTTTAACCATCGGGGAAATGTAAATCAAAACTAAAATGAGATATCATCTCACCCTAGTCAGAATGGATATTATCAAAAAAGCCCAAAATAACAAATGCTGGCTGGGATGTGAAGAAAAAAGAATTCTTCTATACTGTTGGTAGGAGTAGTATAGGGGCAAAACAGGAAAAAAGTAAGGAGAAAACTAAAAATAGAACTACCATATGTTCCAGCTATCCCAGTCCTTAGTATATATCCGAAAGGAAATGAAATTCAGCATATGCAAGAGATATCTGCATACCCATATTTATAGCAGCTCCGTTCACAATAACCAAGATGTGAAATTGGCCTAGGTGCCTATCAACAGATGAAGGCATGATAAAATATGGTATATTTACACAATGGAGTATTACTTGGCCATAAAGAAGAATGAAATTATGTCATTCTCAGGGACATGGGTAGAACTGGAGGACATCATCTTAAGCAAAATGAGTCAGACACAGGGAGTTAAGTACCACATGATCACATATTTTCTTTCATATGTAGAAACCAAATAAACAAAAGACCTGGAATTAGAAAAGGGATTATTAGGGGAGGGAAGGAGGATGAAGAGTATCTCCAGGTAAGAAATGGTCTGTTTTAGTCTAGTGAGTTTGCTTATTGAGTTTGGTTCTGTGAAGGCTTATATTTTAGCAAAGAGAAAACAAAGTGTATAGCAAGTTATAGAACAGGAGAAGGGAATGAATTTTCTTAAGAAAACCAATACTTGGAATCTGAATTGGAAATTGTGGCCAATTAATTTTATTAGGAAAATTTACTGCTAAGGAACTTATGGAAGAGGTGCTGAATTTCTTTATAAATCGAGGGTCTTGGGTTTTAAAGCTAAGTTTAAAAATGACTCTGATAAGGTCGCAAGCTTTTAAATTTCTTTTTTTTTTTTTTTTGTACCAGGGCACTCATCCACTGAACCACATTCCCAGTCCTTTTTATTTTTTTATTTTGAGACAGAGTCTCAATAAGTTGCTTAGGGCCTCGCTAAGTTACTGGGGCTGGCTTTGAATTTGCCATCCTCCTGCCTTAGCCTCCCGAGCCGTGGGGATTATTGGTTTGTGCCACTGCTCTCAGCTTTCAGTTCTTTTAAAATAAATCACTTGAGTGAGTCTAACTGAAAGTTAATGTTCTCTTCTTCCTAGACTCAGGGGTTTGAATCTATCTTTGATAACTTTTCTGTCTACACACAAAACTACCTGAGCCTACCTTTCAAACTCTATTTTATTTGAACATACTCATTTGCTTTATACTTTGCCTATTTTTAACTCATAATTATCAGATATTATTTCTCCCTTGCACTTCGAATAAAGCTTTGAGTAAGATTAAGAAAAATATTAGATATTCACTTTTTTTTCCAACCTGGAGAAATGACAATAAACTATATATCTGCTGAGAAAAGAATGGAATCTTCTCCCATAAGCCTCTGACTTCTACCTAGATGAGGAATTTGAGAGTCTGGTACTCTCAAATCTCAAGTTCTGTCCTTAGAAAGCATTTTTTTCTTCTTTTCTATTTTTTTCCCTACTTCGTCAATATGCTTGTTTTACACTTATAGTTTCACTTAGATCTTTATCTAGTCTCCCTGTAAATGAGGAAAGTGTCTTAAGTGAGCCCTTGGTGCAATAGTGTGATCTCTCTATCCTAGATAACAGTCCTAGGGATATAAGACACTTCCTTGTATCCTAGAAACACATCACCTTACAGCTAGGTAAAGAATGATCATATTAATAACTATATTTGACTTTTGTGCTTCCTCGGGAACACTTCTGTGATCTGCTTGGATAGGCTCTGGATTCAGATTAGAGATACTACCTTTACACCATTATTTTTTATAGGAGTCTTGACATTAATCAATTACTTACCTGCCTTGGAAATCTAAAAACAGTCATAGGCAAAGGAGGAAGCACTAATCTAAGAAGCAGGGTGAGTTGGGGAAAATACATGAGGGGGAACAGTCATACTGTAGCAGTATTAGCCTTTCCATGATTTTAAAACCCTTCCCTTCTGCAGTTTCACTTGGGAAAGCCTGAGGGCCAGCTTTGGATGGATATGGTCTTGAGGTTTAAACCATGGCTTATCTGACCACCCATGTAACCTGGGTTAAGTTAGTCAATCTTTCCCAATTTCAGTTTTCTGATCTGCATTTGAGGATAAAATATTAACAATTTCTTAGGCTTTTCATTAGGATTAAATGAAGTAATGTATGTGGTATATAGAGCACAATGCCTGGCCCACAAAAAGCTCCTGGCAGATGATGGTTGTTGGTGACTTTCTATAATCACCCTCTGTGACCAGCCCATAAGTCTTACCTGCATTTTCTGTAAGTTCCCATTTTAAACAGTAAGTTTCATTTGGCCAGTCTTTTCTATACTTTTAGTAAATTCATGCATTATTTCAGTCTGGTGAGATTTACATTCCAAAATTGGTTTATATAGAACACATGGGGATTTATAATATGGCCTAAAATATTTATAAAAATTATATTTTTATTAGCCAGATTAATAATAGAAGCAGTGAAGAAAATGTTTTCCCTGGAATTAGGATAAAATTTTGAATTATTACTTACTGATAGAGTTAAAAAGCCTATCTAAGAATTATTGGGGTAGTTTTGAATTGTTTCCTATTCACTCATTCACTCATTCGTTCTTTACAGTCTGATGGTTCAGAATTGTAATAAATACTGGGTTTTCCTAATTCATAACTTAACAATTGTTGGTCAAATGCTATTTAATAAGTAAAGGATAAAATCTGAAAATAGATTAATAAGACTTTTTAGCTGCCAGATGATCTTCCAAGCAAAATGTTGAAGTAAGAAGAATAAAGTAGGAGCATATGGATTTCATTCTCCTTGAAATATAGTTTGATTTGAAAATTAAGGAAAACTGGGACAAAATATTTTTGAATCCAGTTTTTAAGAAGGTAAATATTTGGCTAAATGCATAGTAATACCAAATTCAAATATTTGTTTTAAACATTGTTGCCAAATGCCAAAAGATTTTTTCTTTTAAATAACAATGAAAAGTAATAGTTCTTTCTTTACCAAAATCAGCTTTTTCCTTGTCTTCCCCATATGATTAATAATCCTGGGGGTGGGGGGTGCAGGGAGAAAATTCTAAGTAAAGCTCCTTTGTTAAAATCCTGGCTGAAAGTTTGGAGAGTTTGGAGATTTGGGTACCATGTTTCCAGATAAAGACTTATGAACACTTTTAGAAACCAGGAACTATGAAAATGACATTTTACATTAAGTTAAAGCCTAATTTTAAAACTTTGGAATTTTGTTACTATAGTGAATACTATCTTCAGATTTTTAATTTTATCCTGGAATTGAAAAATATTTTTAGTGAAGTTATATTCTGACTAAATTATTCAGCAACATATGTGACTACTTTTAAGAATCCAGGCTTGAATATCTGAGTGTTTTCTCAAAAGAACAGGTAAAATATTTCACAATTGTCTAAGATTCAAATAGTTCATAATACTAAAATGTATGCATGGATCTTTTTCTTGTGCAGAAATGTTCCGGTTCATCTTCCACGCATGCACCAGGCAGACTCATGCTTCTCAGAGTTTTAGAGAATTATTTCCCCTACAAATAATTGTAGTTCCTTTTTAGAGAGCTATACCCAAACCAGATTTTTATTTGAGAAAGGAGCCATTACCTATGGGTTAAGAGGAGAATAAATCCATCCTTATAAGCCTATGAATCCCAGTTCAGAGAATAAAATATAATAGTCCACTGTAAGAGAAAAACAATCTAGGTGTTTTGAGAGCAAAGAATTTCACCAACACAGGGACTCAGTAAATAAAAACAAACAAACAACAAAAGAAAACCCAACTCCTCCTTATCTTTAGAATGTTAATTTTATCTATAAAGTTATTTAGGAAAAAAACGACACAAGAAAGAAGAGTCATCAAGAATACAGGGTCTTATGAAAAAGTTGACTACAGCCAGGAATCATCTCTGCAATATCACCCGTTTTCTGTTGTGGTCTCCATTCCCCATGCATTTCAGTTTCCATCTGGAAGCACCTAGGGTGAACTGAGGAAGTCCTTTGCTCTTCATAGCAGTTAGATCTTTGTATGTCACCCCTGTCCATGAAGGGGTGACAAGTTAGCTGCAGCAAGCAAAGAAGGATTGGAGGTGAGAAGGCACATCCAGAACATTCACTGGCCACAAGCTTCTGAGGAAAGGGATTAGCAAAGAGATTTAATGGAGAGGATGCATCTCCATGGGGTCGCTCTATACAATCAATCGTCCATTGGGTTAGTGTTTTCAGCTGTCTTCGAATTGAGTTTATTTTATTTTGAAAGAGGCTCTGTCATACTGCAGAAAACAGCAAAGTCATGGCCACCTAAGATGGATGAGCTGTTATTAAATCCTGATCCGTAGGAAAAACAAGTAAGACAAACAATACAATAAGAGAAAATAGCTGCCAGCATAGCATTAGGTACAAATTATTTTCTTAAACACTTATGGATTAAAAATGTGATTGTGATGTTTTGCTATAATTTACATTATTATACTTTATCATTGTTCATTTGTATATCTTGAATGTAATTAACCACATGTTTATCATGGATCTTAGCTTGTGTCTTTCCATGTTTTGTTATAAGTATTTGCTTAATTGATAAAGTTTTATATTGAATGGTGCTTGGGAAAATAATTACTAGCAAGACTTTGAGTCAGTGTGTGCTTAGAACTTAAAAACATCTGATGATCAGTGGATACTGATTTGGTCTTACAGTGCTGTGTAAAGTCTCAGAATTACATTAAATAGAAATGAAACTTGACACTTCTGGCTTCAAAATTTAATTTTGAAAAAGGGGATCATGGCATCCCCCAAATGGCACATGTCTGCTGACTAAGCAGTGCAAGATGCTGTAACTAAATCCTAAAAGCAAAGGCTGAAAATAGAAATAATTGAAGAAAAGGAAAGAAAATTGTGTTAGTAAATTCAGCGACCACTAATCGCTGTTTTTTGATCAAAGGCGTCTAGACACTACCTAACTCATTCTAGCTTTTATGACTGTTACAAAGGAGTGTGCATTCTTATTATCTTATTTATAGTGTTGGAAGATGTGTGTGTAAACAGACATCTCCTGAACACTTGTCCACTTGTCAGAGTTGCCTGTTCTCTGGGCTTACTTACAAATCTGATTTCGTATTAATTGTTATCTTTCTGGAAGCCGCAGCCAACAGCCCACCAGCTTGCAGACCTATTACAATTAAAAAACAGACCTGATATTTTCAGTCTGGTGCTTCAGTTCTGTCCCAGCTGAGAGCCCCTCTTCACTCCAAGTTGCCTTCTTTCAACTGTGCAGCAGACAGTATGGTTGTGTTGCCTGTAGTATAGCTTTTTTTGGGGGGATCCATCTCAACTTCAAATATTTTTTCCTTTTGTTGTCCTGTGTCATTTATACTTATTACATTTTTGAAGGCATAATTTTCAGAATAAAAAAATACACAATCGCCATAGATAGGTCATAGATATAATGCCTTTCCATCTTTGCGTTGGAGATAATAATGTCAAACATTTATTGAGAACTTATAATCCAGGCACTTATCATATGTAGTCCCTGCAACAATCTTTGAGAGTAAAGTGTCACTATTCTTGTTTCACAAATGGGTAAACTGAGAACTGGGGAAGCCAAAGAAGCTTGTCCAATGGGATAAGGGAACAACAGTGAAATGAATCCGACCTAACTTTCCTGTGTACATATACGAATACCACAGTGAGTCTCACCTTTATGTATGTTCACAAGGCACTAATTTTAAAAAGCCCAACAAACTATAATTGCAGAAAGATTAATACACTAGAAGGAAGAGAATGGGTAAGTAAGAAAGTGAGGAAAAAGGGAAGTACTGGGGGACTGATGTGATTTGCCTGTGATTGTTCCCTGAGTGTACACGAAAAGCTGTCGTGATTTACAACTTTGCAGTTTCCATTGTGGATAGAAATTCACATTCACAACTTATTTTAATTAGTTGCTGAATTACCTCGAAAGACTAGAAGAATGGAATACAGGGCCAATGGGTTTTAGTATGGAGTAGTTCCAGGAGAGAACTAGCCAGCTCAAATGGGAGTGCAATCAGCAGTTCACAAGCCTCTGCAGGCTCTCATTTCTGCCAGCAGGGGCCAGTGTCCAGGTGCTAGAAATCCAGGCAGAGGCAGCATTGAAAAACAAAGTTGGATCAAAGTGGAAAATGGAAATGGAAACTGCATTTTCGTTACTAAGACTTGGCAAATAGCCCCTGGCAGGTTAAACCCCAAATCAAAACTATAAATCAGAGAAGTTGTTTATGATTAGGTCTATTTGAAGACTCAAAAATATATTCTGTGTACATGAATAAGGATTGCTACAAGGAGGATTGCTGTTAAGTGAGGATCTTAAATGACAACATGACTAAATTACAGCACATAGAAACCTATTGACAATAGACCTACCAAATGATATCAATTAGAAATCCTCTTATTGATTGCACTGGAGAGTGAACACATGGCAAAGAGGGTAAAGGAAGGTCAAGGAGTATAATTAAATATATTTTATAAACTATAAAGGAATAAAAACTGTTTTTTTTGAATAAACACTTTTTTAATGAAGAAAAGTCCTCTGAATGTATTAAGTAATCATAAGGGGCCATTTTAATCCTTAATCTCTTTGTTCCTTAGAGACAGCTTATGCAGTGGGAAGAAAATATTGAAGTGATATTAAAATATTTAAGAAAATACATGCCCCAACATAATGTCACATTCCCTTTTATTGCTTCCAAATACTTTATTTTTACCTCAGTTCATTTGTGAAACTTTTTGCTTGGTTGTTTCAGTACTATTGGCAATGAATGATCATATTCTTTTCTGTAGATATGCTTATTTAGTTAGTTGTTTTTTTTTAATGATTTGAAAATCAAGAGGGTTTAAAGTTTGGTTTTTTTTTTTGCCAAAATGATTATTCCAGGAAACTGTAAGGTATTAATTCTCTTCTTATTTTCCTACACATTCATCTACTGGTTGGGAAAACATATTCAAAATGGTAGTTTGCATCCTTCATGATTTAGCAGGAGCATGTGTCTGCTAAAGAGCATGGTGAAAGTTAATTGCTGTCTACTTGGAAAGCTCTAAGCAGCAGATTTTGCCCCTGGCAAGATAATTTTACAAAAGCAGGAACAAATAATGAGCCAGGCTGTCTCTCAGCCATTACTGTGTCAGATGAAAGTCTCAGTCCCTTTCTCTCTCTATATATATCTATCTATATCTATCTATATAGATAGATAGATATATAGTATTTTTTCCAAAATGACTTTATGATTCAAGCAGCAAAAACCACAAGACAACAAAATGTAATGCTAAAGGCTTCATCCCTATTAGTGAATTTTAAGTGATATGTTTCTAGAGTCTAAAAGTACAAATTATCTTCAGGCTAAACTACCTGCCTTAACTTTGACTTACTTCATGTAGGTCTTTCAGTGCTGGGATTTAACATTCTGACCTAACATTTAACATATTAATCCTAATTTTCATCCGACACCAAGACTCTCTGTTGTATTGAATCAATTCAGGTTAATTCCGAATTATGTTGCTCCCACCCAGAATCAATAGACCCACTGTTGGTTCTCTCTAAAGTTGACCACCCAGTTTTGTGAGAATCTGCAGTGAATTAGAAAATCTGTCATTGCTGGGAGACTGGGCAGCTCAGATATGGCATGTCATTCTCTCTGGTCTATACAATGGCCACTCTTTGTCTACCGTCTCCTAAACTAACCTGACATAACTCAGCCTGCCTGTCAATGAAATCTTTATTCTCCTGGAAGGAATGCCTTGCACACCAGCATTATGAAGAAATTTCTGGACAATGTTTAGTGGCTAAAGAATAATCCAAGGTTCTATTAAAAAGCCATCTGGGTAATTAATAGCACATTTGTTCTCAGCCTCCTCCCAATTTGTCCATTAGTGGAATAAAAGCTCAGGACAAAGGGTAATGTGGTTCAGTTATATTTTACAAGAATTCTTCAGGAAGTTGAAAACACATGATAGTTTTCCAAAGATACATATGTTTATGGCCTCTTAGAGCAGCAAATAGGAAAATCCCTGGGCTTTAAACTGAAGTTTTCTGCTGCCGCTATATAAATTAAGAAAAGTGATATAGAATAGTGACAATCTATCCCTGGAACTGAAAAATGTGTAGCTAGAATGCTCCAAAAACATACGTAGGTTAGGATGTTTCTTTCACATTTATGTTAATTTTTTTCCCTGAATTCTTACAAATGTGGGGGGGAAAAAGGCAAACAAAAACACAGGACTTTTATATACTTCACCTAGCAGTTGAAGGCTTTTCTGGGATCTCTTTTTAATGTATTTTCATGCAAGTAGTAGCTTCAGGCAGCATATTTCTGCATTAGTGCCAAGTAAACTCTGGTTTTCATATTGATGCTTTCTCTATCTTTCCTGTTGGTTTGTCTTAAAAAAAATTGCATGCACAGAGAAACTTTGGAGTCCGAGATATTTGCAGATAGAAGTAAAAACACCTCAAAAAAGCCCATCAGTGTTAAATGAGGATTCAGTATGGTATATTTCTTCTGATTTTTACACTTATATTAATTCTGTGACACCACGGAAAGCTGAAATTTATCAGGACCACACTGCTGTGGAGTGAGTGTGTGTGTGCGCGTGTGTGTGTGTGTGTGTGTGTGTGTGTGTGTGTGTGTGTGTTTTGCAGAAGGACTTTGAGAGGTTCTCTCGGGAAAACAATGGGCTCACAACCAGTGTATTTGCAAATTAACTCAAGTAACTTGGGAGGGGATGGGACTGAGGGAAAGAGAGAGAAAGAGAGAAACTGAGACTCTTGGTTAAGGGTTAAGGTCTTCTGGAGGTATCAGGTCAAGAAGAGATCCTGCGAGACATTAGCTTTCATTACTTTTTATTTAGTGCTTACTATGTAGCAGGCTAGGCACCTCTATAAATCATCTTACTGAATTCTTATAACAAGGCAATTAAGTAGATGATATCCTCATTTCATTTCAGATAAAGCTTTGAGAGGTTAAGTTCACACAGCTAGTGTGTATTGCAAGACTGTATGGCCTGACTCCACGCCCTATTCTATTCTGCTAGTGGCCTTTCTTATCCCAGCATAATGACTGAGAAAACACACTTTGGAAACAGGTGGAGACAGGTCAAGTTGAGTCCTAACTTCCTTCGTTCACTCATTCATTCATTGCTTATGAGACACCTGTTATGCTACAGACACTGTGAAGCCTCAGTGGGGATGAGCAAAAGTATTTCTAGCTCTTGCTCTCAGGGGCTTATGACTTAGCAGGAAGAAAGAGGGAATCAGATACTCCTGCAGCTGTAAAATTGTTAACAGTGACAAGTGCAGACAGTGGGGGAGCAGGATTCCCTGAGAGCCTAGTTGGTAGATTTGAATTCAGCAAGGAAATTTTGAAATGGCTTCCTGAGGAAGTGAATCTTGAGCTGAGCTCTGAAGGATGACATGGCATTATTGAGGCAAAAAGGGGAGGTAAAATGTGGTCCAGGCAGAAGCAGTAGCAAAGGCTGGTTCTGAGAGGGAGGGTGGCTACATCCAAGAGAGTCAGAAGTGAGCAGGTGGAGCCGTGCGGGGAGGGCAGGTCACACCCCCAGGCTTTGGAGGTCTTCAGAGCAATGGGGGCCATTCAAGGTATGTGATACTTGGGTACAGTACTTCCCAAAGTTCTTCCCTTCTCTCTTTCCTTTCCTAGCCCTTTCCTCCCTCTCTTCCTGATGTCACACACACACACACACACACACACACACATACACACACACACACACACACTTACACCTTGTGTATGTGTGTGTGTGTGCTGACTTCTGTCATTTTGTATCATTGTGGCATTTTTATACCACGGTGCCTTTGGTACCTGGGTTCAGGAGAGAGGACCTAGAGGCTGGACAGATACTGCTCACTACCACCAAGGGACAAGCTTCAAGCTCAGTCCTTCTGACCTTCTAAGCACATAAAAGAAAGCATAATTTTATTCCTAAACTAATTTCTGTTTTAGAAACTCAAACTTCAAATTAAGCCAAAGAAATGAAGCTGTTTAAATATCCGTTTTGTGACTGAGTGTTTTTTAATTTCACCAAGTTAGGAGGTCAGCTACAGTGGCTGCCAAAGGGTGAGGGGAGTGCAGAGCTTGAGGCCCAGGACCCTTACACAGGCTGTTCTTGGCCCAGAGAGCCTGGCCTCTTCTCCACAGAACAAATATTTGTTAGCACTTTACACAAGAATACTTGAGCTGCTTGTATTTACTTTGCAAATGCTCTGTAAATAGCAAAGCAGTTATGTGTACCTGAAATTTGTCATTTGTTTGAGGACACTATATTCACAGAGGATGAGAGAAGTGAGTTTTGGAAGAGAGAGGAGCACCATTAAAAAGCAAACAAACACAAAATCTCCAGCACAACCTCTTTTTTGCCAGGGCAGATAACTTAAAAGGCCACCCCCAAATGAGTTCCAAATGAATGCTCCCTCCAAGTCTCTCTCTTGGCAGGTTAAGTGGACCTAGGGCTATAAACCCCACTGTCAGTACAAGCTGTCTCCAAGGGAGTCATGGCAGCCTTCCTCTGGCTCCAGCACCAGGGTCCCCTCAGCATTATGGGGTTCCCCCATGGGACCTCCTAGCGCCCAGCCCCTGTGCCTAATCCCTACTCACCAAAACAATGTGTCTTAAACAGCTTTAGGAATTAAATTTTTATGTCAACACAGGTCTACACATGTGGGTGGATTGGAGTCATGTGTAGACAGCACTTTTCTACATGCTTTTCCATTATAAAATAATAAAAAAAAAACATTTTAAATAAGGAAGAGGAAATTTGAAGGGAAAAAAACCCACTTTAGTTCTTCCAGTCAATAATCTTCACATTTTAGATATTTTAGTCTTTTGTGCTGTAGAGTTTAAAATTTTTATTTTTGTATATCTTACATAAGGGTTATCTCCTCATGGTAGGTGTGATGCTTCTGGAAATAGCTCCACCATTCTCCCAAGCTGTTCCCCCGGCCGGAGCACATAGAATCCCATTATTGATCTTTCTTTGTATTGATCATTACTCTTCTTAATTAGTAGGTTGCAGGTCAAAGTCCTTTTTTATCCCCTCTCCCTCCCTTCCCCTACCAAGTCTCTTACTCTATAGCATGAATGCATTTATCAAATTACTTTCTTGTGAGTGGGTTTTTCTTTGGTGCATCTCTCTGCTAGGTGGTGTTGAGAAGGAGGAGTGGGAAAATAATAGAAGAGATATTGAAGAGACATCAGTACTTTGACCACCTTATACGTCAGTTAGCTGAAGGTCTGGGATGGAGGTAGAGTTGTGCAATCTTGGTAGGTGGTCCCCTGATAAAAGGGGCAATATGGGTTGATTATTTATAAGGCCAAGTACATTTTCAAAGATGACTGGAATTCAGAATCATCTGGCTGGTAAACTCTGCTCCAGAGTTCTAGCCAGCTACTACCTACTCAAAGTGTGGCCTGAGAACTGTTACTGGTTCATGACAGAAATTGAGAACCAGCACTTAGAAATGTTTTAAGCAATATGTCATTGCTGTGACATTCAAAAATATGATGCTGTTAAATGGTATTGACTGGTTCAATTGTTGTCAAATTCATATAGCAAATTGCACATGGCATGAGCTGCATTCTAGATATACCCAGTAGGACTGGGGCAGATTAGATGGTATAATAAAGTTACTCCTTAGCCACAGTGTAAGAAGCACTGCAGCAAACTCAAGCTTTTCAAGAATTTTCTCCCTTCAGCTATGTTAGACTGAAATGGGAAGGAGGAGAACCAGGGCGCAGGAGAATAATGAGCACTTACTAAGTGCTAGGCTGGGTGCTAAGCATTTATCTCAATCAGCATAACTTACGCAACTACTATTCTCATGCCATTCTACTGCTACGATTTCCACTCCTAGAACCCGGGAAATAGGAGGCATACGTAGTAGCTCAGTGGTAGACTTCTGTCCTGCAGGGCTGCCAGCTTCAAGTCTTTCTGGTTCATGGGAGTCTGTCATTGATTTGGATCCTGCTCCCCACTCCTTGCTTTGGTTTTCCCTGTCTGGGCCTCTGGCTCTGCCTGCCCCCTTGGCTGACTGATTCACAGGGTTACAGAGAGGTGGGGAGATCCTGTGAGGCTAGCGGGTGGGAAACCAAGAAGGAAGAGCCAAGACAGGAAAAGACGTGGGGCAGGAGCCCTGAGGAGCAAAGGAGAGCTTGGCTGGAAGCCATTCTTTAAGGAAAGTGTTGTAGCAACTGCTGTAAAGAAGTAGAAATTTGGGGGAAGGGAAAAATGTTTAAAAAAACTAAGTGCAAGGCCATCACTTTCTCTCTTTCTTCACGACCTTGGGAAGAAAATCCACCATCCTTTCCATGCTTTCAGAGTGAGACCAGTATTTTTCTTTTGCAAAAGTGGACCTGGGCAAGAGCAGCGCAGGCTGCCCCGCCAGGTTGAATGACATTTGGACAAACCAGAACTCTTCAATCTTGGTCCCAGCTGGTATAACCTGGGCTTGTTTACATCAGAGGAAGAGAAGCCTGGTAATTTTCTCTTTGGATCTTTAAGTTAGGATCAGCAAGAATGGAGTCTACTGTCTTCCCACGGATTAACCCTGAGGGTGTTTAAGAGTGTCCTCTCTCTCTGATCCATCCATATGTCACCTAAGGTTTCCCTGGAGAAGTCTGATTTTTAATTAGTATCGTCATTGCAGAGTTTTCCAATTGGATTTATGCTAAACTCACTATCCTCTTTTGCATTGTTTTCCATCAGAGCAATTATTTTAATGAGCTGCAAAGTGGTCTCATATTTAGGGATCTGAGGTTAGTGTCCCTTAGGAAGAAGTGAGGCTACCCCAGGCTTTGCCTTTAAGTTCCTTCTGATTCACTGAGGGACCCAGGGCTCCAACAGTTCATCTCAAATGCTGGTCATTTACAATCACATAACAAACCAATGCTTTCAGGGAAAAATCTCCTGTACATAAATCCTTCTACATCTATAGGCCAGGTAACTGTCCTGACAGCTCTTTACGTCTTTCAGGTATGTTGCTAGGTCTGGGCAGTACGATATAGAATATTTAGGGAACTTTTTTGAGAGAATCTTTCCCCCCTGAGATGCATAATTTGCAGGCTGGGGAAGACATCAGTCTTTTGTAAGTCTGAGATTTTTTCAATTTAAAATGAAATATTTTGCTTCTGGGGACTCTTCTCCAAGGAATTGTAAAGTGCCCTTGTGTCAATGTGCAATTTATTCCACGAGAGCTTGGTCTTGGGAGCATTGCAGTGGCTGGAAATTCAGAAACTTCTGTTTCAATTCCAACTTCACCAATGACTCCTGTGTGACCTTAGGGAAATTAGTTAACCTCCTTGGGTTTTATGTGCATCGGAATGAGGATCAGACTATTACCTCATAGTCTGGGCTCACGACTCAATAAGGAGCTGAGGCCCAGAGGGATCCCCAGGTGAAGGTTGCTGAAACCAGGCTTGTTCTCCAACATGCAACAAGCCCTTGTTCAGTTCAGAAGGGCACAATTACTAATTCCATCAGCCTGAAGCCCATTGGGAGGCTTATTACACACAGACAAGAACTTATATTTAAGGAACATCTTTTTTTTCTTTTGAATCAAGGACTTAACCCAAAGGCCCTTAACCACTGAACCACATTCCCAGGTCTTTTTATTTTTAGACAGGTCTCACTAAATTGCTGATCCTGGCCTCAAAACATGTAATCCTCCACTCTCAGCCTCCTGAGAGGCTGGGATTACAGGAATGTGCCACTGTGCCTGGCACAATTAAAATTTAAAAAATCCCCAATGTTTGATATTCTCTATCCTGGGGAAGGTGGGATTTATTATCTTCACAATTTTACTGAATCAATGGGCAGGGAACTTAAAAGCTGTGCTGAGTTAATTGATAGATTCTGTAGCATGTAGTCACATGGTAAGATAGTTTCCTTGGTACATTTACATTTTTAATATAAATTACACCTTGGAAGTGTCTTCTAGAATCACACTGGCTGGGTTTAGTCCTGGAATCTTGTTCTACTGCTCAATGAAGACCCTTAGGCAAGTTACTTATCTTCCCTAAGTCTCATACATCTTATTTGTAAAATGGGGATCATAAAGGTACTCGCTTTATAGTGTTGTTTTGAGGATTAAATGAAATAATATACACAAAATACAAGAGGTTTAGTACACAGTTCTAGTTGTACAGTAAATTTCCAATTTTATTTTCTGGTATGTGCATATATTATAAAGTTATACTTAGAACAAATTATAGTTCAGAAGTAATGTATTATATGTATAACACATTAGTCTTGATAAGTCAAAAAATACAAAAAGGAAAATATAAGAATGATTTTCAAACTTTCTACTCAATAATTCCTGTTGACACTTAAAAAATAACAGATTAGTATAGTTAAAAATGACAAAGAGTAGAGATATACATAGCCTTCTCTATAAAATGGCAAATGTGAAATTTCCCCTTTTATAAACCAATTCCTACTAATAACTGTTTATGGTTATTTCCAGAAAAATGCTCACATTCCCACTTGTAGGCATTTACTTTTTTTTAGAAACAAGGATTGAGCTCAGGGGTGCTTAACCATTGCATAATATCCTCAGCCTGTTTTTCTGATTTTCTTTTTATTTTAATTTTTAAATTGTGAGACAGGGTCTCACTAAGCCACTTAATGCCTCACTAAGTTGCTGAGGCTGATTTGAACTTGTGATCCTCCTGCCTCAGCCTCCCGAGTCTCTGGATTACGGGTGTGCACCACCATGCCCAGTAATGTTTTTACCCATATAATATCATCTTAACCACACTGCCCTGTATTTAATGTTTTTCTCCAATTATACTTCTAGGAGTTCTTTCTACAGTTGGATCTGCTGAATTCTCTTTAATGTCATCTTAGCATTCCACATCAGATCATGTATTATAATTTATTTCTATGGATGACACTGGGTTGTTTTCAGTTGGGGATGATTGTCTATAATTTAATTGTGCTTCAGTGAATAACCCCATACATATGCTTTGAAGAATTTTTACAAGTGTATCAGTAAGATAATTTCCTAGCTGAGGACTTGCTGAGTCACCTAGTTAATAGTTTTGAGAGTTATTTATAGATCCTTCTCTACTCTTCTTTACTCTTCTAGAGGCTAAACCCCAGGCCCTTGTGTGCAGCAGGTATTCTTTAATTGAAATCATTATAAAGATTAAAAAATGACATCTTGTGTTTGTATTTTTGCTGAGTATGGTTCTGCACTTTCTCTTTCCTGTTTTGACTTTATTATGAGTGAGGCCAAACATCTTTTTCTATTTATCCTTTTTTTTTCCTATAGTAAAATGTGTTTGTAGACTTTGCTCACTTTTTGATCATACTGTCAATTTTTTGGTGTAGATCTGTAAACAATAAATTTGCAGTTTAAAGGGCTATATTAAATCATATGTAATTTTTTTAAATTTTGATTTGTTATATATGACAACAGAATGCATTACAATTCATATTACACATACACAGTACAATTTTTCATTTCTCTGGTTGTGCACAAAGTAGAGTCACATCCTTTGAGTCTTCTAACATGTACTTAGGGTAATGATGGCCATCACATTCCAACATCTTTCCTACCCCTATGCCCCCTTCCTTCTCCTCCCTCCCCTTTTCCCCTTGGCCCTATCTAGAGTTCATTTAATCCTCCCATCCACCCCTTCCCCCCAGCATGTTATGGATCAGCATCCTTAAATCAGAGAAATCATTTGGTGTTTGGTTTTTTGGGACTGGCTAATTTCACTTAACATTGTATTCTCCAGCTTCATCCATTTACCTGAAAATGCCATGATTTTATTCTCTTTTAATGCTGAGTAGTATTCCATTGTGTATATATACCACAGTTTCTTTATCCATTCACGTACTGAAGGGCATCTAGGTTGGTTCCACAGTTTAGCTATTGTGAATTGTGCTTCTATAAACATTGATTTGGCTGTGTCCTTGTAGTATGCTGTATTTAAGTCCTTTGGGTATATATCAAGGACAGGGATAGCTGGCTTGTTCCATTTCCAGTTTTCCAAGGATCCTCCATACTGCTTTCCATATTGGCTGCACCAATTTGCAGTCCCACTAGCAATGTATAAGTGTGCCTTTCCCCCTGTAAACTCGCCAACACTTATTGTTGTTTGTCTTCATAATAGCTACCATTCTGACTGGAGTGAGATGAAATCTTAGAGTAGTTTTGATTTGCATTTCTCTAATTACTAGAGATGTTGAACATTTTTTTTTCATATATTTGTTGACTGACTGTGTATTCTCTTCTGAGAATCATATTAATTTTAATTACATCTTGGGATCAAAAATTGTTTAGGAGACAGACAAAATTGTGTTTGCTTGCCCTGCATCCATTTCTTCTTCTGCAAATAGCATCTAGATCTTCCTTTTGGATAACAGCTATTTTTACTTCATTCATTTGAGGTGTGTTTAGGCTTGGACACATGACTAGATGTCCATCAGAAGTCCGGCATCCTGCTGGCTACAGAACATCATATGACTCACATTTGAGGAATAGGAGCCTTTCCTGTAACTGCCATATCCATTTGAAAAGAAGTATACTCATCCATCAGGACCCCTCAAGGATACCAAAATTCATAGATGCTCAAATCCCTTGTATAAAATATTGTGATGTTTGCGTGTAACCAACACACATCCCCTCATATTCTTTAAATCATCTCTAGATTAGGTTACTTTTAGTATCTAATACAATGTAGGTGTTATGTAAATAGTGGTTATACTGAATAGGTTTTTGTTGGTATTGTTTTCATTATTTCTTATATTTTACCCTTTTTTGGTACCAGAGATTGAACCCAGGAGTGCTCAACCACTGAGCCACATCCCCAGCCCTTTTTTTGTATTTTTATTTAGAGAGAGGTTCTCACTAAGTTGCTGAGCCTGGCTTTGAACTCGTGATCCTCCTGCCTCAGTTTCCTGATTTACTAGTATTACAAGTGTGTGCTCCCAGACCCAGCCCTTATTCTTTTACCTTTATTTTTTGATCTGCAATTGGTTGTATCTGAAAATACAATACCCATGGATACAGAGAGCGGGCTGACCTCTCTCTCACTATGCTGCAGTTGCAAAGAAGAATAGGATGTTACATTGGGATCTGTAGAAACTGAGTAGAAGAAGGCAAATTCTTATCACTAGTCGTCTTCTTTAACACCATAGGTGCAGGCTTGATTTGAAACTTGCTCTCAAAGGATGTGCTAGCCAAAAGTAAGCAAGGGAAGGAAGAAGAAATGCTGAAATTCAAATAATCCCAGCAGAGCTATGAATGCCAGGCAAAAGTTGATTCAGAAAGGGGACATGAGGACTTGCTTTGAGTAGTTGTACTAGAGCCTCTAGATTGTGAACTGGCCGAGTCCTAACAGGGAACTGGTTTAATAAATGTAAGGCTTCAGCCTACAGTCTTTCTATATATAATGTGACTCAATGTGCTTAAGAGTCCCTTTTGGTAAAGTCACCCACATTGATGACTACAGAAGTACTTGAAGGGAAGCTGTCTCTTTTCCTCACATCCCTCAGGTGTTTTGCCCTCCCTTTTCTGTATTAATTGGGGATAGGGGATTTGACATCACCCCACATGAGAGGGTAAGTCCTACTGCATTACACGTATTTCCATAACCAAGGTTCAAGACTGAAAACATGTAAAGCCGGGACTTTTTTCACAATGCTGCTTACTCTTGGCCTTGAGCACCAGCTTATGATCATATTCCTTTTGGCAAGCCAGAAGTTCAACTTTCAGTAAGAAGAGTTAAGTGGTGAAAATGTGTAAGATAAACTCATAAAATTAGGTTTCTGAAACAGGAATTAGCTAAGTGAAAAAAGCATAAAATCAGCTCATAGTCAGAGTAAAGCTAGTAATTTATATCCACTTAAAAATGTTTTTAATTTTTTTACAGTGTGATAGTAGCAAGAGTGACAGATCAGCAAAATTCAAACCATGTAATAAAACCAGCCACAATGATTACACAGGAAAGTTTGCTAAGTGTAGATCAAAATGATTTTCTCTCTTCAGGATGAACTCATTACAACAGTCAGACCGGAACCATATGGGTTCCATTCAGACCAAGAGAGCCATGGACTCAATTAGAAGGGTAAAGCTACAGGGCCTTTTCTGCCCCGGGGGATCTTTGGCTACTGCCTGAGAGATGAAGCTGAGAACAAGAGCACCACATGTCCACTGTCGTTTGTAAGTCCATCTAATTTGATGAGAGCCACTGTCCCGAATTCCTCTTTCCCTCTTTCTTAGTTTCCTGAGGCTATGTATAAATATAATTTGGCATCATTTGGAGCGAAGGATTTTAAATACATGAATTTTTTAGGCCATTCTGGCACCTAGTGACATCCTTCTTCTAACCATGTCCCATTTCATTTTATCAAGGAACATTGTAAGTGGTATTTTTACTTTGTTATTAAAAAATTAGTCATCATTGGGACTTACTATGATTCTATGTGTGAATACAATTCTGTGACCACATGCTAGCCTGAATGTCAGGCTGTCAGCTATAACTTGTGGGCTGTTGTGACTGCATCCTTGAGCCACCATGGCTCCTTCTAGTTCAAATTCTCAAATATGAAGTGGTAATATCATAGCCCTGTGAGTCAGGCAGAGGACATAGGTTTTTCAGCAATACCCGGACCACAGTGTGTACATTAAACAATTGTACAATGGATGTACAATTCAGTTAGATGACCCAAAAGTATACTCAGTGATTGGCTTTTCAAGATTTTGCAAATAGAAGTTTTTTCCCCTTCCTGGGCTAGTTTTCCTTCTTTCTCCTTGACTCCTACCTTAGTCCATTTTCCATATCTGTTATTGTAATAGGATGCCTAGGACTATGTGAATTATAAAGAAGAGACGTTTATTTAGCTTACAGTTCTACAGGATGAAGTCCAAGATTTGGTGTCTGCATCTTTTGGGGGCCTCATGCCACATCATAACATGTCAGAAAAACAGGAGAAGTAAGCATCTGGGGGAGAGACAAAAACATGAGGGGTGGCCTTGCTTCGTAACAATCCAAAGTTCAAAAAAGTCATCCAGTTTCATGAGAAAGGCATTAATTTCTCTTACTGACCTAATCATGTCTTCAATGTTCCACCATCTCCCAACACTGTTGCATTGGGGACCAAATTTCAACAGAAGTTTTGGAGGGGACAAATCATATTTAAACTAGAGTAACTGGCTACTTCCTGTTAATCCTTTTGATTTTAGTCACTTCCTTTGGGGATCTTTGGTTATTCCTCTGCTAGGTCTCCTTTGCCCCCACAACACTCCCAACTTCCTCATTTAATGCACCATTTTAGTGCAATCTCTTATGTAACGTCTGTGTGTTTTTGCAGACTCAAGATAGACTGGTGCCTGTGCATCAAGTTCTCCCTAGCACTGGTGTATACCGGGTGCTTTATAAGCATTTATTTCATGAATGAACAACTATAAGTATAAAGTTACTTCTATTTTATGACTTTTCCCTATAAGTAGCAGGAAATGGAAACTCAGTCACTCTGGGGAGTCCCTTCCCTTTCCTGGATGTGCATAGAATCTGTATGGTGAGGGTGGTTGTTACTTAGAGAAATGGGGAGTGCTTCTGGGTTTCAGTCTCTCATTGTTACCACTAGTATTCTAATTGTTCAGACCCTTATGCTGCCTCCAAAGTGGGCATTTCTGCTTCTTGTAGGTTAAGAAAGACCCAGGGAAATTTGGTAGACCTGGGACCTGTAATGCCCTCACAATTATTGCCTCTGAAGTCTTGCCATGTCCTGTGGGATCTGATCATCTCTGTTCTTTTCTGTACTGTGCAGTATCTTTGTTATGGTTTGGATAGTAAACCATTGCAATCAGAGTTTAGAAGTGGGGCTTTTCGGAAGTGACTGAATCATGAAGGCTCTTGACCTCGTCAATGGATTAATCCATTGATAGCTGATTGGGCTACTGGGAGGTGGTAGAAGCTATAGATGGTGGGACATGGTTAGAAGAAGGATGTCACTAGGGGTGTGTACTGGAAGGGTGTTTATTGTCTCTTGCCTCTCTCTCTCTTTCTCTTTCTTTCTCTTTGCTTCTCAGCTGCCATGAGCTGAGACTCTTTTCTCCACCAAATACTTCTGCCATAATGTTCTGCCTTGCCTCTGGTCCAAAGCAATACAGTTGGCCAATCATGGACTGAAACCTTTGGGACCATGAACCAAATAAATACTCCTCTAAGTTGTTATTCTCAGGTAATTGTCACAGAGATGAAAAGATGACCAACACAGTCTCATTTTCTCTTATTTCCTTTGAAGTTACTCGCTTTCTCCCTTCCCTCTTACTGATTGTCCCTGGCTGTTCTTGGAAACAAAGACTCAGAAAAACAAAAGCCAGGGAAGATGTTTCACTCTAACAGTTGCTACATCCCAGATTTCTCTTAAGAGAAGATAGTTCAAGGTCAAGTCATTTTTAAAAAAAAATTGGAAAAGAGAAAAAAGAAAAAAAGAAACAGACACTCTAAATGTAAATTAGTATAAAGAGAGGCAGCATTTCACCCTGATCTCAAAACCAGGCAAAGACACATCAAAGAAAGAAAACCTCAGACCAATATTTCTAATGAACATAGATGCAAAAATTCTCAATAAAATTCTTGCAAATCAATACAAAAACATATCAAAAAGATTGTGCACCATGATCAATTGGTATTTATCCCAGGGATGCAAGGTTGGTTCAACATACGGAAATCAATAAATGTAATTCATCACATCAATAGACTTAATGATAAGAATCATATGACCACCTCAATAGATGCGGAAAAAGCATTTGACAAAATAAAGCACCCCTTTATGTTCAAAACACTAGAAAAACTAGGGACAACAGGAACATATCTCAACATCATAAAGTCTATCTACACTAAGCCTCAGGCCAAGATCATTCTAAATGAAGAAAAATTAAAGGCATTCCCTCTAAAAACTGGAAAGGGATGTCCTCTTTCACCACTTCTATTCAACATAGTTCTTGAAACACTGGCCAAATCAATTAGACAGACGAAAGAAATTCAAAGGATAGTAGGAAAAGAAGAACTTAAATCAGCACTATTTGCTGACGATATGATTCTATACTTAGAAGACCCAAAAAGCTCCATCAGAAAACTTCTAGAACTAGTAAATGAATTCAGCAGAGTAACAGGATACAAAATTAACACCCATGAATCAAAGGCATTTCTGTATATCAGTGACAAATGCTCTAAGATGGAAATGAGGAAAACTACCCCAGTTACAACCTCAAAAAAAAAAAAAAAGATACTTGGGAATCAATGAAAGAGATGAAAGATCTATACAATGAAAACTACAGAACCCTAAAAAGAGAAATCAAAGAAAGCCTTGGAAGATGGAAAGATCTACCTTGTTCTTGGATAGGCAGAATTATTATTATCAAAATGATCATACTACCAAAAGCACTATACAGATTAAATGCTATTCTGATCAAAATCCCAATGGCAATTCCTCATAGAAATAAAAAAAATCATGAAATTTATCTGAAGAATAAGAGACCCAGAATACCTAAAGCAATCCTTAGCAGGAAGAGTGAAGCAGATGGCATCACCATACCAGACCTTAAACTATACTACAGAGCAATAGTAACAAAAAAGCATGGTATTGGCACCAAAACAGACTGGCAGACCAATGGTACAGAATAGAGAACACAGAGACTAACCCACAAAATTACAATTATCTTATATTAGACAAAGGTGCCAAAAACATGCACTGGAGAAAAGATAGCCTCTTCAACAAATGGTGCTGGGAAAACTGGAAATCCATATGCAACAAAATGAAATTAAACCCCTATCTCTCACCATGCACAAAACTCAATTCAAAATGGATCAAGGACTTAGGAATACAACAACCAGAGACCCTGTGTCTAATAGAAGAAAAAGTAGGCCCTAATCTTCATCATGTGGGATTAAGCCCCAATTTCCTTAATAAGACTCCTATAGTTCAAGAATTAAAACCAAGAATCAATAAAAGGGATGGACTCAAACTACAAAGTTTCTTCTCAGCAAAAGAAACAATCTGTGAGGTGAATAGAGAGCCTACATCCTGGGAGCAATTTTTTACCTCTCATACATCAGATAGAGCACTAATTTCTAGGGTATATAAAGAACTCAGAAAGCTAAGCACCAAAAATAACAACAAAACAAAACAAAACAAAACACACACAAATAACCCAATCAACAAATGGGCCAAAGACCTGAACAGACACTTCTCAGAAGAGGATATACAATCAATCAACAAATATATGAAAAAAATGCTCATTATCTCTAGCAACTAGAGAAATATAAATCAAAACTGCTCCAATATTTCATCTCACTCCAGTCAGAATGGCAGCTATTATGAAGACAAACAACAATAGTGCTGGCAAGGATGTGGGGAAAAGGTATACTCATGCATGGCTGGGGAGACAGCAAAATGGTGCAGCCAAATATGGAAATCACTATGGAGATTCCTTGGAAATATGGGAATGGAACCACCATTTGATCCAGCTATCCCTCTCCTCAGACTATACCCAAAGGACTTAAAAATAGCATACTACAGGGACACAGCCACATCAATGTTTATAGCAGCACAATTCACAATAGCTAAATTGTGGAGCCAAACTAGATGCCCTTCAGTGGATGAATGGATTAAAAATGTGGCATATATACATACTCAGCAATAAAAGAGAATAAAATCATGGCATTTGCAGGTAAATGGATGGCGTTGGAGAAGATAATGCTAAGTGAAGTTAGCCAATCCCAAAAAGCAAATGCCAAATGTTTTCTCTGATATAAGGAGGCTGCTCATAGAGGGGTAGGGAGAGGGAGCATGGGAGGAATTGATGAATTCTAAATAGGGCAGAGGGGTGGGAGGGAAAGGGAGGGGGCAGGGGATTAGCAAGGATGGTGGAATGTGGTGGACGTCATTATCCAAAGAACATGTATGAAGACACGAATTGGGTGTCAACATACTTTATATACAAACAGAGATACAAAAAATTATGCTGTATACATGTAATAAGACTTGTAATGCATTCCGCTGTCATTTATTTTTTTAATCGGTAGAAAAAGAAAAATTATCATGTGGTTAGTGTTGATTTCATATCCCCACCCCACAGAATCACTGGAATGCTGAGCAGGCTGTTCTATCCATTAGATGCCTAAGTCAATGAGACCCTACAAAAAAGTTAAAAATGGATTGAAAAATTAATTGGTTTTAAAATGAGAAAATTAAACTACAAATCTGAAACTCTTAATAAGTTCAATAAAGGTCTATAAATGTAATGTCTTATCAACTTCATTAATTGCTACATTTAGAATCCATAACAACTTTACTACATTAAGGTGTGACTTCTCTTCTTAAGGTATCCCAAGTATTTATAATATTGCTGAGAAGGTATAACTAAAAATAATTTAAATAAGTTTTCCAAAGACAGTTTTTCAAAAACAAAATTAAAAAAAACTTTTGATCTTTCCAAAGCAAAATGATATTTAATATGAGGATGTGAAACTATTTTAGTGTATTTGATATGAAAGGGAATCCTTGAATTTCCCCAGTTCCTAGGTTTCTTGTACTTCCAGGTTTAGCTTTCCTGGCAATGTCCTGATGATTTCTTTTTTTTTTTTTTTTTTCCATTTAGATGTTTTTTTTTTTTTTTATTGTTGGTCGTTCAAAACATTACACAGTTCTTAATACATCATCTTTCACAGTTTGATTCAAGTGGGTTATGAACTCCCAACTTTACCCCGTATACAAATTGCTATATCACATCAGTTACCCTTCCATTGATTGACATATTGCTTTTCTAGTGTCTGATGTATTCTGCTGTCAGTCCTATTCTCTACTATCCCCCCTCCCCTCCCCTCCCCTCCCCTTTTCTCTCTCTACCCCTTCTACCGTAAATCATTTCTTCCATTTGTATTATCTTGTCTTACCCCTCCTTTCCTCTTATATATCATTCTCACTCCCTTTCCCTCCCACCTCTCATCCCTATTTAATGTAAATCTTCTTCTCAAGCTCTTCGTCCTTACCCTGTCCTTGTTTACTCCCCTTATATCAAAGGGGTCATTTGGTATTTGTTTTTTAACGATTGACTAGCTTCACTTAGCATAATCTGCTCTAATGCCATCCATTTCCCTCCAAATTCTATGATTTTGTCGTTCCTTAATGCAGAGTAATACTCCATTGTGTATAAATGCCACATTTTTTTTTATCCATTCATCTATTGAAGGGCATCTAGGTTGGTTCCACAATCTTGCTATCGTGAATTGTGCTGCTATGAACATCGATGCAGCAGTGTCCCTGTAGCATGCTCTTTTTAAGTCTTTAGGGAATAGACCGAGAAGGGGAATAGCTGGGTCAAATGGTGGTTCCATTCCCAGCTTTCCAAGAAATCTCCATACTGCTTTCCAAATTGGCTGCACCAATTTGCAGTCCCACCAGCAATGTAAAAGTGAACCCTCTTCCCCACATCCTCGCCAGCACTTGTTGTTTGACTTCATAACGGCTGCCAATCTTACCGGAGTGAGATGGTATCTTAGGGTGGTTTTGATTTGCATTTCTCTGACTGCTAGAGATGGTGAGCATTTTTTCATGTACTTATTGATTGATTGTATGTCCTCCTCTGAGAAGTGTCTGTTCAGGTCCTTGGCCCATTTATTGATTGGGTTATTCATTTTCTTATTGTTTAATTTTTTGAGTTCTTTGTATACTCTGGATATTAGGGCTCTATCTGAAGTGTGAGGAGTAAAGATTTGTTCCCAGGATGTAGGCTCCCTATTTACCTCTCTTATTGTTTTTGCTGAGAAAAAACTTTTTAGTTTGAGTAAGTCCCATTTGTTGATTCTAGTTGTTAACTCTTGTGCTATGGGTGTCCTATTGAGGAATTTGGAGCCCGACCCCACAGTATGTAGATCGTAGCCAACTTTTTCTTCTATCAGATGCCGTGTCTCTGATTTAATATCAAGATCCTTGATCCATTTTGAGTTAACTTTTGTGCATGGCGAGAGATAGGGATTCAGATTCATTTTGATGCAAATGGATTTCCAGTTTTCCCAGCACCATTTGTTGAAGATGCTGTCCTTCCTCCATTGCATGCTTTTAGCCCCTTTATCAAATATAAGGTAGTTGTAGTTTTGTGGATTGGTTACTGTGTCCTCTATTCTGTACCATTGGTCCACCCGCCTGTTTTGGTACCAGTACCATGCTGTTTTTGTTACTATTGCTCTGTAGTATAGTTTGAAGTCTGGTATCGCTATACCATCTGATTCACACTTCCTGCTTAGCATTGTTTTTGCTATTCTGGGTCTTTTATTATTCCATATGAATTTCATGATTCCTTTATCTATTTCTACAAGAAATGCTGTTAGGATTTTGATTGGTATTGCATTGAACTTATAGAGAACTTTTGGTAATATCGCCATTTTGATGATGTTAGTTCTGCCTATCCATGAGCAGGGTATATTTCTCCATCTTCTAAGGTCTTCTTCTATGTCTTTCTTTAGGGTTCTGTAATTTTCATTATATAAATCTTTCACCTCTCTTGTTAGGTTGATTCCCAAGTATTTTATTTTTTGGGGGGATATTGTGAATGGAGTAGTTGTCCTCATTTCTGTTTCAGAGGATTTGTCGCTGATATACAGGAACGCCTTTGATTTATGCGTGTTGATCTTATATCCTGCCACTTTGCTGAATTCATTTATTAGCTCTAGTAGCTTCTTTGTAGACCCTTTTGGGTCTGCTAGGTATAGGATCATATCATCTGCAAATAGTGATAATTTAAGTTCTTCTTTTCCTATTTTTATGCCTTTAATTTCTTTCGTCTGTCTAATTGCTCTGGCCAGTGTTTCAAGGACTATGTTGAACAGAAGTGGTGAGAGAGGGCATCCCTGTCTTGTACCAGATCTTAGAGGGAATGCCTTCAACTTTTCTCCATTCAGAATGATGCTGGCCTGTGGCTTATCATAGATTGATTTTACAATGTTGAGGTATGTTCCGGTTATCCCTAATTTTTCTAGAGTTTTGAACATAAAGGGATGCTGAACTTTGTCGAATGCTTTTTCTGCATCTATCGAGATGATCATATGGTTCTTATTTTTAAGTCTATTGATGTGGTGAATAACATTTATTGATTTCCGTATATTGAACCAGCCTTGCATCCCAGGGATGAATCCTACTTGATCATGGTGTATAATTTTTTTGATATGTATTTGAATCCGATTCGCCAGAATTTTATTGAGGATTTTTGCATCAAGGTTCATTAGAGATATTGGTCTGTAGTTTTCTTTCTTTGAAGTGTCTTTGTCTGGTTTCGGAATCAGGGTGATGTTGGCCTCGTAGAATGAATTTGGAAGTTCTCCCTCTTTTTCTATTTCCTGAAATAGCTCGAAAAGTATTGGTGTTAGTTCCTCTTTAAAGGTTTTGTAAAACTCTGCTGTATACCCATCCGGTCCTGGGCTTTTCTTAGTTGGTAATCTTTTGATGGTTTCTTCTATTTCCTCTATTGTTATTGGTCTGTTTAGGTTGTCTATATCTTCCTGACTCAATCTGGGCAGATCATAAGACTTAAGGAATTTATCTATGCCTTCACTATCTTCTATTTTATTGGAGTATAAGGATTCAAAATAATTTCTGATTATCTTCTGTATTTCTGAAGTGTCTGTTGTGATATTGCCTTTTTCATCCCGTATGTTAGTAATTTGAGTTCTCTCTCTTCTTCTCTTCGTTAGCCTGGCTAAGGGCCTGTCAATTTTATTTATTTTTTCAAAGAACCAACTTTTGGTTTTGTCAATTTTTTCAATTGTTTCTTTTGTTTCAATTTCATTAATTTCAGCTCTGATTTTAATTATTTCTTGCCTTCTACTTCTTTTGCTGTTGTTTTGCTCTTCTTTTTCTAGGATTTTGAGATGAAGTAAGAGATCATTTATTTGTTGGTTTTTTCTTTTTTTGAGGAATGAATTCCAAGCGATGAATTTTCCTCTTAGAACTGCTTTCAATGTGTCCCATAGATTCCGATATGTTGTGTCTGTGTTTTCATTTAACTCTAGGAAGTTTTTAATTTCCTCCTTGATGTCTTCTAAAACCCATTGATCATTCAGCATCCTATTGTTCATTCTCCAAGTGATGCTTGATGATTCCTTCCTTCTTTTATCATTGATTTTCAGTTTTATTCCATTATGATCAGATAAGATGCATGGTATTATCTCTACCCCTTTATATTGTCTAAGAGTTGCCCTGTGACATAATATGTGGTCTATTTTTGAGAAGGTTCCATGTGCTGCTGAGAAAAAGGTATAACTACTTGATGTTGGGTGGTATAGTCTATATATGTCAATTAAGTCTAGGTTGTTAATTGTGTTATTGAGTTCTATAGTTTCCTTATTTAACTTTTGTTTGTAAGATCTGTCCAGTGGTGAGAGAGGTGTGTTGAAGTCTCCCATGATTATTGTATGGTGATCTATTAGACTCTTGAACTTGAGAAGAGTTTGCTTGATGAACACAGCTGCACCATTATTTGGGGCATATATATTTATGATTGTTATGTCTTGTTGGTGTATGGTTCCCTTGAGCAGTATGAAGTGTCCTTCTTTATCCCTTTTAATTAACTTTGGCTTGAAATCTATTTTATTAGATATGAGTATGGACACTCCTGCTTGTTTCCGCAGTCCATATGAGTGGTATGATTTTTCCCAACCTTTCACCTTTAGTCTATGAATATCTTTTTCTATCAGATGCGTCTCCTGTAGGCAGCATATTGTTGGGTCTTGTTTTGTGATCCATTCTACTAGCCTGTGTCTCTTAATTGGTGAGTTTAAGCCATTAACATTTAGGGTTATTATTGAGATCTGGTTTGTTCTTCTAGCCATATTTGTTTATTGATGTTACTAAACCTGATTTGTTATTCTCTTTGACTACTTTCTCCCCTTTACTGTCCTACCTCCCATTGTTGGTTTTCAATGTTATTGTCCATTTCCTCTTCCTGTAATGTTTTGCAAAGGATTTTTTGAAGAGATGGTTTTCTAGCTGCGAATTCTTTTAACTTTTGTTTATCGTGGAAGGTTTTAATTTCATCTTCTATCCTGAAGCTTAATTTCGCCGGATACACGATTCTTGGTTGGAACCCATTTTCTTTCAGTGTTTGAAATATGTTTTTCCAGGATCTTCTAGCTTTCAGAGTCTGTGTTGAGAGATCAGCTGTTATCCTGATTGGTTTGCCCCTAAATGTAATCTGCTTTCTTTCTCTTGCAGCTTTTAAAATTCTCTCCTTATTCTGTATGTTGGACATCTTCATTATAATGTGTCTAGGTGTGGATCTCTTATGATTTTGCACATTCGGCGTCCTGTAGGCTTCTAGGATTTGGGATTCTGTCTCATTCTTCAAGTCTGGGAAGTTTTCTCGTATTATTTCACTGAATAGACTGTTTATTCCTTTGGTATGGAGCTCTGTGCCTTCTTGTATCCCAATGACTCTTAAATTTGGTCTTTTGATATTGTCCCATAATTCTTGGATGTTCTGCTCATGGTTTCTTAGCAGACTTGTTGAGCTGTCTATGTTCTTTTCCAGTTGAAATACTTTGTCTTCATTGTCTGATGTTCTCTCTTCTAAGTGATCCACTCTGCTGGTAGTATTCTCAATTGAGTTTTTAAGTTGGTTTATTGTTTCCTGCATTTCTAGTATTTCTATTTGTTTGTTTTTTATTACCTCTATCTCCCTGTGAAATTGATCTTTTACTTCCTGGATTTGTTTGTCAATGTGATCTTTCATTGTCTGATTTTGCTGTCTCATGTCTTCCTTGAGACTCCAGATCATCTGAAGCATATATATCCTGAACTCTTTATCTGACATTCCATCTGTTGCAGCTATTACCTCTTCTAAAGTTGAGTTGACCTGCATTGCTTGTGGTCCTTTCTTTCCTTGTCTTTTCATGATGCTCACGTTTCTTTCTGCTTGGTGAAACTGTTGTGATTATGAGTTTTTCCCCCTAATTATTTATATTGCTCTTGTATAGTTGAAAAATCTCCCTTGCAGGGCGGGTAGTGGCTGTGCTCCTTCTCTAGTTGGGGTGATCTCAATACCGCGCTGGCATTCCACTAGGCCTGCTCTGCCGGTTGTTCGCAGGTCTGCCCACCCTGTGGGAGCGGGTGGCGGCTCTGCTCTGCCCTCCCTCCAATTGTGGCGATATGACTATCACCTCCTCGGGTCGTTGGGCCTGATCCGGATGCGGGCGGCTGCTCTGCTCTGCCCCCCTACTCCAAATGGAGTGGCGTATCTACCATGCTGGCAGGCCTCTAGGCCTGTTCCGTTGGTGTGTCTCAGGTCTGCCTGACTCTGGCAGTAAGGTGAGTTGGGTGTCGAGAGTCCTTTGGTCCTTGCGGTCACGCCCACAGAGAGATTTTGAAGTTTCCCGGTTGTTCGCCAGGTGTGCGGGGCTATTAGCAGAGCCTGGAGGGCATGGCCATGTACGGGGCCATGCGGGGACCCTTCTAGCTGAGTCGTGCCACCGGGAGCCACGTGAAGAGCGGGGTAGCTGTGTCTGCGTGGTTAAGATCCCAGCGGGTGGTTTGGCTGTTCGCCGAGTGAGAGCAGGGCCTCCCGGGAGAGCCGATATGGTGGAGGCGTCTGCCGGTTTGGGCTGCCACTCTGCTCTGGGCCGCCGCCGCTTTCAGAAGCTGCTGGTGGTTGCGGGATTGGACCTCTGTGCCTGCCAGAGGGGCCACCTGTAGAGCTGTGACCGCGTGGTAGGGACCGGGTGGGTGATGCGGCTGCTCCCAGAGCGAGCACTAGGCCTCCCAGGGGAGCCCGGATGGCGGAGGCCGAATTCCGGTTCGGGCGGGGCGGGCCAAGCCGCTCCGGGTGTCCGCTGCTTGCAAAAACGGCTGCTGTTTACAGAAGATGATTTCTGCACCCGCCGCGGGTCCACCTGTCTAGTTGGGTAGCTGTGGCCGCGTGGTTAGGAACCAGGCGGATGATGCGGCTCCTCCCAGAGTGAGAGCTAAACCTCCTGGTGGGGCCGCTTGCAGGAGCGGCTGGTGTCTGTGGGACTAGATTTCTGTGCCCGCGTGGCCGTCCAAGATCCACTTCTCTGGGACAAACTGTCACTTCCAATAAACCTACCAGTTCACAGCAGCTCTCTTCTTCAGGGAATTATGCTAGAAGTTCCTCCGTAGGTAGGCTGTGGCTGTTCCGATGGGTCTTTCTTATCCGGTTAAAGTGGAGACGTTAGAATCGCTGCTTTCTCGCCGGCCGCCATGTTGGATCTCCTGTCCTGATGATTTCTGAATTCTTGTTTTGAGCGGGCAATTTTTCATGCCAACTCCACAGAGTTAGTACAGACTTCACTGATTAAAGGCATAATACCCAATATTTCTGGGACACACTCACAGAGATGCCTATCATTGAAGCATCTTGAAATGATGTGAATAGCGGTGGTGACAATGATGGAGTGAAGTTTAGAGATTAGGTTAGATTCCCTGAGCTTCAGACTCCAGCCTTGACATTCTTGGGGGTTGCCACCTTTCCTTCATGTTTGAAAACTTGCTAGAGCTACTCACAGAATTCAGAAAAGTACTAAATTTGTGATCACAATTTAATTACAATGGAGACAAATTATAATCAACCAAATGAGAAGCTGTATAGGACAGTGTTTGGGGGAACCCCACACACGAAGCTTCTGTGTCATCTGTATACACCACCCTCTTGATGCACTGGTGCTATCACCACCCAGGAAGCTTACCAGAGCTTAGTGTCCAGAGTTTCTATCAAATCATAAGCCCCATCCTGAGGCATCTCATAGCAAAAACTCACGTGTGGTTGAGGTGAGGTACCTAACATGAATAACACACACCCCTGCATCTTGGGAAATTCCAAGGATTTAAAGGTTACCTCCCTGGGACAAAGGCCAGCCAAAATATTTGTTACTATACACACACACACACACACACACAATTAGATTATATATTAATCTTTGTTACATTATATATATACATATATACACATATAATTATTTTATGTGTAAAATATACATTATATATATTGCACACATTATATTTAACAAATACATATTGCTCAAAGAGCTGGGGGTGTCACACTCATTGAAATGTATTTAGGGCTCTCTCCCTACTTGAGCCACAATAATTTTCTTAGATTTCCTGAAGAGTAACCGACTTTGCAGTTTTCTTAAAGCCCTCTCTCTTGAGGACCTTGAGCTAATTTCTCGCAAGCCTGAGTTAAAGGACTTTTGAGGGATCCCATGAAGTGTCACTCACAGAGCCACACTTTCCTTGTCAGCAGTCCTTCCTCTTAAAGTCAGCTGTTCTCTCTTATTACCAAGCTCTTAAGTTTTCTTCCCTGTGTCTGCCAGGGGAGACCTGTCTAACAGGTCTTAGAAACCAAGTACTTGAGGGCTCTTCTCTGGCTTCCTAGAGCTTCTGAGGTGCTTGTGGAGTGTCCCATCCTCCTCTGGCGTAACACAAATGAGGCCTTCACAGGACTGTAACTAGGCAGGCAGTACCTCAGTGGTGTTACGACTAAGAGCTACATTCAATTTTTTATTATCACAAACAAAGCTGAAATGGACACTCCTTACACATGAACTTGAGGAATGCTTCTGGGATTTTTTATAATAACTTGGTTTCTAAGGAGTGATCATCATCTCTAAGGCATGAATCATGTGAGATAAATAACTGTCCCCTTTTTTTTCTTCCCTTTCTACTCCTCTATTTCTCTCTCTCTAAATTCTATACTCCATCATCATCACTATCATTATCATCATAGCAATGAATCTGGTAAGAATTTCATTTAATTTGTGCAATTCTTTTAAGTTTTTTTTTTCTTCTGAAAACTACTGTTAACAGCAGGCACACATATTATATAAGAAAGGTGATGAAAATAATGAAAAATATTGTTAAACTGATGTTAATTTTATAATTATATTAATACTGAAGTCTAGTAGATACCCAGACTAGGAGTCAAATGTTAGAACAGAATAGTGTTAATATGGGTAATACTTCTTCTGTTAAGTAGCAAGTTTCATTATAGACCCAGGAGTAATGCAAGCCATATTAGAATTCTTTCATTCTGCAAATTTCAAGTAAAGTGGATGTCTGTTAAATAATTAATGGGAAGACAATATGAAGAAAATATGATGTGGGAGTTAAAACAGTTAAAATAAAATTCTGTGTCTGCTTTTTACTCTCATTTAAAGTTGGACAAATCACCGAACCCCTATTTGTCTTAATTCTCATTCAATGAATAGGAAATTTCATGGGCACTCAAAAATGGCGCTCCAAATCCTATTTCCCCTCTGTGTAATGGTACTGGAGATCTGCTCTGCTGAAAGCCTTTTCACTCTGATAAAGTGTTGAAAATCAATTCACACATAATGGAAAATATACATGCTTTCTGAGTATTAGATATGCTTTGTGTCTTGACTGTTCAGCAAGAGGGGTCCTGCGTGTTGTGGGATGTGGCACCAGCGACTTCTTTTCTCTCACCAGGAGACTTAGGCTTTGTCCACAGTAGGTTTGGGAACTGAAAGGGGCTGAGGGGGCAGTCATGCTGCTGGGTCTAGTGGAAGCTAATTAATAAGTGAAGGAAGATGGACCATAGATAAAGGAGGTATATAGAACATTGAATTTAGGCTGTTTAGGATATATTTTTTTAAGTCTGTCACTTCAGTTGCCCCTTTTGTAGATGATGGAGGTGAAGAAACTGAGTTTGGAGTCTGGGGCTATAAAGCTCCGTGGTAGAGCGCTTGCCTAGCACGTGTGAAGTACTTGGTTCGATCCTCAGCACCACATAAAAATAAATAAAATGAAGATTAAAAAAAAAAGAAAGAAAGACACTGAGTTAGTAAAAGGTGACTTTAACTCCTGACAGTCTCAGCTGGATTCTATAATTCACTGTTTTCCTCCATCATCAACCTGTAGCATGCCAAACAGCTTTGAAAAAAGTGACTAAAACACCAGATCAAACTGAACTTGTGGAGCTGAGGATAAAATTTGGGCTGTGAATTTGAGCTTCAAGAGACTCTCAAGTCGGACAGTAAATGAACTGGGAAAGAACACAGTCCTTTGAATCAGATTCTGAATGTAGATCATCCCTTGCATTTGATCCTGTATGTTCCTGAACAGGCCATGCAACCTCTCTGTGCTCTCCAGTGAAAAGCAAAGAAAGTTATAATGATAATTTCTCTTATGAGGCTGGTTGGACAATCAAATGAAATAATGCCAGTGAAAATTGTACCACTGTAAATGGCTAATATTAAAACCTATTGCTCTAGTTTTAATTGCTCTCCTTCATTAATATCCTTCTAGCAGACTTCTTGTTATCTCTGATATAAAACCTCACATCCCTGGACTGTTCCCATGGCATGAAAGAATAGGAAGATCAGCCTTCCAAAGACATGTGAAGCTTGAGGCAGCATCTGGAAATTTAGAATATGGAAATGGAACTGATTTATTTTAATACAATCATAGTAAAAGGAAAGCATTTATATCATTTATAAATGAAATGTATCTGCATAAAAGCAGAGTTATATTTGTCATTCTTAACTAATTTCAGCTTGCCAAATATCTGAAATGTTATTCTGCCATTTAATATTTCCTAAAGGATCTCCACTTCTATTCAGTTTTATGAAGCCATATTTCATTGTAACCCAAATTGCAAGTTTTCTCTCCAACTTTTCATTCAAAGTGATAATAGCCAAGAAAAAGATTCTGAGAGTCAGATGGATTGGCATGGGGAGGATGAGTGGGTGGGTGAGAAGAGGCCAAGAGTGTGTATTTAGTGTGTTTATAAAGCACCATCTGGGAACTTGCAGAAATTTGGGGCCATTTTATCAGTCTGCTTTCAGAGTGAGTATGGAGACTGACCCCTCTTTCCTGGAATATTCTGGAGAAGTACAATTTTCTCTGGAGATGTTAAAATTACCATTGGTGAGAAGGATGCTTATCTAATTTCATAATATAACAAGATCTTTCAACTTCTTAGAAATTCATATTGATCTTAACTAAATTATATTTAGGATGGGAGATAAGAAATTCTGATAAATAATTCTTATTTTTCTCGAAGATGTTTTGTTATTGATTTTTTCCCTCTATGGTCAGCAATTTTGGAAAAATAAAGAGAAGTACAATCTACCAAGAAAGACAGTAGAGCTGCCCATGAGCTTCCATTGTATCTTACCACCCGGAAGTAGTCCAGACGGCCACGTGGGCCTGGTTAGAAGTGCATTGGGCTTGATAAGGCAGCATGCTATGTGGGGTGAGTGGGCTAACAGGGCCAGCTTGGCACTAGAATCTTAATCTGGACCCATCCAATGTGGATACTTCTATAAAATGACATCTAAGGGGGTTTTACATTTCAATTTTATTAAGACAACAAAGGATGAAAAGAAAATGAATTTATTCTGTGAAATGGGGAATTATATGCTATTTACAGACAATATATAGCAATGTATTGCAAATTGTTTTCTGGAAAAAAAAACTATTTGAGGAGATGCTTATTGAAACCAGGCTTCTTGGTTTTAATAAGTTGAGGAAACACTAGGTTAAAGTTGCCGTCCTCTTTGCAGCAAGGCCCTTGGGCTCTTTAACATGCTAATGTGAATCCTAAAGCTACAAGCTGAAGATAATTTTTCTTTTGAGGAATCACTCTTAAAAATGTATGCACTTTCTAAAGCCACTTTTGTCAAACCCTGGGAGACTTTCTATACAGTTAAACAAATATAAACAATAATTATGGGTACCATACTGTAGAGCTTTGGCATTAACTTTGAATTCCCATATCTGTTATGATTGGTAGATTGATGGGCTTGAAGCAGAGGAGCTATTTGGGTCCTCTTTAGATTTGGCTGTCTTTGTGCCTTGTTGATTTCTACATGAGTCCCCCTGCTCATGTCACTTGCTGCTGGGCATTTGCTGCATCTTTTATCAAAGCCTTTAACAGTAATTGCAGAGAAGCCTTAGTACCACACTCTGTTCTGGCCCTAAATCCAGACTTTTGTTACATAAAGAGCTTCAGTGATAATTTCTAAGGATATTTTTCCTTATTCTGATGTATCCTGCAAAATGCCTATCACTATTCACTTAGGCATAATCTATTAGCATTAAATTCTGCAACTTTATGGGCTCTCTCTCTCTGTGTCTCTCTGACTCTAAACCCTTGAGTCATTGAATGGATAAAGACTTACATAATTTTAAACTTCTCCCCCAAGCCATAACAGTGAAAACCTTTTAAATTAAAAAATAAAAAAATAATTTGAGATCTTTGCAGACATCATGGGAGATATCAGTTCCCTTCTGGATATCTAAGAGGTACCTAGTCCTTGTCAACCACAGTTCTGGTATTCCTTTTGGCTTCCGGCAACCATTCTTCTTCTACCGGCACCTCAGTTTCCCTTGGAAGATTGCTTCAGGCCTGGTGGTCTTGGTGGATAATGTGCCAATGAGTAAGCTCTTGTTTCTCAGCCCTCACCCACTCTGCTCGATCTGGCTCTGTGATCCAGGGGCAGTGATCATAAATTTAGTTTCTTCTTGGTTACCTGACTTCCTATGTCTAGAGGACACTAGAAGGAGACTAGCAGGCAGTAGGAGGAAGAAAGGATGTATTCCTTGCAGATGACTTGCTGCAAACTCCTGTCTGCAGAGGCCCAGCAGTGTTGTTTCGGTAGCAGGGTGCTCCAGTGTCTAACTTCTCATGGCCCTTTCAGAAACAGGCTTAAGTGTGCCAGCAGTGGCCTGGCACAGCACTCCTCTTGAGGGGTTTGAGTATAGACTTCCAGGCCCTCCTATGAGTTTTTCAGATACAGCATCAGATAGATTATGTTTCTTTCTTTGCAAGTTTTATTTCAGGGAGTATTGTTTCTCTAAGATTCTAGATTCTGATGACCTGCCCTCTTTCTTTGGTTATAGCAACCTGGGTGATGATCAGTGCTTCCTGCAGTTACTATTTCTGTGTATCTTCAGCATTGATATTTGATTTTTTCAGTTTTCCAATTGCCTATATTAAAATCTCTCTGTTAAACTGCATGGCTTCTCTTTTGCTGAGCGTAGGCGAAGACAGAGTAAGCCTCCACACCTGCCATCCCAAAAGCCCTGGATTCCAGTTGTCCCACCCTAGCATAGCCAGTGTGTGTCCATAGATTAACCCAGGACAGTCAAATGCTGTACTGGGCCTTTGAATCTGGAGTAGGCTGATAATAAATCATAGCTAGAGCATGCTCACCTGAGCAGGGACCACCGATGACTTTACTCTTTGTTAGGGGGTATTTCCTAAGGTGCCTGTTTCATAGACTTCTGAAGCTCCTTTGTTGATTCCTGCTGCAGAACCAGACTCTCTAGACTTTTTTAAGTCTTGTGATTTTTCTGATGGTTTTCTAAAAATGTCCCCTATTTGCCATAGTCCTATTTATATGCCTGCAGCCAGGGAACACAAAGCCCAAATATTTTAAAATGTATTGAAAATTCAGTTTCTTCACTGCCATCTTTACTGTACGAATTTGTAATAAAGTTATTTTCAATTAAAAATCCCCAACTAACTCTAGCCTCCTTTTAAGGGCCCACTATAAACAGGAAGTCAGCTAAATTTGCATCATCCCTGCCCTAGTATCCCAAATGCTGGTGGAGCAGAGTGGATAAGGGCTAAGATAGGAGCTTACTAATTGACCCATGGTCCACCAAGACCAACACCAGGCTTGAAATGATCTTTCAAAGGAAATTGAGGTGCTGATAAAAAGAGCATGGTTGCCGGAAGCCAAAGAAATATGGGAACTGTGGGAGACTAGAACTATTAAATGATGGTCACCAAATCCAAAGGCTAACTCTAATGAAGTAGTGCTAAGAGCTACACTGTGAAGTTCAGACTTCAAAAGAGCTCTTTTTCCAACAGTTAGCAAGAACAAACATTTCTGCACACAGCCTTTTAGCACCCTGTATATTTCTTTGGACTCCGTAGATCTGCAAAGTTAATTGAACATGCACTCTCCAATTATCCAATTTCTACATGAAGCACTCCTCAATTAAGAGACTCCCCCCATGGACCTGCAGGCATTTAGCATGCTTTTTGGTGAATTTGCTTCCTCTCTGATTAGCAGTAATGCATTCAGTTGTCTCAAGGAGCATGGGGACTCCCATTTTAGACCTCCAATTGTCCTGACTGTTTGCCACCCAGCCTTCATCCCTTTATCTCTTCTGTCCAAAATAGGATATTTACCCATGGAGCTGAAGCTGTGCATCAAAATTTTCTTCTGAAGGGTCAGAGTCAGATGCAAGCCCTGATTTTTCTTCAAAGGACTAGAGGCAATGTGAGTAAATTTGGGTTCACATTGGTCCAATGGTTTCCAAATTTTCTTATGAACAAGAATTGCAAAAGGATCTTGGTAAATACAAATTTTTGAGCTCCTCAGGAAGAACATATGCTCTTCTTTCAATGGGGAGAGGAACTCAGATATTTACATGCACCTCAACAAATTGATTTACCTGCAGGCATTTTGAGCAACAGGACAGTTCATTACTGGTCATTTCTCATGTGCAGTTTGAGAAGGTCCAGGACCATTCCATGTATAATGCTACCAAGATCACTATTGGTGAAATGTTTTCCTTATTTTTAAATTTTGCATAGGGTATGCCTAATGGTATGATAACATGTGAAAATAAAGAATATTGATATGTCAGTAGAATTCTGAGATAAGAGAATACCTGGTATAGAAGTCAAAATAAGAAAAAAATTCTGTTTCTTTAATTTTAAAGATGGCACTCCAAAGATCACATTTTTTTTTCTCTTTATGTACAGATATGGCAGCCCAGGGAAATTGTTTACAATTTACTCTTGCATAAGTGAGCCAGCTTCTAGTCCATTCCTGGTGTTTACCATACCCTGAGATCCCTATGTCACTCTTAATTTTAAGTTTTTATCATGACCAAAGTCACTGAGTTTGTCTAGCCTATGGCTGGAATTTTAGACACCAAGGATAAAAATAAAAAGGAATATAATCATGAGCTTAGAAAAAGTAAAATAGCAGTACTCCACCAAATAGATTAGTAATTATACTAGCAGAGATAAAGGACAGACATGGCTTCAGGGGGTCCTTTTGATCTGTTCTTCATAGTGGAAAAAAACTGTACTGTGTTCATATATGATTCTCAGTGACTTCTAGAAACTGCCTTTGTCACTGAAATACAGAGCAACCACAAAGTAACAAGAATCAGACAATTTTGTTCTTGTTGTAGCTGTTTCATGTCATTTACAAATTCAGGCCATTGAAACTGTCAAGGTAATTTAGTGACAAAGTGGTCAGTTTCAAGCTCCAATGTTCCTTTTTTGTAGGAAGTAACAAAAATACATTTAAAAAATAGCCACAGCATTTATTTTCCACTTTCCATCTTGAAATGCATAGATGTCACTGCAAGGATTTGTCTTGATAACTGCTAAAATGTATTTCAGTTCTCACCAGAACATTGCAGCTTCTTCAATTAAAAGTAAGAATCTGCTAAAGTGAACCAATTTCTCATTTTTTCTTCCTCCTCCTCTTCCTCCTCCTTCTCTTTCTTCTTCTGGGACCAGAGACTGAACCCAGGGGTGCTTAATCACTGAGCCACATCCCCAGCCTTTTTTATTTTCTAATTTGAGACAAGGTTTCATTAAATTGCTGAGGCTGGCTTTGAACTTACAATCCTCCTGTCTTAGCCTCCCAAAATGCTGGGATTATAGGTGTACATTACCATTCTGACTCTTATTTTTTCTTGCTAACTCTCCTCTGAGAAAAAAAGACAAAGTTATTTTTATTTTTGGCATTCATTGGATTTTATGTACAATTCAATCACATAAATCTAGTGAGAACATTTTGGGTTATTTCATATCAAATCAGAAATTCTCTTTAGACAATTATTTATTGGCTATACATAGAGATAATTGAAAGACTTTAATTCAATATAAAGAACTTCTAGAGAAAGTTATTTACCACTGTTAAGTGATTTGAACATAGCTGTTTTCTTCTGTTGAGAAAAAAATGGGTAAAGCTTTCAGATATATTTGATCTGAGTGGGAACAAGGCATTAAGATCCACTAGCTTAGACATATAGGAGTCACGTATTGAGTGGAGTACATTATCCCTGAACAAGATGAGGTCTCTGTTAGATATCAGTGAGATGGCCTTTGCTATAAGGACATGGAAGTCTGGTTAAGACTTGAAAAGTAAGTTTTTGTTTGTTTAAATTTAAGCTGGAAAAAATAGATTTAAAAAAATAAAAGATTGGATTATACAAAATGTCCCTCATCCATAAGCCTGTATATATATTTTTCCTATTTGACAGGTTAAGAAATCCAAAAAATAGGTGTCTTCTCCATGATCAGAGAGTAAATTGAAGTCAGAATGAAGATTCTACTTTGTAGCCCCAAGTGCTTTTTAAGCTTCCTGTTGTCTTGCTAGATCCCTCTGCTATCTTGTGTACCTTGTGGGTTTAATCTTGATCAGATCTGCCATACAGTCAGCTATGCACATGTCTGAACCTTCCACAGCAAAATCAATGCTTGGAAGGTGGAGACTGTGCCTTTGGTCTTGCATGTTCCCAAAGAACTTGCACACTGCCTGCTCATTAAATGTGGAAATGAAAGAACTGCCTCTCAGAAGTTTGGGAAGGGTAACAAGAACCAGCATAGAGTAGGGCACTGAGCATAGATGGCATCAGAAGATCTCAGCTCTACTTCTAGCTCTGCCACTTATTAATGGGTGATTTGGAATACAAATAAGCCCCAGTTTTCTTATCCACAAAATGGGAATGCTTTAGTCCATGCTTTTTCCACAAGGACATCACAGGAGTCAATTGTAACCATAGAAAACATAACAGTTTGTGGATTAGCAGCTACTGAAAGTAAATTATGGGAGGAGACATGGTATGGCCAATAGAAAGAAAAATGAGCTTGGGAGAGAATCTCCAGCTCAGGTACTGGCTTGACTAGTTACTTATTTTGCTTCTATGTGTTTATTACTGAATTTTGCTGAGTCCCAATTCTTCTTTAGGATGAGGGGATTCATACCTGCATGCCTAGTCAAATGAATTTATTCATACAAAAATAGAGTGAGTTAACATTTAACTACGCCAGGCATGAGGGATATAGTGGTGAATCAAACCTTAACGGCCCTGCAATGGTGTAGCTTACAGCCTGTGGAAGAAATAATAGATTAAAAATTACTTTTAAAGACATTCTAGATAAATTTTTATTTACCTATCTATTTTTCCAGATTTTTATTGGTACATTGTAATTATATATAATGGTGGGATTTGTGGTTACATATTATACATGTACAGGATATAGCAATATAATTTGACCAATATCATTCCCCCATATTTCCCCTTTCTCTGTTCTCCTCCCTCTAGATAAACTTCTAGAGTCAACCATTTATCTTATTCTGTGGTTCCAAGTGTTCCAAATATAAGCAAAAGTCTCAGTAATTTCTGGATTGCTATTCAGAGAATACACGAAGTTGACTTCAAAAAAAATACATGAAGTTGGATTTCCATGTTTACTCGTAAAATACATGTGAAAATCTCTAGCAGAGTGTTTCAAATGTTTAAGAATAAATAGACATGAAGTTACCAGATCAGATTCTCCACATGTATAAAGGTACATATATTTTTATTGAAGTTACAATAATGTCAATAAGAATAAAGAGAGAGACTGTATACATACATTTTGTCTATTGAATGTACATGCTTCAGTTTTAGAATACTTCACATAAATTAAGTTTGCTTAAAGATGCAATAAACAGAATTAGTTAGCTAATTCTGTATGCTGCCAGTCGAGGACCAGAACATACTTAAAAGGAAAATGATATAAATAAATACAACTTGAATTATTTTGAAAAAGTCAAAAACCTACCACAAATTGAGTCCTTATTTTAAATATTAAATTAAAACCATGTAAAACAAAACTCTTACCAGATATGATGGGCCCATTCCTCATATAAATTGACAACAGTGTCCCTAGCATTAGCATTATAACCACTGACAGTCTATCAGAACACAATAACTACATTAAAGACAAGGAATTGCTTATATTGCATTCCTGGGGCCTGAACATAGGGGACTATCTCTTAGGACTCATTTTGGATTAGGGATGCTAAACCTGTGCTGTGTGCTGTGCTCAGCACTGTGCTTCAAAGCAAACTTGTTTAAAAGTTTTTCAAGTTAGTGAGTACATCACTCTCGGGTCCTGTCTGGTGCTTTGGAAAGCACGCTGCATTTTGAATGTGATCTCTTTCACTTAATCTTATTTTCAGGTCATTAAGAGAACCAATGCTTAGAAACTGTATAAACTCTTGGTCTTTAGAAGTCATTGGCCTGATACTCTCCTGTATAAAAGAAATGTCTCACAGTGTGATGCTTCAAAGGCAAATGCTCATCAAAAAGTAGGGAAACTTCATAAAATGTTAACAGTTCCTCAATTATTCTTCCTTAAATGGTAATCTTGATACATGCCATTTAACCAAGTGCAGGGGTGGGGGAGTGGGGGAAGAGAGAGAGAGAGAGAGAGAGAGAAAGAGAGACAGAGACAGAGAGACAGAGAGGAGAGTGTTATTTTCTGGCTAAAATTAGTGTCCATTTTTTTTCAACCCAAAGCTTATTTCTGTGTTATCTTTTCACAATTTCTGTATTAAAGAAATGAATCTACAACCTAAGCTTTGGCCAAGGAGAGGTTTACATAATAAGTTCTTTTCTATTTTCTGTGTTGGATTTTGGTCCTTAGTTTATTGCTATATCTCCAACACTTGGAACAGTGTGTAGCATATGTTAGGAACTTGATAAATATTGATTAAGTGAATGAAGACATAGGGCCCCTTTGTCTAGACTGAAGGTTTGTAGCCAGAGAAAACAAAGTAATCTGCTTTATCTAAAATGGATAATTTGCATTTCTGAGCACCCCTAGCCTTGATGTGATAACAAGTTATTAGGTCTCTGATCTTCCCAAGAATTAATACCCTAAGAGGTATTTCTTCAGAGATAAAACTGGTAAGCAAGTAATGACGTTGTAAAATTTTATGGGAATTCAGAGCATGAGGTTTGTATGGAAGAGGAGTTATTTAAAGTAGTTTTGAAGTATGACTCCTTTACCAGGTGAAGATAAGGAGGGGCATCATGAGTAGAGAGAACAACACATTGCAAAGGAAACAACGGAGAAATGAACATGGCATTGGAGGGGGATGAGGCTTGGTGTGGGGGGCGGTGGGGGAAATTAAGCTGGTAAGGTAGCCTGGGTCATTCTCTAGAGGACCATGCTGTGGATCATGAGCTTCCTTATAGTTACTGGGAAGGAAGCTACAGAATGGTTGTTGGGAGATCAGTGAGGAAATCAGATTTTCGGTGATTTCTTTATAATCTCTGAGAGGGCTGTGAATGAGAGAGGTAGGTGGCTGATGTACTTCAGTGTCCCAGAAAACAGGAATACACAATCTGTCTACAAAGAGGGAACTTACCAGCTTCTCTGTTACCACAGAGACAAAGTGAGTGACACAAAGAATACATGGGTCATTATTTTAATAATATGTGAGACAATGTTGGGCATATAAAGATGACTAAAATGGAAAGAGGAAAAGTTACAAAAATGGGTCAAAATAAAATAGGGCATTAATTTCAAGGGGCTTACAATTTAGTTGAGAGACTGCAAAGAGCTCTTTTCAGATGCTGATAGAAATTTTTTTTTTAAGTTTCGTTGTTATTCTTTTTTTAAATTTTTTTAATTTATTTTTTTTATTGGTTGTTCACAACATTACAAAGCTCTTGACATATCATATTTCATACATTAGATTGAAGTGGGTTATGAACTCCCAATTTTACTCCAAATGCAGATTGCAGAATCACATCGGTCACACATCCACAATTTTACATAATGCCCTATTAGTAATTGTTGTATCCTGCTACCTTTCCTATCCCCTACTATCCCCCCTCCCCTTCCCTCACATCTTCTCTCTCTCTACCCATCTACTGTAATTCATTTCTCTCCTTGTTTATTTTCCCATTCCCCTCACAACCTCTTATATGTAATTTTGTATAGCAATGAGGGTCTCCCTTCATTTCCATGCAATTTCCCTTTTCTCTCCCTTTCCCTCCCATCTCTGTTTAATGTTAATCTTTTCTTCCTGCTCTTCCTTCCTGCTCTGTTCATAGTTGTTCTCATTATATCAAAGAAGACATTGGTATTTGTTTTTTAGGAATTGGCTAGCTTCACTAAGCATAATCTGCTCTAGTGCCATCCATTTCCCTAAAAATTCCATGATTTTGTCATTTTTAAGTGCTGCGTAATATTCCATGGTGTATAAATGCCACATTTTTTTTTATCCATTCATCTATTGAAGGGCATCTGGGTTGGTTCCACAGTCTAGCTATTGTGAATTGTGCTGCTATGAACATCGATGTGGCAGTATCCCTGTAGCATGCTCTTTTAAGGTCTTCAGGGAATAATCCGAGAAGGGCAATAGCAGAGTCAAATGGTGGTTCCATTCCCAGCTTTCCCGGGAATCTCCATACTGCTTTCCAAATTGGCCACACCAATTTGCAGTCCCACCAGCAGTGTACAAGTGTACCCTTTTCTCCACATCCTCGCCAGCACTTGTTGTTGTTTGACTTCATAGTGGCTGCCAATCTTACTGGAGTGAGATGGTATCTTAGGGTGGTTTTGATTTGCATTTCTCTAACTGCTAGAGATGGTGAGCATTTTTTCATGTACTTGTTGATTGATTGTATGTCCTCCTCTGAGAAGTGTCTGTTCAGGTCCTGGGCCCATTTGTTGATTGGGTTATTTGTTATCTTATTGTCTAATTTTTTGAGTTCTTTGTATACTCTGGATATTAGGGCTCTATCTGAAGTGTGAGGAGTAAAAATTTGTTCCCAGGATGTAGGCTCCCTATTTACCTCTCTTATTGTTTCTCTTGCTGAGAAAAAACTTTTTAGTTTAAGTAAGTCCCATTTGTTGATTCTTGTTATTAACTCTTGTGCTATGGGTGTCCTATTAAGGAATTTGGAGCCTGACCCCACAATATGTAGATCGTAGCCAACTTTTTCTTCTATCAGACGCAGAGTCTCTGATTTGATATCAAGCTCCTTGATCCATTTTGAGTTAACTTTTGTGCATGGTGAGAGAAAGGGATTCAGTTTCATTTTGTTGCATATGGATTTCCAGTTTTCCCAACACCATTTGTTGAAAATGCTATCCTTCCTCCATTGCATGCTTTTAGCCCCTTTATCAAATATAAGATAGTTGTAACTTTGTGGATTAGTCTCTGTGTCCTCTATTCTATACCATTGGTCCACCTGCCTGTTTTGGTACCAGTACCATGCTGTTTTTGTCACTATTGCTCTTTAATATAGTTTGAAATCTGGTATTGCTATACCACCTGATTCACACTTCCTGCTTAGAATTGCTTTTGCTATTCTGGGTCTTTTATTTTTCCATATGAATTTCATCATTGCTTTATCTATTTCTACAAGAAATGCCATTGGGATTTTGATTGGCATTGCATTAAACCTATAGAGAACTTTTGGTAATATCGCCATTTTGATAGTGTTAGTTCTGCCTATCCATGAACATGGTATGTTTTTCCATCTTCTAAGATCTTCTTCTACTTCTCTCTTTAGGGTTCTGTAGTTTTCATTGTATAAATCTTTCATCTCTTTTGTTAGGTTGATTCCCAAGTATTTTATTTTTTTGGAGGATATTGTGAATGGAGTGTTTTTCCTCATTTCCGTTTCAGAAGTTTTGTCTCTGATATACAGAAATGCCTTTGATTTATGCGTGTTGATTTTATATCCTGCCACTTTGCTGAATTCATTTATTAGTTCTAGTAGTTTCTTTGTAGTCCCTTTTGGGTCTTCTAGGTATAGAATCATGTCATCTGCAAATAGTGATAATTTAAGTTCTTCTTTTCCTATTTTTATGCCTTTAATTTCTTTCGTCTAATTGCTCTGGCCAGTGTTTTGAAAACTATGTTGAACAGAAGTGGTGAGAGAGGGCATCCCTGTCTTGTTCCAGATTTTAGAGGGAATGCCTTCAATTTTTCTCCATTCAGAATGATGCTAGCCTGAGGCTTAGCATAGATTGCTTTTACAATGTCGAGGTATGTTCCTGTTATCCCTAGTTTTTCTAGAGTTTTGAACATAAAGGGATGCTGTACTTTGTCGAATGCTTTTTCCGCATCTATCGAGATGATCATATGGTTCTTATCTTTAAGTCTATTGATGTGGTGAATAACATTTATTGAAGAACCAACTTTTAGTTTTGTTAATTTTTTCAATAGTTTCTTTTGTTTCAATTTCATTGATTTCCGCTCTGATTTTAATTATTTCTCGCCTTCTGCTACATTTACTGTTTTTTTGCTCTTCCTTTTCTAGGGCTTTGAGATGAAGTGTGAGCTCATTAATTTGTTGGTTTTTTCTTTTTTTGAGGAATGACACCCAGACAATGAATTTCCCTCTTAAAACTGCTTTCATTGTGTCCCATAGATTTCGATATGTATCTGTATTTTCATTTATCTCCAAGAATTTTTTTATTTCCTCCTTTATGTCTTCTGTAACCCATTGATCATTCAGTAACATATTACTCATTTTCTATGTGATGTAGAATTTTTTCTTCCTTATTTTATCATTGATTTCCAGTTTCATTCCATTATGATCAGATAAAATGCATAGTATTATCTCCACCCCTTTATATTTACTGAGGGTTGCCCTATGGCATAATATATGGTCTATTTTTGAGAAGGATCCATGTGCTGCTGAGAAAAAAGTATATCCATTTGATGATGGTTGATATATTCTACATATGTCAGTTAAGTCTAGGTTATTGATTGTGGTATTGAGTTCTATAGTTTCTTTATTCAACTTTTGTTTGGAGGATCTGTCCAATGTTGAGAGAGGTTTGTTGAAGTCACCCATAATTATTGTGTTGTGGTCTATTTGATTCTTGAAATTTGTTTTATGAATGTTGCAGCACCATTATTTGGTGCATAAATATTGATAATTGTTATGTCTTGTTGGTGAATGGTTCCTTTTAACAGTATATAATGTCCTTCCTTATCCCTTTTGATTAACTTAGTCTTGAAGTCGATTTTATTCGAGATGAGGATGGAAACCCCTGCTTGCTTATGAGGAACGTGTGCGTGGTATATTTTTTCCCATCCTTTCACCTTCAGCCTGTGTATGTCTTTTCCGATCAGATGTGTCTCCTGGGGGCAGCATATTGTTGGATTTGTTTTTTTAATCCATGATACCAGCCTATGTCACTTTATTGGAGAGTTTAAGCCATTAACATTTAGAGTTACTATTGATATATGGTTTGTACTTCCAGCCATGTTTGATTATTTATCCTTTTTTAAAAAAAAATTTAGTTTGTTGCTCCATGATTATTGTTCCCCTCGCCCTCTGTCTTTACCGAGGCCCTCTCACTGATGGTTTTGGTTATTGTTTTTCATTTCTTCCTCGTGTAGTGTTTTGCTCAAAATGCTTTGCAATGCTGGCTTTCTGGCTGAAAATTCTTTTAACTTTTGTTTATCATGAAAGATTTTTATTTCATTGTCATACCTGAAGCTTAATTTTGCTGGATCCAGAATTCTTTGTTGGCATCCATTGTCTTTCAGTGTTTGAAATACATTATTCCATGACCTTCTTGCTTTCAGCGTCTGTGATGAAAAATCGTTGTTAACCTTATTGGTTTACCCCTGAATGTAATCTGCCTCTTTTCTCTTGTAGCTTTTAATATTTTCTCTTTGTTCTGTATATTGGCTATCTTCATAACAATGTGTCTTGGCGTTGGTCTACTGTGATTTTGTGTGCTCGGTGTCCTGTATGCATCTTCAATTTGTATATCTGTTTCCTTTTTTATTTCTGGAAAGTTTTCTGTAATTATTTCATTCAGCAGGTTACTCATTCTCTTGGTTTGAATCTCTGTACCTTCTTCTATCCCGATGACTCATAAGTTTGGTTTTTTTATGTTATCCCATAATTCTTGGATGTTTTTCTCATGATTTTTTACCAGCCTTTCTGAATTGGCTAGACTCTTTTCAAGATGATATATTTTGTCTTCATTATCTGATGTTCTGGCTTCTAATTGCTCCACTCTGTTAGTGATACTCTCAATTGAGTTTTTAATTTGGTTTATTGTTTCCTTCATTTCTAGAATTATTGTTTGATTATTTTTTATAATCTCTATCTCCTGATAAAGATGCTTAACTTCTTCTTTTATCTGTTTATGAATTCATTCTCAATGTGTTCTTTCGCTGCTTGAATTTGCTGTCTTATATCCTCTTTAAGGTTCCATTCCATCTATCTAAGGTGTTCCTTGAGTTCTTTATATGACCATTTTTCTGATGACTCTAGGTCCTCCTGAATATTTAGGCTGTCTTGCATTGTTTGTACTCCTTTTCTTCCTTGCTTTTTCAAGCTGCTCATGTTACTTCTTGTTCTGTTTGACTGCTGAGTTACTGTTTACTCCTATAAAGTTATTTGATGCTTGGGAGGAAAGGTATTAGAAAGGAAGGGAAGAAGTCACTAAAGAGAATGAGAGTAAGCAGGTAGAATTCAAGGAAGGGGAATAAGAAAATTGAAAAGAAATGAAAAGACAAAAGAAGAAAAAAAATCAGAAATAAAAAAAGAGAAAAAAAATTAAAAAAATAATTAAAAAAATAAAAATTAAAATTAAAAGAAAAAAATTTTTTAAAAAATTGAAAAAAAATTTAAAAAACAACAGGAAAGAAAAATGAAAATGAAAGAAAAAACTCAAATCAAAAAAAAAAGAGAAAAAAAAAAAACTAATAAATGCAGTCTTAGAGTTTGATTAACTTCTCTTCCAGTAGGTGGCGCTGTGCCCACCAGGCCAAGTTTCTCCTTTCAATACACGGGAACCAATCACTGTGCAGCAGCTCCTCCTCCCAGACTGGGGGAGTCTCCAATCCTGAGTGCCTAGGGCCTCCTCTTGTGTCTAGTCACTTCCCCACTTTTCCTCTAGCCAGGCCCCTCTCACGGGTGCCGCTCACCACAATACTGGCTACACGCCAGGTCTGCTGATCCCAGGAGCCCTGTTTTCATGAATGACTGGGCACATTCTCCCTGTTTGCCATTCCCTCAGACACTAAGTTTGTAGAGCTTGGGGCTGAGAATCCTCAGCGAATTTTACTTGCCCTCCGGTAGCCACGCCCCTGGTAGCTGGTGCAAGAGACCTCAGCTGTCAGCACTGGTGGGAGCGGTAGCTGGGAGTTCTGCGCCGGGGGTCCCGCGCCTCGTCTGATTCCCTCGGTCTGGCTATCACACTCACGGGAGAGCTGGGAGGGGCCCTTAAGGTTTCCCCGATGTGTGGAGAGGGAAGGCTAGGGGATTACACACCTGTAGCTGCAGGTTTCAATGAAGTTCTCCTCCGCCGAAGTCTGGTGACGTTAGTTCTCTGCCATGGTGGTATCTCTTGCAAATGGCGACAGTTCGTTTCCCTTTGCTGGGTGACCAATGCAACGGGTGTGTCCTTACTGTCTCTCCCAAGACCCGTTTCAATCCTGTGGCCACTACCTATGAAGGCTCGGTAGGCATTTACCTCCTAGGATCAGAAGGGCTGACCAGTTGTTTCAGCCGGATGGATTAGTGCTGAGTCACAGCTGTTTGTCTGCGGGAAGCAGGCGAACGGGAGCTTGAATTCAGCCGATCCGGGCTCAGTGTGTGTTCTGAAAGGTCCAGACTGATGGCCCCAGATCCACGTCAGCTCAGCATTGCCTAGTGATCCTGAGCAAACAGAATTTAGATTGTTTACGACTCCCTATGCCCGCACAGCTGAAGAGGTCAGAGACTTGATCTCTCTGCGCTAGCTGCCATGTTTCGTTATTCTTAATCTGATAGAAAAAAAATTGAAATACTGCGGGAGAATCTTAGTCTGTGCTATTCCATCTTTAGTAGGAGGCTATTTCTAAATCCACTACAGAAGATGTCTCAGTATGAGCCCCACAAGCAGTCGTGAAGCTTGATCCAAATAAGTTGACAAAAAAGTTGATGGCTACAATTAGCAAAATCCAGATAGTGTCAGACACTCTGGCAAGGGCAGGCTGGTGGTAGAGCCTCTATGAGTGTGGGAAGAATTTGAAAAATCTCTGATTTGGGATTACAAAGACCTGGATTCTTGACTTCATTCTCTCTGAATTCTATGAGGTTGAAAAATTTACTTATCCTTCCTGGGCCTGAGTTTCCTTACTTGTAAAACAAAAGTACTGAACTAGATAATTTCTATGGTGTCATGGTTTATGATTTCATGAAGTGTAGGAAACGTTCTTATCCACGTTTTCTTCTATATCTGGAATGCAGAGTTTGGGATGACACATCCTAAGATTGTTAATTGCATAATTTGACCTGAAACGAGCAGATAAAAGTATGAAATAGTTATGATCTTTTTTTCTAAAAGATATTTTTAGTTGTTGATGGACCTTTATTTTATTTGTTTATTTATATGCAGTGCTGAGAATTGAACCCAGTGCTACACACATGCTAGGCAAGTGCTCTATCACTGAGCCTCAACCCCAACTCAGTTATGTTCTTTTTGACACAAAAATTTCTAGGCCTTTCATGCCAATAATGAGCATAAGGGCTGTGTTTAGGGAAGAGTTAAATGACTGGGAATAGTGAAGGTGAAGTAGGGAGAGTAGAGGCAGACATTTATGAGAGATACTACAGGAACCCCAGGACTTAAGAGGACAAATATCCAGAGAGGAATACCATGGTGATAGATAGTAGGTTGGTGGATTAGGACGTCAATGAGATAAGTCTACCTCAAAAGTGAATTTCTTAAGTAGACCTGCAATTAGAATGCGTATGAAACATAGAAAGTGAAAGAACCATGATATCAGTAGAATTAGACTTTGAATAATTTACCAGGTTATTTTTCAAGGATCCAAAGCAATTCAAAATGGCACCAAGCCCTATGGTAAGAAAATATTTGATTCATTTCTCTGTGAAGCAAGTACTTTGGGAAAGAAAACTGAAATTTATAAGAATAAATGGAGGCAGCCATTTTTGTGGGCCTTAAACCTTTACAAGGAACATTTCCTTCCATGTTAATTTATCTCTGGGCTTAATAAAGGGGTAGAGTTAGGGAGACTTAGCTGCTAAGAAGGTTTTCTTAGAATCTTGCTTAAATGCCTGTGTCATATTGGCAATAATAGGCTGGCAACAAGTGGATGTAGCACTACAATATCTTAGTTGTGGAGCCTGTAACAAATGGCTCTGTCAATTGGAATATTCAGTATTCTTCAGTTTCCTGTTAAAATCAGAGAAGTTTACCTTGAGAGTTCTCCCTGAATGGAATTTCCTCCTTTCCTCAGCATTCTGTTACATAGCAATCATTATTTCTAAATGTCTGTGATTATATGTTCAATAATCATTGGGTCATATCATGCCTGTTACCTGGAATTGGTAGGGATGTGGTGGAAGAAAAACTCGTTGTTCCAGTGACCCACAAATATGGTCTGCCCAGGTAAAATTATCATAATCTAGGAAGGGAATTTGATCTGTTTTTTCTTAACTGCTTCAAAAATAAATTTTAGGTGATTCGGTATTGCTGGGGATGGTATATGATTTCTGTCATGAGGAGGTTAAAGGAAGATTCTGGCATGAGCCCCATTCCATCTAGTGACAGTCTTTCTCTACAATTGTAGGCCATTCATAAACCTAGAGTGAAAAGAATTAAAAAAATAAAAATCCTGTAAAAAATTTAAAAAACAACATAAATGAAAAACTTTAATAAGTAATAGGTAAAATTAATAAAGGCCATATTTAAAAAATAAGAATGAATCAAAATAATACAAGAAAATTAATAGAAAGGAAAAAATTTGTCAGGCTAAGGAAAACCAAAACATGTGGAAAATAAAGGGGTCAAAGGTGAGAAAACTAGAGAATCAAAAAATAACAACTAAGCCAGGCATAATGGCACACACCTATAATCTCAACGGCTCGGGAGGCTGAAGCAGGAGGATCACCAGTTCAAAGCCAGCCTCAGCAAAAGCAAGACACTGAGCAACTCAGAGAGACCCTGTCTCAAAAAAAAAAAAAAAAAAAAAAAAAAAAAAGGCTGGGGACATGGCTCAGTAGTCAAGTGCCCCTGGGTTTAATCCCTGGTACTTCCCACCCCCCCAAATAAAAACCCCCAAATAAATAAAACCAAAATATGCCTCATAAAGAGGGATGAAAATAACCAAACAAAGGAAATTTAGAACATTTTGCCAGGAAAATAAATCTAAAAATACATACAGCTAGGTGTTGTATGTGATTATCTCTGAGTGTGTGTAAGTATGCTTTTCTGTTATTCATTTTGCTGTTTATATTGAATAAAATCCCCATCAAAATACCAATTCTCTTAAATTATCCTACATGGGGCACATAATAAAATTTATAAGAAAAACTATCCATAAAAAATATGAAATAAAAGGAGGTAGAAGCCAAGAAGAGGACTATATTAGACTAAATGATAAAAAATGTAGAAAAGACAAAAGAAAACAGAATAATGAGTATTACATAAAATAATACAAACCAGATATTGAAAAAGTAGTACAAGAATATTTTGTAAATATTCTCAAAATTTAAGAGACTTAACTGAAAGTTCTGAGGAATTATTTGGTCTTTGAAATCAATATACAAAAATTAGTAGCTTTCTTATACATCAATAAAGAATTTTCTGAAAAAGAAATCTGGAAAACCATCCCATTCACAATGGCCTCAACAAGAACAACAACAAAAACCTAGGAATAAATCTAACAAAGGAGGTGAAAAATATCTACAATGAAAATTAAGTACATGGAAGAAAAAATTAAAAACATTAGAAGGTAAAAAAATATCTCATGTTCATTTTTTTTTTGTACTGGGGATTGAACTCAGAGGTGCTTTACTGCTGAACTGTATCTCCAACACTTCTATTTTTTATTTTGAGACAAGGGCATTGCTAAGTTGCTGAGGCTGGCCTTCAACTTGTAATCTTCCTGTCTCAATCTTCTGAACTGGGTTTATAGGTATATGTCATACTGCCTGGTCATTTAACATTGTTAAAATGACCATATTTCCAAAAGCAAAACACAGATTGAATAAAATCCCTATCAAAATACCAATGGCATTCTTCACAGAACTATAAAACAGAGTCCTAATATTCATTTGGAAGAATAAGAGACCTAGAATAGCCAGAGCAAATCTAAACCAAAAAAGTAAAGATGGAGGCATCATAATATTTGACTTCAAATTATACTACAGAGCTATAGTAACAAAAACTGCATGGTACTGCCATATAAACAGATACATAGACCAATGGAACAGAATAAAAGACACAAAGATAAACCCACTCAGATACAGTCACCTGATCCTTTACAAAGTCACCAAAAACATGTGTTGGAAAACAGATGGCCTTTTTAAACAAATGGTGCTGGGAAATCAGGTTCCCTTAAGTAGAAGAATAAGACTAAGTCTCTATCTCTCATCCTCCACAAAACTCAACTCAAAGTTGATCAAAGACCTAGGATTTAGACTGGAAACTTTGAAATTCCTTGAAGAAAACCTAGGTTAACACCCAGCACAGGCAATGAGTTCCTCAATAGGGCTCCTAATGATCAGGAAATAATACCAAAAAATTAATAAATGGGATGGCATCAAATTAAAAAGTTTCTGCACAACAAAAGAAACAATTGAGAATGTGAAGAGAGAACCAGAGGATGGGAGAACATCTTTGCTAGCTACATTTTTGACAGAGAATTAATATCCAGAATATAAAAAGAATTTGATCAAGTTACCACACGCAAAAAAAACTACCAACTAATAAAAGGGTAAATGATCTAAATAGGCACTTTTCAAAAGAAGATATACAAATGCTCAACAAATTTATGAAAATATGTTCAACATCTTTAATAATTAGGGAAATGCAAATCAAAACTACACTGAGAATTCATCTCATTCCAGTTAGAATGGCATCATCAAAAATACAAACAATAATACATGCTGGAGATTCAGTAAATGAATGGATAGGGTATATATACACAATGAAACATTACTCAGCATTAAAAGAGAATAAAATCATGGCATTTGCAGGTAAATGGATGGAGTTGAAGAATATAATGCTAAGTGAAGTAAGCTAATCCCCCCAAAACAAAGGCTGAATATTTTCTTTGATATGAGGATGCTGACTCATAATGGCAATGGGGGTGGGGGAAACATGGGAGAAATGGAGGAACTTTAAATAGAGCAAAGGGGAGGGAGGGAAAGGGAGGGGGCAAAGGCGTAGAAATGATAGTGGAATGAGTTAGACATCATTACCCTAAGTACATGTGTAAGACACGATCGGTGTGAAAATACTTTGTGTAAAATCAGTGACTTGAAAAATTGTGTTCTTTATGTGTAATATGAAATAAATTGCATTGTCATCATGTATAACAAATTAGAATAAATAAATAATTTAATAAAAAAGAAAAAATACTTCTAAAAAATAAATATAGAGTATGTTAGTCAAAAATGAAAAAAAAAACATGCTGGAGAGAATGGAGAAAAAGAACACTTTTACTCTGTTGGAATTGTAAATAAGTACAACTACTAAGGAAATCAGTATGGAGGTCCTTGAAAGACTAGGAATGGAAACACCACATGGCCCAGCTATACCATTCCTCAGTAGTTATCCTAAAGAATTAAAGTCATCATTACTATAGTGTGGATGCATGCTCGTATTTATTGCAGCACGATTCATAATAGCCAAATTATGAAACCATCCTAGATGTTTATCAATGGATGAATGGACAGAGAATATGTAGTCTATATACACAATGGAATTTTATTCAGCTCCAAAGAAGAATGAAGTTATGTCATTTGCAGGAAAATGGATGGAACTTGAGACCATTATGTTAAGTGAAATAAGTCAAACTCAGAAAGCCAAGGGTCATATGTTTTCTCTCATATGTAGATGCAAGAGAAGAGAAAGGACCAAAAATAAAATAAAATAATAAAATAAAAGGCCTTTCTTTGGGTCTTTACCAAATCTTATAAGTAAATATGTTCATGCCAATTTTGAGGATGATGAATTAGAGGCATAGAGAGATGCTCTAATCTGCTGAAGGTCACACCCAGTAGTGGAAGTCTGGTATAGAACCTTGGAAGCTATGTAACGCCAGACTAAGGTGAAGGCACCACCGAGCAGGGCTGTTCCATGCTCCTTTCTGGAGTAGGGAGGATGCAGGGGGGATGGAAATTTCCTTTGAAGCTTAGCCAGGGTACAGGGGTGGCAGGATACTTCTGCCTGTTGTCTTGGCTAGCACGACTGCAAGGCTGAGAAGACCACACACTCCCTCGGCTCCACCCTTATCAGTGAGGAGAGAGTCTTCTTCACTGTGGGAATGCAGCAGAGAGCCCAGGAATGAGGTGGCAGGGGTACTCCAAGGCTGGCTCCCATATCAGCAGCATTGACATCAGCTTCAGCTGGTTAGAACAGAATCTCTAGGAATGGGACACAGGAGACTGAACATAATTGCTACAGGATTGATCAAGGAAGAGGAAGGAGTGAGGAAGCTTGGATGTGGAGGGTGAGAGTGGTAAGTGGATGAGAACTCTGAGCTAGTCAGCAGTTTGGGAGATGGAGCTTTGCTGCAAAGAAAAGAAAGGAAGGCACTGGCGTCATGAGGATAGTTGTAGAGTGGGAAATGGCTACAGTCAAGAGACCACATTTGAATCTTGTCTTAGCAACTCCTGGCTCAGTGATCTTCAGCAACCTCTTCATCTTCCTGGACCTTGCTTTGCTTAGGTGATGGCAGGGCTTTTACAATCAATCTCTCCGATTTCTCTTGAGGCTGCAAAGCAAATTAACATAAATGAGGATTCCTGACATAGAATCAATGCTTAATAAATGATACTTGAATTTGAAAAGTGGAGAGCTGAGTGGGTGAGATTGAGGAGTGGAGAAGGAAGCAGTTACTATCATTCTTAGGGTGACCCTGCCTCACCCAAGCAACTCATGTCATTGAAATATCCCATTCCAATATCCACGCAGCTTGAAATTCCTTGGATAGGTGACTTCTCAACTGGGATTTATTTAAGCTATGAAACAAATATTGTTTATCTTCTGTTGAGGCCAAATGTGTGCATCTCACAAAAGACAGAAAGGGCATTTTTCTCAAAGTTGTCAATTTGTGTGTGATAGAAAGAGTATGATTGATGCAGCTCAAGCAAGCGGGGAGCTAGGGTAGGGAGTAAGGTGGCACTATGCAAAGTATGTGCCCAGAGGGAGAAGATGGCTTTGAATCAACCCTGGTATGTGAGTCCTAGCTGAGTAGACTTAGAAAGTTATTTCATTTTGCTAAACTGTAAGTTCTTCACTTGCAAAAAGGAGATAATTCCCTACCTCCCAGAGTTGTGAAAATTGCAGGAAAATGTAGGTGCAAACGCTCAGTGGTGCCAGGCATGAGGCAGTTGGAAAAGGTGTTTTCTGAACCTCACTTTGATACCTGCCTTTGCCCTGGGTTAGGTCAGGGGAAGTTAAACCACCGCCCTTGTATAATTCCTCCTCTTCATGCTTTGTTAACATGAGCCTTTTTGAAGAAGCTACAACTTTAATGATCCCTACACGTTTATGTGACACAGGTTCTTTGCATCTGGATACTTCGCATTCCCCTGACTCTTCCCTGGTTGGGAAAAATGTTTGCCAAGCCGATTAATCAGCATCTCCATGCAGCATAGGATACTGTAGGCAATGTCTTTCCTGTGCTGCATTATTGGGTCAAGGCAGCTCCTCCCCTTTCCTACTGTCTTGTGTTTGGAGACCTCTGAGCTGGGAATGGGGGGTCTCTTTCTAGGGCAAAGTGAATAAGACTAAGACAAGAAGCAGCTGGGAAACAGCGTCATTTCATGGGCACTGATTTTATTGAAAGACCAAGGGGCCTGCAAAGAGGGAGATGTTTTTAGTTTCTGTAATAGTCTCCTCTAGAGAGATGGTGAGAGAGAAAGGAAAAAAATCAAACAATCAGTCTGTGCTCTTGCCCCAGGCTCCATAATTTGCCTTTTACTTTCTGCATTTTCATATTTGAGTCTGAAAAGCAGAGGACCAAAACAATCAGCAACAGATGTCTTCGTGAATCTGCACGGTACATGAATTCAGTTAGCATGCAAATTGTCATCCTAGGGCGATTCCAGGGGACTGCTGAAAACGCAGCAGGCCTCCTCTGCAAAATAGATAGATGGCATGATTAAAATGTCTGGATCCAATCATATGTTTAATTACAACCCCTTTTTTATCTCAACTACAATGACTGGTAGCTATTATGACACAATATTGAAAATGCGTATGACGCATGGTGGCACTTGGAAGGCTGATAGGTGGTCTGTGTTTGATCAAAATGATCAAAGCTCCTCACCGTGGAGAGCCCCCTCTCCTTCTCCCTCGTCGGATCCACTTAGACGAGCAAAATATGATTTATAGGAGACAGTTTATGTGACTTTCATTCCCCTAAGAGCAGAGTATAATTGTTGCACCACGATTTCCCCTAGAAACATGGACGCTTGACAATGCTACACACACACAGTGACGGCCTCACTCTGCAGCTGTCTGCAAGACATCTCTCACGCTGCAGCTTTAATTTGCTCTCATTGGTTCAAACACTTTCAAATTTTATCATTGGTATAATCATTAAAAGATGGAAAAAATCTTTTGTGTGGAATGGGGAAACTCTTGATTATTTCATTCTCTTCTTCCATCCAGATTATATTTTGGAGAATTCAAATAAAACTAAAAGTGAACTTCTCACTAGATGGTATGTTGAGCATGTGACTTGACTACTTGATTGATAGAAAGAATGAATTTCACCATGTAAAATTGGGGCCTCGTATTAGCTAAAGCTGCCATTGTGTCCATTATAAGAAATAATTTATATTGGATTTTTCCCCCTTTAATTGAAACTCCAGGAAGCAGAGAAACAGAGAACCAAAAATGAACTTGGTCAGCATGTCTCATTACAGGTTTAAAAATATGTGAGGAACATCATGGCCAGGGGGATGTAAATTTGCCAACAACTTGATTGAATGCTCAATATTAACTTGGACTAAAATTTATCAGATAGAAGTCTTTTATACATTTTACAGGTACGTAGCAGTATACGTTTCACCTTTTGAAGGCTTTGGTTAGAACACTAAACAAAATTGGGTTGTTCTTCCTCTTATGTACACTTAGAGGTACACAAGAAGTATTCTGTCTTTCTGCACTCTCTTTTTATGTTGGTTATCACCTTTAAAAAAGCAATTATACTCTTAATTAGTAAAAAGAAGCAGAATCAGATATTTACTAAGTCAGAGCATCAGCTGACTTATGCCTTGAATGCTGCCCTCAAGGATTTCACAGCTGAGTGTGAGGTCTATCTTGAGTCATATTGGAGAAAGAGACAAAGATAAAGACATGATTAGAGACAATGACTCCTCTGATAGACTATGTTTCTCACATGAGGGAGATTCAGAAGTTCGTCTGTTACATCACTGGTGAGAGCCAAGGGCAGAGTGCAATCTCAGTTACTGAAGAAGGCCAAGAGCTTTTTGAGAATGAGGAGGAGAAGAAGAAAATGGAGGAGAGCAGGGTGAAGCCTGAGACCTTCTGCAAACTCATAAAAGAAATCAGAATAAGAAGGTTGAGAAAGTGAAATCTCCACCAGGCTTGTGTCTCCACCCTGCTGCATTGTGAATAGCACCTGCGGCTGGACAGCCAACATGGAGCAGATGGGGAAGGCCCAGGCACTTGGAAACAACTACAATGGGCTAAAGATGGCCAAAAAGCACCTGGAGATCAACCTGGATGCTCCATTGTGGAGATGCTGTAGCAGAGGCCAAGGTGGGCAAAAACAATCAGGCTGTCAAGGACCTGGTGCTGCTGCTCTCTCCTTGCAGATCTCTCCTTGAAGATCCTGAGACTCACTGCAACCACATCTGCTATGTGATCAGGCAACACCTAGCATCAATGGAGAGGAGGTGACTGCAAAGTAACCAGCACTGCTGTTCCTGATCCAGTCCCCCCACTGAGGGGGATGAAGACAAGTCTTGCCTGGAAAAAGTAGATGAGGAATTTCAACTTGGACAACTTGGTGTCCTCTTATAGGGTCCCCAAGGCTTCCCACTGAGTTCCTCCTGATAATGCCTAGTGTTTTTTTTTTCTCTCTCCTGTCCTGTGTCTAAGGAAGGAAGCAAGAACCTTCAGTTTTACCTCCTCTCTGATTTGACAATGGTATTGGATGTTGTATATTGTGTTTTATGTTATTTATTTTGTTCTGAAATTAAAGTGTGCAATTAAAGAAGACAGTTTTCTTTTCTTTTTTTTTTTTAAAGGTAACTAGCTTATGAGAGCTCTGCCCTCTTGAGTGGATTAATGTCACTGGTGGGTTTGTTACATTGAGACTGGATTGTTATGAAAGTGAGTTTGACCCTCTCTGGCTCTTTATCTCATTATCTCTTTGACCTTCCATCATAGGGTGATTTAATAAGAAGGTTCTCACTAGATGCTGGTACCTTGATATTGGCCTCCCTAGCCTCTAGCACAATGGGAAATAAATTTCTTTTCTTTACACATTACCCATTCTCTGATTCTCTGATCTAGCAGCCGAAAGATATGCTCAATTTGTGTAGAAAGGGCATCTAGAAGAATGGAGGAGGGAACATGAAAGGGTAGGGACAAGTGGGGGGTGTCTTTGGATGTGAGGGAAGTAATCCCAACAGGGATGAATGGATTGTTTAGAGGAGATGAGGGGCATTTTGTAGAAGTTTATATCTGGTTCCTCTAACTTCCCAGGTGGCATGAATCCTTCCCCACTCGTAGGCTGATGGGATTTTGAGAGGCTGGGTACTGAGAAAGTGTGGCATGTGACTCACAGATAACCCCACACTGGGGAAAATGCTGTGCTTGCTGGGTGCAAATGGGAAATTTCAGAGCTTCCACAAGTTGTTTTCATATTTGTTCTAGTTTCCCAAGGGGCCAGCAGGGATTTTGCTAGCCAGAAATAAAATCATAAGGGAACTTTCAAAGAGGACAACCAGCAAAATTCCTTGACAGAAGGTGGCAGGTAGTCTCAATCACCTTGGTGACCTGAGTGTGTTAAAGAATATTGGCTACTTTTATTTCCTAAGAAACTTCACATTTTGTTACCTGCTTCTCTTGAGAAAGCAATTGATATTATCATAAATGTCACTGCTTCAGGGGTTCAGGACTTCTTGTGGGTTCTGGGGAAATAGATTAAAACTCTACTGAGCAGAACGTATCTGCACAATGACTCTGATGTGCTCCCCAAATTCAGGCACCTTATGATTAAAAAATAAGAAAAAAAGACTTGAGTCTCATGGTGTTTTTCACTTTAGAGCGTGCTACTTTTGTGTGTAGTCAAATATGAGGCAATGACCCATATCATCAGTCCTAATCAAAGCTGGAGATGGATCTGCCCCAGACATCCCAGCCTCCTGTCTCCACACCCTCATAACCATTCTTCTCTTCTGCCAGCAAAGCTGTTTTGTGAACATGGGTTATGGGTCATTCTGGACTTTATTAGCACCATAAAGTGGAGTCAAACTTCCAGGCAAAATGAGAAAACCATCTTTTATCTTGGGGTTCATTGAGAATTTTCCCCCAAAGGAATCCCAAACATCTTCCTGGTTGAAATAACTAAAAAATAAAACAAAACTATTTAATTTGGTTCATATTGAAAGCTGTCACACCCTCTCATATAATTGTATTAGTTTTCTGGGGCTGCCATAACAAATTAACATAAATTAGGTATCTTAGAATAACAGAAATGCATTCGTTCACAGCTCTGGAAGCTGGAAGTCTGAGATCAAGGTTTGAGTAGGGTTGTGCTCTCTCCAAAGGCCCTAGGAAGTATGCTTTCTTGCCTCTTCCAGCTTTTGCTGGCTCAGATGTTCCTCGGTTGTGACTGCATCTCTTTGATTTTTGCTTGTGTCTTCCTACACTCTTCTCCTCAGTGTCTCTGTCTTTTGTCTCTTGTAAGGACACTTGTCACTGAATTGCAGGTCTACCTAGATAACACAGGATTATCTCATTACAAGGTCTTTAATTATATCTGCACAGACCCTTTTTTCAAATAAGAACACAGTCACAGGTCCTAAGGTTTAGGACATGGACATATCATATTGGGGATCATCAATCAAGTGGATCATACTTTTTAAATAGGGTGCTTTTTTAAAAGATTACACTCAGAAAATGTAAGCTATCCAAATGATTAACAATGTGAAGCTTGTAATTTTTAAGTGTAGAATGGTTCAAGAACATTCCTGGTCAGTGACAAGGAAGGAGAAGAGTTTCACTTCTGCATGTTTTGAAACTCTGATTTTGAGACATGTGTCCGCCGCCATTTCCCAGTTACATGTAGGTCTTCCTTCTGCCTGAACCTCAGTTTCTTTGTTTGGCATAGCAGCTCATGACTCCAGAGAATAGGAAGATCAAATGCCATGTGACCCACTATGTAAAAGATGAGTTTAATTCTATGAAACCATCTGGGTTTGTATCATACCACCCAAATTAAACAATTTTAGTTTTTAGCAACTAATTTTGAGTTAGCAGGACTTCTTCAACAACACAAATCTATCAAACAACATCTAAAGATAAGATGTTAGAAAACAAAAACAATTTTCTTTGCAGTCTTTAGAAAAGAACCTTGGAAAATAGCTTTATGTAGAGAAACCATTTTGATTTGGTCATCTGTAACTGTGCTTTCTGGCATTTGGCACCTACACCCTGAAGTTTCAACAAAGAATCAGCAGTTTATGAAAGTCCAGCCAACTATGGAAGGGTGGCTTTGCTGGATAAGCACATTTAACTGCAGAGTTTTTATCACTGCAAAATCATACACCAGAGAAATTTTAATACATAGAGATCATCTTTAAATTAAAGTGCTAAGACCAGACTTTCAAAGCCATTTATTTTAATGGTGCCTCATTAGCTGTTAAAAAAAAATCCCCCAAACTTCTAAGTTGCTATTTCATCTTACAAATGGTAAGTATTCTTTGTAGACAGGAACTGTCTGTTAAAGTAATATTTGACATCTACTGAATCAAAAATACTTTACTACGAAAGGCTGACATCTGTTTACTATATAAAAAAGGGTGCTGTGTATTTTTACTAGAAGAATTTTTCCTTTAATAAGGCAGCCAAAAGTCATCTACACACACCAAACCGATTTATAGCCAAAACCTGTTGAATACTCACACAGCATCATGGATGTTTGGCAATCATTTTTTTTCTTTTCTTTTTTCAGTATTACCTTGATTTTGGTATTAAATTTGAATAAAAATATGTTTGGATTTTTTTGGGGGGGAGGATATAATAGCAATAAAAAGGGCATCATTAATTTGATGAACTTCAATCTTTTAGTGCTCTGGATTTTGATTCCATTATACTGGCAATTGGTCTTCCTCCCTTAAGATCAAACTGCATCTGAGGTCTTTGTGTATTTTTTCAATCAATTCAAGCAGTAGCAAACAGTCTGTGTGTTTGGCCAATTCCACCTGAGATCTGTTTAAGCCACTGCAATTAGGAGGAGATCAGACAGAAGGCAGTCAACTTGGTGAAGTTTAAATCTGTGTGTAATCTCATACAGGTGCTGCTTCCTGTGCTCTGGAAAATCCCTCATCACAAAACAGGCCAACTGAGCCACACCTGGGTTTAAGTAGAACATCTGGACCTACTCTTTCTTACTCGCTCATGTTCTTCAAATCTTCGCTAAACAAATGGTGCTTTCGCGCAGGTCTGACACCAGAGATTTGTAAGCCCGATGTGCACTGCCAAATCCAGTTTGATACAAAACACAGCTACTCTTTTTGAGTCAAATGCATTACAGATAGGATACCCCAGTCACATATTTCAATTAGTCAAACCTCAAGTAATTTATGGAGGTCATTTCCAATAGTAGTAATAAATTTCTTAATGGCATTAACAATGAAACAGGGAATTTGGGAGAAGTTGAAGTACATTGTCTATTAAATTCCCTAGCATTTATTGATCATATGCTCCCTGTTGTTTAATCATATGACCATTGGCTGGGAGAATCCTGAAAATTTATGGGTGTAGATATAATTAATAGAATGCCAGTTATGAAGGGGTTGGTTTTCTTAGGGGAAAAAGTACAGATTTATCAGACCCCTAAATGTCTAGTTTTACTTAATGAAGTCACTTCTTAGATGTACAATTCTGGGAGAGTTTTGTAATTATTTAATCACGTACGTGTATTACGGGACTATTACTGTGCTAGAATAACTCATCAGTGATCCAGCAAACTATGGGTGTAGTTTGTGCAACTTTACTCTTGGTCTTTCAGCAAGTGTTTTTTTTTTTGTGTGTGTGTGTGTGTGTGTGTGTGTGTTGCATTTTGATAATTCAGGTGGATACAAGCAAATGGGAATGGTGTAGATGTGCCTTTTCTGGTTCCCACAAGGTACACAGGAACAATGGGAATTGAGTGGAAGGGATCATTGATATATGTGCACATTTTAGATAAATACAACTAAGTGTATCTTCCAGTATTAACATTTTGAGTTCACGGCAGTAGCTTATTACACTTGCCATGCTATTCTCTTTATTGTTGGAATTCCTCAGATGCAGGAATTATTGGGATTAGTCATGTTTATTCTATCTGAGAAGGAAGGGTTAAGAGGCAGGAGGGATTAGAGATTGAGGACATGGTCGGTTGTTGAGTTTGATGGAGGAACTCAAAGAGCACCAGTCACTCATGTCACTTGATAATCCAGAAGGCAGGCTCAGAAGGTTTATAAAGAAGTCTAAACTATAAGGGGTTTTGCTAGTTTAGTAGACAAGTCTGAAGTACTAAATAATGCCTTATATTTTTGAAAGATCAGAATTGAGACAGACTGCCCCAAGTATTGTTTGGACTTGTGGTTGACCTGGGTCTGATGTGGGTGCTCCCAAGGTGGAATTAATGAAAGGGTCTCCAAAGTGAGCAGGTATGTCTATCTTGACTTGATAGTGATGTGCTAAGGTACTGGTATTAATTATTCAATTAATGGGAACACTGGATTTTCTTTTTCAAAACCCTCTCTGCAACATGGTTTATTTTGGGGTGGGTGGACATGGTGGTGGTTAGGAATGTATGAATTAGATAGGCTTTCTGGTTTTGGAATTCTAAAGTTAGAAGTTTTTGGAAAAACTTACTTTGCTTTTAAAATGATTGAGATTGAAATAGTTCCCCCACATCCTGTTTTGTGTTGTGAACGGATAAGTTATTCATAAAGCTTTCTTGTGTATTTTCTTGTACCCAGAAATGAAGAGTAGGCATTGGAAGGAAAATAGAGAGTTTTGAGAGTGGAGGAGAAGAGCAAGGGCTTTTATAAAGGCAAAGACAGGCAGAGCATCAGTATAAAAAAGAAAATCTAAGTGTTCTTAGAACATAGGAATCAGATGATCTTAATAAGATTAATAAGGCAAAGGATTGGAAAAAGAGGCTGATGCTCATATCTAACAATTTGGAGAGGAATGGCTCTTCCAAGAGCATGATCCAGACATTAGAATACCAGCCTGATGATTGTGCGAGAGTCAAAGAGTTTTTGGCAAGGAGCAATAAATTCTGAAGTACATGCCTAATGGAGAGTCTGTGGGAGCTTCCAGAGATGTAAAGAAAACTAAGTGGAGTAACCCAGGTTATAAATAAAGAGGGTGACACATTCTCTGAGTAGTAGGAGATGAGTTTCATGAGATCATGGCATAGATAGATTTGATTTCCCAGACTCCGGCAGGCAATAGGAGGTACTCAGTATTTGAAGAAAGAACAAGCCATAAAGGCAAATAAATAAACCAGCCCAAATTAGCAAGAATGGAAAAATATTTGTTAGGTAATAGGATAAGAACAGAAAAAAATAGAGGATTTTCTGAAGAAACTGAACAATGACACAAATTAGCCTTTATATGAATGACATTAATGTTGGATAAGTGGGATGTTTTCCAATCAAAATATGCCCATTTGAGGATACAAACACAAGATAAAATTACATGGCTGTATCAAATAGTTTAGGAGCAGAAAAGCAGAGGAAAAGCTGGATGTCTTTTGGATCTGTGATTGACAGCTCCATTCCACCTAAAGCTTCTGGGAAGTCTAGACAACGCTTTTGCTCTGTACCCACTTCCTAACAATGAGATAATAACTTTTTTCTACATAGGATCCAAGTGGGAAACACATATCTACTTCCTTCCTTCTTTCCCTCTTTGTCCCTTCTCTTCTTTTTTTTTCTGAGAGAATCCAGGTTCTCTCAATATGGTGTTTTATAGATGACGGTAAATAAGGGAGGATTTGGTTGGTTAAGAGACTGAGGTCTATAGAATTTTAGTGAAATCTTTGGAAATGATTCACCATTATGCTTATTCAGGAGACAAATAAGAAAAAAAAGTGTGCAGATAGAATGCTAAAGAACTCTAGTTCTTAATGTCTGTGTTTCCTGAAAGGATTGCTCTATAGGTATTAGGAAGACAAAAGTGTTCAGGATTACTTAATATTTTTATTCCTTCACAAATCCACTGGCTGAGAAACCCTTCCTTCCAGTGCTGCCGGTAAGAGACTCACCCCCACAGGTCAGTTGAGTAGCTGCCTCTCTGTGCTGGATCCAATAAAGAGATCAACCTCTTCTCTTTCCTTTAGAGTCTTTAGAATATAGGTTAGTCTCAGAGCTATTCTTTTATGTTTTTGTTAAATCTCTAAGGTTGAGGCTGATTAACTTTTAGATTAAGCCACGCTCCAAAATGAAGTTTAAAATGTCTTAACCTTCAATAGGAATGGAATTCTCACCAGTCATTATTTGAACTCACTGATGTTACAAATTTGCAGACGGATGTTATCCATTAAGGTGAAAGCAGAAAGGGGCTATAAAGTTGACTCAGAAGGCTAAGTACTTTACCTTCAGGGAAGCACTTATAAAAATCTGTCCTGAACTGTGTATATATAGTAACAGTTAAAGCTTTGAGCACCTGGTTCTTAACTGGGCAAGCAAAGTCATATAAAATACTGACATACCTTCTGCTGGCTGCTATTTTGATTGTTAGGCAAGTTACTATTTTTATTATATGTGCTTAGGAATTTATCCTCAGTGACCAGTCAACTCAGAGAGTTGAATTTATTGAATGCCAACTCTGTGCCAGTATAAACTCAAGATAAAGTTTAGGTCAGGACTAGATTACTTAATACCTGCATTGGTTGAATTCTTGGACTGATGCAAATAATGGTTGTTTAGTAGTTCTTATGACCCTTCTCCAGTGATTTGACAAGTAGATATTTTTCATAGTTCAAAATCTTCAAGGTGCTGCCTTCTTGGTTGAGTTAGCTGAACTTGTTGGAAACATGGTAGTAATGAGGCCAAGGTTCAATTCCCATATGGCCTAGGTCATTCCACAGGAGAAAAACTGTTCCACAGCCACTGACTGTATCTTTCATACTGCCTGGCTTCTTGATTTGCCAACAATGGTCATGGTTCAAAAGGAGGACCTCTCTGGAGAGAGTGGGAAAATCCTTTAACATTCTTGGAAAAACAATTCAAAGTTCATGTACTGTGTTGATAACTCAGTAGTATCACTTCTGTCAATAAACATCACTTGAGGAGGCCTGCCCAATGGGGGAGAATAGAACCCAAGATCATCATAAAAATCTAATTTCTGTATATGTAATGGGATATATGGGAAACAATAGCTGATTCTTATTTTTTTCCCTATCTGTTAGCTATTGTTCTAAGATTTTTTATAACTACTAACTTATTTAATCTTCATAATAACCCCACAGAGTAAGTACTTTCAGCTTTATTTTATTCATAAGGAAACTGGGAATAGAGATCTTGAACATTTTGCTCCAAGGCCACATAGGTGGTCATTGACAGAATTGCCTTAGGAAACCAGGCAGGCTGATCATAGAGCTTTCATGTTAATTTAATGTCAATACAGGCACTACCTAGATGATAAGTGAGCAAGCAGCCAGGCAGCTCTCAAATAGATAAGAGTTATTGAAGGGATAACTCTTAGTTCAGTGGTACTTGATGACTATGGAATGGTTTGATTATTCTGTAGCTGAACTGCCAAACTCATCCTTTCAACACTTATGAGACTTTAAACTAAGAATGTAAACACTTAAATATTTCTTTGCAAAGGTTTTCAGGAGTTCTTTCAAAAGTTTTCTATATCAAAAGCTATTTTTATTATCTGTCCAACAAAACACTACCTAAGCTACTGCATACAATTAAGCTAGCCACTAAACATCAGGGTAAAGGGCATGATCTTTCTCTGCTACCTCCTGTCCATCAACCTCACAAGCATGTCCAAGATTCCCTATGGCGAAAGCATCCATGGGCCCTGGTTTCCAGCAGACTATTGACATTCATACATCCTTGATTTTAAGCTTGGCCTTCTTGAAGATCACTCATCCCTTACTCCATAACCATGTGATTTCCTTTGAACATTATCAATCCTTTTCCTGTAAGTTGACCCTAGTGATCTTTTTTGGATCCTTTCATTTTTCCTGTCCTTTCTGTAATGTCCCATCTTGCTCTCCAACTTAGCCCTCATATGTCTTTAGCCCTCTCCTGTCTTTATCCTCTGCTTTCACTCTGGATGATTTAATTTTCATTCATAGGCCCAAGAGTGACTTCTGTGAGATCTTGGTTTCTCTTCCAAGTATCAGATCTACTTCTCCATCTTTAGTTTCCTTCTGGTGGCCCACTAATATTTCAAACTATTTTTTTTTTCAAATCGTTCTCATACTTGTGCACCACCATGCTGGATATCTGAGTCATTTTTGGCTATCCACTGTCTCTTATTTTGTACATCCAGTGATTTACCAACTCCTATTGACACAATTCCTCAACTATTTTTGGAATTAGTCGGTTTATGATTCTAATTTTATGTTAATAATTGAAAACTTCCATCCAAAATAGTGCACATAATATGTACCAAATATTGGGTGAGGGATACAAAGAGAGATGAGGCTTCATTTCTATATCAGGGGCTTTTCAGTTCAAGGGAGGGGACAGTAGAAAACACATTGTTAATGTTTGATGGAGGAAGTCCATCATAGCAGTTACTGGGGTCCAGTGCAGGGGTCCAGAGGCACGGGAACAATGTGCTATTGGCACAAGGAATGAAATTGGATAATTCAGTGCATTGGAGGTATTTACCTGGACACAGCAAATTACCTCTCCCTGAGCACTGAAAAAACAATTACACAAGCAATGTTTTAGTTAAACTATTTTACCACTAGCTGAGAGTGTTTTTTTTTTAAAAAATATATTTATTATTGAAAGTGTGATCTGCCTTTCCTTCTGGCAGTGATAATTTGAGTATTAGAAAAGTCTGCTTGTTCTGAGCTATGTGACCCAGGTGGAATTTAGAGGCACTCTGAGATTTCATACCATTAAATGTAAAATACAGGAAATTCTATTCTAAAAGAACCACTCAAAAAATGTCATCATGATTCTTACTAGAACCAGAAATGAAAAAAAACAATGTATAAAAACACTGAAATGTTGTTTAATGTGGCTATATATATATATTTTTTTTACAAATTTAAAAACTTACTTTACTTAGTACTGGAAGAGTAGTTTACCAACTCAAAATTTCATCTTTACCCAAACATGTTCACAGCTTAAAGTTATATTTTTTTATAAAAAAAATCATTGTTGTATGGCAAAAGAGTCAAATATTGACAATTTTATATGGCTCAGTCTAAAAAATCTACAATCATTTTTTCCAGCTATTGGAGCCCATAGAATTGAGACCATATTATGATTCTTAAGGCAATGCAGGAGAGGCTATCTTTATGGCTCAGTCATTCCTTATTCTTATTTGGTTCATTTTATTTTCCTGTTTCAGTACAGATTCTTAAATAATTAATATTTTACTCAGTCCAAAACATTCTCTTCATGTCATAAAATATATGTATTTCTGAAGGAGAAGAGGGATCTCAACAAATCACCATTAGAAAATCTTATCTGGGTATCCTTGGGTTTGGAGCTCTCTGAGATAGTTGTGGATGTTAAAGGTGGGAAGAACTAGTTTTCTGTATCTAAAGACAAGATATTTAAGTTAGCATGATGCCTTGAACTTTGCTCTTTTTTTTTTTTTTCTCAAAGCTATCTTGTTTACGGGGGGGGGGGAGCTCTTTTGTGGGTCCATATTGATTTAAGAATTTTAAAATAGTATTTTGTGAAGAATAGCATTGGGACTTTAGCAGGGATTGCATTGAATCTGTAGTTGTTTTGTGTAGTGCGGACATTTTTACAATAGTAATTCTTTTATTCCATGAACATGGGACATCTTTCTATTTGTACTTTCTTCTATTTATTTCAACAGTGTTTTATAGTTTGCAGTGTTTAGGTCTATCACTTTCATGGTTAAATTTACACCTAAGTATTTTATGTATTTTTCAGTTGCTATTGTAAATGAAATTGTGTTCTTAATTTCTTCTTCAGATAGTTTGTTATTAGTGTATATGCATGATCTCACTTATCTGTGGAACTTAAAATAGTTGAACTCATACAATAGAGAGTAGAATGATGTTACCAGAGGTGGTGGGTGGAGAGGGGATGGGGAGTTGCTACTCAAAGAGTACAAAGTTTCAGTTACACAAGAGGAACACATTTTGAGATTTATTGCAAATAAGGATGATTATAGCCATATCTACATACACACACACACACACACACACACACACACACACACACACATATATATATATATATATATATATATATATATATATATATATAACTAAGAATAGATTTCAAATGAATCACTACAAAAAATGGTGATGGATTTTTGAGATATGTGAATGTTTATTTGATTTGATCATTCCACATTGTAAACATATATGAAGACATCTTATTATACCCCATACATGTATACAATTATGATTTGCCAATTAAGATAATATTAATAAAAAAGAAAAAGTCATGTAAGAATTAGGGATATCAACATACCTGACACTAGGCAGCTCACTATTTATAGAGTTGAGTCTAGAGCACTTTCTTTTTGCAAAGGCTAAGGATATGTTTCAGTGAGGAGGATAAATAGGGATGGAGAGGGAGAGAGAGGAATTTGAAGGATTTATGATGGTATTATAGAGTCAGTCTTATTCTAGGCAAACATGACCTTCGTGGATTTTATTAGTACATGCTCCTCTGGCTGCACAGATGAGGCTTCTTCTTATGCAATTCTTCCCTCTCGGTCTCTTGCCTTCCCGTTGGTCTCAGACAAGCTTTACTGTGGCAGGAGGAACAAGCATTGATGGTTCCAGAAGGGATGATGAGACTTGGTCTTAGGTTCCAAGAATTGGGAAATATAAAAGCATTTCTTTAAAAAAAAATCATGTTTCCAATGTAAAATATTCAGTTACTTTGGCAATTTTACTGTTACTTCTATTCTTGAAGTGCCAGATGAAAGATTAAATGGAACAAACATTTCAGCTATTTTTATGTTCATGTGATCCTTGGACGTGTCCTGAAGGAAATAAATTTTGGGAAAAATTTCAGATTATCAATTGTACTCAGTGTGAGTTTTGTTTACTTATTAATATAATGAAACTCTCAGTGTTTTAGTGTGCCAAAAATTGTCATCCAAAGTGGAGGGTATAATTTCTTAACCTAATACTGTGCCCCAGAGCCTCTCTGGAACCTAAATGATTCTTCAGGGTTGACTTATTTAATTAATCATAGAAGATTATTTTGAAAATATAATGTTGCCAACAGAGCAAAGGTATTAATTCTTAAATTATGATTCTACTCTCAGGGTAAATATATTTTAAAATTTTATTTTAAAAGTACAACAATTGGAAGCTTACATTGTAAAACAAAAAACATATAAAAGAATATAGAACTAAATGTAATTTGCTAAAAAAAAAAAAGCCTTCTTGGTGTACTAGCAAAGTACTCATGGTTCCCTTTGAACATTTTAAAAGACTGTCATATCATGCTCTGGCTAAGCTTTTAGATCTTAAAAAAAAATGGCTAATTGACCTATTTAAAACTCTTCTCACTATGTCCTGGACCTGAAAAACAGAATGCTCCTTTAAAGAGCTGTTTTTTTTTCTTTTCTTCTTCTTCTTTTTTTTTTAATGAGGTGTTAAATCGACATTGCCAAATGGGACTTTGTAGAGCTCTCTTCAACCTCACAGAAGAATGATGCAGGCTACTAGGTCATTTGTGCATCTTCAATAGTATAAGATTAACCCTTCTTATAAGGAATTGTGTGGGATGTCCTGGTTATGCATAAATCAAGAATAGAACACATTTTTATTTATGTAGGATTGAGGCCAGAAATCCTTCTACATATCCATTTATATTTCTGCAGACTTAAAAATGTTGGCAGGACAAACTGCAAGCATAGTATCTTCAGTAGTGAAGCATTCTTAATACACTGATGAAAAAAATGGGGGTCCTAGACAGTTTGAGGGGAGGAGAAAGATTTTGTTTGCCCTGTGTAGTAATAACTTCTTACTTCCATATTATCCTTTCCAGTTCGAAGTGTGTGTTTTCTTATACTCATTGTGTCATGTGGTCCTCAACAGTCACTTTAAGAGCTGAGAAGGGTAACACCTTTAATTCATATGCGAGGAAAAACCAGCACCCAAGAGAATTTGCTTTTAATGTAGCAAAAGTGACTTTCAAGTCCAATGTTCTATCCAGTTCTTTCAGAAAGTGTGAAAAAACAAAGATTTCAAAAACTTTAACCTGAAGCATTTGGTGAATTGAGACCTATACTAAGCTGGTTCTTCATTTCCCCATAATTTGGAAATATAATGATAGAATTATCAGTTTACTAGAAAGTCTAGCATAAGAAAATAGCATAGAAATGCATAATAAAGGCAAAAAGGGAGTTGAGGCATCTATCCCTTCTAAAAGTAGGTGGGAAATGGGAACAGATAAATATTTTAAGGATTTTCAGGGGGTTTTATTCTAAATATATTGAAGCTTCCTTATAACATTATCTTTGAGGTTTATTCTTTAGAATCACCTTATTAGGTGAAATCTTGACCTTCTTTGGATGAAATTATAATTTCTTTAATTGTAATTTCTTCAGTTTAATGAAGGCTATATAATATTAGTAATGGCGTAGTATTAAGACTATACCTACTCTCTATATAAAATAACATTTTCTTTTTTTTAATACAGTGGTTGGTAAACAAAGAAGAACAAATCTTTCTTTCTATATGGATGTTTGTGTATGTTGCCCTTACAAACTAAATTTCAAATTCTAAAAAACTGGGGATGAAATACTATACATGCTAGCTCTACGATAAATGTTAGATTAGATCACATGTATAACATTTGCTAGATGACTTTCAGACAAATAGTCCCTATGTATTCCACATCCTTGTCCAATTGATCTTTTATGGAATTAAAGAATGTTTATAATGCTTCCAACTTCCCGTTCCTTTTATAAAGAATCTACCTACTCAGGTAAAATAGGTTTTGTCCTTAAATTCCTGAACAATTAAATATTATGTATATGCTTGTGCAGGACATTAATGAGTATTGGTCCTTTATTAGTGTGAACATTGTGGTACCATTTGGTGATTAATTTCTGTACTTCATTCAGATTCCAGTTCTGAAACAACATAGCTGTGAAACCATGGGCAAATGACCAGGGCATTCTAAGCCCCAGAGTCTCATATGCAAAACAGTGAAGATAGCTCAGCAGTGTTGCAAGAACTAAATGAGGCGATGCATAATATGTGGTATACAATAAATTCTTATGTATTGGATGTTACTAAAATTATTTTTATATTAAGGGTATTTAGTAATGTACATCCTAAAACTTGTTCCAAATAAGATAATTTTAAGATATATGACATCTGTGAATGGCAGTGGAATTGCTTTCACAATTTTTTCCCCAAACTGAGTAAAAATCTAATAAGATTCATGTTTGGAGCAAATAAAGATATTATAAAAAATTTGGAAGATGACATTACACAACTAATTCACATTTCTAATTGATATTTCCCTTCTCAACTGTAGATATTAGACCCTACTTAAAGTTACTTTTTAAGTAGGAGGAAATTACTTCCTTTGATTTGTAAAGCCCTTTAATATTTGCCTATTGTATTTTGTCCTCACTACTGTGTGTAGCAGAATGTATTTCCCAATGATGATAAGACCTCTCATCCTATATGCATCATTCCTCATCCGAATGCTTTTTAGGAGTTCCTACAACTCTAAGATGTTAAATTGTGTTTTAGGGCTCCTAGGAATCCTTTAGCTATCAAATGTTTACCAGCCTTTAAGAGGCAAGTACTTCCTTATTACATAAAATGACTAGTTACATGGTTAAGTGGTTTCTTTAATTTGTGTGGTTTCTGACAACTACAGCAAAGAGAAGGGGAAAAATAAAAAGCAAGGATTTGAGAGTTTAGTAATCATATACCATATAGTAGAGATTCCTAAGTGATTATAAGGGCTTGTTAAAAGTACCCAGCCAGGCCTTGTTCCTGGAAAGTCTGAGCCAATAGGTCTGGGGTAGGTTCCCAAATCTGTATCCTTAAAAAATTTGTCAGATTGGGCTGGGGATGTGGCTCAAGCGGTAGCACGCTCGCCTGGCATGCGTGCGGCCCGGGTTCGATCCTCAGCACCACATACCAACAAAGACTTTGTGTCCGCCGAGAACTAAAAAATAAATATTAAAAATTCTCTCTCTCTCTCTCCTCTCTCACTTTCTCTTTAAAAAAAAAAATTGTCAGACAATTCTTCCAAAGTGGCCAGTTTGGAAAGCACTGCATGTGAAAACCTATAAGAATATGGGAACAGCCTCAAGGAAATGCTCATTAATTTCTTTCCATTTTAGAAATATCAATAAGTAAAGAGAAGAAGGAAGTAAATGATAATATTGTTTCTCAGAATTAATACCAACTACCAGTGTGACTGTGGGCAAGTTATTTAATTTCTTTGTGCCAGGATTTTTGTATTTGTAAAAGAGCAATGGCAACACCACCTTCTAGTGCTGCTTTGAAGACTAAATGAGTTAATAAATGTAAAATCTTGGACTAGTCCTTGGAACTCATGGTAAGTACACAATAAATGTTAGCTGTCCTTTTAAGTAACTTAAGAATTATTCATAGTAGCATTCGCACTACTATTACCAATACACTGTGGCACATAGGCTTTTTCAACAATGTCAATATCATCCATCTCACCTGTTCTTCCAAATGTCACCTTGCTGCTTCCTATATGGAAGTCAAGAAGGGAATTTAAGTTTTCTTTTCTTGAACTTGGGTAGGGTTATGACTGCTTTGACCCATGGAATATAATGTCATGGAGACTACTGATGCTAGGTCATAAAAAGTGCTGCCACCTCTGTCTTGTTTGAAAGAACACTGTTGGAAGCCATTAGCTGCCATGTTACTACATGGCATGTTACTACAGTTACTCTGAGGTTGTCATGCTGAGAGAAAGCAAGACACTTGGAGAGGCCACCTGGTAGGCCTAGTCCCTAATTTCCAGCCCAGCCACATGGGTGAAGGAGCCACCTCTAGATGATTCCAGCCTCCAGCTTTCATACCTTCCCAGCTGTGGTCCCAGACATATTTGAGATTTATTTATTTATTTTTTTCATTTTGTTTTGTTTTTAGAGACTGTTGTCATTTTTATTGCTATTTACAAACTTAAATATGGGTAGAAGGGTTATATGGATGTTGATTGGCTAAAGTATCGACTGTGCTAATATTATTTTCTCAAAAACAATTAGCAAGCAGTATTCTTTCTTCTTTTTAATTTTATTTTATTGGCTCATTTTTAGTTATACATGACAGTAAAATTTATTTTTACATAATTATACAAGCATGGAATATGTCTTATTCTAATTCTGACCCCAGTACCCTTTCCCTTCCCCTTGCCCACTCCCTGCTCCCTTTCCTCTATTGATCTTTATGCAATTTACACAGTTTTTTTTAAAATTAATTTCTTGTACCTGATGGTGAGTTTCATTATGGAGTATTCGTATAAGTACATAGGAAAGTTATGTCAAATTCATTCCACTGTCTTTCCTTCTCCTACACCCCCTTCCTTCCCTTCATTCCCCTTTGTCTAATCCAATGATCGTCTATTTTATCCCAACCTCCTTATTGTGGATTAGTTTCCACATGTCAGAGAAAACATTCAACCTTTGTTTTTCGGGATTGGCTTATTTCAGTTAGCATGAAAGTCTCTAGATCTATTCATTTCCCATCAAATGTCATAAAGTCATTCTACTTTATTACTAAGTAGTACTCCAATGTTTATATATACCACATTTTCTTTTCTTTTTTTGAGATTTATTTTTTTTATTGGTTGTTCACAACATTACAAAACTCTTGACATATCGTATTTCACACATTAGATTGAAGTATACCACATTTTCTTTATCAATTCATTTGTTAAAGACACCTGGGTTGGCTCCATAGCTAAGCTATTGTGAATTGTGCTGCTATAAACACTGATGTGGCTATGTCATTGTAGCATGCTGATTTAAAATCCTTTGTATATATACTTAGGAGTGTAATAACTGGGTCAAATGAAGTTTCATTTCTAGCTTTTTGAGGACTCTCCATACTGCTTTCCAGAATGGTTACACAAGTTTGCAGTCCCACCAACAATGTATAAGTGTATCCTTTTTCCCACATCCTCCCCAACATTTATTGATTGTTGTTAATTGCCATTCTTACTGAAGTGCGATGGAATGTCAAAATGGTTCTAATTTGCATTTCTCTAATTGGTAGAGATGATGAACACTTTTTCATATATTTTTTGACCATTTGTATTTCTTCTTTTGAGAAGTGTCTGTTTAGTTCCTTTGCCCATTTATTTATTGGGTTATTTTTATTTTTACTTTTGGTTTTAATCTTGAGTTCTTTGTGTATCCCGGAAATTAATGCCCTATCTTGAGGTGCAGGTGGCGAAGATTTCTCCTATTCTGTAGGTTCTCTCTTCACACTCTTGACTGTTTTCTTTGCTGTGAGGAAGCTTTGCTGATGACATGTTCTATATTTAGAAGACCCCCCAAAAAAAACTCCACCAGAAAATCCCCAGAACTCATAAATGAGTCCAGCAAAGTAGTAGGATACAAAATTAACACCCATAAATCAATCATATTCCTATATTCCAATGATGAATTAGGTGAAAGAGAAATTATGAAAACCATCCCAATCACAATACCCACAAAACAAAACAAAACAAAAACTTTGGGAATCAATCTAACAAAAGAGGTGAAGTACCTCTACAGTGAAAACAGAACACTTTAGAAAGAAATTGAAGGAGACCTTAGAAAATGAAAAGACCTCTGTTCTTGGATAGACAGAATTAACATTCTCAAGATGGTCATACTACCAAAAATGCTATATAGATTCAATGCAATTCCCATTAAAATTCCAATGACATTCTTCAAAGAAATAGAAAAAGCAGTCATGAAATTTGTTTGGAAAAATAAAAGGCCCAGAAGAGCCAAAGAAATTCTTAGTGAGAAAAGTAAAGCAGGAAGCATCATAAACCCAGACATTAAATTATGCTAGAGTTATAGTGAAAAAACAGCATGGTACTGGCACCAAAACAAGCAAGAAGATCAATGGAATAGAATAGAAGACACAGAGACAAACCCACATAAATACACTTCCCTCATATCAGACAAAGGTGCCAAAAATATATTGGAGAAAAGATAGCCTCTTCAATAAATGGTGCTAGGAAAACTGGAAATCCATATGTAGTTGTATAAACCCCTATATCTCATGCTGCACAAAACTCAATGCAAAGTGGATCAAAGACTAAGGAATTAGACTAGAAATGCTGCACATACCAAAAAAAATCTTAGGCCCAACACTCCAACATATCAGCTCAGGAAAAGACTTCCTTAACGAGACTCCTAAAGTGCAAGAAGCAAAATAAAAATCAATAAATGGGCTGGGTGTGGGACACATGCCCATAATTCCAGTGGCTTGGGAGGTTCAGGCAGGAGGGGTTTAAGTTCAAAGCCAGCCTCAGCAATTTAGCAAGACCCTAAGCAATTCAGCAAGACCCTGTCTCAAAATAAAATATTAAAAAGGGCTGGGGATGTGGCTCAAGCTGTAACACGCTCGCCTGGCATGCGCGGGGCACTGAGTTCGATCCTCAGCACCACATAAAAATAAAGATGTTGTGTCCACCGAAAACTAAAAAAAAAAAAATATATTAAATCTCTCTCTCTCTCTCTCTCTCTCTCTCTCTCTCTCTCTCTCTTTCTCTCTCTCTCTCTCTCTCTCTCTCTCTCTTTCTCTCTCTCTCTCTCTCTCTCTCTCTCTCTCTCTCTTCTCTCTCTCTCTCTCTCTATCTCTCTCTCTCTCTTAAAAAACATAAAATATTAAAAAGGGCTGGGGATGTGGCTCAATGGTTATGTGGCCCTGGGTTTGATCTTTGATACCAAAAAAAGAAAACAAACAAACAAACAAATAAATAGGATGGCATCAAACTAAAAAGCTTCTTAACAGCAAACAATCTCTGCTTTATTTCTAAGTTGACTTATAGGAATCCAAAAGAGGTTAAAAAAAAAGGTCCATAAGTTGTGTCAAAAGTTTCTTGCAAACCTAACATCTCTTGTGTATTCATATATTAAGGCAGGACTTAAGGGATTTTAATTTTCTGGCTAAACATAAATTATCTTGTATTTCCACGTAATCTAATGTTGAAATTATAGGAATTTGGGGACATAATTGTTGCCACATTAACTATTAGTAGAGACACCTATCAGTTTTTGAATCAAATGCATCATTTGACAAATTTAACAATATACAGTGCGGTAGCCAAAATGAAAGGCCCAGTTGTAGTAAATAGAGTTTAACTGTTTGAATCCTTATCAAAATCAGTTGCTTGCTTGCATTGACAAGGTTCAGGATACAATAATCAAATGGGACAACTTGGCATTCTATAAACAGATAAATAGCAAAAGCAGGGCTTTCTCTCTGACCTTGTGCCATGAGGCAGGTCATGAAACAATTCTCTGATCTTTCTTCAATGGAGATTATAAGACTCTCAGTTAAGAGATGTCTACTCTATACCTGGAGGAAAGGAATGTCCTTATCTCTAAAGACACAATGACACAGAGATGAATCTGGACAAATAGGCCCAAATTACCACTGGTTTATTACCATTAGGTCATTGCCTTTTGTCCTTCAATCAGACTCTATGTGATTGTCTAGTCTTCATCAAACCAAAGCAAAAAAATACACACATTTCCTTGTCTCTTTGGGTCTTCATTTATTAAAGCTCTTGTATAAAGTTAAGTTTATATTAAACAAATTTGTATGCTTTTCTCTTGTTAGTTTGTCTTTCTAACAGGGATCTCAGCCATGAATCTAACAATGAGTAAGGAAAAGGTATTACATTTTCTCCATTATAGCATCATAGCCATGTTAGTGATTTAGGCAATTTCATAATATTATGGTGAAAACTTGCTGATTTTGAATCTTTGGGAAAACATATTTTATAATTTGTAATCCCAGCAATTTGGGAGACTAAAGCAGGAAGATTGTGAGTTCAAGGCCAGCCTGGGCAATATAGAGAAACTCTGTCTCAAAAATAAAAATTATCACAGAGTAGACATTACTTAATGTTACTTGTTTCATAGTTAGAAATCTTTTATGCCATATACTTAATATGGACAACATAATATAAAACTATAGAAGTAGAAATGTGAAGGATACAAATGTTTGTGTGTGTGTGTGTGTGTGTGTGTGTTGCATTTTGTTCCAACAGTGAAGAACAAATTTATTTATAAACATAAACGTTTCCTTTTATTCTTATTTATTTATTTTGTTTCTTGTGATTGTACACGATGTGGCATTTCACTGGTGATGTATTCAAATATGGACATAGGAAAGTTGTGATAAGCATAAACTTAACAAAGGAAAATGGATTGCTCCTTTCAAGTCTAGGGTAGATAGAGAAAAAGTTTTTTTCTTTATTTACCAAAGAATCCCCACAATAGAGTAAAAAATCATTGGGATTTGGGGTTAGAGAATGGGGTGGGTTGGGATTGGCATGCAAATTCCAGCTAGGTTATCCTGTATTATAGTCCTTAGATTTCTGTGAGTCTCATCTGTAAAAGTAGGATCATATGAACATCTTAGGTTTTGAGAAAACTAAATTAATTAACACATGAAAGATTCAGTCATAATAGATGTTGCACAGGTGTTCAATAAATATTAGAGGAATCTAAATTTATCTTTTTAGATATCTGTTACTAGTTTTCAGAATTGGGACATCTTCTTTCCAGGATGGTGCTAGAAACATATTAATACTTGACTTTTCTAGCCACTAGATGTTCAAACTTCTGCTGATTTATAATTTTTTGAAACTATCATGTGAAATTATTATTTTCTTTATCTTATCTGTGCTACTGATTATAAGGGGATCAACAGGTTTGAAAACTACTTCACAGGGTAAGTTACTAGACAGATGATGAATCTCATTTGCTTTGTCTTATTCTGGTGTCAATTCCAGAGAGTACCCTTTTCTAATCTTATTCTTAACTTTGGATATGAAAACTTTTGGAACTTGTCAATTTCTATGCATAGATAAAAACCATGAATGAAAATATAATTTTAATCATATTATTAAAAGTCAACTTAGAATTCTTTTGATTTTATCATAATTCCCAGCATATTGATGAGAAAAAGTCTTAAATATTTACACCAAGGGACTACAGGGAGAAGCAGAAACAAAGTTGGAAATTACCTAACAAAACACTTTTGTTTTATATATTTGAAGGCTTCAAGATTCATCATGGTAAATTACAAAATCTCAATGACATTCCTTCATAGAAATTCCTTCATAGAAAAAGCAGTCATGAAATTCATCTGGAAAAATAAGAGACCCAGAATAGCCAAAGCAATCCTTAGCAAGAAGAGTGAACCAGGTGGCATCACTATACCAGACCTTAAACTATACTACAGAGCAATAATAACAAAAATGGCATGGTATTGGCACCAAAATAGACTTGTACCATTGGTACAGAATAGAGGACACAGAGACAAACCCACATAAATTCAGTTATCTTGTATTAGACAAAGGCACAAAAAACGTATATTGGAGAAAAGATAGCTTCTTCAACAAATGGTAATGGGAAAACTGTAAATCTTATGTTACAAAATGAAATTAAACCTTTATCTCTCACCATGAACAAAACTCAAAGTGGAGCAAGGATCTAGGAATTAGACCAGAGACCCTATGCCTAATAGATGAAAAAGTGGGCGCAAATCTTCATCATGTCATATTAGGTCCCTACTTCCTTAACAAGACTTCTATAGTGAAAGAAATAAAATCAAGAATCAATTAATGGGATGGATTCAAACTAAAACACTTCTTCTCAGCAAAAGAAACAGTGAGGTGAATAGAGAGCCTACAGAATGGGAGCAAATTTTTATGCACATCAGATAGAGCACTAATCTCCAGGATATATAAAGAACTTAAAACTCTTAAACTAAAAAAAAAAAAAAAAAAAAAAAAAACCCAAATAACCCAATCAATAAATGGGCCAATGAACTGAACAGACACTTTTCAGAAGATGATATACAATCAATCAACAAATATATGAGAAAATGTTCAACATCTCTAGCAATTAGAGAAATGCAAATCAAAACTACTCTAAGATTTCATCTCACTCCCGTCAGAATGACAGAGACTATTTCTTGCCCATCCAGTCTCCTAGTTCAGGGCTTTCCCCAGTAACTTCCCTGTAATTTTATAAATTGTAAACATTACCAAATTAATAATAAAAATATTAAATAATCTAATTGCTGATAGAGAAGTGAGTCATGGTAAGGGCCTTATGAAAATAAGATCTTGAGAGTTTGTTTGCTATAAGATGAGCAAGTTATAACATACTGAGTCAGGACATAAGGTAACTTTACTGTGACAAAATTTTGGCAGATGACTGCAATAATCTAAATATCCTTTGTATACTTTTGATTTTGTCTGGCCTCTAATCCAAAGAAAGCCCCTGGAATAACAAAAGAATGAAAAAAATTCTTGGATTGGCTTGAAGCTCTTTCTCTTTTTATATGGTTAAATCGTATCGGAGCTCACATTTATCTTTGGACAATAGAAACAAAAAAGTAGGTGAAATATTGACAAAAGGTAGAGTCCGTTTTCATATAAAAAAATTTGTATTCTTTTGCTTATATAGGCATTTAAAGCAGGTATGTATTTACTATGGAGTTCATACCCTTTTTCCTTTTTCTGAAAATGAGTACACTTTAATTATTATTATTTTTTAGCTTCTTTAACAAAATACAACAGAACAAAACAACTTACAAATCAACCTTTGTCAATTCAGTAACAGGGGGGACAAATAAACTGAAAACTAATTATTGAGACTGTACCATGAGTTAAAATACACTGATTTAAAAAATAATCTCCTATGTGTTCTCATCTTTTGGTGGGAGAATCTTAATTAAAAATAAGGAAAATAAATGAATAATTTAATTTAATAATGAATAATTGTTCTAATTTCCTGAATTTAAAAAATGTAAATGAGCCAAATGTTCTTTTTTGTTTGCTGATTTAAACAGGGCCCTGGCAGGGCTGATATAATCCATGAAGGTATTTATATATTTATCCCATCTATTATATATTTATAAGGGTAATTTAAAGATAATATTTATTTAAATGTGTTATTTAATATTTATAGAGATAATTTGAAGGTAATATATATAAATCTATAGATTATGTTTTAAATTTCTACAAACGTGATTAAACACAGCTATGTAGTATTCTTTGATGTCGAGAAGCTAAAAAAGAAAAACGATAAGAGAAAAAATAGACTATTTGTCTGTAGCATATTGTGTATTGGAACTATTGTTTAATAGTCTGTTTCTGGCTCCTCCAGCTGATCTTGCCCTTTCACTCCACCTCCCAAGGTTACCTATAATGTTTATTGTTTGTGAGCTGCTCAGGGAGTAAGAAAGGGGAATCCTATGAGGCAAAGAAATAAAAAACAGAAGTGCTTTCTTTGCATAATGAGAACTTCCATTCAATGTCTCCAGTCTGTGCATATGAAAGGAAATAAACTGGGAGACCATGAAACTGTTGTCAGGATATTGAAAAGGAATCACTGATTATTTCTAATAGAAATAATCGCCCTTCCCTGCACCCTGTATCTTTTAAAATCTTATAGTAATTTTCTTCCTAGGTGGCCAGGTATAGGAAACTAGACTTCTCTGTTATCCCAAGATGTCATGTAATGATATACAAAGAAAGCTTAAGAACTATGCCTTGCCATTAAGCCCTTAAGTATGTCCACATGATGACAGCAACATGGGAAAAGGTCAGTGGCAGGTCTGATTTAAGTTTTTTTTTTTTTTTAGCAATATGGTATCAAATATCCAGAAGGATTTTCTTCATGGTGGTTATTTGGCCACTACAGGGGAAAGTTAAGGAGAGAGGGAGGAAAAGAGAGTAACTGTTGGAGGTGCTGATTATTTCATCCTGATCTTGCACAACATGTGGTGGTAGAGTCTCATTGATTCTACTCCGTTGAAACATATGAAATTGCTGTTTTTATTGGTCAAAATGGTTAAATATCAGCAATTTCATATGCCTTAACATAGTAGGTAATGGGGAACACCTGTGCTCTCATCATCCATTAATTTAACATTTATGGAGTACCACCTTGTACAAGCGGGTGTGGAAGACCAAAGACTCTTCTAGAGCCCCTTGGCCTGAGACGAGGTTGCTCTTACTTTTTTCCTTTTTAGTTGAGTCCTATGAATGTTTTAAGACTAGTCTCAAAATTACTTTCTCTGGAAGTTAGTGTTTTGTTCCATTATTTTTCTTGCTTTGCAAAGTTCCTGATTTTTACATAAGGGTGATTAACTTGTACATAGAATTTTTGTCTTGCCTTTGCATTTAACATGAGAAAAATATTCCATGGTATAAAATTTTCATAACTTTGTTTCAAGGGCTATAAAATACTCCTTTAAGTGGAGAGTTTATTAGCCGTTCCCATATTTGGGGACGATTAGGTGGTCAGGTTACTGTCTTTGTGCATAGACCCTTTTCTGTTATTTCAGGTTCTTTCTCTAGGACAGAATCCCCAAAGTAGAATTACTTGGTCAAAGGGTATGAACATAGAAAAATCTCTTGATACGTGTCAACTGGAAATAGCTGTATTTGTAATACTGCTTGATATATGAAGTTTGACTCCTCATCAGTCACAGGATATGTTAAAAACGGCTTAAAATGACTTGCTTACATGGTGGTCCAAAGCCATATTCAATGACAATGTTGTAGTCTGCATAAAGGAAAAGGTTTGGAGTTGCTGGTATCAAGAGAACCACTACCTTCTCTCAACGGGAATGCCTCCAAACACGCTGAGAGGGAAAAAGACTGTGTCCTCGAGGCTTACAAGATTTCTTCAAGTTCTGTTTGTAATTATTTTGCCTTGAGGAAATGAAGAAAAGGGGACCACGTGTCAACCTATGTTTGGGGAATTTTCTAAAGATTAAGTTATAATTTTCATATCTTGGGAAAGAAGAAGGAAAAGGCAAAATATGTTTTGGTTTAGGTGGTGTGTTCTGGTTTAAACATAGGACAAATCAGAGATAATTTACTTAAAAGCATACTTAAAAAATCCCTGTGTGTTTACTATAATGTATCTCCCTAAATAAAATAAAACAAGTGAACCAGTGGTAATCAGGCCCTAACTTCTGTGGATCTAAGGAGGAAATAAGCCAATGAGGAATAAATATGTTCTTCCCATCTCATGGCACTGGGGGGCTCAGTAAAAGTAAGGTTGCAGAACCAGGGTGTGACTGCCATCCATGGTGGTCAGCTTGTTTTGAGATCAGCTTAGCCTAGAATCCAGAAATGCAGCCCAGCAATGATAAGCCATGGTTCAAATGGGATCACCAACATCGCATGGGTCACATGCCACATGCACCAAGGAAAATACCTGGAACCTGAAAGTATTCTGCTTTGGGGCCAGAATAAAGCATAGGAGGAGGGACACTGGTCAGTGCCTCTCAGAGCCACTTCCCTGGGAGGTATGAGAGTATAGCAGACTGGAACGTGGACCCTACAGCTTGGGTTAGAAATTGAGTGCCACTCCTTACTAGCTGTGTGATGTTGAGTGAGTTATTTAATTTCTCTGTGCTTAGTTTACTCATCTCTAGTATAATAATTATAGTTCTTACCTTAGGGTAGGTCAGTGATCTGATACACTTAGAGTTCTTCGAATGGTGTCTATCATGTAGTAAGTGTTGTTTATTTATTTTTTCCCTCTCATCATATTAAAACAAATCTGAAGAAGGCTGTAGAAACATTTTAGTGTATTTTAAGTGTGTATATTTATCAAATTCACCTTTAACAAAACATCAGCTAGTGACTGGGTAGGGAGCCTCACTTGGGGATCAAGTGCAAAGTCTGAATCCAAGTCCTTTTGACATGAGCTGTAACATCTGGGCTTCTTAGTGCACCCCGTGCAAGGACCCAGTGGTTCTGCCACTGCTTTCCTTGCATCATCTTGCTGATTAAATAGTTTTCCCTTTAAAAAAAAAGTAGCAGGTATTGAGAGTGTTTCACTCAACTAAACCTCTTGTTGGGCTAGGAGCCACTTCTATCAACCTCTCTAACTTTTCCAGATCTTTCAGAGCAGCTGGTGAGAGTAAAACAAAAAGCCTCCTGTGAGTAAAACAAAAAGCCCTGAGAGCCCGATGGCCAACTGGTGTGGAGCCCTGCGCATGGGACCAGACAACAAAGCCATCAAACTGAGATTGTTCACAGAGAACTCACAGGTTCCCATTGCTCTGCCATGAGGCACTTGAATGGAAAATCAGATGCTGGTTACAGGAATCGGTGCAGAGCAACAACAACAAAAAGTTTCTTTTGTTGGTTGGAGGAAACTAAAGAATTTGGGGTTTCTCAGGACCAGCCACCCCATGCTTTGGAGGCAAGCTGGACTAGTTAGGCCTGAAAATGTCCAGTTCTGGGTTTACAGTACATGGTAGTACCTTCCTTCTTTGTAGGTGGGCATTTGAAAGCACACTGTAAGGCATGCATCTGTCTACATGGTAAGTATAGGTGCTTAGAAGACCTCATGTTAGACTTACCAAGTGTTTTGAAAAGGGGGGTGAATTATGGACCAAGGAACCCTGAGTGTTTTTGATATTCCAGGACCAGCTGTCAGCAAAAAGATGTGTATCTCATCTTCAAAATATGAACACTTAGAGTTTCAACAAGGAATGGATGACTTTAGGTCACTCCTGTGCCTGAAGTTAGTGTAAAGACAACTTTGGCTTCTCTTAACTGTTCAATTTCACTATGATGTGAGCTTTTCATAGTTTCTTCTAACCTCCATAATCATTTTTTTTTGTTTCTCAGTATTAGTATCTCACAATGAAATATAATGAACTGCCAAAAATATCTTTGATTTCTTATTTTCTTTTAATATGTACTGATCTATAAAAACATAAAAATTTATAAACGTCATTGGTTTTGACATTTCCTATCAAAGTTATATATTTTGACAGTTAAATAGACTCTAGCAAGACCTGAAAGAGATAATTACTTTAAAAATGACTTAAGGTTAAACAAGACTCTAACTATCTGATTCCAGGGCTATTAGCTATGTGTGAAAAGAAAAACTATAAAATGTGAGTCGAAAGGATTCATTAAAATTCATGGCAAAACTCATCACGAGTGAGTCAAATTGGAAAATTTTGTTGAAGCTCTAGCAGGATGTGTGTTTATGCCTCTAGGGGTCATGAATTTGAAATCTTTCTCACACAAGCAAGCCATGCATGTAGATTTGCATTTCTTCCAAGTGAACTGAGGCTGACTGAAAGCATGTTAAATCTCCTTAGAAGAGAATCTCTTTATCTTCCTGAAAAGTGACTTCTACTTTGGCCCTTAATGTACTCTGGCCAGGTAGTTCTGTCAGCTGTTGGATCACTCAGGTGATGTACTGCCTTGTATCTGACAGAGGAATAACAGAAACAGCCCCACAGATAAGACTAGTTCAAGCAATTGTGGAAGATGCTGGGAAAGATTAAAGACAACTGGAGAGCTCACTGAAGTAGCGTGAAAAATAAATTACCTAAGTGAAGGAATGATTAATGGAGGCACTTCTTGTAGAAAACAAAACTACTAAAGGGTATTTTTTTTTTTTTTTTGGTATCAGGGATTGAACTCAGGGTCACTCGACCACTGAGCCACATCCCCAGCCCTATTTTGTATTTTATTTAGAGACAGGGGCTCACTGAGTTGCTTGGCACCTTGCTGTTGCAGAGGCTGACTTTGAACTCATGATCCTCCTATCTCAGCTTCCCGAACAGCTGGGATTACAGGAGTGTGCCACCACACTCAACTAAAGGGTATTTTTATATTATTTAAAGAGTTCTCTTTCAGTGTGTCTATGCAGTGACATTTTATAGCATTGCTTAAACTTTAAGTCATTCAAGTTAGTAACAAAATGTGTTTTCTTTATTAGATTTAAAAAAAATGTATTAGAATGTACCATTGTGAGATTTGGGCTTCATTTCTCCAATGTCTTGTCAACAGACTTCTGAAAGTATAAGGGTTTCAGGTAATTAAATTTTAAAGAAAAATGCAATGGATTGCCACATGTTATCCTTGAGGTTGATAATTAAAATAACTGGGTATGAGGGCTGGGGATGTAACTCAGTGCTAAAAGTGCTTTTCTAGCATGAGGCTGTGGGTTCAATGCCTAGTACCATAAACACACACACACACACACACACACACACACACACACACAGACACGCATATGTATATGTATGTATTTCAACAATATGGATTATATTAGTCTCATATATAAATACAACCTACATATTTTATATTTTATCAACTGATCAAAAGAAAGCTCTGTTCATGGGGAATGTATGAAAAAAATTCCACAGGCTGGAAATATTTAACTTGAACCCATTTAGTGAATAACAAAATTTCTGAGAGAAAGGTCTTCGATCATTTTTACACATTTTAATTTTGGTTAGGATGAAGAGAATAGAACCGACTGAATTTTAGGTGGACAAAAAACTGAATTTTAGGTGGATAAGTTGGTGTGTGCATTCTTTCTGGAACTGGGGAGGAGTAAATAGAGCTTTAGAGAAATAAAATATTCCTTCATTTCCAGATGCTATGTTTCATATTAAAGTAATTTATCAAGAAACTATCAGTTATAAATCTTTCACTTGTGACTACAGCTAGGGCCTGAGCTTGAACTCCAAGTATGTGCTCTCTGAGATTCCAATGTATTTGAAAAGCTTGTCTTGAGGCTAATTGAAGAAAGTCCAAGAAGCTTCCTGAGAAGGAGTGAGTCATCCTAAGACAGAATCATCCTGAAGCAGAGGAACAAAGGCTTCAATGAGGGAGGAGGGGCAGTTTTGGGTGTGTTGCCTGTGTTTGTCATCTTTGGGCCCTTCTTACTTAAAAGAGAGAGAGCGCTAGCAAGAGAGCACTCTACTTTTTTAACTAAAATGTATAAGATACTAGGATGCTGTGTTAATTTTTTATAGCTATGGTCAAAATATCTGACAAGAACAACTTAGAGATGCATCGTAGTGCATGATTATAATCCTAGTAGCTTGAGAGACTGAGACAGGAGGATTACATTTTCAAAGACAGTAGAGAGAGAGGGGATGTTTCTGCAGGGAAGATGAACCTTTTAGGGCACACACCCAGTGACCCACTTCTAACCATACCTCACCTGCTTACAGTTATTACCCAGGCAGTTCATTCAAACTAGGGTGGACTGATTAGGTTACAGCTCTCATTATCTAATATCTCTGAATATTCCTGCATTAATAGGAGCTTTTGGTGGAAACCTTATATCCAAATTAAGGCAGTGCTCATGTGACCCAGCTACTAGGAGGTAGGAGGAAACAGGGACTCTAAGCAAATGGTGTATCATGTACATTTCCGGGGAGTGCACCAATCCTGGGCTGAAGGCAGGCCAGGGCCCTTGGAGAGACCTCTGGCCCAGGAGTGAGTGACATCATGAACACCTGAGATGTTGTTGAGGTGCAGCTTTGATGTAGCACATGACTCAGGACATGGATGGCTTGTGTAGCTGGAGTGGCTTTGTAGAATTGCTAGACTTGAGAATGGCAGGAGGTTTCCTTCATCCTAGTAGCAGGAGAAGAAACAAAGGAGGATGCCCTGTGGGAGCTTCCAGGAGTTGGAGGGTGAGCCCAATGTAGATATCCAGCAGAGACTCCACCTCTAATAGGTGGGAAAGCCAACTAAGTGTCCAGCTGAAGCTGCAGCTGTGTTTTGTGGCTTGGGCCTACTACATGTGTCCCTCTAAGCTCATGTTTGTCCTCCAAGTGTCATTCTTATTTTTCTTAGGGATTGTGCTAGATCTCATCAGAGAGGATTCATAGTGGAACAAGTAAGAGGGATTTTCCAATTGTTTTAAAACATTAAGATGGTAGTGAGCATAATGTGGCAGCAATTTTATAAACCAATTAGCAAAACGTAGCTTCTGGCAAAGTAGATGTTCCATTTTACATTTCTGAAAATAAAAAGCAAGAGTTCACTATTTGGTCATAAGGAGCATAATTGTCACTATTTACTAAATGGCTATTAAGTATTAGGGAACATGGCATTCCCTTAAGTGGAAGCGCATAGGTTATTTGTGTAGTTTCTTCCTGAAAGTGCAGATGAGCCCAAGTATGAAATGGTAGTAGTTCAGGGTTAGTGGAGGTTCTCAAGGCTGTCAATGGGGGGGGGGTTCTCCTTTGAATGGATAATATTTCAGGCAGCTGTGTCTCTTCTGCGCATACATTTCTTCTCTGTATGGCCACCTCATTTCTACTAAGATTGCTTTTTCAAATCAGGGACTTTACCTACTTTCAAAGTAAATGTATGTTGTCCCTTCTCTCTATTCTGAAAATTCATATATATCAACTATGCCCAACTGACAGATGGCAAAAATGAGGCTCATAGGAGTGAAACAAATTGTCAACATGAGCAGCAAGTTGAAGTAGAATCTACATTTTAGTCTGGATTTATATTTTTGTATATCCAACAATCATTTTAATTTTCTCTTAAACAAACTACTATATCCTACTGTGGGTAGGAGCAGAAGACCTTAAATGTTACAGATTTACTTTTTAGTGGACTTGTCTCACTAAATGGTAGAATGTACCAATGATGTTTTCTCAGATCTAGTAAGTATGAATCCATGGAGGAATAATCACGCAACTGAATCATAAATCTAGTTCCCCAATTTGGCAAAGTTTCAAGTTGTGGCTAATTCCCTTGAGTCTTCCTCATACCTAATTTTATCTAAAAACTATAAAGATGACTTGGTCCTGAGAAAGAACGTGGCCTCTAACATGAGGTCTGTTTTGTTATGAAGCAAGACTACATGGGATTTACCACAAATATGGGGATATGTGAAGTTTGGTCTCTTGCTCTATGCTATTAGGATAATTACATTGTTCTTGATGATGTTGTATTTATTTGTACACAAACAAATGGAAAAACTTTTTTAGAATTATGCATGGTTATTGTGTCTTGTGCAAACACATCAACAGAACAAGTTGTGGGAAAGAAGACTGGGTAAGAATAGTGAATGATTCATACTCCGCTTTGGAAAAGCACATCCTAGCATGTAACCAAATACAGCCCTATCTTTTTATTTGGCTATCATGTATGTGAAATTAAATTATAGACTCTGAGGCAAAGGACATATTTTATTCTTTATGTGTGCACCTTAGTACAGTGCAAGACAGTGTAGAAGGGTCATCAAATTGTTTTTTTTTTCATTGCAATGTATACTTGAAGCTAACTTGGATTTTAATTCCTTCGAATGAGTATGTCCTAAAACTACCTCCTCTATATCCATTTTATTTGGCTTTCAGAGTGATCATGTTTAGTAGATGAAGTTATCCTGTCATCCTGTAAAACCCAGACAAGGATCATCACTTTGGGCCAGAGGCATTCTCTCTGTGTTCTTACATACTAAGGCACTTATCTCTCATTTTAAAACTAATTAGTCTGTTTTCCTGATGGGCCTGTGAGCTCCTGAAAAGGCAGGGGTCACGTTCTCCCACATAGCCACAGTACTTTCTCCATGTCCCATGACTGCCAATAATAGGTGCTCAATAAATATGTGTGTGAATGACTGGTTCTCACAGTGCTTTTTCAAATTTCCTACATGGAAATACACTCTTTTACCTAGGGAAGCATTTATTTACCAATGACCAAAACAACTCTGTACTAAGTAGTCACTACAAAACATTACCTTTGATTCAAATAAACTATGAAGCCACTTCTAAGGTGAAACAATAGAAATTAAATACAAATCTTCAATTTGATTGTAGTATTGGGATATTACATATTCCTATCTCTATTAGCTTTACCCCTTCTAAAAAGTCTTGAGACTCATATGCAGTGTGTATGGGACAGAGTGAAAAAAGAAAAAAAAAAAAGAAAAAAAGAAATCAGCATTTCTCTCTGATGCATAAATAGGAAATGATTTATTTGATTTCATTTATATCTGCTATATAAAAGCCTATTGCTATTTGACTCTTCTTTTTATTTCTAACTTCAGTAATAAGACTAACTGAAAAGTGACTTTCTTCTCTTTATTCTTCCTGTTCAGCAGGCTGGTTTTTGAGTTGTGGTTTTTCCAATTCATTATCATGTCACATTGCTTAGGGCAGAGTCTTCTTTAGTCTTTGAAATGTTGATTTTCTTCTCTCCTTTTTTATCTTTAAGATAATAGAAATTTATTTTTTTTCATTATACTTTCTTAACAGAAACAGGAAGATAGATTAATATCTCCTATAAGGATTATTTACTGACTTATGAAAGTGATTTCTAATGGACCCATTGTTTGGTTCTGTTTTCAACAGTTATGAGACACTTGATAGCTATATAATATGGCTCTATTCCAAAGTATCTGGCTGTTACTTTCCAATTGCCAAAATTATTTCCTGAATTTGTATATGGCTCTTGCCTTTGGCCTGTAAATCATTTCACTATACAACTTTGGTTCCTAGTATAAGTAAAATTCATACTTCTTTATCCACATTCTATCCACTAAGAGACAGGATTTCTATTCCTGCATAATAAGCTAATCTTCATAATTGCTAATATTTTTTTCTGAAGCACAGAAATGGAAAAAATGCTCCAGAATTGTGTTGGTGCAGCTTTCTGTAGCTGAATTTATGAGTTATAACTCTTAATCCAAATGAAATACAATTTTATTTGAGGTAGATCTGCAAGTGGGAGAATGACTATTAATTCTGCAATTCCAAAATAACTAATGTACTTGGTTTGGAGCCAGGTACACTGTGAGTTCTGGATTTAAGTGCTCACGCGGGAAATACAGAGAGAGACTTTAACATATGGATTCTCAGAAGAAAATGCAACTGTTCCGTACAAGAAATATTGAGTTATTCTTAGTACTTTTTAATGTGTGGTTGACTATATATTTTTGAGTGGTGCCATTTTTAACACTTGGCAATTCAAGCCACAGATCTTCATTTCCTGGGGTAATTTTAATAACTCACCCATTCCTACGGCAAGCATTTAGTGAGGATTGATGGTGGTGTGTTTGTACTTGATTTGATGAGAAATGCAAGGAATAGCTAAAGCAAGATTTGACTTTGTTGAATTTTATAATATTATTTCAAACTAAAGCTAATGGATTTTTGTGTGTGTATGTCTGTACACACATGCACACAAATATATACACACAAATGACAAATGACAAGTAGGAAGCAGAATGAAATTACATGCTAGTGCACTAAAAAAAAAAAAATACCTATTTCCAGGCTCAGTGGCACACACCTGTAATTCCAGCTACTGGGGAAGACTGAGCCAGGAGGATTGCTTGAGCCCAGGAGTTTGGGGCCAGCCTGAGGAACATAGTGAGACCACAACTCAAGAAATCAATACATAATGCTGATTGATTCTGTACTATACAATGACATAGGGAGAGGTTTTGCATCACCTGCCTTTGAGGAACTCCTCTCGTGGTAATGGAGGAGGTAAGCTTTGGAGGGAATCCCAACACAGTCGGATGTAGTGATAATCAAGGGACAAGGGACAAGCCAACCACATATCATTGTGGGAGCACTGACATGGCTACAAGTAACTGGCTTCAGAGAAGAACAGAAGTCTAAGGAGTTTTCAGAAAGACTAAGGGTAGTCAAGTTGGGCTGTGTGTCCACATGAACGGAGAGGGCAAAGGAGAGAGGTGATTCACATGGGTCTCCTCTGGGGAACTGAATTACATCTGGTAAGAAGTTTGTAGACCACACTGGTAAATATTTATAATTTGTATGATTTGATATATGCATGTCAAAGAGAGAAAAATGGGATGGCAGCACAGGATAGTGTGACATCCTGGGCAAGAGTGAAAGAGGTGGAAATATATACATACAAGGAAAATAGTCCATTTAAAGAGAAGTTCTTTTTCTAAAATGAGATAAAATGAGATTAATTAGGGGTGAGCAGCATCTGACTGAAAGGTTATATCAAATGAGAAAAAGTGAAAGCTGTAGAAAAAAATACAAAATGTATGGGTATTGGTTATTCTAGGGTCAAACAGTATAGGATATTGGTTAAAAGCATAGCCTGTGCTTGAATCATGACTCCATAACTCTCTGGCTAGATGACCTTGGATGATTGCTTTAACTTTTTTGTGCCTTAGTGACCTTATCTATAAAAAGGGGGAAGGAACAGTTCCTACCTCACAGGGTTGTTATGAGGGGTCCATGAGCTGGTATTTTTAAGTGCTTAGAACAGTCTAGAATATTAAGATATAGTTATATATGTCACATTTTATATATATATGCGTTTTATGTTTACATTTATTTAAGATATATGCACATCTTCAATAAAGAGATATTCCTTAATAATAGACCACTATTATGAATTCTTAAGCAGGAGATCAAATAAAATCATGTATGTCAAAGATTATCCTGGTAATAACGTACAGAGCAGATTTGAATGAGGGCAATTTCTGAAGGCTGGAAGATGAGACAGGGTAGATTTCATGGGTATCTGGAGTGGGACAGTGAAATACTAAGAGATTTGGGGATAAGATGTATTTCAAAGAAAGAAAGAATTATTCAAACTGAGGTGGGTGGATTTAAGGATGTGAGAACTTGTAGCCAAAGATGATTCGAAGGCAGAGGCTTTGAGAGGCTGGGAAGGGAGCTGCCATGGACAACAACCGGGGGAAGTTATACATGGACCAACCTCAAAGCTTCGTGAATGGAACCCACTGCACTTTGCCTGAATTTGCTCAAATAATAATAATCGTTAGCTAGAATTTCATCTTCCTTTGTGCTTTTGTGCAATACTTTCCCCATCTGTTACAGGAGCAATTCAGGATGTCAGTACTCTTTGAATGGAAAGCAAATTCTAGAAGGTTTCTTACTTAAAAGCACATACTTCAGAAACGTTCAGTTAAATTACAAATAAGACAAAAATATAGGGAAGAACAAAACTTTCAACCATTTGGAATTTACCTGAATAATGTTGAAAAATGATTTCAGTTGGGAATTTAAAAACAAAACAATGAACCAAAACAAAACAAAAACTAGGTCAAGAAGTGACCCCGAGGCAAAGTCTTAAATCTTAAAAGTTCAACAGGTCAGTATACTTTAAAAACTGTAATTATAGTTCTTAATTCTTCAACGGGCTTATTGTGTCATGTTAAGTTTATTCACTCCTATATACCATAGCCCATAATGTCACTCGAGGTATCCTTAGGACTTTTCCAGGTATTAAAGCAGCTTGATATGTTTTTGTTACATTAATCTTGTCCCCGAGGCCTGTGATGAGTTCATCTGACTCTTTTCCATCAAGTTGAAAATTCTTTTCAATTAAAAACTCATCTCTACAGATGGTATGAGCATTAAGAGTGGTCTGTTCTGTCTAAAACAACAAATATTGAGATATCTCAGGAATTGTTCTATAAATCACTGGAAGCAGAATTGACTTCAAGGTTTCCATATTTTTTTTTCTTTTTTAAAGTGAGCAAAAGTTGAGCTGATGAGAATTTGGCCCATATGGTTTATTGTTGATAGAATGGATCAGTTTCATCCCAGTGCCTCAGCAATTTTGTTGCACATTAATGTGAAATATTGTGAATGTTTTAACGAAGCTATCAACTATGAAATACTTTATCCAAAACATTATGATTACAAAGGCGATAATAGAAACAGTTTAAACCAGGAGAGAATGCTCTGTTAAAGAGGATTAGAAAGACCATTTATTGAATAGTATGGATTTCTTCCAAGCCCCTGTGTGCAGAAAGCATGCAATGCGTGAATAATTCATCTAGAAATTCTATCGTGAAGTTGTATCAGTTTCCACAGTAAAACCTGGCCGTGGAGGAGGAAAATACATCAACATCTGTGACAAGCTCTATGAGGAGACAGTGGCAAAGCCTTTCAGGCACCAGGAGCAAAGCAAAATATAATAAATTCACTTAAGTGTCAAATTTGTGTCGGCTGAATAATGACACCATATGTCTGGGTTGCTATGTCACCATAGGCTGCTCTGAAAAAACACATGGCTTTATAGTAACGGCTGTCAGCCTTTCTCTCAGAGGAAGCAGAGCTTGTTCAGTAAGTGCAGTGTCTGATGATCAGAAAGGATCTTTTCGGTTCTAATTGGTTTTTTTTCTTAATTTGTCAGCATCAAGAGGGAGCCTGCTGTTAGACATGGTGCAGAAAGTTGGATAGCTGTCTTAGGCATCTTGTCCATCAAATGAGTTAGGATGAGGCTTTGAAACTCTTGTGCATGGAGGCTAATGATGTGTCTCGTCTGTCTTTATCTACCTCTCAGAAAAAAACTCTCCTTAGGGCATTTCAAAGACATTATCTCATTCGTCTTCACAGAACCTTCAAGAGGACTCGGATTATCTTGCTATGGGGAAACCGAGGCACAGAAAGATTATGGTCCCATTAACCCTTAGGAGGCATGATTCTGCTCACAACTCAGCATTCCTTACTCAGAGAGGTTGGCACTCAACCAGGCATGCAGACACTTTTTATGGGAAGGAGGATTTGCCTTCTCTCCTGGGCCCCTCTCTTCTTTCTGCTGGCATGCACACTGCTGGCCCAGTGCCTGCTTCGTGGCTGCTCTGCAGCTCTGAAGGCACGGTGCCTGGGTTCATCAACCCTGGAAGCCAGGATTCCATGGGATTCCGCAGATTGAGCACAGGAACGCTGTTACCAGTGTTCATGTTTGCACACAGACCCTATCTCATGGAGATTATGTCTTGTGTAATGGCTCTGAACAGGCTGGAGCTCTGGAGAGCACTGGTCCCTCCACACGGGAGGCCAGAGCCCCACCTCGGTTGCACACAGCCGGCTTTGTGCCTAGATTTTTCCATTGCAATTAGTCCAGTGGTATTTAAAGAGGATTATGGCAAAGATAAAGCATTTGGAATACATTATATTTAACTTTAATCACAAGGCCATAGGCAGGTAACCAAGGAAATTGTGTGAATCCATGTAAGGAAAATTACTTTCTACATATATTAGTTTTCCAAAGAAGAGCTTTCCCTCTAAGAACTTAAAAATTCTGCTTCACTTTTAAATAATAACCATTTTAAGAGTGGCGTCTAACAAAGTGGTGGCTATCTGAATCACTTGGAGAGCTTTTCTGTCTGTGTGTGAGTGCATGCACACACAGGCACTCGTGCGACAGACACTGATTTCCAGGCCCTGGGGCAGAGCCTGGGAGTAGAGTTTTGAAAACCTCCTCCCCAGGTGAGTCTGATATGAAGTCAATGATTTGTCAGAGGTCTGCACACGTCCTGCTTCCTTTACCCCTGCCCCTTGGGAATATAAAATATCAAGTGTGAAGTGAAACAGATAAAAAAGAATTGTGGTTTCCTGACCAGACAGCAACGTTTTTCCATTCAGCAGCGTCATGTGAAGAAACGAAGAGGGTAATATACATGCAGCAGTTCAGACTAAGTCTGAGGAATGGACCGAAGGCAGAGGAAGCCTGGGGAGCCATTGTAGCCAGGATGTTTCTGGTGGGTCGCCCTTCCCCAAACCCACCCCCCCCCATCCTGGTTCCATCCAGTTATTTGTGGTACTAATCCAATTCTCTGTTGGCTGTTTTATCCCTTCTTGAAACTAGTCAAAGACAGAGGTTATACAGATGAGAGATGGCTACAAATTCACAAGCAGCGTTGATTTCTCCACTCCCTTGAACTTGGACTGAGCCCATGACTACTTTAATTAATAGAACACAGGGAAACCATGCTGTGTCAGTTCTTGGCTTATAACTGACTTAGGCCAAGAGAGGTTGCATTCAGACTTTTTGTTCAATGGTCTCAGATAAGTTCCTGGCTAAAAGCCAATGTGAACTTTTAGTCATGAACGTGAACTGTATTGAACCTTCTGGCCCTGACTCCAGACAACTGCAGCCCCAGTCAACACCATGAGGAGCAGAAGTACTACTCAGCTGGCTCAGTCAAACCAAAGAATCACAGAAGTTAAGAAAATAGTCTCTGAAGCCACTCTGAGTATTGGAGTGGCTTGTTATAGAGCAGTAGATAACTGAAACAAAGGGCCAGTGTGCTTGCCAGTCCACACTGATCTGGGGTTAAGAAGCTGGATCACAGTTACAGTTTCAAAATAGTATTTTTGGCTGTACCTTCACCTATTCTGTGGGAATTCCAGTGCCCTTATATTCTTCCCACATAATTTCTCTCAGGGGTGTTTGGAGTATATGGTCTGGGAACCAATCCTTTTGGCCGCCATGTGGTGCTAGCTATTTTTGAATTTAATTCTCACTCTGATGACATTTCTGCTCAGAACTGTTGTCTTTTTTTCCCCACCTCTTGAACCTAAGAGTAGCAGCCTGACCCCCTGCATCTCAGCGGTTGATAGTGACAGTGACTACGGTAAACCTGTGGTTGCCCCGTCTGTATCCAGGTGCTATCACCATTACTGATGAGGCTTCTGGTGACATTGCAGCTGGTGATACATCATATCCCATGGATATCTTAGGAAATGGTTCATTACTGTAGTTAGTGACATATGTGCCCTTATCCTCATATTCCATTGAACTAAAGAGTTAAATCATACTCTTTGTATTCCTTATTAATTTTTTGGTGTGAAGATTCAAAAGATCTAAATTAAGAACTCTGTATAAGTATTACTAATGTTGAAACATTAGCCTATCACAAGACTGACTAGAAAAATTACTATATAATAGGATCCAGTTGGGTAGGTTTTATAATCAGATTTTCCTCAGCAGGAATTTATGCTATATTTGGTTGAGCTAAAGTACGAGACTTGCTCTCTCTTCTCTAAGCAACACAAGTAGAAGATAAAAGACTTTCTCTTTAGATTTCAATGACAAACTTAATAACATCTCAGTCTAACAAAGAGGAAATATTTAAGTAACAAAGATTAGGAATCCAGACAACAGATTTTAAACTTCAATGTAGTAATTAGTATCCAAATTGGTTTAGATGCTACAGTATGAATATCACATTATTATTAAAGACCATGGGGAAGCAGAAATGTAGTAATTAGGTGTTTGGTATTACATTTATTACATCATCATCTTGGGATTATTTTTGAGGAATAGCTACATATATCCACTTCCTTTTTTTTTCTGTTCTGAAGGGATTGTGTCTCCCTCTAGGATTAAAGTTGAAATGGGCGGAAGATATTAGAAGTAGAGGATAATTAATTGAAAATACAAGAATACATACACATTTAATGAGAGAGGAAGATGGGAGTACAAGAGGGAATAAATAAATATTGAGCAAGATGATGTTGAGAAGAGCTTGATTTTCCCATATGTAGTTTTAGAAGAGTGAGGAGAAGGAGTTCATCCCTGTTTCCTGAGATTCTAGATGTCAAGAGATTAATGAGAAAATAATGGGAACTTTATGCCTGAAATAGAAACCTCTTTGATGTTCTCCTTGGAGATATGAAGAGGATACTAAGAGAAATAAGAGCAGAAATGGATTCTACTAGCTGATCACTACTTTGACACTAATAAATTAATGGATCAATGATTAATCCTCAAATACTGGCATATTTTCACTCTCATGTAACATCTTAGAAAAGTTGAAAAGCTGGAAAGAACTGAGAAGTAGACTCTTAACTGTTTTAACCAAAAAATAAAGTTCTGGGGTCTGTCCTCACAAAGTTAAATACTAATGTTGGAAGTGATTGCTAAATCTTTCTGAAAGCAAATGGTTCCCGTTCCTCTGAATTATTTTAAAATTGGTAAGTTTCATAGTAGAGTGTGAATAGATCCTTGCTTAGCTCACTTGGCTATTTCTCCTCATAATGAACATCTGGTTAGATTCTTATATACAAATGTGAAGGAATTATACTTTCTGGAGATGCAGTTCTAGGAGTCTATTTGACACTTGGAACTCTTCAACCTGCCAAAAGATGCTCTGATAATGCTCAGATTTTGAGACTCACTTCGTCAGACACACTGGCAAGAGGCCTACATTTGAGGAATAGATCTTATAGAAGTAGGGCTTGTTGGCCAATTTGGAAGAATTTGAATTTTTGTTGGAACAATGAAGTTGAGTTCTAAACCCTTTCACCACATGTTATAAATATTAACAATGAGGGTGATGTGGGTGGTGGAGACGGTTTTTAACATGGGGATTTCAATGTTGGCGGACATGATAATAAAGCCATTCACTGAGAAACAGAGCAGGAGGTTGTTCTAATTTTACATTTGCCTTATTTTTCATGAAAGCAAAAGGAATAAGAAACTTCAGCATAGTAATCAATTTTATAGAGGCAATAATGATAGATATAATGGGTTAGGCCAAGTTACACAAGTATTTATAGTTTGAAATTTTAAGGAGGGACAGTGCTTAGTGGTAAAACAGGTAGGCTCCAGGGCCAGATTAGCTGGGCTGAAGCAATACCTCTGCCACTTACAAGCTGTATAAACTTGAGGCATATAGAAGCCAAACCTCATGCCCAATTTTCTCACCCTAATGCCTACTAGAGTTAATTGTAGCACTTACCTCATGAAATAGGTGTGAAGATTTCTTTTAGTTCTTGGTGCAAGATATGGGGTGAAACCCCAAGAGTTTGATAAATATTAATTGTTGCTATCATTATTATTAAATAGAAAAAAACTTCCCACTAATGAATTTCTTCAGTCAGGGAAGAAAAAGAAAAATATTATGGTGATATTCTCTGGTATCTTCTAGATACTAGGAAAACACATGGTGAAATTGAGAGTTTCTCCTATTATACACTTAACTTTAATGAATTATTTCCTCAGTGAAAATCCTACTTATTATTCTTAATATGTTGACTGATGGTTTCAACTCCTTTTATACACTTGTTGAGTAGATTCTGGGCTGGAATGCCTCTTCTACATTGATGGGCATGAAAGACCCTCGAGAATCCCCTTCATTTTTTGACTGAACCAAAATCATTTGCATGGGAATGATGTTTGAAGAGCACAAGAAGCATTTGTGGCTGCAGAGCATCTTGCCTCTACCCCGTGGCTGCTATCATGGGAACATGGCATATGACAGTCAGACACAGCAGGTTGCAACACCAAATCTGAGAGCAAAGGCAGAAAGTATCACTCTTTCAAGGTGCATACAGAAAGAGAACCCATGATGGGTGAGCTTGTCATCTGCTCATCGGAAGAACTGAGCCTTCTGAGTGGAGTCTAATTTGTGTGTTGCCCACAAAGCTATTATGTTCCCCAGTTTCCCTAGAGGAGATCTAGGACTGCCTCCAAATTCAATCAAGGGCTCTGAACCTTCTCCCTGAGTCCTGACAAAGTCATCAGAGTGTTTTATAGCATTATGTTTTTATAGGAAAAGAATGCTATAATCTATTCAATACATGTATATCATGTCTTTAAAGGATTATTATATTACTATTAAAGAATTGTGGTGATTTTTTCTTAATTCTAGAAAAAAACAAGGCAGCTAATTTATCAGAGTGTCAGCACTGAGCATAGAAGCATCCTTGCTGTCCTCTTTGAGAAATATTCCTCGAAATGGAGCTGGATTGTGTAGGTTATCACTGCTTGATGGTAATTCTCATTAGCCTCACATGATACTGTACTCACCAAACTGCCCTTTAAGTGTAATTTAGATTCCCATGTAACTTTTCCTCCAGGGGAAAAATGATCTGGTCCTGTTCAAAGGCCACTCTCAGCCTTAGGGAGTTATATTTATCACTGTGTATTAATAAATTGGTGTTTGAAATCAGTCTCATGGGTATTTGGCTAATGTCAGTCTCTACAAGCTATCACTCTGAGTCAATAAAAAAAATTGGAATTTGAACATGCAGAGTTGGACCTGGCATGGGCCACAGTGAACCTTTCCAGGATGCAGCCAAGCAGGGTCAGTCTGGGACAGTCGGCATCTCCCTTGACCTTGCTCACATGCAGTGAGAGACTAGCAGATTAGGTAAATGAAGCTTCTCTTTCTTCTACTCTCTGTTGACAGAGACAGATATTACCACATTCCCATGAGGCTTGGCAATGTTCTGTTTCTTCATAAATTGACAGAGTGGGAAGAAAGCAATTAGGTTGACGAAGGAATTAGAGAGTATAACAACTGAGATCCTGTGAGGTTTCCTCACCCAGCTCCAATTTATGACGTCATTGGTGCAACATCACAGAAGGCACTTGACTTGTCCTGTTATTTTCTTGGCCTCGATCCAATTCCACTAAAAATTGAAGATGAGTTTTTATTTCTTACATCTCAAATTCTTGGCAAACATCCAGAGAAATACACTAGTAGTCACTTTGTTTGAAATCTGTCTTATTCAGAGGAGGGAGACAAGGCTTACTGCTAAGGAAATATCACACAGCTTCAAAAAGGTAAAGGCATATTATAGACTATGGCTAATTTTTAAACTCATCCTCACTCCATGCCTTTTTGTTAACATTTGAGCCTTTATGTGGTTATAGGAACTCTCGTCCTAGAAGACTTGAGCCAATTTGCCAGAGTTGTTAGGACTCTGATTATAACCAATTTTAATTGGACGCATCTTGTTTGTTCTCATCAAATCTAAATAAAACATCAACTATTTTTGTTTTGCCTGGTTGATTTAATTCATTGAGAAATATTGTTACGGAAAACCCAAATAACTTTTGAGAACCAGTTTTACGTAACACTTTTCCAGAAGGTGTCTATGGAGGGGTGAGCCAACCAAAGCAAAAGCTTGGATGTCAAACTTTGCTGACAGAAGCTGCCCTCTGCTTTACCTGAAAAAAAAAAATAGCAGCAAACCCTCAAGAACCAGCCCAGAACATGCCCACGGGCACCAAACCTCCAGTCTCAGAAACCACTAAAGAGGTGATTTCTTTTCACTGACACTACCTTCCCCTTTGCCAGAAATGTAAAGAAGATGAGCTACCTCATAAACTCCTGGCTACCTTTGCTCCCCCTGAAGTCACAAGTTCTTTGTTTATCTTTTCTTTTTGAACCCTGGGAAAAGTATATCAAAGTGATTTGGCCTGCCAAAAGTTTGTGCACTTAGGAACTGGCCCTGTGACAAATGCCTGCAGAGAAGAGAAAAAGATTTCTGTATTTCTTAGTGTTATTCTCTCCCTTGAGACGTTTCCAGAGACTTGAAAGGAGGGTTGTGCCGAGGAACTGATTAAACTCGCTCACATTAAAGTTGAAAGTTGGTGTGAACCACCAGGTCTCTCTGCTTCCACTCCTGGCCCAGTAAATCAGGTAACTGGAATCACTTATCACAGAAATTAGAGCTGGAAATAACCACTTCAGCCCTCAGACCTTCTTACCTGGCAAGCAGAGGATCATTTCCGTGGTCTCCATTGTTTAGTCTGGTTGAATCTTAAAACATGCTTCAGGAAGAGCATGTCCTAAATTTCCGTTGGGAGTTCTCTCCGCAGATGAAAACTTGGGAAACTGGTTCTGCTAATAAGATGGAGATTTCTTTTGGTTAGGCTCATCCCATTATTTTGAGACGGTCCTGGCCTCCTCGGTGCTTTGTGGTCTTAGGAAATGATTCAGTTCTCCAGTTTCTCCACATCTGAAGAGAGGATTGTATCATCATTAAAATACTGTTTGGAAAAGACTGGAGTGCTGGGGCCACAGGAAAGGTTGAAACCCTCCGCTCCATGACGAGTCACATGTGGCCTCAACATTTCTTCAAAAAAACACTAGTTTTTCTAAAATCGAAAGAAAGCATGTGTGGATGATGAAGTTGGCCTGTGCCACTGTGGAGATGCAGAACCTGGAGAAAAATCTGGGCCCTGCTGGGTGCTCAGCCTAGTGGGACTGTCTGGTGCTTGTCCTTGGCCAATTTGAGAAAGCCAGTGGCATTCTTAGGAAGTGAGTTCCTCCACTGGCTCTGGTGTCATTGACATCTCTCCACAGTGGCCCTGTGCTCTTACTGTCACTCATCCACTTACTGTTGTCACCCTGGAAAGCATTTGTTAAGTCAACAAAATGCTGCTGAGCTGGTAGCTGGCCACCCTTCTTTTGGACAGTGCAGGACATTCACATACAACATTGGGTGCTTCTCTAACTTCTGATTTCCAGTGCCTGGAACAGGAATGGCAATCGGGGTCATTTTCTTTTCTTTGTGGAGGCATTGAGGAGGGGGAGGCTGATCAGAGCCCTTCAAATGTCATGCCAAGTAAACTAAGTGACAATATCTGAGAGCCAAATGAAACATTGGTCTTCATTTCCACTCCTGTTAGACAGCTATGATCATGCCTATTTTATAGACAAGTAAACTAAGTCTTGGGGAATTTAAGGAACTTGGTTAAGACCACATGGTTTGAATGTTTGCATTTATGTAGTCAGACTCCAATCTGTGTAAAGCACCATGTAGTTTCAGTAGTGTGATTCTGATTATACCGCAAAAACTTATTGAGGGCTTATGGGCCAGGTACCGTGGTAAGCCCTTCATATGCATTATCCTATTTAATCCGCAGAATCCTCCTAGGAGAGAGTGAGTTTTAATTCCATTTCTATATAAGGAAAATGAGATTCAATGAGGCAAAGCCTACATTCATAAAAGGTCATCTTTTTAAATGTTACATTCAAGATTTTAAAACTAATAGGACACAGAGCAAACTCAAGCTGACTGACTCCATAATCTGTGATCGTTCTTCATTCTTATCTTCCTTGATGACAACATCTTTATCTCCATACTGGCTCTTCCCTTTCAGTAGCTATTTTGACATGTAGGATTTCAGACATTGCTTTAGAAACTGATCCACTCATAACTTTTCACCAGAACTTCTGAACCTGTTGAGGGCAGAGCTGACACCAAGAGAAGGCAGCAAGGGACAGAGTGGTATTCCAGGCTTACCCATAATTCCATCTGGCCCATCATCTCTGTACTCTAACCTTATGTAATTACATAGACCCACTTTTCAATTCTTTTCCCTGATACATAGGCAAAACAAAGATACGAAAGCCACCAATGGTGTTCTTCAAAAGGCCCTGTGAATAAACACCACGTTGGGCAATATAGTCTTTTATTGTTTTTGTCCTTTTGTAGAGTGGGAGAGTCTAGCCTCATATAGATGCCAGGTGCCTATGTCCCAAGGGACTGAGAAGACACTTGGGAGAGCCATCGATCTGAAGGAAGAAGGAACCAGGCAGGACATTCCTCAATAATGAAGTTAATCTTTTTGGACTATGGGATGAGTTATGCATAAAAATATCCTCATTATTGGATACTGTATCCATTACTCTTGGACATAAAAGGAGCAGTCTCCATTTCCCAAGCATTTAACACCCTGAGTTCTTTGTGCTTCTCTAACCAAAGTAGTTGGTTCAGGGATTACCACACAATCCAACTGTGGCCAGTCCCTGGTCTTTTGCAAAGAAAATTGGTATGAAAGAGAATTTATTTTCTCAGAGATTTAAATCTGGGTTGATATAGGTTCTTGCTGTTGGTGGCCATTTTGTTACGATGCCTGCAAATGAAGCCATTATGAAGATCAGCAGATATGAAGGACCAAGTCCCAATCTGTTTGGCCTGCTATGATAAAATACCAAAGACAGAGTGGCTTATAAACAACAGAAATTTATTTTATACAGTTCTGTATGTGGGAAGTCCAAGATTAAGGCTCCATTAGATTGTATTTCTGGTGAGGATTGCTTCCAAGAAGCCGTTTTATTTTTTTTGCTGTATTCTGATCTGGTGGAAGGGACACGAGGTCTTTCTGGGGCCTCTTTTATAAGAGAACTAGTCCCATTCATAAGATCTCTGCTCTCAGGATTTAGACCCCTTCCAAAGGCCCCACCTTCCAATGCTGTCATCTGGGGAATTAGGATTTCAGCACAGGAGTTTGGTTGGAGGAGAGGTGAGACAGACGGATGGTCCACACAGAGAGGCAGATTTTGGGTCTCTGGATTAATATCCTTTCCTGATTAAGTCAATCTGATTTGGGTTTTCTGACCTTTCCCACTCCAAATTTCCACAATGGGGTTTGATAACAACAGATTAGATCTTTTAAAAGTTAAATTTATCAGGGAAAACATATCTGAATATCTGAAAGGCTATAAAGTAAGATTCTAATAATGCACAATTTCCAGGGGGCAGGCTTCATGGTAATTTTTTTTGGGGGGGGGGATAAAGAAACACTTATTTCTTTGTTAATAGGAAAATATTGCATAAAATTTCAACATTTCCTAAAATTGTGATGCAGTCCACTGATTACACTGCTTCTTTGTCTGTAACCCCACCCCCACCCCCATATCCCAGGTAGAAGCCCGACATTTACTCCCTTAGCTCCCAGGGTAATTGTGAGAGCTCACAGATGGGCTTCAGCACTTACACACACCTCATTCGTCTTCCTCCTTCAAGGTAAGGCTGAGTCTTTTTTCCTGTCACTTAGGTTAGCATCTTTTCTAACCCAACATGTTCCTAAATTCTCTAATCTTGAGAGGTCAATTGCAGAGTTATTTGTCAAATAAAATAATAAATTTATTGTGATTACTGCAAACTGGGACATGACGATGACTAATAGCTTCCAGAGGCAAGATGGGTTCCCCAGGGTTGGGGGTGGGGGAACACAGTGAGCGACCAGATTTGCTTTCCTGATGTATTTGCCTCCTGCTCTAACACACACTCACCATTCACAGGCGAAGTAAAATGGGAAGCTTTATTTGAATAAAAGCCCCTCAGGTAGGCTAGAGCCTTCACTTAAACCCAAGGTCATATTTGTCCTCTATGTGGCTGCTGTATTTCTGGAGCAAGAATTGTGCATGAGGGGGAGAGAAAGGGGAAGCAGGGGGCCCTTAAAAAGACTGAATTTACTATGTACTCTGAATTGGCTTCCTGAATTTCATCTTGGGGGAAAAATTCAGAGCAAGTGACAAAAAAAAAAAAAAAAAACCTGCCTCTGGCTTTTTGAATACCCTTGGGGGTATGGGGGGCCTGGGGGAGCATTCTAACTTTTTAAAATTTTTTCAAATTGAAGACTAAAGGGAGATCTTCTATGAAAGTCTAATGTGTGTGTATCTCTGTGTGTGTGTGTGTGTGTGTGTGTGTGCATGTGTGTTTTGTTTTGGATTTTATGTGCCACTAAAAGTTTGCTTTTAATGTTAGTTACATGTGGATTAAATTTTCCTGAAGATGTATCTTTGCTTTTACCATGGTTCACAAGATGAAAAATGCTAGCTATTGAAGCCAAACTGGCTTCTTTCTTTTCTTTTTCTTTCTTTCTTTTTTTTTTTTTTGTCCAGGAATTGAACCCAGGGCACTCGACCACTAAGCCACATCCCCAGCCCTGTTTTTGTATTCTATTTAGAGACAGGGTCTCACTGAATTGCCTAGTGCCTCACTGTTATTGAGGCTGGTTTTGAACTAGCTATCCTCCTGTTTCAGCCTCCCCAGCTGCTGGGATTACAGGCATGCATGCACCACTGTACCTAGTGGATTTTTTTTTTTAATTCTAAAAATAAAGAGAGAGAATGTTGTTCTATTGATGGTTTTACTGATCAGTGTGTGGTTCCATCCAGCAGAAATGGAAGAACGTGGTATTTCTCTAAACAGTTATATGTGAATATTTTCCCCAGTGTCTTTTTCATGGGTCATTCACATATTACTAAGTAATTATACTGTATTTATTAAGGCATTAATATTTTGCTTCTAAGACTTTAGTATCTTTGTAATGCATATTTTATATCATTTATGATATGCAATATTTCAAGATAAAAGTATGGAAAATATTGTAATGAGCCACCATGTAGCCATCACAGATTTATGCCTATTTGCTTAAGTTTTTGAAGTTTCTTGAAAGTTAATCACAGACCTATAACATTTTACTCCTGAATACTTCCATGTGCATCTCTAAAATAATCATCATAATCATTATCATCATCATTATTCTATAATGTTAGCGCATGCCATCACATCTATAAAAATGGTTAATACCAGTAAATATTAGTGATAAAGTTTGTTAATTTTATGTTATAGTGAAGATATTTTGTTAAGTTTTTAAGTTTATACCTAGAATCATCTAGAAATATATATCATAGTCAACAATCATTTTCCTTTTTATATTTGGTAAAACCTTGACACTACATTTGGAATGACACATTACTTGTATTTGATTTTAGAGGTTTCCATGATGAGCTCATGGAATGAATCTGCATGGGTGTTTCCCCCCACATTCTTTAACATAATGTTTTCTTGTTCAAAATGCATGTGCTTTCGGCACCGTGAATAATCATTTATTCCTTTATGATTTTTTTTTAGGACTAGATGGCTTATTGTGAGAACAGCTGGATCTTCCCCCAAGCCATACTCCACAGAACTAAAGACATATTATGATCTTTCCATTCTATGGGGTTCAAGTCACTACTGTGTTAGATAATCCAGAGTTTAAGAATTTGCTAGACTTTCATAGATCTCTCTGAGGACCTTGTTAGAAGCCTTGTGTTTTACAAGGACAACAATTGAAAGGGGACCAACACAAGATTCATTTTGGACACTGGGAAAGAGCTTTGAATGTGAATGACAGACATGTGATCTTGGGCTGCCTATTGACTTCTCTGAGCCTCAGTTGCTCCATTTGTTAAATGAAACAAATCACAAAGCTATAGGGATTAACTAACATAAGAAAAAAACATTTTGAAAAATATAATACTCTGTATTGACATAGGTGGTAGGGGATTTACTATGAACTGAATTGTGTACCCTCAAAATTTTTATTGAAGCCCTAACTCCCAATCCTCAAAGTGACTGTATTAGAAGAACAGAGCTTTTAGGAAATAATTTAGGTTTAAAGAGTTCATAAAGGTGGGGTCCTAATCTGATAGAATTGGTGGCCTTGTAAGGGAAGGAAGAGATCTCCCTCTTTCTCTCTGCTCACATGCATAGAGAAAAGTCCATGTGAGGACATAGTGAGATGGTAGCCACCAGCAAGCCAGGAAGGCCCCTCAGTAGAACCTGATCCTGCTCTCACCCTGACCTTGAACTTCCAGACCCCAAAACTATGAGAAGATTAATTTTGGTTGTTTACTACATAGCCAATAGTTTTTTGTTGTGGCAGCCTGAGCAGACTAACACAGGATAAAAGCCAAGATTGCATCCTATGGATAGAGACCTCTTCTCTCTACTAAAGGAAGATTAGGAGAATGGGTTTACTTCCTAGCAGGAGGAAGGTAGGCTGGACATAAGTAGCAGTGAGAGAAAGAATATTGGTCTAGAGTGACAGCATTGGGCTAGTTGATGCTGAGGGTTGAATCTCAGTCTTCTGTCAGTGTGATCTTGGGCAAGTCATGAAAAATAAAAACATTTGGGAGATCTTAGTTTTCTAATTGTTGAAAAAAAAAGACATTTTAACAAAACCTTTTTTCAAGTTCTCTGATAAAATTGGTGGAAGTTCTTCTGAGCTCCATGATCTTGGAAGTTCATCTTGGAAGTTCATCTGAGCTCCATGATCATTCTTCTCTTCCTTGATGAAACAGGGATGAAAAAATAAAACTCTTGAAAGCTATCTAGGATTATGGGGTATGTACTTTTAAAATTGTGTTGAACCTCATGTCTCTGGAATAATATGTGCTATTTATCTGGAAGGTAGAATTTCTGATTTCTTTTTGGAATTCACTCAAGTCACCAGGTTTTCTGGTACCTGGTCTTTATTTTAAATAATTTATAGATAGAGATGAAGCATTTTTTAATGCAAGAGAGAGAAGCTGTAGTGAGATTCTTAATCCAAGTAACAGGAAACTGAAGCTCACTTTATACTTTGAGTCACTTTGCTTATTTTGAGCCTGACTTTGTCACAGTGATCTCAAATGTGACAAATGTGCACATATACACACACATTGTAGTGAGTTGGATGATGGACACTTATAAGACATGTTTTCCTGGCTCATGACCATGAACTTATTTGGTAAAATTGTCTTTGCAGATATAATTAAGGCTTGTGAGTCAAAATCATCCTGGATTATCCCTATAGGCCATATATTACCTGACACGTGTCTTAGGAGAGGCAGAAGAAGAGAAAAACCAGAAGGCTCTGTGAAAACAGAGGCAAACATTGTAATGAATTAGCCATAAGCCAAAAAACACTGTTTTTCTATATGAGAAGAGGTCCATCACATTCATGATTATTACCCTGATGGTTTTGAAGGTCAAAGAGGATCATCCTATGATAGAAAAAAATATTATATGTGTGTATTATATGTATGCACATAACACATACACATGTATATATACACATGCAGGATTATACACATATGCATGAGTATATGGCATGTATATATACATATATATATTTAAATGATTATTAATAAAGAGGGCCACAAAGACTTAATGTACTTCACTATCTTACTGGTGAATTGTTAAGTTTTGGGATATGATAAATTAATCTCCAGTGGTGATAAAGTAGATCATTTCTTTCAATAAAGGCCACAGGCATAAGAGGACCAAACCGGAATAATTAGTGTTGCTACTGTTGCTCATAAAACACTCATTTCTCTTGAAAATCTAATATGCAGACAGCTGATATGAAAACAGAAGTCTGTTCTTTCATTTGTTCTCTCCAAAGTGCTTATTACCTACTTAGAACTTTGTGATCTTCCCACACAGTCCGGTGAATCACCCAGCAGAGAACCCCTCTGTTTACTTACGCACCCTGTAGCCTAATGTGCTATGTAAGTCATGGATAATTAGTGACTCTGTCTTCCTAAAGATACACTTGTGGTGAGCTTGGGATCTTCCACTTATAGAAAAATGTTCACATGCAGGACAAAAGTTTCCTCTGAGAATATTTAAATTCTTCATTGAACAGAGACATATTTATTTGCCTTCACCTTTGAAGTATACATTTGAAAGGCTACAGACAGATTAAACATTGCTAAAGGCTGTTTCTTGGTTGGAAAAGTGGACTGACTGGGGTGACCTCTCAGTTTGCTGAGGTCTTATTAGAAGGACACCACTTCCCAGAGTCCACAGGAATCATAAGTTCTGAATGTAAAGCAAGAATTTGTGTGGAGACCATCTTGTGGTCCCATGAAGCAAGAAGAGGAAGAATCTTTTTGAAATTCAAGTTCATGGATCACCATAAGTGTTTCAAAGATCGTATGCAAAACGTAAATCAGCATAGTGATGTAGAAAAATGATGGTGGACCACCAGAATTTTTTTTTTTTCACAACGTTATTTCTCTCTTTAGAGAAAAATCTTTTTTGGAAGTTAGAAAAAAATTTTTCTTCTAATGGCACATTCTCATTTTTTTTTGGAATTATTAACAAAGTATTTGTGGTGGCGCACTGTAGTCACATATGTCTGTGGCCCAGTTTGGAGCCATCTCTCACATATGGGAAATTTAAGAAATAACTCTGTTGCCTGGTGTAATTTGTAAGAAGTCCAACTCTGGCTCCAGAATGCACTAACAGGCCTTTGAAGGAAAGACACCTGCCCCTGGCTGGCAGCCTGGGGCAACATGGTATGGTCTCTTCAATGCCAGCCTGACCACTGCTGTGTGGATGCCGATCGCATGAGCTGGGTTTTTCCACAGTTAAGTGGAATGAGAACTTGTTCCTTACCACCCCAACTTTTGCTTGTACAAGTGCTGGGTTTTACCCACATGAGCAACTCCAAACCCAAAATGTAAGTCTCATTTGTGGTTACTAGAATGGAACCTAATGGAAAATTTGACCATAAATTCTGAAAAGTCATGTGGAAAAAAATATATCCTCTGGTACAGAAATCAGAAAATAATTCAAAAAATACATCATGTAACCAACACTTGCTTCCCTAACTTCCACAACAGCCTGACGTGGTGCATAAAAGGGGGTGCAGGTGACAACCACCCCCATACCCACTACTGTCACCTTTCATCTTGAATCCCTGCAGCTCATGGCAGTACTCAGTCCTACACCTCTCCTTCTAGGGTCCTGAGGGAGACTCCCATTCTCTTTGACCACTTTGAATGCTCTTCTGAGGTAGTGTGAGGCCAGTCTCTGCCTCATCAACTCACCTCAGTGGCCCTTGCTCACCTCAGTTTCAGAGGCCACATTTGCTAGGGCTGGGCCAGGGCCCTTCTCACCACAGTCCTGCATTCTTATAAATCTTTTGAAAGAGGATGGCCCAGCTCCTTCACAGTGGAAGTGCCACTAGTCACCTCAAAGTCATCCTTCCCCACCCCAAGTTCTATAATAATAACAGTAGCAATAAACAAAGATAATATCTCTTTGAAGTGAACAATTATTGTTTCTCAATCTTATAAAAATACTTGAAATAATCTTTCAAAAACTTAGTTAATTTTATCAAAATAAATAAGTCTAAAGCAAAAGTGTATTGTTGAGAGCCACAGCCAAAGGGGCCCCAGCAAACTTCCAGCTGATTGGCTCACCGTGACCCCAGCAAACTTCCAGCTGCCAGCTGATTGGCTCCACTGCAGTGATGCTCATTGGGCTGTTTCACTGCCCTTTCAGACCATGGAGCTGCTCATTGGGGGACTCTTTTGGCTCCGCCCACATGACCCAGCCAATCGGCCTCAAGAGCAGGAGGGGGGGGGTTTGAGAGGCTTGTGGGAAGCCAGTGGTGGCAGTTGGGCTCTGAGGGAATTCCTGAAGAGCTCCTGTGGTGCAGCATGTGTGTTCTAAAAATAAAGTTCGTTTCTGCTTGATAAGTGGCTCGTGAATTGTGCCCAGCCCGACTGCGGCAGTGTATGTTTGGAATACAAATGCCCCACATCTCATTTCTCAGCCAGGAGAGACTATTTTGGAAATAATGGAGCATGTGTCTTTCAGGGTGCCTGATGTTTGCTTTGCCCTTTAGCTTCTTGCAAGCCATTCTCTAAGGGAACATGTGACCGATCTCCTGGAGCTGGGTCATAAGATGGTGAGAATGTCCCCATTCACCTCCACTCAAAGTTAGTTTTAAGTGTGAAATTCAAACTCAGGGCTGTCAGACCAGAGTTCTGTGCTACTTTTGCCTCACCCCTCATCTAGCCTGTGTATGTTGCTGTTGAAAATGAAATCTGTTTTCCACCGTCACTTCTTTTCTTCTCTTCTTCCACAGATTGAAATAAGAATGTCATCCAAATTGACACTATGGGGGCTTTATCAGGTGAAGTGGTGGTAGGACAAGGGTTTTTGGGGCCAACTCCCTACTTTCAAATCTCTACCTTCTGCTACAATCCAGGCAGGTGACTTAATTCTCAGGGAGAGTATGTAGTTTACATTATTATTTGGGGAGAATAATGGTTTATTCACAGCTTATTCTGTAAAACATTGAACATAACTATTCTTTTTTAAATATATATATATTTTCTCTTTTTAAAAAAATATCTTTTTAGTTGTCATTATACCTTTATTTTATTTATATATAGTGCTAAGAATTGAACCCAGTGCCTCACAAATGCTAGGCAAGTGCTCTACCCACTGAGCTATAACTCCAGCCCTCTCACTCTCTCTTTTTTAAAAATATTTTTATTTGTTGATGAACACAATACCTTTATTTTATTTATTTGTGCTGAAGATCAAACCTAGTGCCTCCCACATGCCAGGCCAAGTGTTCTACCACTGAGCTACAGCCACAGCCCTTTTTCTCTATTTTATGGTAGTAAAATATACATAACATAGAATGTAACAATTTTCACATTTTTAAGTGTACAATTTCAATGGCATTAAGTGGTACCACAATATATTCTAATACCTTCCACCACTGATGGACATTAAGGTGGTTTCTAATATTACTACCTCCCCATTTTCCCCTCTCTTGAGATCCTGGCTACCATTTCTTTCTTTCATGCTATGAATTTGACATTTTAGATACCTCATATAAGTGGAATTATGCAAGTACTTATCTTTCTGGGACTGGCTTAGTATAATGTCTTCCAGGTTTATCCACATCACCACATGTTGCAAAATTTCCTTCTTTTTAAAAACTGAATTCTATTCTATTGTATGTATATAACACATTTTGCTGTATCCATTCATTTGTTCATCGACTTTTAGGTTGTTTTCATATCTTGGCTCTTATGAATAATATTGTGATAAACACTAGTGCTAATGTCCATTCAAACTTCTCATTTCAATTCTTTTACATAAGTGCCAAAAAAATTGTTGGGCCATTTAGTAGTTTATTTAGATTTTTTAAAGGAATCTCCATACTGCTTTCCATATTGAATGTTGTTAAGGTCTGTAGACAAGTCAAAATAACACCTGGTATTTTGCCAGGGGAATGTAGAGTTCGTAAACAAGTCTGGATGGTGCCTGGCAAAATGCCAGAGGGAGTGGTTTGAGAAATAACAAAAGCAAGCCATTAAGTGTGGAGATTCCTTATTGGTTGACTGATGTATCTAGTTTATGCTAATTAGATAAGCTGTGCAAAATGTATAAATAGCTCTGTTGTCCTACAATAAACGGCTCCTATTCCTGCTGCATCAATCTACAGAAGTCATTCGTCACCCCCCGGTTATTATGCTGCAGCCGGACCTGCGCCAGAATGTATCAATTTACATTCCAACCAACAGTGTACAAGGGTTTCCTTTTCTCTAGATCCTAACGCTTCTTTTTTTTTTTCCAATAGTAATCATCCTAATAGGTATGAGGTGATATCTCATTGAGGTTTTGATTAGTGACATTGAACATTTTTTCATATGCCTCTTGGTCATTTCTATGTCTTTGGAAAAATGTTCAAGTTTCTAGCTCATTTTAAAAACTGGGTTATTAGTTTTTTTTCTTAGTGAGTTTCAGGAGTTCCTTATATATTTAGAGATTAATTCCTTATTGGATCTCTGTCTCACAAATATTTTCTCCCATCCCATAGTTTGTCTTTCCTCTCTCTATTGTTCCTCCATGATTGCTCTATTGGCATTTCTCCTCTTTTCCTTTAAAAGTTTTACAGTTTCAGGTATTGTATTTATGTCTTTAAAGTACTTTGAGTTGATCATTTTATGTATGGTTTTAAGATAGACATATAATTTCATTCTTTTGCATGTGGATAGCTAGTTCCAATACCATTTAAGAAACTATTATTTCCCTATTACATATTCTTGGAAACATTGTCAAAGGTCAGTTTACTGTAGATGCATGGATTTATTTGAGTTATTTTATTCCATTGGTCAATGTGTTGGTTTATATGTCAGTACCATACCATTTTGATTATTACAACTTTGTAATGCATTTTGAAATCAGGAAGTGTAATGTTTCTAGCTTTGTTGTTCTTTTTCAAGATTGATTTGGCTACCTGTGGTCTTTTATAGTGTCAAATGAATCTCAGAATTGCTTTTCTGCTTTTGTAAAAAATGCCATTGGAATTTTGATAGGGATTACATCAAATCTGTAGATCACTTTGGATGGTATGAACATTTTAATGCAATAAAATCTTCCAATCCTTGACCATGGGTTGGTTTTCCTTTTATTTGTGTCTTCCTTAATTTCTTTCATTAATTTTTTTTTTTTGGTTTTTTGTTTTTTGTTTTTTTGGGTTTTTTTTTGGTTTTTAGAATACAAGTCTCTCTCATTTCCTTAGTTTAGTCTTAAGTATTATTTTCTTTTTGGCACTATTGTAAATAAGATTGTTTTCTCATAGTTTGTTGTTGATATATAGAAATGAAATTATTTTTATATGTTGATTTTATATTCTATAATTTTACTGAATTCATTAGTTCTAACAGTTTTTAACTGAATTCTTTAATGTTTGTTATATATAAGATCATGCACTCTGAAAACAGGACAATTTTACTTTTTTCTTCTCAATTTGGATATCTATAATTTCTTTTTCTTGCCTAATTGCTCTGGAACTTCCAGTACTACGGTGAGTAAAAATAGTGATAGTGGGCATTCTTGACTCATTCTTGGTCTTAGAGGGAAAACTTTCAGTTTATTACTATTCATAGTTGATTAGCTGTTCATTTTATATATATGAACTTTATTATTTTTAGGTATTTTTATCCTATTCCTAATTTGCTTGAAAATTTTTATTTTGAATGAATACTCAATTTTGTTAAAACTTCTTCATTGTATCTATTGAGATGGTCATGCAAATTCTATCCTTTATTCTTTGACATAAAGCATCACTTTAATTGATTTGTACATTTTAAACTATCCTCGTATTCTGGGAATGATGATGGTCATGATGGAAGATCTTTTAAATGTGCTATTGGACTTGTCTTGCTAGTACTTTGTTGAGATTTTCACATCTATGTTCATCAGAGATTTTCACATCTATGTTCATCAGAGAAAACTGACCTATAGTTTTCTATAGGTCTATTTTTTTTAAATAACAATGCTTAGTTTTGTTGATTTTTAAAAATATTTTCATATTTTTAACTCCATTTATTTTTGCTTTAAATTTTGTAATTTCTTATTTCTGTTAATTTGGGACATAGTTATACATTTTCTATTTTAAGTTATAAAATTAGGTTGTTTATTTGAGAGCTTTCTCTTTATAAATGCAGATATTTATCACTATGAACTTCTTCTTAGTATTCCTTATATTACTTTTCTTCACTTTTCTTATGTTATTTTTAATTTCCAGTGGTTCATTAGTATGTTGTGAATTTGTGCATATTTGTAAATTTTCCATCTTGCCTTTTACTGTTGATTTCTAGATTCTTTCCACGTGGTCTGAAAGATACTTGATATGATTTAATCTGTTAAGACTGACAGACAAACCAACAAATCTTTAGCAAGACTAAAAAAAGTGAAAAGAATCCAATAAGTAAAATAATAAATGAAAGAGATAACTAATATCTTGGATCTCTGTCTCACAAATATTTTCTCTCATCCCATAGTTTGTCTTTCCTCTCTCTAAAATGCTACAGAAATTTTTAAAAAGCATAAAAAGGGCTGGGGTTGTGGCTCAAGTGGTAGTGTGCTCGCCTGGCATGCGTGAGGCACTGGGTTTGATTCTCAGCACCACGTAAAAATAAAATAAAGATATTGTGTTCACCTAAAACTAAAAAATAAATATTAAAAAAGCATAACTAACTACTACTAAAAATTATACAAAAATGGATAATATGGAAAATGTTGATAAATTTTAGAAACATAAAACCTTACCACAACTAAATTATTATGAAACAGAAAGTCTGAACAGACATGACTATTATGGAGATTGAATCAGTAATCAAAAATTCCCAACAAAGAAAAGCCCAGAACTAAATGGCTTCTTTGGTGAATTTTACCAAACATGTAAAGGAATAGTAACACCATTATTTTAAAAATCTTCTGAAATTTTTAAGAGAAGAGAGGCTTACAAATTCTCTTTGGAGACTAGCATTATCCTGATGCCAAAGACAACACAAGAATAGAAAACTATAGGTTAGTTTTCTCTGGTAAACATAGATATGAAAATCTCAACAAAGTACTAGCAAGACAAGTCCAATAGCACATTTAAAAGATCTTCTATCATGACCATCATCATTCCCAGGATACAAGGATAGTTAAAATATACAAATCAATTAAAGTGATGCATTATGACAAAGAATAAAGGATAAAAATTACATGACTATCTCAATAGATGCAAAGAAGAAGGAATAACAAAATTGAGTATTCATTCAAAATATAGATTTCCAAATAGCTGTGCTGTCTAACAGCTTAAGCTGTCATCTCTGTTCTTTCCAGGTGGCTAAACTATGCTGGAATTGTCAGAACTCCAAGAACAGTGAAACAGAAGCCAGTCTTCAGAAAATTTGGGGCACTGGACATATAAGCCAACACCTTCCCTCCTCTGGGAAAAATTGGAGCCAAAAAATATCTTCCTAATATTATGGTGCTGTACTAGGGGGATGGATTTTGGTGAGTGCATGTCCCATATCTCTGACCAGCTTTGGTGAATAAGATTTAACTGGGGTGCAGGAGCCTTTCAATTGTTTAAAAGTTTCTGAATTTCTTAGTAAAGGAATTTGTCTACAAATTATTGCAAATTATTATAGGTGTGTTTGGGTGATTGGCTTCCTGCTTTTCAATTTTGCTTATGTTTGAGCATAATCCATTCTTTTTTCCCCCACATTTCTATTGGTGCATTAGATCTGTACATAGTGGTATAATTTATTGCTACATATTCACACATACTAAATGAATATAATTTGATTAATATCATTCCTTAGAATTTCCCATTTCCTCCTGTCCTTCTACCTTCTGGTCCCTTTCCTTTATACTACTCATCTCCTTTTGATTTTCATTAAATCCTCCCGCACCTTCTTTTCCTTTTTCCTCTCTGGATTCCACTAATGAGAGAAAACATAATACCCTTAACCTTCTGAGTTTGGCTTATTGTACCCAACCGTGTTCTCAAGTTCCATCCATTCCTGCAAATGACATAATTTCATTTTTGCTTATGGCTGAATAAAACTCTATTTGGTATAAATACCATATTTTCTTTATCCATTCATGTGTAGACAGACACCAAGGCTGGTTCCATAGTTTGGCTATTGTGAATTGTGCTGCTATAAACATGGGTAGAGCATAATACATTCTTGACCAAAAAAAAAAAAAATCAGTGCCTCTTACCATCATCACCTTTAGGGAGTTGAATTAGCTTTTAGTAGTTAAGGTCAATAAAGGACTTTTTAAAGTGGCTGAGGTGGGAAGAAGATGATGAGGCAGAAAATGTGCCTCTCCTCCACACCAACATCTTTTTCCTCTTCCTCTTGAGTTTTTTTCTTAAACTGGAAGTTCTCCATAAAGAGGTCTGTTTGTGCTTATAATAAATGTCATAGAGCAAATTTGACAAGGAAGAATACCTTTTTAATTTGCATTTTGAATTCAAAGATCCAGTGAGAGAGCTGGCATGGTTATTTGGAGCTGTCTCCATATTCTTTTTTTTTTTTAATAGCTATAGATACATAATCCTCTAAATGGAAACTTGGAAAATAGAAAAGAAACCTCTTAACCACTCGACAGTCACTTTTCTTTTCCTTTTTAACTTCCTTTCTTATTTCATAAAATGTCTTAAGGAAATTCTTAAATTCTTAAAATATTCCTAAAACCCCAATAAAATTTTTGTTCATTTGTCTTTTCTCCCATTTATCTTCACTGTAGTACATCTAAAAATCTTTGCTTTTAATCTTAAATTCATTTGTTTAATCATGACTATTTTTAAAAATTTTTTAGTATGATTTTGTTTGTTCTGGATATGAATGTAAAAAAGAGAGATACTAGAAAGATTTAGTTTCTTAAATAATTGATTTTCCTAAAACATTGGGTAAATTTTTATTTTTGACCAGTAATCCTAAAGACTGGAAGAACTTTGTGAGTGGTAGTAAACCACGTGCCTGTTCCCAACCTGGGGCCCACTTCCCCTGGTCTCACTGGGGAAGAACCTACACAGTACTCTTTATATTAATATGCTCATTCCTTCCTTTAGATAAATGGTTAGTTTGGGAGAAAAAGAATCAGATAGTATTTATTTCTGGATACTTTAATGGGATCCTGCCAGGAAATTTTACATTTGAACATTTGAGCTTTGTTAAACCAAAGGAATTAATGTGTAACTGGTAGAATGGTACAGGAAATGTCAAATATGCACCTTACACGCTGAGCAAGTGTGGAATTACACAGCTGTGAGTAATAGAGACCTCACACCCCACCTTCTCTCCCACCAAAAAGCCTGATTGCTTAAATAAAGTCGAGGTCATTTTTATTCTAATCAAAGGCAGGATGGAGATAGGTGGTCCAGGACTGGTATGAGGACTTGAGAAGAAACAGAGGATTTAGGCTTCTGCATCTTCATCCTTAGCATGTGTCTCTTACCCTGATTCTCCCAAAGTGGCATCCAGAGCCTAAGCCAATCTGTGCCTAAAGGGGCAAGGAAAGGGACAAAGTGAATACATTCCAGTTGCAGATGTTTTAATTGGTGCATTATAATTATACACAATAGTGCGATTCATATGCCATATTCATATATGCACATAAGTTGATCAATCTCATTCCCCAATATCTTCCCTTTTGTTCCCCCTCCTCCCTCCTCCTGATCTGCTTCTTCTACTTCACTGATCTCCCTTCTGTTATTATTACTAATTTAATCGATACATTATATTTAAACGTGGATTTCATTGTGGTGTAATTGTATTTCCCCGTGCTCCCCAGTTGCAGTCTTCAAAAAGTTTTTGAAATTCTTTGTAGTCCCTTCTGCTCATGATTATTGCTTGAACTATTGTTTGTGAACAGCGCTAGCTGTAAAGGAGGTTGGGAAATGCTGTAACTTATTGTTATTTTTGTAATTAAAAGCATATTGAACCCCCCCCCTGGAAAACAGGGTTCACTGAAAGGAAAATGGGGAGCATGGATTGACTATGGAAGAGGTACAGGCAGCTTTTTATGTTCCCTATCTCTCTATTAGAAAAATCCCAAGGTCCCAGGTAACATTTTCCCATTTGTTCTTTTTTCTGCCTATCCCCATTGCAGGACATGATTCTGTGGGGTTGGAGAGGCTAACAGTAAACTCTTCAGCTTTGTCTATCCACAGGTATTTTTGAAGCATTTCCCATCAGCAGGACCATTTATATTTAAACTCATTTCTACTGGTAAAATATCCCATCGAACAACCGAAGCATTAAACACCTCCTTAAATCTACTCATATGGTTTACTCCTTAGCTTACAACATGGTTTACACCACCCTCCCAAAGAGGCCGTCAAATTGATCATAGCCACCTGTTCCCTGCCCCCACCCTCACGAAGATAAACAGCATCCACCTTCAACCATTTCAAGACTCACTTGGAAGTCACAACTTGTGAAGCCATCCTAGTAGAAGCAGCAACTGCTAATTTTGTCTTTTAAATTGAAACGTTTGCCTGTAAATTTCTAAGTTTATACTTTTTAACATTCATCTGATTTTTTGGCCTTGATTGTCTTCAAAATCAAATTTGTGTTCTTAGCTCCTTAGTTCTCCGGATTATTTGTTCTTTATAAACGATGCTACCTGTTCATTATAAATCTCCCAGCTACTGTCTTTACTCTCCCATTGCCTGAAAAAAGTACTGTAAAGTGGTTTTCCTGCCACATCAACTCTAAGGTAAGTCATTCCTTTATGCTTAGCCTTGCTAAAATATCAAACTTTGGCAGGAGATCACAGACTACCAACTAGAATCACACTGCCATGGGTCCTCAGGTTTGACCAGAGCATTTCATTCACTCCTTTCTCCAAGAGATTCACTCTCTTATCCTTTGCCTTTTCTCCCTTCTCTCTCTTATTAGTCTAATCCCCTTCACCCATTTCATATTGTTAAAATTATCTTAAATTATGAACTCCAAGAGAAGTTATGAGTAAAATGTATAATTTTATAAAAGAAACTTATTTAACATGTTTGATGTACATTAGCCATATAAACCTTTTAAAGCTCTTGTATCTATGAATTTTCATATTTCCTACAATTACATCTCTTATACGAAATAAATTTAAACTTTATTATGTTGTCCCAGCTTTGCACTCTCAAAAGTGATTGTTTGGAGTAAGGAATAGATCAGCAAAATGATTTCCTTTTTTCTATGCATGGAAAGCATTATGCCACATTTAGTAAGTGCCTACTGAAATTCTTAACTGCAGTTAAATCATGTTAGTATTTTCCTAGGGGTAGAAGCAGCGTGGTTAAGCCTGCTGAATGATTTGATATAGGTGAAAACTTGGCAGGGAGCCTGGTAACCTCAGGCTGTGAATCTGTGCTCAGCCACATTTCTACACGTCCCTAGCATCCCTTATTATACCTATGAGGGACTAAGTTTTAAAGAGATGGTGGAATTATTTCTATTTACTCAAGAACTGAACAGAGCTGTTACAAAGAAATCTTGAAGTCCTCTGTGGGGTGAGAATAATTCTTTCACTGCTGCAAGACAGTAGTGGTGGAAGTTTCATGTGCCAAGAGGAAAACAACTGAAGGGCTAGAGAAATCATCACAAGTATTTTTCCACTACATTAAACCATTAAAATTGGCTTAAAATATTGAAGTTGATTTTTCATGCAGCTAGCTCCTCCTACCTGTCAATATAATAGTCTCTATTCTATCTTGGTTTTAAAGAGTATTATAATAAAGCAAGGTAAGTGGATGCAGAAGTTCTATGGTGTTGATATTTTAGATAGCGTTAGCACTCTTAAATATTTCTTTTTCTTGATGATATAGTTGAAAAGAGGACTGATTTTGAGGAAGAGTCCTTCAATTTGATTCTGCTGTGACCTGTCTTCTTTGAGCCTTAGTTTTCTTGTCTGAAAACAAAATGGGGAAAATCATGTCCAAGCTGTAGAGTTGTTGAAGAGGTTGAACTAAAGCCCTTAGCATGCAAATTGGCACTCAATAAGTACTTGGGACTTGGTGAGTGTTAATTGCCTTTGCCTTGACCCTTTTGTTAATGATATCATATGATTTTCTAATAAAATCATTATATTGTTTACACTAGTACTTTAGGTTTATTTTAAAACATAAAACAGTTGATAACAACCAAGAGTTTCTCAGCACAGATGCTTTATTTTAGTGGTACACAAAATATTAGCATGTATGTATGCAGGGTTAATTCTTAGTAGAGAAATTACCAAGTTACAGGTAAAGTTTTTGGAAGGAAGACCTGGGGTAAATTGCTATGTTTGGCATGTCACACAAAGTGTATCATTATTGATGTTAATCTAGATCACCTGACTTGAGTTAATGCTTCTCAGTTTTCTCTATTATAATGTTACCCTTTTTATAAATTAATTTTTTCTGAATTAAAATTATACCTAATAGTGAGATTCATTATGACATATTTATATATTCATATAATATAATTTGGTCAGTTTCATTTCCCAATACCTCCTACCCCATAGTCCATTTCCTGAACTCTACTGGTCTTCTTCTGTTTTTATGAGAGCTCCCCCACCAAACTCTTTTCTTCCACATAAGAAAAAAAAATCACCCTTGACTATCTGAGTTTGTCTTATTTTGCTTAATATAATGCTCTTGAGGTCCATCCATTTTCCTGAAAATGACAGACTTTCATTCATCTTTGTGGCTGCATAAAACTTCACTGTGTAGATATGCCACATTTTCTTTATCCATTCGTCTATTGGTGAACACCTAGGCTCGTTCCATAAATTGGTTATTGTGAATGGTGCTGCTATGAACGTAGATATGCAAGTATCACTATAGTATGCTGACTTTAATTCTTTTGGATAAATACTGAGGAGTGGTACAGCTGGATCATATGGTGGTTTCATTCCTCCTATTTTGAGGAGACCCCATACTGATTTCCATAGTGGTTGTACTAATTTACAATCCCACCAAGAATATATAGGTGTTCCTTTCCCCTCATATCTTCTCCAGCAATGTATTGTTATTTGTATACTTGACTGACACACTAACTGCTGGGGTGAGATGAAATCTCAGTGTAGTTTTGATTTGCAGCAAAGTACATTTTTAATCTGGTAATTATTGGCCAATTCCTCTACAAAAAGGCTGCACTATTACAATTTGGTATAAAGAAATGCCTATTTCCCTATGTCCTGACTTGGGCTGGATATTTTCAAGGTTTTAATTTTGGAGCTACTAGGATAAGTAAAATCATCTATTATGCTGGCAGATTATTTGCATAAGATATAATCTGAAAAGTTCTGCTGACCTACCAGAAGCCTTTTTAATGGTGTGTACTTCTCTTTTCCCTTCCATTGACTCGTTCTTCTTTTAGTGTTTAATTTCTGGGTGAAAAAAGTCCCTCCTTCTCTCTATCCCCTTCTCCCATCTTCTTCCTTCCTTCCAGGCTTCTGCAAAGAATCAGGTATCTTAGCCCAAATTAAAACAAACAAGGATGAGCAAACCCTCTATAACACAGTCCATTATTTTTAGAGAAACTTCTCAGGGCTTGTCTCATAAAATCAGTAGAGATACTGATACTAAAAATTGAGTATAAAAAATGAAGTTTTATGGGTTTTCCTTGAGAGAGTTTCATTCTTCAGCTCTGGGATGGCATCTGAAAATATATTTTCTAACCAACATCCCAGGGAAGGCAGCCCCACAGTCATGCTCATCTAGGGTGCAGAAGGCATGAAATCTCTCAGTACAGTATAGTGTTCTGAGTGAACAGAGCTCCACTCCCCCCACTAAATCAGGCTTTAACCAATCAGGTTCCTGTTACACTCGTGAGTGACAAGTCAGTCTTGCACAAGCAATTGTATTCCCCAGGTTACTGTGTACCTTTGCTTTGAGCTGTGAAGAGGGGCAGCTAACAAGCCAGCCCCTGACTGCAGTGAAGAACTTATTCTGTTGGCCGGGTGCTCCTTTAGTAAACTGAAAGCAGCTCTGTTGAAGTCCCTTGGCATGGCAACACCCGGCTCCTTACCAATTACTCAGTACTTATGTGCCACCCAGGCCATTGGGGCCTCAACTGAATTGGAAAAGCTCTGTTGGAAACATAATTGTCATCGTAGTATGAATATTATGGCTGGAGAGTGGGAAAGAAAAGAAGCATCTAGAATTAGCTCTTGTTCATCTTAGAGTTTCTCTGCTCTTCAATCTAGTTTGTAGATATTGTTATTAACTGATCCAGCAAGCCTGGCTCTGAGGGCTTCTAATTCCTTTTGCTTCTCTCATCTGTACCTAGTGGTTTCTGGTACATGATGTGAAGTAAATAAGGATTCTCTGAACGATCATACACACACTCCTTCAGCCCATCTCTATTGAGAGTCTCTCTGGGCAGCCTAGTGGGTTTTGGGGATATATGTTGAGCAATATGGTTCTGGTCCTTGCTCTCCTGAGGTAGACATTTTAATTGTCAAAATTCACTATAGACTATGGTTGTGTCAAAATACTACAAAGAACTTATGAGCTTCAGTGGGAAGGAGCAATTTAATTGGAAAATCATAACTAGAGAGGCATTCTTTTAGCATATCCAACACCAAAAATCAATAACAAATCTGTTTGAACAATATGATAATCTTTTTCATCATTGTGAAGAGAATCGACAGGTTTTTTAGAATAGTTCTGTAATGTAATGTTTCTTATTCAAGGCTCTTGAGTTCATTCTCATACGCAGGTGCTTTTTTCTCTTTTTGCTGTGTCAAGGCATATGCTTAGTTCTTGTGATACTTCAAATATTAGAGCTAATTTTAGATCCAAGATGTGTCCCGGCCAGCATGTACATATGGCCACCTCACGGATGTGGTCTGGGAAGCATGATCTAGATGGTAAGGTGACTACTGCCTAGAATGATGATCTGATTTCTCTGAGCAGCATGTATAAGGACAGATGTCTCCAATGGAGAGATGGCTGTGAACAGCTTGAATATCTTCATGTAGATATCTCTTCATCACCTTATTTAGGGACAGCTGTTGTTTGGAGATCTTGTGAAATAAATTAATTTGTGATTTGCTCAGCTGGCACCTATAACCTGGGTACTTTTTCTTTGCTCCTATGCAAATGTTGTTATTATTAATACCCATTAAAGTTCTCCAGAGATGCTGACACAGTGACATAATTTAGAATGTTTGCCTATCCTCAGGGAAGAGGATTAGCATAGGCTTATGATTTGTTCATGTTGTAAGAGAATGGGCCCCAGAAGTGGCTGTGGAATTGTTAAGTGGAAACTATCCTGAGCCAATAGTATAAAAAAGCAATAGAGACAAGCAATACTCAAATTTGAGTGTGCATAAAAATTAGAGTACTTGGCCAGACCTGGTGGTGCATGCCTGTAATCCCAGCAGCTCAGAGGCTGAGGCAGGAGGATTGAAAATTCAGTCAGTCTCAGCAATGTAGAAAGGCCTTAAGCAATTCAGTGAGACCCCTGTATAAAAATTTAAAAAAAATCAAAAGGACTGGGGATGTGGCTTAGTCATTAAGTGCCCTTGGGTTCACTTCCTGGTACCAAAAAAAAAAAAAAAAAAAAAAAAATGAAAGAAAGAAAGGAAGGAAGGAAGGAAGAAATTAGAGTATTTGTAAAGAATTGATGTCTTCTGGCATTACAGAGTGAAATGTTAGGAAGCAATGGCTTATCTCATCAAAATCAGTTGATTCTTTTTTGGTATTCTGGAAAGTGACATCATGCTGACTCAGAACTGGTCTAGGTTAACTTATCACCTGCTTTGAAAACATGTGATTGGCTTCAGGGACACTGCTGAATAATGAGAGGTGATAAAAGAATACAAAAGATAGACTTTCCCTCTTCCATATTTCATCAATGTGGAATTGGTGGGATATAAAGAACAATGCTGATTGATCAGTATCAAGGTAGTGACTGTAGTATTGCTATTTTATATCTGACTGCACGAGATATGTGTGGCTCATTCCATGGCCTTGAATAACACTGGCTTTGATGTAGTGCACAAAGAACATGATTTCTTGTTTTTAAGACTGTCCTAAAATTTTAATATCTAATATAACAACATTCCAGAATCAAAGCCTCTCTACAAGTTATTTTATTGATCTGACATTCACTCTAACATTCAGTGCAATTGTTGAGTCTTTCGTGTGGCCACCCTACCTACTCCCTTACCTTTGTGTCCTCCATGTCTCTCTTACCCTGTCTTGCTGCAGCTGAGATGACTCAAAGGAAAGAACTCTGCCTACTGACTATCAGAACTTTTGACTGTAAGAAGGTCGTCAACATATTTCCCCCTAGACATTATCTGAATGACTATTTGGAATATAGTTTTTGTGCACTAATTTACTTAAAAGCAGAAATGTACCTTTTGAATCAGGAAAAGGTGGGCAGGGAAGGGGAAGTGGAATGCAGGAATCAAGATCTTAAATAGGCTGTTCTGATCCAGTTTGACCACTTTGGGCAGAGAATACAACTTGGCCTGCACGGAAATCTCAAGGTGAAGTAGAGATTAGGGTGACCACTGACTTCCTATGGAAGGTAGGAGGGAGCAACGTGAACCTACATACAAACAAGTCCCCTAACAATTGTTCTAGCTAAAAAAAATGATCCCTGACAAACTTATCCACAGGGGCTTATTGATGGTACTATTGCAGCTGCTTAAATGGTCACTGTGCATTGATAGAGGAAAAAGAACCAATTATCACCAGTTTGGATTTTCTTTTTTCCTTAGATGTTTTTGAGATTTCAGATATGATAACACCATTTGATTAAATCTGTTCATCCTCTCTTAGTCATCAAACATTGGCTGTAGACTTAGAAGCACTAGGTTCTAGGATAAGTGCTGGGAGGACAAAGATGAAGAAAAAATGTTTCCTATCCCCAGTGAAATGTGACTAGGGCTGTGATCCACACAAGGTCTACAGATACAGGGGCAGCTAAGGGAACATAGAATACACTGAACTACCTCTGGGAGGGTATGATACTAGAGTTCCTTCCCCAAAGGACTTAGAAGGTGTTGGGATGTTGGAGTGGAAAGAGATCAGAGGTCTTTTTCCAGTGGTTTTTTTTTGTGTGTGTGCATTTGGAGAGTTCTGCATGTTGCTGCTTAAAGGCAGGGATGAGAACATGGAGGAACTTGTCCATGCTATCAGACAGCATGAGTTTCCTAGGTAGGCATGACTTTAGGTAGATGGACAAGAGAATTTAAAAAACAAATCAAAGCAAACAAACAAATTAAGAAACCAATAGTTAAGTACTTGCCCAGGGGGTACAGTAGCACACACTTATATTCGAAGATGTGGGAAGTTATGGCAAGAGGACCACAAGTTCAAGGCCAGCTGTGGTAATTTAACAAGGCTCTAAGCAATTTAGTGAGACCTGTCTCAAAATAAAAAAACAAAAAGGGCTGAGGATGTGGATCAATGGTGTTTAGTGCCCCTGGTTCAATTCTGAATATTAAAAAAAAGTTGCTTGCTTTGCACCCAAATCCAAGCAATTACTTCATATGAATTGTGTCATCCAGTTCTAGAATGACAAATGAGTTGAGGCATGGAGAAGTTAAGTGATTTTCTTGTTTACACAGCTAATATACACTGTGACTTGTGTTCAGCCTGACACAGAATTCAGGCTCTGAATTACTATATTATCCAGCCTACTAGTATTTCTGGACTTTTCTGCTATATGAATAGTTATGCTCACCCAATGTCAAGTGCTAAGAAGGCTTACAGCATGTGGACTTTGTTTTAATGAATGTGAGCGCCATATTTTCTCAAGGTTTTAGACTCTGTATTTCACAAAGGGAATTTGATGAAACGTAAAGGGAACAATCCCAGCTAAGGCGTTTGTTAGTGGTATGATTCGGGGCAAGCCACTTAGCCTCTCTGAGCCTTAGTTTCCTCACATGTAGGGTCTGAATGAAAATGCTCACCTTGTAGGGATATTGTGAGGATTAGCAGTAATGTATATAAGGCATCTAGTGCAGAGTCTGGCCAAGAGCAGGCACTGGCTGGGTTTTTATATTATTATTCATTTCCTTGAATCTGCCAGCAGGGCTTTGGCATAATCCTCTGTAGTCATGGTTGGGGCTCAGCTGTCCAAACTTAGTTACAGATGTGGCAGAAAACACCTTTCCTTTATTTCTGTGATCCTCGGAGTGAGCCTGCTCTTCCTGGGTATGCAGAATGTATTTCAGAAGCAGCTGTTTTTGTTTTTTTTTTTTTGTTTTTGTTTTTCTCTGAGATAGCCCCCTGCCAAACTACTGTAAATGTTTGACTTAATTTCTTACAAACTCAACACACAACAACATCCTTTGCCAAGTCAGAATGTCCCAAGCAGGGTTGTGATTGGTCATTTTAGCAGTTTAAATGCCCTCCCCAGACTGCAGTTCTACTTGTGAAGTTTGGGTATAAATAAATGGTGACTGGGGAGAGTGAGCAGGTTTCTTTTGATGATGGTGCTTGCTGGTTAGATTTCTTGGCACCAGATGAGCAAGGGTTTTATGGAAATCTCATTCCTGTTCCTTCTTGGGCTACACAGCCTGGCACACATGACCATATGTTGTTGTTGCACTTTTTTTTTTTTCCTAAAAGAGACAGAAAAGTTCTTGGGGTATGATTCAAATCAAGCATAAAATTATTAGCACTGTGCTTTTATACCCCTGATGTCATTTCATTTACAAGGTGGCTCTAGGTCCAGAGGAAAGTGCACATCCAGTTGCCTGTAAGACACACTTGATAATGAATTTACAGGGCAGTTATGGTGGTTTCTATCTTAATCTGGCCACATCAGTATTTATTGATTATAAAGGACTAAAGGCTCCTCATCTCTACACTCAGCTCTTGTGTGGGGCTCTGAGTGGACCAAGTAAACACAGAACATATATACAAAGTATCAGATGAGAAATATCTTAAGAGATACAATGGCCAAGTGCCATAGAGATCCCAAGGAAGGCAATGTTAAATTCAGGGATTGGGGGGGGGGGTGGGGAGTGGTGGAAAAGTTTCATAGAGAACAACTATTTTCCTGTTTTATGGTTAAAAGATAACGTGTTGGGTAGTAGTAAAACAGGTAAGAGGCAAATAGGTCTTAAATAAAATCAAACAATTGCAAAAACAATTCTGAAATGCCCCAGTGCTAAATCACTTTAACATATAAGCACAGGAAAGAGAACAGAGAAGGGCTCCCCCAGACAGACATCATGAACTCTGTTCCAGGAAGCAAAATGGGATTTTTAATGCAAGAGGTTACAGTTTATTTCCTGAATTCTAAACACACACACATTCAAGTACACCAGAGTGTACCATGTTCTCAATGCCAGTGCATCTCTGTAAAGGGCAAATGGATGTTTTTCTAGACATTGCTAACTAATGTCAATGAATCCATAAATCTAAGTGTATGGCCCATGATACCTTCAATGCCAAAAGAAAGCAAACCTGCTTTTATGACATAAAGATATGGTCTTGGCTGGGCCTTTTAAAATCTCTTTTAGTTTTTCTTTGAAGGAAAAGCTTCCTTTTTCTTTCTCAGATTATTTGTTGCAGAAATACGTGCAGGCATACAAATTCAACCACATCTCCATCTTATCCAAGTTTTATTGTGGGTCTGTACTGGCCTTTATGATTCTCCTCAGGGCTTTGAGTTTTTCTGGCTTGGCTGGAATTTTATAATTGAAATTTTTTCCATTTGACTTTGGCCCTTCAAGTAAATACCATATAGACTTTTCATTTTAAATCATGCTGAGATGGAAGGGAGGCAAAGCAGATGTGCTGTTCCTGTTTCGGGCAGGAGCCTCATCCCAGGAAGAAATCTCAGCTGCTCCTGATCTGATGGGGTGGATCTAGATAAAAAGTGATTTTGTGACCTCTCTATTCAGTGCCTTCTCATGTTATCCAAATTACTCATCATCCACTGGGATTGTTAAAGAACAAAAATTTTCCCAAAGGGCCAGTGTTTAAATTGGTTTTCTTCCAGCACAAACCAAGTAGGCCCAGCTCCATGCTTCCTCACCACCTCTTTTCCTCCATGATGCATATGTGTGTATCCCTCCCCTTCTCCTGCACACCACTGTCTCTGAACCTTGACATGTTACTTCTCACTGACCTGCTCTCCTCTCCACTGTGACCTTTATTTCCTTCATTCTCCAATTCCATTGAAATCCTCTTTTTTATCTGCAATCTTTCCCTCCTCATGAGTTTATCTGTTTCTTCTGTTGATGAACATCTCTTCCTGTTGCCTCATGTCTTAATAAACACAAAGCTAACAAACAGATGGACAGACAAACCCTTTCCTAGACATATCTGGTCCTTTCTGATGTCTGTGATGTTCAGGCTGGCTTCATCTGAAAATAGGCGATACCTCTAAGGTGTTACTTGTCTGCTTTCTTCTCTACTCACTCCAGAAAAATTGCTCTCCCCAATGTTAACAGGAGACTCCAATTATCAAAAACAATCACAGTTTACTGATTCTCATGCTGATTGGCTTTATATTAAACCTGATGCTGGTTGCCACCCTCTACTCACCCCCGGAAAGGCTCTCCTGGTTTCTCTTCTCCCAATCTGCTGCTCAAAAGCAAGTGTTTCTCAAAATTCTATACTTGGTCTCCTTTTTGTGAGAAATTTTCTCCTGGGTGGTTTCTGATATCACTTCCATGCTGATGGCTTCTAAACCTGGATTTCTGGTCTTTCTCCTGTTTGCTGAAATCTATTGAGAAAATATCTGCATATGGATTTAAATTTAGGCTTCTTAAACCCAAGGGCATTTATGTCTAATTTATCTTCCCCAGCTAAACTCCTTCTTCCTCTTCATCTTCTTCTTGGTTAAGTGATCCATCTCAAAGCTGGGCAAGCTAGAACCCTTTGATGGGTTCTTTAATTTCACTTTCCTCGTTTAAGCAATCCAAAATACTGTCATTTTCTTAAATTATACCATTTCTGTTTTTGTTGGGAAAAAATACCAAAGTTATTACTCTGATGAGAATTGTTATTATTTTATTAGTCTCCTGGATTCTAATCTCTTGCCTCTCCAAAATCATCATTTTAACTGATTTCAAAGTTTATCTTTTTCAAACATAGTCCAAATTATCTCACCACTTACTGCTTGCTTTCAACAGCTCCTCATTTTCCAAATGATTAAGTTTTAGCTTTATCTAACCATGATATTCATGGTCTTCCATTATGTGATATATCCTTTCATATCCTCCATGTGCCTTGTGTGCAGTCAAGGATACATCAGCATGAACAGCAGGAGCCCTAAGTCCTTTTGCTCATGTTATTGAGCATATAAAAGTGGCACTATGGTTTTCCTGCACTGTCTCCTGCTCAGGTACAATATCTTTTTCTTTATGTCTTTGTCAGTAGTGGGAATCTAACCAGAGGGTCCCACACATAGGCAGGAGCTCTGCCACCGAGCTTCATTCTCAACTCCTACACTTTTCTTAAGACCTGTTTTAACATTCTAGACAGAATCACCCACTGTGAACTCTAATATGTTGCAATGGACATAGCAAGATAGATGGGAAAGGGTCCTGATTTTTGCCTCAGATGACTTAATTTCAAATACCTTTTAGTTACTTGCACATTTCTGCAGCTCACTCAGCTACCAGTGGTCTGGAGAGGCTTTGCCTTTCCCACACATATACTTTCAGGAAATGACAACTCTATTCTTGTAGTTACTCAGCTATAAATCTGGTAGTCATTCTGGACTCTGCTCTGTTTTTTCCTCATCCTGTATCTAATCCATCAGCAAATGATGTTGGTTCTGCTTTTTAAGTAATCCAGAATCTTCCCACTTCTCCATCCTCCACTGCTGCCACCTGTCTTCAAGCCCCCTTCTTCTCCCATCTGGATATGAGGTGCCTGTTCACTGCTTCAGTCTGTTTTCAGCACAGTATCAGGAATGATCCTGTTAAATTATGTCAGATCATGTTATTCCTCTGCTCAAAACTTTTTGATGATTTTTTTGACTCACCAGTTTGCAAAGATAAAGAAGCAAAGGATTTACCTACAGCCCCCCATGATCTGACTTCTTGAACTCTTAGTTTTCTTTCCTCATCTCAAAGGCCCTAAGGCCTTGGAACTTATGCTTGGCTCTCCTTGGAATGCTCTTTTCCAGATATCCACACTCCTCAGGCAAAAGCTCTGAGGTCAAAATTTTCATGAAAATCCATTGGTACCATAGGTCACTATCTTTTTATATAAATATTTATTCTACAAGCATACAAAGGGAGAGGTAACTCACATCTGATGACTTTTTTGAACTAGGTATTCTGTATCATTATGTGACTTTATTCTTGCAGTAACCGTGTATGCCCATTTTAAAGGAAAAGAAAGAAAATCTCAGAAAGATTAAGTAATTTACTTATAATCATGAGCTGAAATCTGACTAAAGGTCTAATTTCAAAGCCCACACAACACTCTTTTCTTTATATTACTTTATTATTATTATTTATACACACTATACACCAGGCACTATGCAGGATGATGCAGATACAATAATGAATGGAAGATGGTTGAGATATATCAGCTGTGTATGAGACAGCCATCCTCACACTCTTTTGAGCAGCTGGCCAGCATAGGAGGCAAATCTATGGGCAGCAGAATGCACAGAGCAACCAACAGTCTTCATAGGAAGTGATGCTAGAAAGATGTGCAGATCATAACCAGAGAGAACACCCTGGGAGACAAGGGAGATGTCTTATGCAAAAGAAGCAAAGCAGTTCAAGGCACTGTGAGAATGACCAGCCACTTTGCTGCTCATTGAAACCCTCTCACTTGAGAAATAGATACTTCAAATCTATGCCTACATGTCAGTATGTTTACTAGCTACTAAGCAACTATCAGCTAATGCCTCGACGAGAACCCAATGCTGCCAGATCTTCTATTCTTTCCCCTAAAATGTGCATGTTTATGTGAAATCCTCCATTGGTTCAATGTTGGCTATTGATTTCTTTATGGTGGAGTATCCACCTGTCAAACAACACAAGGTCTGCTGCAGGCCAAGTGTGACCCTGGTACCCTGAATTTGTGAGCCTTACATTGGAGAAGAAAATGGATTGTTAAATAAGTGAGCTAATCCTTAAGCTCAGAGAGAAGTGACAGTCTCAAACATCCTAGATCCCAACACTAGGCCTGGGAGTGAATGCAGAAGGTGGCATTGTCCATCCCATAGTTTCTTACGTCCTGCCACCTAAACTACTCTCTTCAGTCTCTTTTCTGGAGCCTAGGTCTAGCCACACCAACAAACACTGGCAGGTTCCCAGGGAGTCCCACTCCATATATAAGTAGATAAGGGGTGGAAGCAGACTCCTGTTCCATTAAAAGGGGATGAAATTTGAGGAATGTGTCGCAGACAGAACATATTTCCCAGAGAAACATGCAGTGGGCCAGACACTACATGAATAGCCATTAACAAGAGGGTCCTGGGAAAAGGACTCAATTCAATTCTGAAGGTTCCTGGAAGAAAGAGATTCTATGACATCCTCATATGGACTCTTCTAAAATCATCCCAGCAAAGCTCACTCATCTTCTCTATGACTATGTTTCTTAAACGTGATAGCTTTTCAGAAACAGCCTTTATTCAATTATAAAGATTCTTTTGGCCATCCATGTATTCCCACTTCTCAGCAGTGTACTAAGCTTTCTAAAACTTGAACTTGATCATGTCTTCTCTTACCCAAATTCCTTTGGTGGCTCCTCTTGTCCTTTAGAATAAGGTTCATTATGGCCCTGAAGTGTCTGATAGGCCCTGCCTCAACTCTAGCTCTGTGTCCACCTTTTGCCAGCATACAAGGTCCACTTAACCCTATTTTGTCTTAGCAAAAAGGAAAGACTTTTTTAAGCTAAAGGAATTAAATGTGGGATGGTGGAGGCAGTAGAATGAACTAAGGGTGGGTTAAAAATTCTAAGTTCTATGACTCTTTGAATCAAATCAGTGATGAAATATGGACCTAAATATGACCATAAGTATATATCCATATGTAAATATATGTATATCTAAATATAGATAGGAATTGAAAAATATTTATAACACATATACTTTGACAAATTTTTTAGTTATGAAAGGCTACTCAAGAGTTCATATCCATTATGGGATATGGCTAAAAGCATGGGCTCTGGATTCTTACCACTGGAATTTAAATACCAGGTATTTCAGTTGTTAACTATGTGGCTTTGCCAAGTTTCTGAACTTCTCTCAGTTTGCTTATCTTTAAAATAGGGATACTCAGAACAGCTATCTTTTCTGAGCATTTAACATTTACCAATACCTTTATGTTTTAGACATACGTAAAATATAGCATATTGCTTCTCATTACTCTCCCCATTTTATTGATAAGAATCATAAAACTACAGAGAAGTAACTTGCTGAGTTCTGTAGCTACTTAGGTGTGTAACTAATACCAGCCCAATCTGACTCCTCTATCCACTCTCTTATCAGTTTATACACTAAATCAGTCTTTAACAGAACATAGATGGTAGGGTATCTATCAGGTAGGTTATGATGGCTAAATAGACAATCCACATGAATGACATCATCTCTTTACATTAGATGATCTATTTAAAGTCACAATGCTTGGCATGTAAATGTTCAGTAAATTTAGCAAATTATTATTGTCAATATTTTATGTTTTCACTTGACTGTCAAGTTGTACTTAAAATAAGTGGATTCCCAATTGTCTTTCACTTAACCTCTCATCCTAAGATCTATTAAAAAATATGAAATTGTTTCTAACTTAAAAAATTCGTTCTGGCATTTCCAACCATGGATATTTTGATATATGTAGCTTCTAAACTGGGTCAGCAAAAAAAGACATTGTGGTCCATATTTTTGATTTCATGTCTAAATTTATTTTTTTAATTTATTTTTCCATCTTTCAGATTCCCAAAATGTATTAGGAATGAATAGATCTTAAGAACCTCTGGATTCAGTTTTAAAAATTAATGTGAGATAGTGTTGGTCATAAGAATGTGTATAAATGATATGATGCTACATAAAAGACTTGTGCTCCCTGTAAAGATCGACACACTTAAACTTTTATATCAATGCTGAATGCTTCTTCAACAACAGCAGTCTGTTATTTAATACAGCAGCAACATGAGCCTCTGTGGGGGGTGAGTGTTGGAATATTTTATGTTGCATGTCTTTTTCGTGTTACCTCCATGCTGAGTAGCAGCCTCCTGGTCAACCTGTCTTAAGGGCCTCAGTTTCTTAAATCAACATCTCAGTTGTCATAAACCTGCTTTTGTCTCATAACATGCTAAGACTTTTGCTTGTGAGATATTTGGTAGACTGAGTGTCCCTATGAAAAACATCTTTCATGCTTGGCTATTTTCCTATTTCCAAATCCAGGGCTCCATTCTGAAATCTGAGTTTCTTCCCTAGGAAAGCTTTTATTTTTCTTCTTTATGGCTGGCCCTCTCCTTCTAACATCACCACACCTGTGTCATATTATCCTGTAAATGCATATTGAGTGCAAATGTATTTTTCTCTTTGAGGGATATAGAGTAACATGTATTCAGAAATATGAATCCATTTCTGCAGAGTATATGCAATCAATCATTTCATGAATGGATAAAACTTTGTTACTATTCTAGTACTTTCAAACAGCTTCTTCATAATAATTCTAGATATTGATAAATTAGTATGCCATAAACCTACATGGATATGGATTCTTTATGTGACAAGGATGTGTTTTATAATAGTTTTCACCCAAGTGATTTTAAATGCAAGTAGAAAAGAAAATGGATATGTGTAGTTAGATAAATAAGATCAAGAGATACTAAGAACAAAAATAAGGAATAAATTCTACAAGTAGCAAATGTAGTTTCTAAAAGTTGTTGGTTCACGGAGGTTTTTGCCTTACAAAGAATCGAACCAGCTGTTTCTCACCTACTGAGTGACCAGGAACATATGGTGAAACTCAATAATTTTAGTATATAACACCTTTCACTCAGGTATCACCTAAGACCTAACAGATTTTAAGCTCCTGCCAGAAACTAACTCAATGGTACTTTTCAAAACACAAGCCTTGCTCAGCCATCTCAATCTGAAGTGATTTTGGTGGTGATAGGTCTGCCAGGTAATTTTGGCAGCCCTTCTTTTCATTAGCTATTCTCTGGAGGGAAAAAGAACCAAGTGTGGCTTAAACAGGATCTTGGTGATTATACAGCATCCTCCAATGTGAAGGCAGTGTGTATAGCATACTCATTTTACTACCGGAAAACCTGAAGCCTCTGTCTACATCCACGTTAAAAAAAAAAAAAAAAAAAAGATTCTAACCTTCACACTACAAATTCAGTTTATTTAGATACAATTACAACTTTTTCCTTTTGTCTTGTTATGAACTGGCTTAACCCTGCTGGTCCCTATTGTTGAAATCTTTCTTCCAACTCCTGAATTTTTTGCACAATCAAGCACCATGGTCCTGGGAGATTCTTACTGTGCAGTTTACTTTGCTTTTTCCATTGTCATCTACCAAAGATTAAATGGTTCTCATTTCTGAAGGACTTCAGAACCTTTATTCATCTAGCAAATATTTATTTGGCTATGATAGAGTTAGGGATTATAATTATAATCCCTGCATAGCAGAATCAACTGTCTAGATGGTCCCTCATTTATATCTCTATTTCTCTGGAATTTGGCTGGGCATGATGTTTATATGATTACCAGCCTGTGAACATGTAAGCATTCCATGGTCATTAAAATCATATTTAATTTAGATCTGTTGACGGCCACAGGTCTTAGCTGTTTATAAAATTACATGGATATTTTGATCCTGTAACAGGGACACATATTTGACAGTTTGCTTCTACCTTCTGAAAGCTGTATTTGGTCATAGTCAATATGCTTCTTGGCCAACCTTTGGACTTTTTAAGGATTGCATTTCAAAAATAAGATTGTTAGTCATGTTTTTAATACGCAAATAAGCCAGGTATATTAATATTTGTTAACTATTAAGATCTGCCTGAAAAATGTGTGCGTGTCACTGAAAGCATGCAGAAAGTGCCTACTTGTAAACATTAGAGGCTATGAAAGAAAACTTCAGAGCTTTAGAAGAATGTGTGTAGGGCATCTAGTCTGGGAGGTCAGGATCTGGCCCCTGCGAGCAAGACTACAATGGAGTTCGAATGGATCTGGGCTAGGATGAGCAATTCTGCCAGAGGGAGCAGCACAAAAAAGGGACAGTCGAGTTCTTCAAGAAGACCAGTAAGACCTGAATGCAGAAAGCAGGGGGAATGGGCCAAGGTCAGTCTAGAAAGATGAGCAGGAGCTTTATCCGGGTCTTTGGAGCTATTTTAAGGATTTTGGCTTTTATCATATTGGGTTGCTGTTTCTGAGTCTTTATCATCTCCTACGTTATTCTCCAAGATCCCAATATCCCCTTTGTGGCTTTTTCTCAAGTGTTGGCCTTATGGTTCTTTTGTGGAGACAGTGGTTATCACTGAAAATGTTGATCTCAGGGACGGAGCTCTGCAGAGAGTGCTAAAAATGAATAGAATAGGAAAGGCTTTCACAGAGGAGGTGATATTTGACCATCTGCACTTCAACTGGTACACATGGGCATCTACTGTGAGCCTTGCCAAGATACTGATGTCATTCTGTGTAAAATGAGTGGGATACATTGGAAGTTTTAACATGGGTCAATATAGAATACATTCCATGTCTTAGAAAGATGTCATTGAAAATAATGTGGAGAATGGGGTACAGCAGGGAGACTCAGAACTGATTAGAAATAAGCCTCCAAGGTTCATTTCAGACACAGGAGGACCCGAATTCAGGGTCTGGGTGGGCAAAAAGAGTGCTACATGGAAGATCTTTCTAGAGAGAAGTTTCCATAGAATTTGGGGACCAAGGAAAACCCAGGGTGATTTCTTAGAGTTCTGTCTTGGCCGAATGTTTAAAAAATAAAGCTGTATCAGATGTGGCAATGACAGAAGGCAGGTAAGTTTAAGGGTTTGAGTGGGGGTGAGTGAAGAAACAATACATAATGTTCTTTAGGGTGATTGTGGTCGATGTCTGTGATTAAAGGAAATCCAATCTATCTTTAATGTCCTGACCCCCATCTTTCTTCATCTTTGTCTCTTTAACATCTCATCGATGACGCATTCAAGGGCTTCACTTAGCAAAAGACTTTGAGATTCATATGTTTAGTTTCAGCCTCTCTGGAGTACCAGATGTGTTTCCAGATTCTTGTTGAACATCACCACCAGGGAGCTCTGTTGGAGCTCCTCAGTTCTCCTCAAATCCGTTTCCCCTTCAAAGACTCTTATCTAAGTTCAAGTATCCCACTTCCCAGGGACCAAAACCAAGGCATTATTTTCTATGCTCCCTCTATCACCCCACATCCAAGCCATGGCCAAGCTCAGATTATTCTATTCCCATGAGGTATTTCCCTTGGTGTCCTTTCTCCCCATTTCTGATATTCTTGCCTTAGTTTGTGCCTTCATTATGTCTCAACTGTCCTCCCTACCACCATCTTTATTTTTTAATTTCATGCTACACATGGTTTCCCAGCCATTCTCAAATTCAGATCTAAACATATCTCTTTTAAGCCAGCAGCAACAACCTCCCACTGACAACCAACCAAACAGCAGGAACAAAATCACCTCCCTCTGCCTTTGGTACAATTTCCTATTTGTTTTCAGGGAATATGTGTTCTTTCACTCCCTGGCTCCACCATGCCTACCCTGTTCTTCTTTCACCACACTGTTTCCAGTGCGCAGGGCTCCATTCAAAATAAACTACCTGCTGTTTATCTTCCTTACTCAATTGTTAATAAGGAGTCCTCCCCCACACTTTTTTGTTGTTGTTGCCTCTGTAATCCATGTGGTACACTGCTCAGATCACAGAAGGTGCTTAATAAATGCATTTGTATTTTAAACAGAGGTGAGGACTGCTTTGCCATAGTAGATAGAAAACTTCGGTGTTTTTAGAAAATGCAGCAAAACAGCAATGAAAGACTTAGAATTAAGATTTAGAATTAATTTTTCTTTCTTTTTTTCAGAATTTCTTTTTAGAGACACATTAACGTTTACAAATGTGCTGTGAAAGATACCAAGATCTGTGTCCTTCATAAGGTGAAAGAAAGGTTCTACTTTGAAGCTTGAGTTCAAATGAAGCAGAACCCTCGGGCTCTAACTGTGTTCTGTGTTCCTAAGTGACTTTATAAGTTTGAACACATTTTTTTTTTTTTGTAAGGAACCAGAGGCAGTTGAAGGAATCGATTACTCTAAAATTTATTGCGTGAGACTTTCTCAATCGCTCTTAATTTTTCTTCCTTCTTTATTCTTTCCCCTTTCTCTTTCTTCTCTTTTTACTATAATAAAAAATACAACCCTGTTCTTTTAATAAGGATGTTAAAACTATTAATCAGATCCTTTACACATTTCATTTACTTCAGAAATGCGTAAGTAAGCTTTTATGTTTCCTCAGATATATGAGGTAAATATAAGGATGGGTAAATCCTATCTTAGGACATTTAGCTTTACCTTTTCCCCCACACTAAACATTGAGAATTCCATTATAAATAACACAATAGTCGTTTTCATATTGTAACCCCTTCCTTTCCACATTAGTGTCACGTAAATATATAACTATGAAAGAAAACTAGAAACAATAACAGAAACAAAAACCATTTATATTATAAAAAATAGTCAGAGACTGATTGAGTTATAAGTACTATATAATGTAAAAATATTTTAATCATTTTTCTAGTTTCTATTGAGCATTTTTTGTTTGATCTAGGAATTTTAGGAGTCTTCATGTCATGGCTGCATTAAGAATGACCCAGAAAGTGAAGTCATTGAATAATTACCTGGTGGATTCAGTGGAGTATCACAGACAGCAGTGTCTAACATGATCTAGGGGACACTGAGGTGACATTTCCCTAGCACAGGGCCTTATTGTGAGTAAAGCTCCCAGAGGATCATGGTATGTGCAGTATTGCTACCTGTTTGGGATCCTCCTGGATGCCCAGCTTTCTCTTTCTTCTCTGGGCCTAAGGGATGTTTGACGATGGAGGCCAAGACTTTAATGGTGCCACCAGAATTTTGTGCTCTCTCTCCCTGAAGCTTTACCACCTTTTATCTGTTCTATATTCCAGATTCTATTTAAAACTGAAACTTGGCTTTATAAATAAATGGAAGAAATAAATAGAAGTTTAGAAGTTCTTTGCCTTTCTCTATCTTCTGAGCATGATCAGTTTTTCTCATTATGTCAGTGAACAGTATGTTTTCAACTTTTATTCTTTTTAAAGGATCAGTCTAAGGAGTATGGTGAACTTCTCTTATGGCCAAAACCTAAATAAATATCAGCATAAGGAGAGACTCTGGAAACGAGTTCTTAATAAAAATGTATACCTGGTTAGGGAAATAAATTAGTTAGACTGTCAGTTATTTAATATTGTAATTAGGCTTTATATATAGATACATCATCAATGTGACTCTAACACATTGGTAATAAATGCATCATTAATGATCATTGATACTGCAAGGATCTCACTTCATTCCTATTAATGCTTTATTGTGGAAAGGTGGAAAGTTCATTAGACCATTCGTGTGGGTATCTACATAAACATTTTAATGTTATATTAAGTGTTTCTACATTTTCTGAACTGTTTCCTCAGTGTACTCTTTTTATAGTGATGCTCTTTTATAGACTGAGACAGGATCTATATGGAGGCATTGGAGGAAGGCACTACACACAGGTAGAAGGGAGATTTGGGGTCATCTGAGGGAAGAGGAGCACAGGATGGAAAGAGAGGGCCGTGGGTATATGCAGAAGCGACCTGAAGGCGACCCGAGGGGCACTTGAGGTCATTACCTCAGCGGTTCCCTCTCATCACTTCTTCAGTATCATTACACAAAATTCAAAATTAAGCAGCAACAAAGGTCAAACAGGAATAGAGCAGGATGCTGTTTTCTTTCCATTACAGTGAGCTCTTTCCTTCACCCAGCTCTTTATTGCTCTCTTATTCTTTCCCTTTTCAGCTGTTTCATCTTTCCACTGCTTGAAGCTATTGTTTGTGTTATCTGTGGAGTGGAAACAAAAACTTTGATTGAAGAACTGGAGACTCCGTCATATGTGAATGAACACAAAAGTATACCCTCGGTTTAAAGGGCAATTAATCAGGCAGGTAAATGCCCAAGGAATACTTTTCCAAAAGAGGAAAAAAGAAAGAAAAGAAAAAATACCCCATATTTTGTGCCAATACATTCCCCTACACTTTTAAATAGACAAAATCCTTCAAAATAGGAAAGGTAACAGAATACAACAGTCACTAATATGCCATTATGTAAAAATGTGGATGTGTAACTGATGTGATTCTGCAATTTGTATTGGGGTAAAAATGGGAGTTCATAACCCACTTGAGTCAAATGTATGAAAGATGATATGTCATGAGCTTTGTAATGTTTTGAACAACCAATAAAAAAAAGAAAAAAATGGAATTTAAAAAACCCTCAATTGTGATTGATCTGATAATACTGCTTCCTATAGAATTTTCTCTAATAAATTATTTATGTGAGGCTGGGGTTGTAGCTCAGTGGTAGAACGCTTGCCTAGTACTGGTGAGGTACTGGGTTCAATCCCCAGCACTACATAAAGAAAACTAAATAAACAAAATAAAGGTATTGTGTTCATCTACAACTTAAAATATTTAAAAACTTTTTTTGTGTGTGAAAATTTAGAAAGACATCAAAACTATTCAGGAGAATGAGGATTTGGGAGTGGGAGGTAGGCAGTGAGTATTCTATTTTGCTATGCTGTTTAGTTTTAATGTCAATTTGTTATATGAAAATCACATTGTCCTTAGTCATTCATGCAGTATCTATTTGGTTGTAGGTCATGTTGGCTTACATTAATGTTATTTTCATTTTCTAATAAATCAGGGTCTTTTCAGTGGTTTAATAGTCTGTCTTAAGGAAGCATTGTTCCTAATGTTCCTCAAAGGCTCATAGAAATATTATTTTTCATGTGTGAGGTATTTATTTCTGGTGGTTTGCATGAATATAGCAAGGATTTGCATGGGGAAATGAGGAGATTTGTTAAAGCATCCATCTATGGTAAGTATGATAATGAATGTTTTCTTAGTTTTTTTTTTCCTCCTTAGTAAATGTAGAGTTGTAAAGTTGGGGGATAGTATTGGGAATTTCCTTAAATTTTGAGTAGAGTTATTTCCTGCCATTTTCCCACAAAATGTATTCTGTTAAATTCTCCTCTTCCTAAAGTACTCTAAATGGCAGAATCCTCTTGAGCCTACCAAAGCAATATAAGCTGTCTTTTCCTTAAAACATAAGAACAAAGCAGCCCCAATAAAGGATCTGAAAGAATAGAAAACGAACTCTTAAAATTAATCTAGGACAGGAGATAGATCAAATGTTTCTAATTTATCTTGGAATTTGACATATGGCCTATTTACAATAAAAGATAATTGGGGTCAAACCCAATGGCCTTGTGGATTCTCTCGGCCACCCACCTCGCTTCGTATAGACTTCACAGCAGTGTCAGGGAGCAGGTGCTGTGGGCTGTGGATGGGCAACTGGCATCAAACTCAGGGCTTTTAACTGTTTTCTATAAGAAACATACTTTTAAAAAAATTACTGTATATTTTCTCCCAAACACCATGAAAGGTTTGAAAAACTGCTAGCATAATGAACCCCTAATGACTTCCACATACTTTTTGAATTTAGGTATGCCTCACTAGTCAGAGCTCTTTGAAAGAATACTCATGTAAGCATTAGGGTTTTGAGATATTGAAAAAGACTAAAATGTGTAAGTATGACAATAATCTTTCTATTTCCTTTCTTTTCTTTTTTTAGCATTTAAAAATTACATTTTTATTAGAACTTTATGATTATACATAGTGACTGGGTTCATCCTGACAAACTCATACATGCAGGGAAGTCAATTTAGATCTATTTATTTAAAAAGATTCTACTAGATGGATATTTATTTTATGCCAACCTACTTTTAGTGAAAAATGACCTAGCATACCAAATCCTTCATCCCTCACCATTATAATACAAAATACAAACCACCACCACAACAAAATCTAACTCCACGTTCTGCTTACCCTTGAGTTGGATGTTTAGAGAGCTACTTGTAATGGGAAACTTTACTTTCCTAAAACTTCCACAAATTACATAGAAAGATGTATTCACATAGAGTGGGTGTGTGTAGGCATGAGAGGAGGGGGTACATGTAATTAGATATGTTTTTCCCCCCTTAGGATAACTGCCAGTTACTGAGACAAGAAAGACTCCAAAGGTTATATGGGCTAGTAAACAATAACTTCATCAGAGGCTCTGCTCTTACAGCAGCACAGCTGGGATGCCCTAGTTTGCTGTGTGTGGGGATGCCACCATGTTTAGTAGACCCTTGAGCCTGCAACAATGTATAGACTTCTATGCACACACATTGATTGGGCTCTAAGAATCCTTGGCCCTGAAGTTCTCTAGGGAGAGGTGTGAAGATTTTGAGCAAATTACTTTTGAATAAAGAAATCAAAGGAATTGAATATGAACACACAATGTCTTTGATGATGTTTTGTCAGCCGGTTTGCTTTGCCTTATAATTTCAGTTTATTGATTCCTGGCTTAACAATAATGAATTATAAATTAATGCAGTTTGGTTTTTATATGGGTGAAAATGAAACTCAATGATAAAATTGAACTATAATTGTCTTATTCTCCTTATTTCCATTTTTAAAAATATTTTGTTTTAGTTATAGTTCGACACAATATTTTTATTTTATTTTTATGTGGTGCCGAGGATCAAACCCAGTGCTCTGCATATGCTAGGCGTGTGCTCTACCGCTGAGCCACAACCCCAGCTCCTTATTTCCATTTTTATTCCATTTAATTAGTACAGAAAGAACGTGTGCTAATGAGATAGAAAAACAGGTGGCAATTGTGCTGCCACCTCCTCTTCTTAAGGACATAGCTGATATCACTCATCCACCATTGACAATCTTTCCACATGGAGTCTAGTGGTTAATTCATAATATTTCTCAGTGTACTTCCTCAGACAGATAGTGCCACTAAAATAGAGATGAGAGATAAGACCCATTTGTCATACCTAATCTGTTACCTACCCAGCGCTGTGTTTGGCAATGTAGGGAAACAGGAGTATAAAACACAATTCCTTAAAGAGCTTATAATCCATCTAAGTAAAAGCAAAAACAGATGAAACGATTAGAGAGACACACAAAGCTTCAAAATTAAATTAAAATTGAATTGTAATTAGGGTTGGGTTGTAGCTCTGCAGTAGAGTGCTTGCCTAGCGTGAGCAAGGCCCTTCGTGTGATCCCTAGCACCACAAACAAGACAAAAACTAACACAAAAATTGTAGTTAGAAGGGGAAAATATTTTAATCATCCGGTATATATTTAACTAAATAGTAAAATTTGTTTATTCTGATATAGTGGTTCCAAATTTTATTTATTCATTTCTTCATCAAAAATATGTAGCATTTGTACAGCACTTGGAGAACATCACTGTGTCCTTGAACATAATTTCTTACATATTTTCAAGATGATTTTGTTTTCTAGTTTCTAGCTCCATCCTGGGATTGACTTGGCCATGGATCAGGAAACAGACAATCTAATCAAAAGTTATCATGTGTTAATAACTTTTAAGAACTCCAATTATTTATGTTCAGAGATGTCTGTGAAAAGCTAATGAAAAACAGAATTTATAATAAAATCTCCCTAATCAGATGAATGTGGAATTTGGGTTAATTTGGCCAGGGCTTAGGCACACAGTTACTAGAATGCTGGTATTTGAAAGTACATAGAAAAAGTTAATGCTGAAAATAAAACCATAGGTTGAATTTCTTGTGTAAGAGAACAAAGTTTTTAATAGCAACTTTAGAAACATCTATTTTTAAGAGTATAATTGCATGGAAACCGAAACTTGCCTTTTGAATACTCTTTGGATATAGTAATTATTAGTACTTTTACTCATTGTTAATCTATGGCCTTTTCTAGGCCTGATGAAGATTCTGTTATGTACTTAGAAATATCACATTTCATTTAGACGTTTATAATACAGTGGCGTATGCTTGTAATCCCAGGAGCCTGAAGGAGGAGGATCACAAGTGTGAGGCCAACGTGGGCAATTTAGTGAGCCCCTGTCTCAGAGTAAAAAAGACTGGGGATGTAGGTCAGTGATAGAGTGCCCCTGGATTGAATACCTGGTACCAACCACCCTGAAAAAGATTAAAATTCATATATTATGCAAATTCATTCACTTCTCCTATTTTGGTGTTGACTTTTTCTTATTTTTTTCATTTCTCCATTAAGTTTTTTAAAAATATTCGTATTTATAGATCGATACAATACTTTTATTCATTTATTTTTTTATGTGGTACTGAGGAACCAACCCAGTTCTCCACACATGCTAAGCAAGTGCTCTACCACTGAACTACAACCCCAGCCCTCCATTATGTTTTACGTAGAAGAAGAGAATTGCATCTTATAACTCCTTTTGGAAATTGTTCCAGTTTTTTGACTGGTATTGTGTGTTTACTAATTTTACCTGCCAACCAGGTGTCTCACCATTAGATAGCTATCTGGCATTTATGGCCCTAGCTCTGCTTCCTTTACAGAGTGTAAGAGTGAGGCAATAGTAAAAACATGAACATTGAAGTCAATCAATTCTAAGCCCAAATCTGAGGTTGGCCACTTACAAGAGGTAGGAAGAACATTTATTTCCTTATCTATTTTGTTACTTAGCTTTTCATTAGTATGACCAAAATACCTGACATAAGTAGGTTTCAGAGGTTCTTACCATGAACAGCTGGCTCCGAGGCAGAAACATCATGGTGGAAGGGCATGGTGGGGGAGAGATGCTCTGCTCATGGCAGCAGGGTTGTTGCTGTCAGAGAAATACCCTTCCAGGGCATCCTCCAGTGACTTACTTCCTCCAACCATGCCCCAATACCTACAGTGTTCACCATCTCCCAGTAGTCCATGCAGTATTTTGATCCACTGATGAGGCCAGAGTCCTTATGACCCAATCACTTCCCCAAAGCCCCACCTTGGGACATTGTTGCAGTGGAGGTCAAGACTTCAAAGCATGAGAATTTGGGAGACATCCAAGATTCAAACCATAACATCTATGAAATGGGGAGATTTCCTGCATCCCAGGAATTTAGTGAATAACTTTTCTTAAAAAAAATTGGGATAGCTGGGCACACAGTGGTGCATGCCTGTAATCTCAGTAGCTTAAGAGGCTGAGACAGGAGGATCATGAGTTCAAAGCCAGCCTCAGCAAAAGCAAGGTGGTAAGCAAATCAGTGAGACCCTGTCTTTAAATAAAAAATAAAATTGTGTTGGGGATGTGGCTCAGTAGTTGAGTGCCCCTGAGTTCAATCCCTGTTAACCAAACGAACAAATGAAAAAGTGGGGTGGGACTTGTACATTATTTAATTAATATTCTTTTGGCTTTAAGAAAAATAAATTAATTCTGGGGTAAAATCTATTACAGTTTTCTCTCCCTCTCTTTCTCTGAAAATTGAAGATACCAGTAAATTTTTGCAAGAGGACATGCTAGGGCAATATTTGAGTTCTAAGCAATAGGATTCCATGGACATTTGCATCAAGAATCCTACATTAATAAGACTCTTCAACCATTTTCTCTGTTCTAAGTTTAAACTACCATGGGAGAGAATCCAGTGAGCTCATTTTGGTTAAGATGTAAATCAATTGGCTTTGGCCAGGAGGCATACATACACATGACAGATCTTTCTGTGAAATGGAATTCACTCTTAAAGAAGGAAGAAATTGTGTGAATCAAGCTTTGAGATGTTTACTACATTCCACCCTACCTTGACCTACTTTCTATATGGCATGATATTTTATTAGAATTAAACTCTAACTTTCCTCTTAAATCTTAAATAAATTAGCAGAATCTAATTGCCGAGGCAAGGGAAATGTGGTTGCTAACAAGAATTATAGACTGATTTTGATCATTTTCCCTTGGCACTAGAGCCTCAAATCAGCTATTTAAAATCTTCATTCAGAAAGCAATAATTTTACAAATGGACCATTAGATAGCTTTATGATAAGCCCTATCTCCACCTACCCAGAAGGTTTTCCAGATCCCTTTTATTCTAATTGTTAAGGAAATGGTAGTGTGTTGAGCTCAGGTCTAGAGTAAGTGCTGCATCCCTCAAGATAGCATCCCAGAATCACAGGTGTTATCACTATAGCAAAGTCATAAGGTGGACACCATCTTTGTAAAATGCCATCTTCTGGCTGATACCATAAATGACAAGACCATGGCATCCTAGAGATCAGCCCATTGCCAAACAGCATGCGATGTCAAGGTAGTGTGTAGGGGATTCAGTAACTACCTGGAAGAAATAATGACAAAAGAAGTGCAACAAATACAAATTAACCATGATGGTTAGGATAAATCACTGCTCAACTATGGAATCAACCCACTGTATCATCATCTCTATCCTTGCTTCTTTATCTGCAAAATGAGGCTAATTTTGCAAGAATCCTATTTCATAGCATTCTTCTTTATAAATGGTATTTAGCATGAAGTTCAGACTCAAGTATTATTATTTTCTTTTTTTCCCTATCCCGTCATCAAACCAACCTCTTTCAGGGAAGACAAGATGTTATAGAAAACAACATTGTGAATCATCAGCAGAGGTGATCAACTACAAAATCGTATTCTAAGATGTATATTCATACTATGAGCACTTAGGAGTATAGAATTGAGTATAGCAGAAACTTTGATTCAGACAAATCAGCATTTAATCTCAAGTACAAATGTTCTAAATTTTCATTTGAACCTCTGGCTCTTTTGCTTGTTAGCTAGGTGAGCCTTCTGGATATCTTAGACTCTTTAGTACTTGTGTGTAAATATCAGGTAATGTTCTACTTTACATGGCTGCTGTTAGGAGCAAAAGTGGAGGTAAACTATCCAGAGCACTCTTGTACACTGCAGAACTTTCCCTGATGGTGTGGATGTTCTAGGATAGACACTAGACACACGTGGTTATTAACACTTGAAATATTGCTAGTGCATCTGAATTTGTAATTAAACTTAATTTTAAACTCATTTTTCAACAAAATACTTCAACATCCCTTTTGTTCCCTTTTAAAATTTTTTTAGTTGTTGATTGACCTTTATTTATTTACTTAGATGTGGTGCTGAGAATCAAACCCAATGCCTCACAAATGCTGGGCAAGCACTCTACCAACGAACCACAATCCTAGCCCCTGCTTTGAATCTTAATTTTACTTATGAAAGTAAGATTCTAAAGGACTTAAAATTGAACACAAAAAAATTAATGAATAGAATGCAAAGAACTTTTTTTTTACCATCTGCTCTTCAACCCCCTCCACACTACAGTAGCCTAGAGAAGCATTTGGAACTGAATAGGTTGGAAAGGGAGGAGTCCAGGGAAGAAAATGAACTTAATCCTGGGCAGATCATGCAGGCATATAATGCAAAGGGACAGGGAGAGCAAGAATCCAGTAATGAATTAGGGAGTTGAAGTCAGTAACATCAGGGATGGAGGTGAAGGAACCCCCCAACTGCAGGGCATTTTATGGGTAAACAAGGAGTTGTTTTCAGGTGTGTGGCCCTCACTGATTTGGGGACGAAAAGTTAGACATATCCAAGAACCCAGAACTATACTCAAAGTAGAACAGCAAGAATCTAGAAAATAAGAAATTATTTTTCCAGAGTCACCCAAGTAATACTAGCAGATTGAGAGCAGTCATTGGGACAAATATAAAATAGACGTTTGGTTTTTACTGACAATAAATATGTTCAGAAAGGTGGACACTCCAAGGAGCAATATAAAAACAATGACAATAGTATATAACAAAATGAAGTTCTTTCTGGAATAATTAGTTGCAGAAACTGTAGCCATACAATGACTCAAGCTTTGCTGATCCAAAAATCTAACTCATAATCCCATCAGTGGTTTCACTTTACATTTCCAGTGAACAATTTAATAGCAAGGAATGGTAGTCGGGTATAAAGTTATCAAGACTTCATTGCCTTTACAAAAAGCATTAGAAAGCATTTACTGGCATGTTATGTCATATCATAAATAATTAAAATACATCTACTTATTAAAATATCAAAATAGAGAGTGATGTTATTTCCTACTTGGTTATTTCCTCATGCTCATTTGTAAAACTCAATAACTTCGAGATGTTAATTGTCATTAGTGCAAAGTGGAAAAACATCTGATTAGTGGGATGAAGAAAGAGGAAGAAAAGGGAATTGACTATACATTTTCCTAAAAGATGGGAACACCAATTAACCCTTCATTAGGGAAAATCAACTCTGAAATGAATCAAGAATGCGAACATTCCTTTTGGAGGCAATTACTTATGAATAATTACAGTTGTGTTCAACTTTGAAATGTTGCTTGAATCTATGTGAAAGGTATTAATATGAAATTCAAACAGAAGAGTTCAAATACCTTTTCACTTGTTTTAATTGTAGTAACTGCAATCAACACGGGACGTGGAATCCAACTTTGACAAATATATACCAAGAAACTGATGAATTTATAAATGTTTTTCCCAACTATGAATACTATCCAGCATCTGATTTTGAGCATGTACAACATGTTAATTAATCACCTATAATTTGAAGTGACATACACACATACATAGAATTTTGGTTTGAAAGAAATGGCTGATATCATTCAAGCCGGCTTTCAAATTTTACTAATGAGACCTGGAGCCATGTTTCTCAAAATTTTGTGTGCATTGAAATCACCTGGAGATCTTGTTAATGTATAGATTCTGATTCTGAGTTTCTAACAAGCTCCTAAGGGATATAAATGTTGCTGTTGGAAGAGCTATGAAGAGTGAGAGTCTGGAGAACTGAAATAGTTGTCTAAAGTATCACTTATTCATAGAAGAAAGAGGTTTAGTACTTCTGCTTCCTTTTTTATGCACCTCATTCTACCTGCTGGGCTATTTATTTACTATCTTCAGTATCTGTCTCACAATGGCCAAGAGTATATACTCATAAATAGCCTGGAAATATACTCAAATAGCCTTCAAATCCACCTTCACCATTTACCTTACCTCATTGTGGCCTAGGACAAGTCATGCCACCTTTCTTTTCCCTACATTTCTTCTTTTGCACAATGAAGAAAATTATCTCAGAACTCATCTCATTAGGTGGAATAAAAACAACATTATTCTTCTAAGGTAATTAGTTTAATACTAGTGCATCATAGGCATTTCATAAAAGTTAGCTTTTTCTTTACAATTATGACTACTTTATCATTCTCTCTGTGACTTAGCATAGTCTAGCAGCCTACCTAGGAGAATGCTGGAGAATTTAGATACTTGTTTTCTTAAATAGAGATAATCAGAGTTATGGCTAACAATTGGTATTATTTTTGGCCTAGGTGATTAATCTGTCAGTTTTTAAATATGAGTGGGATAGTGTTTGGGGTGTTAAGAATTCATTTCAAATAATTAAACACTGGTTGGCCAATATGTCTACAAAGTCACCCCTGCTTACTCCCTACTGGAAACAAAGATTGGCCTTTTGACAGCTGTAAGGGCCCTTTGTAAAGGATGTTCTTTATAGGTGGTGTTTGTGTTTAGAAGGAACTTGACTGTGTGTAAACTACAGATAGGTGACATGTCAATCAATCTAAAATAACTCTTGAATGGTATTAATGGTAAACTTCAAAGCAAGATTTACTATGGGTAAACCAAAGTAAGAAAAGAACGTGAAGTTGAAAGTCTTGCGGGCAGGTGTTCTTCTTTGTTTCTTTCTTCTTCCTTTTTGTTTTTAAACATTATTTGATTTTGGAATTGAATTTGGATTCCTGGGTTCCTCTGAGTGGTGAGGGAATTAAGGGGGCACCATATTGTTTTTCATTGTTTCCTGAAGTTATTGGAGTGTCTTCCAACAAGTTAATTGCACCTATTTGACTTTCCCCAGCCATCCAGTTTTTATCGATGGCCTTAATTGCTCCTGCCATTGGCACCATATGTGTCAGCCCACAAGGAACAATGACAGTATCATGATGCTGCAAGATGATCCTCACTCCAGGTGGCTTTGCAGCAGAAGAACAAAGGTGAATGAGAAAGTAATTTGTTTTTCAAAAACCAGAATGCCAATTTACTAATGGGCAATTAGAACTCTGCCTGTTACACAGTCTAAAATATGTATCACCAAGAACTGTGTCCATACAGATCTACCACTTACATACACACCAATCATTATGTAATTTATAGAGTTTGTTATAGTGAGAGTAGATATGTGTAAAAGGAAAGCCAAATTTTATCTAAAGAGAGCTTAATGAGTAAAGGATCAACAAGAAAAATTTTATAATCTGAGTTTAATAGCATTAAGCTGGCAAACCCTACTATACCCATCTCCAAATTAGTATTATTCTAGATACTTTAGAATAGTGTTTTATCATGTACCTGAAAATAAAGGAGTCATCATTTAATCACAATACTCAAATATAACCTGAATCTCATACATAGGGGACTATAACCATATTTTAGCATATTCAGTTATTTGTGCAAGTATGTAGTTTCTGAATCATAGGAATGTTAAAGACTAAAATTAAGACCATAAATCATACTTGGAATAGAACAGTCAGCCAACATGATGGACAAAACACCAAACCTATACTCAAAGCATATTTGAGGATATATCTTCAGATAAAAAAATTCTATTTCACTCTTTATGTTGAAAGAAGATATATCACAAATATATATTGACTATTTTGGTGCATGCATAGTGGTTTTGTAATGTTTATTAGCTCAACAAATTCTTATTGATTTTACAACATAATCCAGAATCTAAACAAATAACATTTATTAAAATTAACTTGGTATTTACACTAACATTTTATTATGTACCTGAAAGACCACATGCAAACATATATTAGTAATTTGAATCTATTTGTGAAAGCAATATAGATTTGACTATATTTAAATAGCCAGTATTTTATTTGTGATATTGCTAATGTCTTATTTTCCTAGGCTTGTGCAACGTTCGTAAGGGATGAGAAGTTTGAGGTTGTGTTATTAAACATGGATGTGATTTTTGGTGGGCAGTAATAAACTTTCCAGTAATCGTCCCCTCCACACACACACCCTCTTAATTTTCTTAATGTTTCAAAGGTACAAAGAAAGGGGCGTAAGCAAGATGGTAAAATGATTTTGAGTGATACCATGTCCTCTGAAACAAATCATGAAAGTTATGTCAAGAACTCAGAAGTCAGTCAGTTTATTAAGAAAACACTACAGCAGAGTCCTGGTTATCTCTCATTCATCCATTCATTTGTTCATGCTTCATCCCCCACATACATACGAATCTCTGAACAGAGATAATAAACCTTGGCCCCTTCTTGGCAAGCACAAGAACTCATATAGGAAGGATATTGAACCCCATCAGCAGGAAATATATCTATCTTTCTTCTTTTTTCTTAAATTATTATAGAGGTTTTTTTTTTCTTTCTTTCTTTCCTTTTTGGTACTGGGGATTGAACTCAAGGGCACTGGACCACTGACCCACATCCCCAGCCCTATTTTGTATTTTATATAGAGATGGGGTTTCACTGAGTTGCTTAGTGCCTCGCTTTTGCCAAGACTGGATTTGAGCTCTTGATCCTCCTGCCTCAACCTCCTGAACCACTGGAATTACAGGTGTGCGCTGCTGTGTCCATCTATAAAAAAGTTTTTTTTTTCTTTTTTTTTTAAAATTTTTTATTTTTTTTATTGGTTGTTCACAATATTACAAAGCTCTTGACATATCATATTTCATACATTAGATTGAAGTGGGTTATGAACTCCCAATTTTACCCCAAATGCAGATTGCAGAATCACGTCGGTTACACATCCACAATTTTACATAATGCCCAATTAGTAATTGTTGTATTCTGCTACCTTTCCTATCCCCTACTATCCCCCTTCCCCTCCCCTCCCATCTTCTCTCTCTACCCCATCTACTGTAATTCATTACTCTCCTTGTTTATTTTCCCATTCCCCTCACAACCTCTTATATGTAATTTTGTATAGCAATGAGGGTCTTATGATTTATAGTCTTTCACTGAATTCATTACTTGTCCGGTTTCTCTGGGCACATTTCCTGATAGGAAGTACTCTCCTTAGTTTTACTCTTTTCTGTTTCTCAATTGTTCTCTTCTGAGCCTCAAGGATGCTCATTTCTTAGTGATCTGCTTCCTTCTACAGCTTCCTCTTCTGAGTGGTCCAGCCCCTTGTTTATGGGAAGGCACACCACGTGGAGTCTGCAGTCTTGAGAGGACCCTGGATCTAGGTAAGGATAATGACCATTATTGTCATAACCATCTCCATAGGTGGGTGTTTCCCAGAGTGGAAAAAGCTTTGAGAAATTATGGCTTTAAAAGATTGGTGAATTAATCCCAGCCCGAAACACTGTCAAAGGGAAGAGAGACAAAGAGATAGACACAGAGGAGTGGGGTGGGGGGAGGAAATGAACAAGAGATTAAAGTTATTTCAGCGGTTGTTTCGTAGTAGATAAATTTTTCAAGTTCTTAAAATTAAGTTTTTCTGTGTAAGCTCTAACCTTTTTCTCCTAAATAAGTTTAACTAAGCAGCACCATTCATCTTTGAGGCTTTGGAGTTGGATTTGTTTGAATGAACAACATATCTTACAAGGAGAGGAAATCTGGTTGTATTCAGAAAACGTTAACCCATGGTGTCATCTGGTGAACTAAGATTTACTTTCACTCTGCCCCAGAAAGGATAAATCACGGTTGTCATTCATAGCTTAAGAATTGTCATTTGAATTTTTTGTTTGTTTTTGAAATGCTGGAAGGCTTCATAAGTGCTGCTGAATTCCGATCATGACATTGAGCAGGGTGCTCCACCTTTAGTGGACATCATCATTATCTATGTGCCTTTTATAAAATACAGACTACACACACACCCTTAAACCAGACCCACTGCATAAATTTCTGTCAGTGGGCTCTGCACATGTGCTGTTCAATTCATTCCATAATTATTTCTGATGTTCAAAGAGAGGTTGAGAACCCTGAGTTTGCATGCTTTCCCCTGTAGTGGTCTCAGTGTTAGAAAATTCTTATGATATACTTTATTTTTATCAGGAAAAGCAGATCTGGAACTTGGAAGTCTGGGTGTATAGAAATTCTGAGGTCACCTTTGCTGATGGTATAAACAGAAAAGGAAAGTCCAAGCTGACATACTGAAGAATGCCTTTAATGATGGATCCCTAGAGACAAAATTTGTTAGGGGAAAATATTTTATTTTTAAAAGCTTACCTGGGGCATTTGGTGGTGAAACCAGGGTCAAAAGACAGAGAATATGGGCAGTAGCTGTAGCTTATGGTAGAGCAATGGCCTCGCATGTGTGAGGCGCTGGGTTCGATCCTTAGCACCACATATAAATAAATAAAATAAAGGTATTAAAAGTACACAACATTATTAAAATTAAGTTTAAAAAGACTGAGAGTAAATGAGATGGATTGGAGGCAAGAGGCAAACCATTATGAAAATGATGGTAGGAAGAAAAGAAGCAGATTCGAGAAAAATGAAAGGTGGGTGAAGATAATGGGAAACTGACTGGAAGCAAACTTTGAGCATGCTAGAAGAGAAGGAATGCTTGCCAACTAGAGGTTAAAGCAGCAACTGAAAAAGGGTAGAAGTAAGGTTCTACAGAAAATTGCAGCAGAATCTAGCTTGGGAAGCTTAGATCAGCACACATCAGTTCTTATTTTGTCGTCAAACCGTGTTAAGAATAAACTTGAAGAGCTGGGAATGTAATCCGTTTGTGCCTGTGACTATGTAGGGCTCAGCTTCTAAAGGTGGACCCTGCAGCCAGCATCCCAGCATTGGCAATGAAAGACCAATGTCTGGCCTGGACAACTTGAAGTGGACCTGAAATGAGTGGTCCTAAAGAAGTCTAAGAAAGCTTGAGAAAAGTAATCACATGCTAGCAATTTCCATAGGTTTAAAGAAATGGCGATGAGGGAGAGTTTAAGCCTCTGTAAACTTTCAGGTCTATTAACAAGTGATAAAGCTTCTATAATTCTTCACAAAATGGCCATTGATTCTGAACAATGATTTTTTTTCATCACATTTGAGTGCTGAGCAGCACGGATTTATGCTCTCAAAGAAGGTTACTTTTTGCCTTTAAAGTGATTGATTTTTCATTTTAGTAGAGTTCCTTTCTCCTGCATTCAAATCCAGGAAACGTGTGTGAGGGGTGGGGGGAGGGGGGGTGATGTGTATTCAGCACGTGTTGCCAGTAAATCATTAAAGCTCTTGCAAACACACCTGATAGCTGTCAGCTGGTGTATTCTCAACGAATGACTCTTTGGCAATATGTGTTCAAGCTGGTGACAATGAACATGAAAAATGGTGTTGAACTTTAACTTGTGTCATGCACAGGTAACAGCTTCTCCCCTTGGTTACTACTGTTCTTTGTGCTGTTCTGGATGCAACAAACACAAACTTTTGAAGGAAATGACCTCATTTTGAATAGATGCTTTCTAATAGCAGGGCAATGTGGCTTCTTGTTAGTATTGGTTTGCTCTTTTCCTTTTGGAGAGGGGTGGCTGGCTATCATGTACATCTCCCCTCTTATTGCACCAAGAAGCTCTGTGAAGGGATGGAGGAATGCAGGTGAGCTAAGGAGGAGGAATGCAGCATTAGTTTAAATGAATGCTGCTAGTCTTCTCTTTTAAAATTAGGCCCAAGGAGTATATTTTGTTAGAGTCTCTTCATTTAGCTGCTGTGTTTGCTAAGATAAAGTGAAAATCCACTGGGTCCTTTAAAATTATGTAAAACGGACACATAATTCATTTTACATGATAACTGGTAATTTTATAGTAGTTTGAAACAAGGGTCCAGAGGGAAAAATTCAGAGTTTCTCCCTGGAGAGAATGAGGCAAGCCTTGTTATTTATGCTTCTGTTCAGACTCTAGCAGGCCAATTAGCTTTGTGGTGAAGTAGTGGTACACTGTGGTTGTTTTAGGTGTTGCTCTCATAAGAGGTGACCAATCACACAAATTTTAAATACTTTATTGCTAAATTCTAAATAATTTTTAGATTCAGTAATTGATATCATTTGTTCTGTCAACAAATTGAGTAGCATATGTTGCGGGTACTTGTAAAGGTGTGACTCTCACAGGAATGAGTAAAGCAGATTCTGATTGCAGGAGAATCAGTCTGTTAGGGGGAAAAACAGTCTATTATGACTTATAATGGCACCAGATACATGGTTAGTACTTTGAAATTTATGTTTGTTATATATTGAATGGGTAGCCCTAATTTCCATATTGCTGTGGCTGTTTAAGATTGGGTCACTATCCTCTGAAAAACAATTAGGAGGCTTCATAACACTCCTTGATGGTAAAAGGCCTTTGCCTGTGAAGTTCTTAATGAGCCTCGCTCCCTTGCCTAAACCTGCCAATGAGACCCGTCCATCCCTCACATAAAGACCTTTTAAGAACAGTTGCCTCCCCCTCCTTTCCCATCACTCCAGGGCCTTCCCTGGGTGAGTCACTTCGGCGAAAGCCAAAAGGATTTATTTTGTCAAAAACTCATTATAGGATGAGTTTCGAACTGGAAAATGAGTCCAGCAGATTTCCTGGGTGAAGAGATTCACAGGAGGAGAAGGTATCAGGAGACCGGCTGACCCTTCCACAGCCAAGGCGGCTTTTGAAGATGCTAGGCCTTTTGCGGGGCTGCCTTGGGCAAGCAACTGGGCCCAATTACAAACGGTCAGAGGAATCACTGGAGGGAGGCCAGGCAGGCCTGAGGGGGCTGTCTGGTGAGGACCAGGCTGTGTGAGGCCATGGCTGCAGTAAATCTTGGCCTGGTCACCACCACTGGGTGAAGTGGGAGGCCGTGACCTCCAGGGCAGCTCTTGCAGGCGAGTGTGTCAGAAGTGTAGAGGTGGAAGGCAGGAGGCTCTGGGACATGGTGACTCTGTCCACGTGTTTGAGGGGGAATGTAAATGTGCCTGAAAGCAAATGCTGTTCTCACTGTAATTTAATTTCCCATAATCAAAAGGGACACTGAACAAGAACCACATCTCGGGTTGGATGAGTGAGGGATCCTGGCAGCATCAGAGAAGTGGAATCCATAGGCATCACCTGAAGCTTATTTGTAAGTACCCACACTGGGGCTTCCATGTGGCAAATAACCGTTCAAATGTTTTATGTGGGTGTTGGGGGGTGGTGTGGGAAAGGAAGATAGAAGGGAAACAGAAGCTTATCTGGAATGAAAAGGAAACAAGGTCAGTATGTTGGATTTCAGAAGTGTCTTCAGGAGAGATGGGGACTATTATCTGAATGTTGATAGAAACCATAAGGAGAGTAGTGGATAACTGTCATTGCATGAACTGAACCGGGCTTTAACATCAGCCAAATAATTTCTGTGATCCAACCAAAATGAAATTATGCCATGACTCAAGATTGTCTGAAAAGATGTTGCTAGAAATAAAATTCCTGGTCTTAATACTTGGTTGCTGGGCTGAAGCTAAGTGGTGTTGAATGTGTTTTGGGCCTATCTTTGAACTCTGCTCTATGAACCTTATGGATCAGCACAATAATGAAACAGATGGGGTCTGGAATTTCTGCATGTGAGGAAAATGCAATCACATTAGAAAATAGTGATGTGTGATAGTAAACAAGGAATCTCAAGCTGCCTGGTCGTAGAGATTTTCTTTTTCCCTATGCCATTCTTCTAGGAGTTGTATAGTTTTATGTTTTACATTTAGGTTTGTAAAACATTTTGGGTTTATTAGGAAAATGAAAAGAAAACATCACTCCAAAGATATGATTCAGGAGACCAGAATATGCTACCCCAGAGTATGCTACCTTGGCCTTATTACATGAAGATATAAGAAATTTAGAGCTATCCAACACGGGAAAAGCTTTGCATCTACCTGTAAACTGCCTCCTTTACTATGCACCTACCTGCAAACTGCCCTCCAACAAAAAAGTCAATAATTGCTTTTCAGAGAGAGAAATTTACATCTATAAAGGAGATTATCATGAGTAAAGATGTCTGTATCAGAAATGGACTACTCAATTTTTATCATCTGAGATGCTTCTATCTGTATAATAAGGCAATATTTATTCACTGTCCATCGCCTCCCCTCACTCTGCTGTAATTTGTCTCCACTCCCCTAGAACCCCCAAGATCCTATTCCTTTGTGTTAGGTCTGGATGTTATTCAATCTATAGTCTTCTGGCCCTTCTTTGACTCTCATATTTCTATGGCATTTTGTATATGTACTTACAATGGAAATATTTTCTCCTATTAATCTCTCACATCAATTTAAGAGTCTTAATCCAGTTAAAAATCATAGTGGAGAGAAGTCATTTTTCCCTCACTTGCAATTGTCTAGATTTATTCATTTTTTGCATGTGACTATCTAGTTCTAGCACTGTTTAAGATGAGTCCCTTATTAGAATATGGTTTGCAAATACTTTCTCACATTGACTGTATGATGCCTTTGTAGATGCTATTCTTTAAAATGTGTTTTACATTTTGATTCAGTCCAATTTTTCCATTATTGTTTATATTTCTGGTGTATCTAAGACATCATTGCTTAATCCAAAATCAGGGAAATTTACTCCCATGTATTTTTTTCCTAAGTTCTTTACAATTGTAGATTTTAGGTTTATGATCCATTTTGCTTAATTTTTGCATGTGGTGTGAGGTAGGGTTCCACCTTTATTCTTTTGCATGTAGATATCCCCTTGTCCTGGTACTATTTATCTTGGCATCTTTAGTAAAAAATCAGTTAGCTCTAATGTAAAGGTCCATTTCTTGACTCACTTCTATTCCATTGATCTTTACTTAAACCACTACCACACTGTCTTGAATACCGTAGCATCATAGTAAGTTTTAAAATTGAAAAACTTTTTAAAGATTGCTTTGGTTATCTGCATTCCTTGCATTTCTATATGAATTCTAGGATCAACTTCTCAATTTCTGCAAAAGAAGTCAGCTGGAATTTTGATGTGTGTTTTAGTCAGCTTTGCATTGTGTGACCAAAATACCTGATAAGAACAATTTATAGGAGTGAAAGTTTATTTTGGCCCATGGTTTCAAAGGTTTAGTCCATGGTCGGCCAACTCTGTAGCTTTGGCCCAGGTGAAGCAGAAGGGTGTGGTAAAGGAAAGATGCTCAAAATATGGCAACCAGGAAGCAGAAAGAGTTTTCCTCACCAGGGAGGAAAACATAAACCCCAAAGTCATGCCCCCAGTGTCCTCCCTCCTCCAGCTCCACCCTACCTGTCTAGAGTTACTACCCAGTTAATCCATTGGCAGTGGACAAATCCACTGATTTGATTGTAACTCATAATCTAATCATTTTATCTCTGAAAATTCTTACATTGTCTTACCACATGAACATTTGGAGAAAATCATATCTAAAAATCATATCTAACCCATAATAGTAAGGGTTGTGTTGAATTTCTACATCCCATAGGAGTATTGCCATCTCAACAATATTCTTGTGATTCATGAACATGTGAAGTCTTTCCATCTATTTAATCTTCCTTAAATTTTCTTTTTGTTTTCAGAGTGTACATTTTATAATTCATGTCAGGGTTTTCCAGATAAGTAAAAACTATGTAAATTTTAGGAATCAGTTTATACAAATATTGAGGCCATAAGGTCCCATGCATGATCTGCTGTTTGCAAACTGGAGAACCAGAAAATCTTCAACCCAAGTCTGGAGACCCGAGAATCAGGGGAGTTGAGGTTTTTAAGTCCTGGTCAGAATCAAAATGGCTGAGAACCAGGATTGGGGATGATGGTGTAAATACTCATCCAAGTCTTAAGGCCAGAAAATGAGGAGCATCAATGTCTAAAAACAGGAGAAGATGTATGTTCCATCTCAAAAGAGGTAAAATTGCCCTTTCTCTGCCTTTTTAGTTGTGTTCAGGCCTATACACATCTATGTTGATGAGGACACCATCCTTTTCTGATTCAAATGCTAATTTCCTCAGGACACCCTCATAGATATATTCACAAAAGTTTCACTAGTTATCCAACCTCCTTAGTCCAGTCAAACTGACACAAAATTGGCTATCACATACTCCATTTGTTACAATTCTTCCTGTGTATTTTTCCTTTACGCTATTGTAAATAGAATTATTGCCTGTATTTTAGATTATTCATTAATACACAGAAATGAAATTGATTTTTATATTTTGTTTTTTTACCCTGTAGTTTGTTGAACTGTTATTAGTTTTTATAGGATTTTAGTTAACTTTGTAGGATTTGTCTATATATAAGATTATATTACCTACAATGAGAGTGCTATTTGTCTTCCAATTTGAATGGCTTTTATTGCATTTTCTTACTCAATTGCCCTGGACAGAACCTCCTATAAACTGTTGTAGAAGAGGTCACATGGACATTCTTTTCTGGTTCCTTATTTTAGGAATAAAGCATTATTTTATTGCTAAGTATTGTTATGGGGTTTTGTCAATGGTCATTATCAGATTAAGAAAGTTTCCTTCCATTTCTAGTTTGCCTTCATCATGAAAGGGTGTTGGATGTATTTTATCAAATTATTTTTTGCAATGATCATGTGGGTTTTGTCCTTGTTGACAATGGTATATGATATAAATTGAGCTATTGATGTTAAACCAGCTCTGCATTGGTGAGATCAACCCCGCTGGTCATGATGTGTAATCTTGATTCTGATTTTGATAGTTTGCTAAGGATTTTGGCATCAACATTCATGAGAGACTTATATTTTTGTGATATCTTTGGTTTAGTATCTAGACTACATGAAGATCTCTTACCCCTCAATAACAGACAACCTAACAAATGGTTAGAAATCCAGTTATCAAAATAAAATACATAAATTTTTAATAATGTTTATAATAACATGAAAAGATGCTCAATGTCATTAGCCACCAGGAAAATGCAAATCAAAACCACAGTGAGACAACACTTTGCACGCGTGCTGGGATTGCTAGAATCAGAAAGTGTTGGTAAAAATATGGGGAATATTCATAGCAGCAGTGTTCACCATAGCCAAAATGGAAACAACCCTAATTTGTTGACTGATGAATAAATAAAATCTGGTAAATCCATGCAATGGAGTAATTTTCCTCAATATAAAGAAATTAAGTACCAATGACACAGGCTACAAACTGGATGACCTTGGAAAACATTCTAAGTGTAAGAAGCCAGTTGTAAAAGACCACATATTATATAATTCCATTTAAATGAGAAGTCCAGAAGAGTATATCTGTGGAGGCAGAAAGTATATTAGTGATTACTTAGGGCTACACATTGGGATGGAGCAGGGTAATCAGGTGTGGAGGAAGGAAGAGTTGTAGGAAAATGGGAGTGATTGATAATGAAGTATGGATTTCCTTTTGATTAAATTGTTGAATGAAAACCAGCTGTCAAAGGCATAAGGTGCCAAGAGAAGGGAAAAAGGAAAAATCCAGGATTGTACAGAATAGAACTTACTAGGGAGTTACAGAAGCCAGTCTTTAGAGGCAACGGGACAGGAGGATCCTTGCATCTCAAAGCAGAAGGAAGAGGTTTATATACTAAGCTACACAAAGTTGAGTTGCAGTTAACTGGAATGTAACTGGGCTTTCTTCAAAACTATCAACATGGCAAATGTCAGTTGAGATGCAGTTGGGGAAATCAGTGGCTGAAGGAAAATACTTGGCTCACTTTCTTAATGACTTGATTTATTCTTCTGTAGGGTTTGGAAAGCATGTCAGGGTCACCTGGTGGGAAAAATGGTAGTTACAACCAAGATGGCTGTAGTCATGTCAAGCTAGATCTGTAGTGCATTCTAAAATTGGTTGTGATGGTTGCATAACTCTGAATATGTGAATATATTAAATATTGAATTGTATACTTTAAAGGGGTGAATTATATGGTGTATGAACATAAATAAAGTGGTTTTATAGACAGAGAAGTAGAGTTATCCTGCCAAATCTTTCACGTCTATTACATTATTTAATTGGTTGCATCAATCATGTTAGAGGAGATTATTCTCATTTTACTGATGAGAAAACTGAAACTAAGGTTTACAACTTTTCCTAGATCACATGGCTTGTGACTAATAGAGGATTCAAATCAGGCACTGTGCTTATCAAGTCCAAGGTTAATCAGGGATCTCTCCTGAGGAGAGGTCTTGTTTCAGTTCAACTAAGCTTTACCCCATTTTTGCTTTTTGTATCCAATATCATACTTTTTGTTCTAGTATAGGGAAAGAAACATGGAGGCTAAAAACTGTTTAAATAATGTAAATAGTTTTATGAATGTGTATAAACTGAAGAAAGAACAGAATGATAAATGCTGGCTATTTGAGATGACAGCTCAACTAGTGCTTTTTTTAAAAAAATATAGACACATTTCTCAGAATTCAGGTCTAAGAACATTTTTTTAAAGACTTAGGATAGCTAGCACAAAACACTGATTTATGCTGCTGTGAAATAAGGCATGGACATAAGGCTCTATTTTCCTTTTCAAAAATCTTGCCATCTGGTTCTCAGTGTCTCTTTAACATAGTTTTCAGGCTGTGAAATTCTGTACATCTTTATGAAGCTCAAGATTGACCTTTAAGAGGGAAAAGTCTTATTTTATTATGCTGACACCACACATCATAACTCTTATTTTGCTTGGAGATCTCATTCGATGTCATCACCAACATGTGCAACAAGAGATACGTCATGTTTATGGCTAGAATATTCCTTTTATTTCCAGTTATAGTTTTCCCATAAAACCTCTATTGAAAATAATCTCCATGCAGTCATTGAATGTTATTGCTTGGAACAGAAATGCTAAAACAATTTGCTTATTTAGGATCTTGAGTTTTTCCAACATTTTAAAATGTCTCAGTCCCTCAAGAAATCTTTTCAGCCAGAGCAGTAGTAATGTCTGGCTTTTCTTGTCATGTATTTTATAGGATTGTGTTACCTCTTTGTGTATTCCGCCTGCTTGTATTAGAGTACAATGGGTAAATAATTCCATTTTGATTCTTTTCTCTAAAATATTTTATAGCTATGATTGATATCCTCTCAAGAGGTTTTCTTTAAAAACAGAATTTCCTGGTAGGATCTAAAAATGGTAAAAGGCCAGGTCTGTGTATCATGTTGAGTCCTCCCCCACACAAAAAAATTACTTGTGTACATCTTCAAATTTAGATACTATTTTTTTTTTTTGCCTATTTTCTTTCTACATGTACAAATCTTTCATTGGACAGAGATCAACCTGGTCCATGCAGTGGGTCAGCAGGCTGGAAGAAAGACCCGGTGCCTCGTGGCCACTGCCAGCAGAACCAGATAATCTATGTGGAGCCCTAACATTCAAGTTCTACTATAAGATGCAAAGGATTGAGGGAAATGTGGCAGGGAAAAATCCAAACTCAGAATCCAGTGGCAAGGCAATTGGCTGAAGGAGCAGGATTGGATCAGAGGAAGGAGTGATTTGGATCTTTTCTACAATTGCAGCTGGATTGTCTAAAACTTGATATGTGTAATCTGATATAGTGAAATGACTATGACTTTGGCATTGGATGTAGGTTCATATCTTGCTTGATAATCAGGTTTGAATAAGTGAGTTACTCCTCTGTGTCCTAACTTTTATCTTCTGAATGAACATCATTATAATCATATCAACACTTTTACAATGACTCTTATTGAATACCTAATAACATGTTAGACATTTTCCATAGATAATATTGTTTAATCATCAATGAAATCCAGTGAATGATTTTTAATTATTTAGGTGGGGGGAACTAAAGCTCAGAAATAAATTTTCCCATGGTTCTTTCCTATGGCTGGAAATTAATAGATTCAGGATTTTGATCAAGGTTGGTCAGATTCCACAGTCCATTAGACCACTGGATCTTAGTAACCTGGAGCTCTTATGAAGAGAATCCAAGATTCTAGTGTAGATCACCTGCATTATCACCTTTGGGGATGGGAAACAGGAAAATATACTGGGACTTGCCACTTAGGTGATCCTTATGCTCAGTGTGAGAGTGATTGACAGTATGATGGACCAAGAGCAGAACCAGCAACAGCAGCACATAGAACTTGTTAGAAGGGCAAACTCTCGGATCCTGCCCTAGTCCTACTAAATTAGACTTCACCTTCTAACAAGATCCCAGGTGATTCATATGCACAGTATGGTTTGGGAGAATCTATTTCACAGGATGGTTTTGAGGAAGAACATAAATGTCCAAAATCTCATAGGTGCTCCACAAATGTTCTTTGTTATTTTCCTTTTTGATCAAGTAGAAGGTGGTGGTATGGAAGTGCTACAATATAGCTCAAGGTAAACTCTTTTGCCTTTCCCTTCCTTTGGGGTCTATGTTCAAAGCTGTTAAATTGTTTCTCAGTTTCTTAGTATGTTCCCCCAAAATTTTTCCTTTCCTAAAAGCATATCATATTATAGAGCTTTTATTGTCTCTCCTCTACTAATAATTCAGTTTGGAGTAGATACAGATTTGGTTCTTGGCTAATTAGTAAATCTGTAATTTTGGGGAAATGTTGAGCATCAGTTTTTAAAATATTTTTTTATAAAAAGCACAATGATGGTGATAATACATTTTTGATATTTAAACCTAACAGTGTGGGCTGGGGATGTGGCTCAAGCAGTAGCGCGCTCGCCTGGCATGCGTGCGACCCGGGTTCGATCCTCAGCACCACATACCAACAAAGATGTTGTGTCCGCCGAGAACTAAAAAATATTAAAAATTCTCTCTCTCTCTCTCTCTCTCTCTCTCTCTCTCTCTCTCTCTCTCTCTCTCTCTCTCTCCCCCCCCCCCTCTCTCTCTCTTTAAAAAAAAATAAAATAAAAAAAAAATAAACCTAACAGTGTAGTTCCATCTGGGGACAAGGAAGGAAGGAATGTAGGAAGGTAAAAAAAGAGATTTTGTATTTCTTCTCCTAAATTTTAAACATGGCAGTTCTTTAAAATGAATTTCACAATATCTGTTCTGCTATGACAAAAATCTGCTTCTAGAAATAGGGTATAAATGTTCAATAATAATGAATTCAGTCTAAATTCACAAAATTTTAAAATTTTAAAATTTGTCATGATCTTTAGAAATCTTGAGGTCTAAATTCTTCACTTCATTGTAGTAGAAACAATTGTTAAGGGGCTTTCTTAATCATACCAAGGTAGTTGACAGATGGAATTTTAGCTGGTATAATTGTTTTTGCAAAGATTTGTTTCATGTATTAAAAAAATCATTGACACTTGCAAAAGCATGGAAAGGATGACTTTATTCAGGACAATTGTGATTACTATAGGGGTCACTGGGATGGGATTTTTTCAGTGGAGAGAGAGTTTGGGTACGTAGAAATTTATAGCAAGGAGCAGGGTGAGGGTCAGTGTATTAGAAAATTGCTAAGCAGAAACATCAAGGGGGAGGTGGATTTTGGCTAAACCAATCGAGCAAAAGTCTGTCTGAAGACGGGCCAAGGGGATCAGAATTGCCTCAGAAATGAGGGACCCAATGAGATACTGAAGGCAATCAGATTCCAAGTAGGGAGGGTTCTTGCTAAACTAACTTAGCAGCATTCTTTACTAAAATGCCTTTTAAATACAGGTAGGCCTTGAAGGTTTAGGTAGGAGCCTGATTAAAACGTGGTCAAGCAAATAATCTTTGTCAAATGCCAAGAAAAGCATCTTTCTTAATGAAGGCTCAAAAGTATTAATGCATTTGTTCCAACAACACTTCATGAAAATTCAACTTAGTTGGTGTGGATGCAATCCCTGATTATTTTATTTTAGGAAGGACAATAGAAAATTCCATTGTCCTGATGGGTGTACTTTAGACAGTGCTTGAATAATTATTTATATATATATACACACCCACATACACACACACCCCATATATATATATATTTAATTATTTCATATGTATATACACATATATATGTATATATATATATATATATATACACATATATATGACCCTGGATGTAGACTCAATTGGTATTTGAGGTAGAGCTTGGACTTTTACTTCATTGCAGAGTATCTTTTATAAACACATTGGTCCTTTATTCCTTTTAATCTTCATTTCCTCAAGGAGGTCTTCCTGGGCAACCAGACTGGATAGTACTTCTTCTGTACATTCTCTCAGTACTCCATTGTTTCATTCTCAAAACTATCTCATTGTACTCATGCTAAATTCTCTGTCATTGGTTCTGAAGGGAATCTTTGGCAATATCTTGAGACGGTTTTGCCTGTCACAGCTGGTGGAAATGTTCTTGGCACATAGTAGGTAGTGTAATGCACAGGACAACTCCCACAACAAAGAATTACCCAGCCCCAAATGTTATGCTATTGCTGAGAAACTGGGCTCTAGATTGTAGTGTTGCTTACAAGGGAATACCACAGTGGCCAAGTCGGCCTCTGTCACCACTGATTTCCTAGCATGTAAGCAAACCTCTGGGAAATAATAAGTATATAGTACATGTTTGTGAAATTGCTTTTAACTAATTGGATATAAATGAAAAAATGAAAAGGATATCATCTTTCACTTAGTATACCAACTGTTAAAACATATGGGTCTGCTTCTAACTGTAAATATAAAATAGCAGCCTCCATTTGGCATTAGTGAATATCATGTCAAGTTTTCTGCAATGCTATACTTTTCAAAGTTTGCTTGACAGAATAATGGAGCATTTAAAATACATGTTTCTTACATTCCTGACCAGATGATCCTTGTCTTAATGATGGAGTTAACCTCCTGATAAACCCATTGTAAGTTGAAAATATTATAAGTTAAAAATGCATGTAATACATTTACCTGACAGCCTACTTGAGCAATACATTAAACTGTAGAGAATGGGATGTTTCCCCTTATCATAGCAAGACCTACTGAGAGCTGCCCACATCCCCAGAGAAATATTGCTAGGCCAAGAAAAGATCAAAGCTCAAAATTTGAATGCATATCCTTTCACACCAATATAAAGTTTAAAAAAAGTCTAACCATTGTAAATTGGGAAGTGTCTTTATATAAAAATGTTTATCCTAAGATTAAGTGAGCTCAGTGGGCTGCAACCCTGGATCATTTATTTTTCACTTTTCCATCCTCCAATGGAATGGGTTAAACAAACTATGGAGGGGGATATCAACCTATGTTATGGACCACTGAAGGAAAAACTCCATAAAGCATGTATATGCAGAAACTGTCACTGAGGATTACTTTCACTAGATGCCATCATCCTTCTGATCAAGGATTCAGAGGAGAACTTGCCCACTCTTTCTGCTGTGCATTCAACTTTTTATCTTAGAAATATTGTGAATTACAATATTGGTTTACATTTCAATAGTGGCATTTGTTATTGAAAACCTAATTTTAAATAAGTATATCGAGTATCATGATATCCTATTCTCTTCATTCTGATATTTTTAAATTTTATTTTCCTTTCATTCTGTTTCAAGCTTTTTGTAAACTTCCTCCCTCCCTTTGTGTCTCAATGTTTCATAAGTGTTATTCCTTTTCAAATGGATATTTTGAGAAGTAATTTATTTACTCTTTAAGTATTTAAGTGTTTTATGAAGATTGTAGCTTTTCCACAAACTGACAGCAGTCCTCAAACACATAAAACTATCAAACTGGTCATTGTAAATGTTGACAGACAGAATTTCTATAAGGTTAAGAACATGATACATTCATGACATTCTTCACTTGCTGTTTCTGGACCCACATCCCAGAGAGCAATCTAAAGGGATGCCTTGGGGATATCTGGGGGGGAAAAAGTGAGAGGAGTGTTAGATCTACAGTAATCAAATTGTCTCAAAAGAAATGCAGCCAGTTTCCTGCCAACTCCACACAGCATCTTTCCATATCTAGCTTGTCAAAGATGTGAACTCAAACCTAACCTTTTGAGGCTTTGTTAAGTTCAATCGGTTTGGCTCTCTTAGGTTTTTTGATATGATGTGTGGATGGATCTGTTGTTAGTGTCTGAGAGTTCTCCTGACCTCAGTGAAAAAGGAAATTACTATTGAAAAATGACACAACTTGGGGGGGATATTGGAGACTGATGAACAAACAAAAATCACTCAATCTAATTACTGAGGAGGTGTGGCTATTATAATTCTTGCAGCCTTTTAATCCTATGAATTTATAAAATATAGGATAGTGTATATATTCCTTTTCAATTTTTGGTGTTTTCTTGTTTGACTGTCTCATATCATAGTCGAACATCATTGTATTTATCACTTTCAGTGCCTAAGTGGTATTCTATTATACAGACATTTCACAGTTTAATGTCCAACTATACTGAATTGGTTAATAAAGATGTTTCTATTATAAGTACTACTAAATTATAGCAAGCGTGTGTGGTGTGTATGTATGTTGTACAATTTTAAGCAGCTTGATTCCATGATCCAAAGTGTGAAAGCATTTATTGACTTCTATTTAAAATTAAATATGAAATTATTTCCAGTGTAAACTGACAAAGCAGAGTAATTTTATAAAATACATTTACATTAACAACAGCTAACTGCTTCATCTTTATATTTAGTCAGGGAGGTAGCTTTCAGTGGGTTTCAGGAAATTAAACAATGCATGTAGCCTAATCTCCACGAGGAGCGTGAAGGAAACGCTAAACCTTAATTTAAAACAATGACAGTTTTGCATCTGCTGGAACAAGAATCAGATGGAGATATTTTCTTTTTAAAGCAGAATGTAGAATAAATATCTTAGAGATTGAATTTCAGCAAGGAAATTGTTGTTCAGAATTAATGTGCCAGTTTCTGGGCAAAACAACCCAATTTTTTCCCCCCACATACAAGTATTAGGACTATTTTATTTTTACCAATAACTAAAAAAGAGGCAGAGATGAAAGAGAAGGGAAGGGGAAGACAAACAAATCCCTATAGATCTCCCTGATTTACAGGTGGGAATCAAATATGCCTGCTGTGTGAAAAAGGTACCATTATGAAGAAACTCTCCTCAGATTACTCAGTCAGAAATAAGCAAGAAGGCCTCAGATGGAGTGTACCCTTTCGGTATTTTCTCATTGCCACAGCAAATTAAATTCATCCAGGTTGACTTCATGGCATGCATCACTATACAAACTTTCTTGTCTGCTTTTCCGGACCTGGTTCCAAATGAACTGGGCACAAGGGCAGAAGAAAACAGAATTAAGTGCAGTACTAGTAAACAGCTCAGCATGTTAGAATACAATAGTTTTCTTTCTTCATCTTTTCATTCCAGGTTATTTGGCTGCTGTCTTGGTTTTGGGATCAGTTTTCTGCTTTGTGAGGTTTCACTACTTACTCTCTGGTATAAAGAATTAGTAAGGAATAAAGAGCATTGTTTTGATGCAGAAGAAGGAGTGGACCTTGACTGACACAAGGGTTAGTTTGAATGACTTTCCAGAACCAGGTGTTTTTTAGGGATTTTTTTTTTCTATCATCTAGGAACCATTTCTACCCTCATGCTGAAGTTCAAATGCAAAATCCCTAGGAGGTTCCTCTTGTTGGTCTTTACTACCCTTGATTTGCCACAGGCCAGGGAAGTCAACACAGGGGCTGGGTTTCTGGAAGCCTTGGTGAATACCTGTCCTCTGTGGTACCTAGTCAGCTTTATTAGCCTGTTCCTGCGGGTGATGATTAGAAGCATTTCCCCACCCGAGTGGGCTGAGCAGAGCCTGTCATGGCTCCAGCTTGGTTTCCACTACCCTGTCCTCTCTGCCGCCATCCACACTCCCAGAGGGCCTGGTGGCTTCTGATCACATATGCTTAATAACAGCATGGAACAGATGTTTCATTTGAGGAGGGAATGACACTAAAACGCATTGTGTAAACTAGGCATGCTGTGAAGGGACTTATCCCACCACACTAATTTTTAAATTGCCTTTGCTGTTCTCATTTTTGAACAGAAAAATCTATGTTAAATACAAAATTGAAAAAAGAAGTTTCCCCGTCACATCTTTCTGACCTGTAGATGACTCGCCCTTTTCTTCATCAAGTCTGGACTGTGGGGAAATTGCCCGAAGGACACTGTTTGAAGACTGAGCTCTGTGTGTCTTTATACATTTGGTCTATGTATATGTTATCTGTCTTGGGGCCTCAGGGCAGGACCCGGCCTTCCTGAGCCTGAGAGATCCAGCTTCTGTTGGAAAGCAGGTACACAAAGCCGCCTTTAACTTGCCAGCAGTGAGCGGTGAGATGAAACACGTCCACTGATGGGTAACAGATCTGTCCCCTAAGACGCCTCTCTTCAGAACATGGCATTTATTGACTCTGGGTGAAGCTTTTAGCATTTTCGGTGTGTAAGGATTCTTGGCTGGTAGCCCTTCTGTTGATTCTCATAGTTCCTAGCCAGAAAAGTCAATTACCAGTTTTCTTTCTTCGTCTTTTCATTTAAAGCCTTTGTATATTTTCTCTGATTCCTAAGATTTAGTGATGCTCTGTGTCATTTCCATCTCTCTGAGATTCCTTAAAGGAATAAAGGTGCAGCCATCTGTGCTTCTTTGCTCAGAAAGGTATTATTTATTTTTAATCGAAAGGAAGTGAAAAAGGCAAATTTATAGTATTGCTTAGCTCATCTTAACTCCTACTCATTTGTAGAAATAAGAACGAGGGTGGTTATTTATGAGGGAAATAAGTCCACAGCTTATTTCGAAAAAGCTCATTATTGGCAATAATTTTATCCTTTAACAACTTGTTAGAGGTAATAAAATTGGCTGATGTGGTTTTCCTATCTCCTGATCCATCTGAGGATGACGACTCTATGGGGAATCTTTTTCCATCTGTTAGAGTAATAAGGAAAAAAGTCAGTAAGAAAGAAGACAGCAAAGCAATCAACAGACCAAGTGATCACTTTGTGAGTGGTGGTAAGTTGGAGCAGGGGAGAAGCATCAGAATCATAGCACTATTAGACTGAGCTGTACTGTGTGGTCAAGTGCCTGGGTTCGGCTCCCCATGCCTTCACCAGCTCTTCATATGACCTTTTAGTCCTGGGGGAACTCTTTCCATTCAGGACCTATATTTGTACTCCAGCACACTTGCCTGGAGAGTGGCTCTTGGAGCATGTGCTCCATATGATTCCATGCCAGGTTCTCCAACACCTCTATTCTATCAAGAGGAAAGTGAACTGGGGTCTCACTAAAGTCTTCCAGTATAGTTTGGAACCAGTGAGGAGCCTGAAATGGCTTTGTTTAGGAAATGTGTGTGTCATAGGGTGTTTTCAGAATTGTTCTCTGAGACCCATCATCAAAGGAAGATGTACAGATCTCCACTGAATGGGGATCTTGTGTTTGTCAGCGTCTGTCACTATGTCAAAAATGTCTGAAGTAAAGAATTTGAAAGGAGGAGAGGTTTATTTTGACTCATGGTTTCAGAGGTGTCAGTCCATGGTCAGGTGGCTCTGATGCTTTTGGAGCTGTAGTGAGGCAGAGCGTCCTGGTAGGAGTGAGTGGCCGAGGAAACTGCTCACACCATGTCGGTCAGGAAGCAAACTAAAAAACAAAACAGGGTGGAGGGTTCCAATATCCTTTTATGAGGTCCTACCATCTAAAGGTTCCCAATAGTGCCACAGGCTGAGGACTAAGCCTTCACCACATGGGCCTTTGGGGAACATTCCAGAACCTAATGCCTGCAGCAGATGTGATGAGGGGAAATGTCCGACTCTGCCACCCCTCCCTGAGTGCTGTTTATATGGGAGAATCTAAAACACTTGCTCCATAATCACCTTCTCATTCTATCTTATAAGCTCTTAAGATAGGGAATATTATCATCTTCATTTGGGAGTTATGGGAACTGAAGTTTAGAAGGTTAGATCACTTACCTGAGGTCCTGGGGCTGGAACAGGGATGGGTCCTGATGGACTGGATGAGGTCGAGCATTCTTCCTGTTGGCTCTGCTGGTGCCCAGCTATGCTCCCCAGGGGATCCTCCAAACCAGACTCTCTTCTTTGACATCCTGTCCTTCCATCATAGTCTTCTGGCAAGACCCACAACCCTGGTCTTGCTTTTTACTCCAAGAGGCAACTGCTATCTGATAAGAAATAAAAACCCAATTTATAAATCTATGCAGATTAATACCACTAAAATCCCCCGTTCCTCAACTTGGCCTTCTACATCTTTTTAGAGATCTTTAATCAGCTGCCATTCCCATGTAACACAGAACACTTCCACACCATTGCTACTCTCTCCAATGTGTGTGTCTCACTCCAATTTCAGTAAAACTTGAAACTTTTTGGAGAAGCTGGGACTGTCAGATAATCTCATCCACCTTGCATTCAAGATAATTTATAGTCAAATCACTACTTATTATTTTCTTTGCCTGTTTCAGAGCATTCTTTTTAAGGATAGAGGGTCCTTCAAAACATCCCATTTCCTCTATTTATTCTAGAACCTTGTTCTGTTAATCAAACTTCCTTGACTAGTCTACCTTTTTAAAATTTTGTTCTAATTAGTTATATGTGACAGAATGCATTTTAATCATACATAAATGTAATATTTCTCATTCTTCTGGTTGTACATGATACAGAATGACACCAGTCAAGAAATCATATATGTACACAGGGAATAATGTCTGGTTCATTCTATCTTTCCTACCCACATACCCTCTTCCCTCCCTTCACTCCCCTCTGTCTAACCCAAAGTACCTCTATTCTTCCCTAACCACTCCACACCTTATTGTGAATTAGCAATCACATATCAGAAAACATTTGTCCTTTGGCTTAGCATAATATTCTCCAGCTCCATCCATTTACCTGCAAATGACATAATTTTATCTTTCTTTAAGGCTTCGTAATATTCCATTGTGATATACCACATTTTCTTTATGCATTCATTTGTTGAAGGTACCTAGGTTGGTTCCATACTTTAGCTATTGTGAATTTAGCAGCTGTAAACATTCTTGTGGCTGTATCATTGTAGTATGCTGATTTTAAAGCTTCTTCACAGCAAAAGAAACAATAATGTGAAGAGAGAGCCTAAAGAACGGGAGAAAGTCTTTAACCACATGTAACTCAGCTAGAGCATTAATCTCCAGGATATATAAAGAAAATTAACACCAAAATAACAAACAACCCAACCAACAAATGGGCTAAGGAACTGAACAGATACTTCACGGAAGAAGAAATATAATAGATCAACAAATATATGGAAAAGTGTTCAGCATCTGTAGCACTTAGAAAAATGCAAAGCAAAACTAACTGAGATTCCATCTCACTCCAGTCAGAATGTCAATAATCAAGAATACAAGCAATGATAGATGTTGGCAAGGATGTGGGGGAAAGGTACACTCATATACTGCTGATGGTACTGCAAATTGGTGCAACCACTCTGGAAAGCAGTATGGAAATTCCTCAGAAAACTTGGACTGGAACCACCATTTGACCCATCTTTCCCAATTGACTACTCTACCTTTATTCTCACTATTTTTTAGACATTTCTTTTTAGCCTAAAAGCAAGCTCATATTTTACTCATTCTAATCCTAAGCCAAGTAAAGGACCTAAGTCCCCTCTAACTAATGTCATGTCTTTCTCTGTTCAGACAAACTATGAGAAAAATAGTCTACACTGCTGGTCTCCAATAATTTTCATCTATTTTTTTTTCTCCCAAAGTTTTCAGCTTTTGTTTCTACTACTTATGCTAATTGGGATCCAACTAGACAAAAGGAAGCTACTTTAATTATAATACAAAGAAAATATTTCACAAGGAAATTGATTAAGTGGGAAGTGGAGGAATGGAGAAACCAAACAGGATAGTGAGGTTTTCTGGAAATAACATTAGCCAAAATGTACCATGACAGATAGAATGAGAAACAGAGTAGAGGTGGTATTGTCAGACCCTGGACTTTGATCACACACAAAGGCCATACTTTAGATTGGCTGGCCTGTCCAATGGGACCTGAAACCACAGAAGGAATTTCTCAATGACTGCAGACCTACCATCCAAGGAAGGGAGCAGAAATGGCCTCTGTTCCCTTTATCCATATCTCTGATAGGCTGAATGGAGAGCACTGACACTACAGCCCAGGAAGTTCAGCTTCAGGCTCAGCCACCTGGGATACATAATGAAGGAAAGGATAGGTATGAATCTGAGGGCTAGCAACCATACTCCAAGGATAACAGTACCAAATACAGTGGGATTTGGGGTATCTTTAATTTTTGGATCTCTCTATATTATACTATTGATTATTCTCTCCTTTGAATTGTCCTCTTTCTTGGCTTCTGAGAGAATGTCCTCATTCCATCTTATAGATTCCTTCTGTCTTCTCAAGACTTCTTTACTTCCATGTCTCCACACCTACCACTTAAATATTGGTGCTTTCCAGGATTTTCTTCCCTCTTAAGGTCTTAACTCCCTTCTGGATTCTAATAACCTTCAAATATGGGTATCTAGCTCAGATCTTTTTCCTAAAGTTTTGTCATGTGTGGGTTACTCTGTGCCTCCATAGCCACTTCTGATTCAACAAGAACAAAACCAAACTCATTGTGTTTCCCGCCACCCAAATTTCCATTTTATTTCAGTTAGTCTCCTATATTGCACATAGGTACCACTGCACATCTGTCAAGAATTATGAGTAGTCTCAGACTTTATTCTAGTTGCCAGCTAACAAATTTTGCCTGCCATAGTTTCATTGATGCTGTCAAAAGTCTCCTGAACTTTTTTGCTTTTCATGGCAGAACAAGTATCATGGGATTCATGATTGTGCTGGTTTCCCTTGATCTCATGTCCTACAGAGATACCATGGAGTATTCATGTGGATGCTGCACCTGCAGTAGATGACTATGGAGGAACACTGAGCTTGGGGACCCCTGATCCCTATAAGGAGTTACAAGCAAACATGTCCAACCATTGCCCTGAAAGGAGACATTATCTTTACTAGATAGTGAAAAAAAAACCAAACTCATTACTCAGATTAATGAGTAATCTCCCTCATTACTCTCAAGGGAGACTACATTTCAAGACTGTGTGCTATACAAATGGCCTTGAGAAGATGAGGAGGAAATTGCTATTTCACCCTTTCATTGCTCTCACTGGGACTCTGGTCTCCATCATCCTTTGGTTTCCCGTCTAGCTGAATGGCTCTACCCATCCTTCAAGGCTCAGCTGCCTCCCCTGCCTCCTCTGTGTTAACTTTCCCTTCTTCAGTGACTCTAAGAAATTCAATATGTTCCTTTAGTTCAGAGCTTCTCAGATGACAGTTGTTAACTGCTTTGCCTTCTTATCCAAGTGAGCATCTGGAGGGGCTGCACCCTGTCTCTGCCATCGTTGTACCCTTCACAATTGCACTATGTCAGGAATTAAGTGGAGCCTAGTATCATCCAATGATCTCCTGTATGGTTCGCATCATACTGTGCTGGGAAGGGATCTGTACATCATCTGTCTGTTTCTTATCAAATGGCCTGTGATACTTGTGGGGTATCTAGTATGCATCTATATTGCTAGCATTTAGCTGAACATTAGAGGAGTCCTAAATTGTGAGAGCAACTGTTCATACAATGAGATGGTTAAAAAGAAAATGATAAAAGTAACCATTACTTTTTTGTGCGTCTGCTGGGAAGAGAGAATACCTATTATGTTTTCCTCTAGAAACAAGGAGGAAATCAACGACCTCCCTAAAGAGAAAGCAGTTCCAACCTTTTTTCACCTCATTTGGTTATTTCACCTTTCTGTTGGCAATATTGAAGAACGTTCCCGATTTATTATGAATATTTAAAACAATGAGTTTGGAGTAACCTGTCTTTAATCAAGTTTGGATGACATTTCAGGAGCTTTGGAAGCTGGCAACCAGGAGAGAACCTGGCAGAAACATATACATTTCAAAATGGCATCCAATCCAATTTTTATTCCTTAAGCAAATTAAAATTTGGTCAGGCTTCTTTCCATTTCTGCAAATCCTAAAAATTTCAAAATGGTTTTGCTCTAGCCTCATTGAAAAAACCATGTGACTACTTTCATAACGAATTGATAAGCAGTTAATTTTTTCTTGCATTGTACATAAAAAATAAATCTCACTAATGAGATAATTATTTGAAGAAAAGCCTAAAATCACCCTAAATCCCAACAATAGTGACTTTTATATTTATTTATATATATAAACATATATAGTACATATTACTTATATAAAGAAATCTTATATTTTATTGATAAATTATATTATTTGTATTTTTAATGTCATTTTAATTGCATGTATTAGGTAGAACATTTTGGTCAGGTTCTTAGAAAATTATTTGATTATAAGTAAAACCAACTAAAACTATGGTTTTATTTTTAATCAAAAAATGTTAGGAAAAAACAGCTTTTTAAATTTTTTAAAAATTTATATATGACAGTGGAATACATTACAATTCTTATTACACATGTAGGGCACAATTTTTCATAACTCTGATTGTAAGCATAGTATATTCATACCAATTCGTGTCTTCATACCTGTAAAACAGCTATTTTTGTGCTATAATCTGGAAACATTTTCTTTAAAAAGAAGTTTTTAAAAAAAACTGAAATCTTATATATGTTTGACTTCTTTGTAAGTATGACTGTTATATTTTATGTAATGAAAGATCATTCCAAATTTAAACCAAAATGTAAAGTTTGTCTCTTGGACTGAGACTATGTAATACAGGTGACAATAAGTGAAAATTTAGGTTATTCAAGTGTTCTGATGTATTCAAATATGATGTAGTTTGAATACATCGTATTTTCTGACAACTAATTTGCTGTGAGATTACATTGAGTTTGTCCTTCTTCCCTGTGCTCACATAAGTAAAGTATTTACTTCTTAAAGTATTATAGATGTTTTAGCTATTTGCTGTTACAGGTTGAGTACGTCTTATCCAAAAATTCTGGAACCATATTTTTCCAATGTTTTGGATTTTTGAATTAAAATTTTGGAATATTTGCACATACTAACTGAAAACAACCCGTCTAAATACGAAATTAATTTATCTTTCATATATCCTTTCATACACATGGCCTGAAGATTTTGATTTTATATAATATTTTAGCATGTTTTTGCCTTTTGACTACCACCCATCATATGAGAGAAGATGTGAAATTTTCCACTTGTGATCTCATGTCAGTGTCCAAAAATTTTAGTTTTTGAAGTAGTTAGGATTTGGGACTTTGGGGGTTAGGGATGGTCAGCCTGTACCAGTGTTCCTCACTGTAAATTATCCTATAAACCAGTTTATTAAGTTCTTTAACACAGGCACCATGAAAGGATGGGAGGAAGAGAAACAAAAGGAGAGGCAGAAAGAGGGGCAGGGCAGGGCAGCCCCAGCCATGTCAGCAGAGAGAGAGAGACAGTCAAGAACACCTTGCTCTACTGAGCAAGATTCACAAATAATTGCCATATGTAATTGTGTATTTCAGAATAGCTGGGAGAGAGGATTTTGAATAATCCACCACAAAGAAATCATAAATATCTGAAGTGACAAATATGCCAATCACCTGATCATTACTCATTTTTTGTGTGTCACACTGTGCCCCACAAATATGTATAACTACTATATATGAATTAAAATTTAAAAATTCCAAAAAAAACCCTAAGAAAACATTGCTGTTTTCTGGAATTTTCTTAGGATATTTAAAAATACATTCACTTTTCTGATTTTTTTTTTCCTCCTGCACATTTTATAAATCATATGGACCCCATCCCCAACTCTGTGTACTGGAGATCAAATCATGCAGTCTAGGCAAGCATTCTACTTCATGATTGCACTTTAGGAAATGTTTTTAGTGTAAAACAAAACTGAAAAGAAATCATAAATCCTTTGATAAATTGGAAATAATCATTAAGGGAAATTATCTTTTATAACCCCAATGTAAATTCCTATCCCGCAGGGCTGTCCTATCCTTAGAGAGTGATCACAACTTCAAGTTAATTGATTTGTTTGGGGGTCATGATATTAGGGACTTACTTAGAAAATCTGTAGTGTATAAAAATAATCTGTGGGGAGAAAGGTACTCTCATACATTGTTGGTGGAACTGCAAATTGGTGCAACCACTATGGAAAGCAGTATGGAGATTCCTTAGAAAACTTGGAATGGCATCACCATTTGACCTGGTTATCCCACTTCTCGGTACATATCCAATGGACTTAAAAACAGCATAGTACAGTGTGACAGCCACATCCATGTTTATAGCAGCTTAACTCACATTAGACGAGCAATGGAAACAACCTAGGTATCTTTCAATGGATGAATTGATAAAGAAAATGTGGTATATATACACAGTGGAATATTATTCATCCATAAGGAATAATGAAATTATGGCATTTTCTGGTAAATGGATGGAACTGGAAAATATCATGCTAAGTGAAATAAATTAGTCCCACAAAACCAAAGGGCAAAAGATCTCTCTGATTTGTGGATGTTAACCCAAAACAAGGGAAGTCACGAAGAGGAACAATAGAAATCCATTAGACTAGACAAAGGGAAATGAAAGGAAGAGAATGGGGAAAGGATCGGGAAAGACAGTAGAATTAATCGAACATAACTTTCCTAGTCTTATATTTGTATACACAACTAGGGTAACTCCATATCATGTTTGACCACAAGAGTGGGAACCTAAATAGAATAAGTTGTACTTTATGTATGTGTATTCTGCCAAAATTCATTCTACTGTCATGTATAACTAAAAATTTTTTAAAAATTAAAAAATAAATCATCATTTCTTAAAAGTAATAACACAGAGACCCCCTTGAGAGCATTAGTTTAATCTCAAGCCATAAGAAATGATAAAAAAAATTATCATAGATACAGATCTAGAATGAAGAAAATACACCAAGTTACAAACCAAAATCCCTAAATGATCATCACATAATCACTCTCAGTGTCAGACTTGGGTCCTAGTCACAGGTTTTTGCCAGATCTGTGAGGTTCTCATGATAATTACTTCTTTTTTTAAAAAAAAAATTAAATATATTATGTAGAATGTATTTTGACTTCTTTGTAGTTTGTTGCTGGTTGGCTTTTTTGTTCCTCTAGCTGATAACAGTTAACTATCTTAGTGGCCAAGAAAGAATTGCTACCTATAGAAAATGTTGTTTTTCCTTTCTCCCTCTTCCTAAAACTAACAATATGACTGTTGTGATTGTCTCTTTTGGCCAATAACTATTGTTGATTCATTACTGTGTTCTAGCTTCCTCCTCTTCATCAATATTCAGTTAATGTAGGGTAACTAATTCATGTTTGTTTTTAAATATCTTTTGTTTATTGAATCTGTTGTAGTTGGACAGATGGATATCTCTTTTAAAACTCTCTATCCATCCATCTGCATGTATCCCACTTTATTTAAAAAAGAATTTAAGAAAGATTCTTATGATAGTGTAATAGTTTCAGTCTGACAGTTTTTAAATATAATTTCAATTTAAGTCAAATAGTATTTTCTTTCTTTTTGGGGAGCAAAGGGGTACCGGAGATTAAACTTAGGGGCATTCGACCACTGAGCCACATCCCGAGCCCTATTTTGTGTTTTATTTAGAGACAGGGTCTCACTGAGTTACTTAGAGTCTTGCTGTTGCTGAGGCTGGCTTGGAATTTGAGATTCTCCTGCCTCAGCTGCCCAAGACGATAGGATTACAGCCACACGTCACCACGCCCAGCTCAAATAGTAGTTTCTTTTTTATAAATCAACTGTTTTCCTCATATTTTCAAGCAAAGTATGAAACAAGATATTTAATAATTCAGAACTTGAAACTAACATCCTTAAAAAGATTTTTTATTAGTAACTAATCTTAATTCCATAGAAAAATAAAAGGCATCCAAACTTAAGCACAGCACTTTTGTTATGCAAAGGACACACTCAAATGCTAGCCTTTGTTTTGATGAAAATAGAAATTATAATTTTTTAGAAAAGGGTTTGAAATCAGATTAGAGAGTAAAGTGATTACCTGCAAAGCAGTGATTATTTCTAAGGCAAGTGGCATCTATAAGGGAATTTTGGTCAGTTCTCGGAATGTAAAAGAATTTATCTCAGAGCAGCAGGAGAAACAAAAAAACGGATGTGTCCAACAATTGTACCTGGCACATGGCAGCAGAGCGATGTTTAATCGCTCACCATGAACGTCAGCAAATGTATCTGTCCTTGAAGGAAATTTTGATTAAGTGGAGGGATACAGTACTGTAATTTGAACTGAATTGCTCTTCCTCTCTAATCATTCTAGAATTGCCTCTAAAAAAAAAAAAAAATCTCATTAAAGGGCTGAATATAAATTCTGATGGGTAAAAGCTGTTACTGTGCCAAGAATCATTACAGCTACATCTGATTAGTAGCACTGGTTATATAGCACAGTGTAAATAATTGTTCACTAAAGTCTATTATTACAGCTAGAAGAAGACATAATTTATTAATAGGCATAAAATGTAAAATATTACGAACTAGCATGCATCATGTAGATAGATACAAAATCTATTTGGACTATATTATGTATGGCAGGTTAGTATCTTGACCTTCCAAAAGGCTCCTCAGGAAACTGCCTTTCAGTAATTCATTTATTTTAAGACAAGAACATTTGCTTTTAGATAACACACACATGTCATCCAGCTGCCAGCTAGCTCTTTTCCAATCTGACTTGGCTCCTGCAGAGTCATCTTACCTATGTGTCAGAGTTTCTTTCCTGCCCTCGTCCAGGTGTCCCGTGGCTATGTATTTAGGAAGAAGCCCATTGGGTTTTCCTATTGCCTACTAAGCCTTGGTTCTTTGTGGATCTGAAAGAGGGCAATTGGAGAAATGGAATCTTTCCAACTCCCGAGACTGGTGCTATTCATCATTTCCTAAAACCATTTAATACTTAGCACCCAGAAAATTGTCCATTAAATTATAACAGAAAAGTAATTCCATACCCTCTCTTTCCAGCCACTTTAGCCCTGGATTTAGTCACTGGCATGTTAGGACATAAAATCAGATGGTCTGGGGCCCATGAAAAGACAGCAGCATCTCTATGAGGATGATTCCCCTTGTCACCTCTCTAAATGGACATTCTAAATGTGATGAGAATCTCTCTGGCAGGCATCTCAAGTAAAGGAACAATATCAGTCTATTTTTTTTCTATTTCTAATGTTGATCCAAAGTTATGTGAAAATCAATGAATCAGAAGTCAAAATACTTTCTTTGTTTGAGCTGCTGTGACAAAGTTCCATAAACTAAGACGCTTATAAACAACAGATATTTATTAAGCACAGTCCTGAAGGCTGGAAGTCCAGGATTCGGTGTGTGAGGGCCTTCTTCCTGGCTCATAGAGGAGTGTTCTCCTGCTATAACTCACATGACAGTGATGGATTTTTCTGGGGTCTGTTTTATAAGGGCACTAATCATATTCATAAGGGCTCTACCTCTTAATATTATCTGATTAGATTTTAATACATGAATGTGGGAGGCAGGGATTCAGTCAGACCATAATATGCCTATGGACAAAGTTCTTCTTTAAGAGCTGATGATTTTGTTTTAATATTTTTTTTTTAGTTTTGATGGATGTTATTTATTTATTTTTATGTGGTGCTGAGGATAGAACTTGGTGCCTCACATGTGCTAGGCAAGTGTCCTACCACTGAACCACAACCCCAGCCCGAGAGCTGATGACTTTAAATTTTTTTTTTTTTTTAATACTGGGGATTGAACTCAGGAATGCTTTACCATTGAGCCACATCCCAAGTCCTTTTTGTTTTATTTTGAGACAGGCTCTTGGTAAGTTGCTTAGGGCCTAGCTTAGTTGCTGAGGCTGGCTTCAAACCTGTGATCTTCCTGCCTCGGCCTCCCTAGTTGCTGCAATTAACAAGAGTGTACCACCATGCCCAGCAAGAGAGTTGATGACTCTTGACTCTTGCTCAGATTCAATTTGAACTCTTAGAGCAAAAGGGGGACTCTTACACTGCACTTCATCTGTGTCAATGACGAATCTTTTCTAGTACAGACTGTTACATCCACCATTCTAATGTGTTTATTTTTGTACCAGGGGTTGGATGAAAATTCAGGATACATTTTTGAAAGCTGCTTGGTCAGAACTTGTCTTCTGAGAGCATGCTCACACCAATGGAGGAAAATAACTTTTTTGCCTTTTTGTTTTGTTTGCCTAACGAAAAGCTAGTAAATCTGAGATAATTTCTTCCCCTAATTCTAGGCAAATAAGAGGAAAATCTGAATTGGGGATCTAGGATAGCATTAAAAGCAATAGGTTTGTGTTTCTCTGTAAAGATTTCCTACTCTGCATATTAATAGAGAATTCGGAGTGCTTGTGGGGTGAAAGATAAGAAAGCACTGCACTAAATTATAAATTCAAGGTTCTCAACAAAAGCCCAGTAGGAGAAAAAATTGCTAATTGGAATTTACTTGGATATTGCAATCTTCATCCTCATATTTTGCTGACTACTTTACCATCCTAGCTCCAGCACGTTATTCAAGTACAAATGGCTGGGTAGGCTAAGCATGCTGCTTGTGCAATAGAACCAGGGAGAAGCCCAAGAGGCTGTGCCAGTTCATGGACATTAAAACAAGTTTGCATATAAAACAAGAAACCATAACTAATTAACACCAGGCAGGTGGTCTAGATGGAAATTTAAAATCCAAACTGGGTCAGCAGGGAATTCGGACTTGGCAGACAAAACTGTAACTGAAATGATTCCCCAAGACCCGCCAAGTGATCCTGGTGCCAACCACCCTTACGAAAAAGCTTCCTGTGCCAGTCATTTCTGGGAAAAATTGAGCCAAGGACAAATGACTGCAGTTCTTAAAATGAGAATGATTACATTAAGATTTCAGGGCATTAAGGTTTGTAAGAGGAGGCGAGGGACCAGCCTGCATGCTGCTCCACATGTATTTATTAATAGCAGAAAGGACCGTGGGGACGGGCTGCCTGAGTTTTCAACCAGAGAGGGTGTGAAGTTTTGCTGGAACAAGTTAAACTGGAGAGGAGGAAATATTTAGACCCCCATTAAGTGCCAGAGCAAAATCAGATACCAGAAAGGATTGGACTGTCTGAGTCACAGCCAGAATGGCTGAAGTGTTGAGATTGAAAAATAAGTTTTACTGCCAGATGATCTTCAGGAGAAAGAAGGCTGAGAGGGTGAGATGAAATAGAGAAATGGAGAGAAGGGGGCTGTGGGAGGTGTGATTCCTCTCACAGGGCCGTGAGGAGATGACTCAGCAAGGCACCTCTGCTTTGCTTGCTCTTCCTCCCCCATGGGACACATAAAATGGTGGGATGTCAGTCCTAGATAGGCCCTCAGAGATGATCTGGTTCACAGCCCTCGTTTTATAGCTGAAGAAGCTGCAGCCCGGAGGGGAAGTGTGTCACCAAAGGCCACACAGTGAATTCTTTAGCAGACCTGTGGGGGAAACCCGAGTCTCCAGTCTCCATTTGTTGCCCTTTTACCCCAAGAGGAGCAAAGGCTGTCATGGCTGTCTGTGCATTTTCTCACTCTATTTGCATTTAAATTAAAAGGCAAATGTTCTGAAGAAAGCTGGAGTTTAGATAGATACAGTGGATAGATGGATCCAGGTCAACCGATAGGAAATTGAAATCAGTCCTTTTAAACAGCACTGTTCTGAACTGATGATGAGCTTGGTGGAAAATGGCTCTTTCAGGAAGAGTCTACTTTTTCCGATGATGAAAAACATCAGTATACTTATCATAGGAACTGGAAGATACAAGACCATTTGAAATAAGCATCACTTATAATATCACTACTGAGAAGTCGTCAATATTTTGATATTTCCTTCTGGGTTTTTCTAAGTATATTGTGCTTAATAAAAATAATGTGTGCATATATATGATGATCTTTAAAAATCAACTTTATTGAGGTATCTTCCTATAATAAATCCATTTTCAGGGACTACTTTGAGCTCTGGCAAGCACAGTTAATACCCCTCAGCTATTTCTGTGTGAAGAAAAATTCACTGCCTGACATAGTTCTGCTTGTATCAACTCTATTTCTTTTGGTGGTCTCTTGTCTCCTCCATCTCAGGCTTTGTTTCCCCCTTACTATATCTCTGTGAAACTTTCTTTCAGTCCTCCAAATTCCTACTTAAGTCTTCAGGTGGGAATGCTAATAGTCCCTCTGTCCTCTTAACTCTAATCCAGAACTCCTTCTGTGTGGGAGGGAAAGAAGCTTCCTGACTCATGCTAACTCATTACTTACTAATGAAGATGAGATTTAGGTATTTTGTTTATCAAAAGACAGTTTTGCTCTTTTTTTCTCTATTGTACACATTGGAAATAATTGGGATCTTTTCAGTATTTGGTCTATCTAAAAATATGGCCATGTTTTACCATGGTTTTATTTAATTTTTCAGAAACAACCATTTCTTAATTCCCTTTTCACTTCTATATTCCAGGTTTATTGTTGCTGTCTTCTGAGTCACAATTCCCCCCCTTATCATTACAAATTCCTGTAATACTAATGCTGCTGATGCTAATTAATAGTAAATTTTATACTATGGTATTTAATAGGATATCAGAGGAAGTAGATGAACTTTACCCAGATTCGTATTCTCTTCTGGGAAAAGGTTAGTGTTTTCAGTTGGATGTAGGATAGTTGCATTATGGTCTGCAAAAGTGTGACTATTATTGTCTTCAGTCAGAGATTATTTGAAGGACATATGTGTGGGTACCAAATTGACAAGGGTGCACTGTGGTTATCCTTTGATGTGTCAGCTTGGCTAGGCTATAGTGCCCAATTATTCCAAATACCTATCTGTGTGCTGTTGTGAAGGTGTTTCATAGGTATGATCAAAGTCCCCAGTCAGTTGATTTCTATAAGGGAGATTATCCCAGATAATCTGTATGGGCCTCTGTCTTACTCCAACTTATATTGCTATAACAAAATACCACAGACTGGAGTCTGAGAAGTCCAATGTCAAGGTGCCCACATCTGGAGAGAGCTTGTGGGTTGTATCATCCATACAGAAAGTGGAAGGTCAAGAGAGGGCTAAACTCACTTTCATAACCACACACTCTTGTGATGAATCACCCACTCCCTTGATAAAGACATTAAATTCATTCATGGAGACAGAGCCTTCATGATCTAATCACTTCTATTGGGGGCCCCGCTTTCCCAAACTGATGCATTGGAGATTAATTTTCCAACACATGAACTTTGGAGGAATCCATTCAAATCATAGCAACCTGACTGAATCATGGAAAGACCTGAAGAACAGAGCTGAGCCTTCCCAGAAAAGGAACTGTTCCTCCTGTGGACAGCAGTAGCTTATACAAAGACTTCCAGGCTGCCCTTCTTCTTTTTAATTTTTATTTTTTGAAGATGGGTACAATACCTTTTATTTATTTATTTATTTTTATATGGTGCTAAGGATGAAACCCAGTGCCTTACACTTGCTAAGCAAGTGCTCTACCACTGACCTACAACCTCAGCCCTGCAGGTGGCACTTCTTGATGGCTGGCTCTATGCATTTCAGACTTGCCCAGCCAGCCCCCATAATCACATGAGCCAATTCCTTGCAACCAATCTCTTAATATGTATCTCCTGCTAGTTCTGTTTTTCTGGTCAAACCCTAACTGACACGGGGAACAACTCCTCCAGCCAGGTAGCTCGACAGTGCCAGAGGAGAAGTTCCCACTCCATGCTGGTTTTCTCTCCCTATTAGACTGCTGGGCTGTCTTCCCATTCAGCTGGTGTCTCCATCCTAACCCACTGTCCTTCATCCTGCTTTATGTCCTGCTCACATTGCTCTGTGTTAAGCTGTGACATCCAGAACAAGTTTACTATTTACCATGTGTGTCTGTTACGGAGATCTTCCCAGACAGCTTAGGATTTAGCCTGTACTCTTCACTTTAACCAATGACCAGTCATTGATTAGTTTATTTTAGTAGTTTATTGCATCATAGATATGAGATTTTCAAAATCCTTACTTAGCTTGAAATTAAAGTTACTGTTGTATGTGGAATTCAAGTTGTTTTAATTAAATTTCACTGTAAATAACCAGATAGATTTTTCTTCCCCAGGAGATGAAAGTTTTACTGGATTTAGTTCCTTGAGGGAATATTCCTTGAATTTATTAAACTCATGGGGACCCTAAGTTTTAAAGGGGGGTAATTTTTGGGATCCCTTACCCTCATAAGGAATTCTATGGAAACTTATCATGGAAGGGTTTATCACTAAAGGTTTCTGATTTTAGTGATCGATTTTCAACTTATCGGATGTAGTGCTCTCTCTTTGTAAGAAATACATCACATTTTCCATTTTAAATGAGATTTACTGATAAATAACCACACACACATTAAAAATAACAACAATAATATGGAATGTAGCTGAAACTGAAGCTAAGCAGTTTATGACAAAATAATATCTACTTCTGAACTTAAGTGTCTGGAAAGAGTTCCATGAGGAAATTTAATGAAGGAGGTGATTCAACTAGTCTAAGGGTCCTTGTCAATGCTGAGGCTACAGATGTGGACTGGATAAATGTGTTATCCTGGTGGCTTGGCTATTACGACGAGGGGTTCTGCAATTAGTGCTGTGGTTTTTCTGATACAGGGAGTAATTCTTGGTGGACCTCAGAACAAAAATTACAATTTTCCCTTGATTTGCATGGTGGTTGCATTTCAGGAAAACACCCTGGATATTAAGACAGTGCAAAAGCACTCTCTGTTCAAAATTGAGTTAGATTCCAGATTTAGAAAATTAAACTGTTTTTCAAAACCCCAGAGATCAGAGAATGTGATTCATTCAGAATCCCTGAAACAGCGCTTAGCACACAGTAGGCATTTAGTAAATATTTGCATGAATGTGTGAAAGTATTTCCTCACCATGAAATTAGGCAGGACGTTTGAAAGTTTTGCAGGGCAAGGAACAATTACCCACTGTGCAGGACTGCCCCAGACACCACAGGACAACTAGTGTCTGTTGCCCTTGCTCAGAAAGTCAGAAATGTTCCCAATTATTGTAGGAACCCAAAGCCACCACCACAAATTTCCAAATTGCCCCTTTGGGTGGTACTGTTTAGAACCACAGAATTAAATAATGATGTGGGTACAGTGTCTATCCATTAGATGTTGGGGAAAACCCACTCTGAAATGCCCTAGTTGATGGAGATGAGGAAGACCTGTTTAAGGGATTGTCTGGCTTTGAAGTGGGTACACAATAGTTTGGATATAGAACTGAGGGATAGCCTCCTTCATACTTTATGTAGTAAAGAAGGGCATTACTGGCAGCTTCCAGGTGCATTTCCTTATAGAGGGCTGGGACTTTAATAATCAGTACATTTGGGGTGATGAAGTCTTGGGGTATCCAAATTCTGACAGCTAAATACATGCATAGCTGACATGTAAAAGGAAAGCTACACACTAGTTTTCTGTCGTAGTATTCTTTTGGAAAGTGGTATTCTTGTTGACTGTTCAGAAATCCATACTCCAGGATATAAGAGTCTTCCTGTTGATAATGAAATCAAAGGTCTTGAAGGACATTTCCTTAGGGCTATGAGACAGCCTATTGACATATTCTGCATTATACCAAAACATGTACTGTTTTTGTTACTTGTTTACATACTCACAAGATCCCATTTCAACCTCATTGGACAAGTGTAGAGAAACAGCAATAGGTTCTTATTCTTCATTTCTGATTTGTGAAAGCTCTACATGAGTCAGTCTGTTGGAACTTTTCATTATGTCAATTTGATTCACTTTTCCATGACTTCCTTGGAGGGCAGATTTCTCCTTTCATATACAGCCACAAAGAAGCACCCTGGACCTACCAGGAGGATTTTCTTAAACCTGGGTAAAATGAGTGAGGATAGGCTAAGTTATGCTGAAGTAACAAATAACATCAAAATCTTACCGGCTTCAGAGAACAAAAGCTTAGTTCTGTTTTATACAAAATCTACTGCAGATCTAGGCCAGTGATCTAGGGTGGTAGTGGTTTAGAACTCTGGTATACTTCTGTGCTCTGGAAATTCCATCTCAACATATTCTTCCTTGATCACCATGTGTTTTGCTACTGTGACTAAAAGATCCACCAGAACAATTGAAGAGGAGGAAAACTTTGAGGGCTCATGGTTTCAGAGGTCTTAATCCATAGACTGACTCCATTCCTTAGGGCTGAGATGAGACAGAATAATTATGGTGGAAGAGTGTGGAGGAAGCAGAGAGGTCTCCACTTGCCAGATACAGATATATACCCCAAAGCCATGCCCCCAATGCCACACCTCCTCTAGCCACATACCACCTTCCTCCAAGTCACCATTCAATTAATCCCATCAAGGATCAATTCACTGATTAATGCCCAATCATTTCTCCTCTAAGCCTCCTTGCACTCTTTCTCTTGTGAGATTTTGGAGGACACCACATCTAAACCATAACACCATGGTATGAAAAGTGATTTAATGTTTTGACTCAGAAATGTGATGTATCACTTCTGCTTATGACTACTTGGTCAGATTGAGGGAATTGTCCTCCTATGCTCAGGAGTGGAGATCCAGGTATTAATGAGTACCAGTAATGAAGTAATTCGTGCCATATGGACCATAGCAGGTATATTAGTCTGCTTAGATTCCCATGGCAAAATATCAGATTTGGGCTCTCTCTGTGGCTTGCAAATAGTCACTTTCTCACTGTGTCCTCACATGACCTTTCTTTGGTAGACAGGCATCCTTGGTGTCTCTGTTCCACCTTCCTCTTATAAAGACACCAATTAGACTGAGTTAAGGCTAACGGCCTCATTTTAACATAATCATCTCTTCCTAGGCCCTGTCCCCAACTACAGTCACATGCCAAGATAACTGGGGTTAAAGTTCATCATATGACACAATTCAGCCCACGTAGGCAGCTTTGGTTATTAACAAGTCCCACCTGTGTCATTGAGATTACTGTAAACACTTCAAGCCAGGCTCCAAGTGTTAGCCTTTCCTTAACCTTGTCGACTTAGGAAAAAGATGAGGACCACAGCTGATCTTTGGGTTTCTCCAAGTGGCATTTCTCCATTACATAATCTGATGATGACTGACAGGAGCCAAATCACCCTAAAGATTAATCTGGATTTAGGCAACTGTCACATCTTCAGAGCCTATGGGAAAGTTTTGGCAAAAATTCAAGATTGGAGAATATCATTTCTTCGATCTTATTGTTTCCATCAGCAACATTTTTCAATTCTCTTGTGCTCTGTTCTCTGGTGTTCTTGATGTAGGCTCATTCTTGTCCTTCCCTCAGAGGATTATTTTGTGTGGAGTATATAAAATGTGAAGCTATACAATACATGAAAAAGCTGTGCAATCTAGAGGGATAGGGATAGGAGAGGAGGTGGCATGAGGAGAAGGCACGGGAGACATGAGATACACAGTTCTAGGTGTTTTCCCTGCCTCAGAGCAACTCCTCATACAGACAGGCTGGAAGGTACATGCATTTCGAGCTCAAATGCCATCTCCGTCTTTCTCAGGAAAGAGCTGTGACAAGTATGTGCAAGAGGATGGCCTTGTTGGGGTAGCAGGGGTAGACTCTGGGCCACTGCAAGGTCCCTTCTCTTGACTATGTATCTTGGATACTCCATTTTTTTTCTGTTTGTTCACAGAGGCTACTCTTGGAAGAAAGTTCTGTCAGTTTCCACAAAGATGGCTAAAGCAGGCATCATTAGAAAGGTCAGCTTCCAGTCCATCCTGAGGGATGGAGTGCTGACCAATCTCTGGATTCTCTGGAAGAAGGTCTGGTTCTGGCTGTGGGATACTGTTCTGATTTGAGACACTTCCAGTTAGGAAGGAAATTTCCCAAGTACTAGATAACTTTTTTTGTTTTGTTTTTTGATACTAGGGATTAAACCCACTGGTACTTTACCACTGAGCTACATCTCCAGTACTTTTTTATTTTTCATTTTGAGACAGGGTCTTGCTAAGTTGCTGAGGCTGGCCTTGAAATTGCAATCCTGCTGCTTCGGATTTCTGCATTGCTGGGATTACAGGAGTGTACCACCACAACCGGCTAGCATATTCTTCTTATAGAAGGCTAGGAGCACACACTTAGTTGACAATTTTAAATAGGGCTACTTGTTTCAATCTCTATCGACTCTACTACTTGCAATTTCCATCAGAATGGCTTCCTTGCTTTAGACCCTGAAGGCATTACAAATTCTTATGAGACACATTTTAAAGTACAAAAACACCATTAAACCTTGGATTAATGTAAGTTCTCACTTTAGTATTACTTACTGTCTAATCAGCAGTTATTTGTTAACACTTAATTACAAGCAAGAATGAATCCCAACCCCATTTTCTACTTTATCCCAGTATTACTGTAATAGCAAGCCAGCAACTGGAAAAAATGCAATTAGTATCCTTGACAAATACATGAGGCATTGTTAACTCGGAGGTGCAAATGCACAGATGTTATTGTGGCTGAGAAAAATGTGGCAGCTGATTTTGTTCCTTGGAGACTCTCACATACCAACAGTCACCAAAACCACTACCGAAGTGATTAATGGTATCCATGCTGACCCACCAAACAACAGATCAAGAAAACTAACTCTTCATTCTTTTGTCCACTGAATATTTAGAAAAAAATATTAAACATTTTTTTCTGGATATGACTGCACAGATTAATTGTTTTATTCAGCACAATTTTCTTGTTAGATATAGAGCAGCAATGGCTCCTGATAAAATATAAAATGATTATGAAAAATATTAACTTTTGAAGGCTGAATGAATGTTAACTTTTAGTAGTAGGCAGCTAGTATATGATCTCAGAAGAAACATCCTAAACCGTGTCATTTCAATGGAATCTAAGAAACCTGAGGATTATTTTTTGGCATTTACACTTTGACATTTAAAAGTGATAGAACAACATGCCTCTTTTTTATACAACTTATGTATATGTATATGTGTCTGTATATATACACATATATACACACATATGTGTATACATACGTGTGTATACACTTGTGTGTATGTATATGTGTGTGTGTGTGTGTATGTATACATTTTAGAGCAGTTTTAGGTTTACAGAAAAATTGTGACCAAAATTGTGAGTTTTTCCATATGTTCCCTGCCACCACAAGCATATCCTCCTCCATTATTACCATCTTCCACAAGAGTGGCATATTTGTTATTTAGAGCTCACTCTAGGTGTTGTATAGGTTTGAAAAAATACATAATGACATGTATCCCCTATTATAGTATAGTCTTTTCACTGCCTTAAAAATTCTCATGTTCTACCTGTTTAAACCTCTCTCCCCTCTATCTCTGGGAAACCACTGATCTTTTTACTGAGCATATGGTTTTGCCTTCCAAAGAATGCCATATAGTTGAAATCATATAATATGAAATCTTTTCCGACTGGCTTCTTTTACTTGGTAACAGGCATTTATTTTTTCTCCATGTTATTTCATGGCTTGAAAAGACATTTCTTCTCAGTGATTTCTAGATGTACCATAGTTTATCTATTCATAGACTGAAGGACATCTTTATTGCTTCCAGGTTTGGGCTATTATGAAAAAAACTTTTATAAACATCCCTATTGTAGGTTTTTATGTAGACATCAGCTTTTAAACTCTGGGGTAAACACCAAGTAGCTTGGTTGATGGATTATATGGTAAGAGTATGTTTAACTTTTTATGAAACTGTCAAATTGGCTGTTCCATATTGCATTCCCACCATCCATAAATGTGAGTTCCTATTGCTTCATGTACCTGCGTATGATGTCAACATTTGGGATTCTGGTCATTCTGATAGTTGTATAATGGTATCTCATTAATTTGCATTTCTCTAATGATGTGAATGTGAAGGATCTTTTCATTTGCCTGTTTGCCTTCTGTATATCTTCTTTGATGTCTTTTAAGGTCTTTGGCACATTTTCCCCTTGGGTTATCTATTTTCTTCATGATGAGTTTTGAGAGTTCTTTGTGTGAGCATCTCTCTTAATAAGCAGGAACAATTTCCTCTAGCAAATTGTCAGACTTAAATCTTCAATAATACTCCTTACATTTGTATAGAAATTTTTGCATATTTCATAATATCTCAAGGAAGATGTGGTAGATAGTACTTGACTGATTATCTTAGAATAATTATTTCTCTTTGGCTTAGTGTACTTTAGGAAACTACAGCTGTTTTCCTTTGAATATAATAACCTAGAATGCTTTATCACATCAAACATGGCACACAGCTATTGGGTAAAAAGTCAAGCTATCTTCTTAAAGGTGTTTTATTGGTTATTTTACTTTGGAGCCTGGCAAAATAATAATTGACATTTATGAACCATCAATTTTATACCAGGTACATTGCTGAAGGTTTCAGAAGATTTTAATCATAACCAGAAATGGAAAGAGTTATTAAACACATATTTCGGATGTTCAGTGCCTTGTTCAAGGATCCAGAGCTAGTACCAGAACCCAAGATTGAAACATACGTTTTTCCCACACAAAATCTTGATTTTTTCCTATTGAACCTTTGATGTTATTGAAACCTCATCATATAAAGCAAATAATGAAATGAATTTAAAACCCATGAGACCAGTTGAGTTTCCATATTGATTATAAATGGGAAAACAATAGGAGAAACCCTTTCTTATGTGTCTTTGAGGACTGTTGAATGTTTCTTATTTCCCAATAAACCCTGCTGCTCAGATGATTTCCATTTTGTTTCATAGTTTCTATTGTGGGGTTTCCCAACTTTTTATATTTTTCATTTTTACTCTAAGATTTTTTTTTAGATTTCTTTTTTCTTGAAAGTTCCCCCACAATGAAATTTGAATACCATAGATCTACTATGTATCTGCTTACGTGTTGTGTGTACTTTCTGCTTTGTACATGAAGAGCAAAATTTTCTCATTATCAAAGAAGCAATGTTTGCCCCCTTAGTTGCCCCATTGGGAATGGATGTTTTAGGGCCAATTAGATGAAAGAAAGCTTGTCCAAGAGTTGAATTACTGAAATTGTCTGCCCAGTACCTTTCTTTTGCATATTTGATATCAGACCTGCACTGGAACAGACTATCTTCTAGGTAGAATGCCCACCTCTCCTATATTCAATGAAAACAGATTCACCATGGTCCAGGATTTGATGAACTCTAGAGGGCTTGCAGAATTACTTTTTCTAAAATTAATTTGCATCATGCCTCAGAATATAGGTAGCCTATGGGCCTTCAAGAATCGGACAGTTCACGCAAGAGCCATGCTAATGGATGGTCTCAACCATTGTGGCCTAATTTTCATGGCTCCATTTTTTCCCCCCGGCTCATGGTTTCAGTTAGGAGGAGCTCTCATTATGTTTTACTGATTTAGGCAGCAATACCAATATTGGCTTCTCAGCATGAAATGATCCCATTACCCACCAAGCTATGGACAGTTGATGCCTAAAACAGTGGTAAATCTTAAGAACATTTTGATTAAGTCACTTGTGTTCATCTTCCCAAATGTTCTAATCCAGGAGCAAGACTGCTTCCCTGGATTCAATTCCTGTGCCTCTGTACCTGCTTTGTCACAGACCATTACCTCTTCAGAGAGCTTGCTATGCTGGGTTTTTACCTGTGTTCTTCAACTCCGTCTGTGTCCATCTTCTGTACATAGATGGACATTTGGTGTGTGCCTGAAATTGCTTTTGTAAACATGTAAGTGCAGACTTTTAAAAATAGATATCACTCTCTAATGTCAGTATTCTTCTTTCCTGACCCCTCTTCATGGTATCTAATGGCACTGGGTCTACTAAAGGAAATGCGCAGTTGCTTTGGTGGAAAGTGGTGAGGTCCAGCTCTCTTGGCTGAGGTCTGGCTGGGCTTACCATGGGAGGGAACAGCATAATGCCTGCACTGCCCTCTTTTGCTGTGATGTGTGGACTGTTGCTCCTGAATGCATGGGCTGTGGTTCTTACCTGTTTTACCATTTCCTGGGGGGGAACTTACAAGCACTTTTATCTGCCTCAGTTTTCCCATCTAAAGATGGGGGAAAATAGTGGCTATCTCATCTGACTGTTCAGAAGAGTCAATGAAATAATACATTATTGTTTGGTGCCTATTGAAATACATAACAAATAGTGGCTGCTACCCCTACTGTTACCACAATATTTCTGCTACTGAGAGTCTCCTCAAGTGTTACGATCCTTCCTTCACCCATGTGCAGAAAGGGAGGAGTGTTTGAGCACTTTTTTCTCCTTTAATCATGACTTTATGAACCTTCCTCCTCTGAGTTAGCCTATTCCCAAGTTTCAGTTCTTCAGATAATTCTATGAAATTGACACAGGTGCATTAAAATAGATTGGAAACAACAATCTAGAGCTTATATAATTTTATATAATATGTAATATTAATGAATTTTGTCACTAATCCTTTACCTGTTACATTTCTCAAAAGAAGAGAACCCTAGAAACAAATATTTAAAGTTGCCAGGGCTGGGGAAGTGGCTCAAGCGGTGGTGCTCTCGCCTGGCATTCCTGTGGCCCGGATTGGATTCGATCCTCAGTACCACATACAAACAAAGATGTTGTGTCCGCCGAAAACTAAAAAAAATAAATAAATATTTTAAAAAATTCTCTATCCTCCCCCTCTCTCTTTAAAAATAAAATAAAGTTACCATAGGTGGCATATCTCCTGCTCAATTTGTTTTCTTTTAGGTGTTCCGTAAAGAGGACAACAGAACATGATGAGTTAAATAGACAAAACAATAACCCAGAAACATACATAACTGGCTTATGAAACTCTTGCTGCAATTTGACTGTAACATTACATGAAGCTTTAGTATTTAGTTATAGCCGAATGTGGAAATTAGATTAGAAGCACTATTGTGTTTATTATTCATTCATCAAACATTACCATATAGCACTAAGCACAATGCAGATGGAAGACTGAAAAAGATACTTCCCCTCTTCATGAAATTTATGATCAGAAGAAAGAATCATGCATAGCTATGAATCATTTTAAGAAGAGCAGTAGCAGACATTTGAAAACTTATCCTTTGGCAGGCTCTACTGAGCTCTTTTCCATTTGTTACATAACTGAGTTCTTGAAACAATGCTACAACACACAGATTACAGAGGTCCTAGAGTTTGATAAGTGAAAAAGTGAAGATTTGAATTCTGATTTCCATGTGATTTCCAAGCTCTGTCATGCCTATTAAAATAGGACACATGCCATGAGAAAGCGTCTCAGGGCTCCTTTGGAAGCCCACAGGAGAGATCCCTTGTAACTGGTGGTTAGTGCTTTTAAGGAAGGCACAGTGTAAAGGTGGCTTTTTATCATTCCACACCTTGCACTTGGTGGTAGGATTTAGATGTGATGAAACTTCCTGAGAGTAGGATCAGAATATAAGGCTCAGACAGAGGATGGCTGGGCCTTTCTAAGGAATTTTGTGTGATTTTGACCAAAACAAAGGATATGAGCTGGGGAAATCCAATTAGAGATATCTGTTGAATACAGATTCTAGAAGGTCTTCAATGCCAGGGAAAATTCACAGGGTTTTGATTTTTGTTCTTCAATGAGCCATTCTGAGAGACGGGAAGGACTCTTGGCTTTCAAACTGGATAGATCTGTATGTGAATGCTAACAGGATCCCTTATGGTCAGTTGGGGAAGATTGCTCTTTGGTTTTCTCATTGCGTACTTCAGTGATGATTTGTTCATTGTTTATTGAATAGAAGGAGGTGATGCTCCCTGCCATATGGGGTCCCTGTGAGGATGACTGTAATCAAGACAAAACATTGATACCTAGCACACAGGAATGGTTGCTATAGTTGTCATCATTAAATAGGAGTCCTTGAGGTTGTTGGGCAGGTAGACAGCATAAAGAGAAGCTGATATTTAGAAGATTACTATGACATGTATATTTGTGAGGAAGAGAAAATAATGGGAGTGAGAGATTTGTAGAAAGCCAATAAATGATTCAAAGGAGAGGTGATAAGAACCTGAAGGAAAGTGCATAGTGTGGAGTCTGTGACATGTTGGGGACAGTGTTGGTGCTGTAGGATGCCTGAGAGCAACGGAGAATAAGCCCAGGAAGCCTGGGCCATAGAGTACCAGAGTACCCCAAATATTTTCTCAGCCCTTTTTAACCCATTGGATATTTAATATTCCAAAATAGTCTAATTCTATGTAGTTCTGCCTTCCCACACATGGAATCCCTTCACTTTATACACACTTACCTTATATCCATGGCGGGAGAGGCTTCCCAGTTCACTGAAGAAGGGTCAGACCTCTTTCTCCCAGCTCTGCATTTTCTCTTAATTTGGTGAAAGCCACATATTTATTATGACTTAATTGTTTTGGCAGGGAAAATCATATAAATGTTAGACCTGCTAATAACCAATAATAACTAAGTGCATCCCTCCAAGAGAAGAGTACTCCAGTGACTCATCAGTTAAAATTAAACCAATCTATCATCCAGTGTGTTCTGTCCTTCTTAAGTATCAATTGAAATATATACTGCTTGTCATTCACAATTCCAAGTAGCAAAAGAGACAATGTCTTCGATTCCTGCCATTTTATTAGTACAGTATGCCAAGGCTGTATTTTTGATGAGGAAAAATAAATTCCCAATCATCATTTAGGCTTACTTCCTAAATACAACTTTATTTTTTATATCAAGGCATAACTGCAGCTTTTCTCTTTAATACTGGGGCTGGCATTTCACCACTCCAACTATTTATTTCATGGCTCAGTCATGACAGAAGTCACACAGAGCTCTCCTGGCAGTGGCAGGATAGAGTTTGTGGTGGACCCCAGAGAGCTGTGGGCCCACCACACAATGGAGAACAATCACTCCAGTGAGAGATCAAACCCTGCTTCCTGGTGAGGCATGAAATATCAACAGCTGGAATTTTTTCTCCTAAGCCAGCTAGGAAGGAGGCGAGTCATGTTAAGACAGTTTTGTTTTATAAATAAGACTGGGAATGTGGAAATGCAGCAGCCTGGGACAATAAGTGGGAAGAGAAATAAACATACTAATAATCCAGGGTTCTGACTTGCCCACTGGAGCCTTGTTCCAATAGCACTTGGACTCCTCAGGCTAAAAGTACTTAGACCTCATCCCATTTCTTGAAATCTGAAAAAGGAGCTAAAAGAAGCCCTGAGTCCAAGGGGTATGTCCAGTATCCCAAGCCTCTTATCAGGTCACCTCCTGACCATTACTTTTATCCATGAATTTACTTTTTTTCATGATTCACACCAGCAACTAAAATCGACTCCTGATACACAACATTTGGTCAGTAAAAGTTTAAGTTCCCAATAGCTGGGCTCTCTTCTTATTCTCATGACCAAACCCTGCCCTCATTCTATGATCCATCCTTGAGTTCCCTAGCTTCTTTCCCTTGCTTTGCTTGGGATTATTCTCAGAGTCCTTATATTCACCTCTTCTTCTGGGATTCAAGTCCTGTTTTCCTTGTGGTCCCCTACAACTTGAAGTTCTGCCTCCTGAGTATGTTTCAATGGGAATTATATATTGCACGATTTCCTCTTCCTCCCCTTACTCTCCCTGACTGCTCCCTACCACCCTGTGTACACATCCACCTACCATGTCTCGCCTTCTGCGCTCCTTGGCTGCTCTGCGGCTTAGGGCTCTCTGACCCCTGGTACTGCCCTTTCTCATTCAGTCCATCTCACCGCTGACTGTAACCTGCTCCGACTGTTATTTAAGGAAATTGGGGGAAGGCAATGTAATATTTTTCTATGAAAGAGATTTATCTGTGACTTTCAAATAGAGAGTATTCTAAATTCTTACTGCATGACCCTTACAAGGTATTGTGAATTGTGGGTCCATCTGGGTAATCCACAAACCCTCTCCAACAGGCTGAAAAGGGGCCTGACCAGGATATGTACTGAGAGAGGAAGAACTTTCTTCATTTCCCACCCTACTGTACTCATATATCTGAGGATAATTATCAATCACTTATTTATTTAAGGAATAAATAAAAACCTTCAATTTTGACTTTTTCCTCCCCCAACCATTTCCAAGGCTGGCAATGGATATTATATCTAACCCGTCTCATGGAGCCCCAGGATGATAGGAAGCAGATCAATATATTCCTTTGGGTTGCTACTAAGATTTGGAGAGTTAGCAAGCATGGCAGGGAATAAGGCTGAGTTTCACGCTTTGACAATTTTTTTCAGCAATTGCGCCCCTAATTGGGTAACAGTTGTGCTTTCATGGTGTTTCAACATTTTAAAGAACCCATACTGAGGACAGAAGGCTACTGTGTGTTTTTCTTTTCTGAGGGTGAAGTCAGGCAGGACAGAACACAGGGGCTCCTTAAGCATAATTAGGCATTTAATTGCACTTCTAGACTTCACTGAAGATTTTGCACACGCATGTGATTATGATTCACTTGAAAGCACTCCATTGATGATTGTCTGTATTCCATTTCTTTACAAAACAAATTAGGAAGGAAAATATTCAAAACATTTAATTCTTAAAGCCCATTTCTTTCTTTTCTTTTTTTAATTCTAACTTCAAGTTTCTAGAGAGTTAAAACAACTACCACCACAGGGAATTCCACATCTGACTCTTATAAAGAACATAAAACAGAATGTACATAACTGTGGGTAGTTTGCAATTAGAGCATAAGTATAATACAAATGTGGTGTCTCTCATCTACTCATGTCCTCCCCCTTCCCCTTCCTCAAATTTTCAGAATGAGAAATTGAGTCATGGAAGTCAAATCTTTGACCTAAGTCACTGCTAAGCAGAAGTAGGTCAGGAACATAATTTGTCCTTGGCATCATGTTCTTTTCTAGCATCAACCCAAGTGATTGGGGTACCATGTTTAACTCCATTCTTATGTGTTTAAAACATTATTTAATGTTTTAATGGTCTCTTCTGAGACTTGGATTACATAGAAATTTCTGGATTCGGATCTTTGATTCTGGGTATTGTTTCTTTTCTTTTTTTGGTATGAACTTGGATCTTTGATTCTGTTTTTTGTTTGTTTGTTTGTTTGCTTTTTTTTTTTTGTATGAATTTCCATGGTAGCAACACCTCAAAATTTCAAATGAAGATTTTTGAAATTGACTCATCTATTTTCATCACCCTTTTTCCTTCCCTTTTTGAGTTATTTGTAGAGGTTAGTATCCTTGGAATTTCTGCTCTCAGTCCAAGTATGTGTGCCATGCATTTAAATTTGCATATTCAATTTACCAAAAGCCAGCTGAACGGTGTTTGCATATGTTTGCATAGCTACACCTTAGCCCTTGCTGCTGCCTCTCCCCTCCTGTTTTCATGACTTGGCCATCCTGACTGCATTTTGTGAGGATGGTTCTTTAACCTGGGTTTGGCTTAATCTGACATTGGCTTATTACAATAGTCAAGAATGTGTCACCCTGAGTAGATGTCAACTAAACAGAAAATCTCTAGAGGTCAATTTGGAATTCTGTGAAAACCTCAAGATTTTTTTGGAGAAGGCCTGAACCACTACCAAGGAACTCAGGCTATTTGGCCATTAGGCATGTTCATCAGAGGTGGATTTATTTTGGGCAAAAAAAAAAAAAAATGCTAAATAGTAACATTAGATTTGATTCCTAATCCCTTCTCAACGAGAGAGAAGTGGAAACTCAGCCACATACAGATGGGTTTGTCAAGAAGTTTTTGATAGAAGATGTGTATGAAAGTCATTAGTGTGAGCACGGGAGTTCATTCACCTCAGGCCCCTGAATCAGAAATTCTAGAACAGAGCCTAGCCATCTAAATTTCTAGAATATTCCTCAGTAGTTCTGATGTTTATGTTGTGAAGAACCATAAGGCTGGAAAAATAGTCTCCATTCTGGTCCTTCTTAAACTATGCTTCATCATGTTTTGTTTGGAGTCTGAAGTTGGAAGTCTCAGGACTGTACATGAGTGATGTATGAACTTGGGCAAATTTCTCTTAATGCTTCTCAGCCTTGATGTCCTTGATGACAAGAGATGTTGGTGAGATCCAGAGAGGATATATTCCAGGCTCTTAATAGTGTCTGGTGTGCACTTACTTATCCTAATTCTGATAAAGTTGTGCCCGACACACTTCTGGTTCACTGCCATTCTGTGCTGGAGAAGTCAAAGTCTGGTCCTTATTATATTTTGTAGGGATGTCGCACCTTATTCCTAACAGTAATGTGAAAGTGGGAAACACATAGCTTCCCTCAGGTATACTCTGTGAAATGCCTGCTATGTGCTGTTACTCCCCACCCTGTTTCTCTTCTGTCTTGTTCTAATCCCAGTGTTGTTTTGTCAGCTTCAGTTGGAGGAGTAGCTTTCTGATGGGTCCAAGGAGAAAGCAGAGTCTCCCACTGGGAAGAAACAGGAATATCTTACAACTTCCTGTCTGTATAAGATCAGTCTAACTTCTTGCTTCCTACAGAAAAGAGAAAATGCCAGTGAAGACTGACCATTTCATGTCGGTGAACACTGCTGTTGTGTGTGCCTTTAGCTTTTATGTTGTAGGTTTTGTTTCTCAGCTGTATACCATCAGTTCCTCAAGGGCAGCCTTGTCCTGCACAGGGCTTTTCAGAGCTCTGGGAACAAAGATTGTGTGTGCCAGGCAGCCCTCTGGCACAGGCATGGCTTGTTTACCATGCTGGTTTAAGCTGCCTCTCATATGTGCCAGTATTTATATGTATGACAAATGGGGGCTGGCTAATTATGTGGTTCTTAGTAGGAATTGAGTCTCTGCTGGAACCAGCCCAGTCTCTGCCCACTATTTATAGCCTTCATATGTCCCAAATTTTCCAGTTCTGATTTCAAAAATTCTATCCCACTGTCTCCAGAAGTATACTTTAAGCTTGTCAGACCACATGTCAATTTATGGTTTGAGAAATATAGTCACAGTATTATAACTGCCACCCTAAACACCACATTTTCTGACTGTGAGTTTGGAATCTTGGTTTTAAAAAACAAATTGGACATACATAGGAAGTGTAAAACTCTTTCTCTTTTTTTCCCCCCCTTCAAATATTCTTTGTAAGTAATGGACTCAAAGTTTCACCTAAAGATTGTACAGATGTGACTCTGGGATAATGAAGAACTTGAAATCAGTTGTCCTTGTTGAGACAGTACCTTCCGCATGGCATGTGGCCAGTCGATAATAGGTTGAATGATTGTAGAGATCTTCATGTTGTGTAAGCTATGGAACTCTGATCTGAATATGCCATGTTACTTACCAAACAGGGAGGTATACAATTTTGCCATATTAAGTAAAAAGGGAAGCTTTCTAACAATATGCAACCCCTATTTTGTTTTAGGCACCAAGATAGGCACTACATCTGTCCTGGCTTAACATTCAGAATAGAGCCAGGGCATAGGCACCATAATCTTTGTATCAATCTTCTAAGACTCAATAAGAAGCCTGTGCCAGACACATAGGTAGCACGCTGCTGTGTAGTTAGACCTTAGGCCAGTGACTGTAGAGTCACTATATGAATCAGAGTTCCTCACATTATTCTTCCTTTTCCCCAGGATGATGATAAATGAAATTTAGCTAAAATCATTACCTGTTAGGCTCAAGCTCCTTATTTTTTAAAAGAGAGTTGTAATCAGAATAATAGAAGACTTGTTGCCTTTGTTACAGTTCCCTACCCTTTGTCTCACTCCTAGAGCAGGGGTGTGTGCGTTTAGGAGTGTGGGTACTATAAGTGTTTAGAGGCCATGTGGAGAGATGGCCTTGTCCTCAATGAAGCCCCCCAGTGTACTGTATGATTAGACTGCACCTTCAAAATCTGAGACTTCCAATGGTACTACTAAACCCCAGCGTTATGGTATGGATATGAGGTATCCCGCAAAAGCTCCTGTGTTAATGCAGGAATGTTTGAAGGCAAAAAATTAGATTGTAAGAGCTATAACCCAAGCAGTCCATCCTAATTTGGATGCACTGACTAGGTGGTAACTGTAGGAAGGTTGGGACTGACTGGAGGAGGTGGATCATTGGAGGGGGGGTGTCCTGGAATTCATCCACCCTGCAGCCCCTTTCCAAAGCCCCTCTCTCTCTGCTTCCTGGCCACCATGAGTGAAGCAGCTTTCCTCCACCATACCTTTCCACCATGTTGTTTGGCTTCATCTTGGGTCTAGAGCAACAAAGTTGATTGATCGTGGACTGAATCTCTGAAAATGTAAGCCAAAATAAACTTTCCCTCCTCTAAGTTGTTCTTGTCAGCTATTTTGGTCACAGCAATGAAGAGTTGATTAACACATCTAGTCAATGGAACTATACATCCACATATCTCAGAAGCACAGAAGGATAGCTTCTTACATGATTGCTCCCTATACCGTATATGCCAACAGATATCAGTAATAGTATCAATACAAAATTGCTGGCTCCAGGCAACCCATGATCTTCATACATTCCAACTTCTGTTCAGTCTGTGGAAAATGATCTGGATAAAATAGTTTCTAATAAGAGGAATGACCCCAGAACTCAGAGGAGTACCTGTTTCAAATTTGATACTTAAAAAATATTGTGGTGTAAATCAATGACAGAGACTCAGTGATTTTTTTTCAAATTTTATTATAGAAAAGTCAACAAAAAAGTCAGTCCTATTTTCAAAGGTCCCGGGATGGTACAGTGACCATGCCATCTGGAGAACCCAATGGATCCTAGCACATAGCATAGTCCTGACATAGAAGAGTCTTTCTAAAGTACAATATCTGAATCATGGCATATCAATGGCTGAGAGTATGCACTGAAATTCTTCTATTAGTTATGGGATATCCATAAGTAGGAAAACTGTATCTCAAAATATATAGTTTCAGACTTAGTTGTCAAGGGAGCCAAAGCCTATAGTGTGTGTTCTTCATAGTTACAATGATCAAAAATTGATTTTGTTGGAAGCTTTGCTTCATAAATCACATCCTATAACCTACCTATGAGAATACACTGAAGTGGCTTCTTGGGAATATACTGGTAGATTTAATGTTCAGACTTTTAAGTTGCTGGAACAATCTTAAGGAGAGTTGCCATTCTGTAGTCCAAAATATTTTTGGAGAAACTAGGACTGCATCTGGATTTAGCTCTTATATCTTCTCACTCTAAAGCTAAATGTATGCCCCTGCTGGGGAACAAAAATGAAGAATTTGAGCATAAAGTCCAGTAGAGTGAGTGATCTCTAGTGAATCAAGCAGATGTGAATTATTGCCATTTTTACTTTAAAGGAAAAAAAAAAGTTTGCAGAAGCTGTGTGCCAAACTGCAAGATAGAGTAATTGGGGGAAAAAAAGGACCCAAAGTTGTTGATTTTCAAATATAAATGGAAATTGGTAATTGGATTACAAAGCCCTCTCACCACATGGCACCATGCTGGTGAACTTTGGAGAGAGCTGTTGCACCCAAGTCTGGGGCTTCAGCCTCCACTGAGTATGGCAAGGAGTGAAAAAAACAAAACAGGGCAGCATTCTCGTTTCTTGGATGCGTATTTGGTAAGGCAGGATGTATTTTGTGCATTCACCCTACTGTAGTGAAAAGTACGGAATTGCAGGTTAACTCTTCATAAAAGCAAATTAAACTTCCCCCTCTCCCTCCTGGAGAGTCTCCCACCACAGGTTGAAGGAGTGATCATTTACCTTGGACTGGGCTTGACAACTACTGAAGACAAGATACCTTTTGGTTCAGTATCCAGTGGTCTCATGGGCAGGCAGTCACAGGATGGAGGTCCCTCCTGCTGATAAACTACTATTCCATCTGGCAAGGAGGTTGGGAGGAAAGGCAGTGGAGGATGGGTACTGAGGAGTGAGGGGCTCTGTGTGTGCCAAGCTGCATTGTATACTGGCTGCTGTTGTCACTTTTGAAAAGGCAGGGTCCCTGGTGTGCATCAGTCATTTCCAGCCCTGTCTAACCAGTCGACCACAAACCAAAATGTTGAGGGTCAGGAAGAGGGATGACCAAGAGAAAAGGACACTGAATATACTGGGAATACACTGGTAGATTTAATGTTCAGACTTTTTTTTAGTTGCTGGAACAATCTAAAGGAGAATTGCCATTCTGTAATCCAAAATATTTTTGGAGAAACTGGGATTGCATCTGGATTCAGCTCTTATATCTTCTCACTCTAAAACTAAGAAGTATGCCTAAAAAGTAAGGGGAATTTATAATGAACTTGGAATGAAAATAGTTTAATGGTTTTACTGAATTTACTGAAAACTAAATTTCCTAAGGCCTGATTTCCTTTTTCCTCACCTCCATAATATTTTGAAGCTATTGTGCAGAAACACAAGTGACTAAGATTTGATTTCCTTTTCTAAGTTGAATTCAGTGATACCTCTAATAAGTGTGAGATTGATAAAACGTGTAACTTGGCTTGAGACTTGTAAACTTGCAATGTGGGCTTTCTGAGGGGGAATGCTGTGTGTTAATGATCTGATGGATTCTATTTGAAATTATTAAAAAAAGATGAGGATCCCTTTTTTGATCCAGAAATGACTAACTACAGATTTGGTGTACTGTGTTATGTTTATAGTATTCAAATAGGAGTTTGGTGGAAAACTGCAAAAGTTTGGTTATAACCTAGCATGGTGCCCAGCACATAGTTAGTGCTCAACCAATGTTTGCAGAATAAATAAGTGAATGGCCGGGAGCATTTAGCATTCATTTAAGGGCTGAGCATATTGACATTCTTGACACAGCTATGGAACTCAATCAACTGGTGGCCTGAGGGAACACTTTACCATTACAATTTGTTACTGATACAACTCACAGGGCAGATGCTCATTATAAGACAGGGAATTAATGAGGCCAAGGATCTCAGTTTAATGCCTCCAGGGGCCAGTTATCTTTGTTCTGTTCCGTGGCTGCATCCACAACCCATAACCTTTGCCAGCTGTCACACAACAGGGCATGCTCTTTGTCACAAAGAGCCCCCCCCCCCAAAGAAGATCGTGAGGGGATTAGCTCAGACCCATTACCACTTAGGAGAAATAAAGCTCAAGTCATGCTCTCTGCAGAGGGGTCGTTGAAACAATTGAATAAATGAAGAACAGCACATTTTGTAGTTGACTGAACCCAGAGCTGCAATAATGCGTTGTGGTTCTGTGTGTACAGTGCTTTGGCCTTGTTGGCTGTAGATGATCTAGCCACATTTGCAGAACGTGGAACAGTTCCAAAGCCCTGACTCTAGCAAAATGCTCAACCCACAGAATCCAAAATGGACTTGGGCATAGTATAACCACATACCCCTTCCAGAAACCCCCTTTTGCTAAACCCATATATCTCAGATTATTTCAACATTACCTAGTAACATTCTTTGAATAATAGACTAGTATATTTTCTTCCTGGCAAGCCTCACCTTGATCTGCATTATCATTTAGGCCCCATCTGAAAACACCATTAATTTAAATAAGTAATAGAGACTGAAATAAAATTCCATTCATGCTTAACTCTCCAATGTGGTTTGGAAATGCTTTCTTCTTCAGCCAGTCTTATGTTACATGCTGGACGGTCTTTTCTTTGACCACCTCATAAAAAAGGGCTCATAAATACTTTTCATGTGTTATTTAAACTAGCGGTACTCCCTTAGGCACTGCACTCTTATTTTTTTTAAAATCCTTTGTGTATTTCTAAAGCATTTCTAACCCAGTAGCAGAGGTAAAAGTGTCTTCTAACTTGTGAGGCCCATGTTCTATCACTATCAGGCCACAAATTTCCTTTACTGATAAAAATAATTCTCAGCAAAATGTTGCCTAATTTATATGGTTCTTTATAAAAATCATCCGTTGTGAGATATAAGTGCCAGGGTTAGAAAATATGTCTTTTCTTGATGTATCTTCGGTTAGCACTGGGGCCTTCTAGCATAAAGATGTTCCATGATATTCTGACAAACGTGAGCTTTATTTTCCCATAAATATCTATTAACTTCTGATTGATGAGGAGGAAGAGATGATAGAAAGAGTGGTTGTCCAGTGTTCAGGGTTGTTATTCTGTGTGTGGCATGGTCTTGTCTAGGAGATGAGATGGTCCATCTGCTCTGACCAGTGGTGGGGAGGGATCAAGGCCTGCATGTCACTAGTGTCCTGATTCTTTTCCCTATAGTCTTTTCCCTATAGTCCCTATAATAAAAATAGCTCCCTATATTTTTATTATACACATTTTTCCTACTTTTAAATTTCTCTCCATTCAGCAACTATATTCCTCATGTCAATTTTATATAAATTCATCATTACTTCCTCCTCCTCATGTAGGTCATAGGCTAGTAAACTGTTAGGGTCAGAAAGAACTGAGCAACCATCTTGTCCAGCTTCCCTCTGCGGGCAGGAAGTCTCCCTTCAATATTCCACCTGGATGCTCCTTTAGTGTTTTGTTTTCATACTTTTGGGAACACACAGCTCTTCACCTTTGCAGTTTTCATACCTATTACCAAACTATGAGAGATGCCAAACGTGGACCGCATCATCAGCCTTCTAAAGTCACCCACAGGCATGACTTCTCTCCAAAATCATGGACCATAATTCCAATTGCTTTTGGGTCCTTGCCACCTGGAGAAATTCAACCTTCTTTCATTCATTTAATGGATCTTTATTGAGCATCAAATATGGTCCAGGTATTATGCTAGACACTGAGACTGCAGGTGTGAACCACCTTGCTCTCTTAGAGTTTAGATCTAATAGAGAGATGGAAAACAAACAATCAAGAAACCAGAACATGTTTCCTCAAATAATACATGCCTGGAAGTTAACTCATTAGCTTCCTTCCCTTTTCAACTACCTCTTCACCTCCTTAAATCCCACCTCAGTGGGTTCTCAAAGTATAGTTTCCAGAGTCCTGTCACTATCTCCTAAGAACTTGTTAGAAATACAGGTTCTTGGGTCCCACCCAGTCCTAATACATTTGTGTCGGTATGGATCACAGTTTGATCACATTTGGGTCTAGTTTACTATAACCAAACTAGAATGCCATAGCCCCCTTAACTTCTCAATCTCTCTCTTTTCTCTTAGTCCCAGAGTTTTGTGATTTTTCTCTAAGGAATGTCTTCGAAATCTGATTCTAGATTCCGACTTGACTAACTGGTTTCCTAGTCAGCATTGACTCCCATCCAACTACTGCAAGGCATAAGCATGTGTATGGGCGTCTTACTACCTGTGGATAACAGCTAAACTGAGAGAGCCACATCAGGCCTCATATAATCTGAGCAGAATACCTTTATGCACCCTATGTGCAAATACCCACTGCTTTCCTCTGATCCCTGAATACACCATGACAGGTCCCCTTTTGTGATGGTCTCTATGAATGACTATTGATTGTGACTATAGTGACTGTTATGATTGCACAATTACCCCATACCCTATCCTGATCCTTTGTTTCCATCCCTGTCTGTTTTTGCTGGCAGAACTATTTATCCTTCAAATCAAGACCAAATACCACCTCCTGTGCAAATTCTTCTTTTGCTTCCCTTGGTAGTTACTTGCACCCCTAAATTCCAGAGCATTTTGCTCAAACCCAAAGGAAGCACAATTACCCTGTTCAGCATCCATGTTGATAAAGGAGAACATGAGACCTGGGGTCCAGGGTCACCCAGCTAGACAAAGGCGGAGCTCAGAATTAACCTAGGTCTCCTGCTGCTAGTTCAGGGTCATTTCTTTATTTATAAAATTCTTTTTTGTGTGTTTAGTGTTGGCAGGGGTGGGTAATTTTTTCTTTTCTTTAGACATTACCAGTGAAATCCAGGAGATTCTTCTTAATCCCACTTAAAGTGGGAGCCTTTGTTTCTGCTCAGTGGAGAATCAGGGAAACTTGAGGATCATTTTATGCTGCTGGAGTCTCCTGCTGAATTCCCATACTATCAAGATTCTCTTACAACATCTGGCTGCTTTACAGGGCATTTCATGGAGCAAATCAATTAACATTAAAAAAGTAGAGGCAGAGAAAAAGAAAGAAAATATTTAAATGGTAGCATAGCACTCTCAAAATTCCCTAAGAGACAGTTGATGGTTGCATTGCACAAAACCTTGTAACTAGTCATTTCTGTGTGACATAACTTTAAAACAAACACAGAAATGACAGATGTTTGAAGAGATAGGTATGTTTACCCCGATTTAAACATTATGCAGTGTATACATGAAGCAGCCCATGGTACCCTGTAAATATGTAAAAATTTTTGTTTTCTATGTTTCAGTTACAATAAATTTAAATTAAAAATACCTAAACATTTTATTTTCAAGTTTAGATCAGGGCCACCAGACTATGAACAAAACATACATAAACATAACTTAATATGAATACCCTTAGCTTTACCATTGATTTATTCTTTCTCTGACAATGGGGTCTGAGATCAAGATTGTGGGTTAAGAAATTATGCTTATCCAGAAAGGCCCTGGGGGTGGTTTTTTCAAGATGTAGTCATTGGATTCTAACTAAACAGCACAGGAGAATCTTGGCAGTGGCTACTGCAACCACTTGAGGAGTGCTTGATGTACTCAAAACACATAAGCTGTTTCCACTTGTGAAATTAAGTCCTGGTAATTCACTTCAAACACATCAATCTGACTGCTCCTATCCAGTCTCGGGAGATGTGTGCATTCATGCGTGCACACGGAAGAGTGAGGCTCTCCATTTATCTCCATGTTGAGCGTGTGTGCTCAGGATGACAATATGTCCAAGTTCCTGGAATAGTGCCCAACACATAGTAGGCACTTAGTATGAATTCTTAAGTGAATAACTCAAGGTAGCTAATGAAGAAGGTTGACACTTGGATGGCCATATGAACCTGGGAGAGTCGGCATTTTACAATGCTCTGACCTTTGGAAAAGTACCTAATTTCTTTGACTCAAAGAGATCATATGTAATAAGGCATGATAGCACTTCTTTAGTAGGGCTGGTATTAAATAAAATAACATGAAGTGGCTCCGTTGTTACTTAGCTGTTCTATGAAGTTAGTGTATTAAACTCAAGTCTGTTTCTTGTTTTTCCCTTGTCACCAATGTATTCGTTTATCAGAAGTCTCAAAAAACATGACTTATATAACTATTGCTTTTCACAAGGCTTGCTTTGTATCGGTTTCTTTATGATGTTGGGCTTTTGGCCTTCGCGTAGGGCATCGGCAAGGATAAAGTGGCTTGTAAATTCGAACGTACTAAGTGGCAAATGTCATTGAATGTAAGGTGCTGTGATGTCTTCATCAAGTGTTGTCAAGAAAACGCTGTTTTCCCTGGAACTCCACGCTACTCTGAGAAAAAGTGAGGACCTTTAAAATGATTTTGAGATCACAAAGTTTGCCCTAACTTTAATCACCTCTCAAACATGATCAAATGAATATGCCATTAAGAACCTTTTAAAACAAAAGAGTCTTCTCTATCATTGAACTTAGATAAACAAAGTTTGGGCAGAAAGGAAACGGGAAAGATTTAGTCCTAAGTAGTCTATAAAAGGAGGGACCGGTCACTATCCTTTTATCTGCCCTGAGCCTCTTTGGATCTCACTTTTCATGTAGTTATTTACCAAGATTGTTCCTGACCCCAGGTACTGACGTGAGGCAGACTATGGGCTTCATTTTCCCTCTCTTCTCTCTCAGCCTCTTCCCATGCTGTGAATAGCAATAGGCTATGAGATGCTTGAAAAAGGAACATAGCAATAACTCCCAAATAGAGCCTCACGAGTTTGAAGAATAAAGCCAAATTGCATGATTTTTCTAAACATTCCACTGCATTAATACCTTTTGGGCCCATGGGGATCTTCATCTAAATCTCTCCAAACACTTGCCTGAGTTGGTTAATCCTCACCATGGCCGTGGTGAAACATTCCCACATTTTGGAGGGGTCAAGAATGAAGGCCCCACTCAGCCAGGAAGTGAAGGACCTGGGTGAGAAAAGGAAATTGAGCCCTGTTATCGCTCTGCGTCTGCAGAGGGCACACCCAGAGATTCATGGAGCAGGACATGGAGAGAAGACAAGGAAGTTTGTTTCAAATAAAAATAAACTTTAAAATGGAACAAGAAACATATTGCTTTATTTTTCATAGCTGAAAGATTCTGTATTTGCCAAACAATGGAATCAAAAGAATGTCTGTAATCAACTGCTGTCTGTGGTTTCTGCCTGGAATTCTCCCCATGACCAAATTAATTATTAATAGTTATTCTTTCAATAAACATTTATTGAGCACATTCCAGGTACTGTCCTAGGTATTAGGGGAGGAAAAATACCATGAGCAAAAGTATTCCTTGTCCTCAACTTACTTTGTAAGGAGAGAAACAAATATATATGTATACATTTTAAAGTACCATGTGGTAATCTATATGCACCAAATGTGTATATTTGTGAGCCTGTTCTTTAGCTTTAAAAACAACTTCTTTCAGGAAAGCTTCCCTGAATTTCCTCCACCTAAAAGCATCTCTCTGAACTACCATAGCTTATCTGCACCTCTGCTGTAGAACTTTCCTTACTTTACATTATGATTATACACACCCATTATTTTCTTTAATACTCTCTAAATCTGAGTCATAAAATATTTGATGTGTTTATCTTCTGAGTAGCTGGCATAGTAACTGGCACACAATAGGCACTTAATAAATGTTCATTGAATAAATGAATAGAAGAGGACAGATCCAACTTAGCTAGTAATTTAAGAGATGTTATGCTTTAAAACGGTAATGGTGAATCTTTGTTCAACAAAATAATCCAAAAGGTAACTTGTCCAGAGGAAGAGGGAAGAAGTTGTGAACATATAAGATCTGAACATATAAAGGAAATTCCCAACTATATTAATGAGAAGTTTAAGGAGATATGTCTGATTAAAATGGATATTTGTTCTTAAAGCTCATTTCAGGAGAAAAATTGAACAACGAATGGTAGGATTCCTAAACCATTTAAACTTCAGACAAAAGTCTATGGGCTGCATTATTTGTCAATATGACAATCTTAAAAAAATAAATACTTAGTTCCCTCCACTCTCCATTGTTCCAAATCATTGTCTGATGAGTGAACTGAGACCACTTTTCTACTCTTAATGGTGACTCTTTGTTGTCTGAGTCACTCTTTCAGATCTACATAAATTTGGAGAAGAATTTATACATAAGAGATGAAAAGATATGAGCAGCAGTAGAAATCAGAGAATTATACATTTAGGCGGAAAAGTTTAGGCATACCTAGGGACATGTGTGTAAAGAAAGATGCTAATTGCTCAGAAATAACCAACAGCATCCAGGTGAGCCAATAAGTGCAGGAGCCTAAGCATATAGGTGATGACATAATATTCTCCAAAAGAGTACGCCTGCTAGGAAAAACGTCAATTCATTTTCTGGAGCCCCTCACCAGTCTGGAAGCATGCTCTTATAAATCTTAGTGCGCAAATGTTACATTTCCTTAGGTGGATGCAGTACACACTTGGGCAAGGAGCTGCACGCCTCCTACTCTGCTAGGCCCTTCTCATCTTTTCAAGCTGGGGAGTTGGCTTTGTAATAGTTTTTTGGCAGCAGCAGACTTTTGTACCAGATTGAGATGGGGGAAAGCTGCTCTTTCCTGCTGTGAGGAGGTTTGGAGCTACTTCATGTACCACTGGGATTCCCTTTCAAGGAATCTTAACTGTCTTTTTCCTGATGGATTATATTTTGGATCATCCTTTACCAAGGATATAATCATGGGCTGTTAACATTTTTTTGGACTTTGATTTGGCCGGTAACGACAATGTTTTTGGAAACCTGTTTTCATTTAATTTCATTTCCTTTTTCCTGTTAAGCACATCATTGGACTAGAAGAGGAGAACCTCAGGTTTTTGGAAGTTTTTGTTTTGTGCTCAATCCATGTTGGATACCAGAGGAGAAAGAAACCATAAGGCACTTGTGACTTCCGTGGTTCTCTTCCCTGGCAAGCCAGCATGCACACCCTGACCTGCCTTAGGTGATTAGTGCTAACATCAAAACAAGAGTCATTTACCATGAGCAGAATGTTACATAAGCCATTTCCTTCCTTTCTAGAATGTGCAGGGATATGTGAGAAGCAAAGAAAAATCTGTGACCCCACTACTCATATTTTCCACAGGCCTCCAATTACCCTTTCATCTGTACTAAATATGGAGGGTGATGTTAAAAGCTTATGTGAGAATCTGGCAGAGTTTTGTTCGTGAATGTTGTCTCTGGTCTGGTTTCCAAAACCATTCTGGTAATTTGGAAAATTTGCCAGGGAGTGCCGATTGTTCTACAGGAATTTTCAGTTTAATTCTTGAACAGTGGCTTTCTGTGGTTGAATTAGTGTTCATTTTTTAAATAATACAAACATGCATAGCAGGATTCTTATTCCTTTTTTGGCATCGATGTGACATTAGTATCTTTAAAAGACACAAGGGTTTTGATAGGAGAAAAAAGTCATGGAAAATGATGAAGAAAAGTCTTATAGAAAAATTTGTTCTTAGATAACTTGTGAATCTAATGAAGGATAGCTTTGTCTTTGCCACCAAACAACAGATCATATCAACACTTCTTATTTATGTATGCATCTGACAGATATCTAGTGTGTACCCACTATGGGGAAACTAAGGATACAGAACTTAACAATAAACCACTGCTCTTGTGAATCTGTCCAGTGAAATCCTGTAACTGGGACGCAACCTTCAACTCGAATAGAAACACGTTATTTCTGCTCAGCTTCCTTTTCAAAAACCACCATGAAAATAATCTGAGAATGATACATGTTCTTTAAAATAACTTTTAAAAAGTGACATTGCCTCAGTTACTGGTATCACTCTCAATCTCTTCATTTTTTAAGTTAGATCATCCAGAGTAGCTTCCGGAAGAGGTGGTATGATACCATGGTGATACAAATTCAACATTAAAGGGAAAAGACTTAAGAACATGGTGTGTGTGTGTGTGTGTGTGTGTGTGTGTGTGTGTGTGTGATGGCAAGCATAAGGTTGGGAAAGGATGTATTGGTGTAGCCAGATGTGGACTTCCAGTCCTTAATGTACCTATTGGAATTGGATTGCCCTTGCCAAATCTTCATTCAAGAGTTTTTCTCAGTGGGTTTTGCTCTAGTAAAACAGACACTGGGAGATGCCCAGTCTGGCTCGTAGCCTTCCACTCCTGCCTATCTCAGTGCCCTTGATTACCACCATGTCCCCAAGAGCCCTTCATCAGACAAATAAAAGCTGGTATGTTTATTAAACTCTTGGGGTATACACAGGCCATTAACAAAGCGAGGAAACATTTGGTGCTAAATGGCAGCTTGGGTGGCATCTTTTGCCTGGTATTGCCAAGGATCAGTGCTATTAAGGCTTAGTAAATAGTTTCTCTCATCCCCATCTCTTTACCCCAAGCAAGCAAAGAACAAACAAAAATCAACCCACAGATGCTTAGTTCTTTCTTTTTTCACCATCTGGCAGATGTTGGGATGGATTTGGTGCTCTGTACACTTGCTGACAACCATGTCAGTGTTTTGTGACATGTGTTTAAGAAACATCGCTGCTACTTAGTGGATTTCATTTAAATGTTGATAAACAATGCCCCTCCTTCCATAAGGTTATTTAGCAGGGATTCATCAGGGATGAAGGTAAATGCTGTCTTTTTCCAGACTGGTACCAAAGTCGGAATTTCAAGGGATCAAAACAGTCAACATGAAGTTTGTATAAATGGCTTTTAACATCTGATTTCTCAACTCGATCTTAGAAAGGTAGGAGTCTTCCAAGCTCTTTTCTACCAAGAAAAAGGTGTACCCTCATAAAATGGAAGGGGACGAATAATTAGAGGGGAAAAAAAAAGAAAACCTTTAATAGCACGCTACCTCTTTCTTCCTATTGACAAGAAATCAGGTTCTCAGCTTGTTAATTAACTTCAAAAATACAGAAGTTTCCTGGTTATTCTCCCATTGGATTCTGAGCTCTCCTGACTTTAAGCCTCACTGGTGAGTGGTTGGACATCGAACTAATGAGATTTTACTGTTTTGAACAGCTGGTCAAATTTGGAGGCCCCCAGAGCCTCAAGGCAACTGCTGATTTACAAGGATTCTGTAATATATGCAGTCTTGGCTGATGCTTTTGTTGTTGATTTAGGCTGGAGCAAAGGTGTAGATTTTGTGATGTCGTAAAAATGTCAAGTGATTGATTTGAGAATATGTAATACCTACAGGTAGCCCCCCAATAGGAGCCAGCATCTTGTGTGGTTCATATTTGAGAATGTTTTAGGAAGATTTAGGTTTTAGATGTGGTGATGTGTTCTAGAGAGGAGGGCTTGGATAAATTGACTTTTTAGCTGGGTAGATCCAGAGCATTTCGAACACAATAATTCCTGTTTGCTTTCTCCTTCCTTCCTCTTCCTCTCCCTCCTTTCCTTCCCTTACTTCCCTCTCTCCCCATTCCTTCCCCCTACTTCTTTTCTTTCTTCCCTCCCTCCCTCCTTTCTTCTTTCTTCCCTCCTCATAACTACATTAAATTCTAGAACTTTATAGAACTTATGTCACCTCTACATCTTAGTTTGACTCCCTAAGAAATATGGACATTTTCTTCAAAATATTGGAATAATTATTCTTTCATATTATTTAATGCCCAGCTCATCTTCCTTTTTTTTATAATCTCAGAATTATTTCTTTTATTTTTGTTTTCTTCATATCAGTCTCCAAATAAGGTTACACATTACATTGGCTGTTAAATCTCAATCCAAACAGTCTCTCCCGAGGTAAATACTTTTGCCTCTATTTTACAGACAAGAAAGCTAAGGCTTAAGAAGGCCAACAGGCAATGAGAGGAAGCAATGGTCTCTCAGAGTCTGTTTTTATTCTGCTTGTCTCTCTTTCTCAGTAAATTCATTATTTTGGTGAAGGCTGGGTTCATTTTCTCTGATTACCTTACTTTTCATCCTACTATTTGATCCTAACTGTACCTTGGAAAATGGCAGAAGAGGAGAGTTAGGATGGCCTGAATTTTTTTTTGTGCTCCAAGTGCTTGTAGTTTTTCCTGAAGTATCTCAAGATTAAAGAGTGACAAAATCACAGGATCCAGGCAATGTGTCCCAGTCTGGATGGAAGGTCCCACTGTTTCCTTGGTAGCTTCCAAAATTTTCCTGGGGTACCCCAGCCAATCTTTGGCTCTTTATGGGAGAAGGAAATGTTGTTGAGATAAATAGGGCATGTTTGCTTCTCTATTCTTAAAACATTAGAGATAAGGCTTTAAAAGAATTAGAAGGTTTAAACCTGGTAACTAGTCTAGATACACATCAGGGAGAGATTTTTAAATTTAAAATTGTGTTTTCCCTAGCAAAAGTCCAGAAAATATAACTTCCTTTCAGGTAGCAATCCAATCCCCTGCTGATCTCTTGCCTGGGTGGGGGTAGTAGGATCAAAGAAAAACACAGGAAACATTTCATACGTCCATAAAACTTCTGATTTACCTCCGTCAGTCAGGCTCAGCATTCCATCTCTTCAGAAGCAGGGTAGAATGTGGCAGTGTTTCTAACCACATCTCAGAGATGCAGCCTTGGCCAGTCCATGACAGACTTCCCTTAGTGTTCTCACGGATTTATCAATGACTTTATCCAAACCAATTTGGTGTCAACTTTATTTATGGTGAGGGCAGCCTCTCTGAATACTCTGTTGACATATCCTCTTGAACGTGTTCTTTGTTCTGGAAGTACACTGTCCAATAAAGTGGACACCAGCAACAAGCACTCAATAGCCACGTGAGGTTAGTGGCTACTGTATTGGATAGCAACAGATGCAGGACATTTCCATCACTTCAGAAAGGCTTCATTAACATTCATACAGAACAATTTCCTTAGTCTAGAAAAACTCTCTGAGGTTCAAGTAGCGGTCCTTCTGACCCTAGGTTCCCAACCACTTTTCTCACTAAATCTGATTCATTTGATAGTACTCTAATCTCTGACTGCATTGCCATCTGTATACCCAAGTATATTTTTTCTACTGACTTTCAAAGTTTAAGGGGATACTCCCCTCCCACCATCAGTGCCATTTCTTCCTGCTTTTTCCATGTTTGTCTTTCCCAGAGATAGAGCTACACGGGGTAGATGGACTCTTGAATCTTCAGCTCTACTGAAGTTGTAGGACTTGTAGAGCACGGATCAGCTCCTATGGTCCAGGAGTTTCCCCATTCCTGTCTGCATGCACAACAGTCAAGGGATGGAGCTTCTTCCTTGGGTGTCTCTGTTGCTTTCCTGGTCACTTAAGCCCTCGCTTAACTTCCTCTAGACTGTGTTCTTTCTCTGCATCATAGACATAAATCATAGTTCCTAATCCTACTCCCTGCCATCTCCTTACAACCTGCTAAAAACTGGCATTTGCTTGAAATCTTAATGCCAGGGTCCACCTGGCCTGATTTGAGGCTCTGTTGTTCCCTCTGGGTCTTTATTGATGTTTCCCTTTCTCCCTTTCCTCACTCCTCAGAGCTACTGAGCCATTTCTGAGTGTTCCAGCAGTGTGGCCCTGAACTTTGGATTTCCTGCCCCTCTCCACCTTTTTGTTTTATATTAAACAGACTTAACTGAAGCACCAGTCAGCCACCCTCCTGTGATGCTGCCTGAGCCTCCTAAGCCACTGGGATCACGCTATGCCTGCCTTCTCTTGCAAAAATCCAGGGTGATAAGATCTAGCCCTTGAGTTAGAGGCTGGCTGACTCTTTTGGTCTAGGTTGTCTTAGGGTAATTCCATATAAATAAAAGTTACTTCTTTGCTTTTTTTTTTCCTTTGTATCTCTCCAGGGTCTTCACATCCTAAGTCTCTCCTATCTAATTAATGCTCTTTCTTTGTAATGATCATGTTTTGTTATTTAGGTGACCCAAAACACTGGTTAATGCTTATAAAATTGGGGACTTCCTTGTTCATCCAAGAAGGGCATGAAATCTCCCTCCTCTGGATTCCTAAATGATATTCATTTGTTTTATTTTTTCTGTATAGTCTCCACTGTATCTTGCTTTTCTTTTACTCTCAGGTGTATTCATTTTATTTTCCTTTCTGGGCTGTGAGTTCTTTGGAACAGGATCCTATCTTAAAGTCTTGAACCAAAGCTCCTCTATCTTAGTGACTAGCATGGTATTTTAAGCACACAAGATACTCAATACACATTTAATAATGAATTGATGAAGCCTCAAGCACTTCAGGAGCAGACTGGTATTGATTTCCACTTAATCTGTCACTTTGACTTTCTTGCTAGTTTGGGAGAAAGGGAAAGAAAAAGTGAAAGAGCACTGGAAATAGTTACTCACTTGCTTTCTACCTTGCAGAAGCTTCTTACTAGCTTGTTTCATTACTGACTAGATATCTGTCACCTAATTTTTTGCCTTAATCAGTAATAAAAATGGATAAGACAATGAAAAAGGCCAACTCCCTGTGGTAGCTTGGATGCCATGTGCTCTTTTTAAGATAAAAGCAATCAATACAAATATTATTGATCTTCAGGAGGGACCTCAATATGTCACCTATCGGTCCCACTTAGGCAGTTTCTTTGGTTTTAGAAACTGAGGCGATTATAAGAATGTTCTAGAGAATAAGGCTGAGACTCAGCTGCACCTGAGTTTTTTGCCAAGTTTATCTTCATTCTTTCTGGAGTGAACCCCAAGTATGATGGGCTAAATGAGTGACTCTTCCAAGGGAAAGTTTATTTACTAACCTCGATTGAATCATACTCCACTGTTCTCACACACCACTGTTCTACATCAGAAGTCCAGGTGGACTCTAACTAGATTTCCCCCTCTTGGCAGTGGATCTAGAAATTCTCTGACGCCTTCCAGCCAGCCCATGGGAAGCTATCTTTCAGGGAGTCTGCTTAAAAGTGGCTACTCAGAGTTAGCCAATCTGGAAGGATAAAGACACACTCTTCCAGGCTGCTAGATCTGCCCAACATTTCTGACACCAACTCCAAGGAATTAGGATCCAATACAAAAGTTGGATGACAGTTTCAAGACTACCCTCAGCTATGCAACTGCAAGTTCATGGGGGCTCCCCAAAATACCTCAGGTTTAATAATTCACTAGGAGAACTCTGAAAGTTCACTACAAGTTTTATGCTTACAGTTATGTTGTACTTTGGGCACAACAAAACAAAATACAAAAACAAAAACAACAACAAAAACAGATCAAAATAAAAGGAAAAAGCACTTAGGGCAGATTCTAGGAAAGTTCTAAATGTGAAGTTTCCATTGTCCTCAGGGATGTGTTTCCCTGGTATCAAACTGTGACAGGATCATGAAGCATTGCCATCCAAAGTTCACCTGAGTTTTCATTGGTGCTTCATTGCATGGTTATGAAGGAGTGATTGCCTGTATGGTTGAACTCAGAGGCCTTGAGGGCAACTCTGTGACACAAGGCCTCCAATCTAACCCACTTGGTAGAGCTTCCTATAATGGCCAGATGCCACCTTAAGATCTCGTGTGGCCACCTTCCTCCCTAAATAGACATTCCAGTCCGGTATAACAGGTTACCTTCTCGGTGCTGAGGGTAAATTCTGGATCTTTCCTTAGGCAAAGCCAAATTGTTTACACAGGGGCCTAGCAAGTCTCTTTACTGTCCCCAGTTCTCCCATGCTGGGATTCTTTTCCTGGCAAATCTATTAAACCAACAAACATCATTTCTGTCATACCTCTCATTAGCCTTTGAACCTAAACATCATCACTTTCTAGATGAAAATGTCACATTGTGTTTTGTTTTGTAGACATGAGGTCTTTAAGAACCAAAAGTTATTAAGACCATAAAACTATCCTACAAATTTTAATTTCTAAACAAGTAAATATCCGTCTCTAAAACCCACTAGCACAAAAAGCTTCCAGAATCCTTTCATATGCTTATTTTTATAGTCGAAGAGGTCCTGAAAACCAAAAAAGCAGGATGACCACTGTTGAATTATTCTAAGGAAGACTGGGCCATTTCTTACTTGGATCTCATAAGGAGTCACTATGAGGGAATTTCAAACACCAGCTATATAAGAGGCTGAGTGTAGCTGGGATTTGTCCATAAGTACAGGAAGCTCTTGGTGGTGACACTTCAAGCTCCCAGATAGCCTGGTTGGTGATTGTGGTCTTTTGATATTGTTTTTTTGACTTGGGATTTCGTTTTGTTTCATTTTTGTGTGTGTATGTTTTGTGGGGGTTATTTTTTATTTGTCTAGCATCCTTAGTTGGTGTTCCATCTTAGGTTGTATAACAGGGACCTAGCTCCCACTATGAGACTGCCTTCATGAATCATTACCAGGCATGGGGACTTCACCCATATGCAACTAGCCCAACATCTCCTCATTGGGCCAGTTGGTGGTCAAAGGTAGAGCAGAACATGCCCGTCCTATCTGAAATGGATAACATGATGGCCAGGGAAACCAAAATGTGACCAACTCTTTCAGGTCATTGAGAGCATTGAAAATATCGATGTTGTCATGGAGCATGCCATGTGGGGGACAACTATGGCACCACATCAAGGAATTCCAGTGCAGGAGGAGGCCCAGATAGCAAGTGTCCTGCACTACTGTCATGAGAAGGGTATTATACACCTGGACCTGAAGGTGGAGAATATCCTGGTGGATGCTAGAGACAACATCAAACTCATCTGCTTTGGCCTGAGTGCCAGGTTCATCACGGGGCAGAAGCTGAACTAGTTCTGGAGAACTCTCCTGTATATCTTCTGAAGTCATCCTGTGGCAAAAATATGAGGACCCCCCAGTGGACATCTGGAGCCTGGGTGTCATTCTGCATTTCGTGGTCACAGGAGATACCCATTTACGGGGACCACTGCTAAGCAACTGAAGCAGCAGACTGTGCAGGCAAGGTACACCTTCCCCCTGCATGTCTCCGAGGAAGCACAGAGCCTCATCCATCAAATACTGACAGTGGTCTCCACACAGAGGCCCAAAATAGAGCAAATAATTGGGCATCCATGGCTGAGTCAGGGTGAGAATTATTTACCCAGTCATTCTAGCAAGCTACTCTCAAAATATCTTGACCCCACAATTGTGACAATCATGTTTGACATGAGTTGTGACCCCTATAATATCTGGGTGTCCCTGGTAAATAAAAACATATGATGAAGCAATGGCTAAGTACCTAATACTCCAGCACCAGATAACCAGCTGGGTCCCATGTTTCAGGGGACGTCTGTGCATTGGGGAGGTTGGGCCTTGACCAGACCCTGTGGATCCTTCCAGTGTCCACCCTAAGAGTACTGCCCTTCCCATCTTGCCCCGTGTGTAGCAGCTACCTGAAGAGGCCAAGCAGTTGGGGAAAAGGAGGGGTGGTGCCAGTGTGCCTGCCATTCATCTCCACTGCCTGTACACAAGGACCCCCACTCCCAGCACAGCCCCCTGGCATGACCCTGTGTCCCACAGGTCCAACCCATGGCTGATCCTTAGTAGGTGAGTCACAGCTGATGACAGCTGATCCTCCCAAGGCAGCTCCATGACAGTCCCAGGGCAGTTCCATGACAACAGCAAGGACTGAAAGGGAGTGACTAGGAGGTTCACCACCTGCATTCAACAACTGTGTTGTTGTATGCTGTGTTTCTGTGGACCAAAATTCTGAAACAGACTCCAATGCATACACAGAGCTCAAACAGACAAAGCAATGGGCAGCCAGAAGACCCTGAGCTCCGTGGATTCTGACGACATGGCGAGGGCAACAGTCAGGCATGGACTCAAACAGCTGCAGGAGTGAGGTATGTGAACTGGCTCAGGCTTCTCCACATAGATTCCAGCCAGAAGCACATCTGGATCCAACAGTCTCCTCTGCCCCCACCTGTGAGAGACAGCAGACTCTTTTCCCTTGGATACTTCCCCCCTTTCCTGTTATTCTGTCCTCTCTTCCATGCTTCTGGGATAGCACAGATGGTTCTTCATAAATTTCTGTTTCTTACAAATTGTATAATAAAATTGATTAAAAAAAGTTAAGAGGGAAAGGACAGGAGCCCAGCAGCCACCCTCCCCAAGGTCTGGACCAACTGTGCATCCCTCTCCTGTTTAGAGTAGAGACTTGCATACCTAGAGCCAGGGAATCACTTTCCTTGAGCCATTGTGGATGGAGAGTTGCTTCCTTTGACCTAATACAGATGGTGATTCTCCCCTTGAGCGTGTGTAGTCTTGATTCAGGTTGAGCTGGTTGCTTTGGCCAGAAGGAATCCCTTTTCCAGTTCAGGATCTCAATGAGATGTATGGAGAGGGTGGCGGCTATTGGAGAAGACAGCTCTGGCAAAGGACTGGAGACCCCAGAGTGTTCTATGACATCATTTCCATAATCCCATATGCAGGGAAGTGAGAGGTGAGCCGGAGTGGCCTGCCTGCAGCAGTGGCTGGGTGGCATGCACCATCCACCACAGCCTCCCTCTGTGACATTGTAACACAGTACATAGCACCAAATTGGCACTCAATGGACTTGAGGCTCTTGTCTGGGAACCCCCTGAAATTACACATAATATTTTTCAAGCATGTTTGTATTTGGCCATGGGTGCAGAATCAGAACTCGTATTTCATCAGATTTTAAAGGAGTTTATGTATCATAAAAGGTTAAAGACTCCTGGCCTGTATAAAAGTGAAATCTCTTTCCTCACACCATCTCTGTTGGGCCATTTCTCTGTGAGCTCTTGGAGTCTTGTTTGCCAAGAACACGGGGCACAGTGGAGACAGGGTCTGGGCTGGCGGAGTAAAGGCAGTTTTGCTATCTTGGTTTACAAGACCTCTTGGGTTAATTCTAGAAGCATCAAAGCAAGCTTTTCTTCTGTCTTTCCTGTGCTCTGCAGGCCAAGAGTTTCTTGTGCTAAAATAAACAACTGGCAGTTTCATTAGACTCCACAGAAGGAAGGAAAAGGTTTATGTTTCATACCTTTTATATTATATAACAACATTACTATGCGGACTTCGATTCTTCGATCTGTTTAGTTTATTTAAACTTAAAAAATAGCATTAAATGCTATAAATAGAATAAACCATGTCCAATTCTTAGCATTTACAATAAGTATGCAGCTGGTAATGTAGCCTCTGAAATAATAAACCACTTATCCCTGACGGTCAGGCTTTGTATATATCAGCCTTAGATTTTTATTAAGCTATTGCTGGCTGGAGGAGGTGGAAGCGGGGAATGTTCTACTTGTATTAATCTGCAGAGGAAAAAAAAAAACCCACACTTTATTTTGCATCCATTGTAGCTCTTACATAATCATGGAAATTATGATTTGTTTGTTCTAGCCAGGATTCGACTTTGTTTTATTTTACAGAGAAATCTGAAATCTATTCATAAATAAAGTCTGTTTATTTTCAGTCCATTTTGTTCACCTCTTGAAATGTCTTGGTTCTTATCAGACAAGGAAATAAGTACTTGATGCTCTTTAATCCTGATTCATTCAGAGGCATTACTTGAGTTTTGTCTAGTGCATGATTCAATATGAGATTCTGTAGGGATGAACATGTGGATGGTTATCCTTGAAATTCTTACCATTTAATGCAGGAAAATCAGTGGCTCCAAACACAACATTTTATTATAATTGTTAGTTTGTGTATGGACCCCTTTAAAATCCCAGTGACTTTTTTTTTTTTCCGGAAATAGAAAAATCCATTCTAAAATTCATGTGGAATCTTAAAAAACCACAAATATCTAAAACAATCTTGAAAAAGACTAACAAATTTAGAGGTCTTACACTTCCTGATTGCAAAGCTTTCTACAAAGCTATAGTCATCAAAACACTGTGGTACTAAATTAAGGCGAATAAATAGACCAGTATAATAGAATAGAGAGCTCAGAAATAAACTCTTATATATAGGATCAGATGATTTTTGGTGAAGGTGCCAAGACCAATCAACCAGGAAAGGATGGTCTTTTCAACAAATGACACTAGGGAAACTGGACATCTACATGCAAAAGAATGAAGCTAGATAAAAAAATTAACTCCAAATGGGTCAAAGACTTCAATGGAATAACTCAAACTCTTAGGAGAAAAAACTCCATGACACTGAACTTGGTGGCAAGACTGTTTTATGTCAGAGAGACGAGCAGGCTGGGGAATGGAGTCAGAGACCTGGGTTTGAACTTGAGATGGCCCCCTCCTACCTGTGTTGATCATCTCTTCTCTCTCAGATTAAACTTTTCTCACCTTTTTAAAAATGAGAATAATAAAATGATGGTGAGAATTACATAAATGAATTTTGCCCCATGCCTGCATACAGCTTATTTCAATAAGGGTCAGTCATTCCTAAGTCGGGAGAGGCAGCATTAATAACAATTAAGCAGGTGGGCTTCAAGTCAGATTTTTAAGTTCTACCATTTACCATCCCTGTAACTGTGGGCAATTGCTTTAGAGTTCAACAATTGACCTTTTTTCTTTTATATTCTCAGTAAAGGAATTCATAGTAGTGCTAATAAAGTTGTAAGAATCAACTCAAATGAGGTAATCCCTTTGTCTAACTCTTCTAAAAATGATTGGTGCTTCCCAGTGTTAGCTGTACTGTACATAGTAGGTGCTCATCCAGTGAACTATCATGCTCCCTTAAGCCATGATAGTTAGAATGTGTTTAATGCCATGAGTAAATATTCATCATAAACTGCCCAGACAAATGAGATTAAAAAGTTGAATATACAATGTCCTCTCAACTGTGTAAGAAAGGGAGAAGAGGTATGAAAAGGTGGCTTATTGAAATATTAACAGTGGTCACTCCTTAGATGGAAAAGTCATACATGCATTATTTATATTTTGCATGATTTTTAAATTCTCTACCATGAGCACATACTTTTACATTAAAAATATTCAAATGCAGTTAAATAAGCTGAGAAGAGGGACAGGAGTCAATTCTCATCTCCTGGTATATCTAGGGTGGCTAGCAGTTACCTGAACAGTACAAATACCATGATCTTTGCTGCAGCTTAGATCTTGAAAGGTCCATGTGTTAAAGGCGTGGTCCCTAGGGGACAGAGTTGGGAGGTGGTAGAACCTTTAAGAGTTGGATCCTAAGGAAGATCTTTAGATCATTGAAAGCATTCCCTTGGAGGGGATTGTGGGATTCCCCCAAATTCCTCATCTTCTTGCTTTCTGAACAGGAAGTGACAGTTCTACTTCCTCATGAGCTCCCACCATAATATGCTGCCTCACTACAGACCCAAAGCCACTGGGTCAACTGATCATGGACTGGAATCTCTCAAACTGAGCGAAAGAAATCCACTTGTAGAAAGAAATATCTCAGACATTTTGTTAGAGTAGTGAAAAGTTGGCTAACACTGCCTTGAGGAGGATCATCCTGTTCTTTGTTATTGTTCTTTGTTGTTGTTCTTTGTTGTCTCCCAAGGAGTCTGGGATCTCCTTGAGGGCAAGAAGTATTTGCCAGGGAGAAGCCTGAGCCAGGCCTGCCACTGCAGGAGGCTGTCCTGCCCAGACAACCAGTAACTTTCCACCCCACACAGGAGGCAGATAGAAGGAATAGCAGATATCCTGGAATGTCCCCCAAACTGCCCCTGTTGGACTGGACATGTTACCTTTCAAAACCTACAGCTTCAGGGAAGAAATCACCTCTTTGCAGACAACCCTGTGTTTGAGCTGAAGCTTGCCAAAGTCAATGATTAGAAAATAGGAAAATTCTTATTTTAGCATCTTAATTATTTTAGACATCATTTTTATTATTTTTTTTCCATTGGAAACTTCAAAACATATAGACATAATCAAGGATTTGGGTGTCCACAGGGAGTCTTGGAACCAATACCCTGCTGATACTGGGGAGATGTCTGTACATTCAACTAAGTCTTTTACCACAGCTACAAATAATATATATTTAAGATATATATGTACATATATATGTACACACACTACTTTTTTCACTAAATGGTGTATTGTGGAAAGCTTTCTATAACTATAGGCATATGGTTATATATCATCTGATTATTGATTTCTCAGTATTTCATCACATTGGTGTACCTTAATTTATTTTTAATTAATTCAACCATGTGTTATGTGCTGGACATGCAATGGAAAAACAGACATGAAATTTTCCTCAGAGCTAAGGTACTAAAGGGAAATTTAGACAATTAATCCAACACAAAGTATGCTACATTATTGTATGTGAGAATAGAAGTTTCTACTGGATCACAGAGGCAGAAGTCCCTAGCTTATAGACACATTAATTATTATTCAGAATTCATCTACATTGGTCATTAAACATCCATTTTTATGATCTGGTTGTGATTATCCCAGTTGGGTTTAAGTGCTATGAGGCCCAGAATGTAATCATATATGCTCTTCATTGTACCCTCAGTACCTATCACAGTTTCTGGTTGGCTTTCTGCTACAGTAACAAAATACCTGAGACAATCTACTCACAAAGAGGAAAGATTTATTTTGGCTCTGGTTCAGTTCATGCTCACTTGGTCATCACTTTAGTCCTATAGAAGAACAGTAAACCATGGTAGGGAGTGCATGACAGAGGATGGCACTCACCTCAATTAGGAAGTAAAAGGAAGAGAGGGTCCAAATATTCCTTCAAAGGTATACCTCCAGTGACCTAATTTTCTTCCACTAGATCCTATATCCTAAAAGTTCCACAATTCCACTATGGTGCCACAGGCTGGCTACTAAGCCTTTTAACACAGGGACCTCTGGCAGATGTTTAAGATTCAAACCATAATACTGGTGCATAAATAAATAAGAATAGACGTCTGGATAAATTCCCAGAAATAGAAATGTAGATTATTTACCTGACACCTAAGAGACCAGCATACTCCAACAGTAGAAAAAGTGTACATATGTGTATATATGTATAAGAAACAATAAATTAGAGAGGATTTTTGTCTTTTTTTTTTTTTGTAACATGAAAGTAAGCTGATCTGCAGTTTAAGTCAGTTGCACCATCAACAGATACTTCTGTTTATTTACTTTACTGATTGTATAGCAGATGAGACACTATTCCTATTCCAAGAAGTTTAAAATGTTGGGCAGGGAGTTAAGAAATACATATGTAAAAACCAACCCTTGTTTTTCAAGGCAATACATATTATTAGATAAGTGGCATAAATAGTAGCCTGATCTAATTTAGTAGACATCTTTACAAAAGAGGCTGTACTGATGTATTCATCTACTAGCACCATTTGTTAGTATTATTTCTCTTTCATTTTAGCCATTCTGGTGATATGTGAAGGTATCACATTGCTTTAATTCACATTTCTTTGACCAATAAAATGAGAAATTTTTCCTATGTTTAAAGGCCAGTTGGATATCTTATTACAAGAAGTATAAGAATCTATTAATTGTTTTTTGATACCAGGGATTGAACCCAGGGGCTCTAATCAATGAGCAACATCCCCAACTCTTTTTATATTTTGAGAGAGGGTCTAAGTTGCTTAGGGCTTTACTAAGTTGCTGAGGCTAGCTTTAACTTGCAATCCTCCTGCCTCAGCCTCCAGAGTTGCTGGGATTACAGGTGTGTGCTACCATGCCTAGATGACCCATTTTTAATCTTGAGTTTTCTTGTCTTTTTCATATTGTTGTAAAGTTCATTTATTCTGTTTGAGTACTTTGTCAGATATATGTATTGCAAATATCTTTCCCACCCTTCTTTTGCCCTTTCACTCTTTTTAAATTTTTTTTTATTATTTATTTATTTATTGTTGGTTGTTCAAAACATTACATAGTTCTTGATATATCATATTTCACACTTTGATTCAAGTGGGTTATGAACTCCCATTTTCACCCCATATACAGATTGCAGAATCACATCAGTTACACTTCCATTGATTTACATATTGCCATACTAGTGTCTGTTGTATTCTGCTGCCTTTCCTATCCTCTACTATCTCCCCTCCCCTCCCCTCCCCTCCCCTCCCCTCTTCTCTCTCTACCCCCTCTACTGTAATTCATTTCTCTCCCTTGTATTATTTTTCCCTTTCCTCTCACTTCCTCTTGTATGTAATTTTGTATAACCCTGAGGGTCTCCTTCCATTTCCATGCAATTTCCCTTCTCCCACCTCTCATCCCTGTTTAATTTTAATCTTCTTCTCATGCTCTTCTTCCCTACTCTGTTCTTAGTTACTCTCCTTATATCAAAGAAGACATTTGGCATTTGTTTTTTAGGGATTGGCTAGCTTCACTTAGCACTCTTAATGATATGTTTTGATGAGCAGAACATCTTAATTTTTACATAATCCAGTTTATCATTTTCAAAATGTTCATTGCATCCCTTTAAGAATCTCTTCCTGCCGGGTGAGGTGACACACGCCTATAATCCCAGCAGCTCAGGAGGCTGAGACAGGAGGATCACAAATTCAAAGCCATACTCAGCAAAAGCAGGGCACTAAGCAACTCGGTGAGACCCTAACTCTAAATAAAATATAAAATAGGGCTGGGGATCAGGCTCAATGGTTAAGTGCCCCTGAGTTTCAGTCCCTGGTACCAGTTTTAAAAAAAAAAAAAGACGACTCTCTTATCTGAAGGTCATGAATATATTTTCATATATCATCTTCTAATATGTTAGATTGTGAGTCCATATGTAAACTATCAGGATTTTATTTTTGTGTAGTAAGAGATAGGGATCAAGATCCATTTTTGTCCCCAACATGGAAAGCCAATTGACCTAGCACAATTTATTGAAAAGGCATCCTTTCTCTACTCTACTCTCATCCTAGTCAACCACCAGTAACAGAATATACTTAGTTTTTACTCTGTTATGTTCTGTTAGCCCTGTTTGGTCTATTCTGTGCCAAGATCACACTGCTTTAATGGCTATACTTTGGGATCGATTTTAATATCTGTTTTGTAAGTTTTCTAACTTTGTTTATTTTTTAAAGAATTCCCTTGTTTGTTAGTATGAAAGTACTCTCTCTCTCTCATGCACCTGTTCATGCTCTGTCATTCTTCTTAGACAATGAGATGGCTTTTAATCCACTCATCTATTTGATGAGAACTGACTTCTTTCTATAATTCATGAACGTGGCATATCCTTCCATTTACTTAAGAATTCTTTGATTCTATCAATAATCTTCTGAAGTTTCCAGATTTAACTTTCAAGGACAACACACAATTTAATGTAGAGCTTGCATTGAGATCAATGGGTCCAAAAAGCAAGTGGTCATGTAATGTTTTAAATAATATTAGTCTCCAAACCATACCTCACTAGTGTAATGGGAATCTCTGAAGTAGAACTCTTCAGAGTATAAGAAGCCTTCCGGATTCCACTTTTCATAGAATTAAAAGTCTTTTATTGCAGAACAATTTGGCAAATTTTACTGGCATTTCAATAGTAATACCTGTTGACCTTCCCATTATATTTCTATAGCATTTCCATGAATTACTTCTGCACATTTATAAATACACATGTAAAAGAATGTTGATTACAGCATAATTTATAATAGAAAAATCTAGCAAACTATTTCAATTTATATTCATGGAAAATAGATTGAATAAATTATGCTACCTGTATATAGTATAATATTTAGATAGCTATCAAAAGAGAAGAACCAATCTAAGCATAGAAGTGGAAGAAAGGATATGTGGTAATTAAAAAATTTTTAAGATAAGGAAAAATTGTAAGACAGTTGATTAAATTGTAATGTGTAAACCAATATGGTTAAAAACCTATACACACATTACACATGCATAAAGAATCACAAGGCTGTATTCTTTGGAGAATCTGAAGACTCCTGTCATCCCTCCCATATCCCCCAATCCTATCAGTGAACAGTAGGACAATTGGTGGAATCAGATTCAAACTGTATGAAATCCAGGTTGACTAGTGGAAGTAATTGGGGTTGTTGCCTGCAAAGTACCCAGTGTTTAGATGCAAGAACTCGGTGCAACAATTCTTAGTCATTTCTGATAGGAATGGGAGGAGGATAAGGGGGGATTGCCTGGCTCATTTTTCATTTGAAGTGAAGTTGAGGGCAAAACATTTCTCTTTAAATTACATATTTCCATACTCCACTTCTGGCATTATTGAAATTACATAATTTTTAAAAATTAAAAAGCAGGCAGCATTGAAATTACATATTTTTTTAAAAAAATTAACATTTTAATATTAGTAAGTGCACAATTCAATGACATTAAGTACCTACAGAAGGTTGTACCACCATCATCACTATCCAGCCCGAGAACTTTTCATTTTAGCATTATGCAAAGTGAGTAGATACTCTGTACCCATTAAGCAACAACATCCTCCCTAACCTAAGCCCCCAGTACCTTGCTTTGTCTCTCTGAATTTTCCTATTCTAGGGTCCTTATATAAGTAGAATAAATTTATGAGTATGTGACCAACTTATTTAATCTAATGTTTCAGGGTTTATCCAAGTTCTAGTATGTACAACAAATATTTATAATATTTAATGGGAAATTTCCAAGTTCATTTTGGGTAGCCAAGTTTAGGGACACCGATTTTGATGGCTTTTTTTCTCCCCATAGTACTAGAGATTTGACCCAGGGGCTCTCCAATCACATCCTGGCCCTATTTGTTTTGAGACAGGGTCCTACTAAGTTGCTGAGGGAGTGCTTGAACTTGTGATCCTCCTGTTTTAGCCTCCTGAGTGGCTGGGATCACAGGCCACCTAGAAGATGACATTCTGAAGTCTGAATGATGTTGTTAGCCATTTTAAGCCTCTTGGCCAACTACCTGAAGTGCTTAACTCTGTCAATATCCTCTGAGGGCTCAGTGTAAATATCAGTGTCTCCATGAAGTCTTCCTAGACATTCCCCACTAACTGAATGTTTTACATTGTGAGCTCCATCATGTTTTAATTGGCTTGCAAAATCTTTAATTTTGATCCTTAATTTACAAGATTTAAGATTCCAACCCTCCACTCCCCATAACAGCAGGATCCATGGCTTCTTTTGAAAAACTGGAAACCCTAATACCTGAGCCAATATTCCTGCATGGAAACAACTGGTTAGAATTGGGAAATAGCTGTTATTTTTTTTATATGGGATTTATGGTTTTGTGTCTGACATGGTCCCTGCCATACTCTCTTGACTCCCTAGCTCTGAGGATGACTGCCTATTGCTGATTACTGGTACTTGTTCTTATATTTTTTCTTATAGCATAGATACACATTCTAAACTCCTGTCCCTATGGAAGCTTTTTTAAAATGAGAAAGTCCTGGAATTTCTATAATAGGACCATATCATTTACTCATTTTTGATCATTATGTTACTTAATCATGGGAATATATTCTGAGAAATGCTAGGCAATTTTAGCATTATGCAAACATTGTAAAGTGTACTTACACAAACAAAGATGACTACAGTATCACTAGGCAATGCAATCATAGGGGATTGTGGGTGTTTTTATGATCTATTGTTCACCAAAATTTCATGTGGCAAATGACTGTATATTGTCTACCTGATTTTTATTGGCATTTGAGTTTGCAATCTCTGATAAATCTAATAAATGCATATGGTGTATTTTTGCTATGCTATGAAATCTCACAATAGACATAGAAAGCCCTGTATAAATAGGTTGACTATCAAGTCATCCAGGGCCATGCTTAATTTTAAGAGTTGGTTTAAGGCTTAATTTTTGAAATTGTCCTAGATATTATCTGTTTGCCCCCTCCCAACTATGTACCTTTTTCTTTGTTCATCTGATTCTCACATCATCTTCACAAAGCAGATTAAATATTATATTGTTCTAGGCATCTTCCCAAACAATCTCTCCCATCCTAGTGTGCCTTAATGGAGAAGTCTAAATCCCTCACTTACGGCCTTTATCTTAGCAGCACCCAGCCCCCATCCTGGGAAACAGCTTCCCAAGGCACAGAGTTTGTCAGCACCTAGCCCAGGAACTGGCACACAGCGGGTCTTCAGAACATGTCAAAAGGTTCCATGTCAAAGGAAACTATTTTTCTGACATTTAACTTTCTTTAAAGTCTATTGATGTAAGGCTGTTTAGGGCAGTCTGTTGTTTTTTCTGATTCCTGCATTTTCCTTTGTTTTTCATGGAACACACAGCACTGATTTCCTGTCAAGCTTTGCAAATAAATATCAAGGTCAGGGGCTGGAAACATTTCTGGAGCTATCGTGGTACCTCCTGATTCCACTGGGCCAAGAAATGCATTCAACCCCAGAGGGCAGAAGTTTTTCAAAACAATACTGTTCCAATAAGGGTGTGTGCTTCCTCCTTCAACTCCTCCCCCTCCCTCTTGCATTTTAACTACTTTGAGAAGATGGAAATTCTGGAAAGCCTTTCCTATTTTTGAACCACTGAATGGGCTAGGTGATGGGGCCTGTGGTGCTTTCTCCTATGAGGTTCCTACAAACAGGGACTCTGGGAGGCAAAGAGGTGAGAGATGCCCTTCCTGGAGAGTCTCTCAGAGGAAGCACAGGGCTCCTCTTGCTCAGTCACACTCCTCTGGGTCCTTCCATGCTCCAGTGGGCTGTCTGGACTTGTGCGCCCACGGACTTTAATCCCTATGACCTGGTGAGCACTTGGCTAGGTATCTGTCTCTCCCTCTCTCTGATTCTTATTCTCTCTCTCTCTCTCCTTCTCCCCCACCCCAGTCTCTCCTCTCTCTCTCTCTCTCTCTCTCTCTCTCTCTCTCTCTCTCTCTCTCTCTCTCTCTTACACACACACACAAACACACACACACTTAAAGCAGGTGTAGGGGAACCTTTCCCAATGACTCAATCCTTTTTAATGTCCAAGCCAAGGTAACACAACAAACCTTCCCCCTTCCCTCCACCCTACTTTTTGTCTTTATTTTTCTTCTCTTTTTTTCCCCTCCTCTTCAATACTTTTTGCTTGAGCTGGGCTCAGTGCCAGTCAAAGAGGTATTGTATTAAGAAACTGAAGGCAGTTGCCGATGCTTGATTTATCTGGACTCATGCAACACAGTTGTTGGGAGGTTCAGGGAGCGCCTTTGCATCCCCTCCAGGGATGGCTGAAGTTGGGTCTGGCTGAGACCACCTCCTGGCTATGACTTTAGCTGTGACAAAAGCTTGGGGAGGGAGGGTTTATATCTTTAAAATCTTCAACTAGCCGCCCTCCCCCATTTGAAATGGAAAAGTGACATTTCCTCAATTAAAGGGTTTCAGCCCCAATGGCTGCACTTTCTGGAGCCCATCAGGGAAACCAGGTTGCTATTCTTGCCCCTCCAAACGGTTCGCTGTCAATGACTTATAAAATTACTTCCAGACAGCGAAGGCTTCTAGTTCAGGAATAGTGAGACAATTTCAAAAGAAACAACGCCCTCCCCTCTGCTGAAACCTTCTGACTTAATTATACACAACTTGGCACAGGGCTGCTTGGAGCCTGTTCCTTCCCAGTGTTGGGGGAGGGGGGAAGAGAACTAGAGGGTCTTGGAACCTGCCCCTCTATCTCATGACTAGCTCTGCCTCTGGCACACCTGCTGTGTGGGGTCTACATTTCTGTCCCCAGGGCCACCCTCAGACAGACACTCCTTACATCTTGCTTGGATTATGGTTACCACCTCCTATGACTCCCAGCCTCCTAATTCTACACACTTCTCCGTCATGAATCAAATGGATATGCATTTGATTCTATCACCCCCACCATCCCAGGGTAAAATTCTTTGATGGCTTGATGAAGCCCAGACTCCTGAGTTTCTAAGTTTCTTGAGTTTCTAAGCCTCTTGAGTTTCTAAGCCCAGACTCCTGACTTTCTCTTTACTAAACTAGACCAAAATCAATTTTTCAGAAATTGCTCATTCATTCATTATTTATTCATCTATGGAGCTAGTAAATGTTTTAATTTGAGTATTATGAGACTTAATCTAAAAAGCACCAATATATCAAGCATTATCTTTGGTGCTGAGAGTTGAATGGCAGGGTTGTCTGTCTGTCCCTCATCTTCCTGGAGATAGCAGCCTATTGAGAGAGGCAAAGTAATCAAACAGATTGAAAAAGACAAGCTGTGGCAAGTGAGAAGAAGGTATTGTGAGAGTGAAGGAGACTTTAGGGTTTTGCTGGGAGGAACTGTCTGTTTTTAGGCCAATGGGTCAGAAAGACATAGACCTTTCTCTGTGCTAAAGACAGACTTTAGCTAGGTGCAGTGGTACATGCATGTGATCCCAGTGGCTCCAGAGGCTGAGGCGGGGGAGGATCATGAGTTCAAAGCCAGCCTCAGCAAAATCAAGGTGCTAAGCAACTCGGTGAGATCCTGTCTCTAAATAAAATACAAAACAGGGCTGAGGATTGGCTCAGTGGTTGAGTGCCCCTGAGTTCAATCCCTGGTATCTGCCCTCAAAAAAAAAAAAAAAAAAAGACTGAGAATTAAAGGTTTAGGAACAACAGCAGCAGTGATGTAAGAGTCCTCCAGGCAGGGAGCACATGCAAAGGCCTTGATGTGGAGACACACCTAGGATTTTCATGATCCAACAAGAAACCTCATGGAGCAAAAGCCAAAGAAGGTCCCCCTTAGGGGGACCCAAGCAGGTGAGAGGGGCTGGGTGGTCTAATCAAGCCACACACTTGAGGACCTTAAGTTTTATGTTTTATCCTAAAATCCTAAAACAACAGTAACAGGCAGTGCCACGACAGGATTACCTTTTTTTGGTGGGGAGGAGGTACTGGGGATTGAACTCAGAGGCACTCAACCACTGAGCCATATCCCAGCCCTATTTTTTTTTTTTTTTGTATTTTATTTAGAGACAGAGTCTCACTGAGTTGCTTAGTGCCTCACCATTGCTGAGGCTTGCTTTGAACTCAGGATCCTTCTGCCTTTGCCTCCTGAGGGGCTGGGAGTACAGGTGTGTACCACCACACTGGCCCAGGATTACCTTTTAAAGAGATCCCTCCGGCTGTGCTGTAGGGGATGCATCAGAGCAGGACCAGTGAGGGCCAGGAAAGCAGCAGTGAACTCTTCTAGGAGCATGGAGCAGGGCACTGGTGACACAGCAGAGGAGCCCCAGGCCGACTGGAGATGTGTTGTGTGGGAAATTGGCAAGGTTTGGTAAAAGACTGAAAGTGGTGGGAAGAAATTGAGAATGCGTTTTGAATACTAAGTTTGAAGCTTGACCAAAAAGGTCATTGACTGGGGGTTTGAGGTTTAGGAAGCTCGGTTAGGTTTAGGAAGCTCTTGAGCTTCTTGTCCTTATCTTTCATTTAGGAAAATGAAAATCTCACTTCCTTCTCATTTCCTCAGGCAACATTTATTGCTGTGTTTTGGGGGCTTCCATCAAAAATTAAAGTTCTTTGCTATACTCCTCCCCACACACCCGCTCCCCCCCATCCCCATTTGCAGGTGTCCTTGAAATTAAATTTGGCCCTCCTCACAGACCATGGCTGCCCCTTACCATATGTTTCCCTAGTAGATAGATGGCAGCCTCTTGAGGGCAAACGTCACGAGGCCGAACTCTACACTTACAGAGGAGCCCTTCTGGACACTTATTGAATGCAGTGGAGTAGGGTCATGAGGGTTTCAAAGGCATGGGCAGGATGTGCAGAATGGACTAGAATGGCTGAGAGCTAGGAAATACACTTCCAAAATTGGCCATCACTTGCTTGCAGGTGATTGGCAGTGGAGGTGTCTCACATCTGCGGGCACAAGGTAATAGCTGCAGCCACACCCCAGAGAAATCAAATTAGAATCTTCAGGGTGGGACTCTCATGCATGGGTATCTGTCAAAACACTCCAGGGGATGTCAGGGGGCTAGTCGATTGAGAAGCAACCAGAGATCAGAACTCACAGGACCTTAAACCCCTTTTAGGGAGTTGTGCGGCTTGCAGGAGGATCAGTTGTGAGATAGGGACAACACAGAGAATGTTGGATAGTGCATCCCTTTCACAGCAGGCACCTTGAGCTTTCTGTCAATCCAGGATAATGACAGAGCAGGCTATGGTGTGCCTGCAGCCTCAGGACAGGAGGGATCAATCCACTTTGAAGGCTGTCAGTCTAGCTATTGTCCCAAGCAGCAATTCCCCCTGTGCAACCCGCCCATAGACCAGAGCAGAACCCCCATGCGACCATGCAGTCACACACTCACGGATTTGGGGCGTGTCTTGGTCCCCCAGTGGCAAGTTCTTCTTGAAGGGCTTTCCTCTGGCAGAGCATCCATTTTTCTTCTGGTGCCAATAAAAATCCCCAGCACTGTTCTTTCTCCTTTGCTCCCTTCTATTGCTTCTGACAGAGTTTGCCAGTGAGCTGAGGTCAGGATTTCCTTTTTACAAACAACCTGCTTTCAGTCAGCAGGGCCAGAGGTTTCCTAAATTACAAACCCTTTCATTTCTTCTGCCACAAGTCATCCTGTCAGTTTGTATAATCACACAGAATGCAGAGAAATGGAAACCCTCAGAGAGAGACTGAAAGAAAGACGTGCTCCTACCAATGCGATCCTTTCGGCTTGTCGAGAAACTATCCCAGATAGGATGGATGGGGCTATTCCAGCCCAAGCTTTGTAGCTGTGCATAATGTGGGTAAAGTTCAGTGTCTGGGAAGAAATTTCTTGTAAGTCTTAAGTAGCATACAGTGTCCGTTAAGTCTGCATTCTATTAGGCAAATGGTCTCCTTTTATATTTATCTGAATTGGGAAACATCCATGTCATATGTAAGTTTTGAAAAACAAATTTAAGAAGTTATTACAAAATGTGTGTGTGTGTTTTCTTTGATGTCTGGCTCAATAAAAGACCAATTTTAAAACAAATCAGGAAGGATGACATAGGACTGAGACACTAAAGCTAAAAAGGCATTCAGATATCATTGGAAATTGTACTAACTGGACAGAATGCCAGACAGACCTTGAAAATTGGAAAGGAACACCTTATATTACCTCTTTATTTAGTGATAGATAAGACAGGCCAAGCTTATTTTTCCTGGCCATCTAGCTCCTAATCTTATAATTCTGCATGCATCCAAGAGGGTGGGCTGAGGTATGACTTTGCTTTATTTGACTGTGATGCTTGGGCAAAGCATTTTAACCCAAGTTCTGTAATCTGTAAAATAAAAGGGGCTTAACTAGACAGCACCTCTACCCAACACTGGAAATCTAGTCTAGTATAGAAATGGGAAGGTGGTAGATGCTAATGCAGGAGCTGAACTACTGCTCCTATTCTCTTCCACCTCTTTCTTCCGTGAAGGAGAGCAGTCATGGTTGTACATTAGAGCCCAGAGGCTGAAGTTTTATTCTGAGATAAAGGACAGAGCCTGGCTCTCTTCTTCTCCTTGCCACCTCCCGTTCCCTCTCTCAGCTCCAGAGCCACAGTCCTGAGGCTTTCTCCTTCCTTCTCTTCTCCAGCTTGCTGCATCCCTTCCTGATTTAGGTTGCTCTCGGGCTCTTTTCTGCTCCTGGCTCTGCTTGGGCCAGCTCCTCCCCAGCCTTCAAGGACGAACGGGATATCCATTCGTTCTTCAGGAAGCTTCTGCCTGCCTGCCTGGGCTAGTGCTACCCTTTGACTCCATCAGTCCGTTTATGGACCCCTTTCTAGAACTACAACAAACTCTCTCATAGCCTCTGGCCCAATGCTTGCAGTTGGGACCAGGCTGTGTTTTCCAGCTTGTTCTCTAGGCGAGAACAACACAGTGATGTGAGGAGATGGTTTTGTTCCAAATACTTTATGTATTTTAACATATTGTCTTAGAATAATTCTTGAAAGTAGCTCTTATTATTACTCCCCTCTTACAGTTGAGGAAACTAAGGCTCAGAGAAGTTGAGATTCCAGCCCATCTGAGTTCAGAAGCCAGGCTCCTAACCACTGGGCTGTCTTTGCACAGTGTTTAGACACTTTGGACATGTCTGGATTCTTCCTGTGTCTCACAAGTCTCCCTCTCCAACCTATTAGCTAATCCCATCATTGTTATCACTAAAAATAAACCCCAGATTTCCCTCTCCATCATCCTAGTTCAAATCTGACCATTGTTGATCTGGACCCAATTAATGACCTAATAACTGGTTTAATACTTCTCTTGCTCCTCTATAGCCCATTTTCCACAAAGAAGCCAGAGTGATCATTTCAAAGAATAAGAAGGAGCAGTTAATACCCTCGCATAAAAACTTCAATGGCCTCCCTTTTTACAGAATGGCACCTAAAACCCTTAGCATGACCTCAAGATCTTTCTGGTCTGTCTTCCTTTACAAAGTCATCTCCTAAACCTCTCCTCTTGGTCCCAAAGGTGTGTTTTTCATTCCTACAATACAAACATGCTTGCATGCTTTGCCCCGACCTAGTAGTCATGCTGCCTACTCCCTAGTAGTCAGGTCTCGGGTCAGACATTCTGTTCAAGGAGGTTTACGATGTCTATTACCCATGTTCTGTGTTAACTTTCCATAAAGAACCCTTTTGACATGAGGCTATCTTATTCATTCATTCAGTAATTCATTTACTGTCTGTTTCTACCAGCCCCAAATGTGATCTCAGACCTGGGGGCATCTAGGACAATGCACACAAGAAGGGTTCCATGAGTCTGTTGAATGGAATGTGCATGAACTGCCAAGGTAGAGGGTGGGTGCATGGGAAGTTCAAAAGAAGTTGCTAACACAATACCATGATGCCAAAGAAGACTGTGCAGAAGAGTGGGGATGGGAGCTGACCACAGTTTGGGTGGACTGAGGCTGGAGGAGGTCATTGCCGTTACTGGGAAGGCTCTAGCAAAGATGAGGCAGGGCTGTTTGCTCCATTGAAGAGCATGATACGCTGGCCTGGCATCCTGAAGGTTTGCTCCTTAAGGTAATGAGATAATGCTGAGAAGGGCCAGCCTGCATTTGGAAGCTCTAGAATGCCCAGGGGAAATATCTGAGCTCTAATGCCCAAAGGAGAACTCTTTAAATGTTTTAGCCACAAGGTGTCATGGTAGAAGCGCTGCTTTAAAAAATTCATCTTTGGAGTGTGTCACCTCCATTTTGCCTACTTTTCCTACTTTTCCTATGACCTAGTAATCTCTTCATTCCACACACTAAACTCTCTTTAAAGGTTCTTCCCCAATCCCCTTTGTTTTCAAGATGGACACCTCATTCTTCAACCTGCTTCGCTTTGTGTGTGTGCGTGTGAAAAACATACCTCATGGAACTGATAGATGGGCTAGACAAAAAGCACATTTGATTTTCATGTGTTTGTATGTATGCATGTTGTGTTTCTAAGATTAAATTCTCAAGAGGAAGTGAGTTGTGCTGTTTTATAGCTCTCTGTCGGTGATTAATCTGGCTAATCGCAGAGATATATGTTGTGGGCGTTCTTTTTGATGAAACTGACTTATATTTGCTGTCCCTTGGGTATTTAAGTGGCTAAATCTATGACTTGCAATCCAAGATATTTTAAGCTGAAATCTGCCCTCTAGTAGATAAATCTGAGTGAGGGTTCAGTTTATAGAGTTTGGGGAAAGAAAGAGCTTTTCCATTCATCAGTTCTTACAGTGATCAGAGAAACAGCTGTTGCCTACCAGCTTGGTTCCCTGAAGGACTGATAAAGCCATCACAGCAGCTGCTTCTTGCAACTTCCTTTGTGGGGCTTTTTGAGTGTTCCAATGCAACCAAAGTCCTGCTACTTCCTATAAACATCAGGAAAAAGATGATATTGATATTCGAGGAGCGTATAGTACTTCACAAATCAATTTTATTAATTTAAACACAAAAATTAATGAAGAAAAATTCTGTACACAATTGTGGACACGACACACCTTTTTACAGTAAGGCCAAGATGAGTTTTGTCTTTTAAGTCTTCAGAGTACAAGAACATAAAATGAGAAGGTTAAAAAAAAATAAATCATCAACTTCTGTTTGCTTCAAGTGAAAAAGGGAAAAAAAAGAGAAGCTAATTCAATTGTCACACGATTTGGAGAATTCACAAATGACTAATTCTAGCAGCAACACGAAACTTCAGATAAGGGTGGAATAACTCTTTAGCTACTCTGGGTCAAAGCTGGGGGGGGGCAATACAATATTAAATAAAATGTATTCAAAGAATAATTTCATGGAAATGAAAAGCTTTAGATGCCAAAGAGTAGCTTGCCTGGACAAATTGATCACTTTGGGAGAGACTTTCCTATTGTGTGACCATAGTGACACTCCCCCCCCCCAAAGATTTATGCTTGTCATGATATAAGTGGAGGCTAACATTAATTTTTTTGGTGATGGAGATCCCACTACATCCACTGTTGGCAATGAACTTTCCTCTGCATGGGGAGGAAAAGAGGGGATTTGAACTTGTGGAGTAATGCAAAGTTATGCTGATATCTAGCCACGTGGAAATGTCTTCCTGTACCTAAACAAGAAAATACAGACACAATAATAATTCTGAGCACATTAAAACTCTGTTAGTCTCCCATTCGTGAACCATTTTTATTAATAAAATATATCTATCATCTATATTCTTTCCATGGGATGAAGCATTTGAATAATCACTTTTCCAAATAGTTACATATAATACATTAGTGTTGAAATGAAAAAGGTGATAAGAGGACTTTTCATGTTTCCAAAGGAGGAAGCTGCTCTGTTATTTTTATCAAGATCCTCCTAACAGTATTAACAAAATTTAGATATAAGAACTGATGGGGGAAAAGGATTTGGAAAACAAAATCCTTATTGACACTTGACATCCATGCTTTTGGTCTTGACAACATTATCAAAAAAAAAAATCCATTATCTACATATTTATACCCAATACTCAGATAAGGCACTGCACATGAGTTTGTGCACCTGTTGCCTCAAGCTTCACTGAGAAGGCTTTACTGCCTTTCAATATCATTTCCCTAAACAATATGTAAAAGAATCATCCATTATTACAAATTTACACCAAAAATTCTTTCTGTACATGATTGTCTCAGTGATGTACATATTATATGTTTAAATTAGACATACTTTAAACTACTTTGCAATGTGCTAAAATTCAAAGTACTTGCCATGTCATGAGGCAAAGGCCTTTAATTGCTTATTTCTTACATTATTGTCTCTTCAATTACTTGATGTCAAAGTCTGTCTGGGTAAATTGTATGGTATGTGATTTATACCTCAGTAATTTTTTTTTAATAAAAAGTCTGTTCATAAATAAGTAGAGATGTACAGATTACCCTGGGTAGAAGACACCAAAAAGTAAACCTTCTTTACAAGAAAATTCTTCCACTGGTATTCAGGAAATACATTTTCAGTCTTTGTTGTGCAATCAAGTTTGCTGTATTAGAGAAGCTGTTTATGTCACATTGAAAATGCTAAAAACTGAAGTGTTTGCAGGTCCTTTCTTCACAGGTTTGAACCGTGTAGTTAATGTGGCAAAGACACATTACGCTGTGCTAGAACATTCTCATGGCTTCTTTTCATTGGATTCACAGTACTAGAGTCAACAGCTGTTCTGAAGAAATAGACGTGGTCCTCCCTTAACCACGAGGGCAGAGGTCAAAATTGACAGCAGCTGCACATGGTATGTTGAAATCACTAAGTTCTGGAGTCCAGCGCTGACATGAAACTCGGGCCTGTTGGATTTGTCCCTGGTCACAGGGAGGTTGTGTGGTTTCAAAGTGCCATGCTGTCGTTACAGGTACTCCAGTTCCAAGGCATGATGTAGGGCCATGAGGTCTGAGTGACTAGAGACCCTCCAGAAAGGCATGGCATGCTGCAGAAAGGGTAGATACACAGTCAGGACAGAGAATATGCCCAACTCCCTCTGAAAATCCACTATTTATGCCCAGCCCCTTGTTTAAGTATTAGGAAAACTGTCGGCTATCCTCTTCGCCATCATATCCATCTGTTCAAAAAAAAAAAAATTCAAACCTAATCCTCCCCAAAGAGTCAGGGGATGAATTTTAAAATGCAATCTAGAGTCCATTTCTTTAAGAAGGTTCTGGATATTTTTTAACTAGGTCTATACTGTGACTTGAATGCTAATTTTAAACTTTAATAAGACATTCACTGTGAATGAAACTTTGCCAAGAACAGGTGCCTTTCAAAATATGTATGCAGTGGATTTTTGATGCTAAAAGCTTGTTTTTTATGAGTCTAAGCCATTTTCCTCAGTTGGTAGTATTTTACATTTTTCCAAACTAATCTTTCTCATATATGAAGCAATCCTTCTTTATTTCCATCAGTTATTCTTTACATTGATCTTAAGACTTTACCATATGAGAAAAACTTAATGAATGTCTAAGGTTGGTTTTGTGTGTATTTGTGTTATTACTTAAACTATCAAGGTAGGGATGTTTGTGAAACATCTGAATAAACCAGAGACAAGAAAAACAGGAGAAAGTAAGGTCACTGCAATCCCTAAATGGTGAAAAATGTGATAATGAACTTTTATAGTTCAAAAGGAGTGTAAATAAGTACTTTTGCATCAGTAAAATATTTTTCTTAAAAGAAAATCATCACCTTTGGGGGACAAAACTCTGCTTAGTTCATAAAGTGATAAACTACTTATTATAGAAGGTAATAATTATAGGATAATATGGAGGCCAAAGTATAATTTGCAATTATAGTTCTGAAGAATTTGGGAAATTTTCAGACTAAGATTCTGACATGGAGGCAAAAAGAAATGAGGTTTTGTTTTTCTAATCTGTTACAATGGGAGCTACTATTTTGATATCAAACTATTAAAAGCACATTTATTAACAATGTATTTGCCTCAAATTATCTAAAATCTTATACTACATTGCAATATCAAATGTAGTCCTTTTATACTTGATATTACTTGCAAGTATCTATATATTTTTGTTAGCCATTTCTAGACTATTTTATCATTTAAGGATAAGATCTCATTGTAGATTTCTAGAGGATGCTCTACTGGGGTCTTTAGATTGTAATATAAATCATTGTGCTTTCATTCATTTTAAAAAATTGTTTTTTGATTTTGCATGCATACAGTCTAGGTATAAAAGACCTTGAGTTGCATCTTGCCATGACTCAGTATTTCACAGTCTGTAGATGAGTAACAGAAAGGTACTACTATGTAAATTCATCTGTATTCTAAGGAGAGTTGAAGGGGAGCAATCATCTGTGCTTAGGGAATGGGGGAAATACTTAAAAATAGAATGTGCTAGTTGAGCTGGGTCTGAAAGGATGATATTCAAAAGAGTACTCTGAATGGGTCTGTGGGTTGGGGCATAGAAGATAAAGGAAAAGTTGTTAGCACTGGCTGGGTATGAAAGACTCATTTGGTGACATGACTGGCTGCAGGAGCCAGTTGGTTGAGAGTCTGGTAAGCCCTATGAAAGAGTTTCTTGGTAATGATAATTATTAAGTACTGGGTGTTATGTCAGGAGGCACTGTGCCACATAGGTACTATTATCACCATTCTACTACTGAAAAAAAAATAAGAGTAGAGGGTTTTAAATAATAACTGATATGGAATGAAGCCAAGATTCTTACCAGCTCTGAACTTAATCTGAATTTTACTGTAATGCCTCCCAACTGTTCCTGTGGCTTTTAAAAAAAAATTTGCATAGCTCAATTATCAGCACAATAGCACATATTAAAACATACTCACAATCCAATCCCTATTCTGGTAAACGAGTGAATGCAATTCATAGATTTGGGATGTAAATGTTTGATCTCTTATAATACCGAAAGCTTTCTTTCTTTTTTATTATTGGAGAAAATTCATGCGTATAAAACATTTGTAAAAAAAAATATAACTATCTAAAGAAATATAGACCACTTTTTAATCCTACTACACAAATAGCCACATTTCTGTACATTTTTATGTAAGTTCCTATTCACATATTTGAAGTTACGCATATATACAGTATGTGCCATTCTGCATCCTGCTTATTTAGACTTAACTTAATTTTAGATATATCGTTTTCAACTGTAAACATATTCTTTCATATCAAACTATCTAATTTTATATCCTTATGCTAATTGTGATTTTCCTATTTCCTTTAATATATTTGCCAGCAATCCATTACCCTTCCCCAAAGTTCTTTCTCATTTCTATAGATCTAATGTGCTGTTATTTTGGGAAGTAAAAAAGGATGCTGAAGGTTCTTCAGACAGACATCCAGAAACCTCTAGGATAACTAGCTTTACAAATTTATATAAAAATATTTGTGAGAGGTGGAATTTTTTTCCAAAATAGGTTTGGATTCTTTTGCAAGCATTGGTTCCCACAAATGAGTTCCCTACCTCTACAATCATGACCACTACACATTTGGAAGCTGCTGGTGCACTCAGAAACATGCAGCAACAAATGCAATAAGTGGCAGAGAAATAGAAAAGGGAACTGAAAAAAAACTCCAGCTAATTCTTTGGTACATGGTTAAGTCATAAATTGGCCATTTCATGTCACAGCAAATGACTGTTACTCATCTTCATAGGTGTGTTGATGCCAGTCTAGAGCACATTTAAATTGTTTTACCTTTAAGCCCTATTCTACAACACTATGTAGAAAGGTGAGATTCTTCCTAAGAAGCCCTGAGTGAAAGTGATGAGCTATTCCTTTAGCAGATGATAGACAACCCATCACAGTGCAGTGGTGATGAGGCTACTTCCTTGGAACAAAAGTGCCCAAGGTTTTACAATGACAGCAGGCAGATTCTGGGGACAGCTGCATTTAGGACACAAACTCCAGACTCAGCACTATTTCATCTCTTGAGGGGTAAAGAGGTCTGCAATGATCAGCTTCATTCTCACAAAAAAAAATAGTGGACTTCTCTAAGAGATGTTAACTTACTATCAAGTAGGTGCATAGAAGAAAACAGTCTATGGAAGAAGGCTGGTGACAAAAACTCCTACCCATAAATAATTAGAACTAATATTGCATAATAGTATTTTCCCTAAATAAGCACACAGAAATGCATGCAATCTTTGCATCAATAAGAGCTTCCTATCTATAAAATAAAGGTTTAGTGGAAATGACTTAAGATGCTTGATTGCAAGTTTATGATTTAATTGTTAAGCTATAGTCCATTCCCTTTAGAGTACTCTAGCTGGAATGTAATAGTTAATAGACACAAGCCGCCACTGCCAAGAACCACTCAGCAGGCAAGATATATCTAATGAGACAAATTCATTACAATTTTGTGAGGCTGTGTTGGATTTAAACTCAAATTCAGAGAGGAGAGCTTAGCTGAAAGCAGTAAGTTGGGCTTGTACTGAAGTGGAAAAATGGAGGAAGTTGGAAAGAGAAATGTACAGGGATGGGTCTCCCAGTTAGGAGGTGTGTGTTGTGACAAGGCCAACAAGTAGGATGCACAGAGCATTTTCTGTGATTAGTCTGGATGACTCATTATATGGATTAATAAGATTTTTTTCAAGGAAATGAAAAATATATAAGGGGTTTAGATTTGTATCTGGTAAATAGAAGGAAATGGTGGCTAATAATTCCTTGATGTTGGGAGACACCAAGAAGGTATTTTAAACAATTTAGGGCAGCAGTCAGAGTCAGGTGGATTTGGAAGTGTGACTGTCTGGGTCACAGAAAAATCAGGCAGAGTGACATTAGAAATGGAGTGAGTGTGATGGATGGAAGGCATCATGACAGAGAATTCATGTGACTTATGGGCTGCAAGTAGAGCACCCCAAAGTGAGTCTAAGTGGACAAACTGGTTTGGGACAGCTGAAATCATTTGGTGTATTAAGATGGTTATGACATGCAATAGCAAAATGGAAATACTCCATCTGGTAATTGGAGCCCTAGGTTCCAAAATAGAGCTCCCCACAAATCTTAACAGAAATGACAGCTATAAACGTGACACATGCACAGTTTATCAAGAGTGGGCACACACTGAGAAGTGGGTACCAAGCCTAAAGGAGCACATGGTTCTGGGTCTTTACAGCCAAAATGTTTTCCAAAGGGAACATAATGACATCTTCTTTCTTTTTCCTCTTGACTATGGCTGTGAACTCTCCAAATTCCCTTAGCTTGGCCTTCCCACCTGATATTTTGCATTTCTCCCTTCTAGTTACATCTGACATCCATCACACATAAAGCCGGACATGTGGGCACTCATAGATAAATGGATATTACTGGATTAAACTAAAATTTTCCAAAATTTAAAAGCAGACTCTGATGTTCATATTGCACTTCTGGGAATTTATCCCACAGAGGAATTTGTCCAACAGATATACTTGAATAAACCACATAAACACCATTCACTGCAGAACTGTTTGTAATAGTAAACACAGGACCCCACCTAAAGTTCAGCCCCAGGGGACTGGTTAAATAATTGCACATCCACATAATGGAATACCAAGCAGTCACTTAAAGGGATTAGAGATGGAAAGCTCTATATACTGATACAGATAAGTGCCTGGACAGATTGCCAATGAAAAAAAGCAGGCACAGAAGAAAACAATATAATTATCATTTGTATTAAAAAAAAACTCTGCTTTTCTATGCATACATTATTTCTGGATAGTTTGCATATGGAGGTACTAATGCTTCCCAAATTATAGAGATTTCAAAACATAGATTATTCTAACAACTCATGAATACTTATTATACTTCTCATCTTTTTCCCCTCTAATCAGAAGTGAGCTCTTCAAGGATGAAGGAGAATCCAGTTCCAAGACCTGACATATAGTAAGTGTTCATCAAATGTTAACAAATCACTATACAGTAGTAAGATTCTTTGGATTCCATGTTTGTAATCTCTGTATCACTCTTAATGAAATCTGAAACCAGATAATTTAATTGCATTACTAATATTTTTATATACGTGGCTTCTACTTTCCTCTTGAATACGTTCAGAATTAGGTATTGTCAATCAGGTTCTCAGTTCTATTCTGGATTTTAGAAGTTTTGAATGTTTAATAGAGCATTTTTTGGGGGGGGTGGTAGAAGGGATTGAACTCGGGGGCACTCAACTACTAAGCCACATCCCCAGCTCTATTTTGTATTTTATTTAGAGGCAGGGTCTCACTGAGTTGCTTAGCCAACTTCAGCAAAAGAAAGGTGCTTTGAACTCGTGATCCTCCTGTCTCAGCCTCCTGCGCTGCCTGGCTAAAGTGAACAACTTTTGATAAAGCCTATGTCATTGTGTAGAGTAATGTGTATTTGTTTTTTCCTGTTATTCAGAAGAGACTAATTTGAAATAGCTTTCTAAGGTTAGTTTTGTAAGGCCACTTTTACTCTACAAATGAAAACTAAGTATTAACATCTTAATTTTTTTTTAAATCATATGCATGAACAATTTTCACTTGAGTCATATTGTATTAGGGAAACAAAGAATTTATAGTGAAAAAGAAAGCCTGATTTTTTTTTTCTTTGAGTAAAGTATTTCCACGATACAAATTATAGAGTTAGATTCAATTACTCAGAAAAGTCCTTGGACTAAATTGGCAAAGAGGTCCAAGTGAAACCAGGATTTCAAGTGACCTTTAATGACATAGGCAACTGGAGAATTACTTACTGGCTTTTGTTTCTGGCTTAAAAAACAATCTTACTTAGTCAGATGAAAGACATCTCTACAGGGAAAAGGAGAGAGAGTGTTGTTGTGCATTTTTAACTGAGAGGTAAGCTAAATGGTTAAAACTGATTTTGAACAAGTGCAAAATGTTTTGATTTTGCAAAACAATGTAAAAATGTGCAAGACTTCAGTGGTTCACTATTTTATTTAGTAATTTAAACTGATCAGTACTACTCAATAACTGAAGTATCAGAATGAATAAAGTTTAAAAGCATAATTTCATATCTGCCTCACAAGAAGATACACAAACTTTAATTTAAAAAAGCATATAAATTATTTTCTGTAAACCAAATGCTTAAGATATATAAATGAGATTCACAATTTACTTCTAAATCTCATGAGATCAGAGAAAGGAAGTTCAAAACTTAGGACACTTTCTAGCTGTGTCTGTTGGCCAAATAAATCATCCTTTCTGTGCCTTCATTTCCTCCCCTGTGAAGTGGGTCTAAGGATTCCTTCCTAATAAAATTGCAAGGATTTAATGAGACAATGAATATGAGTGCTTAAAAGGAGGACTGAGATATGAAGATGTTAGTAATTGAAACAAGAACTGCTAACTCTTTATGTAACTTTTTACAGGGCAAGTTGAGGATATTCATTATCTATTTTAGATCTTTTTCTAAAAAGGCTAGACAAAACATTCTCCTTAAGACGTGTCATTCTGAGTAATAACTTGATATCTGAATCTTTTGAAAAATCTACGCTTTATATACACAGAGGCAGGTCCCAAGGTACAAAGAGACTATTCTCATCAGATGGTTTGGGACACATCACCTATAGTCAAACAGGAAATCAAAGTTAAAGGCTGGGATGACCCATTCATACTCAAAAAATTCAAAGAGAATGTTCTTTGCAATTGGTGTGCCCCAGATAAAGAAAGAATATCGTATCCAAAGACAACTGAAAATAATTTTAACTGTTTTTCTAACAAAGAATTTGTTTTTCCTGTTGTTCTTACCAAACCCAAGAAATATTTTTTTTTTAAGTTTTTAGATAGGGTCCAAAGGATTTTACCTGTATTCTTTGATTTTAGGTGATCACTTTGGCAACTTTCTCCTGAAATTAAACTTTTGGTGAACACAAGAGGAAGAAGAACCAGGCAGAGTCACACTCTGGCCTAGGGCCACATTGGCATGAAATGCTACTCTTCAACTCCCCAGTTCTCAGAGGTGTAAATGTGTTCCATGTCTTCCTGGCCACCAGGAGGTCCAAGGGGGAATTCCAGAAAGACAACTTGAGCCTGCATTCCCACTAAACATTCTCTTTTAGATTTCCAGGAATAAATGTTGGGAATTCTAATTTATTTTGAGGAAGATGATCCACAGGGCTAATACGTATACCCAAGAACAATCAATGCTGCACACTGGTGGAGAAGAAAGGTCAGAACGAGTGCTTAAATGGCAAATGCCATTTCAGATCAAGCACTAACATACCAGAAGGTCTGTTATAATGTGAGTCTCCTGGCACACTGTATCCATGGTGCGTATCAGTGAGGTCATTGACAGAATTAATGTTAATACCTACACTTTTATTGGAATTCAGAGGCACCAACAAAGGTGCATGAAGTCATCTTCATTGGCCATATGTCATACTTGATGTTCAATGATGCATATGTGACCTGGACCTTTATGTGCCACTTCTAGTACGAAAAATATTATATGAAAAAATATTGTAGAAGAACTAGATTCTTTTATGGAATCTAATGAATGAGTGTGGGAGGAAGGGAAAGTTATGTTATTGGCTAATCTTGTCATGCTCTTAAGAAATATTTAGAGTATAAGTGTACCAAGATTTATAAAAGCATTCAAAGACAGACTCAATAAAACAAGATCTCCACCTGTAAGCTCAGATTTAGTTCCTGAAAGAGGCACATCAGCCAACAGGAATGGTGGCTACATTTCTTACTGAATTTACATGTATCAGGTTTTATTTTATCGTAGTTATAGATCTCAAATCTAATCTTCAAAAACAGGCCTCAGAGCTAGGTGCTTTTGCTAGACGAATAGAGGGGTCAAGAAACTTGTGCAAAGTCAGACTGGATAAGATGCAGAGCCATAAATCAAACCTAGGCTGGAGCAAGAATCCAAGCTGTTTACTACTCCAGTTCTGATGAGTTAGACTATAATTAGGTTCCTAGACACTGAGGGTATATGAAAAGTAAACCATGAATTTTTAAAATTGAGTTAGACAATGACTGAAAGGCACTGGAGTAAAGATTCCAGAGAAAAAATGCTAGGCATGGTCTGAGGAGTATGTAAATCCTCAAATGCCTAAGTTGAGGTATCTGGAGGTGAGTCCTGTAGGAGGGAATTAGATAAGGTCAGGAGATAGGGCTGCCATGACAACATTAATAGCTGTACAAGAGGAACAGAGACCTGATCTTGCACACTTACTGTCTCAATGTGGGATGCCCTCTGCCATGTTATAATGTAGCAAGATGGACTGCTCAGCTTCTAGAACTCTGAGCCACATAAACCTGTTCTTGTATAAATTGGTCTCAAGTATTTTGTTACAGTAACAAAACAAACATCAGTAGATGAATATGACTGTAGTGTTCTGTGAAGGAGGAAGGCAGGTTGTAACCAGATTGTGAAGACCCTGGGTGCCAGGCTAAGGTATGTGGTCCTCCCCTTACAAAAGTGCATTGAAATGCAGATGAAACAGCTTCTTCAGAGATTGAGGAGAACAAAAATGCAAGGGTAAGACAGGAAGTCTAGAGACTTAAAGTGAGGTCCTTTACAAGTATCCCAAGAGGCAGGCCCATCAGGTCCCGTAGAAAACCAAATCTCTGACCACCTGGTATGGAAGAGGCTTTCTGAAGTGATGATTGAAAGGTGCTCAGGTAATGAGATTTGAACCACTTGGCAACATCTGTTCTGGGTACAGAAAGGGGCAGGCTGGCATGAGTAAGCGTGTGTGTCATCTCTGTTCTGGATGGTGGCTGTGCCACTGTGCCTACCTTTCTGCTCCCAAAGTCTATACTCTATGAAGACTAACCAGATCTTCACAATCTGGTTATAACCTTTGAACTTGTGCACCTCACTATTCATGTTGAGTTCTCTGACCTTTTATGGTGCTTATAGCTCTGTATATGTCCATAGTCTGTTTCAGATAAATAGAACTTGTTTCAATGATCCATTTGAGAATTTTGAGGACTAAGGAAAAGTGAATAGCACAAGATGTACCCTCTACACTCACCTTTTTTGCTCCTTGTTCTTCTTCCACACCATCTCCTATAACAACATACACCACTTTTCTTCCAAACCTTTGAATTATCCTCTCAAAACAGCTTTCCTTTCCTAATGAACAAAAATAAATTACAGAAAATGTAAAGTTTGGATAACCCAGCCCGATTATGCTGGAACATTTTATATAAAATGCTTTCTTTGTGCTTTCGATTCAACTCAACCCCATTTGTGCAAAATTTAGAGTGCTTGTCATTTGGTATTATATGGAATAGCACAATAGATTTAAAATTACAAATTAATTAGCAATGTGGTATCCTGTCCCTTGAAAACTGACAACTTAAAATACTCTTTTCCCAAGGACTTGTTTATTAAAAAGTAAAATCTAGTCAATCTCAGTTTAACAATTGAGAGAACAGTGTTGTTTTGCAGTAATACTTTTTTTTTTTCCTTACAAGCTGAGACTAAACAAAGACATGAAATTCTGGCAATATATTATAGCTTGGTTTTTAAGAAGTTTCATAAGATATCAAACTCTGAAAATACTTGTTCCAAACAGAGAATATTAAGAGAAATGAAACTGGTTTGACTTGGTTTTGGCAATAGCAAGAACGAACAAACATACATTGGAATTAGTTTACCCCTTCGTTTTCAGGTTGAATTAAAGCTCAATGAGTTTACTTGAAATAGTCTCATAAAACTCCTCCTGAAATCAGTGTCAGGTAATTGGGGTACCATAGTGAGCTCATGCCTACTGTACCCAGGCATCTCATGTTCAATAAAGCACTTTCCTAGAGGAAAGGAGAGATACAGGTAACAAAACACCTTTATCTCTGTTATCTTTCCCATGTCATGACTTAGTTTGGGCTCCCAGCACCGCTACCCCAGCAGCACATCTGAGCAGTTAATGCAGGCATTGTTTCTTCCAAGTCTCTGGCTGCCAATGGGGTCATTTTACTGGACAATGGGACAGTTTATAGTTTTCAAATGTGAATGGTTGAGAGGGACCTGCACCCCTTTCAAATAAGGATCAGATATACCAATGAACAAATTGCTTGTTTGCTTAAACAAATGTCTGCTTTATATTTGTATTTTGCACTAAAATCTCTCATTTGCATCTGACAGAATGAAATAGAACCAGCCTTATTCAAAGGATACAATTTTAATGCTGCTTTAGTTGTCTACTAAACTGTGAAATATTAAGTCACTAAGGAACAAATTCAAAACATAGTTTTCATTGCAAAAATGTATAACCAAATATGTGTCATGAAAACTACTTTTTCCCTCCTTGAGGGGAAAATAAGTATTTTTGCAGTTTTTGTCTCATGGAAACAGGAAGGTAAAACATTAAAGGCGAAGGTAGAGAGGACAAAAATGAATTCTTTCCTACGCATATAGGTTCAACTATAAATTTTGGGTCATGTAGAAAAGATGAAGCTGCCATTTAGAAGTTAGTTAGAAATCTTATACTAAGTATTCACTTTAAATCCATTTTGTCTGAAAAGGCACTGCCGCAGTTCTGCTAAGTGAGAGACCATTCTTCTAGCATTTTAGCGGTTTGTGTACCATGAAAAGCCTTTTTCTATACTGATCACATCTCTTATTTGATGGCACAATGAGTTTTAATCTCTAGTTTTCTAAATAAAAATATAGAAAAGTGAGATTCTGCCTCTGGTGTTGAGATAATTGTGTACCACCCTCTATTTTTCATTCTAATTTTTATTCTGTACTGAAAAAACATCCAATATTTGAAATAAAATGTCCATTTAAATAGTTAATGCTCACTGAAGTGTTATTGTGATTTCCTATTACCTGGGATTAAACCTCAAAGCATATGACACACAAAATACTACTTGTGCTTTCCTTCTGGGGGCTCAGAACTACCCCTTCTGTGTACTAAATACTTCCTTGGAATTTGTCCCAACTTTCATGTGCTAATAAACCTTACCACAATCTGTTTACAAAACACAATAATTCTACTTGATCAATATAGATGAAAATAGGATTAACACATGACTTAATATACACCGATTGTATATGCTCTCATGTTCCATAAAAAATTTTTAGTTATAATGGGCTACTAAAAAAGTTATTTGGTATATCCCTTTCTTTTTGTAAACATTTTTCAGCTTTCTGATCTTGGTCTTTTCTCGGAAACCATCATTCTCAAATTCTAAATATGTATATTTCCAGTTTGAGAAGTCTGAAAAGCCTATGGGGTATTCAGGCAAACTCAACACTAATTTAATTAAGCATAATTTCCCCATCCATTAATCATGCCACCACTGAACCAGGTGCCTAAAAGAAACCTCCATGCCAGCCTTCCTTGAAATAGACATTTATTTTATTCAGAAACATGTTTTGAGTACTTAATATATGCTGGGCACTGCAGACACTATGATGAGCAAAAGAGACCTCAAGAATATTAAAGACTAGTAGAGAAGTCTTACTATAAATAATTATATAAGTAGTTATTTAGTGATCATGAAGTATAAAAGTAGGAGACCCATTAGACTCACAGGAATTCCACCTTTGTCCCTTTATAAATAGGCTTCTTCCTACCTACAAGGATGCTTTATCCTCTTCTCTGGAGAATTAACCAAAGTAACATTTATCTCCTTAGGGTAATATACAAAGCCATAAGACTAGACCCATGTGTACCTCTCCAGTTTCAACTTCTCCTATGAGCACTGTACACTAATCAATCAGGATCATTCACAAATCCCTTAGCAGGGAACACATTTTAATTTCTCTTTTGATCTCTTAGCACATCTGCTGGGTTCACAGTCTTTGTTCTTCTATACCCAGCTCAAATGTCATCCTGCCCCTTAGCTTTTGCTAGTATTTGCCCTCTGCTGACTCCTGACCAGAAGCAAATGCTTCCTTGGCCATGTGCACATTCAGGCATTTAGCAGCAACCTCCAGGGTATGGAAAGGAGTTTACATTTTGGAATCAGACCTGTAATTGGCCAACTATATACTTGAGCAATTTACTTTAATTTCCTCATTGTAAAATGTAAAGATTGAGTTAATTATATAAAATACTTAGTATAGTTCTAGACACACAGTAGATACTTGATAAGTGCTCATTCATACATTACTTTATCATATTGGAATATGGTGATTGAGATGTCTGCTTTTCCTGAGAATAAAAGCCATGCCTTTGTATCCCTACTTTTATTCTATATTGGTTTATAGTTCAATTAAATTTCATATTAGTCTTTTCCCCAACTGTTTCCTTCTTGCAAATAGCTTGATTTTTTTGTATCTCCATAAAAAAAGGAAATTCAATTGTTCATATATATTAAAAATTAAAAACAAATCCCATTTCCAGTAATAGAAAACTATTTTTAGAGTTGTTTCTTTTTATAGTTTTACATAACTGCTCATTTTAGCTTACAAATATTTTTGTTGATGGTGTCTAAAATAATAAAAATAAAATGATAATCTGGAATTGAGGAGAAATTACTTATATCTCAAGTACTCATCTTAATATTAGCCAGTGAAATAAAATTTTATGACTTCTACCAAATGGATTATATTTTATTATTTCTCTTGATGTCTAATGCTGATTTTGAAAATTATTTCTCAAGTATTCTGAATTCTGAAAAATAAGTTTCATTTACTGTCTTTCACTTTTACTACTAGAAAGAGTTGATAAAAATAAAAAACAAACAGCTCACCTATTTTAGTTGCACTGTAAATATTTTCTATTGGAAATACAATTCCTAATCCATATAGCAGGACTTTTGCCAACGCAGGGATGAGCTGAGTAGTTGTTACTAAAATATTCACACAGTTAGTCCTAAGGGAACAGAAAGAAAAAACTGTTGAAAAATGAATCCCTCAAATGAACAAGCCAGCAGCACTCTTGTCCCAGCAGAGACCCCAAGGGTGCCTCACCGGGAGTGAATGAGGGAGAGTGCTTTCAGGGCCAGAGTCAACCAGGAATCTGTCAGAGCTTCGATCTCAGCCCTCAACTGCAACCAGGCTTCCCTCTTAGCTGGACCAAGCAGACCTGGGGATTTAAAAGAGTATATGAGCTATTTCCTCACCAATGCATGCATTTCTCTGGCTGTATAAATATTTAATATCATTACCAACATTGCCTTCAAGCTTTATAATATACAAAGTCATTTTCACATATTCTCATTCAGGTGACAAATGTTTTTAGTTTATAAGGGCCACTTACTGGCTTTGCATTCCTAGCATGCCTTCTTTTTGGGTCATCTATTTTCCTCACTTCAGCTAACCTTTTGGCTGCCAGTATAAGTGTGTGATGTTGGCTTTGCCAGTGAAAATCAGTCTTGGCAGACCTTTTGCTGAATCTATGGAAAGACTGCTCTTCCTCACCCAGAAAGTGCTAAACTGGTAGGATACAGACCGGGATCTACTGGTGGTCATTTTCCCACCTTTTGGGAGGAACAATCAGATGATTCCTCTCTTGAGGGAAAGCATGGATTCTCTTGATGACATCACTTGAACATCTGAATACAGCCATGTTGGAAATCTATCCTTACACTTTCCATCTTTTTTTTTTTTTAAGTCCATATATTCCCTGTGAATGCTAAAGCCATCCTAGCCATGGTGAACCACAGGAACAGATCCAAGCTAAGGCAAGCATCCACCCTGTAGGAGGAATGTTAACAGCCCATCTTGTGATTTGGTTAGGGGCTGTTAAGCCCATATTATTGGAAGGACAACTGAATTGGAGAGGTCAAGGGACTTCCCCCAGGTCACATCACTAGGTAAACAGGGTAGCAGGCTCTATTCTGATATTTCTGACACTAAATCACAGCAGATAAGTGCCGGTGAGATGCAACTGTCCTTAAAAAAGCTAATTACGTCCCAAACAGTGTGACCCAACAGTGAATGGTACTGTTGGCATTTGAACTGCACTGGTGATGGTCACTTGCCTCCCACATTGTTTTTGTAGGTGTTGTAGATCTCTTTTACTCGTCTGTAGCGGAAGGCCAACTTTCTCATCCAGTCCACACCGCCCCGGACACCAGTTGCCAGGCATAAATTAGCACTGGTGGCTGCAGCAGGAAAGCCATCTGTTCCAAAGTTATATGTGCTATTTAGATGCAAGAGAAGTCCAAAGTTAACTGAACAGAAAATTCATCTTAATTAGATGAATAATTAAGCCATAAAAGGGAGAAGATTCCTTCACATTTTATGGTGCTCACCTTAGATCCTGTCCATTATCATCTGAAGAAACATCATCTATATGGACTTGGTCACATTCCTAAAAAGCAATCAAAATGATATACATCAGTTTTTTGAAAGCTATTTTTTTTGAAAAGCCACATACAGACATTTTAAAAAACACCTTAAATGGAGCATTTTTCTACTATGTAAATCAGTAGGTGGCAGTCTCGTTAAATTGACATTTTTACCTACTTGTGGTGCTCTTCTGTGGGAAACAATCAATGTCATCGAGGACTACTGTTATTCAACTTCAGAAAACACATTTTTGTGTTTAGAAAAGAAAGTGATTGAAAACAATTAGCATGTGTGTTCCATAAACCTCAGGTACCTTAAGACATCACGCTGCTCAAAACTGATTCAGTCAGTGTCTGAGCGTAACTGAAACCAGACATTTTGGTAAATGTAACATGCTAGAAAAATTAAACCTGATGCTAACTGCCAATGAAATTATGACCTCTGATTGCTGTTGAGCCACACACCAACACAGCCTGAGGCCAGTGTGCTGAGGAGCCCAGACAAAAAATCTGTTACTAGTTTGCCATTTATTTGAGAGATGTGAGTTTTATTCTGTGTGTGTGTATGCGCGCGCATACACACACAAGATTTAAAAAAAAAAAGACAGGAGACTTCAGGACCTAAATAAAAATAATCAAACCATGTGTTGTTTTACATTTCTTTCAAAATTTTTTTAACTGTTATTTTTTACAGTTTGGTATTACATGTTCATTTTAAATACTGAATTTATGAGTTTGTTATACCATAATGTCAGTTTGAACAGATCTGATTTTAAATCCCAAGCAGTGTTTAAACTGTTCAGAACAGCAGGTTGTTAACTTTGGGCTAAAACTTTGCTGGACCAAGAGAATGTTTATGCACCTGTTTGTACAGGAGCCTCAGCGTGTCTCCCTATGCCCTCTCCAGCCCCCTGCATGGCTGTGGCTAAGAGTGGGTGCCACATAAACACTTGAGGAATGAATGAAGGTATACTAATCTGGACACAGACAAAGTGTCTAGGCCAGAAACCAGTAACATAGATGTTACTCCTTTTGTATTTAGACTCTAAATATCCCTGAGGCCTTTATTAAACTAAAAGTTTAAAAATACTCAAAAGAAATTTCTAGGTAAAATACCCTGTATTAGAAAAGGTTCTTCTGATTCAGGCTCTGTTCATGTTTTCAGATAAAGTTAATTTTATAAAAAGCAGCACCCCTCTTTAGCACTCGGCAACTGACTCTGTAACCGAGATGACAAATGTGAACCGCTCCAGTAATGGAAGGTATATTTTTATGTTGCTGGTTCCTTCTGCACAATTCTCTCTCCATGGATTTGTGAGGAAGGGAGCAGGAGATAGAAATGGAAAGAAACTCAAACCAGCTGTTCCTTAACAGAATTAAAATCTTGACCCCCCAACCTCTTCTCCAAAGCATCTATTTTCCAGGCAGCCCTCTCCCAGCAAGCAGCAAGTTCCAAGGAGGAAAAGACTTTGACCTTGTAACCCGCCCACTCTCCTGAGGTCTATAACTTCAGATAAGAAAAAAGGAAAAGGCGGTCTAGGAGCCCTCACATGCTGACTGTGAATTTAACATTTGTAAAACAGGTCATTCTTGGAAAACACAGTGGGGAACTTTTCAGAGTTAACAATTTAATCTTATTTGAGGAGACAATGGTCATTGTTTGTGTTTGCAACAGCATGCTCATTCCAGTTTTAAAGAGTTGCACTAAGTTGGGAGAAGAAATCGCTGATCTTTACCCAGAAATGCAATTTTTATGATAGTTAGTAAATTACTCTTCTACAGTGTATAGTTGGGGGAGGGAGATGGGGTAAAAGGCCATACTGTCCTGAAAGAGAAATTTTTGAACTAAGGGAAGGAAGTTGAAGAACTGAAAGGGGGTGGGGGAAGATATGTTAAAAAGAATTTAATCCAAGGAAAAGAAGCTGACCCAGAATTCCCTGGTTAACTTGGGAGTTAGAAGAGTGGTTTGGAAGAGCAGGGTGTGGTGATGCTTTTTAAAAACTAATTTAGTTGTAAATTTCCACTAACAGAGGACTCCTTTATCTTCTACCTCTGTTGATGGCTCCACTGTCCCTATTATTCTTCTATACCCTGTATTTGTTTTCTCCTGCTAGTTTTATTTAAAACTTATTGTCCCTGGCCCAGACCCTCATTGGAAGAACTGTTCCATATCTTAGTTAGCTGTAATTAACTGTTAACAGCTTGAGGCTTTTACCAGTTGAGAGCAAACTCACCCCACAATGACTTAATTAAAGCAAGTTTGGTTTGATAGCAAAAAGGAAATCTTTCTTTATCAGGAGAATATTTTGTAGAATCATTTTAATGAAAAGAGTTTTGAAAACCAAAAGCATTTTTGAAAGAGCCTAATTAGCACCATTAAGAATGAAAAAACAAACAAACATTAAATGTCTATGCAAAATATGTTTGAAAATTGTTACTCAGTTTACTTAATGAGTAATAGAAAAAATACTGCACAAACTTCAAATGTATAAAATACATACTGGGGATTCCTTATCTGTAAGTCCTTAAGCTTGCAAAAATGGCATAAATGATAATGCTTTTTAAAAACTTTCAAAAACTTTAATGAGAAACAATAATATTGCTCTCTTGATGATTACCTATTAAAATTTAATTCCTGGGAGAATGGAGAATATTATGGAGGATATTGCAACATTTCACAACAGAGCTGCAAAATGTGTTAATTTGTCATGAGTGTGTTCGCCCTCAAATTTGAATGCAGGTAGGTACCTTGCTTCCATGCATGTATTCTGAAACTCAGTGTCCAGCAGGAAGATGAACTTTTCTTCTCCTACTTTTTTTTTTTTTTTTAAGCCACTAAGTTTTTGTTTTTTCTTCTTGGGAACCTAATTTTGGGTTTTCATGTATGCCTTCTGGGTTTGGTCATCTTTTAGTCTCCAAATTTTTTTTTTTTTTTAATCCGGACAATTAGAAAATTGAAGGAGGAGAGCAAGACCTGATTTAAGAATCACTGGCTTTAAGCAGAAAGAGACTTCGGCTCTTGAAAAGCAACAAAGTTTAACGTTACTAGAACATTCCACAGACCCAGAAGACCAAAATGGAAGCTGAGTCTATTTCCAGGTGCCAAATATATTCCTAGAAACCCTGAGTGTGTACTACACTGAGGACAGAACATATAAGATTCCATGGAAAAGTAAGTACTATTTCATAAAAGTACATTCCATTATTATTCAGCCTTATAGAAGAATGAAATTATGGCCTTTGCCAATAAATGGATGAAACTGGAGAATACTATGCTAAGTGAGATAAGCCAATCCCAAAGAACCAAAGGCCAAATGTTTTCTCTAATATGCTAATGTTAATTCACAATAAATGGGGTGGGGAGAATAGAGGTATTTTGGACTAGACTGAAGGGAGTGAAGGGAGGGAAGGGGCAAGGGGGTAGGAAGAACAGTAGAATGAATCAACATTATTACCCTATGTGCATATATGATTACGTGACCTGTGTAACTCTATATCATGTACCACCAGATAAATGAGAAGTTATACTCCATTTGTGTATGAGATGTCAAAATGCATTCTACTATCATGTATAATTAATTAGAATTAGAAAATATTTAAAAGAGTACATTGTCCAATGTACTTTTGAAATAAATTTCCAAAAACTATATAATAGGGCTGTCTGGAGGTGAAATCATTACTGAATGTCTAATGTCTAGGGACAGCAGTCACATTTCTAGGGGCCAGACCAGCACATTTTTATGCATTAACCTGCAGTTGGTAAGGCTTGAGATGCCAAAAGATACCACTTTCTATTGAGATATCTGGCCTGAGACCTTCCTGGGGGCTGAGGCAATGATTTAAGACTCCTGATAGATTCTGTACCCACAACCATCTGAGCAGGCAAATGGGTGCCTTAGCTTAGAAAGATGGTTACTTACTCGTGTGGGGTTATCTACAAAGAAGCTCCAGCTTTCTAGGGACTGTTCATGATGCTGAGGACGCAGCATTAACACAATGGACAAGAATCTTTACCACCTTGGAACTAACATTCTAGTAGGGGAAACATCCAAAGAAGAAAACATGCAAAAAATACAGTAGGTTTGATCGTGGTATAAATGCTAAGGAAAAAATACACCAGGCAAGGGGGATATGCAATGCTAAATGGGTATCTGGGAAAAAGAAAGCAAGGGACTCTCTAGTTCAAAGGCCCTGAGGCAGGAGGGGAGATCCAGGGAGGAGTCACTAGGCTGGCAGTCACTACAAAGAGCTGGGTAAGCAGTGCACAGATCAGCAGTTCTGTCCTTAAGGCACTTACAATTTAGCAGGGAAGAAAAAAATAAATCGACTTTACTGTGATAAATTAATTATGGTAGATTTGGCAGAATCTCTCTGGGACCAAAAGGAACCCCCTCTGCTGAGGGTTGCAGAGTTCTGAAGGAGTGAAATTGTATTTTGCTAAGTCAGGAAAGGATGGCACACCCCAATGTCTACCACTTTGGTGATGGAAGCACTCAAACAGACAGATAGTGGCTTGCTAGTGATGACTCCCAGCTCCTGAGCTGTGGTGGCAGGAAAAAAAAACTGCTTTTTGGTCTCAGACTGTCTATGTTAGACCTGTAGCCTCAATTGGCCATGGGGTGCGCCGGAGACAGTGGTATTTATTGCACAAGCCTTGTTCTCTCAAGGAAATGGCCTATGTTTAGCGACACAGAGGAGCACTGTAGAGTTAGCAAGCTTCAGAAAGGCAAGGGGAAGACTCTTGAAGACCCTGTTTCTTTTTAACCTTCAAATCACTTACCTCATAATGTGTATAGGAGCTAGAAAGTGTTCAAAGTGTAGGGTAAAAAGTTGTGGTTTTGTTTTATTTTCGTCAGCTCCTTTCCAAAGGGATTTCAAAATCAGAAACGTGTTTGCATAAAGGCTCATCCATATCTACCTTCACATGTTAACCATACCAATTCTCACATATATATCCATATAGTGCAAATACATTCTAAGGACGAATGGGGCCAGTGCATGACAAAATTGTGATTTATCCTTCGCTAGGAAAACTTTATACTTAATGATGGAACTTTGATATCACTAAAGCATTGGTCCACTGTTCCCATCCTGGGCTTGGTCCACCCCCATTTCCAGGTCCTAAAGCAACAAGGATGCACTTGACCTTTTGATGCTTGATCACCAAGTGTTCTATATTAATACTCTGTATCCTTCACAGAGCAGACTCTTCCTTCCCCCAAAGCACTGGCCAAATATATCAGTTAAGAAGCATTTGTTATACAGGTTGAGCATCCCTAATTCCAGAATAGGAAATCTGAAATGCTCCAAAATTTAAAACTTTTTGAACTCTGACATGAAAAATCCCACTCTTGATCTTATGTGACAAGTCGCAGTCAAAATGCAGGTGTGTTAAAAATATGGTATAAAATTACCTTTAGGCTATGTGTATAAAGTACAGATGAAATGTAAATGCATTTTATGATTTAGAGTATTTGGTCCTATTCCCAAGATATCTCATTATGTAATATGCAAATATCCCAAAATTTCAAAAAATCTGAAATACTCTGGGTCCCAAGAAATTCGAATAAGGGACATTCAGCATCACATCTCCTCCCCTCAATTTCACATGATAGATACCTGCCTATTCAATATGTCATGACCAAGGTCCTTTGTGGATTACCAGTTATTTGGAGTTTAGGAACTCCAGCTTTGAAATGTATCCTCCCCTTGGCTTCACACCTACTGTGTCTTAGCTTTGCGACCATAATTCCTTTCCCAGCCTGGAGCTTGGATCCTCCAGTGCAAGCTTCAACCCTTCATGTCATTACCAGGCTTTTAAATGATTGGCACTTCAGAGGGACATTGTCCAGAAGGCGCGCCATTGTGGTTATGGGGTCTTTGCCAGGAGTAAACGGTACATACAGAGTGCAATTGTAGGTGGTGAGAGCCTGGGTTTTCACATGTCACCCTGACACAGTGCATCCTAAGTAGGAGGTTTGAGGCCCAGGAACACAGATTAGACCACAGTCATGGGAGGGGGCGTTAAACGAGGGCAGATGGTAATGATCTGAGGTGCACCGTTGGGCCCACAGGTATTAGCCTGCAAACCTCTGTTCTAACATGACAGGCTCCTGCAATCACTTTCAGATAAATACCACAAACCAAGCGATCAAAGTGTACCCAAGCCTGGCTTCCTTTTATGTGACATGGCCTGTGCTTCACAGAGGAGTAAAATAAATAAAATTAGTAAGCTTCAGTTACTACTGGCCCTCAGCTCACAGGCATCCAAGCACTCACACAGCTAGATTATAAAACGCTCACTTGGATGGCTGGGGAAACTGCCAACATGCAAGGCAGCTGAATACCAGCACTGGTGGAGGGAGTAGGCAGAGAGCCACATGGGGTCTGATCTCACAGCCATGCGGCAAGCGCACAATTGCTTTTAGAACTCTGGTTGTACTGTTATTCTACCTTCTTGGTTCTGTCTGTCATTATTCTTGGCATGGCAACTCAAGCTGACCTTTTTCTGATCCATCATCATCTCTGGTCTTCTAGGGGTGGGCCACAGACTTGTTCTTTTGGATCAAGCCCCGGGAATAACTCTGATTTTGTACAGGGGCTCATATGCAAAATATTAAGTTATGGCAGAATTTTTCTGCAAATATTTATTCTGCTTTGATACTGTAGTGGTTGTACTTTCCCCCCAAGCCTTTCACTTGTACCATAATTATGTAAAAATACACCATACGATTCAAGCTAGTTTAGGAAAATTAATAAAGAGAATTAAGGCAGTTACAACGAGTCTTATTATCTGTGCCAAGTCAAGTACGTAACAGCCAGCACATGGACGCTCTGAACGTGAAACTAGAAACACAAACTCAGAGTAAACCCGAAGCCTTTGAATAAACAGAGACTCTAAGAAGACTTCAGGGCAGTTTGCACATTATGAAAGGGAACAATATGAAAAAAATGACAAATGTATTTTTGGAGAAGTTGAGTTACCGGGTCCAAATTCTGCTGACCAAGGCTATATTTTTTTCCATGTTCCAAATTTATCATAAGAAAACTAGCACCATACTGCCAACTAATTGTTTCAATACCTTCCTTTACAAAGTGGAGAAAAGAAAAGTCTCTAGAGAAGTAGCTCTTTTCATTGTGTCTTAACATCAGTGTGTCTGTTAAGACCAGCTGGAGTTGCCAAAGCCGGAAAGAATCACTGGTTTCTTCGTCCCCTCCTGTCACTAGGTAATTACATCTGAACTCCTTACTGAACATTACTGATACTTGCTTGAGACCTTTGACTTCGACAAGTTGCTAAGATATTCCTCTTATTTCTAAACAGGAAGATCTACACATGGAGCAGGGATAGTTGTACTATGCAGACAAACTCACACCGATTGTCTGAAAGCTTGATTTTGACAAGTGATCAGTAGTACTTAAAATGTTTAAAAAACATCCACCTGGGGATCTATCGGCACTGGCCTTGTTTTCATAGAAAGTCTAAATGGAATAGATGACCAGTGTTAGAGTGACAGAGATTTTAAGGGAGTGACTTTCCACAGTCGGTTTTGCAAATCACTTCTGACTCCCTGGATATTTTGATGACATCTTTGGAAAAGAAAAGGTAAAATGGGTAACCTGAGAGCCTGCTTTTCTGAAAGCATCTACGATTCAGAAGTTTGGGGGTCAGGGGTAGCCAAGGAACAAGCCCCTGGAAGGGAAAAAACTGAAGATCCCTGCTTCTAGTTCACTGACAATTGGATTAGGTATGTCAAGTCCAGCCACTGTAGCTAGGAAATTCTGTCCATGAGTTAAGAAGCTTTTTACATGTTTCTCTTTGTTAAGAGAGAGAGCGCGAGCGAGTGCCCACCCAATTAATTCACTGTGTATTTATACTAACTGGCTTGGAATAACACCATCCCAATGTGCTTTCTGAAGGTGTACCCAAGCCCTCACCACACTTTTGAGTGTATGTGATGGAGCACAAGAGCTGCCTGGTGTCCTCTGTCTAGCATTGTGGGTACCGGGCAAGCCCACAGTGCAACCCAAGGGCTCAGGGAGGTGTACGGTCCACAGCCTCTGCATGCTGGCAGGACCTGTCATCTGTCTGGGGTGCACTTGGTGACCCTCACATTTCCCTTGCTTTCCCACACAATGCTTCCCTGCAGGAGGAAAGGGTGCACATTACCTGTGGCTAACTCACAGGCGACAAAGAACAAAGGGAGTTTTGAGATTTGCCTCATTCACAATTTGGGGAAGTGTAAGCTAAGGAATTAAAACAGACCTGGACAAAAGTATTTTAAAATTTCCACTCTAAACCATCCACTCAGCACACCACTGGCACCAATGCCTATTTTAGCTCAATATTTAAATATCCGTATCTGTTTTGATAGGAATAAGATGACACAACCATACAAGCCAATGAGAAAAGAAAACAGAACTTCAAATCTCAGAAACTGAAAGTAGGAATTTCAACATTTATGTTTTGAACTTTGATAATAAGATGCAACTTGTGGAGACACACACTGTTTTTTTATTGTTTCTTACTCATAAAAAGAGTGCTTTAATATATTTAATGTTACAATCTTCCTTAGGGTTTATCTGAGAGAGGGAGAAAGATTTTGCTAAAATTATGTTTACATTGATTAAGGAACCTAGGTGCTTACATTAGAAACCCAAGATTTGAATTACAGCATTTTTAACAAAGATGTTTGTTATTTTGATCTGAATCTGTTTATATTAATATTCTTAAAATATTTAAAGTCTTTATTTAAAGTGCCTGCAGATGGTATGTTAAGACCAAGGATAAGCTGACGTGTTTAAGCTATGTGCTAGTTGGTATATTTATAAAATAACTGATGAATATTTAAGACAATTAAATGGAAGTTTCTAGGACTCTTAAGACATATTAATAACTAAATAAAAGATGAAAATTATATTTTTCTTATAATACTAATTCCCTTTAAAATGTGCTAGTTAAAAAATAGGATGTTATTAAATTCTCCTTTAGCATGGGGCTTATCCTAAAGGAATCACATGAAGATAGTTCCTTCTTTGCGGGTGTAGTACTAATAAATGTCAGTTTCACTCTGCTTGGAGTTCCTTCTCTCTCACATAAATACCTTCTTTACCACAAGATTATATTAAATATATTTGTCTTTATTCACATTCTCAACCTTAGGGTGAAAAAAGTCTCACTTAATGAAAGCCAGAAAGAACTGAAAATAAACCTTTAAAACAAAGCCAGAAAGAACTGAAAATAAACCTTTAAAACAAAATGGGCTTATTTAAAATTGTTAACCACTCCATCTCTAATGGTAATGGATTAATTAATAATTATGGTATACGTTACATTTGATTTAGCTATACCAATACTTATAATTTTCTTTACTTTTTAAAAACAACGAATACAACTTGTACTGCTTGTTTCATTCATTAGCTTTTTTTGAGGGAGGGAGCTAGGGTGGTACATGCTAAGCTCCTGTTCTATCACTGATCTACAGCCCTATCATTTATGAAGTTGTGTTTTGTATACAGTACAAGATATTTCAGTGCATTCTATGTGCCTACCACTGATACTGTGCACAAACACTTATGCCAGCTACATGGCTTTATTTATAGTTCAGTTAATATAAAAGGATTAGCAATTTACAAACTTGTGTAGGAACTAGTGAAAACGTTGCAAACCTTCAGATACAACATAGGACAACACAATCATGTGTGGTATCAAACTATATTATACATCTTTATCATTAACATGTTATACAACATGTTGAAATTGCATTGTGTAATAAAGTATGACCACAGAAGACTAAAGATCAATGTGCAAAATAATTATTTTTCAGAACATTAAAATAACTCAGCACACATCTAACATAAATATTGTTCTTTTGAACATTGACTCAGAACTACACTTAAGAAGCCTTTGATTTACTGCTGAACTTATTCTCAATTTTCAATGGCCCTACTCATCACTTTTGCAAATGTAATTTGTCACTGACAACAGTCAGTGTTCTTTGTAACTCCTGTTTCCTTTCTTTTAGATCTATTATTCCTGCTGAGAGTATCTACTAAGGAAGAATTTTTCATAGTGACATCAACTCTAGGCTTGCTGTGAAAAATTACAGTCTCATAAAAAAATCATTCTTTTTATTACAAACTTGCTGCTAGAGCATGAAAAAAATATCCAAATCAGGAGACCTCTTGATCTATCCTCTTCTGCAGTCACTTATCCCTCATTGCCATTAAAAGACAACGAATCACATAATAGTTTGCCTACAAAATATTTACCTAGAAGCTCTATTTTAGATAGAAATATTTGTTTTGTGCATATATAAAATAATGAACTTAAGCTATAATACAAACTAGGTCTTATCTGAAAGTTTTCTTTTTAGTCTTTCTAGATATTTGCAACAAATAGAAATTCCAGTGTATCATTGTTCCAAATTTATCATTATTTAACTGCAAACACTAGGCTGACAGAATTTCAAAAGAAGTATTTTCACATAATTAACCTTGTTAAGTGCTTGGGTTTTCAAGATTTTTTGTCTTTCTTTTTTGCAGTGGTGAGGGTGGAGTTCAAGGTTTAAACGTCGAAAAGAGATTAATTTATCAACTGTAGTTAACTTACACAGTCAGATAATTTTATAATTGTAAGAAATACTCAGTATATAAAATAATGTGTAGCTTAGAATAAATCAGCCTCCATGACATCCTTAGTCGATAAGTTCATAAAGATTTTCCAAGCCAATTTTCCCTGCCATGTAATTATTACTGACTCCAGAAAGAAAAATATGCAGAACCGGACATAGGCACTTGAAAGAAAGAGAAGGAAAAAAGGTTCCCCATGAGCTACCGGAAGGTTCCATCATCACCTCCCCTCACTGACAACCCCTGCAGAGGGAGGGGAAGACCTCTGAGGGCCATGGCTGGACTCATAATATTCCCTCTCTCTTCCAAGTGTCAATGGGGCTGAATTCTACTGCTCACATCATCCCTTCTGAATCTTCTTTTATATAACACAGACTTCAGGTAAGAAAAAATTAGTTAAGCCCCAATTGCCTTGGTGGGAACAGTCCTATCAGGTCAATTTCCTTGTGCATGAGGAGCCCTGGTGTGCCTTGAATCATTAGCCATTAAAACAGGAAATGGAGTTTGGTTGCCTGAAAGGAGAACTAGGGAGAAATGTTACCCATACTTATATTTTTCAGTCTCTATAGAACCACCTCCTCTTCTTGAAAGTGAAATTTCATGTTGTGTATATGCTATTCAGGAGAATATTATATATTATTAATATGGTATATTATACATGTTAAATATTAATTGTGTCAATACTAGAAAAATATAGGACACATATCCTGTATTTTTAAAATTCATTTTGTCAAGCATTCAACTAATAATGAATACCTATTTAGATTCCAGGCACTGATCACACAAAAATAAATGAAATGCAGATCTTGCTCTGAAGGCTTTATCCATATGGGGAAGGGCAGAAGAGACAGGATACAGGTGACTATGATTTTTCTCCCAGGGAAAGTACTAGAATGCTTGCAAACCCCATTCTCCTTTCAACCCACCTAGGGTAGCAACTTTCAGACACATTTATACCATCTCCAGCATGAAGTCTAATCTGCTTGGGGTAGAAGCAGTTAATGCTTCTCACGTCTGTTTCTCTCTCAATAGATGCATTAGGAAAAATTGAATTAGATACAATATATTCCAACGCAACTGAACACTCGAGGGCCTCTCCAAAGAGTCTTAACCTTGCAGATGCCATTCTATCCCACCAGGAAGCACTTGCTCCCACCATGCTACTGTCAACTGGCCTGGCCTCTTACTCCCCGCCTTCCCCAGACACTGGGTGTATCTGCTGCTGACTAGAATGCCTTCTCCTTCCTTTCTCTTTCCCAGGGAATGCTCCTTGGTGAAGCTCACACTGGTTTCTTTCTTTTCTCTACTGCTGACATCTCCACAACCCACTGCTTGAATAACAGTAGCTTCCAATATTGATAGCCCTCAAGGGGGCAGGCACCTGTGCCACATGTCACATATTCTTTCCAATTCCCCCTAAAACTCTGCATTTGATGGATAAGTCCATGGAGACATATATAGATCACTTCTTTGCCCTCCAGGACAAAAAACTCTTCAAAGGAAGAGAATATCTCTTAAGCATCTTTTACTCCTAGCTTATTTCTCAACACTGGGCCAAGCACACAGATGTCACTGAATGAAGCCTTCCAGATTATGTGGTTGATAGGATTGGATTATGAAAGAATAAGGACCCCATCCGAAGTTCATTGATAAAGCTACTGGATTCTATCAAAGTGTTAAAAATGAGTAGTTTTGTAAAAATACATTTACTATTTTGCCAGATTATAAAATGATATACATTCTGGTAGAAAATTCATGCAGTAGTGAAAATATGTTAAAAAAAATCAACTCCAATTCCAGTCCTTAGAAATAACCACAGGTAAAATCCTTGTCTTTCCCATCCTCTTGTTCACTCACTTATTCAAGCTCTGGAGTTTATTACAGAGCTCACATTCTTATAGGAGAAATAGGCAAACAAGCAGATAAAACCAGATACATGTGTTTTAATTACTTTCCCCTTCCCCTCAACAATTTGTAAAACACCTTTTAATATCAATTAATGAATGACCTATATTATTCTTCCAAATTGTTGTATACTATTCCATTTTGTGCATGTTTCATATTTTCTTTCAGGTAAGCAATGGCTGATGCACAGTTTTCAATATTTTCTTGGATGTTAACTTTAGTAGGGCAGAAACTGTTTTAATTCTTCCTGAAATCATATCTCAAATAAAAGTAGTACTTGTGCATGGTTGTTGCTCTATAAATGCTTAAGTAAATGACTACTATAATGAATATGCTTGGGCAGATTTATGACATTCATTTATCTCCTTAAGCTATCTTTGTTGTATTCTCCTTAACTGAGATTTTTCAATTGCTCAGCTGTCTCAGCCTTGTTCATTATATATCTCTCGATTGGAATACTCTCCTCTCTAAAGTCCACCCCATGCAGCTATGCTGGTTCCTGTTAGTGTTCTTCTGATACCCTCATCGTTTTCAGTATGCTTGCAGGCCTCTGAGCTGACTCTGCTGTTTCACTTATTTGCATCCCCCCATCCCTGATACCTGACCAGATTGTAAGCTCCCTGAGAATACAGCATCTTCATCTTATTTACCATTATCTCTAAGGATAGCTTTACAGAATTCATTTGTTTCTTACTTCAACTTAATGTTTTACATTTTCCTTTGGATTTGGGAATAGTCCCACTTGTGGATTTCCATAAGGCCTTGCATGGCCAATTATGAAGAAGACTTCTGCTTAAGATCATGGACTAGGCATGTGGATGTGAAATATAAATAGTCATCTTGGTCCCCTACCATTTAAATTATTTTTCTTATATTTTAAAGTAAATGTTTTAGTTGCTCCATTAAAGAGAAAAAATATTCTTATTTCACCAAACTACTACACGTTACAGCATATGAGCTAAACATGTCTTTGAACTGTTCATTTTCCAAGCTGCTTATTATTTTTGGTTGATTGAAACATCTTATCTCCAAGACCAGTGGGACTGCATTAAGGAGTCTATGACAACTAGTTCCCACCAGCTGAAAGGGGGGTGACCTCTTAGACATGATTTCCCTTTAACTTTCTGACAAAATTCCAACATTAGGAGATACTTTTTACTCAGTTATACCCCAAAAGGCCAAGAGTTTACAAAATAATAGTGCTCAACAGCAACAACCCTTCCCCATGTCCCAACCCTTCCACCTGCCTTACAAAGCAGCAGCACGCAATTAGCAGTGAGCAGAATCCTGGGTTCAGGAAGCCTTTCCTTGGAAATGCTGTTAGAATGCTGAGTGCAGCCCAGATAGAGGGGCTATTGTAACTGCACTGAAATGGGAGACGCCTCCTGGGACAGCAACTTAAACACATTTGGGGGAAGTTGGAGTTACAGACCTTCTTTTGCACTATTCAATCTTAAAAAAAAAAAAAAGCACCTTGAATTGCTTTTTTTCTACTAAGCAAACTTCCTATGAAGTAAACTCTGGCTTTACAAAGTAGGGACTCCCAACTGACGATTAGCAAGCACCTGTCAAAATCAAAGATCTAAACTAAAAGCCCATCATAGGTGACACTGACAGGTCAATTTCATGGGATTTATAAATAAACTGACGGCCATTCAGCTCACTGCTGAAAAAGTGACATTTTCATTTAACAAGAACGGAAGGCACTCCATTGACTGCTGTGTGTGTGCAGGGTTGTGTGGCAGGTACTAAGCTGGGGCTTCTGATTCTGTTGTTTCCTAATTTCACAGCATCCCTGTCACCCTGTCTGAGGCTCAGAGTTGACAATGGGAAGGTCACACCTTAGGAGGAAGCAAGGACTGAATCTGGGTCTCTGCACCTCTGAAGCATTCTCTCTTCTCAGCCTGCACAAATTAACTAACAGTCTGACAGAATAATTACTACTTGGAATGGCTAACTTGGACTTACCTAAATCATTTAAATTTCTGAATCAGGAATTTTTCTAAATTTATTCAGATTCTGTGTTTCCAACAGAAATTTCAGAAAGGGACCCCCTGCTCCAAGATAACTTTTTTTTTTTTTGTGCAATACATTCTTCCTGGGAAATCATAACTGATTTCATGGGTGATAAAATAGAGTTTCCTGCTCAGTTCTCTCTCCTGAGCTTTAGATCTACATATCCAACTGCTTGCTGGACTCCACTTATATGTCCCCCCAAACACACCACAAATTCAGTATCACAAACCCAAATACACATCTTCCTTCCGAGGCCAGCCCATTCTCCTGGATTTTCTGTCTCTGCCTTATTTCTCAGGCTAGGAACTAAGATTCACGTTGCCCTGCCCGTTATAATGACTATATCTTCAGATCCCAGTCAGATCATTTTAACAGCTCTCCCAACTGCCTCTGGTCTCTGTTCCTCCAAAGAAGCTTCGTGATTTCTCACCTAGATTATCAACATCTGACTTCACAATAGAATTCAGTTCCATGTTGGTGCTAAAAATTCTTTAATGATTACTCTTGGCTCAATGTAAAGTCCAACTTCCGTAGCGGAATGTGCAAAACCTTTCATGATCCAGCTCCTGTCACCTTGTGAGGCTCTGTCTCCCAGGTGCTGTGTGTGCTCTGCTTTATACCTACTCAAATTCTGCCCCCAAACACCATGCTCTCTAGTGCTCAGTGTTACTCCCTGGGAGCATGGTGATTTCTTCTTTCAGCCTTGCCACCTTTCTCCCAGGCTGAGCCAGCCAATCTGCATTTGGACTCTGCTGACTTCCATATGTATCTCCACCTACCATTGTAGATATCACATAGTGAGATGGTTGTCTTATACTTTTCTGTTTCCACCCAGAATTTGGGCTTCTTAAGGGCAGAGAATATATATTTCATGGCTTCTCTTCCATGCCCAGCAAGTGTGCAGAATGCAGTAAGCGTGGGTTGATTTACAGCAAAGGAGCTCTTTATCTGCAATGCAGAAGCTGCTAAAATAGTGTTTCTGCCTATTCAACAACTGGAATTTGTGTCTGCCTGTTTACTGACCTGTCAACAAATCCAAAACAGATCTGAGGTTGCTTGAACAACTGTGATTTTTAGGTTTGCAGAGCACAGCAGGAAACAAAGCTTTCAAAGAAGCATTGTCCATTTTGGGGGGCTGCGTTCTACCGCATCATTGTGCGACAATACTCACACGCTATTCACTTACTTCCTGCTGCTCAGTAGGAATTGCCAGATTCTGGAACTCACAACTGGAAAGGTTTCATGCAAAGATATTTGCAAAAAGTAACCCAAGTTTCAACCTCAGCTTTAGCATTACCTAATGGTGGCTTTGGGTAAAAGTCACTCTGCTTCAATTTCCCACATGTGTAAACTGGAGATAATGATAAGATTGAATTCACAGTGTTGATGGAGAGTCAAAGTTGATGTTTTTTTGCTGACATGAGAAGACTGTTCCTAAGATCTGTGGCCCTCCTGCCTATTCCCAAAGGCAGAGGGGCCAGAAGCCTGAGCCGGTTGGTTCCCTGGGCCCTGCTACCTTGGGGTTGCATCTATTGGGGAAGGATGCTCTATTTGGCTGAGTGACTTCACACACTACAAGGCTCTGCTCCATGCTGCACACCCCCCAGCAAATTCCTTGAGCCATCCTTCAAAACAAGAGGTGGGAAAACAACAAGTAAAGGAAAATTTCCCAGTGGCATCAGCAAACTAACCACCAGCAATTTCTTCTTCTTCTGTTGGAATTCTACATGGAAATTTTGGCAGAAAACCACTTATTGTCTCATTCCCTTGCCCTCCTTAAATCACTCCCATTTCTCCCTCCTCAGCCATATAGTTCTATGCCCAAGGCTTTTGATGCAAGAAATACTCATAACCTGTAACAGTAGAGGCATCCTTACCGTTTCCCAGGTGTCAGGCTACCTCTGTGCATCTCAGACATTAACTCAGAAACCCTCACACAGACCCATGAGGTGTGTGTCATCACCCAGTGTCACAGACCTGAAGGTGAGGTACAGGGAGCCCTCACAAGTGAATGAATTCATGAGTTCCAACCCCTGGCACCTCGAGGATGGAAAGATAAGCACCTACATAAATATAGGTCTTTGAGTCAAGCTGGAAGAGAGTCAGGATTATATCCAATGTTCTCATAAATTTTAGAAATACTGAGGTTCCAGGGTTGATGTGGGGACCAGGGTAAAAGAAGAGTGGATACTTATAATCAACGTGTGCTGTGTTCATGTCTGAAAACATCACCGTGAAGCCCAGGACTTTGTACATTTAACATGCGTTAGTAATAATAAAAGAAATATTAACTATATAAAATAAAAAGTAGAAAGAAAACTTTCATCCCACTATTGAAATAAATTAGTTTTTATTATAGAATTTAAAAAAAATATTTTTTAATGCAGAAAAACATCTTGCCTTTGTTTTGATGTATATACTTTCTTTCTTTCTTTTTTTTTTACTCCAAACTAGAACTACCCTGTGTATCACTTTACATCACACCTCTTTCACATGGATTGTGATTTGACATTAAGAATTTTGAAAATATGACTTTTAAAAGGATGATATCAAAGTGTATCTTGTTAGACAAGGTCATGGGTTTTAAGATTGTGATTAATCTTCATTCTCTTTAAAAAAATAACTTTTGGGGCTGAAGATGTGGCTTAAACCATAGCGTGCTTGCCTGGCATGCTCAGGGTGCTGGGTTCGATTCCCAGCACCACAAAAAAATTAAAAAATAATGATGCTGTGTCCACCGACAACTAAAAAATATTAAAAAATTCTCTCTCTTCTCTCTCTAAAAAAAATAACTTTTGCAAATTGTAGTAGTAGTATTGCTCACTATAGACTATTAACTTGAAAAATGTGGAAAGAAAATAAAGTACTCATATGTGTGCTTCCGACATGCAAACCCCTCTTTTAGGAGCTCAGGATTCAAGTGGACAAGTCATGGCCCCTGGTCTCATGAGATTTGCTAGTGGAGGACAGAGAGAGGCAGACACAAAATCACAATGTAGCATGGCAAGGGTTTCTGTAGCCAGAGTGGCCTTGTCCTCCCTGCTTCCAACTGCACCTGAAGATCCTGCCCTGCTTCTTATAGGAGACAACACAAGGACCTGTGCTCTGGTTCCCCTGTCCCTTTCCACCCCAGTACTTCACTCCTGTGGCTACTCCAACTTTGCCACATCCTCTTTTCCTTTCTACTGAATCATTCCCACTGAATTCCAAATTAAAGATCTTCTATTTAAAAACTACCCCCCAACACTTGATCTTGGATCCCCTGGGTGCACCACCCCATCCCTGTGCCTCACTGCAGAAACTCTCCCACTTCCTGTCTCTTGGCCACCCCTCCTCCTCTCCCCAGTCCACTCCATTCTCAGTGTCTTTCTGCTTCACAGCAGTGCTGCTTATGAGAGTCACGGACACCTAGCCAGCCCAACAGTCCCTTCTCTGTCCTCCTCTTATGCAACTCTGGCTGCATGTGACACAGTAACACTCCATTCCCTCATTCTTGAAACCCTACTCATGAGGTTTTAGTGATACCACATATTTTTCTGCCTACCTCACTACTAGTCTCTACAATGTATTTTTTTTTTCTTGAAAGCTCTTCTTGGTCCTATTGCTAATTGTTAGAATGCCAACAATTCAATTTTAGGTCCTCTTCTCCACTCACACTCTTTCCCCTGTGGGGTGCCATCAGTCTCCCAGCTATGTGATAAATAGGTATTGGCGATTGAAAGAAAAAAGAGGAACTACAAAATTATAAAGAAACTGCAAGATGCCGTGTCTACCTGAGTTTTAAAACATCACAGGGAAATAGCATTTACTATTTCATCATTCAGAAATAACCACTGGTAACTTTTGAGTATAGTTGCCTTTCATATATCCATAGACACCGAGCTCAGGATCGTACACTGTGTTTTATAGACTGCTTATTGTTAAACTTGAAGTCAGATCATAGTAGTTTTTAAAAATATATTTCCCTCTAGTTTTTTTTTGATGTCACAAATTTTAACATTAAAGCTGGTTAACCTGTATTTTATAGCTAATTTTTAAAACTTGAAATTTATCATGAGTATTTTCCCTATAAAGAGTAAAGTTCTAAAACAATTTTCAATGAAGGTTTACTATAATTTATTTCACTATTAATCTATTACTGGATATTTAAAATCTCTCCACATGTAAGTGGTACAAACACAGTAAGGAGATATAGGGAAGGATTGACTGGATTTCTGGAGAGCATCGGACTAGAGTCAGAATCTGCCACTTTGTAGCTATGTGGGCTTAGGTTTTGTTTTAACTACCCAAGCTTCACAACTCCTCCATAAAACAGCTAATAAAGAGTGTGATTATCATAGAGACATCAGGATCCCAAATGGAATAATGTATGCAAAACTCTCAGCATTGATTGTTATCTTTCTGCAAGTCTGTCTCTTCATTTTATATATACATATATATGTATATATATAATATTTATTTATTGCCTACAAATATATATATATGTGTGTGTGTGTGTGTGTGTGTGTGTGTGTGTGTGTTTGATGGTGGTGCTGGGGGTTGAAATCAGAGTCATGTGTATGCAGAGTACATGCTCCACCACTGAGCTATGCCCCCAGCCCTCTATGACCTTAGAACAGATACAACAAGTAAAATTCCTGAGCAAAAGGATAAGCATATTAAGGTTGCCAATACATGTCATTAAACTGCTTTTCTGAAACTTTGTTATCAATATGTATTAGCAATGCACACAGTGTGATTTTAAATTTTTGCCAATTTGATGGGCAAGGGGCTGAACACTGACTCCAACTTGACAATTCTGATGACTGTATGTGAAGCCCAACAGGTTTCCTGTCTTCCTGTAGTAGATAATGAGAACGATTTTCTCTTGAAAAGTGTCTGTTTATGGATTCTGCTCATTTCTTTTTCTAAGCTATTTATTTTTATTTTATTTTTTTAGGGATACCAGGGATAGAACTCAGGGTCTCTCATCTATTTTTCTTAATGAATTGCTATAATCATAGTTTTTGTTTTATTACCTACAAATATTTTGCTCAGTTTTGTCTCTTAATATTACCTGTGGCTATTAAAATAGCATTTGTTTTCTTTCCTGATTATAGAAGGAGTAAGGGAATGTTATAGAGAATTTGAAATATATGCAAAAGAACAAACATTAAAATGATAAAACCCCAAATTCCAGACATCATCAATGTTAACATTCTGGGGGGTTATCTTTCCATGTGCAGCCATTTATTTATCCAATATATATTTAATGAGTGCCTTCTATAGGCCAGATACCATGATAGAGTGAAAGTAGTGAATATACTCTATAGCACATATAATTTTTGACAGAACTGAGAGCAAACAATATTTATATGGTCCTCTTCTCCACTCACACTCTTATTCTTCAAAATAGTACCTTTTAAAAGTAACTTTTTACTAAAAAAAAAATAAGGAATTTTTACAAACTAAATACATTGGTTCAACCAATACCCACATCAGGAAACAAACCTATAATCAGAATTCCATAATTAGAGCTGTTTCTTTTTATAAATACTTGCCTTTATTTCTCATTAATACAAATTCCTACATGTGTATCAACCATTTTTAGGCTTTCAAAGCTTATCATCCAATGACCCTCCAAAAATTCTGATTTACTTATATTTTATCCTTGTGTTTTATCATTTTATATTTTAACTCTTTAATTAACCTATTTTACTTTAAACATTGAATAATCCATTCCTTTACTTTTGTTAGATTTAACTGAACATATACAAAATTTTTCCATAGGTTGGGTCTATGCCCTGACAGCCAGTCCATTGTCAATGTTGGGCCATAAATCTATGTTTCATTGTAGAATATAAAACATTTTAATAATTGGTTGAGACAGATGCGCACCTATCACATTTTGTCAAAAATTTCTAAGTACTTCTGCCTACCCTTACAAACAGAACTTAGAACAATATTGTCCTTTTGTCAAAAAGAATAGGAAAGAAGGTGCATTTAGTCAAACTTCTCCTGTATCTGTAGTAAGATGTTCTAGTTTTATCTACTTATTTCTTACAAATACCTTTCATATAGTTTACTCCTTATTTTTGTTTGAATTTGTGTTGTAGATACTGCTATTTTACAGCTTAATTTTTTGAGATGTTAGAATTCTAATATAATACATCAGTTGTAGATGTATTTTTGTATTGTTTAATATTTGTGAAGCCTATTTTAATAAATTATTCTATAATTCTAAGACTATTCTAGCTGATTCTTCTCAGTTTTCTATGTACTTAAATTGCTTTTCGAAACCAAAAATGTCAATCTCTTTCATTTCATTAATTATAGTTCATGTCCTACTATACTGCTTAAACTTTTCAGAACAGTGCTGAATAGCAGCACTGACAGAAAATATTCTTATTTTGTTTCCATTTTAGTGGTAATTTGTCCATATTATCTTACTGCTAAGTACAATGCTGGCTATTGACATAAGGTAAATGTCTTGTATTAAACTACACTAGATTTTGACTCCTAATTTTCTGATATCAAATTATGGAATCATATAATATTTTCATATTCATATTTTTAACTTCAGATAAAGGTAAACGATCTTATGAGAAATGATGAAGAAATAGGGAGAAAATTAAACTTATCTATTAGTAATGATAATAAATAAAATACAGGCTATGCTTCTTTCTTGGCCATCAATTGCAATGCAGTTAAATTCAATACAATTTATTATGTCTACGAATCATTTGTTGCTTGAAAAGCTTCTTTTTCTCCCTAGGCTGAGCATACAATAGCTGGAGACACAGGAAGACAAATTCAACTCTATGTCTTCTATGTGGAAGGAAACACAAATTGGTATTCTATTCTAAGACAATATAAGAGTTCAATTAAAAAAAAAACTTCTTTAATAGTCAACATGTATAAGAATATTAAAAAGTATGTTGCCAGGATTTAAAAAATGTAATCCCTTCTAGTTGCTGAATTCATAGGAGAAAATAAACAAATATGCTACAGCTTATGTAACAGAGCTGAAAATGAGAAGTGGGTTGGGGGGTGTATGTGCACGGTTGTGTGTGTAGAGGAACATTTATGTTTAGGCTGTAATTATTGATATGCCCACACACTTTCATAGAGTTATCTTTGGCTCACAGAAAGGTCTGAAAGCTAAGGTCAGGTTGAGCCTTTCCTATAGCATCTTCCTTACCAGCACCCATAAAACAAAAGAGTTTCCTCTTTGTTTATAGGAGATAAAGCATTTTCTAGGTGAATTATATTTATTCAATTAAAAAATCAACTTCTGAATTAGTTTAAATATTTTATGCTTTGGGGAGCACAAGACTTATTAGGCAGTACAGTGTGCTATACTTGAAATCACTTAATATTGGCATAACTGATATTTTTGAAGATATTTTTCCTAGCTAAATATAAATCTCTAAGTAAGACATATTTAAAAAATTAATCAATAATAATCTCAGTTTTAGAGTAATAAAGTATTGCGATTTTAAAGATTAAGGTGCACTTCTTTGCTTTACAAGGAAGATCATTGGACCTTACTGTTTGGAAATGATGGTTTTACCTATACACTATCCACAATCTCCTCTCCTTGGTCTTGATTCATCCAACTGAGACCAGAACCTTCTGCCCCATGCCATTTTTTTTTTTTTAATGGAAAAGGTGAAAACAAGAGGCTCCAAGTACAAAAGCTTAAAAATCAGAGCTGGGGCAAGGAGTCTACAGAGGGAAGGTCCCAGAAAGGGTGGGAATATTCTTGTTGTGAATCCTGACACCAAAGAATTCTCTGGTTTGTCCCAACTAAACAATGCACCAGGAGAGTAGAGAGAGGAGTTCCAACATAACCTCACTCTTAACTGGGTGTCGTGTATGGGACAGCTTCACACGCGTGTGTTCCCAGGGTTCGGACTACTTCCCAACACTGATCCCTCAGGAGTAATGTGTGACCTGGGACTAGAGGTCTGGTTCCTACCCACTCTTTAAGTTCACCACCTCAACTACACCAGTTAGCACGGCAACCATAACGCTAGACTGCAAGAAAAATCAAGATGAGCTTAGTCTATTCAGATTTACAGCCATCTCTTAACTCTGGAAAAGTCCAGCTGGAGGATGAGCAGCCCGGTAAACTGAGACATTATTGTGGCTGAAAGACTTTCTTCACTGTTTGCAGATGCTTTTCAATAAAAATCCAACAGAAAGAGCTCTCTTTCTCTAGTCAGAAAGAGTCAACATTAACTAAAGACACTAATAAAAAGAAAACAAACAAAAAACCCCCAAACCCCATAAACAAAACAAAAAACAAAAATCTCCAATTCCATACTGACAAAATCATAAAAAATGACTTCCATATAAGCATCATTGAGAACTTTTTTGCAAAACGGCATGTAGGATGCTAGTCAGACTTAGAAATAGGAAAGCCTGAAGCACACTATGGAAATAATGTCTAAACCCATCTATGGTGAAAGAAAATATTTTATTTTATCCTACAATCATTATGTCTCCCTGTCACTCATGTTCTTTGGCATGTCAAAGATTTTTAATTATATAGAAAAATAAACTTTCTCCTTTTTCTTTCTTTTCCTGAAATATCAACAAAATTAATGCAGATTATAATTTTTTTTTAATTTAAAAAGTCAGTGAGATGTGAAGCAGGATTTTTAAAACTAAAATGAGCTAACTTTTGTGTTAAGATATTTCTAAATCTCTCTCTCTCTCTCTCTCTCTTTCTTTCTCTCTCTCCCCCTGCCCCCGCCTCCCCCTTAGTATCAGGGATTGAACCCTGGGGCACTTAAGCACTGAGCCACATCCCCAGCCCATATTTAAAATTTTTAAATTTGAGACAGGGTCTCACTAAGTTGCTTAGGGCCTTGATAAATTGCTAATGCTGGCTTTGAACTTGCAATCCGCCTGCCTTTGCCTCCTGAACTGCTGAGATTACAGGCACACAGAATGATAGCTGGCTTCCAAATTTCTTTAAAAATTATAACCTCAATTTTCTAAATCATATCCCAATAACCATTTTAAATACACACTTTGATAACACAACAAATATTACTGGGAGTCCTCACATAATGTATTTCATTATTGAGAATCATATTAAGCAAGAGTGAACCAAGTTACACAGAGGGGTAGCTGGCAAAAAGCTAAGAATTTAGAAGAAAAAAAGGCCAAATGTCAACAATCAGAGTTCAGAAATCATACTCGAAGCTAACCATGAAATTGTTAAACGCCTTCAAATTCTTGTGCCATAGACCTTATAAAACCAAATATATGCAATTTAAATATATTAAAATATTCATGTCCCCTGCCACCACACACTGCTGATGGGTGTGTGAAAGCAGGCATTACCCCATCATTTCTGCCTGATGAGACATTTCTGGTTTTCTTAAGAACATTATGCCAATAAACTTATTTTTGCCAGAAATAGTTTTACATTTTTATTTTGAAAGAAACTTATATTTGCAATGACCAGTCCCAGGTTTGTTGAACTACAAAAATATAAATAAAAAACTGAAAAGAAATCTAATTTTTAAGTTTAATTTAAGTACAATTTTATTTTAAACTTTAATGCAAATCTAGACCAAAGACAGAATCCATGTGAATCTTTTACTGATACTTTTGTTGATACTTTCATAGTACTCCTATGTAAAATAACTTAAAATCAACTTTTATAAGGCTGGAAGCTTAAAAACTTTCTCCTACTATTGTTTTATGTATTTGGTTGATGTATCTTTGTTCCTCTTTCTACTTTACCTTTAATAATAAATAGTCTTCATACAGAGATCACTAGTTTTTCTTTTTCTTAATATGGGTTTACAGGAAAAAAAAAAACTTCCACATCTGTAAACTAGAACTTTAAACATCTACTTCATATATATTTGTTTAAGGACAATTTTAGTCTCAACATACACTTCAGTGTGAATAATGCCCATTGAACAAATAAAAATCTGAATTAAATCAAAACTGCATTTAGAAGATTTTTGATCTATATTATAGTAAGTTATTACTTTGACTAGCTTCTCATTTTTTCACCACACAGCTTTGGCACTGTATAGATAAGCTGTGGCATTTTTAAGAAGGTGAAGTTTCAAAATAAGAGCAAATTACTATTAATATCTTCTTGATGGGTGTTATTAACACCTATTAACATCAATAAGAGTAACAGGGTTGTACCCAGGGCAAAATATTAGCCTATTCTATATCTTTAGTAACAAATGGAAACTTAGGGACGAAATGTTAACATTTAGTGAAATACTGATTTTTTGTGTGCTGCTTTTTCATGAAGTGAAATACAACCATAAATCAGAAACAGCTTTTGAAAAGAAGTATGATTATTAAGCTTTTATGAAGGCAATTCTGAACTCGTCACTTACTTAGGATATTTCTACCTTAAAAATAGCAATGTCTTATATGTAATTTTCTGGAGAAAAGTGGACACTTTTAAATGCAAAAAAAATTGCATTTTATTTCTAAGTGTAAAATCAATATTTCACTTAGAAATGGAAAAAAGTAAAGCACATTTAAATAATTTTATTGCACTGGAAGTTGCCAATTCGTCTGTGAGCAGATTCATTGCAGATGAAAAGAAATCAAAATACAGGACAGATGTTGAACAAACCGCATTTAAGTTCTGTCACACACTGGCATTTTTCAAAAGATTTTGGATCATCTATTAAATAAGGTGCATTTTGCTTGATTTTGAAAAGGGAAACATCAGGAAATATTTAAAGGCCAATTGCTGCCAATTAACTTTGATCAGTTAAAGTTCTATTTGAATCTTTCAGATTCTTCTCCTGTCTGAAATAACATACATTTATAAAATCTAGCAAAACAACAACTTGATGATTAATGCCTGTTGGCAGCCCTACCACAGCTTGCTTAACAGCAAGATTTAAATAAACAACTGTCTCTATTAAGGAGGGAGTGAAATGTAGTTCTAGTCATGTTTTCTCATAATGGAGATGTGAAAAAACAATATTCTTTATTCTTAAGAATGTGGCTTACCAAGATCCTTGTGTTTGTCAGTCCTCATAACACATGGAGCATTACAAAAGTTTCTCCAAAATTGCAATTGACCAATAAAACCATCAGCAGTTAGAGAGAAGAAATCCTAGCAATCCAAACAGCAGAGGCCTGACTTAAATATTCTTCAGACAACTGTACTAGCCAGAAAAGCATCTGATATAATACAGTCAGATCCTGACGCAGACTAGATATGCAAGGATCATGAGTTCTGTTGAGTTCTAAAGGAAATACATCTCAACACTGATTATAGAATTGAGAAATATGAAGCTTCTGATAATCAACAAAATGCAATATTTAGGATTCTTGATATCAAATTTTAATCCTTACCCATGGGTCGTATGGGATCTAACTTTGAATCACAACAGCCAAAATAAAGCAAAACAGAAACACCATGAAGGCCAAACATTGCTGTATAGTAAAAAATTCCTCTCATTTTTCCAACTATTTTAAGATATAATATTCCATCCTTACTTTCAAAATCGCCCAACTATTTTCAGACATGCAACATAGAGTATGTGCAAAACAACTGGAACTTACTTCTAAGTCATTGAAAAACAGGTGTGTGTCTGCCAAGTTGAAAATCATTTCCTCCATTCGTAGTCCCAGGGAAACTGAAGTGGGTGGATCCTAAAAGAAGAATTGTAAAGGTCAAAAACATATACACTCCTCAGGTTACATAAAATACAGTGTCATGTCAAAAGGAAATCTATCAGAAGAGGTAGAAAGCAAGAGACATACAAGGAGTCCTGGGCTCCAGCTGCTTTTAATGTGTATTATTGACTCTGTGTACAAACTTCAGGGACTTACTGCATACAAAGTGTCCCAAACATTGTTGTTACTTTGCATAATGAAGAAATAACTTGTTGCCTATAATATCAAAATATTATAAGATCTAGGGTTACTTAGACATACAGAGGAAATTCAGCTTTATGTATCTGTTTCAGGAGCAAGAAATTCGGTGAATCAAGAAGTCATTTTTTATATTACACCACTGATTAATTTCACAAAAGTGATAAATATAACTTCTCTAGATGATAACTCTCTATCATCTCTATTTATTTGGACTGCATGTCAACTTCAAGTATACTCTAGTTAGGAAGAGGTTGTCAAGCTGATCATCTGGCATCATGTCCAGCTCAGGAGACTGATCTTAACAAACAGCTGGTACCATTCACTGAGAGGGGAGCACTAGTATTCAGAAATGTCCAGTGGCTTCTAGTACTTCTAGCCTTAGATCCTACTGGTGAGTTAGTCAGTCTTTCCCATAAACACATATCTTAATATCTCCTGCTACTGAAATGAACTCAAGGGCTATGCAGCTATTTGTATTTTTTAAAATTCTTTTTAGTTGTAGTTGGATACAATACCTTTATTTTATTTATTTATTTATATGTGGTGCTGAGGATCGAACCCAGTGCCTCACACATGCTAGGCAAGCGCTGTACTGCTGAGGCACAACCCCAGCCCCTATTTTTATTCTTTATGGTGTTACTATATTTGTAATGTATCAAACCCAGGAAGCAACATGATTCATAAGCTGAAATCTTGCAGACTAAGTAAAGAAGAAAAAAATTCCAAAGAGAAAGTACACAAGGGATATAAAACAAGTGAAGATTTTATTGGGAATCTAAAAATAATATCAACTTTTATGTGCATGGCATTTAAAATTTTTCCAAAAAAATCATTTCTGATATACAACTTTATTATCAAAACAAACATTTGGAGTAAGTACATTATATATCTGTATCATCATTTAACTTGGGAAATTGTAATTAGCGAAATTATGCCTAGGTTACACTACCCATCCAGAGGAAGTGTATTCTGTACCTTTGAGCATTATATTAGAGTTGAGCACATAAAACTCCAGGAAAGTAAGATCCTAATTATCCAATCCTGTCCAACATAAGTTTTACATATTCAGTATTGTCTTACAAACACACTATCTTCATCCCAAATCTCAAGACGTGTGTGTGTCTTACATGCATTCTACTCTCCAAATATCTAAAGTCTATCATGTCTATCTTCTCCTGCCCTTTGGGAGGCAGCAAGAAGTGATAGAAGAATCCTAGATGGAGAGGCCAGGCACTAACTTTGCTCTACCATAGAATAATAAATTTAAAAATTGTATCTCTCAATTTGGTACACTTAAATGTCTGATTAACCAGGAGAGAGCAGGAGTCTGGATTGGAGGGATGGAAGTTACTTCCCTAGCAACTACCACAGGCCACTCTGTTCCAACCAGGAAGGTAAAGCCAGCATCACCACACTCTGCCAGATCCACCCAACCCTCTAGCACCCCCCCACACACCACAAGTCCTGACCATACCCCACCAGCACCACTTATCCTGCCCATACCCTGCTAGTACCACCTACCCTGTTAGCACCATCCACACCCCATCACCACCCACAACTCTGCCAGCACCACCTATCTTGTTAGCACCACCCACCCAGTTAGCACTACCCATTCCTCACAAGCACCGCCAACCCTGTTAGTACTACCTACACCTAACACAGCCCCTAACAGCATTGCCGTGTAGCTGTCTACCAGTAGTTCCAGAGGAAGGAAAGAGCATTTGTGAAAATGTGGTAGGATGGCATCCCTAGCTGCAATTCCTCTTCTGAGCACTTTCTCTGGCAGTTGATTGACAGTGGTAAGGAGGCAGAGGACACAGATTGCCAAAAGCTAGAGGTTAGACTGGCACAGAGGCAAAGCAAACACCCCAGGAATTATGAAAGGACAGGGAGGAAATAAAGATGCAGAGACAAATCAAGTGTCCAAAAAATGGCCAGGGGAGGTACAAATGAAAACAATTCCCTCGAATTTCCTTTGTGGTGATTCATGCTCCTCAGGTCTCTTAAATTGTCCTTGTTTAATACCACCTAACATCTATGAAACCTCCTAAGTTGTTGAAGAATGAAAATCAGTTAACAAGAAAAACTAACTCATTTATTATAGGTTTTATAAGAAATTGTTTATTCACAAGGATGCTATCACTGAGTGTGCTTGGAAAGAACTAATGTTCCAATGTGCCCTGGAGCAGAATTAACCAGTAGAGGAAGTTCAAACAGCTGTTTCTAAAACAAAACACCTGACAAAGGTGTATACTCCCTCTAGTTCAGGCCAATAAAAATACACTGACTTGTCTCATAACCATGCCAATGAATCTTTTTATGTGGTAAGGGTGGAGACTCACCACATTTATTTAATTGCCAATTATGGAATTTATGTGCCATAGGATTGTTACTTTTGAAAAAGTATTATTTCTCCTTGATATGGTTGCTTATTTATATGGCCATCAAAAGAATTACTCTATTGTTTGTTAATATATAGCTTACTTTAACTTTTCTTCATAAATTACAGTAATGACTTGCTGGTTGGAATAGTAATAAATTTTAAAGGCTTGTTCAGTCTGTGGTAAAATACAACACAGATGTCGGCCTTATTTACCTTTTAATGTTATTCTCTTTTGTTATTAGCAGTCATTCCTTAACAGTTTTTAATACCTGCCGATCCACAGAACATTTGAAACATTTACTATATCGAATGTGCAACTGGCAGTTAACTGGAAAGAGAATTTTAAAACAGGAAGGGGATCTGGTGGAGACCAGTGTTTCTCAAACATCTTTTAACCAGAATCTACAGTAAAAATTAAAAAAAAATCATTTTACAAATCATTTTACACCATGATCCATCCATCCCTCCCCTCCTCCCCCTCAACTGACATTTAGTTTGGCAAAATAAGACTTGACTCACTATGTGGAGTGCTTTTTGATATTTTGCATTTCAGAGCTCTCTCATGATCAATTTACAGTTTGCAAAGCAGAGCTGCAGGAGAGACCCAGTCATTGACGTAGAGATGGGGACTTTGGTTCCAGCACCTGTGGTTTTGTGCATGGTAGCTGAGCTGCCAAGCCATCACACCCTAATTATTTCACCTGAGAGAAACTAGCAGAAGGGAGACAGATAACCTTGGCCACAGATTTCTAGCAACTGGAATTCTTCTCATATCAGTTAGATTTCATTTTCCTATTTTAATACCTTCAAAAATTTTCAAATGTGTCAAATGTGACAAAAGCTAATATCGAACAGTTAATAAGTTAGTCATGGCTGGATGGCTTATTTTGGCATAAAAGAAGAAAAAGAAAACACTCTCACACCAACACTTAGGCATGAAAATCGCCATGTCTTTGGCTTAATTTTACTTTTCTTGAAATAACTAATCATCTTGTAATAACGAAATCCAGGACTGAAGTTATGAAATGACTTTCTCTAGGAAAACATTTTTTTGCTGTATCACTTTTGAAAATGAATTTAGAGCTTTGCTTCCACTTCAAAGTTACACCTCACTTTAGTAAATCTTATCGCCATACGTTTTCTGTTCTCTCCTGAACTTGACCCTTTTTGGCATTGTTTACTCTCATCTTGACATTTCTCCTCCTGAGTGTCTAGGATGTCCGTGATCTTTTCTGGACATCTTCCTCCAATCTGATTATCCATCACCTCTGTCAGTTCCTGGGCATCTGCTCTCCTCTATTCCTCACTCTATTCCGACCACATTGCCACTCAAACACAGTCATGGCTTCACCCACCACCCCACTTCCCTCTCTCAGATCAAAGATCTTGACTGTAGGTCTGGACATCAATTATGCAGGGGACATTTTTCCTTGGATGTCCATAAAGCAGCTGAAACTCAATGATTGACAAGTCCAGTTCATTTTATTTTCTCTGGAAATGTACTGTATTCTTTCCTTAGATCAGGGGCCTCCTACCAAACCCAAAATCTGGCTGTCTCATGCATGGCCTCTCTCTCTTCCCACATCTAACTGGTCATGCACTCTGCCACTTGGACCTGCAATTCCTGCGTCCCTTCTCTTCACCACCATTCTTTGTTTTCATGTTTTATTACCCACTCCAGACCTGGGTCTCCTCTGTGAATGTCTTCAATGGACTCCTTTCACTGGGGTCTATTTTCAGGGTCTGACTAACTCCCATTTCAACATCTTTCATGAAATACCCAAACATTTCAGCAAGTACCAAAGGACCATAAATGTCTGGCTTTTACTTTTCTCCCTAATATGTGACCTATTTGTGGTTTTTCCAAACTATTTTTTTTTATCATGAAATTCTTCAAAAGATGATGAGGCTTAAGCCTAATATATATTATACCATCGTGTACTATAATAATATATTTAAAACATACTATGTCATAGAACTATAGTATCATGTCAATTTATTTAATAATATAAATAATATATCTTAATTATAATATAAACAATATATAAATTTGAATTAATATAAACATGAATAAATGTTATATTAATTTGAATATTTAAATATGCCATATTTTAAAATATATAGTTATAAAAGTGAAGTGGACTGATGCAAAATCCTACCTAAAGACCTTAATGATATTTGGGCAAGGGATCTGTCCCACAGGATACCCACATTAACACACTGAGGCCTCTGACCAAGACTGCACCCCCATGCCACCATTCAGCACCTCTGCCTCCTGATCTTTCCCAGCTGGGCTCAGCAGCCACTGGGTACCACAGCTATTTGTGCTCTTGTCTAAAGAGGGCACAGGATTATCCCTGTATCCTCCTTTTGTTTGGGTTTGGAACTATTTTATTTCTTTTCACCTTCAGTAAAAATGAGCCACCAGAGAAACTCCACATTGTGTAAAACCATGAGAACAGGATCCTAATTAAAATGAGTTATATACCATGTAACATATGTCAAAATATACTGTCCTGTTAAATACATCTAAAAAAGAATAAAAATTAAAACTTTAAAAAATATTTAAAAAAAATAACTGCAGGATTCAAAAGTGGTTATTACTTTTCTGACAACATAATGGGAACTTTATATTTCTATTTTGTGTAGAATGCATTGTTTGGTTAGATTTATTTTCTCTCTATAGCATTTCAATACTATTTTAACTTTTAAACTATGAACCCTCATTTTTATCTTATCCTTACATTCATCTCTCCACAACCTTGGTACCCAGGACAATGCCTGGTATGAGGACTTACCCAAAGTTTGGTGGAGAATAAATGCATGAAAAGCAATATATAAAGAGTATTTTCAAAAATTTCAACAAAGTAAACAGATAAAATTCAACCTTTAGTTGGTTGCTAGTGTTTCTGGTCAATTAAGAAAATATATTCTTTGCCTGGGGAAAAAGATGGACATCCGAATCCTACATACCTATCTACAGACCATAGTATTAAGCATGTTCATTAGTGCAGACTATCTGATTAAAAAGCAGCTTATTCTTAGAATAGCTGCTTATAAAGTCTCCCTTTTTAATTTGATGATGTGGATAATATTAGCATAATATCAGTATACTATGATTTTTTAAACTCAGTAGTGGCATACATTATAACATTTTGCAAAATTCATCCATATGTGTTATTAAATTTAGTTCTCTGATAAAGTTGAATAGTATAGTGAAGAGGCACAAAAAGAGAAAATACAATCAAAAGTTTTATCTTTTTGTTGTTGTTGTTTAATGAGGAAACTACAAATTTACTTCAGGTCCTAAGCCCTAGAAATTCTTCCCTTGGAAACCTCCCATTTTATGTTTCTTAGCAAAACAGAATTCAATACAGAACCAACACCACCCTGGGAATGAAATCCAGCTCTGCTTCTAAATTTTGTGGATATTAGAATTGCAAATGTCTGCTTAAAGTTAGTCATGAGAGCAAAGGAACTTGTGGCCATGCTGGCATACCCATGGCTGTCTTCAGTATATCAAAAACAAGTTATATCTACTGAATGGAAAGTAATATTATGTAGAAAAATTAAATAACAGTGAAATCTGCTTAGTGTCTATAGACCTAAGCCTAAACAATTGTTCTGCCTTCATCCTTTATCAAATGGTCTGTAATTATCCCATTGACTCAAGATATTTTTCTTGTGTTTCTAGAACTCAGAGACTCAAATTATTATACTATATACAAATCACCAGCATCATCCCTGTCCACACTATCATTCATTTAACTGCTTCCTGAACTTTTTCTTTTCAGACTGATCACTCTATTACACACAACAGTCATGAGATAAAAATGTTTACAAAATTTTTCTAGACAAAAGTAGTACACAGGGATACTGAAATGCCACTAAATATAGTCTCTAGGGAGATTTATGTCTGTTTCCATTAAATTTACATGTTGAAATATATAGTCAGTTTTGAAGTAGATGGAAGAAATGAGGTGTCTGGAAATGCAGGTAGGTGCTAGATCATCCAAGGACTGGGGTATTGCCTGCCTCTTGCTTCCCTGCTTTGTTTTATAGATGGCCCATGTTTGATATACTTAAATCATTAAAAATAGACTTTTTTGCAAGAACAATCCATAGTGCTTCAGATACTTGATTCACCAGGATTCTCACACCAGATAAAGGCACAGTGGCCCCTACCTTTGGTTCCTTGCTTATATCAGGAATTGTCTTAGGATGACAAGTAATGAAACTGTCTGGTGCACAGAGCTCATGAAAAGGATAGCCAGCTCATCCTCACAGTGAACTAGGTCTAAAGCTGGCCTCAACAAAAGGCATGTGAGTGGGGCACTCTTTTGCTACATGTCACAGAAGTTAAAGGAGACCCTGTGGTCATAATTCAAGGGCAAAGAACTTCTGCATACAGGGCAGAAGAACGCCCAGAACTCAGACTCTCTGGATCCCAGCACAGGCTCTGCAGTCACCAAGTCTAAACTGGGATTCTTGCTTTGCCATTTACTAGCTGTTTGTGATGGTGGTCAGGATAAGTTACTCAACCTCTGGGCCTCAAGACCCTTGCCTGTAAAATGGGAATAAATTGGTTTTATTTGTGAGATTGAATTTGGCAGTACATATAAAATTCTGAACTAGTGCCTGTCGGATTATAAAATGCCACTCACACTACGGCAGTCATTTCTCCCATGACTATTGCAACAGTAGTCATGTGGAATAATCCAGACACAGGACTCTAGGTCATGAATGCAAGAGATGCAACAATACTGTGTCTTCTAATGTTCAGACGGTCACCCTGAGAAAGCACATCCAACTTTCATTAGAAGGAAGTTCAGGGTGGCACTATTGTGAAGTGGAGTACACCTAGAGGTAGGCGTACTGTGAGGTCTTTGGGGCATGCCCTGAAGTGGGGTAATGGGAGCAGTAAAGCTGACTGAGGTGGAAGCTGTGCTGGGACCATGTAGCATGACCAGTCCTAACAGGGGAATGCCATTAGTTCTCCTTATGGCAACTAATGTTCTTGGTAAGAGAGTTGGTTCTCACCTCCAGGAAAGATGACCCCCCTCTAGACAAAAAGTGCCCCATAGTCTAAAGATCTAGAAACTGAGTAGTGGGAATGTCATTCAAATGGGATCCAGACACTATACCAATTCAAATGAAATCTAGAAGTGTTTTTCAAAAAAACCAGTCTCTTGATAGCCAAGTAGTATGATCACTTTGATCATGTAATGTGTGATCATTAAAGGTGAAACTCTGAGTAAGAACTTAAGCAAAGCCCAAATCCACCACTTACACTCAAAATTAACAAATAACTGAGAAAAACAGGTCGTGGCAAAATCTTGACCTTGCCCAAATTTACTAACAAAGGGCTGGTAGGGATACATGACTATACAGATAATTATTGATGTGCATTCCAGGTTTAGTACCTTCAATATACAGTCTTTGAAATTTTCAGTGCTCAAAAAATGATCCTGTACTTTAACATCATATTATTTTAGAGAAGTCTTGTTTGTGGTAGGGCCGAGGGATAAATTTGTGGGAGCCCTTTAAAAATATCAGTGAAGCTGGGTGCAGTGGTCTATGCCTATAATTCCAGCAACTTCAGAAGCTGAGGCAAGTTGATTGCAAATTCAAAGCCAGCTTCAGCAACTTAGTGAGACCCTTGTCTCAAAAAAGAAGAAAAATAATAAGAAGGACTAGGGATGTAACTCAGTGGTAAACTGCCCTGGTATTAATAAAAGGAAAAAAAATGAATATCAATGTAATATGAAACTAACAGCAACCATAACAAGAAGGAGCAGTGGAGTCTCCCTGTGTCAGTTTAGGGACAAACTACATCTACTGTTCTGTCCACTCAAGGTGAGTTACATGCAATATGGACTGAGCATGCTTCATGAAGAGGATATGAGTTTGAAATCTTTTTTTTTTTTAATTACTTAAAAGCAAAAAAGATCTTCCACAAATTGAGCATCCAATTGTTTACACATGAAAGTTACTCTATTCCTTGACTCTCTCATGGGAACATTAGCATTTCTCCCTAATGTCAATAATTAATTTCAAGTCAAGATGAGTACATTAGATTATACATAGGTGCCTGCTGAATATTTATTCTTACACTGAGACTTTCAAGAAAGCTACCTATAGAGAAAATGCCTATGGCTAGACTCAAGCTGCAAGTAGGACAGTTGAATCTACCTTTAAAATTAGCCACCAGGTATACCTTTAGATTAATTCACATTTGCTCCCTGACTTGAAATGATGGCCGGTAAACTGAAATTCACTATCCTGGTACAAAGAAAATCAAGGAATGTTGCACCTGTCAGATTGTTCATCAAGAGCCACCGAAGACACCCATCTCTGCCTGAGGTGACTTGAAGCCTCCATCAAGGATATGCAAAAACACTGTATGGCTATTCAAGGAAGAGAGGCATTTGAGAAAAGTCTCAAAATTAAGAAAATGAATGTTGAATCCTCTTAAAATTTTGTTTCATCAGAAACAGCTCTGTGCTAATTATCCACAATAGAAACTGTTACTCCTTTAACTTCTGGTAGAAGAATCTACACAAACTTGACTCGTTTGAATTAAAGACCTGATGGCTTAAAAAACTCCCCTAACTTCTGCATTTTCTTCTTCTTAATTTACTGTCTTTGAGCTAAAGAGAAAGGATGTATAGGATAAAGAAGAACATCCCATAATGGACTGCTAGAGGAGGCTGTCCAACCAGAAAATTGAAGATTAAAAAAAAATGTAACATTCATTTCTTATTGGAAGAATATACCCCATCTATGAAGTTGCAATGAAAAAAAAAGTAGAAGAGAAAAAGGAAAAAAAAGAGAAAGAAAAAAGAATAAGGAACCCGAATCTGATTAAACTTCTAGATCTAGCTACTGGTTTGTAGGAAACACAGGGGAAGAGGGAACATGTTAAATACGGAACAGGGATGCAGTCAAGAGAATCCAGACTTAAGGATGGATGTCTGATTACTTCCAGGGAAACACTCAATTAAAAGGGGGAAAAAAAAACTAAATGAGAATCTACAAATGGGAAATCACCAGAGAAATATGAAATATAACTATAAATAAATCAACAAATTCATTGGAGTAAAATGCTCCATGAACAGGAACAGGTAGAATCTACCCCCAACATAACACATGTCATGTATGTAAAACTCACAGCTAGCATTGTAGTCAATGGTGACGGTCTAAACGAGCTCCATCTAAGATCAAGAACAAGACAAGGAGACCATTTTTGTCATGTCTATTTAACATAGTGCTGGAAGTCCTTGCCACAGCAATTAGTCAAGAATGACAAATAAAAGGCATTGAACTGTAAAGGGAGAAGTAAAATAATGTGTTTGCAATGACATGATTGTATACATGTAGCAAATCTAAAGATTTTGCAAAAAATAAAATTGCTAGAACTAATAAACACATCTGAAAGGCAAAGATCAACACACAAAAATCGGTTGTTTCTATATACAGCAATGACCAAACTGAAAAGAAACTAAGAAAACAATTCCATTCACAATAGCAAACAACAAAAAGAATTAAATACTTAGAAATAAACAAAGAAGAGAAAAAAGACTAGTTCACTGAAAACTTCAAAGTATTGCTACAGGAAAGTAAAAAAGACATGCCATGTTTATAGATGTAAGACTTATGTCAATACTACCAAACTGATTTATAGATTTAATGCATCTCTGTCAATTGTCCAATTTTTTTTCCAGAAAAAAAACCTATCCATCCTAAAATTTATATGGAACCTTAATGGATCCTAAATAGCCAAACAGTTTTGAAAAAGAACAAAGTTAGAGGTCTCTTACTTCCCAACTGCAAAAATCGCAAATCTATAGTAATGAGACCATGTGGTTTGGGCATAAACACAGATGTATAGACCAACAGAATAGAAAAGAAAGACCAGAAGCAAACTCCATATATATGGTCACATGATTTTTGACAAAGGGATCAAGACCATTCAATGGGGAAATGGCGTTCAGGGAGCTGGATATTCATATGAAAAAGAATGAAGTTGGATTTTAACCTTATGTCAGGCATAAAAGTTATCTCAAAATAAATCAAAGACCTAAAGATAAGAGCTTAACTCTAAATCCCTTAAGGGAAAAGCTTCAAGACGTTGAATATGGCAATGACTTCTTGGGTATGATATCCAAAGTCCAGGCAACAAAAGAAAAAACTAGATAAATTTGACCAATCAAAATTAAAAACATGTGCCTCAAAGGGCACAATTAACTTAGTGAAAAGGCAACCTACAGAATGGGAGAAACGCAAATCACATATCTTTGTAGAGGTTAATATCCAGCTCATATAAAGAACTCCTACAACAGCCGAAGGGTGGAAGCAACCAAGCGCTCATTGATGGATGAATGGATAAACAAAATGTGGTATGCACGTGCAATGGAATATTATGTAGCATTTAAAAGGAAGGAAATTCTGATATATGCTGCAACATGGATAAACCTTGAAGACACTGAGCTGTGTGAAAAAAGCCAGTCACAAAAAGACTAAGATTATACTATATAATTCCACTCGAGATACCTGAAATTCAGAAGCTAAAAGTAGAATAGAGGTTACCAGAAAGTGTGGTAGAAGAGAATGAGGAATTAGTGAATGGATTAGTTTTTCCGTTTTGGAAAATAAAAAGTAGTTGTGGAGATTGGTTGCATAGCAATGTGAATATACTTAATGCTGCCAAACTATGTACTTAAAAAAGTGGTTAAGAAAGTAAAGTTTATATTATGAGTATTTTACTACAATTAGAAGCAAACACTTAAAAAATTAAAGAAATATAACCACTAGATATTTAAAAAAATGTTTTGTTATAGATGGAAACAACACCTTTATTTTGTTTATTTACCTTTATGTGGTGCTAAGGATTGAACCCAGTACATCATACATGCTAGGCAAGCACTCTGCCTCTGAGCTACAACCCCAGCCCTAGCTATTAGATATTTAATGCTGGCAAGAAATGATAAATTTTGATAAATGGCTAAAGTACTAAGCACCATTTGTTATTTCTAGTTTTTTTTTTTTAAAAAAACTTTCAATGGAATCCTAAATACATGCTGAAATATATACAAATTAAGGCATATGACATCTGATATCTGACTTGAAAAGTCATTCCTGGAGAAAGAGAGGCAGAAGCGGGATGTGGTTGGGATATAGACACAAGGTTGGCTAGGACTGAATATTTGTTACAGTTGGAGAAGTTACCTTGGGTTTCATTATAGTATTCCATCTACTTTTGTAGATGTTTGGGAGTTTCTACAAGAAGCTAAAAATATATGAAAATAAGTCACTGAGACATGATGGTTATCTTTTTGGTGGTGAAACCTTGGACTAAAAGAATTTGGAAAATTTAAAGCACACCCAAACCATACTTTCAAAATGCAAAAATAAAATAAAATAAAAGCCAAAATCACAAAAGCCTTGTGAAGTTCCTCAGACTAACCCCCTTTCATCGAGAACACTCTAGGACCTCCTTGGGTTATCTGCTTACAGACTTAAGTGAGGATTTAGAATATACCCAAGACTGTGTTAGTCTCTGCTTTGCCTTTATCAACTGCACTCATTTTTATCATATAGAATATTCTTTTCTAAGTATCCAGAGGAACTCCTATATTTATAATTGTAGCCAAAGGATCTTCATTGCACACATTTAGGAATGTCAGTGTCACATTGCAATGTTGATCAGCTGCAAAGGAGAAATCTCAATGTAATTTAAGAACAGCCGTAACCTTAGAAGCACCCTGTTGAGGCCTCTGGCTTTTTTTTTTTTTTTTTTTTTTTTGGTTGTATGGCTCCTGTGGATCCTGATTTTCTTTTTTTTTTTTTCCCCCATCCACAATGCCAGTGTTATCATTTGACCTCCTATTACTAGCAATTTCTCAACTAGTTAAATAATGGTAGCTTCTAGGAAATGCTTGTCATAAATAGGGAGACATGTTCCTTCTTTGCAGTTTTAATCCACTAGAGATTCTGCAGTTTTCACTCTCAGTGATCTGGAGCAGCCTTTGTTCAGTTTTACCCCAAAGACAGACTGTTGTTGAAGATGCATTCATCTCCTAGCAACAGCCTCTCTTATTAATTCATAAGCTCCCTGAAGGCAGGAATTGCAGTATGCTACGATGTTGGTATTCTATGAATATAAAATCTGACTTTCTGCACAACTCATTTGGGTCAGGCCAGAACAAATGGCAACTCAGGCAGGGGAGGGGTGCATAGCCAGGCCTGTGTTTGTGTACCAGAGCCCCCATAACCCTGGAGATGTTGCGTGTGCAACTTGAGAAGGGAGCCTTTTGGTGGTACAAGTTTCTGAATTACTTTATGAATGTTTTTAAATGATCATTATCCACAACTAAACTATTCTATGCTAGAAGGATAAGATACTGAACATTATCTATTACTACCCTTCTGACAAGTTCTTTTGATGGAGTCTTAACACAGAGACCACCTCATATTAGCATTGGATCTTACTCAATAGGAAATCATTGTGAATTCTTGCAGGTTCTTGGAAAAGAGGGACGGTGGGTACATTCTTATAATACTTTTGTTTTATTCAGTGACCAAGCTGAAGTTTACACTGCTGAGATTATTTTGTGCTTGTTTATGTTGAGCACTATTACAGTTATGTCTGCATTGCTGATTCCAGTATTTGCACAGGATATATGATCCTCTCTATTTTGTAAATATTAACTGTTTTGAAGGGGGTCTGTTTTCATCCCCTATTCTCTTCCTCTCCCCAGGAAGTTACACTTCTTTAATGTTGTAGACAAGTTCATGAAAGTAGCTTATAGACATCCAGAAAGAGAGAAAGGAGCTATGATCTAATTTTACCGCCGACAGCTGAAGTAAATCATGTCTCAGAGTCCTTTGGTCACTCAACTTGGAGCAAAGCTTGGTGAGAAGGTCAGAATAGAGAGTTTTCAATGCTTTTGAAGAAAACGTAAAGCAGCCAAACACTCTATTGATGGTGTTGCATATGCATACATAATTTTTCCTGTAAATTCAGAAGCTTTGTCTCCACGACAACAAAACATCTTTTATACCCTGAATTCTGTCTGCAGTCAACAGAGCCAAAGTCTTATCATGGTCAGCCACAATGGAGCATCATGAGTGACCCACGGACAAGGTCCTTTCTCAACTACTCCCACTTGGCTTTGGTCAGCTCTGTGAGTTCCCGTTCTCGGTGCTCTCTACCTGCCTAATATTTGGGCACAATGCACAAAATAACTACATGATTGTCGGAAAAGAACTACAGTCTAGCCTTCTGGAGAAAAGTAGATTTATTCATTGACCAAAACAATCACAAATACCTGAGAGAAAAAAGATGCAGCACTCAGCTATCAGCCTCAAAGAAACAATGAACTGTATTTATTGTGGCAATAATGAACCTCTATGGAATTGGGGTTGCTTCAGTAAAGATTTTCTTAATTTTTCTTTCTCAAAAATTCTACTCTGGGCTCAGTGTGTCCATGGTCCTTTGAGACTCCAAAGAGATGGAAACTTGAAGAAAAACCTATTTATCTCTTTTTGGCTTTTCAGATCCAGAACATTTTTTCTGAGTATAAAAACAAAATATCTCTTCTTCTTTCTCTAGAAACCTTGAATCTAACCATTTATCTAACCACAAAAGTTCTCTACTTTTTATGTAACTGTGTTTTAAAGGATACAACCCAAGATTTTTAGTGTTGATTTAATAATGCCACAAATGCCAGATATTACATTAGATCTTGTATAGTCCAAAAGTCATTTCAATTTTATTGTAAAAGCTAAAAATAGAAGCAAAATGTTGATGAGGAAGCAGTTTCTCTTTATTATTGCTTAGATATACTCAGTAAAGCATTAAAAGAAAAACTGTTCCTATTTTTACTGCAGCTCTGGTTTATACGCCTTTGCATATTTTGTCCTATTATTTTTTCCACTTTATTTTTCTACACTGAAAAACCAAAGAATTTAACAGTAAAATAAAGCAAGCAAATTATTAAGACAAAAAAATTGACTAATTTCAATTAAGTTCAGACATTTAATAATTATTTTAATATCTAAGTCAGTATTCCAATTTTAGATATTTATAGCATTCGGAATTTGTAATTGGGATCTACAAAGTAACTATGGTGTTATTACTAAAAACAAACAAAAATTAAAACCCAAAAGAGAATGTTTGCCTTTTAATTTTTATCCAAATGTCATTTTCAATTTATTAATACATTTAAAATATATAAATGTTTTTAGTACCTTTCCTCTTTGAATACATAATCTTACTAATTCTGTAAGATCAAAATCTACACAAACTCCTAGAAATTGCTATACTATTTTGGATCACAATGCAGAATATATCTTGTTTAAAAATTGCTATTTATTAATCTTAGATTAGAAATTGCTTCTGGAAGATGGTTCAACTATTTCAGAAAGTATGACTAGTTCCTCTGGATATGGTACTTACATTTTTAATTTATGCAATAAATGATAAGTTTCCTAAATTCCACCTGCACTGATTTTATGTAGTCAGCTAAGCCTTCGTTGGCAAGCAATGACTTAGAGTTGCAGTGACCCAATGAGGTGTAATGCTATGAGGATTTGTTGCTCAATGTGAAAATCTCATTAAGTATGTTCAAATCAAGGACGAATCATTAGGCAATATCAATCAAATGAAAACGGGGGGAACCTACTATAGGCCCCTTAAACAATTCCTTACTTAGAATGCTAATATTACAGCCACAAACAGGACCTGAATGTCATTTATAAATTCTCCCTATTCAGGATCTTTTGTTTGGGGGGAAAAAAAGAAGCTGAAAAACAGGAATGGGCACTCTGAATACAAAAGTAGCTTATTTTTAAGGCACTGTATTGGTTGTTCATAGGGGAAGGATTAAGAACAAGCATTGAAAATTAGCTACCTTATCTGAGAAACGGGAAAAATTATATGCTGAAGGGTTTTTTCCTTTATAAAACATTACTAAAAATGTTATTCAGATGATATGTTCAATAATTTAGTGAGACCCAAGGAATCCATTGATGCCTTTTCTCCTGCTTATCAACCTTCTCTAAAAGGACAATGTCAAGAGAATATTCTTTTTTGTTCAAGTTTACAAGTCCCTATCACTGGACAGGTGGCCTTAAATGTTTTGAGAGTTCTGATGCAAATTAAAAAAATAATCTGAATTACCACAAGGAATTGCATGCATGTGAAAAACAAATTGTGATTGAACTATTGCCTGAATGAGGGGGAAAAAAAATCAAAACCTGTGGTTGTGCTAATCAGGTAATTTTTACTGATTAGATATCTGATACTGGACTGTGCTAATTTTCTCCTTACTTAAGAGACTGCCTTTCAACATCACGAAAATAATACCCAAGCAGAGAATTAAGAAAAAGAACTTCACCATTCCAAAGATTAATTTTGATTGTGGAGAAACCCCAATGAATCCCAAACACAGGAGAGCTGCCAAAAAAATGGTACAAAGAGAAAGAAGGAAGCCAGAGTGGACCTGGCCAAATTGGACTCAACACATAGGGGCCCAGGCGGTGCCAAAGGAAAGGCTGAACAGCTAAATCCAACCCAAAGACCTATCAAGATTTCATTTGTAACCACTCACCTATCTCCCCCCATTCTAGTGTTACAGCCACTTTTTAGGTCTTTATTATTTCCTACTGGGCGTACTGCACAATAATTTTCTTTGCCATCAGATAATCTCCCCAACTGTGTACTCTGATCATGTCACTCTGCTGTTGAATATTGTTCATGGCATCCCCATGCCTACAGCACAAAGTCCTGACACTCAATGCTGTATGCAGCCCTTCTTTGAGGGCAATGGATCAATTAGAAGATTAGACTTGATTCCTAGTATTGTCAGTTAATAGATGTGCTTCTTTAAGTGAATAATTTAGTTTTCCTGAGCCAAAGTCTCCTCATTGAAAAAGAATAAGAAACTAACTGAATAAGAAATCCGAGAGAGCAGTGTAAACTGTAAAAGTTGAACAAAGGGGCAATATTTTAACTACCACTTCCACATATTTTATATTTATTTTCTCCAAATCTTTATACTCCAATACTTGATAGGGATTGACCCTTCTTGAAATGATTTGTCTACTTCCTCCTGTTGTTCAAAAAAACAAAATATGCACAATTGCTCCCTCCCTCCTCTGAACTCCCAGAGTAAACAATAATATAATAGTTCTTATTTAGGGAATGTCCATGAGTCTATTTCTAGGTGCTTCACACTGACGGTTCTCCTAACCACCCTGCAATTGCCTCCATATCATAGATGGAAAGATTACGACAGCAGAGATGAGGCAGAGATACTTTTCCCAAGGCCACACAGCAAGGGAGGTCTGAAGCTGGTGATGGCTTGGCAGCATGGTGGATGGGAGGCTGGGAGGATTTCTGTTCCTTCAATCTTTCCTTTTGACATTCATGAATAAGAAAAATAAGGCTTTACTCAATAAGGCAGCAGGAACATACAGTTCTGTTAGTGGTGGTTAGGAAGCAGGAGCTGGCAATGAAAGTGGCAGAGAGTGAACTTCAGAATAGGGGCAAAGGAATGGATAAAAAGGCTTATTGAGCTACAGATCCTCTAATGTTCAGGAAAACACACACACACACACACACACACACACTGTGTGTATGTGTGTTTGATTTTGTTGTTGTTGTTGGTTTGAGAGTTTAGAGTCTATGTCATTCCACAGTATCCAGGAGTTGTATGTTGAACCATAAGTTATCTCATTGTTTGATTTAGTTTAGCATATACAAAATGAAGTCAGGGTACCACCCTGTGGGACTGCCTTGGCCACTCATCATTCTGGAGCCCCATGGCCACAGAGCTTTGGGCACTGGTCTGCTGGGATGGCTAGAGCTGCCAGTGTTGCTCAGAGCGTGATTTGGGTTTTACTCATTGATGGAAAATTTGAGAATTAATCCTGTGACTCCTTCCTATTCACTAAAACCCACTCTCTCTTTCTTCCTGGGCATACAGCAAGGCCATATTTCCCAGCTTCTTTGGTACTGAAATGTGTGGAGAGGTCAATGTCATGGGCAGAGGTGTGTGCCCCTTCTCAGCCTGTCCCATAACACCTCTCATTCATGTTGCCCTGACTTTTCTCCTTTTGGGTCAGATGATGGCAACGATCATCAGGACTCTTGAAAGCTATATTTATATTGTAAAGACGGCACAACCAATATATCCGTACCATGGATCCCTGTCCAAAGCAAGTCACCTGGAATATCCACTCTAGGCTGTAAAATGAGAAAATGATGCAGCTCCACTGTGTTTGAGCCACTCAGGCCTATTTGCTGTGGCTGTTGCATCTGCCCTAATGAATTCATGTGCTGACTTGTGCTTCCTTGGAATTCCAGATGCATAGAGGTGACATTGGCATTGAGTACACAGTTTTATCAGCCACAATGTTGCTGTCATTTAATTGTCTCTGTGCCTGAAGGCAGAATAAAAGGAATCACCAAGAAACTCAGAGCATGATAGAACAGGGGCAACCTTTCTCTAAAAGGACAATAAGGATTTTAGGCTTTGTGGGCCTTACACAGTCTATAACATTTTCCTTTTGGTTTTGTTTATTTTTTAAAAATGCAAACAACATTCTTAGCTGAAAGGCCCTATAAAGGCAGGCCATAAGCCAGATTTGTCCTTTGGGGCAGGACTTGTCAATCTTTGATCTAGACTTTTAAAATCAAGAGAAAAATAATATTTCAAAAGACATGAAAACTATATTAAACTCAAATCTGGAAACTATAAGTCAAATGTTATTGGAACCCAGCCACATTTATTTATTTATGTGCCATCCATAGGTGCTTTGGCACTATGAGAGCAAAGCTGAGAAGTGATGACAGGCATATGGCCCACAAGCCTAAAATATTCATTCTATGACCCTCTACAAAGAGTGTGCCAACCCCTGATCTAGAGATTCCAAAAAAGAGAGATCACACTATTTTAGTAGCCAGACCTCGTACAACCCAATAGGACGCTAAGTGTCCTGCTGTACTATGTCATGCTAAGGGATTCTCCCTACCCCTTGTTGAGAGGCCTATCCTTAAAAGATCTGAGATTAGTGTCATCCCCTGTGAAATAGGAACAACCGTCTTTCAGGTTAACTGGAGTGTTCGGATGAAATGGGCTAGATAACCGTTCTGAAATTCTCCTTTCCTCAATGTGCTGAATGATCACACCCACCAGGGAGGTTTACACCATGTAAACTCATACTCTGAAGATCGAGATCCCTTTAGAAGCCTGGCAGATTATTAAAAAAATATCAAAGAGCAGCCACAAGGGCAACAGTCCACTCATGCTTGTCTTACTATTGGTTGTCACCATTCATAAGCCACTATGCTTCAATTCTTACAACAACTCTACATGTCAAATAAGTGGCTTTATGGGTGAAAAGGTGGATCGAGACTCGGCAAGAATAGTTTGCCCAAGGTCAAGAGCTGAAAAGCGATGGGTGAGCACCATTTGAATTCAAGTAGATCTAGACTCAGTTCTAAGTTATTGGCTTTTCACCTCTTGGGGCACTTCACATACTGGAAATCCACATATTTGAGGACACTGCCACCTAATTACTCACTGGCCACCATGCCCACATTCAAATATATTTTTAACAGTCAAGTCTCACCTACATTCAAATATATCCAGTACTTGCTGAATACTTATCACATGCCTGACATGGTCTGAACATGCTTTCTACATTGGGTCCCTAACCTCTCCCAATTCCAAGTCTGTAAAACACCTTTGACTGTTATCAGCTTAAGAGCAAGAATGCTGAATTAAATGAGTTCTGGGCATTTAGGAAATTTTTAATAGGTCCCACAATTATGCATACTAAGCTTCATGCTGTTTAAAGTATTCATGTTTTGTTTTTTTTATGTAAAATGAGGAGGCTCATACACTTAAGATTCATTCTAGCCCACATCCCTGTAAGATACAAGTGCTAGCTAAATAACAAGAAACAGAAAATGTGGGAACACCCAAGCCACTGGTATAGATATCTTAAGAGGTCCTACCATGAGAGGGGGAATTAAATTTGAGTTATCATCACAATGTTTATTTTAAAATATAAGTCTGGGGTAGGCACTATGATATTAACAATTGGATTATAATATCTATTTTAGAGACTGATCAATAAAAACCAAGATTAATTTTCCTTAGTGAAATTCAGAAATTCGGATTGAGTTTAAAAGTAACTTTTTAAAATATATTTTTAAAAAATGACAGCTAGGAGAGACGTTACTAACAGCATCCTGCTACCATATTGTTTCTTTCCTCCTCCTTAGCCATAGCTGTATAGTCTCCAGCACCCTCTTTTTGTTCTTATTGCCTTTGTTATAAAACAACACTTCTTGTAACACCCAACATGCCTTCTTCCCACAGCTAGGATTACATGGAAGGTGGGACATTCCCTTACTTTTTTTTTCTTTTTTGGTACATATTGCTGTAACATGCCCTAATTTTGCATTATATCAACCAGATCCTGTATCCCCTTACTGAATGGCCCACTCATTGAGTTGCCTAAGCTACTGTGACTAAGCTTCTTCTCAAGTATCTGGTTTCCATAGTGACAGAACAGCTATCGCATTGTCAGGCATTCATTTCTTTATGTGTCTGTAGGAAGCCACATGCTTCCTTGACAATGCTCACTAACACAACTAAAAAGCAGTCTTGCCATTGAACTGCTTTTAGACTTTAGGGGAACAAAAGCGGTGCAAGACCTTCGGATCAGCTTAGTTGTTATTGCTAGGGCGTATCCTTGTTGAACCACATATTTTTACAAGGCTTGATGAGAAGTGAGAGCAAATTCAGATCAACTCTAATGATCTCTAGTGAGAACATTGAGTAAGCTCTCTTGCATGCTCTGATTATGACTTGACATCCTCAGTAATACATCTTCTAGCTACCCTGACAAGAAGGGATACCTCCAGGTGATGAGATAGCAAGTGGGCCACAGTATCCAGCACAGAGGCGATGCTCAATAAATGTGTAGGAGGAAATCAAGCCAGCACCCTAGGGAGCTTCTGACCCCAAAACTGGGCTGCTGAGCCTTAATTTGGCATCTCCTTCCCAGATCAGTCCTTCTGGGTGCCCCAGGCTCACCTTACAACTTCCTCCTTGCCTTATCCCAATAGGCATCTAACAGGCATCTCAAACTTGACCAACGCTAAACTTTACATTTTTCCTCCAAATTGGTTCTTCCCCATCTCGACAAATACATGACTATTTTCACAGGTGCTCAGGACAAAACCTGGGAATTATATTTCACTTTCTCTGTTACTTAACTACTCACTACTCCAATCCAAATCATTTCTGAATTCTATTCTCTCTTTGCAAAATAATCCAGGATCCCATCTTTTCTAATTCTACCACTAACGATTCTGATCCCTGCTAAAGCTTCCTATTGAGATTCCTATTTTTCTTTCCCTGCCATTAATTCTCCACAATTTTCTAAGTCCTCTAAAATTGTAACTCTGAGCTCACCTCCCCCTTGAAGTTCTCTGCTGACTTCCTGTGGCATGTGGTGAGATCAGCCTTCCTAAGTACTGCTGGGAGGCCGTTTGGAACCTGTCCTCATCCCCAACCACATCTCTACTGAGGCTCTGTCTTCATCACTGAGTTCAGTCACATGGGGCCTCACTGTCTGGCAAACAGCAAATCCTGTCCTGTCTCCACTGGCTGTTTCCTCTGTTTACAAGGCTTTCTCCAGATGGCCACATACAGAGCTCAGGCCCAAAGTCACCGTCTGGAAGATCTTCCTCAAAACAAGCTTCTTTAAGTTTCCCCTCAGCCTCCTCAACTTATCAACAAAGAATAAACTTAAAATTAAATAATTCTGATCACCCATACTTTAAAGATATATAAAGTTGACTTTGAGGATTATATGAGAAATATGATATGCCCTAGTATGAGAAAGTTAAATAAGCAAACCAAATACTATTTGGTAAAGCCCTAAAATACTTATGGTTGATACTTAAACATGAAAACAAATTCAAATTTTATATTCTCTCTCTCTCTCTCTCTCTCTCTCTCTCTCTCTCTCTCACACACACACACTTTTGTGTGAATTCCAGTCACCAGCTTTCTTCTTTAGGAGTTAGCTGAAGTAACATAATGGCTTAGTTGAGAAGATATTCAAGGCATGTTGATAGTTCAGTGTTTAATAAATTTTTAGGTAACAATTTTTATAGAAATAGGTTTAACAGTAGTATTGATAGAAGACATAACAAAACAGACAACAACACAACTCATGTTTACTGAATCCTCATTGTGTGCTGGCCACACAAAACTTTTTTTTAATGATTCTATGAACTTTTATTTGTTAATTATCTTCTTCTCATAGATAATTTACTTAACAATAAGATGGGACATACTGTGTTTTATAGATATGTCTAAATAGAAATTCAGATGATGTAATATCCTTGTTTTTTTTTGTGCATGTGTGTACACATGTGTGCTTCTAGCCTTTCTGTGATTAGGTGTGACTTTAGGATTAGGAAAGCTGGATTGTTAAACTAAAGTGATCATGTCCATACCTTCACCTCCAGACTGCATAATAGTTCCACAACAGGAACTCAGTGTATATTTATTGAAATAAATATCTATGGAAAGAAAGAATACTTGGCCTATTTGTAATGAGAACATACTCCATTTATGGGTATCAATTTTAATATTTAATTCTGATAAAACTCTGGAGTCATCAAGATGTAATAACTCAGTTTCTAAGGCTCGAAAGCAATAGCTTCAAGGATCTAAGACTTAATATTATTTATTTAAAGATTGAAAAACTAGAAATATCATTTCCAGGAGAATTTCAGGAATTAACTGTAGTCAATTTAAATAACTTGAGTTTTTCATGGGAAATATTTATAAAACCAATAGGCAATATACTAAAAAGTAATTTTTAGGTTTTGGGAAAACCAAATATAGAATACATTGAAATAGATGATCTACTCATAAGAGGTGGTCTGTAATATTCTTCTTTACCTCAATACCAAGATAAATACTACAGCTCTAACATGGATGTATTAGTCTACTGCTAAACATGCATACCATTCAAATACATTTAGCCCCAATAGCAATGGACATGTAAAGACATACATAACAGGCATTTTAAAAGTTAAATACCAATTCTGCTCATCACTGAAGATAAGAGCAAGTGAAATATTTACTCCACTAATGTTTTTGGAATTAAAGGACAAGGCAAATAAAAAATACAACACAAAAATATCTTTCTATGTCACCTATGTATTGTAGATAGCATTCAATCATGTTTATTCACTGGGCCTGAAATAAGCACGAGTTTAATAGCATAACGTCTATCTATAAGTTGTGAAAATAATCTGTTTTGGTTCCTCTATGTGTTTCTGACTTACTTGTATATTTGATTATAGCAATGTTATTTTCCTTTTTATATTTTGAATTTATGACATCAATTTAAATTTTGCTTATATGGACAACAAAATAAATTCTAGGCATATTTATTCCAAAGAAATTTAAAAATGGATGCCCGTTGGTACTCACCCTCCCATATCTGTTGGCGTAGGACCCCGTAAGCAAGGAATGGAAAACAATGATTGTCTCATCCAAGTCCCAGATGAACACTCTCTACAAAGGAAGAACCAAATCAATGTGTCTGCCATTGGTTGAGAAAACTGTCATCCAATTAACTTCAACATAAAAATGTAGTCTTAAAATGGGAGAAAAATGAGAAATCAGAATTTACTTGTTTTTAAGACATAACTGTTCCAAAGAGCATCTTGCAGACTTTTTTCTTCTTCCCCAGATATTGTCTCAGATGAGGTATAGGAGGACAATTGTACTGGCAATGTCAATCTAACACAGGGAAAGAGTAATGTATTTTCTTTTCCTTTTGTAGTAGAATCCCCAACAAAAAATGAACTATAAGGTTTGTTCTTAACTTCTGAGACAGAAGACAATCCATTAAAAATTACTCAATTTATCTTTTTTGTTATCTTTGTTCATTAAGAAGTGTTAAATAACTAATTTTGTGTTTCATTCTTATCAAGCCAAAAAAATTGAAACTTTTCTTTTATCTACCTTGTGTCAACTATTGGGCAGTTATCAAAGTGATGGAATATATTATTGACCCTTTGAATCCACAAGTTATTCAAATAAGAACAGAAAATACTTGGAAAAAGAAATTTCATCTGTGCTGAACAGGTAGACTTTTTTCTGGTTTATTATTCCCTAAATAATGTAAGATAGCAATCATTTTCATAGTCTGCATTGTATCAAGTATTGTAAGTAATTCAGAGAGGACTTAGACTAGTGTTCAGGAGGATGTATACAGGTCACATGCAAAAACGCTGCCATTTTATATGAGGGATCTGAACATCTGTGGATTCTGTCACTTGCAGAAACATTCTGGAACCAATTCTATGACTGCCAAGGGATGGCTGTATATTTTTCTGGCTGGGATTTTTTTTTTTTTGGCCCTCATATTGTAGATATTTAACAACGTAAGCAGACAGACCACTCATACTCTTGGACACCCTTTTGGGGTATTTTGAATTGGATTTGGAGGAATTCGTTTCAAAAAGGTCTTTGAGACACCATGAAAAACCTCCCAAGTCTGCTTCTCTTCTTCCCAGTCCTACTCATACCAGTACATATTCATGCACATAGATGTTGCTGGAAAATTTTTCATCTTTTCAGCCAAAATAATCATGTTTTCCACCATCAGATTTCACTTTGGCAAAAGGAGAAACTTAATTGCAGTGGATTCAAGGCTATGAAATCTACCACCCTTTCAGTTCTTACTTAATCCTTCCTGCTTTTGAACTATACCAAAACATGTCTCAGAAGGTGATTACCATTTCAGTTTAGAATATTCCAGGCTTTCCTTTCTCAATATACACAAGTGGGTCTTCAATTTCAAAGTGAACTTTATTAAGCATTTTTAGTCTGCCACTTATTTAATAGAAATCGTAATGGTACTGAATAGTACAACAGAATCTTGTTTAAGAATAATGACATAGTTTTTATATATTTCATAAGACAAAAATAAATAAATGCTTTACCATATAGTTACTATGAAAGAAAACACAGAAATATAATTGTATAGGGCTTGGGATGTAGCTCAGTGGTGAGGGCTTTCCTACCATGCATAAGGCCTTGGGTTCCATCTCCTATACCACAAAAAAAAAAAAGAAAAAAGAAGAAAAGAAAAGAAAGAAAGAAAGAAAAAGAAAAAAATTGCATAACCTACCTATAGTTAATATGGAAGAGAGAAAATATTGCTTTAAAGTTAATATGGAAAAGAAAGCAATAACAAAAGCATTTGGATACTGATCATAGCTGTTTCTGTAGAATCCAGTCAGGTACAGGATGCCCTATATTTATTTACATGAGTGTCAGGAATGACATACCTCAAGATCAGAATCTGGAGGAGGTGAAGGATTATTGTTTCTTCTTCCCCGTCCACGCGATTTCCCATCTGAACCTCGACGCAATCGATCAGAATCTGAATCTTTAATGGGTGTTGAAGGGCTGTGTATTGTACTGTACTCTGTAAGAACACAGGAAGGACTTTCATTTTTTTAGTTCCACCACCATGGTGTCAAGATCAACCTTGTTTTAACTCAGAGGGAAGTTTGAAAAGTAAAGAACATTTCATTCTGCTTAAGTACTACATTATCTTTAACTTGCATTTGGTAAATGATTTATGAGATATCTGATTCCAAGATCCGTTTTGAAAGAAAGAGTGATCAAAACAATGAAAATTTAATTGGAGGTGAGAGACAACAGACTGTACTAAGTTGCCTAGATTTTCCTTGGGGTTTCTCTGTCACTAGAGAGAAACCTCATCCACTTCTCTTACTCCATAAGTGGCACCAAGGTACACTGAGAGCCACACACACTTTCCTTAGCTGTGGCTCTCCCAGCTCCAAGAAGAATTCTGGTTCATGGGAAAAGACGAAAAGTAAAACCATCTCTGTGGCAAGGAAAACGGAGCCAGGAAGCAGATTTTTTTTTCCTTTGGATAGTTTTAAGTCCCCATTTTCTTCCCCATTGTATGTGATAGCAAGCAGGTGGACAAGAAAAGGAGGACAGATATGTGGACAATGCCTGTAATTTGTATAGCATCCGATACACGCTCCTCTTGTGTCTCAGTCTCTGAACCAAACATCCCAAACCAGGCAGAACATCAACATTATTTATCGGGCTCACTCAGAAAAACCAGTGAAATAATTACACAGAAACCACAAAATAAAGAACAACTCCCAAATAAAAAAGAGCTGAGCAGCAGGTGTAAAGTTGGGGTAGATTCTTATCCTGTGTCCAGAATGAACAAAAACCATTCACTGTCATTTTTAGGCACATTTTTTCCTCCATCTATCTAGTATACCAGATAATCTCCAGGATCCCCAAATTCCAAAAACCAAGTGTGCTCTCTCTCTCTCAGCTCTTTCTTTACTAGGTAAGGGTTAGAATCTCTCCATCTAATAGGAGGAATGACTCTTTTCACTCTGATGATGACATGTATGTCATTAAACAGAAAACTACACACAGCAGCAATTAAAGGTCTGACAGCCTTTGTTAATATACCATCAGCCATAACTCCACCCGCAATGCCATCGGTCCTGTGCGTCAGAGCAGATAGAAACAGACTTAGAACAAATTTCATTCTAAATTACATGAAACAGCTCTGTAGTTCCTGTTTAATCTAAATGCCAGCATAAGCTCTCACTACTATTAGACCAGACTTTTGCAAGTCTTTGTCCATCACTAACAAGATAGCAAAAGTCTTCATATATATTGATCATGCACTTCTTATACCCAGAAACCACAGGATGGCCTTATAGGCCCATTAGTTAATTATGGTCAATATGTCCACAACTCCTCCTCTCAATGGATCAACTTATTTAGTTATCTGGAATGTATTTTTGAGCTTATTCATCTCACAGGTCTGTTAGAATATGACACTGGCTGGTCAATATTAATCATTCTCTCAGTCTATGTTAATATTCTTGTATTGCAGGGCCAGATAGCTAAGGTGTCTTCTCCTTAAGATGTTCTGAGCCAAGCATCAATCTTCCATATTTTACAGAGATCCAAATGAATATATTTTAAATTTGTTAAGGAGATTTAAAGTTGTTTGTTGAAGAAAAATGGCCTTCCATATTTAAAAATATACAGCAACATACATCTCCATGGAGGCATCTAAATCATCCCTTCCTGAAATAGAACTGTGAACAATCTCTTTCAGGGTTTCAAAATAAGACACATTTTGCAATGGGCAGAGCGGGCATTTGATTCAACCCGCACTTCCAATGCGCCCACTATAAAATCTATCTCAAATTGTGGCTTCTTCAGCTTTTGGAAGTTCTATTTGAGAAGAACTATAACAAATCAAGTAATATCTTATTGTCTTAAGCCATGTCCTTGACTTCTGGATAGAGTTAATTTTGCCCTCAAAGCAGTTCACCTCATGTAGGTTTTCTTAAGTTATATCTCCTCTTATTGATTGTCCTTTCCTTTATTTATTTATTTTGGTGTTTACCTCTTCTTTTAAATTACAAATTACAAATTTTTAAATATTCACTTCAAGTTTTCTTTTTTCTCTTTTTCGTTCTTTCTTTAAAATAAATAGATAAGCTATAATTTTGTAAGCCCATCTCAAAAAAAAAAAACAAATTAATTGAGCGAAGAAAAATGTGAAATCATGTTATCTAAGAGAAAAAAAAATTCCTAAAAGATGAACAACCTGATACCTTTAAATATTAAAGTAAATGCACAATCACACCTTACAGGCTTCCACTTATTAGAAGACAAAATTAAAGATAAGGCAGTCTACATAAAAACAACAACAACCCCTCTTGCTTTTTGTTCTACGAGGTGGAATTAAATGCTTCTGAGTTTCTCTACCAGCTTTCCTTACTCTAACTTCTCCTTCCTCCTAGTTGTACAAAAACAACTCAAATAATTTAATCTTCTAATCCATGGACAGCTCATGTTTCACTAAAACCCTCTTTAAATTATTCAACTTTACCCCCACTGAGAGCATGGGTGTGAAAATACTTTGAGGAGCATTCATTTAAGAAACCAGGGACTGGATGTTATGTTTGCATTGTTCTAGGCACTGTGCAAGGAGCCTGAGAGTAAGGATGTACCAAGTAGACACAGTCCCTGTTTTCTGGGAGCTTAAAATACAGAGGAAGGCATTGACTCATACACAAAAATGAGAAATTGCAAAACAATGTGGAAAAGATTCTGACATGGAGAAGGCAGAATGCTGGGAGACCATGGAGAAAGTCCTCATAACTCAGATCCCCAAGATATCAATGGGTCCTAGGCAGGTGCATGAGCAGGTAAAGGTACAGAAAGAAAATCTGTCGTGATTAAGAACTGGAAAACAAAAACAAAAAAAAAATGAAAATGATCTGACCAGAATGCCCAGAAGAGCACAGCACTGAAGCTGAAGGGACAAGCAAAGAATTCCACAAGCCACTGGTGCCCCAGCTCTAGCATGGAAAGGGCAGGAGACAGGTCACCACTGAGAAAGGGAGGCCAGTCGGAGGATAATTCAGTCATCCACGTGAGGGATGGTGGTGACCTGGACACAGGTGGTAGGGATAAAGATGGTGACAGACACGAAGTATCATTTCGAGGTGAAATAAAAAACTAACTGGATACGGAAGAAAGAAGAATGCAAGGACTCTGCCCTTGTCAGTAGTGTGGCATCTGGGTGGATTTTAATACTAAGTATGGGACTTAGAAAGAAGAAGGAAATTATAGGGAAGGCTAGAAGGGAGAAATCAGGTTCAGCTTTGGACATAATTTGAAGAGACTGGAGGCATCCAAATACAGATGCCCAGTAGGCTGCTGGACTGCTCCAAAGCTCAGGAGAGAAATGTGGGCTGGGTTCGGGTTTGGAAATTGGTACCAGCTGTAATTAAAGAAATGGGTGTAGATGAAGCAATGTAGTGTGTATAGAAGGGATGGACTGAGAGACACAGATGGGGTGTCAAGAGAAAACCCAGATCAGTATTGAAGAGGAAGGCGTTCATCAGGAAGGAAGGAGTGATCAGTAACTTCAGATCAGCCCAGAGATAGAAGAGATAGGTAAAATGAAGACTCAACCCAAGAATACTCCAGATATAGAGTCAGAGAATCCTTGGAATACACAGCAAGAGTATACATTTGAGAAAGTAGAAAAGTAAGCAGATGGCAAAATTTCTAAAAATATAACTGATGACACTCTAATGGCCAAATCCAATAATTGCTGTTTAGTCTTCCATGTTCTCTGACCTCCTTGGGCTATAATGATCACTCCTCCTTTAATTACCTTGATTTCCCTTTCTTCTTTTCATACTACTCCTTCTCAGTCATTAAGCCCAAAGCTTAAAGGCTCGTGTTCTCTCCATAAGCGATACTAAAAGAGGTGATCTAGGACAAGAAGTGGGGTCACTCTGCCTAATAATTCAATGCTTCCTTCATGAAAAAGTCTTCTAGGATTAAAAAATAGGGCTCGAGTTGTAGCTCTGTGGTTGAGCACTTGCCTCACATGCATGAGGCACTGGGTTTGGTCTTCAGCACCACATTAAAATAAATAAATAAATGAATAAAACAAAGATATTGTGTCCATCTGCAACTAACATGAAATAAAATAAAGCCAGCTAAGGTAAACAATGTGCTTGGTGACACAGCTGGTTACCTTCTGAAGCAGCTTCTTCAGTTAGACTGCTCTAATAATCTGCGGTCAGTGGGTGGGCAGCCCACTGGTGGACTAGATTTTGAGTAGCAGGTACTAGAGCTTCCTCCATGATCCTCTCATCTTACTGCAGCTCTCAGTGGTTGTCCATGTCTATACGAGGGCTTTCCTGAGAACCTCCAGACAGATAATGCTAAAGCTTTGCCTCCTGATCTCTTGACTCAGTGTCCCACTGTTTGCAAGACTGCTCTACCTGAACACCACAATTAAACTTATGCAGAAGGAATTCTCTCTGTTAATACGTTTCACTAATGGTCAGCATCTCTCTAGCTTTCGTACCCAGAAGCTCCATCAAAGTAAGACTGAGTTGTGTGGGTTTTTTTTTTTTTTTTTTTTTTTTTTACTCCTAATTACTTTTGGTCTAAGTTCAAACTCTCATCATCTCTTGCCCCAATTCTAATAACAGGCTATTTCCAGGATTGCTAGTCTCAGTCTTTCACCGTATACCTTGAGTGCCCCAAACTCCCAGCATGGAAAAGGAAGGCAAGGAGTCCAGATTCTACAACATGGAGCACTGGACTTGGTTGCCACATTTTGAATCTTTACCTCACTGCTAATTGGCAGTAGGACTATGTTGGTTATTTACCCTTTGAATGACTCAGTTTTATCATCTGTGAAACAGGAATAAAAGGGACAAAATCAGATAAGACTAGTATATCCATAAAGGCACTTACAGTAGAGCATAGCATCAGCACTTTATGATGTTGACAACCTTAAAAAAGAGAGAAAAGTCTCAAGGAGTCACTCTACAACCTCATACTAAATATTCTCCATGCTCACAGACTACTTCAGAAAGACAAACCTTATTATCTCAGTTCTCTGAAAGTGCCATAACTTTGTACATGCTGTTCTTTTTCCTTCAAATGTCTTTTCTCAATTCTTAGACTCTTCCTGATCTGCCTATAAAATTCCTATCAACCTTAGAGATGATGCTCAATAATCTTTGTGAATTTTCTCTCTAAATCTCATTTTCTTCTTTGTAACTACTCTCTTACCTCTATTGTTGGGCCATATGATGTTAGCAATTATTTATGTCTACAGTGGATAATAAGTAACTGGTCAGAATTATTCTGAGCAAATGTCTATCATCTCTGCTGAGAGTAGAACCTGGTGGTATTCAGTTCTGTATTCTGAGAGCACAGTGTCTAGCATGCAAAGTAGATGTGAAAAAAATCAATGATGCAAAGAGTGTTTAACTCTATTAAAAGCTATGAAGGTTATCTAATTATTTCCACCAGCTAGTCAAAACATTTATAAATGGGAAATAGTTATATTTACTTTAGAAGCTCATTGGAAAGGGAAATAGCTGTATTTACTTTAGAAGCTCATTGAAAAGTTAATGTTTACCTATTCAATCATAAAATATTAAAATCTACATAAGGTCATTAAAATTCTACATTTGTAAATACTACAGAATGTTTCCATAAATCCTTCGGTATTAAAAAGAAAAACAAAGACCTGGAACTCAGAAAAGTTCATCCAGTTACCCTGAGGGAATAACTCCTACTTGAGCTCTGGGAAGTGACTTCCAGTTTTTTCAGTTCCCAGTCTCCCTGTCAAATCGAGGACATAGGCTGAGTTACTTAGCTTTAGAGCTCTCCTACCTATAGCTGTAGACTTACTAAAGCTTCCTAATGGTCAGCTCTTCATCTTACCTCTTAAACAGATTAGCTACCTTCCAACTCAGGTGAAGTCCAACCTTCAACAACCATCAGTTTAGTGTCTACTTTATCTAGTCCAAACTCTTTATCTGGTTTTATTCTTATCCTCCCTTAGCATGTCCTCTGTTTGCTTTGCCAAAGCATTTTCAAAAGGATTGTCAATTTAACCTGGGTCTATGATATCTTAATCTGATGCACTCATAAGTCATTGTTATTTTATCAGGTGTAGAATAGTAGCCATAGTAATTTGTGTATGTTGGAGAAACTTGTATATATTTACTTACAAATTAATTCTCCATTTGTGAACTGCCTAAATCCATTGCAAGTTTTAATTTTATTTTAATTGATTAATTGCAAGGCTGGGGATTGAACCAAATGGTGCTCTACCATTAAACTATACCCCAATCCTTTTTATTTTTTAATTTTTAAACAGGGTCCTTTTTTTTTTTTCTTTTTTTCATTTTGTGTGTTTTGTTTACTTTTTGGTACCAGGGATTGAACTCAGGGGCACTCAACTACTGAGCCACATTCCCAGCTGTATTTAGTATTTTTTAATTTAGAGACAGGGTCTCACTGAGTTGCTCAGCTCCTCGCCATTGCAAGGATGGCTTTGAACTTGTGATCCTCCTGCCTCAGCCTCTGAAGCCACTGGAATTACAGGTGTGTGCCAATGCGCCCAGCTTGAGACAGGGTCTTGCTAAGTTCTCCAGGCTGGCCTTGAACTTGTAATGCTCCTCCTCAGCCTCCTGAATAGCTGGGATTATAGGTATGTGCCACCATGCCAAGCTATAGATTTTCTATTCATATATATATATATATATATATATATATATATATATATATATATATTTAACTCTTTTTTATAGTTGCAGATTTTTTCCCAGTCTGATATTTCTTGAAATTATGCTTTCCTTCACAGAAGCTTTTTATTTTCACAGTGCCTTGCTGCACAGCATGAAGGCCTGGTTGGCTTCTTAAAGATTTAGGGATAAGCGTTCACATTTATTCTGGAGTAGCAGGAGACATCTAATCTTACACCCCTGGGACTAGATAGGCCAGTGGTGGCTGTAAAGGAAGTAGAATTCGGGGCTCCTGCAGGCTCCCTTCTCTGTGTTGGGGGAGGATGGAAGTCGTCCTTACTCATTTCTAAGTCTGAGTGAGATGAAGGACTATCCCCCCAAAACAGAATGAAGTAACTGATCTCTGAGCAGAGAGGAAGCTCTCACCACATGTACAATGACACTGGAGGGAGGCCAGAGGAACTATGACCTGTGACTAGACCCTGAATCTATCTAAGATGATACCGCACACAAAATGGAAGGTAGAGCTGTTCGTGAAATCCTTCGAAACACCATCTGAATTTAGTGAACATGAGACAGGCTCATCAATGACTATATTCTATTTGTGGCTATAAGGGATCCAGAGAAGAGAACATACCGCTTCTCCACACATGGGTATTGTCACGTTTGAGACCCAAACTTTAAAACACATGGGATGATTTCACAAGTCCATATGAACTGGATGACAGACAGCAGCTGACACTGAGGCATCCCTGAACTCTGAGACTGTCAAAATCAACCTAAGAATAGGCAGATATTATCGTAACAGATGGTATACACCAAGCCCAAATTAAGAAAACTGAAAGGATACAGAAGGTTTAAGCTCTAATTCAACAGGAAGGAACACAGTGCTTCCCTTGGCATTCCCTATAGGAAGGCAGATGCATCAAGCTCAATGCTACTGGCCAAAAGAATCATATGCATCCATTGGGCATATTTCTAATATCTTAAAATAGTTTTCCAATGGGAGGAAACTCTTCTGTGAGAATTGAGTTTAATCACTTTAAGGTAAGTAAGGAGTGTAGCATCTTTAGGTTTGGGCAAGACAAAATCACCTTTAATGGAAATTACCCAGAATTTCTCCCCAAAACTATGAAATTAACCCAAGGGACAGTTGGATGGGCAATAGGTATAGTATAGAGCATGGAGACTGTCAGTCAGCTTTGCATCACTGTGACAAAATACTTGAGAGAATCAACTTAATAAGGTAAAAAGTTTATTTTGCCTCATGGTTTCAGAGATTTCAGCCCATGGTCACTTAGTCCTGTTTCTTTGGGCCTGTGATGGCACAGTACACCATGGCAAGTGCACATGGCAGAGGGTGCCTGAAGCAGAGAGAAAGACAGAATGAGGCTGAGGTCCCAATATCCACTTCAAGGTCAGACTCTCCCAGTGATGTCACTTCCTTCCACTAGGCCCCACTTCCTGAAGATTCCACTGCCTCTCCATAGTATCAATGGCTGGAGATCAAGCTTTCAACACATGGGCCTTTAGGGATATTCAAGATCTAAACTGCAGAAAAAACCAACCTATCCATACAATTTAATTCTGATTATTTTTTGATTGTTTCCAATTCCTAACTAGTAAGCTTTTCCTGTAAAGAGTCAGTAAATATCTGAGGCTTTCTGCCTTGGTCAAGAAAAGCTGCTCATTCTACAGGAAATGTAGAAAATTTAGGTGAAAAGGCAAATGGGAAAGGAGTATGCAGCACTTCCACACTGAGCATTTAGATTTTCCCTGACTTAAAGTGACCTCTCAGAGCCTAATCTTATAAATAATTCTGTTATGGCTTGATCTTTAATGGCCACCCAAATGGTCATGTTTTGGGCCATGCAGCAGTGCTCAGAGGTGAAAAGATTGCATTATGAAAGGACTGATCTCATTGGGGAATTAATCCATTTGATGGCAGGTGAGTGTGGCTGGCAGAAGTATATCACTGGAGTTGTGGCCTTGGGAGCTATGTCTGTCCTGGTCCCTTCCTCTCTTTCTGCTTCCCAGCATCCATGAGCTGAGCAGTCTCCCTCTGCCATACCTTTCCACCATGATGTTCTGTCTCATCTCGGGCCCATAGCAATAGAGTTGGTCAATCATAAACTGAGACCTCTGAAACTATGTACCAACATTACCTTTTCCTCCTCTGAGTTGTTCTTGGCAGGTCTTTGGTTACAGTGATGAACTTAACTCATACAATTTCTAACGGGGCCCACCTCTAATTCTCTAGACAACATTTTATAAAACCATCCTTGCTCCTGTACGGCAGCTGGGGAAGGGTGCCTAGATCTAACCTCTAAGGGCTGTTCCTCAGAATTCAAAACTGAAGCTCCTATTATTCTCAAAACTCTAAAGAAATTCCAGTGGTGGCTTAAACTTCATGCTTGAATTCTCATGTAACAGAAAACCATAGAAACTAAATGCTCATAATAGAAAATGTACGAACATGCACACATTCATTCAGCGTTCCTTTTTTTTTCCCTAGAAAGGGAACAATATTGGAATATTCCTTTAAAAAGGTCTTTACATGATATTGTTTTATAAAACAATCTTGGGAACAAATCAGTTTGAAGCAGCTACTTAATAAGTCACCTTATGTTTGCAGCTGATCTCATCTTCTGCCCGTACGATCCTTTGGGAATGAATGGAAAAGTATTTATGTCTTTCTTTTCTTTTTTGGAAGGGTAGGGAATCCACATACATGAAGTGTACATTCTATCAGTGAGACAGAACCCCAGTCCCTTTTTTCTTTTAATGGTCAGTATTGTCACCTATATTACTGACAGACTGATCTCTGACATGGCTGTGGTTCACTCTGTCCCACCATTGGGCACCTTTCCCCTCTTACCACTATGGTACAGATTCAAGAGATCCACTAGTGAACATTTTGTTCCTGAAGGTCTCTAATAGAGACCGTTTTCCTAGAAACATTTTTTATGTCTCCATCTTAATCTACAAAGACGGCAACCTCTCCAAAGTCCTTTCCATGCCCATGAGCCTAGCAGGATGGCATTTCTACCTCCCCACCCTCACCCCTACCACCCTCCCTCCCAGTTGGCTCCCATAACACTGGCAATAGCGGCACTCTGAATCCACCAGCATAGTTCCACCTCCAGGCCTTGGTGTGTCTGTTTCCCCTGCTCACAACACTGTCCCTCCAGATACTGGGGAGTCTCTACTGAAATGCCACTCTGCCAGAAAACACTTCCAAAACAGTTTACCTGCCCTAACTCTACTCTCCTTACTCAGCTGTTCATCCTTCTGGGCACTTCTGATTACCAGATGCAATTTACGTTTCCTTGTGGCCTGTGCCCTTCAGTAGAATATAAGCTCCTTGAAGGTAGAGACGACATTTGTTCACTGCTAAGTCATCATGTCCAGAATTGAGCCTGGAACGCATTGGAGGCTCCACATATATCTATCATTTTCACATCCTGGCATAGGGAACAGCCCTGGTTCACACAGCAAAATGTCCCTGGTCATTAATTCCCCATTAAAATTTGACATTTTAAAAAATTGGTTAAAAGTGGTCATTTTTTTTTAAGCAACTGACACATACTTATCTTTGTGCTTTCATGCTATTAGGGAAGGATCTGACAGGCGACCTCATACATCATTCCATCCTCTTCACTCCAACATTGTAGAGTTACAGAACTTACTCCTTCAGAGTAAAAGTGAGGACATATTAATTCCTAGAACTGGAGGAGTAGATGACCAAGAACTAGAGGAGTGGGAAGCACAGAACTTTCTTCAGGCTTTCGGACCATTTCTACCCTGGATCTGTTCAGGGGTGTGTTGCTGAACCCATATAGGAGATGGAAAGGTTGAAATTAATAGAACTTAAGGGCTCCCAGTTAGCATGGATCCCAACCAGGACACAGGTTCAGGATGTGGTCTCTGGAGCCTTCACCCAAGAGGCTTCCTGCATCACACGCCCACCAGACCCGACTTGCCTCAGAGTAATCATTTCTTCTCTAAGCCAGAAGTCTTGCTGGGTGGTGCCAGAGATAGGACAGAGAATGGGCACTAGGGGAGGCTTGGCCACCACCTTCTCCTGGAGGTTTGGGGCCAAAGGAGAGAAGCTTCCTAGGTCCAAGGTTTGGTAGCATGGATTATGAACCTCCAGAACCCCAGAAATGTGATCTTTGTTCTTTTCAATGCTTGGGAAATAACCTACTGTAGAAGGAATGGATCTTAGAAATTATGGTCTACCTGCACATCCTCCCTAACTTATAGGACAGAACATAGATAATCAATTAGTTAAAATGTCTCTGTAAAATAAAGATGTCATGTCCACCGAAAACTGAAAAGTAAATATTTTTAAAAATTCTCTCTCTCTCTCTCTCTCTCTCTCTCTCTCTTCTCTCTTTAAAAAAAAAATGCCTCTGTAGTGGACAACATAACCTATGAATTAAGACCTCAGGGCCTGAAAACATTCCAGATGGGGCTTGGTAACTCACAATTTATATAATTATTCGGAAGTTATCTGTAATTCAATTTCCTCAACAGTAAAAGACAGATAGCGCCATTTTAAAGATATCAGGCAATTAATGCAAGTTAAAAGATTTTGTATACACACATTGGTGTTATTGTTATGTTAAGTGAATTGTTCAAAGTCATCTCTCTGGGCTAAGTTTCTTTCTTTTTTGTAAAATGATGAAGCAACTTCTGTTCAAAAATGCTTTCATCCTTTAATTTAATCCTAACTTAAGTGTGTTCTAATCAGAATGATGCCCTGTCCTGGAATCCATTTAAAATGTTCTATTTCTCTAGCTTTGAATAAATATCCCTCCCCATCCTTACTCCCTTAGTCATTTGATCTTTGAATGTTACAGGTAAACTTCAGCTCCTTTGCTAATTCCCCCCCCCACACACACACTTTATATAAGGAATCTTTGTACATGCATTGTTTATAAGCATTCTTTTCTGGCATGGTATTTAAAAATTCAACTTTTATAAGGTTTGGCTGCATGCATGATTTTATCTTCTTTGATGGTAAAATGCTCCTTGAGGACACAAAATAACTGTTTTGCTTTCTCTATCTCCACAAAACCCATCAGAAAGTTTAAAATAGGAAAAGCTCAAAGAACAGGTAGTGAAATGCTGAAATGTGTCTTCAAAATGCTACCAGATGTCCATGTTTCCTATTTTCCCTCCAACTAGGGAATAGTGTAATGCAATTTAATAGCAGAATTAAGGAAGACATCTCAACATAAATGTGTTTTGTAGTAACCTTTATCATTATCAAAGCTGAGTATGTGCAGGTGATTAGATGAATAGGTAATACTGAGACAGTACTTCAGGAAAAAACACTCAAGGAGAAACCGAAAAGGAAAAAGTCCACGCCAATCCTGCAGTTCTTAGGATATTTATAAGGCAGTGTGGGATGGAGGATAAATGCAGAAACTGGAAATCTGTGGTGGAGAAAATGAAATCTTTCACTGGGGATGTATTTTACAATTGACAACATGCTTTCTTATATAAAGTAAGTGAATTAAAACCAATAAGGCTATAAATTAAACACTGGAGGTTTGGGACTTGAAACAGAAAGAAAAGATGAAAAGATATGGGCTCTTGGGGGGCTACAATTATACCATACTATAGCTTGGTTGTTAAGACTTGGTAAGACCTGGTCCTCATGGTCACACTATTATAAGGTGGTGAACTTTTTAATTTTGTGTGTGCTGGAAATTGAACTCAAGACCTTGCATATGTTAGCTAATCAATGCTCTACCACAAAACTATATCCCCAACCTTTGAGGAACCTTCAAGAGATGGGGACTAGATCATTGGGTTGATGCCCTCAAAGGGGACTGTAGGAACACAGTCCCCTCTTCTTCTTCCTCTCTTTTACTTCCAGGGTATGAGGCGAGTGATTTTGCTCTTCCATGCACTCTGACCATGATATGCCACCTCATCACAGGCCCAAGCAATGGAGCCAACAGATGATAGACTTGAACTGCCCAAGTCATGGGAAGATTTTTTTTCTCTTTTAAGTTTATTATCTCAGGTTTTTTTGTTATAGTAACAGAAAGCTAACTAACCCATACAAGAGACCTCAAACTGTCTCTGTACACACATTAACCAAAAAGTTGTTATTTTTCAAAGTACAGTTACAATGCAATTTGCAACTTAATTGCTTCCTGAACATAAAGTGATTTACCACAATCTTTTATCTGGCTCATATTCCTGTTGAATAAAACATTTTGTTTCTTAATTTTATTTTCTGAATAATTTATATCTTACTGCTTTCCAAGAAGAGTTTAAGATTAACCCCCAACTACTTACACAATAATTAGATAACTTTGAAAAACTGAAAAAAGGTTTCTTCTTTTAGGAAAAAACCATTTGTGTGGGAGAGGTAGAATGAAGTCAAGGAGAGTGTGGTTTGCACAGATCTGCTTGCTCTAACGTTCTCAATCAATGCAGGGCAAAGGTATAAAAAAGACTTATGGCCTTTAGGGAACAAACCGATATCTGCACAGAAAAACCACAGAGGACTGCTCATTGAGGGAATTCATTGGGATTTAGGAACATGTCCTCACAGTGAATAAAACAGCAGGGTTCACAAGATTGCTTTCCCTCAGGCTGATGACAGCTGACTGCAGAACTCTATAGAGTGCAGAACTTCAATGCACAAAGCACTTGACCAGGACCTTGTGTAAAACTGAAAATATCTAGAAGAGTAGGGCCATCATGAGTCCTTCTGCCCACTGACAGAAACAAGTTTCTCCTTTGAATTTTAAGCAGCAATAGGTCAGAAGTTATACTTTGAGTTACTTCAAATGGGGTGACTAGTTGGAGGTTAAGGGAGACACATGCTGCATCAAGTAAGCTGCACTGAGAAATGACATTCTCTAAGGACAGGCCCAGGTAGGGGAGATTCTCATGTGGAAGGCCCTAAGGGCGGGTCTGTGCTGTTCCTCAAAAAGCATTTGAGATGCACATGGTCCTATAAAGTAAGCAACCATTACACCTTGAGGATGACATTCATGTGTGACCATGATAATTTTATACCAGAAGTTTTTTTTTTTTTTTTTTTTAATCATTGCTTGGCCAAAAAAAAAAAAGAGGAAGGAGGAAGGGGAACAAAAATAGAAGAAAATAAAGGACCTCATCAAGGCCTTAGATAAATTACATTATAATAAATTCCCAGTGAATATTATATTATCAAAGGATAGAAGGCTCAAAGACGAAAAACTTTGAAAACTTGAAGTTGTCAGACAGCCCTCTCCCATAGAAGTAAATATATGTAAAATAAATTAAAGGGATATATGCAAGCTGACTAGTCTTATAGGTTAAGAATAGTTAAGGATCAATCAACATTGGTTGACTATTTATAGAAAATTACACTGACTTTTCCACCTGTGTTCCATACCATGACTCCCCTTCAACGAATCACTAATTGAGGTCTCACAGATAAATTAATTTCTCAGTCAAGTTCTAGAAAATAAATTAAGAGAGCTTCATCTTCCCTGGAGCATGGCCAATACCAACTTTCCAGGGTGTTGTGGATAACCTCACAGAAATTTCTATCATTCTTCTCACACATTTCAACCCCTGGTTTAAATTCCAGAGAGTCATTCTATGTGAAAGAAACTGGTAAGCCACATTTTGTGGGCTTGAGTCTCCAAAACAACCATGAAGCACAATGCACAACACTAATAAACTTCAAGCAGGAAGCACTCATTGGCTTTCTGAGACCAGGGACCTTGACTGTCTTGTGACCTTTGTAGCTCTAGCACTGAGCATGCTGCCTGGCACACAGCAAGCATTTATAAATATCTATTGAAAGTATAAATAGAAGAAGTGAACATCCGAGGGCCTAGTATGTGTCAATCACCTTGCTAGCTACTTACAACATTTCATTCTTACAGTTACCCTATTGACAAGATGTCCACGTTGAGCATATCTCATCCAAAAATTCAAAATTCTCCAAAATCCAAAATGGTGCAAACAGCACACCCAAAATGGAAAATTTCAAACTTGACCTCATGTGATGGGTTGCATTCAAAATGTAGGTGCCCTAAAAATATTATATCACATTGCCTTCTGACTATGCGTACAAGGTGTATATGAAACATAAATGAATTTTGTGTTCAGCCTTGAGTCCTACTTCCAAGATATCTCTTTGTGAATATGCAGATATTCCAAAATCCTAAAAAAGTTTGAAATCTAAAATACTTCCAGTTTCCAGAATTTCAAATAAAAGATGCTCAATCTGTATTTTTCTCATTTCCTAGAGAATTAATATGCTAGGGAGCTAAGTGACTTGCCCAGAGTAATGTGCAACCAGGATTTAAACCTTGGTTGGTTAGTCCAACTCCAAATCCCTAGTCACCACTAGTTTTTCTAAACTCTACTCTAGAAGAATGGAGGCCAACAGATGTTCAGAGATAATCCCTGGTAGGGGGTTGGCATGAGAAGACCACAAGTGGAAAGTGGTACCCCACAAGGTACGATTGGGAATCAATGTACATTATATTCTTTTTCAATCAGAGGATTGGAAAAGAATTAAAGTAGAACAACACTTAAAACCTGATAACTTGCATCTCTAAGTGATCCTACCTTTAACCATTATAGAACACAGACCATCCATCTCCATCTTCAGAAGGTTGGGCCACCCAGGGAAGTGTGGGAAGGGCCACACAATGCCCTTCTGCCTCCTGAGGCCACCTCACCAGGGTGCCATCAGGAGACACCACCAATGGCATGATGTGCTGCTTAGAAAAGTTCAGTCTTTTCTGGATTCCTTATTCAGTAAAGTGAAGGTCTCAGGCAAAAGAATATCTAAGGTCATTTCTAACTTTAATTTAAAATCAAAAGCTACCCTGTTGTCCAATTGCTTCATACCAGTTACTGAAATGAATTTTTTTTTAGATGTGAGAGTTATTGATTTACAAATTAACAATGTTCTAAATATTTGTACATAGCTATTTTACAAATTAGGAATGCTTTCAACCAGTTGTTCGAAACTCAGAAATTGTTTTTTTTCCCAGAAACAACGGCAGACATGACTTCCAGATCAATCTAGGATTAAGTCAACCAATAATCCAGGTGAAACACTACACATATACAATGTAAAATAGGAGAAAATTACACTCTTCAATATCAACAGTGGCATAAAAGTGAGAAGCGAAAAAGTAGCATTTACCTGAAATAATGACATTGAAGAAAATGCATTTTAATTTTATGAGGAAGTATTTGGTGAAGTTTCTGAGGGAGTCAGAAAGTAGGAATTTTCAAAAGTGTTAGGTGATATACTAGATTAAGCGGCCCACTTTCACTTTAAAGTGGAAGTCTCCCGGGCTGGGGTTGTGGCTCAGTGATAGAGTGCTTGCCTCACATGCGTGAAGGCACTGGGTTTGATTCTTAGCACCACATAAAAATAAATAAAATAAAGATATTGTGTCCATCTATAACTAAATATATATATGGAAGTCTCTCATTTTCCTTTATACGAAAATATCATTATCCTTACACTTAGTACTCATCACCATGAACTGTGAGCAGAGAAATGAGGGAAAAGAAAAAAAAATGTAGGAGACCATGGTAGAGAATGAGGTCCTGGGAGAGGAAGAGAAAGAAAAAAGTAATGAGATGCTGTGGCAAATTGTTCTCTAAGCAAGATCATGACAGACAACTTAATTAGGAGAGAGGGGAAGTGGGGATGGAAAGAATTGAGGGAAGAAGAAGATAAGAGACAGTGTGTGCAACTGGGTGTGAGCTATCCACAAACTGGTTTTAAAATTGGAGAAATACTTGCACTATGAGATAACCTGGAATACTCCACAGTAGATTCTTCTCCCTGTAATTTCAGATCTGCATTATTTTGTCAATAATAGAGCTCAGTCAAGCATTTACCACATAGTTAACCTCACAGTAGATGCTTCTGCTAAACAATATAAACAACTGAAGAAAATGAATGCCACATAGTTACTGCTTTTCAGGACTCTGTTTACATTTTTATTTCTCTGCTCCTGCCCGGCCCCACCTCTGTTGGAAACTTCAGACCAGGTGGCTTTGAGAAACGGCATGCTTTACTGAGTAAGAACTCAAGCTGGAACCCAAGCTCAGAAGTTATGTCCTGGTGAGTTACTGATATCATCTTAGCTTTCTGCTGAACTAGAAGCAATGAAAACTGTCTATCTCATGGAACTGGGTGAGAATTAACTGAGTTAATATGTCAGGAAAAATGAAAAAAAGAATATAGATGTAAATGGTGAGGGAAGGAAAATGGCTAGAGGTAGGTACTATGTACAATTTTTATATCAGCAATATACAGCTTTCAAAATGCTCAAAGAAACCAAGAGGCTGTATGCAGAATATCAGGGGAGGTTTATTCTTTATGAACACTTTTATATCTTTATTTCTTCCCATGTTTATGTATTATTGCCATTCAGTAAATTTAAAAGTATTCATTAAATTTACTAATTTTGTATCAAGCTGGGAATTAAATTGGTAGCTACTAATCTATCCATCCTGCCTTTATTTATAAACACTTAGTACAAACCCCACTTACTGGACTGGGGACATAGCTCAGCGGTAGAGCATTTGCCAATCATGTCTGGGGTCCTGAGTTCAATCCCTAGCTCCACAAAACAAAAGAAAACAAAACAAAAAACCCACTTTCGAAATAATCTAATCCCAATTTAATGAAGTGGAAGGATGGCAAACACAGATAGCTGCATGTCTTCTTCCCAAACACCTCCAGTCTAAAAATCAAGTCTGCCAGTGCCGACTTCCTCCAACTTAAATAAGGAAACTTCTCACATTGATTTGTGTTGGTCCCACAGGGTGTTTATACTTGGTCCCATAGGGTGTTTATACTTTATAGCATTACAAATAAGAAATCAATTAGTTAAGAAAGAAGATAAAATAATGCTTGAGAGACTTAGCAAACTAATTAGCTCAATAATTATGAACCTACCAAATTATGCTGTGTCCATAAATGAATTCTGCACATTTTATAATTATAATGCACTAATTAAAATAATAATAATTGAAGGGAGATTAGCAGAGTGAGCAAGTGGCAAGGATGGAGAAAGGATACTGGGGAATCCGATTAATCAAATGTTGTCATGTGCATGTAGAGATAGGACACAACGAACCCACTATTATATAAAGTTATAGCATACCAATAAAAATATGATTTCTTATTTTGGTCATTTATATATAAATCATGTTATCTAACGTAAGAGAGGCTGATATCTTGGAATCCAACATATTAAAAGTGACTGTATAAGGCATTCTGACATCTCGCCACCTAATCAAAAAACTAAGCAGGCTAGTAATGAGTCACAAAATGGATAAATGCTAAAAGACTGAATTTTTCACTTCTTAGAAACAAAATGCACAGGTAACAAAACTGATGTTTATTATAATTCTGGCAGTATTTTTTTAAAAGGTGGACTTTATTTCTATGGCTTTTATAATCCCGTTAAGTTTAACACTACATATCCTCTGGGGAAAAGGAAAGAAAGGAGGAAAGAAAACAAATGCCATCAAGACAAACAAATCCAAGAACCCAAAATAAACATCTGTTTTGTTTTCTCACATCTTAATAGCCTGGCTATTTTAGATACAAATATTTGTTTTGCTGACAAATGTTTCCAAAAAAGTTGGTTGAAATTGTTTCATTGAAATGGTTTATTTTTGAGCTGAACAAATTACAAACTTCTCCAAAATCCACAGGCATCTGTGAAAATGAGCAAGTATGGCCTACAGATTTCCCAAACCATTCACTCAGCAACAGACAGGCATCAGGATGCATGCTATTGCAAACCTCTGACCATCCCACAGTGAACATTCGCAGGCATGTGAGGTACTGTAGACAAGACCCAAATTTCTTGCATTTATAAGGGAAGATGTCTGGCAGCTTAGTTTTTCATCCTGTCACACTGAGTTCCTGTGAGAGCTCAGAGTTCTGCAGCTTTGCACAAGAACATTCCTGTTTTTCAAGCACTTTGCTCTACTTTCTTGTGCCTTGGCAGGGATCAAAGAAGCTCAGGGAACAAATGGTTTCCCATGCATATTGAATTCCCTCTTACACTGATTTTCCTCTGTCACTTGAAATTCAATATTGGCAAGATTCCTGTACATCACCTTAACGACTAAAATTGTCTGCATGCGGTCAAGCAGTGTGAAGGTAGATTTCAACATCAAGATTTTGGTAGGAAATTCAAATTAACAAATTCTTTGAAAAACGGACTTTTCTACAGTGTTCATACTAAAAACTCATTCCTGATAAATAAGTAATTGGCTTTTATTTTGCATTATCCTAAAATGTTTTATTCACCATTCACTCTTTTTCTTTCTCCAACTGCTTTGGTAATGTTTTAAAAGTACAATGTTATAAAAGTCCTTTTATAAGAGTTCAGCCTCAAAATTTTAAACTTACTACCTACTGTTTACTGAACACTAAAGAGCAATATGCTTCTTTTTCTCACCTGTAAAATGGGCACAAATAATACCTATCTCACAGGTGTGTTATACGATTGCATGTGATAATGAATATAAATTTCTGTCAGATGACTGTATTTGATTATATTTTACTATGTATTTTTATTATCATAGCTGCCATAATTACTATGAAATGTTCTAAGAGATTCTGGACAAGATATATTTTAAAGCCAAATTATTTAAATACACACAGTAAATTGATTACAAAAGACTGTTCATATTTTGTATATTTATATATGAGTCATGACAAAGAAAAATATTTTTAAAAGAATAGCTTAAGGGCTCTTTTGAGAGAAGACAATTTATTTGAAAAATCCTTCATGATGATACTCTCATGTTGTTAAATTTTTTATCACTCTTTTGAAAATATGCACTCAGTTATGTTGGTAATAATATGCCTGAAGCTTTAAAGAGCTCGGTAAGGTATTACAATCTATTCTTGAAGGACAAAAAGATGAAATATTAGTTATCAGCACAAAGGGAACAAAACCTAAAATTTCTTTTTTCTTCCACCTCCTTGAACACTAAAGAAAAGCACGGACTTAGTACAGAATTTTTCTTAAAAATAAAATATAATTGAATGAAATACAATTAAAAATTGAGAGGGTAGATGTAAATTGTGATACTGTCTTATATAGTCTTAGACTGGGCAAGGAAAACAAAGTATTGATTCTGATAAAAATTTTCTTTTATAGGTAGTGGAATTTTAATTAGCCATAGAACAACCTTCTCGGAAACTAAACACAGTCTCTAATAATGTTAATAATGAAAAGTCATTTAATTGTAAAGATGTAAATAAGAGGATGATTTTAGTGATAGATGCTCTATATCATCAAGTTCAAAGATTTTTTTTCCTTCTTGTAATACTTAACCTTCCAATGGTAATTCAAATAAAAATAAAAATATTTTGAAATAAATGAAAATGAAAAAGATGTTGTATCCCACTTTGTGGGATACAATCTACCAAAACCTACACAAGAAAACATAGATAATCTGGATAGACCTATATATATTTTAAAAATGGAATGAATAATTAATAACTTTCCCCAAAAGAATATGGTAGACTTGGTTAAGTTCAGTGGTAAATTCTATGAAATATTTAATAAAAATATTTTGAGAATACTGTTCCAGAAAACAGAAGCAGAAGAAGTTTTTCCAAATTCAGTCAATGAGGCAAAAATTAACCTAGTAATAAACCAGACAAGGACATTATAGGATATAAAACTGTAGACAACTATCTCTCATAAATACAAATGCAAAAATCCTCAACAAAATAGTAGAAAAATGGTAGTAAGAATAAATAAAAGGAATTATAATTTGGAAAGAGTTGTATGACATGACCAAGTTATGTGAATTCATCCCAGGCATGCAAGATTGGTTCAACACTTGAAAACCCATCACATCAATAGGCTAAAAATGGAATACAGGGGAACTTCCTCAAGTTGCTAAAGGACATATAAAGAAAACTATAGCTAACATCTGCTTAATAGTGAGAAACTATGTTTTTTTAAGATCAGAAACAAGGCAAGATATCCTTTCTACTGCTCAACTTTCACATTATATTGGAAGGCCTAACAAATGCAATATGATAAGAAAAAAAAAAACAAAATACATATAGACTAAGGGGGAAAACTGTCTTTTTTCACAGATGATAATTGTCTATGTAGAAAATATTAAAGAAATGACCAAAAACTATACTGAAACTAGTAAGTAATCACAGCAAAGATATAGGATACAAAATAACAGACAAAAGTCTATTGCTTTCTTATATAACACCATTTACATAAGTGCCAAGATATGAAAGAGAGAAAGAGGGAGGGAAAGAAGGAAGGAGAGAGGAATTGGGGTAGAAAGGTATAAATGTAAAAAAAAAATTTTTTTGCAAGATCTGTATGAGGAAAAGTACAAAGCTCTAATGAAAGCAATCAAAAATTTAAATAAATGGAAAGATATTTCATTCACATGGGAAAGAATATTGTTAAGATGACAGTTTATCCCAACTTGATCTATAAATTCAACTACATTCCAGTTGAAATCTCAGAAATTTGCTTATTGAATAATGACAAACTGATTCTAAAGTTTAGATAGAGATGCAAAAGACCCCCCAGATAGACAACACAACTTTGGAGATGATCAAAGTCACAGGGCTGACATTTTCTAACTTTAAAACTTACTATTAAGTTCTAGAAATCAAGACACTATGATACTGGAGAAAGAATAGATAGATGAATTAAACAGAATAGAGAGCCCAGAAAAAAAAGAGGTGCATAAACATAGCCAACTTATCTTTGACAAAGGAGCAAATGCATTATGACAGAAAATACAAGCTTTTTTATAAATGATATTGGAACAACTGGACATGCAGACACCAAGCATAAAACCATACCCCAACCTTACATCTTACGAAAGAATTAATTCAAAATGAATTAGAAACTAAATGCAAAATTCAAAACTACGAAATATCTAGATAGTAATACACTTGAGTTTTTTTGTGCGTGTATGATTAATAAGAATGTTTTTAAATCTAGATAGCCAATGAGTTTTTTGGCATGATTCCTAAAAAAATTGATAAGCCACATTTCATTAACATTAAAAACTCTAGGAAAGACACTGTTAAGAGAAGGAAAATACAAACTACAGGCTGGGGAAAAAGTAGTTGCAAAACATACATCTGATAAAGAACTTTCTGTCCAAAATACACAAAAAATCCCTAAAACTTAACAATAAGAAAAAAATTACCTGGCTAAAAATTAGGTAAAAGATCTGAACAGACACCTCACCAAAGATATACAGATGGAATATTAGCATATGAAAAAATGTTGAACACTGTATGTCACTATGCAGTTGCAAATTAGAACAAGGCACAACATCTCTGGAGAATAGCCCAAATACAAAATACTGGCAATACTAAATGCTGACTACATGAACTCAACATGAACTTATTAGTTGCTGGTGATAATAAAAAATGGTTCAGTCATTTTGGAATACAATTTGTCAATTTCTTCCAAAGCTAAACAGAGTTTTTACAACATAATCCATAATCACACTCCTAGGTATTTATCCAACTGAGCTGAAAACTAACCCACACACACCCACACACACACACACACAAAACAAAAACAATTCATCTAAATGCTTTTAGCAGCTTTATTCAACATGTCCCTAAACTGGAAGCAACCAAGATGACCTTCAACTGAGGTCTGAGGGTCCGGAGAAGTTAGCAATGTTAGTTGAAGAATAGGCATAAATTTCTTTGCTTGTTTGTTGAGAGGGGTCTTGCTATGTAAAATAGGCTGATTTGAAATTCCTGGGCTCAGGTGATCCTCCTGTCTAAGTCTCCTGAGTTGATGGGACTACAGGTACATGACAATATATTCAGTGGGCATCATTTTTTAAATTTAATAGTAAATTAAAAACTTGCTCAGTGACCAAATTACACCTTCAATTTCTCAAAGTAGATGTATTCTTATATATTTCCAGATGATGTAATTTTATTAGGATCATCAATAGCATGACTAATGAACTCAATTTTTTAAAAAAAAATGATGCAAAAGCACTACTTTGATTTTTAAATAGACTAAAAATTTGGGGTTACATTTTTATATTCAAGGTATATTTTTAATGTAGTCAATGTGTCTATAAAAGTAGAATATTGTTTTCAATATGTAACTAAAATACATGAAAATGATTTTTTAACTTAAGTTCATAAGTACATGCTTACAAGTAATACTTCAAGTTATCATGAACTTAAAAAGACACCTATTCTTCCAAAAGCTTTAAAAATGTACAGTAAAAAGCAAATGGATTCTTCATGTTTGTCCTGTAGAAACCTTACGAGTTTATCTTTGCACATTCATTTTGACCTGACAGTTCTATGATCAACATGAGAACAGGCATCATGAAGGATAATAAGAGGAGCACATACCCTGTAGATCTGTCTTACTGAGTCATAGAAAGGCAGGAAGCTGGTCATGTGTAAGATCAGAAAACGGCGTGTCTAACTGCCCACTATGTTAAAGTATTGACTTTAATACCAAGAGATTATTAAAAATTAAAAGAGGAAAACACCTGAAATTATTTCAGCAAAAAAGACATTATTTTAACTACTTTATATTTCTAACTGACAACAATAACCATTAGGTTATATTTATAAACTATTCTACTCTTCTGTTTAATGGATTTATGTGCTTTACAATCAAAACTTCCTTTTCATTAAGAACAGGCCTTGCATTTTATATATGACTAGTAAAAAAGGCAAGTTAGTGCCAAAAAACAGTCTGAATCCAGTCTCATCACAAATATAAAACCCAGGCCAACTCTTCTCTAAACTTTTAAAGTAACTTTGTTTTATTTATTTATTTACTTTGTTTTTTTAGTGTGCTAATACAACTGATTTTTTTTTTCCACTTTGACTGGTAACATAAGAAAGGTGGATGGATCCATGCACATTCACTTTAGTGAGAGTCAATGAATATAAGACATTTGAAAATATTTTCTTCCCATTCAATTCCACTCTGTAGCCATAAGATAAAGAAATAGAAAAAAAACCCACTGAAATCACTAAGCATACTTTCAAATAAAACCAGTACTTATTCTTATAATAAAATAATATGACTTTTGAAATTTGTTATTTTGTGTATTGTTTCTCCTGTGGCATGGCTTTGTGCCCACCCATCCCATTCTTTTGCATGGCACAAATAAAACTCACTTAGGACAATGTCAAATTTTTGAGACAAACTCTCATGATCTGACAAAATGGCAAAGCTCTCTTCATCCTTACTTGAAGCATCAGGATTACGTCTTCACTAGTTTATTGTACTGTACCCTTCACAGAATGTTGTGAATTAAGTAAAATTATTGTCTCCTTTTCTCATTCTATTATTTTATAAACTCTAATGATGTCTTACTAATTCTCATTCACATAGTTATCCCCATTCCAAAACTCTTTTAGTAACTAGGAATGGCTGGATGGCACAGACAATCCATATGAAAACACAAGGTCTCCCTCTGATTGGGACAAGTTGTAATAGTTCCTCACATTTCCTGTATGATGCTTATATTAGTAGGCAGGAAAATTCTACAAGAATGGCTACAATAAGTTTCTATATACTGAGTAACAGACTTTAGATTCAGTGTGATTTTATAGACATAAAATCTAAATAAAAGGTAGCAGACAGACAAGTATACTCAGTTCCATGATCACTGTATTTACACATGCAAACTGAGTGAAGACTGTCAATTTAGATTTTTTGAAAACACACATTAATGGAATACAATGATCATAGATAAAATGTTTAAAGCTGAAATATTCAGGGGAAATAATAAGAATTTGCAATTACTTGGAGGGAGAGTTTAAGAATGATGTGACTTTCTCCTTCACAATAAGACAATATCTGCTTGTATTTTAAAAAGAAAGAAAAGGTAGAACAGATTAGAGGGGAAACTGTTAACATTTACAAAACAATCCCACATTCAAAAGTTAAATTAGCATCTGTAAGATAAAACACTTTTTTCCTCAGGAGTTAAGATAACCAGCTTAGAATTAGCTCTCTAAGATTATGTCACAGACAAATCTTTTGATGTAAAATCATTTAAATCTGACTTGTAGCAATGAAGCGGCTCTACCTGTGGGAATATGGCAAGAGGAAAAGAACTCTGACTTTTTTTGAGAATAAGAGCTTATCTCATAATTCATAAAAGGAATGACTACATTTTTAAAAAGTTAAGATAAGGAGATGAGAAGGATGAGAGAAAATATAAGAAACATAGGTAAAGAACAATTTAGGAAATGCCATTAAGAGTTATTAAAAAAAAAACACATCACCAATGGAGGGGACACATCAAGGATTCAATATAAAGAAATTTCCTGAACTGAAGAGGCTCTCATTTGAAAGGGCCCATCAAAGGTTATCAGAACTATGAACATTGCCCACACTCAGACACACAGTTATCAAGTTCATGTACACCCCGAGGGGAAAGAGGTCTCTGGCTTCCACAATCATTCCTTTGATACTATGTGGCTTTTTAAGCATCAGTCATGTATTATTTGATGAAAAACATTAAATATTTAATCATGATAAACATTAAATTCTAGGAAATGTCATTTACTTTCATATTCTATACGTGGATTCAACAAATTGTACTTATTTCTAATTATAGTTAAATATTTCAAATTGTAAGTCTAAAAAGCTATACGCATATATACATATGATCTTGAACGCTACGATTGTATTGACAAATGGATAAAATCTCTATTTCATGTGCTTTTGAAGTTTACATACTTTATATTTAAAATTTTCAAAAGAAATAAGAATAAAGTTAAACCCATGATTATGCTGTTTAACTTTGTCTTTAGTCTTTGCCAAAACTGTACCACCACTGCACAAATATCTGAATGTAGAAAAATACATTGAAGGCACAGAAAATATGGCCTGAAGGAAATGCACATAATTACCTGCCGTGGGATCAGTGACAGCTTGACTTGTGATGCCAGATGGAGGTTCCTGAAGCTGATAAGTGGCATTGGTGGATGGTGTCGTCGGGCTGGTGTTGCTGCTTGTCATGTAATGGGCTGGATATGGTGAGCTGTTGTAATACTGTGCATACTGACCCTGGCCAAAACTGGGGTAAGATGGATAGTCCTACCAAATCAAGACAAGAATAATCTGTCAGAATTCTTATATTCAAAAGTACAATTATAAATGTTTTTCTGTCTCTTTTCTGAATTCATACGCATTCACTGAAGAGCTCAGACTTGCAAATTTTATGTAAGATTATAGACATTCTTCATATAATCTTCTAGGATGCAGCACTTGTAAAATTAAAACAATGGGAAAACCAAATAACTCACCAAAAGAGATGCTAAAGAGATTTTTTTAAGGGGGGGGGGGCAGGAAAAACAACTATTAAAAAGCTTGGAAACGTTCTTATAGTTTAATATAAACAGATCGTTCTTTATATAATAAAATCATGTTGTATTTAAAAATATTTCAGAAGTTAAATTGGCTTTTTAAGTTACCTGCTGTGAACTGTTAAATCCAGAGGAATTTGTGAGGGAATTATTTCCTGTATATAATCCTGATGATGTTGTAAAGCTGCTACCTAAAACAAAATGAAAAGAAATATAGCTTACTAAACTATGTAGAAAAATGTGACTACTGAAAAATATCATTTAGGTAAGGCTGAGTTGGGGTTTATTTGATTCAACACTAGAATCCATTGCTATGAATACAATTTTATTGTCTTATAAGGGTTGAAGACTATGGTCACCATATAACAAAGAATTAAAAAGTGAAGAAGTTTCAATTTCTGAGTTCACGAGTAACTCACATAAACTAAGGACAAAATTATATATGTATGTACAAAAATATTAGACACTGAATTTTCCTTTTTGATTTGTAAAATATAGCAAGATTTTTTTAGATCTTTACATTAAATAGGCATAATGTAAAATGAAGGGATCTAATTAGGTGTTCTTGAAGCTTCTTGCTATCTCAAAAACTCTAATGCTACTTTCAAAAACTTAAAAATGTTTTCAGATGTCATTATTCAGATGTCTATTATAATGGCCCACGGAGAAAGCTATTTCATTAGTATATTTCACAGAAGAGTGAACGACAGCACTTGAATAATTTGGTACAATGAAGATCAAAGAGGAACACACTCAGTGTTTTATCCATTACATGCACCATGAAGGTAGCATTTTATGTGTTGAATGTCCAAATTGTTCAACAATGAACAGCAGACACTATGCAAGACACAACCTAAGAGCAAATCTTAGTCTCCTTTTCACATTATTCACTATCAAACCGCTAATTTGTACAGAGCAAAAATATGCTATTTTTGATGATGCTTTGGGCAAAGATTTTTTCGAAGATCAGGAATTGGCAACTGTACAAAAAGGGTATTAATAAATGCAAAATGGGAATTTAAATAGGCAAAAATTTTCTGTTTGGCTACTTAATGACTAAGAAATTTTGTGTACCATTTAATTCAGCAATTTTACTGCCAGGAATTTACTCTGAGAGAAAAAAGAGATTTTGGATTTATTCAAAGAGATAGTTGGCAAAGATGTTCTTCAGTGTTGCTTTTAACAAAACACAGAAAATGTTCTTAATAATGCCATTCAGAAAACAGAATAGTATCAAGCTGTTGATGATGTTTAATAACATGGTGAAATTTTCTTTATTCTTTCATGAAAGAAAAAACTAAAATGACAAAAAGTATTTTTGGGTGATTTGTTTTAAAATCCTTCTTAGAGTATAAAATTCTTTAAAGAACATTAAAATCTTGCATTATATCTGAATGAGATCACTAAGCCACTGTACACTTCTAAAAATTCTATTCAGAATCTGTGCTGCTTTCTGCACTCAGAAATAAAAGTCATTTTAAAACAATAAACTAAAGCTTTATCGCAAATTAGTGGGACAGGCAATATATGTGCAGGCAGATCAAGGAGAAAGTCTTTGATATACACTTGTTATTTACTGGTGGCTTTAAGTATAAAACATTGTAGTTGGTATATTTCAATTATTTACTGGCTGCTAAACATTTATGTACTGGCTCAAGAGTCAGAAAACACAGATTGAAGTTTTGGTTTCATCACTTGTGAGCTGTTTGGACTTTGGACAAGTCAGCTAATCACTCTAATCCTTATCTGTAAACAATGGTTTGTAAACATCAAATAAGATGTTTTAGAAAACACAATGAACACACTATCACACAGATATTAGGCATTGTTATTAGGTGTTCGGTGAATATTTCTCAAATTCTCCACTGTATTCATGTATTTTTCCCCTCTTTTTATTTTCTCAAATTAGATAGGTATGACTTAATCTCTTTGCATATCTAAAATTATTTTCCTATTTACTTATTAAAACATCTCTGAACTTTGAAAGACTGATCCAAGAAAGTTATTTTTATTAACTAGGGAAAATATTTCTTAAGGTAGTTTCAAATTTGATTATCACATAGACTCACATTTGAGGCTTTTTTCATTGTTAAAGTTCCCAGAACAACTATCTCAGACAAGAGAGAGTTCTCACATTGCTAATAATCCAACACAAACTGCAGATCCTCAATAGACAGGTTTCCATAGTAAGCTCATTTACACGAGACAATCACATACTTATCAAAAGTATATTAAATATCAGGCCCATCCATAGTGATGATTTCATGGGAATAAAAATGTGACTATGACTCGAACTGGGACCTCACAGGACTTATCAGGATGAAATGAGTTTTATTTTGCTTTTTTAAACATTACACTTCATGGGCATATGACTCCTTAAGTATTTGTATATCAGAGAATAATTTGTTAATAATGACATCATATAAAGCAAATTTATAAATAAGGAGAATTTATGACTTCCTTGTGAAATAAAATTGAAATATCTTTAGGATATGTGTAGGCTTTTTAACTTTAGCTATTATATGTACTTGATAGGAAAAATTTCTTTAGGTTATGACCTGTTACTTTCATTTAAACTACACATTTTTAGGTTATGACTTGCTACTTTCATTTAAATGACACATTTTTGAGCAATAAATACTGACCTCAATAATCCCCATTCACAAGAAAATGAATAAGATGTAGAAAATATGTTTTAAAAATGGATGTTTTCATTCCATAAGTTATTCCTTGGAACAAAGTAGAAAAGACCGTGGAAGCTCTATTGGCACATACGGACCACTAGAGTATGACCAAGTAAATCACAGTTCAGTACTCCAAATGGTACCCAAGTGACTTTCCAGACTAATGCTACTTCTAAGACTGTACATTAGCTGGAATTCAACATAAGTTATATTCATTTACTGGCTGAGTTCAGGCTGAGATTCCATTCCATTTAGTGTGCTGAAGCAGGAGTTTAATGGCACCCCAGTGGCCTCGGGGGCTTAATGCAACTTCCAAAAGGATCTCACTTGCTTTAGGGAGAGGCATACCTACTAGAGAATCAGGTTCAGGCAATTTTAATTTTTCACCACCAGAAACCAAATTTGCAGGGCTACTCCACCTGCCTCTACATAGGACTTAGGCAAACACAGCCTGCTCACTTAGTCCAGGCTACCAGCATTAGATTTTGGCCACAGCCTCAATTACTGGTTTCCTTTCCATTCTCCAGCCCTCACTAGTTCATCCTCTGCAAAAGTAGCAGAATCTTTCTCTAATATGCATGACTGATCCTGTCACTCCCCTACTTAAAAAAGTAACCTTTAGTGGCTCCCTGTTTGCCCTCAGGATAAAAGTCAAACTCCTTACCAGGGTTTATTTATTAGGCTTTAGCTGGTCTGGTCCCTATTTATCTTTTGAACTTATTTGATCTCTTTCCAGCAACCCCCACCTCCCCAGATACACATTCCAGCCTAACACTAGTGAACCACCATGCAGTTCTGCTAATGCTACTCCTCAGGGCTTCTACTTCCTCCTGTCAAATCTGGCTAACTTCGATGAAAATTCATATTTCAGCATGGGCAATACATACTACTATGTGTGTGTATATTATATAATATGTATTATGCACATATTATATGTTATACTATATATGTATATTAAAAGAAAAAATAGAAGTTATAAGAATAATAAAACTTAAACATTTCTGAGTGCTGACATTGAATCCAAATAAAGTATTTTTTACCTGTTATTACTGATTCCTTACAGCCACCCAACACCCAAACATCATGAAGTAGATCTGATCACACTCCATTTCACAGATGCAGAAACTGCTCAAGGTTATGAGCAGATGTAGGATTCAATCCGAGGCCATTTGGCTCCAGAGTGGAAGCTCCTAATCGCCACTGTATTTTGCAAGGATTTTTTCCTTATAATTCTTTTTTTTTAAAGACAACATATTCAAAACATAGCTGACAAATGGCTCCCAAGTCAACAGATGGTACCTGTTGAAAGGCATTTATCCAGGCCTCTCCCTGGTGCCTATGTTTTAGTACCAATTTCAGTAGATGTTCTAGGAATTACTTCAAAAACATGTAACCAGTATGAGATTTCTTTTTGCATACAAAAATGTTATCATAGTCTTCAAGAAGTCAGAGAAGAAGCTTCTTAGAGTCTCTCTGTACGGGGCATTTGTGGATCTCGAGCTGAGATGAAGATATTGTGGAACCAAAGATCCCACTCTGACAGCTGCTCCAATGAAGCCTGCAGCACCAACACTGGGTTGCACTGAAGTTCAGAATGTCAGAAAGCAAAGGCAAAGTAGCAATGACCATGCTCCCCGGAAGGCTGCAGACTTTAGGCTTCTAAGCCCACTCCCCACTCTATACAGCCAGCAAGAAGCACATTTGTGCAGGAGACTGCTCTATACCAGACTTAAATCTGGATGCTACAGGGGAAACAGGACAAGACAGAACACTCTTCCACTAGCATCCATTCCCTGAGAGACTCTGTGGGAGTCTTCGCTTTTAACCTCAGGTCAGAAAATCAGGCTAAATGTTCAGAATTCCTTTATCAAACTAATATAGAAGTTATTTTCCTTCTTAGACACAAATGACTATGTGAAATATCACCTCCAGATAAATAAAATGCAGCATGAATATCCTGTGATAAAATATTTCATATTTTTATGTCACATGAAATCATGAAAATTCCCCAAGGTAGAAAGAATTCCCACTCAGAACCCACTATATCTCCATCAAGGAGCTTGACAGACATTGAATCAAGAGACACCTCCAATAATTCTTGATAGATTCTCAAATTAACTTATGCTTCAAGCAGGGAAAGAGAAGGGGTACCTTCTTACCTAGTAGTTAAAACAAAAATCTGGGCTGGGGATGTAACTCGTTGGTAGAGCACTTGCCTAGCATGTGTGAGGCCCTGGGTTTAATTCCCAGTACCATAAACAAACAAATAAACAAACAAACAAATAAAATCTTATATACTAATTTACTATTTTGAACAATCACAGCCATACTTTTGGGAGAGCATGGAAAAGATACACTTATTTCTAAAAATATATTTTTTAAAATCTTTCTTTTCAGAACATCTGAAAGACATGGATTTTTTCCATCCACTGGCCTCTTTTTAAAGTAGACAATTTTTATACTATGAGTGGTTACATGTTTCTTTTGTGAGGAAGGGTACCAGGGATTGAACTCAGGGGCACTTGACTACTCAGCCACATCCCCTATTCTGTATTTTATTTGGAGACAGGGTCTCACTGAGTTGCTTAGCACCATTGTTGAGGCTGGCTTTGAACTTATGATCCTCCTGTCTCAGCCTCCTAAACTGCTGGGATTACAGGCAGGCACCATGGTGCCTGGCTAGGTTATAGGTTTCTAATCACAAAACACACTTTCCAGGTTCTTTCCATCAACAGCAACAACTGGCCTACTACAGGGACAAGGATAACTCTAGAAGGTTTTGGAGACCAAAAACAAGTCATTCCTCAGGAAAATTTAAAAATCCCACCAAATCATGAAAACAATACATAGACACATTAGCTTGCATCACCTCCTTGGACACCACGTGAAGGGCATGAAGAGCCAGGTTAGATTGGGAGGACAGACTTCACAGAAAAGGGCAAGACGTGCCCACCTGACACAGGGTGAAGTGCCACAGATGATCAGAGATGGAAAGGTTTATGGCGGAGTGGGGAGGGAGTCTGAGGGTGAGCTATGGAAGATTCTCAACTATTTATTTAAGAAAAGAAAAACAGCTCAGGAAAATGAATGATATTTTTTAATGGAAAAATCCAAAAATCTGAAGATTTGGCATGTTGGTATTAATATCCTGAGATACAGGAAATGTTATGATTCTGATTCTCCTTTTAAAGATGGAGGGAGAGCTATAATAAATTCAAGGATACATGTGTTAATCTGGGCCTGATGAGGAAAGCTGGGCTTGGGGTGGACAGCTGGGGATGGTGGTGCAGAGAGAAAGTGCTAACCAGGCTGTTTCCTAAGGCTCCCAGGCAAGGCCCACCACATGGACCCAGGACGTGGTCATCGCTATCCTGAAAACTCACCTTGGGTTCATTCCTCTCACTGAATGCTTCTGTCAGTCCCCATTTTCCCATCCTTGGAGATCTAGCTCAAGTCCTCTCTTCCCAATAAGCCTCCCTTGACTATCTGTATTGACTTTACCTCCTGGGAACCCCAGCTCATGAATAATCGACACTATACAATTTGCCTCTTCCTTAGACCAGTGCTACACAAAGTTCTCCTTAGTCTGGTTTTCATTCTAACCCTAAGTCCTTAAATGCATTTGTTGTACTTACTCTGTCTGCCTCACACAGAGATGGATAGACCATGTCTTGACTTGTGTCTTTGAAGGGCTTCATCTTGGCTCAAGGAGACAGAATGGTTGTTTTAGAATTTGATCCAGTGTGGTTAAGTGACTGAGAGTTCAATGAGAACACAACTACCCTAAAGGATCAGATGTGGGTACAGGAGACCTTCCTACTGCTTTGTTGTTGTTTTTTTTAATGGCGGGTGGTGGTGGTAGTCCATTTGGAAGGCTAACTTTAAGGCTCACAAAAGATATCAGGAGAGAAAAAAATCCTCCCTTCCTTACTTGTTCAACAATTAAAAAACAAAGAGGAAAACAGAAAATAAATAATAATTGAGCTTATTTCTCAAATATTTTCTGGAAAACACACGTTTTAAAAGAAAACTAATGAGATAGTCAGATCTTTACTTTCATCCCAGAAGTGCAGAAGATGAAAATTTCCTTGCACTCAGTCTCTGGGTTAGAGTGACCATTACCTCTACATTCAGGCTGCTGTTTTCCAATCCACCATGACACATCTCTCTTTTAAACATTCTGAATCAGTAATATTGAAATGGAATTAGATATTTTGAGAATTAGGACAATAAATTTTGGTTACATAAAAATAAAATCACAGATACACTAGAAACAATGGCACCTATGAAATTTAATAAACCAACAACTCAGGTGGCTGAGGCAGGAGAATTGAGAGTTCAAAGCCAGCCTAAGCAACTCAGAAAGACCCTGACTCTAAGTAAAATATTTTTTTTAAAAAGGGGCTGGGGATATGTCTCAGTGGTTTAGTGCCCTTGGATTCAATCAATCTCTGGTATCAAAAAGAAAAAAATTAATAAACAAATTTGGAATCAAACTATTTCAATTCTAAAAAGACCTTCATTATAACTCTTTTTTAGGCTAGTGAAGTTAAAAGCAAATTATATCAAGTTACCCAGGGGACAGTATCAGAAGATTTTGCTTTCTTGTTGTCACTGTCAAAAGGGTAGCAGCCTTGTCAACCATAACAAACGAGAAACAGTCTTTGCTAGACAATTCTGTATGAAACACCCAGTTCTGTGGCTGCTAAGCAATTGCAATTTAAAAACAAACCACCCCCGCAATTTTACCAGTACATGTCTACTTTTTCATAGTTAAGAAGAAAATAGCCTGTGTTGATTTTTTAACACGACTTAAGATATGAAATCAATGTTCTGTATGTGACTTAACCTGGAGAACACTACCTAGCTATAACTTAAAAAACAAAACAACCACAACAAAAAAAATTTTTTTTTAAGAGGAGTAACATGTAGGTCAAAGGTCTACTTCACAGAGAACAAGGACTCACATTAAAAGCCAGAATCTCAGTCAACCTAAGAACGCTGGAACCTGCTGGGGCTTGTCTGTAACTTCCCGTGTTTCAGAGCATTTTCTAGCACTTATTTGGCAAGCAGGATGCTGTCTGTCCCTCGTGTATTTTCACAGAAGTCCATTTGCTTTCCTTCTCTGGCCTCTTTGCCATGGGCTATGTCCATCATCGGGTGCGATCTATGTGACAGAAGTTAGCACTCATCCCTGGGGAAAAGCCTCAGAGGGCCAGATGGGCTATTGAAAACCAGGGTTTGTCCCCTTCTGTATAAGATGGATCTTAAAGGACCAGCTTTATCAAGTTATTTCAAAGACAACTTTTAACTTGGGTAATAAAGGTTGCAGGCCTTTACATTTATCTTTATTGATAATATTTCTGTATATTTTAACTAAAAACTCAAGTAGACAATAAAACTGAAATTGGGCACAAATGAGTGTTAAACCCAGGTTTCAAAAAAGATTTATAGATAATTTTCAACACTTGACATATATGAGATGCCAAAAGAACTGAAATGGGTTGTTACTTTTTAAAATTAAAAAAAAGAACTAAAACAATAAATATAAATTGACTGGCAAAGCAATTAAGGGTAATATTCCAACACCACTGTAGGCAGCAACAGCTCCTCTTCAGTTCTAAATCTATCATGTGCTTTTATGCCAAAATGTACAAACCTCAAAAGCTGTCTCATAGCAGATTATAAGAGAACTGACACATATTTTCCTAAAGCTACATCCTTTGAAATCATTCTATTAAAAAAAATACCATTTCTATAGATAGTAAAAAATTTTAAAATTTAACAGTACATTTTTCTAGGCAATTTGGAGGTTCTAAACAACTAATAAAAATGGTTCCACTGTATATTTGAAAAGCTCCAGGCAGGAGATCAAAGGACACAAGGGTGACGCTCTCAGATCATTCTCACTACATCATGAGCCATGGGTGGGTGAGGTGTGGATAGTGGCCGACTCCTGTGCCCTTCCATGTACCCTTTCCCAAACCCCTGCCCTGATTTATTGTTTCTCCTCACTAGCTTGAACCCCAATCTCTTTAGCAGAACAAACATTATATACAAAGAGGGAGTTAGATTTGTGTTATTTTTCTCTCTGAAAGCAATAAGGCCTATGAAAATAAACAAAGCCAAGTTTCCAAGCCTGGGTTTAGTACATGTGCATCTGTGTAGCCCCCTCCTCTCCATCACAGCAAATCTTGACACCTTCCCTTGTTTAGAATGACAGGAATGTCCCATATCATCACTGCTATTTGGGGACAATAAAATAGAGAGGCACTCTGTACCTCCATGTGATGGTTCTGAGATGCCTCCGGCCAGTCTCTATCTGCTAATAGCAACACAGGAAGATTACTTTGAAAATATTATCGCAAAAAATTAAGTGAAATTTTTATTGTGCAAAATTCAAAATTCATTTTCCCAAATGAAGATCACAAGAGTCATTGTGGATTCTTCATTTCTAGTTTTCAATGAGTTACAGATTACTCCACTGTTAACAAACATTTATATATTTTAAACACAGAAATACTAAATACTGAAGATAAAAATAGAAAGATGGTTGCTACCTTCAACAGCCTAGACTTGATAAAAGCAAATTATGAAAAGCTCTATTTTCCTCAAAGCTGAGCCTTAACCATTAAGTGACATGGCTTAATTATAATTGTGTCAGTGTGTGTGTGTGAAGACTTTTTGCAAATGCACACACTTCCTTGCCTCCAACAGACTGCTAAGCAAAATTTCATTTTCCTCACACGGCTCAGAACCATCATTATGAAAAGAGTTTGTTGCTTTCTGTGTTACATGGAACTATCAGTCTATGTGGTAGGTGGGGTTTAAGTGGATAGTGATGCTAGTGATAGTTTCAGAACTTGTATTTTTAAAAAAAATGTTACTAGGCTCTCTCTCTTCCAATGGAGATGGCCCACATTCTTCCTTGAATGTCTTCCCAAAAGACATCTTCCTCTTGAGACAGCCTGCATTCTCCCTTGAATGTGTATTCGCTCTTCTAAAAACATTTGTGTTTCTGAAAAGAAAATTGTAACTAAAGCTTGATTTCAAGTTAGTTGTCTCTTGTACATAAAAAGAGAATAAAGACTGTTTATGAGACATTGAGCAGACAGTCGGTAAATCAGAGGCCAAGTTCCTCCTAAGTGGTTTTTCTTCCCTTGTGTATACACAGATGCATGTTTGTGTAGGCATGCAAGTGCACAGCACATATGCACACCCGCTTCAATTCTGCTGCCAGTGCCTTTGAGTCGTGAGCAGCATTAAAACAACTGTGTGCTATTGTTTGGATAAGCAATGTTCCCCTAATGCTCATGTGTTGGAAGTCTGGTTTCCAATGCAGCAAGTTCACACATGGGGCTTTTAGGCAATGATTCAATCAAATAGGGTCCTATCTCATCAATGGATTAATCCATCAAATGGATTAATCTGTTGATAGCTGAGTGAGTTACTGGGCAGTGGGGTATATTTGAAGAAAGTAGGTCACTGGGAGCATGCCTTTAGGGACCATACCTTATTCCCAGCCCCCACTCCTCTCCTTCCTGGCTGCCATGACCTGAGCAGATTTCTTCTCTCATGCCCTTCCACCTTGTTTCTGCCTTAGAGCCAAGTGACCATGAACTGAATCCTCTGAAACCCTGAGCCAAAATAAATCTTTCCACCTCTAAGTTGTTGTAGTTAGAAATTCTTGTGACAGCAACAAAAAGCTGACTAACACAGTGTTTTCTGCACAACTGACTGAGGGGGTCTATAATTACCCTGTCCCTCCATTCCCATCCCTTTGTGTAGCTACAAAAGGTCTACCAAGAGTATGTGGGGGGAAAAAGCTGCTCAGACCATAACAGATCTTCTCCTAGAAATGTGAAGGTAAATACTGGAGAACAAGGTGAGGTCAAAAATAATTTCACTTCTTCAGGGTCAACACTATACTTGCATTTGAACAGAACATTTTTATTTTTCTCAGTTGAACTTCAATTTCTAACCTTCCACTGGATATACAAAATAATTAAAGCCGAAACAGAATTTTCCAGTGATCTTGCACAGCAAAGGTGAAAACAATCAGATTTCCTAATCACTGGGGTTTTATTTCGTGGGATTGTAGGGTTAGTGCATGCAAACCTGATCTTTGTTTGGTTTAAAGTGGCATGTACCAGTTTCACAGAAACTTATCTCCTGTAACAGAAGTATTGACTATTGGAGAAGAAGGGTCCAGAAGGATCATCTGGACAAAATGAGGATGGTCTTTTCTTAGTTCTATAGCCAGTGTACAATGCAGTGTCTCAATATTCAGAACAAGTAAACACCACATGCAATCACATTTGTATCTTCTTCTATGCCGTAAGAGCTACTGTACTTGGGTGTATATATACAGCTTGGCAGAATTGATCAAGTGAAACCGTTCCCCAGCTTGATTTTGAGTGGCCATCCTGTGTAATCACGAATATGATACAATCTCTACGAATCACCACTTCTATGCATTCTTCAGTATTTTCAGGTTCATATGCTTTAAGTCATATTTCAGAGTTGTGAAGATGAAATGAGACTTTTGTGAAATAATTAAAACCCTTGGCTTATAAAAAGTCTTCAGTAAATGTCTGCTGTTATTTTGCTGTTTGTGAATTGGAGTTGTGCCCCTCCATGGAGCAGAGCTTCACATTCCCTTCCATCTTCTTCCCTAATCTTCTAAACAATTTGATGTTTAAACTGCTATTGCCTCGTCTTTCTCTTGCACTCAAAGTAGAGAGGTGACCGCAGAAATGACTGCGGAACAGGGACATGGCTGATGCCCTTTCTTTCCTGTACTGCAGAGCCCAGTTACTTCTCTGTCAATGGTTCCTCTGTGTCCCCACCGTTCCCACCCATCAACACCCCATCACCACTCCTGCCAGTGCAGCCTTCTCTTTTGATTTTCTTCTTTGTGCCCTTGGCTGCTTCCTCTTATTTCGACCCTTCTTTTTTTTTCTTCTTTTTTTGTATCGTGTACAAAAAGCCTGATCTTTGTTGACAGCAATTTTCTTTCCATGGCAGAAAATTACTTTTAGTTAGATCCAGCTCTTTATTCTTTTGTTTTGCTTTCTTTTCCCCCTGCGCTTATTTTGTTATGGGGTTCTTTAAGGTCTCTTTATTGGTAATTTTTTTTAAATATATATTTTTTTATTTTTACTCTATACTTTAAAATTATAATATATCACATACATGTATGTAAATACACACACACACACACACACACACACACACACACCCCTATTCGTTGGCAAATGGGAAGGAGGTGATGCTTCCAAATCTGAAGTTATCCCAGAAAGTTGGACTATAATATTTAATAATAGTAACTATTTCATTACCACAATCAAAGAAGCAAGAATGAAAACAACTATCTGAGTTCTTACTATGCACCATGTGTTGGTCAGATTGATTTACAAAGATAAATCTCAATTCAGCCCAACACTGAACAGTGGCAGTAGGTATCATCCCTCTAGGCGAGATGAGAAATGGAGAGGTGAAGAAGTCAGGTCTCAGGCCGGAGAGCCACAGAAGGCAAAGGCAGAGCCCCTGACCTGCAGTCAAGCTGCAGAGCTCTACTGTCAGCCAGGGCACAAGGCTTCTGAGTCTTCAGTCCAGTCCCTTTAAGTCTGACAGCAAAGAGGTCATCATCACACACTTGCTTTAAATCAATCAGCATGTCACTCAGGGAGGCTTACACATCACACTGCAACTTGAGTCACCCGTGCTGCTAGAGTGTTTCTCCTTTTATTATAAAATTCTATTACTTTTAAATCTTAGCAGCTAAATCTCCAAGGAACTAATCATCATACCTTATATTTTAAAGACCTTCCTGGAGAAAAAGTTAAACAAAAATACCCCCAGATCACTGAATTATATATGCTTCCATCCAGGATACTAGCTGTATGCACACAAATCACTGTTGTTCATTTAGGCTTAATGGAACTGGAGGACATTTGAAAATAATTTTAGACCTTATAGGAATTTCTGTATTGAAAAAACATGTATTTAAAAGATGCTCCAAGGCTCAGACTCCCAGAATGAAACACACAAAATCAATGAATAATGTCAAAGTATTTTTCACAATTCATTTAAAAGTACATATTAATTAGAATTTCATTGCATACCCAAATCTGACCACAGGCATTCTGCAGCATATTGTATACAATTATCTATCATCATATAGGCAAGATAAGTTTCAAGATGAATAGCATATTATCCTCTGGCTTGATATGCAGAAGTCATTATATCCAGTAATCCCAAATTGAATGAATAAACCATCTTAGAAATATCCATATAAAATAATACCTCAGTTATGAAAAATGAGTTTTAAAATCCCACTGGAAAGGTCATTCAAATAGAGGATGCACACACACAAAAAAACCCAAAATGTTTTAATGCACTATTTAATAAGCCCAGATGCAACAAAACCTATAAGTATAAAAGCAATGCCTCATTTGCTACACATGTCCTTATTTCTTTTCAAAAACAGATTTTTTCCCTTCCCAATTAAGTTTATTTTTCCCTCTTTCATATCCACTCTATTCTAGCACTGTACTATATATTCTGATAGCTGGTCAGTTCTTGCATGAACCATCTTGGCTGTATAAGCCTATAATCTGGGAGATGAGTTAGATTAAAAAGTAACTCTTAAGTACAATATAGGTTGAGCATCCCTAATCCGAAAATCTGAAATCCAAAAAGGTCCAAAATACCTTTTTGAGTGCCAACCTGACACAAATGGAAAATTCCTTATCTAATCTTATATGATGGGTCACAGTCAAAACACGGGTATGCTAAAACAATTATATAAAGTTACCCTCAGCCTATTCATAGAAGGTGTATATGAAACAACAAATTTCATATTTAGACTTGGGTGCCATCCCCATGATATCTCATTATGCATATGCAAATATTCCCCCAAAATCTGAAATCCAAAACACTTCTGGTCTCAAGCATTTCAGAGAAATGGTACTTATCAAACTATCTCACATAAGGATTGGTTTTCTCCCCCCACCCCACAATCCTTTATGAATTGATAATGGAGTGAAGTACAATACATAACTAAAAGGATGAAATATAAAAGATAGAATACATTTTAAAAAATTTTTTGATTTAACAAATAAAAAATTTACTATAAACTAACTGAAAGTTTTAAATGCTAACTCTCAATTTCTGCATTTAGTTCCTGGCAAACTGATAACCACAGGCTGCAGATGGGCTCAGGCCTAGGGACCAGCCATTGGGTACCTCTGCTCATGGAGGGCACCTTCATCTGCCTTATTCTTAACATTAGGATCATTTGTCCTACAGGAGGCCTAGATGCCTAGCAGACAACAGGGACCTACTATGGTGTCCTGTTTCCGCCTTAGCTCCTGGGAGAATCTACAATGGTATAATTTATTTGATTGCTTACTTACTATCTTTGTTCTTGACAAGCATGAAAGTTCTATGAGCAAAAAGATCTTGTCTGCCTCATGATCCCTTTCATTACTAGAGCCCAGGACTGTTAAATTCATTAACAAAATCTCTCCATCACTGTTCTTTTTAGCCTTCACTCAATTGATATTCAGCATGTATAGAAATAAAGTTCTTTTCCAAGGCTGCTTAAAAGTTTTAGAATCTGGCACATAAGTAGCATCCTTCAAACAATAAATGCTATCTGTTATAAGACAGTTTTATTTTATAGCCATTGAAAAATATCAAAATTCGTAATGCAGGCCTCCTCCTACCAAAGGAAAAACCAAATGTGAAAAGTTTAATGGATCTTGCCCAATAAAACTCTAGCTTACTGTGCAATGAAAGAAACTGAAAAAAAATTCATTTTAAATTGGTAAACTGAAAATAAATGTATAAAACAGTATAAAAAGTGACCATGGAAAATGACATGAAAAAGTGTTCAACATCACTAATCATCAAGGAAATGCAAATTAAAACCACTATGAGGTATCGCCTCACCCCAGATAGGTATTATCAAAAGACTAAAGATTACATGTGCTGACGAGGACACTGAGCAAAGGGAACCCTTGCACACTGTTGGTGACAATGGAAATCAGTATAGCCTTTGTAAAGAAGAATATGGAGGTTTTTCAAAGACTATTAAAAATAGAGCTAGCATACAATCCAGCAATCCCATTACTGGATATATACCCACAGGAAATGAAATCAGTACATAGAAGAGACGTCTGTGCTCCCATGTTCACGGCAGTCCTGTTTACAATAGCCAAGAAATGGAAACAACTTATCTGTCTACTAGCTATAGGAAATGTGGCATATATACATGATGGAATACTATTCAGACATAGAAAAGAATGAAACTGTCATTTGCAACATCATGGATGGAAAGGGAGATCATGTGTTAAGTAAAAAAAAAAAGACAGGTGGAAAAACACAATATCACATGATCTCTCTCATATGTAAATATCTAAAGAGGTTGATCTCATGGACGTTGAGAGTAAAATGATGGCTATCAGAGGCCAAGGAGAGTAGGACTAAGGAAGAGATGGAGAAAGGTTGATCAGTGGGTACTTAGTTACAGTTAGAAGTAGTACAGGTGTGCTCTTGCACAGTAGGGTGAATGTAGAGAACAATAATGTAGTATACATTTGAAAAATCTAGAATAAAGGATTTTGAAAGGTAGATGATAAATGTTTGAAGACATAAATATGTTTAACATGATTTAAATATTATGTAATGTATATATGTGTCAAAACATTACATGGTACCCTATTAATATGTATACTTTTTAAGTTATCAGTTAAAAAATAAATTCAGAAAAGGATGCATAAATGTTGAGAAATAAAAAGATGAAGATGAACATCAGCACAGAAGAAAAAATGTTTTATCTCCATTGTTTTAAAAAAATGCATATAAAAACAGCAAAATCCTGTACCAAGATGACAATTTTCAATGTAAGATATCATCCAATGTATGCATTTAATACACAGCTCTTTCTTGTATAAATATATGAGAAATTCCTAAAAGAATATAAAATGGTTTGCCTAGAAATTCCACACATAAATAGTGAATAGAAAGAAATGAGATCAGATGCATAGCACTGCTCTAGATGTCCAACAATAGAGGACTATTTAAATACCTATCAGTATCATGTAGCCATTAAAATGATGCTATAGAAAAGAACCTATTGATATTCAAAGATGTTTGCAATGTATTTATTACTGAAAACAGCAGATTGCAAAACAGAGAATGTGGCTCTATCACGGTCATTCCATTTGATTTGCACTTTTTTTTTTTTTTTTCTACAGCTTCAAAAACAGAGCCTACCAACTGGTTCCTGGTGAAGATCTGCTGGGCAGCCATAAATGTGACCTCCTGGTCTTTGGTAGATGATTAAGTCGACACATATTACATACAGTTTCTAGAGTTATAATTGCTGCCTCCCTAATCACTTCCCCCATTGTGAAAATGAAGAAACACAGCCCTTTCAGAAAAATTGGTAGATAACACCAAATGCAGGAGTTTTAGCATATACCACACCACAACCTCTTACATGGTTGACTTTTTTTTTTTAACTTTTCATTCCTTTGTTTTTATTGTTAGAAGAGACAAAGGCAGAAAACTTCGTAAAAATTTTTTTTGAGCTTTTCAAAAGAACCTTGAAGATCATTTAGTCTAACCACTTGATGATATGAATATTGGGCCCAGGGAACAGGTAAATGAAGATGCCAACTAGCAGTGGGTGTCCAACCTCTGAGCCGAGTCACTTGCCGTCATCCTCCCCTATCTACCTGGCACCTCAGATTCTGCTGTAGACATTAGCCATAAGCTACGGGGTGAAGGGAAGCAGCAGCATCAGGATGTATACAGACCTTGCATCTGGTAGCTGTACGGGGCCTGTCCAGGTTGCGGGGTACCAAAGCCTGTGCCATAGCTGAGAAATCCCGTCTGTCCAGGTGACTGAGACTGTGACAATCCTCCTTCAGTCTTGATGCCTGCCCACAATGCACCTAAATCAGTTAGTGACAGCTTATCGATCTGTTCATTTTCCGAAGCTGGTAAATACACAAAAACACACTCCCACAACCATGTAGTCACAAATCCTTTCCCATCTTATCTCAGTAATAAATGGTATATGTGCTTACAGCAAAGCCATAAAGAACAAATTCAATTCTTAAAAATCCTAGGATTATAACCAACTTGAAGGCTTGAATGCCTGTTCACATGGATCTCATTTTCCTGCATCTGATTTTCTATAACTACAGGAATATCATTTCTATATTCTTTTTTTCGTAGAAGTTGATCATCATCTGTTCATAGACGACAAATAGCTATAATTAAATGATAGACTAGTTCAAATTTACTATGTTAAGTCAAAATCTTTTTTTCTTCTTTTCCTAAAAAGTGATTCATAGTGGATTTTTCCCCCTTTCTTTCTTTTTTCTCTTACTTATTCTACCATAAAGGTGATGCTAATGCACAACTCATTTTGAAGTCAGAGGAAGCAATCAATGCTGGGCATAAAACTAAGCAGCAGGAGTGAAAACCTTCTCCTGAGTATCTAGACCCCACTAGAAAGCAAGCAGAAAGGGAAGAAGCAGAGAACCAAAGACCTGAATCCTATAAAACAGCAGAGTGATTTATAAACACAGTGAAGTTGACCAGGACTTCTCTCTTTGTTCATTTTCAAATATTCAAATACAATTGTTTCAAGTGTATAGTACACTTTATTTTTTTACATAATTACATAAAAACAAATTTACTTATTTTTATATAGTGTTAAAAAATAATGTATTTGTGGCCTCCAAATACTTTCCACAGCACCAGGCTGGCACTCTCATCTCAGGGCTTGGCAACACTGAGGTTTAGGGCTCAGCTCTGAATCATAATTAAAGACAGTCATGAAAGTTAACAACTGTCCTTAATTCCCACAGAGGGAGAAGAGGAACATTCCTGCCAAGAGAAGTCACATTTTTGAATAATTTTACTTTGCACTTAAGATAAATGATATCTTTAGGATCTAGAATACACAGTAGTCTTACAGTTTATTTCCATTTTAGGGGAATTTCATCAGCAGAACGGAGTTCGGTAATTGTCCGAAGGCAGTGGAACAATCTAACTCTTGGCTGAGAGTGCCTACTCTAATTCCTGGAGTACCTCTGAGTACTTCATAATGACCTTAACATTTAAGGCTTAGCACAACCTTAACATTTCTTAAAAATGTGATTTTTTTCCCTGTATAAGTAATTCCAAACCAATGAATAACTCATACATGTAAATGATCCCTGGGAAAAGCACCTGTCCAACACAGGTGGCTTAATGGCTCTAGAAACTCCCTTTCTTTCCATGATGTCACCAGTAGGGATTTCCCCCTTCTCTCTACTTGAGACTGTCCTGATCTGTTTATGGCCTGGAGGTTCAGGATGGAAATCTTTGCGATCAGAACAGCTATGGAAAAGCAGGAAGAGGTCGAAAACACCCACAGTCACCCAGACCTATGTAACTTATACCCACAAGGCCTCCAACTCATTTCCCTGCTAGACTCTAAGCAGATCTGGCCAACAACAGAATGAAGTGTTCTTCCCCATTGATCGATTATTTTCACCATGAAAAGATATGCCTGTCTTTTGTGGGTTCTTTTTAACATGTTTATCTAATAAATTGAGGGATAAAGATTCTCAGAGAAAGTCAAAATTATAAGATTATCTGGACCTAGGGCTGGGGGTATAGCTCATTTGGTAGAGAGCTTATATAGCATGCATAAAGCCCTGGGTTCAATCCCCAGTACTATATATATATATTATCTGGACCTTGAGAGGTAGCAGAAAAAACCCTGAACTATGTGTTCTTCTTCATGAATAAGCCAAGTGGGAGAAGGCTGCCTGCCATATTGTTCAATGCACCAGCCCACGGCAAAGAGAATCTGTGGATCACAAAATTCAGATCAGCCTCCTTGCATTCAGGGCCCAAAATGAATTAAAAAAAAGGGGGGGGGTGGGGGTGGGGAAAGGGTAGGACTGAGAACTATGCCTAGGAGATTGAGAAACCATGCAAATCTCTGCCACCAAAGCTCTTAACACTGAGCCTTCCTCTCATCTTCTCCCATCTGCACTCTCATTAGAATCCCCATCCTCACTCTGCTAGTTCTGATTTATTCTCATCTCACCCTGGGCTCCTTTCACCCTCCTGAAATAACTCTCAGACCACAAAGACCATTCATTAATGGTTTAGATCTTAAGTAGATCCCACCCCACAGCCTGGAAATTGACAAAGAAGGATGTCCAACCCCTAGCCCAGCTGCATGGGGAGGAGAAAGGAGAGAGGTAGTTGGAGGCTGGCAGCCGAAGCAATGACAGGAACACTCCCCAGGGCAACACTGGTCGGCAGACAGTACTTTATTAATGTGGGTTCTGAAAGTACACTAGCACTTCAAATAATCACCTTATAAAGGTTGGACATATCAACTGGAGATTGCCTTGACTCTTATCACAGAATAAAAGCTGTACAATTCAAATCACAGACCTTTTTTTTTCATTTTATCCCAAGAGCAATTTAAAAGAAAATTATAGATAAATGTGATCTATATTTAATGTTATTGTGAGAAACTTTAGAGAGAAAGTAATGAAAATGAAAGATAATTTTAGAAAGTCTACCTTAAGGCTGCTTCTGGAGTCTGTTTTAAAAACACCAAACTAAATACCATTTATCTCTGATAGTTTTAATTAAAACTACAAAAAGCTGAAGTTACACATTATTTAGACTTATATTTGTCTATATTTTATAAGAAATTTATATATGGTCAATTTAAGGTAAAGAGAATTAAAAGGAATAAAGTAAATTGCTTCCTAATTATAAATAAAATGCTTTAAAAGAGCATTGATTCTTTCAGTATACTGCAGGAAAAAAAAGTATTACAAAACAACATACCAGAAGAATTGTAATCAGAATAATGGATGGAGATTATATATATATATATATATATATATATAAAATCAATTGAATGTATCTATGTTTGATATATTTTTTTGTGTACATATAAAATTTAACAAGAACAAAATTAATTATTCTTCTAGTCCTCTCCCTAACATCCATGTACTTTTTCTGGATCACCAGTTTATTTTTTTCTCACTAAAATGCAAAACTTCATATATTTGTATTCAATTTGTCTTAAAATTGCAGTTGCAACCCAATGGAAGAAAAGGTATTTTAAAATTTGAAGGCTTTTTTAAGTTGAACTTTGGGATTTGGCTGGATTTATTTTTAATTTACAGGTGTTGACCCTGTAACAATTGAGTTAAATTACACCAAGATAAAGATCATCTCCAGGTGGGAAGGAACAAATGACCACGTGAATTTTAAGTGCTTCCTGATTTGCCTCTTCAAAGTACAGTCCAGGAGGTGATACATAGATCCCTTTTCATAAGGGTTGATAATGCTGGAATTTGATAACACAACCACCCCCCATGTTTAGAGCAAGGGTTTGTTAAATTCCTTGTGTACTTCCCTAATGGTGGGTGGACATCTGATAAATAGGAAATGGATCTTTACCCCAAAAGACTTCATTCTCAGAAGTTTTATCACAAATATGCACAAAAAATACTTTGGATTCCAGAGCCAAGTGCTCAGGTGGCAAATTCAGAGCTGAGATATCAGTGCAGGAAAAGGCAAGCAAGAGGGCATATGGAGCCCCACAATCTGTTCAACCACCTCTGACCTCCAGATAAGAAGTCACTAGTTCTTACCATGCTCACTAGAAACCACTGTATTAAGAATTGAGACACTAAAAGGGATGACACTTTCTAAAGTGGCCTATGATTGACAATCTTTAAGTACCTCTCAAAAACACAAGAATGCCCACTGGTAACCGCCATGACAACAATGGCAGGACTACTCACCATAGGAGGAAATCCCGTAGGGCTGTCCTGGCTGTGGGTACGTGGCGTAGGCTGTAGCTTGCTGCATTCCTGTGGTAAACTGTGTTTGCCCATATGCAGCCATAGTTTGTGAGGAAGGGGTAGGGAGAATATGTGGGTATGGTCTGCTATTTGTCAGAAATGACAGAAAATAGAAAGCCCATGCATTAGATGGAAACATGCAAGGTAACCAATTAACAACCACATCACAAATTCCAGTTAAAGCATGTATCTTAAAGAACCATTTCAAATACAATAGCCTCAGCACTGAAATACTTCGGTGATGCTCCAAAATAAACTTGCATAAATATATTTACCCTTCCATGAAACACACTTTTCATTTCAATTAAGAGGTAACATGGGCACAGATATGACTTGAAATGAGATTAAAAAAAAAAGTCTACTCAGAAAAGTTATTTATTGATTAAGAGAAAATACATCTTACTTGGAAGGATAGATCTGTGGTGGAGAGAACTGGTGCGTTGGTCTTGGGCTGAAGCTGCTGCTCCCGATTGCTGAGAGGGGGAAAAAAATGCAAAATAATCCAAGAGAAAATAGAAAATACACAGAAAACATCGATATATTTTGAATTATGGCTTTACAACATGAAATGTCAGATAGTGGACCTTTGTTTCCTGCAGAAATGGCAATTTCATGTGGTTATGTCTAACAGAAAGTTAAAGTATAAAAAGATCACCATAAGAACTGATGTTAAGTGATTCATTTTAATTGAACTCTTAGAAAACATAGTCACAGTCTCAAATACCCATCAGTATGCTGTGATGGTTCTCACAGGGTCAATACTTTAATGGTACAGGGAGTCCTGGCTGCTCTTTGGAAGAACACACTGGAAGGGGAGGTACCAAGCTGAATTGCGGGGTTGGGCAGGAAAGCAAAAGGTCTATTGTCTGTGTTCAATGGGAACACACAAACCTGAGCCTGTATTACCAAGAAATATGGTATAATCTTCTCTCAGGTGAGTAGAAATAGGATAGATCTTCATTTGCCTGCATTGGTTTAGCAATGTGTTTTAGCAAAAATGCATTCCTATAATTATTTTAAATTTCTCAAGTTGCAGGCTAAGCCTGTATTTTCTTGTGCTGATCCGGGTTTGTTTTTTTTTTCCTTCTAGATATATGTGTTCAACTTGAATGTTCAAGCAAAAAACTTTTCTTCTTTTTCTTTCCTTAAAGAGGTATTTAAGCATTCAAGCAGAACCTAATTTCTTTTAATCAGATTTACTTGAATCAATGTATTTCCAAAGTGCACTGAACCTTTAAATGTTTTCATACCCATTCTGAAGCAAAATCCATTTTAACTAACACAAGCCCATAAAATAGAAATTCTCAGCCCTTTCTGTTACAAGTAAGAACAATCTACAGATATATTTACAGTTGTATACATGTGTATCCATATGAAATCATGCACACATATTTACATTTATGTATGTATACATACTTTCTCCCCCTAAACTACCTAGTGTTTACCTAACACAGATATTCTTTGGGTGCAATTATTATAATACAAACATGATTATTTCCTTCTTCCACTAATAGTCACTATCTTCAGAGTTGCTTATTATTTATTAACTGTATTCTACAGTGAAACTCCTTCATAAAATTCCATGTAAAGTTTTATGTATTTTTCATGCTGTCACATCAGTGCATTTATGGCTCTCATTTAATTTTCCAGCTTGTGTTTAAGGGGACAGTAGTAGAGTTGGACTAGAATCTCAATATCTATAAATAATCCCTCCCAAGCAAAACAAACAAGGCCTAACCCAGGGACAATAGGACAGATCTAGATCAGTCCTCTCTTGCCAGCTACCAGACCTCTACCATTTGGCTGTCAATTTGGCAGAGACAGAGCGAGTCTATATTGCAGAGATGGAAGGACAGTCCAGCCAGCATCTTCCCCCAACATTGGTCTTCTGGCACACACTGAGTCAAGACTCAGTTCCAGGCACTATACAAGATGCTGCAGAGCAAACATGCAAAGACAAGTCCTCTCCTTGCTCTGTGGGAAGGCTGACACACAAGTAGCTGTGGGAGGATTAATGAAATACTGCTGTCTATAAAAGGGAGGGATTAGTGAGGAAACACTTGGACTACAAGGACTACCACTTGCCCAGGTATCTGACTGCAGCTCCTTTTATTCCTCCTTTCTAAGCCTGAAAAGGAGCCAAGGGCAAAGTGGATTTATTCAGCGGGTTGTGGGAGGAGTAATATCTTCCCTGGACAATCATAGTTAAAACAATTGCTCAAAAATAAATTAATGCAATGCCACACCATGGTGGAAGCCAAGAAAAACCTTTGATTCTCTTCTAGCTCTACACCTATGTCTTTCAAATTATGGACCATGATTTAAGAAATGTTCACAAACCCAATAGGATGCACCCAACAATTAAAAAACAAATGATAGAAGATAATCGAGTATATTAATAGAGTAACAGAAATTCTATGAAGCTTGGATTTACAGCATATGGATAGTATATGTGTATAAATGAGAAGAGAGATTTGAGAGGCTGCAGATTATTTTAATTAAGATGATGTTCTGGAATCAGAATTTAATTTCAGCCCAGATTCAAAGCCTAACTCATATAAGGTCTGAGGTTATTCCCTCTAAGTCTCAGTATGCCCTCATAAAAAATAATGGCTATAATGCCACCTATACCTGCTAGGATTGTTATGAAGACTAAATAAGATAATTGACATAAAATTGCTCATACAGGATTTGTGCTTATAAATGCTAATTTTCTCAGATCCCTACTACCTTTGCCCAAAATTTGTCCTTCCTTCTATTTTTTAAGTCTAAAGAACAACATCACCTTCTGTTCAGCAAAACACAAACAGCCTTCCTTATTCCTGTTTTATATAGAGAGTTCAAAGCCAGCCTCAGCTACAGAAAGGCACTAAGCACCTCAGTGAGACCTGTCTCTAAATAAAATACAAAATAGGGCTGGGGATGTGGCTCAGTGGTTGAGTGCCCCAAGTTTAATACCCAGTACCAAAAAAAAAAAAAAAAAGTCTGGAAGTAGGTCTTGATCCTTCTCTTTCCCTCACATTCATATACTCCTTCATCATTAAGTCCTGTTGGCTCTCTCTCCAAAAAATACCCTGAATCTGACAACTTCTCACTTTGATTCATCTACCACCTATTCCAATCTCCAACACTGTGGCAAACACCGTGGCAACCAGAAAACGCACCTCTCATGTCTCCTGCTGTAGGGTGTATAACTGACCAAACGCCCAGCCGCTGAGCTCTGAAATCCATCCATATGAATTCATTGAGGCCACACAGGGAAGGGCTTCTCCTGGCCAATAACAATACTGGGGATAGGAAGGGAGGCCTGTTCCTGGAAGACCTGCTACTCTGCTGATGGCCTTGCTCATGAGACTGCCAATTAACCTAACCTGCCTTTCTTCCCTTTCTCCTCTACTTCTTTCCCCTAACAAAATCCTGGAACATTTAATCCTACCTCTAGCAGCTCTTCTAGGAGCTAATACAGCTAGCATGAGCTAACACAGACATCATTTTTCAGGCTAGGGAAATATCCGTCTTCCTATTTCCACCTGGCCTTTTCCATCCTTCACCCCACAATGCCTTTTCCATGTAACAAACAGTGATCTCCTTCACAACATGAATCAGATCTGTTACAACCCTCCTTACCTTCAACTCCCTACGACCTCCCTCACTTCACCAAAATCTCTGTTCTGATACCTCCTCCTTGGAGATCTCCTCTCTAAGAGTTCTCCATCCACCCTTCCACTATATTGTTTGATGAGTTTTCATTTTCTTCATAGCACTTTTCACAGGCTGAGTTAGGCAGGCAAGACTCACCACTCATCTACATATTATCTGGCTCTTCCGTAGGAATACGAGCTCCATGAAAGCTGGGACCTGTCCACCATCTCACTGCTATATTCCCACATATAGCAGGTATTTGACAAAGAACTGCTGACTTAATGATTAGGACCCACAGAGTTGTGTCTTTTTATGACACAACTTACAAAATCTTACAACTGTATATATCATTCATATTTTTTTCCTCTTCCAGAAGTATTCTTGTTTCTGTTTTCCTTTTTCTAACATCACTGGACATCAACTTTGTGTAATCAATATCATTGACTAGCATCCTATCCACTTAATGACACATTTAGACTTTGGGAAAATGGCAAAAGTGACATGCAAAGATATTAGAGTATGCACATTATTTTCAATCCCTGTGATTCTTAAAATTTAAATCATCCCCATATTGCTTTCTGTTGGTAAAGAATGAGCAAAACATCATTATGCTTTAAAAACATGATAAACCACTTTATAATTTTTAAGTCAGCCACACGCCTAGAAAACCAACCAGTCTCCCCACACCGGGATACACGAGGGACTCAGGAACCCTTGAGGCCTCCTTAGTGCTTTGGAAATAATATAATTCCTTAACAGCCAGAGGCGGGGTTACTATCCCCAATATCAGAGTGGCTCCATTTTTTTTTATGTCTTATTTCTAAAGACAAAAGAGCAGTTGGGATGGGCATTTTTGGGTGCACACAAATTTTTAAGCCATCATGGACAAGAAAGTAGGAATGGTTACTGCAGAGGTAAAGATCATTTTGGAGTTAGAGGTTTAGAGATTTCTTTCTTTTATAAATCCAAAGCCCTATTCACAGCCATCCTAACATTCCTTGATTTTTGTATTTTTTTTTTCTCATTAGAAGAAAAGGAAGGAAGGAGGAAAGCAGGGAGAAAAAATGTGAAAGACTGTACAAGAATAGACACCTCCATGATCTCTGTGCTTCCTGTTCCTTGACCCAACTCCCCACCTGATTCTTAACCCTGTGTTTGACACAGATAATCCATCTGTGGAAAGCAAGACCCTTTCTAGATTTTGCCCAAACTATCCCTCCACCTCCCTCTAGGCTGGTTTCCTAAGCCCTTGATTCTCCTGTATATCTTTTCCAAGTAGAAGGTGTACTTTATCCCAGATTCTAGGTATCATAAAGACCCTGGAAAACGTATCTTTATTGCTTCTTCAAAGCATTGGTTTCCTGCTCTCCTGCAGAAACACTCTTTCTCTGAGGTTCCTGAGAGCTCTTTCCCACTTGCATGAATGATCCACCTCCTAGACCTTTAGTATTTGGCTGCATCTCCAGATGAGCCCCAACATTACCCTGGGTTGTACATTCAACACTTTTCTCAGTCTTTCTAGGTCTTCTGTCCAGTCTCCTACTTCAGTAATTAAGTTCATATATCATGCAGACCCTTTTTTTTCTCCATTCCATGGTCTCAAGCCATAAGCACATTGGCCAATTCATTCATCTGCTTAGCAGACATTTACTGAGCGTTTTCTATGATCAGGTTGGAAAAGACCCATACAGAATCTTTATTCTCATAAGGCTATAGCTTAGCAGGAAGGCAGATACTAAAACGTAATTTGAAAAGTAGTAAGAAGGAAAAGGAAGGGAAGTTTGGAGAACTAACTACAGACTGTAGACTTTTAGAGCAACCAGACAGGAGTTCTCTCAGCACATTGCCCCTCTTCCACTTCAAATTCTTCTGCATTACCTTCCACTTCATCTTCCACAGTAAAGGAGTTTTCCTTTCCTAAGCTGACCCACCTCTGTTTTGGGTTGAAGCTATTGCTGTCCCATCCGGGACTTTCCTTCATTGATTACCTATAAATTCTGTGTCTGTAGCATAAAGCCTCCCTGACCTTCTTAACGTCATCCCTTTCTTTACCAAAACTGACTTTTCACCACCATGTGCTTGAAAGATCTCTTTTTCTTCCTCACCTTGTTCTCCCAGTCACCCACCCACTCAGCAACCTTGATGACCACCTGCTACACACTAGGAACTCGGTTGGGCATGCAGAAATGGGATGTGTAAAACGGGATGTGTGATCGAGTTGGGGAAAGGAAAAGTAAAGCCCCACCCCCTCCACAAAAACTGCCATAGGCTACATCCACTGGTGCTTTTAATTTGTTTCGACTTTGTCCTAATTTGAGTCTTGTAGAGAAGTTACAAGAATAATATGAAAACTTCCCAGATAGCCTTCATCCAAATTCTCTACCATTATATTATATAAGCTTTATACTCAATACACTGTGTTTATGTGAATATATACACACGTAAATCTCACATTTGGGGGGAGTTTCCCAGAAATGAATGAATAAATATGTAAGTGTGTGTGTGTGTGTGTGTGTGTGTGTGTGTGTGTGTTGGTGTGTGTGTGTGTGGCCTAAAACTCCTTTAATATTTTAAATAATAATCCAGAAATCCAGATTAATTTTAATTTCCTGGGACTAGAATAACCTACAGCAAAGGGAATGTCTCCAGATCATCTATCAAAGTAAATAATACAGTCACATTACCATTAGTGAACTTCAAATGGCATTTCCTGCAGAGCCTTGGGAGCATATGAACAACCAATATCTCCCTACCTACGTCAGCACATATGAGAGTTACCCGAATGATTTTCCTGTCCTCATAAATATTTCAGTTTTTATTTCTTTAAACAAGGAATCCCTTTACCATAGCACATTATCAAAATTGGGAGAAACAGTGATGCAATACTATTATCTGCATATACCTTCAAAAATCAATTATCTCTTTGTAGCATATGTTTAACTTGTACTTAAAAATTGTTACTTTTGAAAAATACAAATGTCACACACTGCATTGTTTAAAAAAAAAGATATTTAGGGAAAAAAAAAACAAAATCACAAAGAATGAAATTCAAATTTTATTCTTCCACCCAGAGAGTGTCACCGTTAATTTTTGTACCCATACACAGAGGCACACATCTATACACATAAATGCCTTTCTTTTGAAACTTAACTGATAAGTCTATACATGTTATTCTCATGTAACCTGCTTTTTACTTTAGAGTTAACCTTTTCTCATGTCATTTAGAAAAGCTGCATATGAATCTGTCATGTAGACAGTGCTTCCTTGACATTCTTCCCTTCCTTCACTTCTATTCAATGCTTTCTCTTCTTCCCCAATCACTCCTGTTTCCATTTGATCCTCTACCCAACTCTTTCATATATGAGTGTGTATGTGTGTTTTCCCTGGGTTCTTTCTGAACCCTATTATTGCCTGCTAACTTTAATCTCCAGTATAGTTTCAAAATTCCCTTTTCAAATCTTTCCTGGGCTCCAATCCCACTTGACATCTTCAGGTAGATGATATCTCATATTCAACATGCCCAAAACTGAGGTCACCATTTTTCTTTGTCAATTTTTCTCCTATTTCCTAGCTCCTCTCTCTCAGCCACACTCACCTCCCATGTCCATTCATCACTAATGACTATGAATCTCACTTCATAAATACACTGAATCCATCCTTCCCATACTTAGGGACAACACTTATGTTGTCTTCAATATTTCTTGCCCAAGTTAATAAAAAAAAAAATCCTCTAATTGGCCTCTCCAGTTAAGTATCCCAAAACCATCCTGCCCAACAATCATGGCTCTGGATTATGAATATAAGCATGAAATCTCTTCCTGTGATGCTTCCCATTGCACTTAGGATGAAACAAACTCTGTGGAGGGCATATAAGCCTCTTCAGACTCTGGCCTCCCTCTGCAGCACATCCTTGCTGTTCATAGACAAACTAAGAATGCTGAACCATTAGTTTTCCCAAGCTGCCCGCACTATGTACTGTGCTCCCTGCCCATAGAGGGGCCCATCTGTCCAACATCCCCATCTCTAGTTCTACATGTGCTTTCTTCCTACTCATTTTTTTTTTAATAGAGTGAAGCCACCTATTCTGGACACCTTCCCTAACCAGCCCGTCCCAGCCTGGTCTCCACTGGGTCTCTTCCTGTTCTTAGGGCTTCCCAGTCTTCCCTCTGACATTACCAAACAGCTCTATGAAGGTTTGGTCATTTGTTCACTCCATCATGCCCTGAACTAAGACCATTTCCATACATCTATGCATTCATAATAGGTCTGAGCACACTGTCTGGCTTAAGTCAAAATCCAAAAAATGTTTTCCAAAAGAACAAATGGATTTAATATTATGCTTTCTTATTTCTTTATTGTTTCTTACCTGGTATCATTAGTATTGATGAAGTGTACATTTATATTTAATTTTATCTCTCTATATAATCCCCTTTAGTTGTGATGTATATTAAATATGTAACCCTGAGAGCTAGATTAAATCAGTCACAAATTCATGAAAGTACAGCATTTCTGACTGAGAGGTCTTATAAATATAGCAGATATTATGAGAAGGGTTGAAATTTTTAAAAATATTTTTGATATAAAGAACTTAAATGAAATAGTGTAAGCTGGATAACTTGGCAAATAGTATCTCACAGTTATTTCATCACTACACTACCTTCTTGTCAGTAATCTTGTCATGACAGATATAAAACTTGGCCATTTCCTTTAGCAGAGACAGATTCTATTAATGGGAAAGAGATAAAATATGACTTAAGAATTTAATACTGTTTCACAGAGTCTATTTAACTTAGCTATATTATTTACATGATAACTATTTAAAAGGATGATGGGCAAGTCTATTCAAGAAGTAAAGGTCAGATTCTGCCAGCCCAAATTCACATGATGGGAGAAAGGATACAAACAAGATCTAAATGGAGAAACAGTTCATCACACTGAATAAAAATATCCAAATTTGGTCATATGTGATTCTGAGCAAAGCTATAATTTATATGTATATTTATACATATGTACACAGGCATCTATATAAATACATTAGAATAATATTAAATATTAGTGTGAAAATCTAATACATGTTCCTTACCTGAACCTGAGAAATTGTCTAAAGACCCGTCTGCTGTTGTTGAAGCTATTTCGCTGCTGCTCATTGGCTCTGTTTTAACTACAAAAATAAACATACGTCATATATCCAATTAATAGTTGTTTGTAAAGGCGTGGTACAACATTCAAATAATGGCAAGAAATTCACCTTTCCCATTGGAATATAAATCAGGTTAATATTCTTGATAGAATCTCTTCTAAAAAAAATCATGTCTTTTCCCCTAATAAAGCAATCTACAGGCTGATATTGTAGTTTAGTGGAACAGTGCTTGCCTAGCATGCATGAGGTACTAGGTTTGCTCCTCAGAATTTCATAAAAATAAGTAAATAAAATAAAGGTATTGTGTCCATCTACAATTAAAAATTTAAAAAAGAAAGCAACCTATTATTACAAGTTACCTTTTAAAAGCAACACTTTACAAGTAAACTCATTGTTCTCTTATATATTTACTAAATAATATTAATAAATAATACCTTTCAAATGTGATAGGGAATATTTCCTGGCATTTATGGAAAAATCTTTATTATTTGGCCAGTCAAAAAGATAAAACAAAATGAATTGAAGCTGGGGGAAATAATTTGCTGTCTAAACACCAGCAAGATTTCAAGACACTTCAGGGAAGGTATGTACATACATACCACACAGGTGCACACACATGCTTTATCACATTATGTAGCAGGAATCAAAGACAGTAATCCATTAAATTGAGAACTATCACCAAGTCAGATAAAACTGCCAATTCATCAAAATTTTATATATACTTAGTCCCAGAAACAACACACTATGAAGAACAAATGAAGTTTTCCACCTCAAAATAGAATGAAGGATAGGAGACAGTTTATGGATTAATTATATACAAATGATCTTTGATAAAGTTCCTTTTGGTAAAGCAGGAAATTTATGCTATAGAGTCTCCAAAGTAATCCTCTCCCCTGATAGATTAATTGAATTATTGTACTCCACCAAATGAGCCAGACCATCTCAGAACATCTACCTTTTTCCTCCCTAGTTTTCAAAGGAGGAGCTATGATTATTTGTTTTTCCTGGAAACTTCTGGATCAAAGGCCATCTTTGGAACTTGCCTACCCTACTTTGTGGAAGTTACTCGTTCCCCATTAATAGGTTTTTCAGAAACGGGACACTAATTTTTAAAGGCAACCTAAAAATTCCTGGTATGCTTCCTGAATTGAAAACTTCAACAAGAAAATAATCAGGGAGGCTTTGCTCACAAAGTGAACATATTCTAAAAACTGAGAAGATGACAGAGAAATGTAGCTCTTCCTTCTTCCAACATGGCCGAGCTCTAAGAAATACCAAGTAGAAGACAGATTCATTCCACTCCTAGTATTTTACAAAAGCATAATGAGTAGTTTTCAAATAAGCATTATAAATAGATGTATCAGATAGTCACTTTCAAAGAAATTAATTATTTAGATGGGTTCTAAACAAGGTTGGGGGAAAAAAAAACAGCGAGACTAATGAAATCACTGGGCCTGATTGTTTTCATGTAGACCACACAACAGTGAAACTGAAGTTGTAACTGAAGTTTTTGCTTTTCTGCCAGTTGTTTTGGGTTAGAAGTCTTAATTGATATTAACAAATTCTGACATAAGCCTGTATTTCCCTTCTTTCTCCATGCCACCAGCAACCTAATGATCTTGCTCTTCAGAACCACTATACTGCCAGGGCTTTAGGAACGCCAGTATTTCACAACTAGTGCAGTTTCAAAGAGACCTCCCCAATTGTCCTAATCACACCTTATCCCACTTATAAAAGAACACATGTAATGCTTTGTACACATGAAAACCATAGTTCTATATTACTCTGTGCTGGACAGATAACTACTGGGATTCTGAACTCAGAATCAAACCCCAAAAGCTTAGCAAAAGATTAGAATAAGGTGTGATGGAAGCAGGTCATATATAGTGCCTACTCTGTGTCAGTCTTTATAGACATTAATTCTTCAAGACAACTCTATACGTAGATCTCAGAATTCATTCATAAACTCCCTGGTCAGGTATTGTTTTCTTGTTTTACATGCAAAAATTGAAACCAGAGAGGGTAGGAAAATGCCCAAAGCCACAGAAGAAGAGACAAAAAAAATATTAATTTTCAATGTGATTTTACTCCAAGGACCACAAACAAAGCTTGGATAATGATAATAAATGGCACTTCCCATTGTTAGAGCCACTCTACAAGAGCAAGGCAGCTGAGTCACAGTGTCACACACTGTGGTAGAATGGAAAATGAAATCCCAGCACTCCCTGCCTGCCCTCCAAGATTCTCAGAGCTTGCAGTGTAGTAAACTTGCTGGAAGATCTGAAGCAGAAGTTTCATGCCCAAGTGTCGGGAAAAGAGAAAAAGGGAATTCTTGTACTGTGTAGAGTGTTATTCCAAATTACTTTCTAAGTCTGCAAAATCTACGGTCTATGATTCTATTGATTAGACTACACAATTGCTTTGTAAAAGCTTGCCTATAACATCAATCCCTGTACCCCTAAAACCTACACCAGCTCTTCTCCATGTGATTAGTTTAATCAAATGTAACTGTCACTCCCAAGAGGCACATTGTTATACTTGAAATCCATTAAAACTAGGCAAAAAGAATAGAAAGGAAGGGAAGATGATAGGTTTTCTTTTAGGATCCAAGTTCATTGCTTTTTGCCTTTGTTCAAATATACCCATCTATACACTGAGAAATAAAGACTCCCAATGAATCCAATTTTTAAAAAGGTTCACTGTTGAAGGGAAGAGGATGTACTTAAAGGAACTACCAGGATTTTCATGATTGTATCAGGTCCTGTAATTGAATACTTTGATCGCCAGGGACCAGATGCTAAAAAGACTACTGATTTATTGGGATGTAAAATAGTGTCCAAGGGAAAGTCAGAAAGAACAGAGACTATGCTGGCTTTGTTGTTGCCAACTATATACCTATGTAGAGTAGAATTATAAGGACAAAAATAATCTAGCAAACAAAAGGTTACCCATTTCATCCCCACTAGTATGAGCACATTTACCAGTAGGCTACAGATGACATAAAGGACCACCTCTCCAAGATTTTGAACTTAAAAACATCACATCATGAAGTTTTTTAAGTTTTAGATACTTAAGGTAGTGTAACAGCTGGGAATAGCTATCCCATCTAAGCTACCTGTTTGAAAAGCAAAATCTGTGAGTGATCTATGCTCCTCTAAATATCCAGTATTACCTCCCTGACACTTTTTTGTCATTTACTATCAGACTATTAGAAAAGAGACTGAATTTTTTTGTTCTCGTTTGCCCACATTCAAATATGTCTGTTTTTTTCCTCAAGTTTCCAATCTTCCATCTGATCTATTTAAGGACCTACTCATACTCATCCTTTACAAACTTCAGAAATTCCTCCTCTTTGTCCCTTTAATCTCCGTGGTCCCCCAGACTCCTTTAACTGGCCCCATACTCCAGGCTTGAGTTATGCATGGAAACTCTCCAGAGTATCACCCATCCAGAGTTCCAACTTTCAATCAATGCTTCAAGCTTTGGTGTTAAGAGTCAGAGAATGCAATTAAATGCTCTAAGACTTATTAAAACACATTTGATTCTTTGAGTTTAATTACCTTGTGTGCAAAATTAAAAGCCTTTTATCTTCATTACAAGAATGCAATAAGGATTCCTAAAAATCTATCTAAAGTACCTAGAATCAAGTAGGAGCTGAACCTATATTCATTATCACCATTAACACAAAGAGTCCTAGTAGTGTTGTTCTTCTTTTGGGCTGGATGCCCTTTTCTTTTCTGCTGGAGAGTAATACCAGGTAGTAATACTGAATAAAGAGTTGAAAGTACCAGCTTTGGAATTATCAATTGAATTTCAGTCTAGCTTTGCCACCAATGGTGTAAATATGGAATAAATTACTAATCTTATGTGCTCCTCAGCTTCCTCACCTGTTTTCGGGGATTGGATATGGATTACAATATATTCATGAGAGAATTAAATAAAGATAAATGAAAATACAAGGAAACCAGTAGAATAGAGGAAAGGAATTGAGAGGGAGCTAGAAAAGGAGGAAAAGGGAAGAACTTGGAAATAGAATTGACCCATATGCTATGTGCATGTACAAATATACCACAAAGAATCCCACTTTTATCTATAATTATAATGCACTAATTTAAAAAATGGTTATGGAGTGGGAAGAGGAGAGGTAGGGAATGATATTAATCAAATTAGATTATTTGCATATATGGATGTCACAATGAATTCCACTATCATATTTATAAATATACCAATAAAAACTATAAAAGATAAATTACTATAAATCATTTAGTACTACACTAGGTCCAGAGTCCATGCTTTTTATAGTCAGTCCCTCTACTATTATTATATCATCTCTAATTATTTAATTTTGAAAAATCAAAGCATTTTGGTTTTTTTTCTTTGTTTTCCTATTTTTTTTTAAACAGTACTTGGAATTGCACCCTGGGTCTTGCACATGCCAGGCAAGCACCTTATTATGGAGCTATATCCCTACCCCAGAAAGCAATTTTTAAGGTATAGCTAATTGGGTCAAAATCTCATAAGCGTCACATTAAAGTTAAGCTTATTCTTTGAAAAGTAAATGAGAAGAATCTAAAGTGAAGTGACTTTTCTAAGATCAAGCATAAGGCAATGCCTCAGGATAGCTAAAATCAAATCAAGGTAACCTGGGGATAATTCAAGAAAGCAGGACTAAATTGTGATTACATTAAGAAAACTGATACCTTCATCAGAAAAGCCAGTGTATGCTCTTTCTGAAGGAAGATGAGGATAATATACTAAAGAGCTGGGATCAAGAATTCCGGGGAAAGATGTAATCATCTCTTTCTATCACACTTTAGGGTAAGCTGGCCTCTGAAAATGAGGAACCTGTCTTCCTTCACCATAAATTTAAGTGAAGAATTATCCATCATAGCGTGATGACATAACAATCAAGACCATCCAATTAAGCCATTCCACCATGATCCCATGTCCATCCAGCAACTTCTGGTTGTACTTTGAATATTACAGTCATGTAAATAAATCTCCAAGGAGATGACAGGCCAATCAGAGGAGACAAGGTCCATTAGATTAGATATATTTCTCACAATAAATTAAGAGAGCAGTTAAAGCAAGTTGATCCCCAAGGGGTAGCCCTGTCTGCTGGACTGAGAGCCAGCTGTGGTTTGAACAAGTTGTCTAGATACACACAGGAAAGGCACTGGCCAACATGACCAGCAGATCCTCCCCAGCCTGTATCCAAGCTCTTCTCGTGACTTTTCTTCAATGTCTTTGCTTGACACAAACTCAGCGTTCCTCTCAATTTTGCTTCCTACCATAATGCCAGCGGCTTCAAAACCTCAGTTCACCATCCCACTACTCCTCCTGCATCTCTGAGACTTACCTTCATCCAATTTTGGTTATTAAATGGCTCAGCTGTATCACTGCCTACAAATTTAGTACCTCCAAGAAATTCCACCTTTCACTTCCTGCATTGGCTTACTTTCACCAGACAGACTCTTATTGTTCACTAGAATATTCCATCTTTCCAAAGCCCTCTCCATTCTCCACTCTGGCATCACTAGTCTCACTTGCTCAGACTGGAACCCAGAGCCAGTGATGTCTAGCCCCACCAGAGAATGCCATTTTCTCAACCATCAAATTAGATTATTTGGAAACTCTAATCCCAGGATGGGGAATCTTTCACTGTTTGCCCTTCAGCTGCTGTTCCGGATGGAGAAGCAAGGTAGAATGGGTCATGATGAGCATGCTGACAGAGTGCACATAAATCCCATCTTTCTTCACTCCCTTGAATCATTTTGTTGCTTGACATTCCCTCTTTTCCATCTCTTGTCAACTGTTGGGGATGGTCTCCATGGAGTCTCTCCCACTTCCCTCAGGCTCCTGAACCATACTCCACTCTCTTAGCATATGTTCTCACCAAATATTTTGTAAAGAATGCTGAAACTGAATTAAATCTGTCATGTTCCCACAACATTTCCCAGTTTTTCTCAGTAATTTCAGTGGAAGTGTCCTTTCCTTTAGCAGGGCTTAATATCTACACTTTTCTTTTTCTTGCTCTCTCTTCCATATCTTCTTTACAATGCTATTCCATTATCTGGGTTCTTGGTATTCTCAATAACTCCATATGAATAGGTTGCTTCCCATTTTTCTAAAGACAGGTCTCTCCTATTATTACTTATTTATGGTGCCATGGATCAAATCCAGGGTCTCCAGCAGAGCAGACAAGTGCTCTATCACAGAGTTACCTCCAACACTTCCCTACTTTTGGGTTCTCTCTTATCCATGACACTTATTTTTCATAGCCAAATTTCCTGAAAATTTACTTTCGAATCCTTAGCATGTGCCCTCTATCTTTATTCCTTTGTATCATGCCTTTTACAGCTATTATTTTAATAATTGCCCAATACAAACATTCCTAAGTCTTGATTTTTCTTCATTATTCTGAAGAATGGGCTCTACTCCTTGCCTATTGTCTCATTGGTTGATACAGCATTAGTTCCCTCTTTCTCCAAACAGATTTCTTTATCTCCAGAGTTGTTTCTTTTGCTTATTTCACGGTTCTATAATTTCACCTCCTCTATACCTGTCTGAATTTTCTTTCACAATAATTTCTTTCTTACTATAGTTTTTTTTATTTATTTAAATGACCGTCATGTAGACAACTTCTAAGTCTTTACCTGTGTGCACATCCCCCCACTCCCCACACATGCAGGGACCGTCCAATCATTACATCCCAATTATACAATATCAAATATCTACCACAACATAAAATATCCCTCCATAGTATTCATCTCTCTTTTGCTTAATGTTCTCAGTCACATAGATGAAAAGTCTCCCTTCCATCCCGATTTCTCCTGCTTCTTCTTTCCTCAATTTGGATCTTAAGTATTCTCTGAAGGTGTGGTGCTACTGGAAAGTCTTGGAACCTTTAAGAGGAGGAGCTTAGTGGACAGTCTTTGGGTCCTGGGGTTCTGTCCTTAAAGGGACCTTGCCCCTTCTTCTTCTTCTTCTTCTGTTCCTACAGTGAGGTGAATAATTTGGCTCTGCCACACACTCCTTGCCATACTGTGCTGCTTTTGTCACAGGCTCAAAAGCAACAGGACCAACCAAAACTATGGACTGTGACCTCCAAACCTATGAGCTAAAATAGACCTCTTTTCTTTTTAAGTTGATTATCCTAGGAATTTGTTATAGTGATGGTAAAGTGACAAACACATCAAGTCTATAAATTCTACCTCTCTAATCTTTCACAACTGTTGTTGTGATTTCAGAGCCACTATCCCAATTACCATCTACCTCTTAAAAAAAAAAAAGTTCACAGGTTGGCTTTCCAGCTTCCATTTTTCCCTACTTCAGGCAGATTTTTATCTTTTTACAGCCTAGGTTTGCCTGGCACCCCTGCTCTGATGTCTTTGGCAGGCTCTCCATTTTCTCCTGAATTAAGTTTCTATTCCCTAATCATGTATTAAAGCCCCTCTTTGTTAACTTCCCATTCCCCTCACATAGTTTATATTTGCCTAAAAGCTAGTAATCTACAAGAATATGAAAGTATTTAAAAATACACTGTCCTATCTAATTGTCCTAACTTTTTTATGATACGCTAATCCCCATTCCACAAATAAAGCTCCACGCATCCCTACGCAGACATTTAAGCCAAACTGGCCAAATAACATGTTTAAAGCTTCCTCCTTGCTTCCATTTTGCTAGTGCTTTACCCCATGATATTAGTCTATCTAGTTTCATCATGACTAAGTCATATACTTGAAATTTCAACCAAAATTCCAAGTGTTCCAAGAAGTCTTCCTTGACCTATTTCTCAGGTATGACTTTTCCCCCTTGAACTTCTAAGTTTGTGTTTGTGTCTCCTTTTTATCTGATTCTACCTCATTTTGTCTTTCATAGTTTTACTCATTTTAATGCATAATAAATATTTTTCATGGTAGGAGTTACACCATTTTACATTATTATATCTCTCTAGATATAATGCCTGCCTTGCAATTGGAATACAGTATTTATTGTAGAAATGGTTAAAGGTAAAAAAAATGGTTAAAGGTAAAAAAAATGTGTAAAAAACTGATTACAACAAATTTCATTCCATTAGACGATTACAGGAGCAATTAAAAATACTCCCGAAACATGAGATTTGTTCCTCCCAAATTATCATTCGGTGGGTGAACTTATGTGCAAGTTCTTGCAAAGTGTCTCATTGACAGAACACATGTAACATACTTTAAAAAAAAAAAAACAAAGTGCTTTTTAGAGAAGACACATTAGCATAAAATAATATCAATCAATATTCATTTGTATGTTTAGAGAAGACTCTGCCTCAATCAGTAAAAAGAGAAATAAACTATCATAGATTTAATAATAATTCATGGAGCATGACTAACCAAAGGCAAATATTGAATATTACTGCAAATATGCCTCAAAAGAGCCCTTCATAAAGCAACTCTGCACATGATTATGCTGTTGAGATCACTAAAGAAAAACACAACCATCCAATGTCATGGTTTAGATCCAATGACAATATAACTCACAGATTTAAAGACTCTCTTTCTTAAACCATAAGGCAGAAATGAAAATGTATGCTTTTAAAATCTTTGTCAAATGATCCAAAAGGGACAATAGCACTAAAGGCATATGGAAAGAGAAAGAATAAAACTGTTCCATAAAACAGGAGAGTGGAAAATCACATTTCTAAATGTCTACATTTTTTTATGATGCCATGCTTTAAAAACACATGATTGAATTAATTACTATCAGTAGTCATTGAACTATTTCCTCATTGAAAAATATATAAATCCATGAACTAGATGTTTTATTTTTAGTTAATTCCCATTTAGAAAATTAGGTGTGGGCTGGGGATATGGCTCAAGTGGTAGCGCGCTCGCCTGGCATGCGTACGACCCGGGTTTGATCCTCAGCACCACATACCAACAAAGATGTTGTGTCCACCAAATACTAAAAAATAAATATTAAAAAAAAATTCTCTCTCTCTCTCTCTCTCTCTCTCTCTCTCCCTCTCTCTCTCTCTCCTCTCTCTCTTAAAAAAAGAAAATGAGGTGTCTATGTTTGGCCTGTCATCCCTCTAAATGTTAAAAAAAAAAAAAAGATGACTTTAAGTATTAGAAGAGGGTAGAAAAAAAACAAGCTCTTCAAAAGGGCATAACTGTATGACCTTCTGAAAATCAAATTAACACATTTTGACTAAACTTGAACTTAAGGGTATACAAGACCAACACTGAATGTTAGTCAATTCCAAAATCTGGTATTCACAGGAAGTGTAGTAGTGACATTTAACAGTGACTTATGTGGAGAGCTAGACTAGCTGACATTGTCTGTAGAAGCGATAATTAATGGTAAAGATGGAGTGCACCTTTGATGTGTCTTTTGCAACTCTACTTTCCTATTTTTAGTGACTCTCATTCTTGTCTCACTAGCTGCCTGAACTATCACATAATCTCTGTACAGATTGCACAAGCCACCATCCTGTAGCCCATCTCTCCCCCAATCAAATCTATCCTTGAAATTGATGCCAGATTAATCTTAAACCCTTTTATCATACAGGTCCCTTCCTCAAAAACATTCACTAGCTTCTCTACTCCACCACAAAGTCCAAATTCCTTAGCCTAGTGTTCAGGGTCCTCCACTGTTTGGCTGGAGCTGATCCTCCCAACCTTATCTACTATCAATTTCTTCTCCAGCGAAACTGGTCTCCTCACAGTCTCCCAAACTATCCTACCTTTGTTCCTATTGTTCCCTCATTTAGAATGCATTCCATCCCTTTTTGACCTATTCAAATTCTACCCATTCCCCAACACTGAGCTCAAATTCCATCTCCTTCTTGAAGCCTGGCCAGACCCTAGCAAGCTGAAGAGCTCTTTCTTCTGAACTGAGAGGACTTTTGTTTGCATCAGTGGCTTCTAACCTGCTTGGGAATGAAGCCCTCTTTCTAAAACCAAAATATTGCAGAACTCAAATGATTGCCTATGTTTACCCTGTTGATGAAGAAGGTGCAGAATGACAAAAACCTACTGTGAATCTATAGATGAAAATTTGTATTTTAATAATCATTAACACGTGTGGTTTGTCAATTTTCTCATTCAGTGGATCAAGCTTTTTACATAAGAGAACTGGCTGACCTTTGGTACTAGTTCCCGTCTCCCAGGAACTCTGAGCCACAGAATGAAAAATTCGAGCCTTCATAATTTACCTGGATTATTGCCTTTTAGTTTTCAAAAGTATTGCCAAGTATTCAAAAGTCTTATATCTCCCAACAGGACTATGAGTTCCTTAAAGCAGTAGTGTTTATCTTCTAGAATCTAGCATTGCTTTTCATACACAATCAAAACTAAATAAATGTTTGCTTCCCATTTCCTTAAATATTGTATTATAAAGTTTATCATACATAAAAATAATTATGTAGTGAATAACCATAAACTTGCCATCTGGATTCAACAATTAATATTTTACTATATATTTGCTATGTCTATCCTTCAAAAAAATCTCATTTCTCATATATTTCAAAATCAGTTACAGAGAGAAACATTTCCCCTAAACATTTCAGCATCCATGTCATTAACTAGGGCTTATATTTACTTATGGCTCTTTTTATTTTAAGTAAAATGTATATATATTGAAATGAACCAATCTTAAATATGCCATTCAATGACTTTTAAAAGATACATGCATTTAGAAACCAACATAGGATCTAAATCTTTTTAGCTTATTAGGATAATGGAAGCATGGCACAACAATATGAAAAGATTGCCTCTGTTTTAAGAATTTAAGCAATACAATGCTCTCATTTTCCTACACAGGCAATGTTCATATAGCTTTCTGAATGGAAGAGTAACAATTTTAAAAGTAGTTTATATTTATTGAGCTCTTCCTATATGCCAGGCATAGTGCTAAGCACTTTATAAACAAACACTTCAGAACTTTACAGCTGGTTTGCTGCTTATGGCAACTATATGAGACATTTATTACAATTGTATCATTTCAAAGATGAGAAAACTGTAGACTCAAGAAGTAAAACAACTAGCCCAGGGTTACAACACTAGTTTTCAAACTTTTAAGTTAATTTATCTTTAATAAATCCACCAAAGAGTTCAGCATTTTCCAATTAGGGTTCTATCATCCTTAATCATTGCTCTGATATAGACCTAGGGAATCAGTAAGCAACAGGGCAATAGGATTGTCTGAGAATACCAGGGCACTGAATAAAAGTATATCAGTGTATGTTGCAAATTAACAGATGGTAAACTAAACTAGTGTATGAAGATTGGAAGCAGATGAGTTGGCTTGGACTCAGAATCTCAATCACATCAATATGGAAAAATGACTTATTTACCTAAAATGTAATCAATCTACCAAATGATTAGTACCCTTTTCCCATCCTTCACCCACTCACAGGAGCATCCAGACACAAACCCTCCCCACACTGAGTATTAATCAAGTGAGCACTTAAGGACTGCAAGTACTGCCAGCACGGGCAGAGGCTGAGTCACTATGTGTGGGGCTCCAAGGAGGAGAAAATACCCTTTCCTACTGCATAGTCAGTCCCAAAGGATACGTTTCTTTTAAAAAATATAACATTTAATATTACTTAATAATAACTGCTATTTCTTTTAACATGCAGTCAATGACAGTAACCATCCTTTGTGTGTTAGACAGACTCATGTCATGACACCCCGTAAGAAAGGGGCAATCCTCATTTTACATTGAAAGAAGCAGAGGCTCAGTAATACTAAGAGCAGCCAATGGATAGCAAGCACTTCCTAAGAATTCGACTCTGTTCTTAACTTACTTAACCAACCTAGTGACACGGCAGGTAGGTAGCCCTACCATCTTCATTTCCCAGACTAAGACGCAGAGGTATCACACTAGGTAGCCGGTGAGTGGTAGAGCTCAGAGATGCCTCCAACAGAGGCACCCTGGCCTCAGGACTCCCTCTGACCCCCTGCTCTGCTGCTTCTCAAAATTTGCCTTAGCTATATCCTGCACTAATAGCAAAACTGAGTTGTTGTTGTTGTTGTTGTTGTTGTTGTACTAGGGATTGAACTTGGGGGCACTTGACCACTGATCCACATCCCCAACCCTATTTTGTATTTTCTCTAGAGACAGGGTCTCACTGAGTTGCTCAGTGCCTTGCTTTTACTGAGGCTGGCTTTGAGTTCACAATCCTCCTGCCTCAGCCTCCCCATGGCTGGAGCCATGGGATTACAAGTGTGCACCACTACACCTGGCCCAAACTGAGACTTTTTTTTTTTTTTAACCCCAATCAGTCCGACTGGAAAATTCATGCTTTCACCATCATGCGATACTGATGTCCTATTTTTAAACATTTTGACTCCTTTCCCAGTTTACTTTCCTTAAGGCAAGGATGTCATTGAGCTGAAAGAATAATATGTAAATAAACACATGGTTTCAGGTCAAATGTCCTCATTACTTCTCACCTAGCATCCTTTCTCACTGCCCACCAACTCCTGAACATGGTTTCAAAATACTACTTAAGGGTACTTCTTAAAACATAAACCCAATCACATCACTCACCTATGTGTAAGCCGTCAGGTCTCTTATGCAAATTAATTCAAATTCCTGAACATGATACCTAAGGCCTTCAGCATGTTCCCTGGCTGACTGTCTTGGCCCTATTTCTGTGCACTGTGCGTGTCTCCCACAACATACATGCACACACTCTTCCAATTAGGAAAGTCTTTGCCAAAACTGTAAAAACCACATTCTCACTTTTACTACAGCCTGGATGTAACATTACTCTTTCAATTTCCCCCCACCTTTGAAATATTTTATCTCCAATTTTCATTCCTTTAATTTCTTACAAAAGTACTACACCTAATTAGATGAGCAGCCTTATCTATCATTCAGTTACATACTACATTGAAGTTGCTGCATCATTGCTAAAATACTTAATTCCAACAAAGTTTCCATTTATGAAACAAATTAGTGTGGGTCAAATGCAAGCCAGTTACCTTGATCAAATTCAAAATCAGTAACAATGTTGACTGTGGATGCTGTCTGGATGGACAGCCTATCATAGCTACTCTGAACTGGTCTGTGAAATGGTGAATTTCAATAATTTAAAAACCAAGCTCTAGAAAACTTCTTGAGCCTATTAATGCATTGTGAGTAGAATGATAAGATGCTTTCTGTTATAATCACCTTCATTATTTGCTTAGTACCAGAGGGCATTCATTTAATAAACATTTAGTGCTGAACCTTTTGCTGGATGCTGGGGATACAATACTGAACAAGGCTCTCCTGCCTCCAAGAAGCCTGGAGATTTTAACAGGCAGAACAAGCATGTAAGTGATGTTGTACATTTTTCATCTTGGTCTTAATCTTAGATAACATAAAAATTTCTTTAGACAGATAAAGTATTTCAGCAAGATGTCTAGAAATGTAAGAAGCACAAACAATGTGGATTCTGAAATTAGCCTGATGTGCCTTTGAATCTCTTCTCCAATACAGCTAACATGCATGCCATGTACACAGACTAGACACTTAACCTCTTTAAAATCAAGGGCATTAAAAGTCACCTTAAAGATTATATTAAAGTTAAAATAAAATGATGTGCTCAAATAAATAGTAAAAACTCAGTTCATAATTTGCTACACAGATTCTTTCCATTTAAAATTCCCCATATTAGTAATAAATGTAATGGTAAAATAGGTAAGCATCTTAGATATTGTTTCATTTTTCAGAAAGAAACACTGTTTCTAATTTGTTCTATGGGAAGCACATAAACATACCTCCTTGGAATGTGTTTGGTGGGATTCATCTGTATTTTGGAGTGTAATGAGATATTGGATGCATAAAATCAAACTGAAAAATGTGCAAAACTAGCAAATTACCATGAACATAACCAAAGTAAGTTTTCATTTCTAAATAATTTGGGATACTAAAACTTGACAACATAAATTCTTGATTAGCCTCTCAGAACTTACATTCTCTCTTTGTAAAGGTAACAAGCATTCAAAGAACAGCTAAAGGACAGATTTTTTTTCCTAATTCAAAGTAAAAATTTAAAAACTGGTAAATTTGTAATATATAAATTTCTTCTATGATCTTGTATGCTTAGTGTTCAAGAGAGAAGAATGAATTACCCTTAGCCCTTAACTCCAAGTAAGCAAGGTGAGAATTCACACACACAATACACACACCACAAGTACCACCACCACCATCACTTTATCTATACACTGCTTACCCCAAGGCACTCTTGGAAGAAGTCAGAAATTATTTAAAGCAAGAAATCTATGAACAAAGAGATATGAATTAGTCTAAAAGTTCATGTCTCCTTGGAGGGAACTAGAACTTTCTCCCAGAAAATAGGATGATCTTGGGAAAATGTGTTTCTGTTCATACTGAAGTTCTGGCCCATTCAGGGCAGAGATGCCATAGATCTATGATTCTCTGATCTATTAGCAACTGAAAATAACTGAGGGCTTTCTGTATCTAGTTACTAGTTTATCAAAAAGCCCAGATGTCTAGAACACATGAACCTAGCTGCAGTCAATAAGCACTTGAATTCCCAAGTTTAGTGAGCTACAGATGATAGGCTATAGAGTGTATCTGTTACTCTGCTCATCACTTTATTCACATGCTACCCCTTTATTCCTCTTACCTCACCTCCTCTATAGCCAAACACAGCTCCTTGCTGTTCCTAGAACATACCAAACATATTCCCAACTCTCGGCTCTGGCAACTGCTGTTCCTATAGAGTCCCTACCAAATGCCAACATAGTGTCCTTTGGTCAATCGGGTTCTCAAAGTCAAGAGAAATGTGACCAAATTGGGACCAAATTTACCATCAACTTCAAAATATTTCCTGAGGTAGAAAACATTTAGTTTGAGCAGTAGCAACTGCAACTGCTTTTTGAATTTCACAGTAATACTGCTGCAATCCAAATGTGCATATAATAATGACTATTATAATGAAAAGCAGAGATGACTTCCCATCTCTGTTTGATCTCCAAGAGGCTTAACACAGACAGAAGGCTAATGGAATTATAATTAAGTCTGAAGCTTTGAAAACTAGTTAGAGACAATCCCCCCCAAAGTTAACCTATTGATGCAATATGCCATGCACGCGTGACCACAGGAAGAAAACTCACACACCCGCTCACACCAGAACTTGAAGACCAGAGCGTAACTACCCTGTGGAGTCATCCTTATAAGGAAGCCCTCTGTCATCAAAGCCTCTGATGTTGTTCTGGTACAATTCTGCCGATTGCTAGGAAATGGTTTTCTCCATTTTGAAGGGATCAGTGTGGAAGAGAAAGCCAGGGAGGTATTAGAAAAGGCATTTGCAGAGGATGAGAATCACATATTGTCTTCATAGAATAACAGTGATCTAAATGTACAGGTTCCTGAATGAGACAGAACTAATTTATATACTTACTCAGAGAATTTATTATGGACCATCTTCCTTTAAACTTGCCATTTAACTTTCTAAGGCTTGGTTTAGAGAACAGGTATCACTATGACTATGGTTTATATATGATATAGTAATTAATAAATAGAGCCCTTAGAGTAAATTTCAAACATGCTACAATTTTTATATGACATGCTGTCAGCAAACCCAATGTAAGTTCAGTTATTATCCCCATTTTAAAGATGAGGAAACTGAGTCACACAGAAACTCATTTGCCTGAGTTCACTTGGCTAGTAAATCATGGAGCCAGGATTCAACTCCACACTCTCAACCATTCTGTTGGCAATCTCAAGGCATTTTCTGAAGATTAATTTAAAAAACAAAACAGAGATTGGTTAACATAATGACTAACAACAAGTTATTCATTAATATGAGCCATTTTTATTATTAGCAACATGAATGTGAAAATTATTCCCATATATATGATATAGTAAATATTAAATCCTAACAAATTATTTTGTTCATTCTTTCATGGCTTTTGCTTAAGAATAATTTATAAGAGGCCAATTTTGTGGCTATAAACAAATTCTAAAAATGCCACTTACAAACTCCTTTATTCATGATGCCCCTTAGTCTTCCAGAAATTAAATTTTGTGCAGAATGTAAACAATAATAAAATTAGATTACCATGTTTCTATTGACTTCAGAATATTTGACCAGATAGATAAACATAGCCTATAAAATGCAGCCTCAAACCATAATTTTATATACATCCACTCCAGTTTAGATATTTCCTGTAAGAAAAGATTTCTTAAAGATACTCTCACTGCATAGAATTATATCTTACTAAATCAAACTACCAGGAGAAAAAAACAAATTCAGATAATTTGCTAGTGTTCTCAGCTTTGCAGAAATGAGATGATAATTTAAAATATTCTGATAATATAAATGTATTATTGAATTAAATTATCATTTGAAAATATGCAAAATACCATTGAATAAATTTTAAACTCGGATAATTTAGTCACCTAATTCAAGATTATAATCTGTTATCACCTTGGAAATCTGATATATCAATTCAAAATTACTATTTGAATTGCCATCAGAATTCCTGAAATTCTATTTACAGTGAAAATTCCGATTGCATCTGGTTTTGTGTCACTTCAAGACAAAATTATCAAGACTGGTTTAAGCTTCTTGCTTTTTAATCTGAATTTACAATAGAGAAAGCTCCCAGTTTGGGAACTCTTAGCTTTACTCACACCTCTTTTTTATCCTTCCCCATTCTCTACCCCCAAAACAACCCAAAATAAACACTCTGAGTAGCAATACAGGAACTGACCAATCCCAGGCTCTCATGGATTTAAGACAACCAGAGAAAACAAAGATGGAAAGAATCCCCGCTTTGCAAACAAGGGCCTAATTAGGTAGGCAAATAAAAATCCTTTTACGGCTAGGCTCTGAGTCCTTCTAAAGGAAAGGTTTCCAACTACTTCTCACATTTAACCCAAATATCAACACAAAGCCTTCCCCAATAAAGGCTGGAAGATACTCCTCCCTCACATTCCACACTTTGATATTTATCAAAAGAAGCATCACTGCTGAAAGCCTATTTTCTTAAAAATTATGCTTTAACGATCTAATAAGAAATGTCTATTAAGACAAAGTGCCCAAAACACTAGAGAAAAGAGTTAAAAGAAAGATCACAATTAACTGTTTTCACAACCATTCATTAGTGTCTTCTGGGTTGTTTTGTTTAATAGTATTGAAAATGTTCATTAGTTCATTTGGAAAAACCTATCACTCCTAATGATGCTTTTTTCTCAATGCAGGTCAAGCAATCATTTATGTTACTCTTTTACTATTTTTATCTAGCTACTTGTACTTTATGTTTCAAAGATGTATAAGCTGGGTAACACCAACAGTTAACTGCAACAATCATGATTCAGAGAGGTTGAAATATCAAAATGAGAAGAGCTGAAAGTTTTAAAACATTCAAACTATTATAACTGAAGAACATTTACTCTAGGAAATTAAAAAGCTCAGTATATGAGGCTTTAACTCAGTGCCTTTCCATCTTTATCCCTTAGATGAACCTTGAAAGTAGGCACTAGCCTGTGAGGACAGAACCTACAAACACTGAGTCTTATGATAATTTGGCAGCAGACGTTAAGAAGAAACTCAATATTCTCTGCCTCTCCATTCCGTTCCCTTCTTGTTTGTTCTTTAGATGAAGTTATGGTTTTTTGATTCAGGAGATTTTCTTGTTTTCTTTGCCTCATTATAGGGACAAGTGGTGGCAGGAAGTGAAAAAAATGACTGAGAGAAGACAACCCTACACAGACACAGGCAACCCCAGCAACTGGGTAAAGTAAATGGAGTTTTGTTGACCTAATTAATTTCAATTGAGCTGAGACTATTTTAAATTGGGCTGCAGAAAATTCACTTAAATCCAAATCAGAGAGAGAGAGAGAGAGAGAGAGAGAGAGAGAGAGAGAGAGAGAGAGAGAGAGAGAGTGTGTGTGTGTGTGTGTGTGTGTGTGTGTGTGTGTGTGTGTAACTTAGGGGAGGTGATATTTTCAAGACTTAAATTTTAATGAATTTCTTCTTCATTTTTTTTCATTCCTCTAAGGCATTGGTAAGCACTGCTGTTTTCTAACTAAATAAGATCTTAAGGAATAGGAAAATCTATAATGATCATATATTCCAGGGAAGCTTGCCAGATGTTAATGAATTAACTAATTTTAAGCTTAACTCCTCTAGCGGTGGTGGAAAGGAATGAAACAAGTACATAATGGAACATGTAAGTAGCACAATGAATGACTTCACATCTTCACAGCAACCTAGAACTTTATGATATTGTTCAGATCTAAATAGCTTTGTAGCACGGACCATGAAGAAAGTTTGGGGTCCATACTTTCACAGTGCCTGGTGAAATAAAGCTAAACATTTCAGAGGATTGCCAAAAATTCTTTTTGTGCTTTGAATAATTCATACTGATACTTCTAACTTCACTTTCCAACCCTTGCAAATTATGCCTATGAAGAAGGCCTGAAAACAGGACAGAGATGAAATATCATGTATTTTTTTTAAATCAGGTCTAAAAAATGCATTTAGAAGATATAGAATATTTTTTTAAAGAAAACAAATAATTTCTGATTATTTCCCAGACCAAATGGTTCAGAGATCCTACAAGTACCTAAAATATTGTATTCTTTCAACCTTATTTTGGTTATGCAAAAATCTCACAAAACACAGCATCCCTGAATATGAATGTGATATCAAGCTCTGAAATATAAATATTCAGAAATATATTAGCACTAGTCACACCACACCTCATTCACACAAAGCCATCCCCAAACACGTACTCTGCTTCAATACAGGGTGTTTCTTATTTGTAGATGACTTGCCAATAACATGTTGAGAAAATGAACACTTCTTACTTCCATTTCACTGTTTCATATACAAATAATTAGCTATCAGTGTTTAATGATTACTCTTTGGCATATTCTATTCGGCAAAATGGTTCAACTGCTAAGTCTTCCTTAGATTTAAGTTACTTTAAGCTGTTGTCTTATCTACCCTTTACAGTGATGGAGTGACTGTTAAAGGCTTGCACCCTTGGCCCTTCTGTGGCTACCCAGCATGCTGGCCCTGGAGTGGGTGTCAGAGCAGGGACCTGCAGTGGACTGTGTGACTATATCCACAGCCAGTCTGTAGTCCTGCAGGCCTGCTTCCACCTGCAGCCAAATCCCAGAAGGTGTGGAAAGAGGGCTGCTTACTCGCACTCGCTCTATGAAATCTACTTGTTATACACTAGAATTACTTTCCTATAAGTACTTTTTTCTCTTTGACTACTGAAATGGAAAGAAGTTTCAGATAAAAAGACACTTTATTCAGAGATTAAATTTTTTTACTAGATCAGCAAAGTTTCTACTTTTGACAACAACCAGTTTCTATAAGCACTGGAAATAAATATACATACTCTTCAAGAAAAACACAGAACAGTTATATATGAAAACAATTACTGTTGATACACAAATCAAGACATCTTATGTCAGAAATAACTGATTCTATAATTTATCTTTTACAAATGTCATAGCTTTATAGATCTCACAAAGTTTCACTAATAAATATTAGCAATAATTTTATAGCATTTACTTTTGTTTATTTTCAAAACTATATGAAAAAAAGATCACCATAGTAGTTTGGAATTGGTGGTTAAGGGTTTGTCTATGGATGGAATTGTAATATGGATAATTCATTGAACTTCTAGTGAAACTTATTTTCTAAGTTCATCAACATTCTGAGGCTTAGTAAAAAATAAATAATGCAAAAAATATCTGTGAAGAAGTAATTTTTAATAAGCTAAAATAGAAATAAATATGGTGTAATATGTAACACATCCTTCTATGTGCTGAAATTACAAAAACATGCATAGCACCTAAATGCACAGAACAGGTATTGATACATACATATAACCTTGTATATTTAGATTCAGGAATATATGAATTAAAAAGGTGTTTCTGTTCATATAAAACTCACTCCTGTGTTATTTATGCAAAAATAATTTTAAAAGCACTGCTTACACTACTTAAACTTTTAAAAAGTAAATAAATTTTATGTAATTTTCCAAATAACCCTGCATATTTGGTAAACAAATTAAGTATTTCTTTTTTACTTATTTATATTTTAATTGCCAAAGCCACAAGAACACTAGGCATGCCAATTATTTTATTGACCTTTAGAAACAATCCAGTCCAATTTTACAGTTAAGTAAATTTGATTGTATTTAATAACAAAATGGAAAGTAAAATAAAGGAAATGATTCCAATTTTTCATTGCTCATAGAGTAAAACAAAGAAAATTGATAGTGTGCTATAGACATGATCGACAAGGAGATAAAAATAAACTCCCAGGTTCAAAGTGTCATGCATACACATATGTATAAGATGTGTGTGCATATATATGCATCTATGTAAAATAAAACCAGTCTGTAATATAACAGTAACTAGTTACATCCAGCAGCTAACTAATGAGGAATACTGATTCATAAGTCAAATTACCTAAAGGGAAAATAGAACAGCAGTATAACAGATTTGACAACTGAAATCACAACCACCTAATAATGAAGCGTATACTGAGGAAGAAACAAGGTGCAAAGCAAACAGTGAGAAGGCAGACACTCACCTTCGGTGCCATTGGGAGTCATGGAATTACTATTTATATGAGAGTTATCGAGTTTGGGGCCACTGGGGGATTCACTACTACCACTCAGACGGCTATGCGGGCTGGTTAGATCCTGCATTTCCATAGACCTAAAGACAAGAAGCCTTCCATTTGACAGATGTACCAAATTCATAACACTGCTATTTAATGCGCTAACGACTTGACACCTTCTTTGAAACCCACTCACACAAAAGTCCCATTGTATCTCTTTTCTTAGACTGAAAATAGTTCATTCTGCATTTTTACTTCAGTCATTTTCACTACCTGCACTATTAAAGCATGCCACTTACTCTACCTATCCAGCCCAACATTCACAAAGAGTTCTTAAAAATTCCTCTTCGGTACTTTACATAATGTATCAAGTCATAAGGTCTAATGCTACACAGTGACATCTATTTTCATTTTTAAAAAATGTAGTCATGGTTTTCTTTTTATATTTAAAAAAAATCCCCAAAGGCATTTTTTCCCCTAAAACAGAAAGGAAACTATGTAAACAAGTGTAATAGAAAAAAAAAATCACTTTTCTATTCAATCTGTTTCATCTAATAAATTAGCACTAGGTACTTCCTTATAATTTACCACCCAATTGTAATTTAATGGGTCTCCAAACCAAATAAAACACTTGAAACCTATAGTCTAGTGACAGGGAATGAGATAGTCCTGATGCATGTGTTTACTCTGGCAAACTACTTAATTGTTCCTCTGTTTCCCTTGAAACAAATGCAGCATTAAAACATTATGATGTCGGCTCACTTGTTTGCTTTGTGGATTACATACAGCGTGCCCAATTGAAAAAGGATAAGGCCAACATACAGTGAGTCCCTATGAGCATTAGCACTCGGAATACCTCAGCTGTCATTGAGGGAAATAAGGACAATTCTACTTCAATGCTACAATTCTGCCTATAATGCTGCACTTTTTACTATATGAAAACAAGCCAGTCCCTTCTGAAAAGTCTCAGACTCAGCATGTACTTATTCTGAAGAGGTCCAAAAGTCAATTTCAGAGCTAGATTTATAATTAATACTTTCATTAATGAAGAGAAGAGAGGACTTACTTACAGTCACTCAAAACACATTCATATACTGTTTTCTGACAGCTACGTTTTATACGTCTGAGGCTCACATTCCCTTCATTTTAAACTTTATGTGCTTTTCTAAAAAATAAATAAGTAAGGGGGGGAGGTTTAATGTTCTATATATGAAGCTCTTCATCCTCAACAGATCAATAAAAGGTATAGTTATTTTAATTGAGAGGCTGCACTTAAAGTGACTGTCGATATCAGTTTTTCAAACATCTTTAACTTGAGCCATTTTACTTTTGAAATAGATCTTTACTTCCTCAGGTCTTGAAATCAAACTGGAAATGGTTTCAAGTGCAGTTTTTCTCTCCCTATTCCCACTTCATGTTCAGTTTTCCTAACACCAGAAAATATCCCATAATCATTTTTAAACCAAGGCTCCTATTCCTGTCCCACACACTTAGGCATTTTTTTTTTAAACAAGCACACACACATAAATTGTTAAGTAATTGCCAACTGAGGCTGTTGCTATTAATAGAAATAATTAAGAAATACTAGACAAAAATAGGTCTGGGTCACAGAAAGGTAATCTACAAAAATGTCAAATATCAACAATATCCTTACCTGCAACTTGAGGAAACAGCAACATCTGAACTGGTTTGAGATGTTTGCACCTGTGGTCAGGGGTAAAAAATTAGAAGCTGTTGTTACTGAGCTTCAGTGTCAGCTCTTAATTATACAGAGCACATGGCAGAGACCGACAATGCTCTCTTTTAACCAAAAGAGAAAAAAGAGGATACTGCTGCAGTGAAAGGCATATTGTCTTTAAGTTGAGGTCTCAACTGTTGTTTCCTCCTGCAGGTCTATCCTCCTCCTCCCCTTGTCAGGGGGGGAAGGCAGCCAAATGACGGGATAGTGATTCATCACTGGCCTATGACAGCTGCAAACGGGATTACCCCTCCCCCAATCAACATGCAAAGCAGCCTTGCCCAGGCAGCTTGGAAAAGGTGCTTGGAAAAAAAAAATAGCTATTAACAAAATGAGTGCGTTCAGCAGCAGCAGTTCAAGCAATAATCCCCCAGCATCCTCAGAACCTCTTTCAACCTCTGTTATCACCAACTGAAACACAGCTCCCGCCCACCCCTTTGACTCCTGACAATATCTTATCCTTATCTCCATGATTTGCTCCCACATTTACTATTTGTTATTTAACGTTTACTAAAACAGCTCCTGGGCACCTTTCAGGCAAAAGGATTAAGGGTAAATGGCAAAAGCAAGTTTTCATACCCAAAGTCACAGCACTGAACAATGTGCTTGTTTACTCATTCCAAATTAAAAGTCAATGAGTGCTTATGCAGCTCTGCCCTACAACATACCAAAGTGGTCAGATTTTTTTTTTTTTTTTTTTTTTTTGGTAAGGGGTGGGGATGGCTAATTTTCTGTCTTTTAGACTAAAAAAAGACCAGTCGAATAATCAATTTAACGTCCCAGTTAAGCCAGTTCCTTAGTCTCTTTTGTTTCTAGATAAATCTGTATTTGGGGACTTCACTGAACAACTAACTTCACTACTGTGCTGGTTTTAATAGTCACTGCCCTACTGCCAGAGGCAGCTCTAACTGCCAGCAGGTGACAAAGCTCAGGTGAGCTAGGCTGCTGCTGGCTTCCAAGCTCAGCCTAACAACTAGGCAGGCAGGAAAGAGCATTCTGCATAATGTTTAAATGGCTCAGAATTCCAAATCTTTGATGTGCATTTTCATTCAACCTGAACTGACATCAATTAGGGACACAGAACAAAGATGAGAACTGAAGCATCTCAAATGACATTAAAGTTATCCAACCAAACATCTCCTGTTGAGTCCTGTTATTTTTTAAAATTATGATTTATGAAATTAAGACACTATCTTGCTGGCAAGAATACAGCATCTTAAGGTCTAAATGTCTTGGTATGGAGTTATGTGAAATTTCTAGGTATGATTTCTAGAATACATGCAAGACAAAAAACAATTGTTAAAAGATGCTTGAGTGTTAAGTAGAAATGGCATCTTAATGCCTGCAGATGTGCCTTTCTATGATGACAGATTTCTGCAATTTTTGTTAAAATTAATGTTCTCACACAAGATTAAATGGTTTCTTTCAGAAACTGGAACAATATACCTCAAGGATAAATTCCCTTTTTCTCTCCCCCCCCCCACTTTAATACACCTGGAATAAATTATAGGTGAGAACTAACTTAGTTTAAGAACTCTCTTGGCTTAATTATGTGAGAGTATGTAAAGCACACTTTCTGTTAAATGTTAAAATCCATTTGCATTTTAACATTAGCTAGAAAGCATAGTCTTGGAAATATAATTTTAGTTTTCACTGTGTACTTTGAAAGTTTGCTTATATTTGAAGTTTAACCTATCATATCTAAATTTAAAAGTCAAAACTGTTGCTAATAAAAACAATTTCAAGAATTGTTCTAACACATTTCCTCATTGAAAAAAAAATGCATTTCACAACACATTTCTTTTATGCTGGTGCAACCCAGTCTCTACTGTACTTTCATACATTACAATTTTTGAAAGTCCACAGCCATGATCTTCATTTCATTAAGTATACTTCAGATATATTCTTTTGTGTCTCAAGGATTATTTAAACCATGTGTTGTGTGTTACTGTATTTAAAAATGACTCTTTAATCAAAATAACTTTAAAACAACTAATCCTCACTTAGGCTGGTCAGCTGAATCCACATCGTGGTCCAGGAAAAATAAATCTACTCTCAAGAATGCGAATGCAGACAACAATTAGACACAGATGTGAGCAAAATTAGTTACAGTTTACAAAATGCTACACTTCACATGCTTTTAGTTTTTTATGTGTAGTACAAGATTACAGTTCAGTAAGGAAACATACTCTTATAATGACTTATCTAAAAAGAACACCTATTTCTGATTGGTGTTGATTTTCTCTCATGTTTAACAATGTCTAAGGAGATTTCTGTATTTTAAAGGTCTCAAACCATAATGTGTTTCAAAAATAATTAACTAGGGATATTTTTGTTCAAAAGAGAAAAAACATTTCCACAGAAGTGCTGGTAAGCATTCAGTAAGCTCACATTTTCTGCTTTACACTCATAAACTTAATATTTCTTGTCATCTCCTAACCTGGTATTTTTAATTCAAATGCTTCTATGAGTTTAGAAATATTTCCCATTCCATTATAAATGGCCATCTTACATTACAATGAAGTCATTTCACTTTAATGCTTTTAAAAACTCTTCGTATAGAATACACATAGTAGCACACTCACAGAGCTGTGAAAATACCAAGATAGAACTCCTTAGAATTTAAATTCAAAGATCCTCAACTAGTAACTTTGACTTCTGATTAGTTAATGAGGTCTTTTAAGTTTGCCTTTTTTCTAATTAAATTTATAATTCTTCACAGATGTAACTTTTGTTGATGTTCAATTTGTCTCTCTCATTTTGTTAAACCTCACATAGTACTTCTCCAATCCATTGAAGAGCCACATTAAATCTGTTAATACCATGCTCTTCAGCCCCAGAAATTATTTCCAGAAGGCAAACTTGCTTTGAGAGATCATCAAACAAGACTTAAGGTACACATTTTATCACATTTTCCCTACCACAGAGCTCAGGATGCAGAGCAAAATTCATGACTTTTGCACTGTTTATTATACTTTGCTAAATTACAAATCAAAAGCATCTGACAGAAGATCATGTATGAAGCCAAAAAGTTAATAATGTTCTGTGAAAAGTAAACTGTAAATGGAAAGGGATTCTAAATCTCAGCATCACACAGCAAATAAAATGTAGGTACTTGTCCAAATTATGGGTTTTCCATAGGGTTTTTTTTTTTTTTTTGCTTGCTAGAAGCAATTTTTATAAAATGACTATAAAACTTTTTTTTTTCAAACTGAAAAGAAATTTTCAAAGTGAAAGTACTGAACTTATCTAAATAAATAGAATTGGCAGGCGAGCTAGTTTTGTCCAACCACAGATCAACCTGAGTACTCCCAAATTTGAAAGACAATGGCAATTTTCTAATCAGAATGTATGTTATAGAGATATTTAGAAAAGTACCTTAGCCATAAATCTGATTTTTAAACAGAATATATTCCTGCTAAAATTTCTCCTCAATCAATATCTCCAACTGTGGTGTTAGTGTTGTAATAAAAATCTCAATATTTTAAAGAAAAATCTAACCCTAAAACTGAAATGAAGCTGTAAGGAGAGACATAAAATATAATGTTAAAGACGTCAACATTATATTTTCTTCTTAATCGAAAACTCCATAAAGTAAATGCCTTAATGCTTTACTGATTACTGATTACTCTATTTAAATATCCTATATTACTTTTTGCAAAATCTCGTTTAAAGAAAATTAGAGTCCTTATGAAACTAAAACCAAATAAGTATTCAAATCATAGTATTCTACCTATAGTTTTAGAGTATTATTTAAAAAAATAGCAATTATGTAAAATATTGAGCAAAATACTTTGGATAACTGATTAAATAAAAGTGACTTTATTCTCACTGCATGTTTTTCTTTCCAGTGTATTCTTTTTTTAAAAAAAAAAAAAATTTCCCCATTCGAATGGAAAGTTTCTTTTGAGAAAATCATTTATCATGTCTGTGAAACTCACATAGCAGTTGACTTCCATTTGGCACTCTAAAAGTGGCCAGTGGCTCAATTAGGCTTCTATGTCTGTCACCGGGAAGAATTTTCAAAGATTGAAAATCTATGGTTGCCTGCTCACTTAGTGAACAATTTGGGCCTTAGGCGAATTCAAGTATCAAGAAAATCAAATATCAAATGTTTGATCATACAAAAGCATGACTATTCATGGATGCATGTCCTCAAATCCCAAGCAGGAGGGTAAAAACTCAAACAAGCATAAAATAAAACCTACCCTGAAAGACATTATAAAAACAACCCCCAAACCTATAAAACTACGCTATATACTTAAGTATCAACTTTTTGTACCCCTTACTATTTTAAGAAATGAAACAAAAATGCTTGTCTAAATTCAATGACAGCTCTGAATTTACTGAATTCTTGCGAATGCTGTACTTTAAATGTATTAAAAAAAAAAAACTCCCCCAAAGAAATATAAGCCCATGAGTCATTAGCACTTCATATACTGATTTTGACTGGCAAACATTTTAAATGATAAGTAAAAAGTCTTAAGAATCTGAATTTTCAACTCCAAGGTCCATTCAAGTCATATAAAGTGCCATTCTATGAGAAATACATTAATTGGGCAAATGTTTATTGTAATCACCTTTTGAAGATGAGCCTGTTCAATGTAAGGTTTGGGAAATTTGTTTATTGAAGCAAAAAGGATTCTTTAAACAGCAAATATCAATTGTTATCTGTTGTCCATTCAAATGTTAAACCTCTCATTTTTTCATATCAACTTAAACTGCCCAGGGAAAGTCATCTATGTGTTGTGGTGGATGGATGTGTAACTCAACATCGCGCAATATTTGAGGTTTGTGCAGCAATTCAGAAAAGAGATTCCAAGTAATCTGCTTAGGAGACTGTGGCCTTGCCTACTGATTTCCAGAGATAGCACAAGTCGTTGTTAGCAATTAATTTGTAATTACCTCTTAATGATCCTAACCGCTCAGATAATTTGGGGGCTTAAGAATCCTACTTTTACGATGGAACCCTGTGGCTCATAAAGTATTAGGTACAAAAAGTGTCATCATTTTCCACATGCCATTTTTTTTTTTCTTTTAAAACAAAATCCAAACAGTCAAAGCGCTCCTGTTGTCTCGGACTTTGCCCACAGGACAGCTGTTGTCAGTCACTAACAATTTTTCAAACGGTCAGCTTGTACTTACAGCGCTTACATCTGCCGCATCCACCCGTTTAAAGTACTCCTCCGCGTTTTCTGGTTTAGCAAGCCTCCATTCCTGACATAGTTGGGCTCCGGGGAGGGACGCGCGAGGGCTCCGCGGCACTCTCAGCGGAGCCGCGGCGCTCGTGGAAGCGGAGCGCGGGTGCCGGGGAGAGCCCGGCTGCGGGGGAAGGCGCCCGGGCGCTGCTGCAGGCTCGGGCTGCCGAGCGACTGAGCGAAATCGCTGGCCCCAGGAAGAACCCCGCCACAGTGGACGGCAACAGGAAGGCTTACAGTCGGAAGTGGCACTGGAGAGTTTCTACCTCGCCCCAAACTCGGAGCCATCAGCTCCCACCGTTCGGTTGGGTAACAGCTTTGCGCCCTGCGCTCTTTCCCCACCGAACTGCAGCCGCAGATAGCATCTGAGAACTCTAGACAAAGAAACAGCAGAATCTCATCCTTCGATTTGTTTGCGCAGCCCTGTAGGTCTGCCCATGAAGCCTCGGGGCTCTCTCTCTCTCTCTTTCCTCTCTCTCTCTCTCCTCTCTCTCTCTCTCTCTCTCTCTCTTTTTTTTTGCAACGCAAACCACAGCTATTCTCTTGTCCTAACCTTATTGGTTTAAACGCAACAATTGAAAGGAGCACTGCTCTGTCTGACTCAACCTAACTGCTTTAAAAAAAATTATTATGTAAATGAACGCGCCCCACGCTATCTGGATAAACAGCTGTGTGAGAATAACTTGTGTGAGACACTGTCAACACACGCACATCTCCTGCCGCAGTAGCTCCCAATTAAGATCTTTGGGGAGTAGTTAGTTTACAGGTTATCTTTTACACTTTTCCAAAACTTTTTTTTTTTTTCAGGCCCTGAAACTTGGAGAATCGATACTTTTCAGATTTTTCCCTCCCTCATGTGCCTACCTACTAACAGGTTTGGCAAAGATAAAAAGTGGAATGGCTGATTCCACTAAGTGGGGAGAGAAAAAGCAAACGTGTAAGCTATTATCACTTTAACAATGAAAGCCTGACTCATGATTCTGCAAGGATTTCTAGGATGGCAAGTCTTCAATGAGCAATTCTTTGGATAAGAACCAGACAGTATTTCAGTGTTCATATTTTTAAATTATTTTTGAGAAAAGGTTCTTTTCACTTATAACTTTCTTTACAGTCCATTCTTTAAGAAAAAAAGAAAAACCAACTCAGAATCTATGCATGATGAGCTGTAAGATTTACCTTAGAGAGTTAAGCTTCAGTTAAGATATCATGCTTTATGGAGATAAATGACTTCATTTATAAGATCAATGACTTAATCATTATGTTGATCCTAAATATTTGAAGAAGGCATCACTTATGTGAACTAATGATATTTTAATTTGCTAGCCCTATACCATAATTCAAATACAAATGTTTATTCTGATACTAGTTACTCATCATAATTAATTTGCACTCTAAAATGAAATTTTTATCCCCATTGTATATTTCTTAAAACCGTTTTGTCACTACAAATAATACTATTCTGTATTTGGAATTTTTATTAAAAATCAAAGTCTCCTTTTTTTTTTAGGCTCTCACATTGGTATGAAAAGCATTTTAAAAAATCATAGTAACTTTTTAAATGATCATCAACTCATAAAGCAGATAGTCACAGTCTTACTTTTACTTTGCTAATTTGTACCTGAAAGCACCATTTCAATGCAAACAAAACAAAATGAAAAGTTTATAATGACCAAAATTCAATACAGACTTTAATCCTCTCCATCCCCCTCCCCAAGGATGCCAGTCTAAATTCCTCAGAAAGGAACACTTTGTCAAACCTAAGAGACAGCTTAAACTGCAAACTCACCTAGGATTTTATTTTGTGTAGTAGCGGCAAGGAATCATGGGCTAGGCATCTACCATATTTGGGAAGCAGATCAAAAAACAGTTGATTGCTATTGGATCTGTTCCTATGCACAGCAGAAATAGAATTATGTTACCACCTACAGGACTAGAAGTATCAGTTATTCAATATACCACAGTATTTATGCAGAAAACAAAACAGAGTCTGTAATGGAGGTTTCTAGTATTGTCAGATATAATGTAGTGCTACATTAATTCAATCTATGATATCAAACACCCACACAATGACTGCAATCTGATTTATTACTAAGCTCCATATAATATAAAATTTGAGGTGCTGCTTGGAGGATTAAACCCTGTTTGAAGCCTGCATTCAGCTATTATACACATGCTTCCTGTAATCTAAAAATTATTTTAGATATACAAGGATATAACACTGTTTTCTGATTCATGAAAGATTATACTGGCAAATCCAGAATACATAAACTACATGAATTCCAAAGAGGAGAAATATCATGTAAAGTATGCCACCTTTGCATGCAAATTACTTGTCTACATTACAAATTTATCATATTACATGTGCTTTTATATTGAAATTCATTTTTTATTTATATAACCAAACAAAATGCCATTAAAGAAATGATGCATGTAATTATGAAGAAAATTATAAAAAGCATGATGAATTTAATGTGACCACTAATTGACATGATATAGCTCATGATTCATAATTCTGTGACAAAGAGCTTAGTCACTGGCTTAAAGTAATATGTATGTGCATATTGACCACTTTCTAATAGTTCTTTTTCCTAAAGCAAATCAGATGGATTAAAAACAATTTGTGTTTACTCATAAATTTAGTCTGGTAACTACTACTACATATCAAATATACAATAATTACTATTACATACAACCTGAACCAGAAAAATAAGTTGTTCTATGATAAATAACCCAAATTTAAGACTTAGTAAGATCCAGTTTTAAGTGAACACCTTAGCTTCCTATTTTGAAATTTTCACTAACTATAATTATATAACTATATACTCTGAAGGTCCAAACTGTTCCCTAAACACATTCATACAGATTAAAAGAGAACTTAGAAAATTTGCTATTAGTAAAACTAGGTAATAGTAGAAAGCATTACTATCTGATATTTGCTACAGAAATCTCAACATGTAAATACATAAATGAGAGCATTAAAAATTTCCTATATGCCTTTCCCCCAATAAAACAAAAATATTCATATGATTTTATCTGGAAAAGGGAAAACTCTGGAAATATTCAGCTACAGTGAAATGTTCAAGTACGCTCAATGAGATACAAAGATTTTTCATATTTGTACCTTCTAGCAGGTTTTATCTGACAGAACCAGCTGTTGCCTGAATACCTGAGTGGTTATATGGAAGTCTGCAATTTTGATAGAAGTTTTCAGTACTTTTAGATTAACATAGAGTTCTAAATGAAGGCATGATCACAAAAATAAATGTCTTTAATTTTTTTTTAAAAGGGCAGACATAGTGCACTCATCAGAGCAATCTCAAAACTACTTGAGTGAACAAGCTGACTCATCAAATTAAACATAACAAATACACTGAGAAAACAAAGGGTAAAATCCAAAGTGGCTCTTTCCATTTTCCATTCCAGGAAGGACAATAACATTGGTGAATGGTTGTGAAGTTTTCAGTGAAGATATATTTTTCTTCTACTTGTGTTTATCATGAAATAATTTTAGGATTAAGCATGAATGCTATGGTTCAACTGTTTACTAAATTCCTCTGCTCCTAAAATTCTTAGAGGAGATGATTATTTTTTTCAAGAGTATTGATACAGCTAGCTGCAAAGTATAATTAGAACTTCTAGACAGATGCTTTTTCTCCAAAAGCAAAGTCTTAGTCATTATTCCTTTTACATTATTAGAATTAATATCTGGAAAGACACGATTTTGCAATTCAAACAGCTCAAAGTAGAACAGAAAATAAAGTGTTCCATAATCCCGTACTTTTAGTCGGTCTGCTACCCGATAACTTTCTTTTGCTTGTGGTCCATGTGATGGCACTACATTTGTGGCTTCTCTGTGGAACCTTTGGAACTGTCCTGGATGGCTGAGATCTGGATACTTGCTGCCATTTGGAATGGCCATTTTCATGACCTGTGCTTTCCTGACTGGCATGAGTACTACAATGAGGATCCTGCTCAGGGTACGCTTCTGTTGAAACGCAACCAAGTAAAACATCCTCTATTTATTTTAAGAATGATATTAAATCCACCAAACTAAATGTCTACCTGTATTTTGCTAAATGCTTTCCATTCAAACTCCAACATGAATAGCTTTTAACAGTAAATTTAAGGAGGCAATTACTAACTATTAACTGTACTATGGAAAGTTATTTTCATAAATATTATGGTCTTTATACAGCACAAAATGAAAATAGAACCTATTTCCTGACCTCCTAATAAGTACATTGGTTATTACATATGAATCATAACCATTTATTTATGTAGGGTGGAGAACTTGTTATCCTATGTAGTAATGACGGCCTCTAGGATGTTTTTTTAAAAAATTATTATTCTTAATAGAAACTTTGAGTAGCACTTCTTGAAACTAATAATGATGACAGGGCAGTGGCAGGTTTTTCAGAAAAGGGCATGAGATGATATAAGTACTTTAAGAAAAATATGACACAACAGGTTTTCTATTTAAAAATCATCTGATTCTCCAAAATGGCAAACAGAGTTAGTTTTTCTTTCTCTGTCAAAAATATGTAAATAATTGGTCTTGGAAGCATATGTTTAATCTCAGCAATAAGCAATTTTGCCTTCTTGAACTGTAAAAAGGGATTTCTGTTGACATGAAGCAACCTAGAAAACCCAGGTTGTCTTCTCTTCGATTTTTTTTTTTCCTCCAAGCCATGGGCAAAACCAATCTTGTCAGCACCTCCCAGAGCATGTAAGAGGATCTGGAAATTCGCTTTGTGTTTTCCAGGTTTCATGACAGCTGAGTTCACAGTTTTTAAATTCTTCAGAAAAAAAGAATAGTTCATGGAGGAAGGAAAGGCATTTATTAAGTGCATTTATTAAGTGATTACTATGTGCCAGGCACTGTGATAGGCATTTCATGTTTGTATGATCTGCTTTTAAAAATATGGATGTTTATTTCCCCAACTAAATTGTTTGTTCTGGAATCTGCCTCATTTTCTAGCACCATCAAGGTCACTTGTAAACAGTAGATGGAGCACTGGGACATTAATGACCCCTGGTTGTATCATGATTTTGGAGCAAGGAAAATCCAAGAAAGAAAGTCCAGAAAAGTGTATGTGTGTGATCTATTGAAATGAGATATGTCAAATATAGATAGATGGAAAGGTAGATATACATCAAAATAATATATCTCTATATTGATATATATCAAGCTTATATATATATATTAATGTGGAATAGACATAATCACTATTAAATATCTGATTACTTATAAACACATTGTCAGTTTACAGATTCAAAAATAAATGTACATTAAAGGGTCAGTAGGGAAAAAAATGTGAGGAATCCTTAAACTGAAATTATCAAATCAGTGTTCATGGTTTTTTACTCATCATTTATAGGAAAAGGTGAATTATATTCCTAAAGTAGGGATAATAAATATCCCAAACCTATTCTTTATACTCAAAGGAGAGCCTGAAGTTCTGAGTTTACACCGAGCAATGATACAAATAATGTGCTTCACAGTTGATATCAGTTACTTCCCTTCTGCCTTTCTTGACTTGAGGTATCCAGTGGGATACACTTTGATCTTACTACATACAGTAAACACTACTCTACGGTAAACACGTGATTTGTTCACTGAGGAAATAATTATAATTAAACTGCACTCCAAGTTTCCAGATGCATTTGGAGATAGAGTTTAAGTCTTCAGAATCAAGAAACTCTATTAATTATTAGAAATTGCCAGGATGTGGGGGTATCCCCCAATCTAGCAACCTATAGAATTTTTTTCTCCGTTCAAGCAGTAGTAAGTTTTTCTCCCTCTGCCTCCCAAATGGGGTTGGGAGGAGGTAACCTTTAAAGCTGTTCTAGACAGAAGGTCACAATTCAAAGGACTGGTAACTTAATCCAGTGCCCTGCAATCACATTGCTATTGGAAACACAACCAGAAGCACCATTATTCTACTGTTTTTTTATTCAGTCACATCAATGTATACAACCTAGGCGTTTCTCTCCACTGTAAAGTTTAGCTAGATTCATCCTTGCAGCAATCAAGTTGCCTTGGGGCTTTGAATTTTATTTTACTATGCTGTGTGGCACATGGACAAAAAGGTAGACTGGCCATTACATACTAAGAAAAACAATAGCTTTGGTTTGTTCAAATACTTAAAGAGAGAAAGCATACCTTTCCAGTACCGACATGTCACTAAGATGAAACATATTTCAGACACTCATAATTAACAAAAACACTTACTTGAGGTGGTTTTGTATTTTGAGTATTATCTGATTATTTACATTTGTGGTTCAAGTTGTTTAAAAAAAAAAAAATCTAAGTCTGGAAGCCTCTGCTGCTCCTTTCAGGGATTCTGTTTTAATATCACCAGTGATCTGGTTTAACTGGGTTGCAGAGTACAAGAAAGACAGGGGTCTGGGCTTTAATGAGTTATAGTATTTTAAATGTGTAAGATTCTTGAAAACAACGCCCTGGTTGATGGGGAGTTACTGTTCGGAGGCTTGTTTTTTTAATCAATACAAGGAAAAACAAATAGTTTACTAAGAGGTCAGAGTGCTGGTGGAGCAGCCCTCTGCTGCATGATTCTCATTGACAAGCCCTGCTGAAAGATCCGCAAAGCCCCCATTAGCTTGGCCTCCTGGGATGGCTCTTCACTTTCCTTCCTGTCCTTGCCTAAGAGGACAGTCCTCCCCCTCCAGCCAGAGTGGATGCAGAGGGCTAAGAGAAGTGAGGGAGGGACGGGACCAAAACAGAACAGGACAAGGGAGAAGTTATTCATGACAATTATCAGAGAACTGCTCAAGAATCCGAGGCCTTTTTCAAAGAATGAATGCCTTTGACTTAGAAATTCTAAGGGACAAAGAGAATGTTTTTAGATCTACAGATTTTCTACATTATAAATAGACAAAGCCATCACTGATCTCCCTATCTTGTTTGTGAGGAAAGGTATCTGACACATATAAAAATAAAAACAAATATGGATAACCTAACTCTCCCCAAAACAGATTCAATCATGACTAATTATGAAGACTATTAAAGGGGAGAAACTAAACCTCTCAGTTAAAATTTAGATTTCCCCAAATCATGCCCATTACCAATTTAAGAATCACCTATACATGAAAAAGAAAAAAAGAAAAAAGAAAAAATCCAAGCACAGTGGCACACACCTGTAATCCCAGCAGCTCCAAAGGCTGAGGCAGGAGGATCTTAAGGCTGTTCAAAGGGGCTGGGGATGTGGCTCAAGTGGTAGTGTGCTGGCCTGGCATGTGCAAGGCACTGGGTTTGATCCTCAGCACCACATAAAAATAAAAATAAAGATATTGTGTTCACCTTAAACAAAAAAATATTTTTTTTTAAAAAAAAAGGCTGTTTAAAGGCAGCCTCAGCAATTTAGTGAGGCCCTAATCAATTCTGCAAGACCCTGTCTTTAAATAAAATATCAATAAAAAAGGGGGGCTGGGGATATGGCTCAGTGGGTTGAACCCAAGTATCCCTGGGTTCAACCCTTCTCACCCCCCACCAAAAAAAGAAAAAAAAAACTTGGGACATTTCACATTAGCATCTTTCTGAAGCAGCATATGACAAGCCCGATTTCCTATTCCTCCTTCAATATTCTTGGATTTTATGTCTATCATTATTTCAAGTTATTCTTTTCCTTAAATATGTAGCATTATTAACATCTATTATAGTCAAGGGTACATACTAGATTAAAATAGATGTACTGGAGATTCACATTAGCTCTAATTTTGGCTTTGACTTTTTTTTGTGTGTGTGTGTGATTTTGTTATCAATTACTTATCCTTTCAATTTATAATCCATAAGCTGGCTAATTATAAGATAGATGTAAGCTTAGTCCCCCTTATCAAAATGACATGAGAATGAGTGTTTACTGCTATGGTAAAGCTCTCATGGATGGTAAAATAGCAACAGAAAACTGAATGTCAAGTCAGTTCAATCAAATGAGTGGGGGAATGAATGCCCAGATAGGGCATGGTGAGTTCAGGGTTAAACACAACTCAGGAAACACAGTAGGTGCTCAGTAAATGCTGCTTAAGTTAATTAATATATGCAGACTAGGTTACTTGATGAAACATGGCTCTGATATGTGAAAGAAAAATGATTTCTCTGAATTTCCTTTGCTTCCATTTTTTTCTTTCTTCACATTGTTTTGTTCTCCCCCCCTCCCCCCACACTGCAAACTCTAAAACTCTGAACTGCCTGGAGAATTATCATCATTCATTCTCACATCCAAAAACATAATGAACATACTTTTAAGGAACAAGTAAGTCATTGGAACTGTGCTAGGAATTTATCATCCTGACAACAGGGAATAACCAAACTCCTAGAAAATTAAGAAATTGAAACAGACTGGAAATCATTGTATTCAATGTAAACTTTGAGTTACACAGGAAAGTGGAATAAAAAGCTAACGACCAATAGTTTTTAAAAGCTACCACACCACGTGCTGACTCACAAGAGGTGGGGAGTGGGGAGGGAGGTTCACCAGATTGGACTGACTCAGGGGAAAAGAGGAGGGATGGAAATGGGAAAGACATAAATTTCCTGTGTTCATATATGAATACACAATCAATGTAACTCTATCTACATCATGTACAAGGACCAAAATGGGAAGCTGTACTCCAGGTATGTATGCTGTGTCAAAATACATTCTAGTGTCATGTATAACTAAAAAGAACAAAAGAAAAAATTTAAAAGAAAATAAGATAAAAGCTGCCACACACTGTATTTTAGTTATAAGTAGCTAAACACTGTTATTTTTCCCAATCAAAACATTCAGAAAAAATTGTAAACAATTCCGAAAGGATACACAGCAGAATGAACGTATCTTTAAGGGAATGTTACATCTATCTTTCAGAAGTTCCTCTTTGTAGATGGATGAACGACGCTGTCATTTTTCAAACTTTGTAGCCTTTGGGTGTTCAGAAGTTTTTTGGGTATCCAATCAAGTTAGTTGGTCTGTCAGCCAATGATTAGTCACTCAGGAAATATTTATTAAGCATCTAGTATGTGCCATGTATTAGGGATGCCAAATGAAACAGTCAACAGGCAGACAGAATTTCTGCCATTAAGGAATTTAGGTTATCGTGAGTACACAGAAGAATGTAAGTTAAGGACTGAACACAAGCATTTATTTTTGCTTTCTCTAGAACCCCACCAAAGCACCAGTAAAGGGATTTTCTTTTTAAAGCATAAGTCATTAAGGACAAACAGGGAAGGCAATATGAAAATAGTGACAAATTTAAAAACCAAACAAAAAAATCAGCCAGACCATTAGTAACCAACTTAGCAGATCTGAGAAAGTTGACTCCCAAACTGACAGTGAGAAAAACTGAAAAACAACTTAGTATTTTCCACCCCTCCCTGCCCCTACCATGTCTCTTGATTAGGTGGTATCAGGTACTTCTGTAAGTGACAGTAAAAGTAAAACTAAAAAAAGAAAGAATTGGGTACAAATCAGTATGAGAAGCAGTTAGATCCACTCTCCTCCTCCTCCTCATAGGTAATACAGCAAGCAGGCTACAATGAAGGAGAAGCTTTGGAGTGTGTTGTGGAAAGGGAATATGATATTGGCAACAGGCAGGTAGAAAGACATTCCCACACTGAACACTGGACAGCTACCTCCACACCCTCCACCATTACCTTTTCCCCAGCAGGGTTCCTAGAACACTGCCTGCGAGTGCCTAACCAACTTCACTAAAAATTCTGACCACTCTAAATAGAAAGATCTGAGGTACTTATACCTGGGGGTCTGCCACTCAAAATAATCACCTACAGTAAAAACCATGGTCAGCAACTCCTTATTCATCAACCAAGCTAAAAGTGCCCCACTCTGAAATATAAACCATAAAAGGCATTACTAAGAGTCTAAGGAAAGACTCTTCCCAGAAATGTAGAAATCAAGTGAGAAAAGCCACTTGCAGGAAGCAGAGATCAGACAAAAGCAAATGTCAAGAAAAGTAAAATAAACTCTCATAAATATCCCCAGAGGAATAAGAGAAGATACTTCATCCATGAAAGATACGGAAATAATAATAATAATAAAAAAAGTTTTTAAGAAGAACATCCAAGAACAAAAAAGAGCCCTTGGAAATAAAAATTAAGATAACAGAAACGTGAAATTCAGTATGGTTTGGAAAATAAAATTGAGGCAGTTTCCCAGAAAAGAGAGCAAGAAGAGATGGAAAATGGGAGAGAAAATATAGACAATATAGGAAAATGATAAGTTGTAGTCTTGGTGGTCCAACATCCAAATAACTGGAGATTTAGGAAAAAATTTAGGCCAACAGTTTTAAAATATTTTCTCAGACATAAATTTTCAGATTGAAAAACTCAATGAGTATCCAACAAAATGAAACAAAACAGATCCACAGAAATGGCTACTGCTGAATTGCAGGACACTTGGGAAAAGGGTAGACTCTACAACCTTCTTATAGAGAAAAAAACAGACCACGTACGAAGTATCGGCCATGATTTTTTAATCGGAATATGTATTTCTGGAATGTGAAAGAAAATTGTCTTCAGATTTCTTAAGAAAAAAATAAATTAAAAATTTTGTACCTCACCAAAACATTATAACAAGTAGGAAAATTAAACATTTGAATTAAACTAAGGACATTTTCAGATACGTGAATTCTCAAAAAAATTCATTTCCCATGTATCCTTTCTCAAGAAGCTAATAGAAGATATGTTTCATGAAAATTATGGAGCAAATCTTTATGAAATAACTCATCCAAACAGGAGAGAAATGAGAATAATTCCCGGTGCTGATAGTAAAGGGAAGTTCTAGGATGGTAGTTAAGCACCAGGCATTGGCACAGTCCAGATTGGAGAAAGTTAAAAGGTTCTGGGAAAGTTTTTATGAAGATGAATGGAACTGACAGAATGGACTGATACATCTGAACACATGGAGAAGAGAGTTAAACAAAATGGAGAGAGCATGAAATTGAATTATTAAAAGAAATAAGCAAACAATTCATTGTCACATCAAAAGAATTACACAACATGACCCATTGGATTTATCCCTAAAACGTAAGGTTGATCTAACATTCTAAGTCAATCATTGTGATGCAGCACATTAGCTGAATTAGAATAAGATATATTTCATGGTTGTATAATCATATCAGGATGGTTTCTACTGTCATGTATAACTAAAAAGAACCAATAAAATAAAAAAAAAACCATAATCATCCCAATAGGTACAGAGCATTTGACAAAGTTCAATATCCTTTCCTGATAAAAACTCAACAAAAAAGGGATAGAAGGAACTTCCTCAACATAATAAAGGCCAGCTATGAAAAGCCTAGAGTTAGCATAATATTGATGTACAGTTGCATAATCAATAGGGGGAAACTGTTTTTCCTCTAATATCTGGTTCAAGGCAAGGATGCTTGTTCTCCTCCTATCTGTCCAAGATAGTACTGGAAATACTAACAAGGCAATCAGACAAGAAAAAACAGGCATCCAAATCAGAAAGGCAGAAGTAAAATTATTCCTGTCTGTAGATGGTAAGATCCTATAGGTAGAAACAACGAAAACACAACCAAAGTGAGAGAGAGAGAGAGAGAGAGAGAGAGAGAGAGAGAGAGAGAAGAAAACAACAAAAACTGCTATAACTACTAAATGAATTCAGTGAAGTTAACAGAACAGAAAATCAATATACAAAAATCAACTGCATTTCTTTATACCAGTAATGATCCATTTGGAAATATAACAAAAATCCTATTTACAATAAAATTAAAAGAATGAATTTCTCAGAAATAAATTTAAGAAGTGAAAGATCTATACACTGAAAACTATAAAACATTGATTAAAGATATCAAAAAACAAAGAGAATGAAAAGATATCTGTTATGAATTGAAAAATTAATATTTGAATGTCCATGCTACTCAAAGCAATCTATATAGTCAATGTGATCTGCATCAAATTCCAATGCTATTTTACATAGAAATGGAAAAAATTATAAAATTTGTAGAGAACCACAAAAGACCCTGGATAGTCAAATAATCTTGAGAAAAAAAAAAGTTGGAGGCATCACACTTCCTGATTTCAAATTATGTTAAGACTGTAGTAATAATCAGTTCTATCATAAAAACAGACACATAGACCAATTGAACTGATTAGAAAGGCATAAAAATCCAAGCATATTAAGTCAACTAATTTTTGACAAGGTTATCAAGAAAACACAATGGGAAAAGGGTAACTTTTTCAGTAAATGGTGCTGTGACAACTAGATATCCACATGCAAGAACCCTTGTCTTACACCATGCACACAAAACAACTCAAAATGGATTAAAGACCGAATTGTAAGATCCAACACCCTAAAACTGCTAGAATAAAACATAGGGGGAAAACTTCTTGACATTGGTCTTGAAAATAATAATAACAACAATATAATTATTAGTAGTAGTATCATCGTAATTATAATTATTATTATTATCATTTGTATTGGACACTAAGCACAGGCAACAAAACCAAAAATAAAGTGGGACTATATTAAACTGAAATCTTGTGCACAGCAAAGGAAATAATAAACAAAATGAAAAGGCAGCCATTGGTTTGTGAGAAAATACTCATAAACCATATATCTGATAAAGATCTAATATCTAAAATATATAAGGAACTCCCATAATCCAATAGGAAGAAACAAATAAGCCAATTTTTAAAAATGACAAAGGACCTAAAAGTTTTCCCAAGGAAGGCATAACAATGATTAACAAGTATATGAAAAAATGCTCATAATCACTAATTACTAAAGAAATGTGAATCAAAATCACAATGAGATATCACTTTACCTCTCTTAAGATGGCTATGATCAGAAAGTCAAGATAAAAAGTTATCAGGGAGGGTTTAGAGAAAAAGAAACCCTTCCTTGTACATTCTTGAAGTTCCAGTGTAAATTGGAACTGCTATTATGGAGGGTCCACAAAAACTAAAAATGGGACTATTTTATTTTTACTTTTTTGAGGTACCTCTATACCATTTTTCATATTTCCACTGACAGTATTTAAAATTTTCCCTTTAGCACATCCTTACCCGCATTTGTTATTCTTTGACATATATAACATTTGTACATATTTATGGTATACAATGAATAGATAGATATAATGGCATGTTTTTCATCCCTCAAAAGTTAATCCTGCCATGTGTGAAAACATGGATGAAGCTGAAGGCAATTACGTTAAATGAAATAAGCCGGGCAGAAAGCAAAACATTGTATGACCTTATTTATATATGGAATTTGAAAAAGAAAAGTTGACTACATAAAAACAGAGAGTAGAATAGTGGTTACCAGGGCTACAGAGAGGGAGAAAATGAGGTTGGGGAGTAGGTCAAAGGGTACAAACTTGCCATTATATAGCATAAATACATCTAGAAATTGAACTTATTTCCTGGGGATTACAATTAACACTACTGCATTATATACTGAAAATTTGCTAAGAAAGTAGACTTTAGGTGCTCTTACCATACACAAAAAGAAAAAAAATAGATAACTACAGTGGATAGGTTCATTTGTTTGATTCTAGTAATCATTTCACGATACATACACTAGATATATATCTTGCCATCCCTCATGTTATGCACATTAAGTATATACAATTTAAAAAGAAATGAGAATGCTACAGGCTGCAGTAAGAGCTTATGTATAGGTGTAATAATGCAAACACCAAAAGTTTTCTAACAAAAATCAGAAGATACTCATACTGAAAGAACAGCAAGACTGTCAGTGTTGGAGCGCATACATGTTGGTTGGAATGAGATGAGGGAGAGATACACCTTACCTTCCATATTGACAAGTGAGCAGTTAACACTTAAAAATAGAAAATTAACAAAGAATTGCATAACATTTGGAATGATAGGATAATAACACTGGAAAAACTAGAAGTGTTTTCCCTAGGAAAGAGACAGAAGATTAAAGAGAAGTAGGAAACCCTCACCATAAAAATTTTAAAAAATATATTTTTTTTAGTGGTAGATGAACACAATATCTTTATTTTGTATTTACTTATTTATTTATTGTAATGGAATGGTGGTGAGAATGCAACCCAGGGCCTCAAGCATGCGAGGCAAGCACTCTACCACTGAGCCACAACCCCAGTCCCCTTACCCATAACAATTTTTATAGAATTATTTGACTTCTAAAATGATGTTCATACAATTTTGATGAAAATAAAAATAGAAATAGAGATATCCTGTTTCCATGTAGGGGTGTGTGTGTGTGTGTGTGTGTGTGTTATTGATAAATATTTAAGTAAATTCAGGTAAAATTTGGAAAACAGGACTTGGGGGAAGCAGTTGGTGCTAATTTAGTTAGTCCACGAGATCTTCTGAGGAGGTGTCATTGAGCAGAGACCCAAAGAAGGAAAATGTAACTTACTTGAACAAATCAACAGGGGAAATAGGAAGTGGAGCATATGCAAAGAACAGCAAGTTCAAAGGAACAAGCTTGGCAAGGGTAAGGGAAGAAAGAAATGTGGATGATAGTGAGCTGAAGGAAGAAACAGGCCTAAGGCTGGGTATAGGGCACAGGCCCCTTAGCTCAGGTAGATGTGGGATTTCATTTTAGATGTAACAGAGTGATGCTAGAGATGTAGAGGTTTCTTTCTCTCTCTCTCTCTCTCTCTTTTTTTCTTTTTTTGCTTGCATTTTTCTTGTTGTTGTTGAGCAGAAATGTGACAGGATCTGATTGATGTGTAAGAAAGACCCTTCCGACTGCTGCATGGAAGGTAAACTATAAGACAGTAGGAAGAGGCAAGAAGGCACATTAGGGGTTTTGGTGTAGTAGGTGCAGATAAGAAGTGCTGGACATCTATGTATGACTAGATTTATGTGGGGAGTTGTTGATATGTAGTCAGATTCAGGGCATATTTTGGAGCCAATATGAGTTGTAGATTGGATGTGGGTTTGAGGCAAAGAAAAAAAAATAAAGGATGACTCCAGTCTCCATATAAACTGTAAACACCACTGATTAGACTTTCATCTTCATTCATTGCCTCTTTCTGCTTTCTTGCTCATACAATGACAGGACAAACATGCAGACAGCCTGAACAGTCGGCATCTAAATTGAAAGCTGAGTGAAAGTCTTTTCTTGACTACCTTGTCCAGCTGTCCAGTGCATCCTTTCCTCTGCTCACAGGCACTCCTCTCCCCTCCTTTTTGTGACTACATGTACTAAGCTCTCTTAGGTGTCTGTGTAGGTGTGTTTCTTCATACTCACCAGCCTGACAAAAATGTTTTTACCTCCTTTTTTCTATTTAGTCAACTTTCTATTCACCATTGACTTCTATCTTTGGTAGTCTTGGGTGACCCCAAATGAACCATGCTTCTCCCACTTCTAGGTTTGGTGAATGAGCAAGGATGATCCAGGCAGAGATCTGAATGGTGCTTGCACACTGGGGCTGATCCTGGGAATGCTGACTCTAGAGCCTACGCTAGCTAAGTGGTGGCAGAAAAATTTTAGCCTACCAGACAGCCACTAAGGGATAGACATGAGAAAGAAGTCTTATCAAATATTTCAGCCCTATCTACCAATTGTCAGAAATTGAGAGAGACCAAGCAGTACCAGCTGATGGGCCACCATTGGAGCTAGTTAATCTACAAAACTAAGAGCATATAAAATAAAAGGTGTTTGTAATGTTGCACTACATGAGAAAAATACCCATCACTACATTGAAATTCTTGCAAAAGTTACAAATTGCATGCATATCATCAAAATGAATGGACATGTTTCTGTATTTTAATTGTCCTAACATGCAACAATTTTATTGTAGTAAAATATGCCCAGCATCGTATTTACCATTTCAACGATTTGGGGGTGTACAGTTAAGTGGCATGCTAAGTACACCCACATGGCTGTTCAGCCACCACCACTGTCCATCCCCAGAAATTTTTCAACTTCTCAAACTAAAATTCTGTTCCATTTAACCACGAAGTCCTCATTTTTCTCTTCCTCCAACCCCTGGTAACCACCATTACAGTTTTCATCTCTAGGAAATCGACTATTCTAAGTGCTTCATGTAAGTGGAGCCATATGACATATGTCCTTTGGAGTCATCATGGAAGCATCTTAGTTTAATCTTAATTTCAGCATCTAACATTGCTGTTTATTTTCTCCTTGAAATGTTCTCCACATGAGGTCCCATCACAAAACTCCTTTTGGTATGCTTTGCTCCATCTTTCTGCTTCTTCCATCCTGGTCTCCTTTGAAAGCTGCTCTTTTTTCTATTGACACCATTTCCTCTTCAAAGCCTGGCTTTCTTAGGAATTTCCTCCTATGTGACCCTATTCCTGTATACACCTCAGTTACTACACACATGCAGGAGATAACCACAGCACCATCTCTAATATAACGGAGCTAATTATTTAAAAATTGAAAGACTCCTTAATGTATGTTCTTTTTTTGCAATTATGGCCCGCCCACACTCCCTACAGCCATGGACTTTCTACCATTAAAATTAGGCTTTGAGGCAAGGGCAGAGAAGGCAGAAGATATGATGGAAGAAAACTTCTTCAAGACAAGAAGAAAAACAAATAAGTCTTTCAGTCTGGGGCCCCCACTGCTGGAAATAGAAACTTCCATAACTGGTTAAAGATGGTGGGCTTAGAAAAGGGTGTCCATAAGAAAGGAGACTAGTCCTAAATCATGGATTCACGTTTGAATCTCTTTAGAATGTGAATCCAGGTCCCATGAGTTGACAAAATTAGATGGTCAGGAACAAACTAGTTACCTTGCCAGGTATGGGGTCACATTCTCCTCGGATTTGGTAAGATTATCATAATCCCAGGAGCATACAGAAATACATTTTTTTTCAGAATAAAGAAATGTATATGGATTTTATTTCACAATAAAATGTAAAATGTAAAGAATTTTAATGAAGAAAATAGAAACCTTTATTATTGATAATTTAAGGTTTGAAGGTAGGTTTCTGACCATAATTTGAAACAGATAAGGGAATTGATTAACTAAATAGAGTTAATGTTTAAAAAAGATCAAATTCATGAGTTAATGAAATTAAATGAAAATAATCATTCTTATTTTGTGAAAAATAAACAGGTTTATGAGTAAAAGAAGTTCCGTAAATTGACTTTAAAGCTTTGGGATTAACAAGTGAATGTGGGAATTCCTTTCTAGACCTAGTCTTAGGAATGAAATGCTCATTCCAGGACAGTAGAGAGAAAGCAGCAGGGGCCTCCTGGATCCCTGGTGGACATGTGAGCCTGATTATGTAGAGGTCTCCTGTGAGAAAGAGAAAGCCACAAATTGGTCCCTTGAGCCTAAAGGCTACGATGGGGACCCAAAACATGAAGAGTCCAGAATGTCCCTGAGACCAGCATGTACCTGAGATCAGCATGTTGCTGGACAGTACCACACAGCCGCACCTATGCCTTCTCCACACAAGGCTCACAGGGCCCAGGCAGGACAAGGACATCTTTACTGGAACCAAAGAACACATGCAGCACAGCACAGGTAACTCAGGCTCAACCCTTCCATTTACCCACATTCAGGATGAAACTTTGCATGGGCTCTGGGAACTTCTGTCACCCTGGGAAGGAGAGGAGAGGTGGGCTGGAGGATCTAGAACCATTAGGAATTAACCTGCAAAGGATCATCTATGCACCTGCAGAAATTATTTCCTTGAAACGGCATGTGTGAGGGTTGGTAGTGTGGTTAGTTTTTGGTATGCTACTGGATGTTTAGAAGCAGAATACAATAAAAAATAAAAAATAAAATTAGTTCCGATTTCACATCTGAGTTATGCATGAAGTGTTAATAGCAGCCATTCAACAGACTTCTTCAAAGCCCAAAACCATCTCTCCACAACACTGGGCCCACATTGTTGGGACCATCTTTATTAAACATCAAGCTTGTCCTATCTCTCACTTTAAAATCCTTCCTAGGTTGGGTGTGAAGTTCCCCAGCAGTCTTGGATAATGTAGGACAAGGCACTCTGGCCAGCCTTGAATGTCACCAGTTTTCCTTCTAGCTCTTCTGAGATACCAGTAGTTCCCTAAACCTGACCTATGGTTTACACCTCTCTGCTGTGTCCTGCACTAGGAACTTCCAGTCCCTAGGATTATTAGTATAACCCTAATCACCTCATAATCCTAGCCCATTTTAGTGTGACCAACTAGCTGCCCTATCACTACTTTAAATGTCATCTGTACCAAACTGAATTCATATTCCTACCCCTAACCTGTTTCTCCATATCTTTGTTTCTCTTAGGGGGACAGCCTTCAGTGACCCAAGCTGGAAACGGTCCAAAGGTGAGTCCAGCTGATGCCACCCCGCCTATTCCTGTGCTCCATCTGTCCTGCCCGAGTTCTATCCTTGCCCAGCTCAGGTGCCTCTTAGGTGTTCCTGTGGATCCATCATTCTAGTCCTCACTGCAGCCAGCCTGGATTTATTTCCTACTTTTCCTGTGAGCCATTTTGCTGCAGGGCTTCAAACCCTTCAACAGCTGACAACACCTCCCTGTCAAAGACAAAAGCCCCCTCTACATACCAGCTTGCCAGGCTCTCCACGGCCTAAATCCTGTCAACCTGTCAGCCTGGCCCCAAGGTGACCTGTTCATCCTTTCTTCTCTAGCAGACCTGGACTGACTGGAGCTCCCTTGAACACACGTGCTTTTCCTTAACATGGCTTTACTCCATTCATTGAAAGGCCCTCAAAACTGCCAGTTAGATATTACATTAAAAGAAAGCAAATTAGTCATTTTTTAATGCAGAGTAATACTCCATTGTGTATAAATGCCACATTTTTTTATCCATTGGTCTATTGAAGGGCATCTAGGTTGGTTCCACAGTCTTGCTATTGTGAATTGTGCTGCTATGAACATCGATGTAGCAGTGTCCCTGTAGCATGCTCTTTTTAGGTCTTTAGGGAATAGACCGAGAAGGGGAATAGCTGGGTCAAATGGTGGTTTCATTCCCAGCTTTCCAAGAAATCTCCATACTGCTTTCCAAATTGGCTGCACCAATTTGCAGTCCCATCAACAATGAATAAGTGTACCCTTTTCCCCACATCCTCGCCAGCATTAGTTGTTGTTTGACTTCCTAATGGCTGCCAATCTTACAAAATATAGAATTTGGAGGGAAATGGATGGCATTAGAGCAGATTATGCTAAGTGAAGCTAGCCAATCCCTAAAAAACAAATGCCAAATGTCTTCTTTGATATAAGGAGAGTAACTAAGAACAGAGTAGGGACGAAGAGCATGAGAAGATTAACATTAAACAGGGATTAGAGGTGGGAGGTAAAGGGAGAGAGAAGGGAAATTGCATGGAAATGGAATGAGACCCTCAGGGTTATACAAAATTACATACAAGAGGAAGTGAGGGGAAAGGGAAAAATAATACAAGGGGGAGAAATGAATTACAGTAGAGGGGGTAGAGAGAGAAGAGGGGAGGGGAGGGGAGGGGAAGGGGGATAGTAGAGGATAGGAAAGGCAGCAGAATACAACAGACACTAGTATGGCAATATGTAAATCAATGGAAGTGTAACCGATGTGATTCTGCAATCTGTATACGGGGTAAAAATGGGAATTCATAACCCACTTGAATCAAAGTGTGAAATATGATATATCAAGAACTATGTAATGTTTTGAACAACCAACAATAAAAAAAAAGAAAGCAAATTAGGACTACAGTGTGCTTCCAAGTAAATTTCAACAGGTAACACAGAGGAAATCGGTCTCTGCCTTACCCTCCCCTCTGTTCACCCCAGACTAAAAGTAGCTCATGTCTTCTATATGCCAATGCAAGAGGAAACTTGACTCAATTCTTTTTAACCTCTTTTATACCAGCCAGGAAGTAGGGCACATGAGAACATTGAGAAAGTGTGGGAGAAAAAGGAATGAGGAGAATATAACCAGGTTGAAGCCTAGGACAAGACACATGCACATAATGACTTTAGGGACAACTGGATCAGTAAGGTTATTGCTGAAAGACAAAAAATAATTAAATTTCATTTTTATTAGAGTATAAGACATTTATCAGAACCCTTTGATTAAATTCATCTTTTTTAAACTTTTTATTTGTTCTTTTTGGCTATGCATGACAGTAATACGTATTTTGACAAATCATATATACATGGGACATAACTTCCCATCTCTGTGGTTGTACATGGTGGGGAGTTACATTGGTCATGTGTTCATATATGATCATAGGAAAGTTGTGTCTGATTCATTCGACTGTCTTTCCCATTCCTATCCCCCCTTCCTTCCACCACTCTTCCCCATCCAATCTGGTGAACCTTCCTTCCCCCACCATTGTGAGTCACATCCACACATGGGAGAGAACATTTCACCTTTGGTTTTTTGGGATTGGCATTTTTCACTTAGCATGATAGTTTCCAGTTCCACCCATTTACTGGCAAATGCCATGATTTCATTCTTCTTTATGGCTGAGTAAATTCATCTTAATGGTATTATGTAAAGCCAGAGCTCTACAGTTGTACGTACCAATCATGAAGACACCCAGTGCGTCTAAAAATTGTTTTGAGAATTCTCTGCCCCTCCCTTTCTGTTAGTGGGAGGCCAAGATATCCCAACCACACACCCTTGGTTCCCCGTTTCACACGCACAATTTATGATTATCTCCCTCCAGTGTGTCATTGGGGGATTTATTGGTATTTTAGATAACAGGTTGATTCCAGGCTTTTATAATATAGAATGAACATCATGTACACAAGATGGTGCAGAAATCCAGAGTAATGTCTTTACCACCAGGAGAACTTTGAAGTTTGTTTTATGACAGGCTAATCCTATTATAAATCTGCATTTTCATTATACATTTCAACCATCCTGATTTTTACTAATGACTTGCAAGAACAAACAGAATGTGTGTATTAAGGCTACCCTCTGATCTTCCATTTGTTAACACAAAACTAGACATTTTAGTAGAACCACAGACCAATTACATAATATTTACAAAATGACCTTATAATAAAAATGAAGAAATCAAAACCAGATGAAAGTAAATAAAAACTTTGTTTTCATAATTAAAATTATACTGAATTGAAGTAGTACTTACACAGTGGTAACAAATTATCATATAGAATAGCAAATTATTTTGCAGTACAAGTTGCTAAAATATCAATTCATAATATAAAAAATATCTCTGGTTCCCTACCTCTACAGTCATACATAAATTTTTAAAAAAACAAGTACCCGATTGTTGTTCTAGTGGCTGAAGCTATCCCAGAATTATCCACATTGTAAGGATATTACACTTACTGTTATATTCACATCAAATATATTTCAGCACACAATATTATTATACTATAAGAATTTCCTTCTAATTCTTTATTGATGCCATTTATTTCCTTAAAAGGTACACACTAATATGAAACAGATAAGCAATGTTATGTTTTAAAAGAGCATGGCATTTTCTCCTTGACTAGTAAAGGAAACGTAAGCTTATTTCTTAAATCATTGCACAAAATAAAACAGAGTTGCATTACGTATCTCTAGAGTTTCCTCAGTTAGAAATTCTGTGAATTGGTGGCTGACATTTTCTAAATAAAGCAATCCCCTGCTTCAATCCGTGTGCTAAATCATAGCACAGAGTGCACTGACAGCTCATAGAAAGTACGCCAATTTCTAGGTCTCAAGAAGATTCTATAATAAGGGGAAAATTTTTGTTACTATGATAACTATAGAAAATTGGCATCGGTCCATATTTTGGAAAAAATGACATAACTAAATGGATAGGACATTGTGATTTTAAAAAATTCTAAAACTGTAATTTTGGAGAAAGACTGCATCTTCACTCAATCAACTTTCCTTTGAGGGACAATAACATTAATACAAGATATGCTCAGTTACACTGGTTGCTAAGAGCACTTTTTATTTTTTCAGTTTTAAAAGATGACCTCATTTAACAAAATGCAAATTAACATTATATTCCATTTAATTCCTAGCTCAATTAAAGTTATGAACTCTTACAATTTCAAATATTGGAGAATTTGGAACAAATGGAATTCTTATCACTACTTTTGGAATATTAAAAAAGTCCAACCTCAATGTATGAGTGTGTCTTTCCCTGCACATTTTCACCAACATTCATTGTTGTCTGTATTCTTTATAGTTGCCATTCTGACTGCAAATTAGTGAAATCAGTCTGGAAAGTAGTATGAAGATTCCTTAGAAAACTTGGAATGGAACCACCATTTGACCCACCTAGCCCACTCCTTGGTCTATACCCAAAGGTCTTAAAATCAGCATACTGTAGTAATGCAGCCACATCAATGTTCATAGCAGCTCAATTCACAATCGCTAAACTGTGGAATCAATCTAGATGCCCTTCCAAAAGATGAATAGATCAAGAAACTGTGGAATATACACAATGGAATATTACTCAGCATTAAAAGAGAATAAAATTATGTCATTTGCAGGTAAATGGATGAAGGTGGGGAATATCATGCTAAATGAAGTTAGCCAATCTCAAAACACCAAAGGCCAGATGTTCTTTCTGGTAAGTGAATGCTGATCCATAATGGGGAGGGGGCAAGGCATGGGAAAAATGGAGGAACTTTAATTGGGCAAAGGTGAGGGAAGGTAGGGAGAGAGCATGGAAGCAGGAAAGATGGTGGAATGAAATGGACATCATTACCCTAAGTACATGTATAATTGCACATATGGTGTGATACTACATTGTGTACAATCATAGAAATGTAAAGTTGTGCTGCAATTGTGTACAATGAATCAAAATGCATTCTGCTCTCATATATATATCTAATTAAAATAAATACATAAACTTAAAAAAAAGGATATAGAATCAACCTAGGTGGCCATTGATCGATGAGTGAATAAAGAAAATGTGGTATATGAACACAGTGGAATATTATTCAGCCATAAAGAAGAATGAAATCCTGTTATTTGTAGCCAAATGGAGGGAACTGGAAGATATTATATTAGGCAAAATATACCAGAAGACCCAGAAATAAAAGAAAAGAAAGGTACACCCATCTTAAAAATAACCTTTTGCCTGCTGTTGTTTGGAATCATAAGTGTCCCCCAAAGGTTCATATGTTGTGAAGGGTTGGTTCCCAGGGTAGTGCTATTGGGTAATGGTAGAACTGTTACTAGGGAGAGCTAAGGAGAGGCCTTCAGATCATTGCAGGTATGTTCTCAAGGGTGATAGTGAGATTCTGGCCTATTCCTCTCTTTTTTGTTTGCTTCCTGACCACCATGTGAGCAGTTTTGCTGTGCTACATACTCCTGTTAGGATAGTCTACCTTGCCACAGGCTCAAAGCAATGGCACCAACTGATTATATACTGACACCTTCCAAACAGTAAACCCAAAGAAATCATTTCTCTTTATACGTGTATTATTTGGGGTATTTGTTATAATAATGGAAGGCTGACTAACATAAAAGTCAATAATTTCTGGACATACTCCCTAGAGAAATTCTCATATATGAGCACAAGGAACAATATATAAAAATATCGACTATGGGGCTGGGGATGTAGCTCAGGGATAGAGTGCTTGGCCAGCTACAGGTGCCTTGGTTCTATACCTAGCATTACAAAAATAAAAAATTATGAATTTCCTTTCAAATAACTATACACACACATATATGTATATATGTATATCTATCTATCTATCTATCTATCTATCTATGTTATCTAAAAGGGTTTTCAAAAAGAACCAAGTTTCCATAACCAGGGGAATTTTGGGGGGAGGTGGGTACCCAGCACTGAACCCAGGGGCAGTTAATCATCCCCAGCCCTTTTCCCTTTTTACTTTGTGGCAGGGTCTCACTGAGTTGCTCAGGGCTCTGCTAAGTTGCTGATGCTAGTCTTAAACTTGTGGTCCTCCTGCCTCAGTCTCTTTAGTCACTGGTATTACAGTAGTGCAACACCATGCCCAGCTTGATTTTTAAATTGTAGTATATTTGCTATTTTATGGTAGCAAAATGAATGAACTACAGCTACATACATAAGCATGAGCATATGTTTTGTTGGTATATATATATATATATATAATATATACCTTATTCCTTCAAGTTTATATGTGTGTGTGTGTGTGTACACTTCTACAATCTGTATATCATTCACAGACACTTGAAGAAGTAAAGCAAGCTTAAGAGTTACCCAGATGATACGTTACTTTTTATTTAAGTTTTGCAACATGAAATAATATGAATTGCCTATAAATAGAGATTTGTAGTGAGAGTAAAAGGTCATGGGTGGGAATGATAAACTCCAAATCCAGAACAATAGTCACCTCTGGGGAAGAAGGAGTGAGACTGAATATGAAGAAAATGCCCAGTGGGATGCAATGCTTCATTAATGTCTCATTTATTAAGGGAAAAAAATAGGAAAATAAAATGGTTTGAAGTATATAATAATAAAAATGCTACATTTTCCAAAGTAGGTGAGTGTATATGAATCTCAATTATACTACTATTTCCAATTTTCAACATGCTTAAAGTATTTCAAAATTTAAAGAACAAAAGGCTATTAAGGCTATTCCCCTTAGTAAGTTATGACTAAAATGTTACTATCTTTATATTACTTTTTAAATTTATTACCTCTCAGAGATAGTCACTGCAATTTCAAATTCCTTTCTGTATTTATAATCTACTCTGTGATCTGTGAGTGTGCCCAATATCCTAATCTCTCTGAGAGGAGTTAAGACCTCTGATGATATACTATCTGATAAGGTAGTTGGTTGTTTTCATGTTGCTTATATTATCAGTCTTCACATATTTTTAAATTGCAGTGTCTGATTTTAAGTTGGAGTGTCTCAGAACAGCTAAATATTTGCTAGATAAGTGTTTGTTGAATGAATATATGAATGAGTGAAGTGGTTAAAACACCTGCATTAAACCTCCAACTGTATTATCCTTAGACAATTCTGTTTCTTAGAAAAGTGAAAAGCAAAATCAGCATAGAATCCTTTCTTAAGAAAATGACTGTGCTTCCTGGAGGAAGAAATGCATCTTACCCATGAACCCACATTGTGAGCATTAAGGCATATAGACTATGTGCTTTGATCTGATACTAAAAGTTCTCAGGACTGGATCCTCACCGATAAAGTCATTTTCATCAAACACTTTATTTTGCTATACCAGACCATCCTAAGTAGTTTCTCATAGATTTAAACTATTAAAATATAATCCAAAATTTTTATAACTTACTAATTGAGGAATGAAACCAATGGCTTTCAAGATATAATGTCAGCACTTAATTTGTAATATGAGAAAGTAAATTAAGAACTATTATTTAAATACAATGAGTGACTAGGAAATATTCAGGAAAAGCCTGGCAGAGGGCAAATGGGTGTTTCAGATCTTGATATAACAGATTACCATCTAATTTTAAAGGAATAATTTAATGAACCTCACTCTAGCCATTCTGGAAAAGAGGAATTAAGCCAGGCATGATGGTGCATGTCTATAAACCCAGTGACTCTAGAGTCTAAAGCAGGAGAATTCCAATCTCAAGACCAGTTTTGGCGACCTAGGGAGACCCTGTCTGAAAATAAAAAATAAAAAGAACTGGGCATTCAGCTCCGTGGTAGAACACCCTGAGTTCTGCAAAAACAACAACAACAACAACAACAAACAGAAATTGAGAGGAAATAGAAATGAAGGTTAAAAGCAGAAAAAAATGCATTTTATTTGTTACAATTATCTATTGATTCAATAGCCAAATTTGGCATTTATATAATGCTTTATTTTATTTTATTTATAATGAGCTTTCCCACATTCAACCTTATTGAAGGTCCACAACTATCCCGAGATTACAAAGATCAGATAATATACTTGTTCTACAGATGAGGAAACTGAGGCTCAGAGAGATGAAGGACAAAGAGATGCATTAGACTAATACTTAACCTCAAAATTTAACTCAATATTTTCCCAGAATGTGACACTTGGATAATTCTACTTTGCTTAAAAAAAAAAAAAAAGAAAAAACTTCTCAGTAAATATATTTACATTGGCATTTAGAGACTTTTGAAACTCTGCTATAATGAATGCTATCTAGTTGGTTATACTTAGCTGTTCATTTTACTTCTGATTGCATAAATATTCATGGGGAAACACCTAGGAGAAATGTTCAAAGCACAGAGTTGTGTGGTTCTTATTAGCACTAATAGAGATCAGGTGGGTAATTTCCCATTTAATGCTTTGAAAATCTAACCCTGACTTTGCACCATTCAGGTAGCTGTAAAGTACACTCCTGTTTGGTTTGCAGTAAAAAATATGCTGTACTGTATTGCTTTCACACCACTTAGAAAGGTGTTTCTGTTTTTTAGAAATAATAATCCTGTCAATTTGCTCAAATTATTCAGACTTATTTTTTTTAAGCTTCTTTGATTTTATTACCTTCTGAAACTCTTTGAGTCATAAAAACCTAGAAGCACCCATGCATCTCAGATCAGCATTGTCTCCAAAAACAGGATCAACACCTCTAACAGGGTTGGTAAGTTGCAAAGCCTTCAGGAGCCAGTATGGAAAGGAAGGACTGGGGGTGGAGGCAGGGAGCACAGGGGCCTGATGAGTGGGCCACTCCTCGGAGTTCTTAAGAGGAGCCAGAAATCCATACTGTCCATAAGAAAGTTTTAGTATTTAAAAGTTGCAATTGTACATTATGTTTTCAACTCTTTATGGACCAACACTGTCTAAACCAAAAGGCATTTGTGGGTCATGAGTTTACAATAGCTGATCGATTAAACTTTCTTACCTAACAAATAGAACCGTTGACCCAAAGTTGTTAAGCTTCGCACCACTGGTTCAGATTTCAGTAGGGGAAAACTGGTTTCCTTCATTGGCCATCCCATTTTAGGATACTTAGAAAATTTCAAATATAACGAGGATATTAGAGGGCCACAGGAAGAATACAGGGGGAAGGAATTGCTTGCTCATGCCAACATGAGCGAGGTCAAGAATAAGGAAGGAAGTTTAAAAAAGAAGAGAAATGTTACCTTCTGCTGTTTCATGACAATCTGGATTCAAAAATAACAACAAGCAGAAATTTTCATAAGTGAATCAGACAACTTAGTATCATCTTATTATTAGCTGCGTGAAATGGTTCTTAACATGGAATTTGTTGAGCAGATGAGTGGTTAATTCAACTCATGCTAGTGAACATATTCTTATTCCTCACGGGAGCCCAGTTGTGGCAAGTGCTAAGAGTATAAGTGAATGAGACTGTTCCTGCCTTCATAGAGCTCATGACCTCACAGGCAACCAGGACACATGATGTATGAGATGATGTGTTATGATATAAGATAGGCTTATTTGAAGCCTGCTAGGTAAGTAGAGAAAAAAATGGGGGACAGTAGAGAAGGAAGAATGTGATAGTCAATGATAACTTACTGAAAGTGATGATGGACCTAAATATCAGACAATGAATGGCAGCCATTCAGGGACACTGGGAATGACAGAACAGCATTTGCAAGGGGACAAAAAAATGGAAACAGTACGTGTCTTTATCAGTCTATGAGAAGAGAGCTGTTGACATTTCGGAAAAGGGGCAGCACCAGCACCTCATTTAGATAGAATGTATAAAGGGTAGATCTAAGAAAGACAAGTAAGAGGCAGAAACACTGCTTAAGAGACCTCTGCCGTGGTTTAGATGAGAGATAAGAACCTAGAGCAGAGAAAAGAGAGATAAGGGGTTTTGAAGGAAAAGAGCAAAATCTGAGAAACAGTTGGAAAGTAAATTGTTGGAACTGAGTGACTGAGATGATGGCAGAGCTGAGGGAGAGCCATGCAGCAGCGATCCACAAATGTCTAATTGTGGGTCACAGCAGACATAGTGGTATTGTCCAAAGAGATCAAGAATAAAGAAAAGGAACAAGTTCTAAGGAAGATGCTGCAGTTTCTGTATGCTCTAAATGAGATATTTTGGTGGAGATTCTCAGCGAAGTCTTGGAGATAAGATATGAACTGGAAATACATTCTGGGGAATTATTAGAATGCAGAATTATTAGAATGCAAAGCATGAGCCATGGAGAACACTGAGGGTGGCGTGTCATGAGAAGCATAGGTGCAGACACAGAGGCCACAATTGATACCACAGTTAAGCCCGGACAAGGAGTCTTCAGCAAAATGGGACATGTGAGGAGACATCAAGAAAGGAGAACTGTGCTAAGCTTGTATGCACTGTCTATAACTCCAAGACTTACTGATCATTATAGCAGACCCATCTTCCAGTCAAGAAAAAGGAACTACCGAAGGAGGAGGAGGAGGAGGAGGGGGGGGGGAAGTTATTGTTGTTAAATCTAACCTAAATTCAAACCTAGTCCTGCCACATTTCAAAGACTGAAAAATTTCTATTTCTTCCTGATGCCAGTGATCCCAGATCATCAAGCAAAGTGGTCAAATAAGTTAGGGTTCAAACAGGAATGTGCAATATTTTACCTGGCATAAAAGGAAAGTCAAGAAATGGAGTTCACAAATTCACAGGACTCCTGTAAAGAAATCTGGCTCTGACAATGGAAAGAAAGGAAGCAGAGGGGCACATGGGCCAGACAGTGATCCTAGTTATTCTGCTATCTGTTAAGAGCTTTACAGGGTACGCAATAGTTGTGATGGCTTAACTATTTATCTGAAGTGGGCTATAGAGCACTTGACTAGCACATGTGAAGTCCTAGGTTCAATCCCCATACTGCAAATAAAAAGTTTTGAAAAGGGAAAGAAAGGCAGACACCTGTAATCCCAGTGACTTAGGAAATTGAGGCAGAAGGATTTGCAAGTTCAAAGCCAATCTCAGCAACTTAGTGAGGCCCTAGGTAACTCAGCAAGACCCTGTCTCAAAATAAAAAATAAAAAAGGTTGGGGGTGTGGCTCAGTGGTTAAGCACCCCTGGGTTCATTCCTTGGTACCAAAAAAAAAAAAAAAAAAAAAAAGGAAAGAAAGATGATCTTGGAATCATCTGGAATTTTGACACTCATGATTATCTCCAGGTAGCATCAATCTCAGCTACTAAGGAATATTAATACCTTCCCAACTCCTGATGGGCATGAATTACACAAATGAAAACACAGAACTCCTTGCCACTATGATGCTAAATCTCTGGCACAAGCATTTGATTGGAAAGAGGAAAGAAGCAGGTCTTTCTTGGCTCAGGAGCTCAGGGCAGAGGAAGTGAATTTTAATAAGCACAATGATAGTCAAAATCAGCTTGGAAATGAATTGAATTATATAAATCAAGTCTTCTACAGGCTGATCCTAGTTATCAAATAGTATGCTGGAAACCCTGCAGCATCCAGCTAGTTCCAAGAGATTTGGGATGCCTGCCAGTTCCTGCACACATGTCCCTCTGTAGACTGAAAGACAGGCAGCATTCCTCTCCTGGGTGCCTTCACCCTCCACACCAGAATGCCAAATCTGCTTCATCTCAGAACTGTACCAAGACAATCAAACAACAACAACCACAAACCCCCCAAAGGAAAGAGAGGGAGAGGACGGGGTCGGGGAGGGAGAGGGGAAAGGCAAAAGGGAGAGGGAGAGGGAGAGGGAAAGCAAAAAAGAAGGAAAGAATTGAACAAGGTTTCTCAGCCTCCTGTGCCCCACTGCCCCACTCTTTTTCTATAGGAAAAACATATTTTTGGCAGGAAATTCTCACAATCTTTTCATTCTTTCTGTCCCAATGGGATTTAACATTTAGTACAAAGTTTGCTTGTTTATCTTTTTGGATTTTAATTTTTGCATGTATTATAAATATAAAAATACAGCAAGTGATATTTAATTAGATTGCTAAATTCCTACTTTAGAGCAAAAATGTCAGCCTATATGTTCTCTCTTCTATTAATTATTAACAACAACAAAAAAGGCTCACAATATTCAGGTTCAAGGAGACCTGGAATGAATTAGAAACCCCCATTAATGAGATGTATTAGATACCCTTCTTGTAAGACAAGATTTTCAGAAAGAATAGACACAGCAGATTCTGTACTACTCAAGCAGTTTTTATCAGAGAGGGCCAATTTAGAAATTTCCTGTTCTTTTACTGGGCTTGGCTTTTGAAAGTGGAAAAATCAACACCATGAAAAAACTATCCAAGCAAAAGATACTAATACTTGGGGAAAAAAATGAGTCAAAAAATCTGATGATCTTTGTATGACTGGTGGTAGATGCATGTTAAAATCTTTTTGAAACTGACTTAGGTACATGATTTTAACCTAATGGTCTTCAATTCCTAGTAGGGTTTTCTATCTGCCTATCAGACTCTCTTATACTTTAATGTGAATAGTTCAATTGGAAATCTGAGGTCTCTGGATCAATATTTTCTAATCGATCCTTTGTTTACTTCAGAGTATTTCATATATATATTTCCCACAATTAATGCTTAACTTTTTCTTCTATTATTGAATCTATAAATTTCTATGCTGCTGATTTAACCAGACACTTTTTAAAAATTTAGTGATATACTTAAAATTCTGATGTAATGATTTACATGTTAATGGATTTCCTTATGTTAAATCATCCTTAAATTCCTGCAATAAACTTGCTTTGGTCATGGTGTATTCTTATTTTAATACACCATTAGGTTTGATATTTTAATCAAATTCCCTGAAAGTTTTCAAAATCTTGGGTTTGCATTTATATGTGAAATTGGCTAATTGGTTCTTTTTAAAATTTATGTTTAAATGTTACACTGTTAAATAACAATGAATAGAAGAAATTACCATCTTTTTGTATGAGCTAAAATAAAAATTTGAATATCTTTTCCTACAAGAATCAGAAACATTATCCTTATTCTTTATATGGAAAGTAATTTTGGATTATATCTTAGGCATTTTGATTATTATATGGTAAAATTATGGATCCTGTTTAAATCTTCTGGGAAAATGTTGATTTTTTTAAAAGTCTATTTTAGCAAGCAATGACTGATTAGTTTTAGACTGCATGTTATATTACCTTGTATGAGTGGCATTTTCAATGTCAGTTCAGGTATCAAAGCCTTTACTATGCTGCTTTGGGACTTATCCATATAGGACTCACATAAGGGCTAGTCTGGGGCTTGGACAGTGGTTTATATAGGTGTTCAGTACTCAGAGTCTTTATTATGTCCTTCTCGGTTTGTCTTATTCATGAGGAACTTAAAAATGAGCACAGGATTTTTTTTTTTTAATTTTGAGTGTATGTGTGTGTATCAGGGGTTAAACCCAGGAGTACTTAACCACTGAACCAACATGCCCTTCCCTTTTAAATATTTTTATTTAGTGACACAGTCTCACTGAATTGCTTAGATGCTCGGTAAGTTGCTGAGGCTTTGAACTGGTGGTGCTCCAGAGCCTCAGCCTTCCAAGCTTCTGGGATTACAGGAGTGCACCATCACGCCCAGCTGGATATTTTCGTTCTTTGTTCTTTCTTTTTTCTTTTCTTTCTTTCTTTTCTTTCTTTCTTTCTTTTTATTCTAATTAGGTATATATGAAAGCAGAATGCATTTTGATTTCTTGTACACAATTGCAGCACAACCTTTCATTTCTCTGGTTGTACACTATATAGTATCACACCATATGTGCAGTCATACATGTACCTAGAGTAATGATGTCCATCTCATTCTACCATCTTTTATGCCCCATGCCCCCTCCCCCTCTTTGCCCAATCAAAGTTCCTTCATTTTTCTCATGCCCTCCCCCATATGGATCAGCATCTACTTATCAGAGAGAACATTTGACCTTTTGTTTTTGGGGATTGGCTTACTTCACTTAGCATGATATTTTCCACCTTCATCCATTTACCTGCAAATGCTATGATATTATTCTCTTTTAATGCTGTGTAATATTCCATTGTATATATATATAGATAGATAGATAGATAGATAGATAGATAGATAGATAGATAGATATCTATAGATAGATAGATAGATAGATAGATAGATATATTCCATTCATCTATTAAAGGGCATCTAGGTTGGTTCCACAGTTTAGCTACTGTGAATTGAGCTGCTATGAACATTGATGTGGCTGCATTACTATAGTATGCTGGTTTTAAGTCCTCTGGGTATAGACTGAGGAGTGGGCTAGGTGGGTCAAATGGTGGTTCCATTCTAAGATTTTTAAGGAGTCTCTATACTGTTTTCCAGATTGGTTGCAGCAATTTGCAGTCCCACCAGCAATATATGAATGCTGGCTGGGTGTTTTCATCTGGCAACACAGAATGAGGAGGTCCCCTTCTCCAACTTTCTCCTGTTTAGATTCTACCCTACTTCAGCTCTCAACAGGCTGTTATCTATCCCATCGCTGAAAAGATGGGAGTTTCTCTTAGAATTACAGCTACAGCTCCTTGCCTGGGTCCTGCCCTTGAGTAAAAGCATGAAGATTAAAGAGAAAGGAAAAAAATAACAGGGATTCTCCCACTCCCTACTTTTCAGATCATAGGGGTATTTTTCTCCCAGTTCTTCTGGGCAGAAAGATATGGTTTTTCTCAGAAGATTCAGTGTTCTGCATCTTCTTCACCCATAGCTCAAGAGGGTGGGAGAGAAAGAAAAAAAGAAAAAGAAAAATCCTGAAGTTTTACCCTCATACTCTTTGTTCTAAATTAGTTCCTTTCCTAGTTTTATGTCCACAAAAGTGGTATTTTCCTGGCTTCTTTGCTTACTGAGCCTCTGAGTTCCATCACCATAACTGGAGACCACCTCAACTTAAAGCCATGAGGAGAAAGGAGAAAATAAAAATGCAATTTATGTCCACATAGATTGCTTTTCATCAAGTTTTCACCTCTCTTTCTAATCTTCCTGATTTTGCTTTTTCAGTTTTAAATGGCTGCTTTTGGTATTTTACTCAGTTTCTGAGTTAGTGAAAAAGATAGGTTGTCGTGGGCTCACTCCATCCTGGAATAAAAGGTACCTGGAAGTCCTGGTACCTTTTGTAAAATAGAAGTTCATTTGTTTTCACCTGCTGTATGGTAATTGCTCCTCTTCAGGTAATTGCTTCTTCTTGATTCATCTTTTTAGTTCACCTTTTTTAGAAAATTATTCCATTTCTCTAAATTTCAAATGTAGCGCTATAGATTTACTCCATATCCCCCAATTTCCTTTCTCTTCCGTATATATGATTATATTTCCTTGTCTCTAAAGTCACCTGTCATTTTTTTAAAATCCCCTTTTCATAAATAGAAGGCACAGCAAAAATCTCCTTGTTTTTATCAGTCTCTTCAAAGGGCAAACTTCAAGTGTATTCTTTTTCTTTTTTTATTAATTACTATTGTTTCAATATCTTTTCTTTTCTTTGTGGGTTTCTCATCATTGCAGCTAAATCATCAATTTTATACATTTATATTTACCAAGATTAAAATCATTTAAAGCTACACATTTTCCTCTGAAACATAGAAGCAAATATGCATATTAGCATTTTCTACATATTTTGCTATGAATTGTTCCTTTGGCGGTAATTAAGAGTACCAGTTTTTGAATTATTTTTGTCTTTTCTTGTGGCCTTTTGTGAAAGTTACTTAAGCTTTCCATGCTCAGTCTATTCATCTGTCAAATGGGAATAATTATAGTTGCATATCTCCCAAGATTATTCTAAAGGTTGAGATCCTTTATAATAATAATAATAATAATAATAATAATAATAATAATAATAATAATGGCTGAAAAATTGTGGCATTGAGCTGGGTGCAGTGGTACATGCCTGTAATCCCAGTGGCTTGGGAGGCTGAGACATGAGTTTGAAGCCAGCCTCAGCAACTTAGCAAGGCCCTAAGCAACTTAGTGTCTAAATAAAATATTTTAAAAAGGGCTGAGGATGTGCCTCAGTGGTTAAGTGCCCTGGGTTCAATCCCCAGTACCAAATTAATTAATTAATTAATTAATTAGCTAATTAAGTAATTAATTTGTGGTGTTGAGCAAGCATTCAATAAATTTAAGTTGGTACTACTACTGTTACGACTTTCTGAATATTTTCAGTGAGTGCCACTTAGATGAATCATAGCTTTTCTTCGTCAGCTTGTGATTTTTATTTTCCCTCTGCATCCATACAAACCAGGCTATTTAGTTCTCTTAATTAGAGACGGAAGAGAGGACAGTAGATGTCAGTGATGTTTCTGTTCTTGAGAATTGTCATGTGGTTGCTTCCAGTTACACAGTGGATGATGTCTCTACGACAGTCTCTGCTTGATACAAATAAAGGTCTTTTCCCAACCTCAGGAGCTGTGGGTATATCTGCGTATTAGTTTAGGTCCTTTCCATGTCTGTGAATTTGTTAGGTCTGAGCCACCTGAGAACCCCAAGCATCAAATGAGCAGGTTCTTACCTTTGAGGTTCCCTTGAGGAACCAAAAATTTGTGATCTAACTACCTAGATCTCAGTTAAGAGGCAACTTTTCCCTTCTACTGTTGACTTTGCTCAGTCTCAGAGTTAAGAAAATGAAGTCCCAGGGCTTATGCACAATTAATAAGGTGAAAACAAGGGGTGAGAAAAATTCTAGGTGAAGTAAAAATTTCATTCACAGTAGCAACAGAAACTACAAGGTACTAAGAATGAATTGAACACGAAATGTATGGGGCTTTATAAACTATTATTAAATGTTATAGACTCAAACACATGAATAAAATGAATACTCAATGATAGGAAATACTCTAAAATTATCTTAAAACTTAAATTTTAACATATAGATAATGTAATTCAAAGCAAAGTGTCTTGAATGGGGGGGGTGAGAACTAGACAAATTTATTTCTGAGCTTATATGAAATAAAATGTGTTCTAGAATATACTCCAAATTTTGAGTTAAAGAATGAGACAGAACTTGATTTTCCAGATAACAAATGTTATTATAAGATTATTTCATTAGGACAGTATGCTTTTGGCATAGGAATATATACCGAAATTAGTGGAACAGAAAAGACAGACCAAAAATAAATCAAAATATATATGATATTAATTTATGACAAAGAATGCATTATATAATTCAGTGGAGAAAGCAGGGCTTATTTAATAAATAATGCAAGTATAATTGGCTGGAAAGAAGCAGAGTTCAATTTTTCTTGCACACTCTACACAAAAATTAATTCCAGATGGATTAACAATTCAAGAATAAATAATTTTTTAAATATAAAAAGAAAAGCCTAGCGTGCCATTTGTGTAAGACATGAGTAGATGAGATTCCAGACAAATAGGAAAGCCAAAAGATACGCAGGAAAAGATAAACATAATTGATTACATTTTAAACTGTTGTGTGACAAAGTACAGCACAACCAAAATCAAAGATGACGGAATGGAAAAATATTTGACAGAAATTGGGTTAATAATGGCAAACAAGTAAAACTCCACACATTGATTAGAAAAAGACAAGTGATCCAATAGAAAATTGTTCAATCAGGCAATTGGCAGAAGAAGGAATCCAAATGGCCGGTGAACATATGAAAAAAATGTATCATAATTGGCAACCCAAGTGAACTCTCAAGCACACATGAACTGTTCAAGAGGCAGCAGGCACGGCAGGTAGAAGGTGTAAAGAATTGATGCTGGCAGAAGTGAAGAATGCCACAACAGAGTGGTGACAGAAACTGGTTGTGTTACATCAAAAACAAACTTCAGAGTTTGCAAATAGAGACTGTGACCACTTTTGAGAATATGTTTATTGAAATAAAAAAAGAATGTATGTAAGGACTTTTGCTGCATCATTTTGATAATGGCAGATAAGGAATCTGCTTGATCATCTGCCAGCTGAGAAATGAATAGATGACTTATGGGTGTGAACAAACTGCGTGCTCCTCCTAAAAAGAATCAGATAGGGTCATGTCGATGAGCCTGCAGGGATGTCCATCTGCAAATGAAAAAGCAAATTGCCCAGGGCTATGTATATGCTATGATACCACTTGGAAATAAAACCTAAACTTTATGAATAAAAGAAAGTTATGAAATTATACTCCCCAGATTATTAGCACTGGTTTCTTCAAGGTGGGGAAAATGGAAAAAAGTTGAAAGAAACTTATTGACTCCTTCTTTGTGTGTGTTTAGATTGTTTTACTTCTTAATGTGCATATTTGTGCTTTGTGACTTTATGGGTCATTAAAGACATTTAATAATAGTTGTGCTTTTTGAGGGACTAAATACCAGTCAATTACAGTGACTGAGAAGGAAAAGAACCATGAATTCAGATTGAAAATAGTAATGGTGTGCAGATGGGAAGGACTACCATACTTCGACTCTATTTAGGAGTCTAGTGTTTGACAAAGAAAGTGACCAAGGCACAAATGCATGTTTAAAAAACTAATACAAATTCAGAGCAGGAGTAGGAGTCTTTGAAGGTATCCATACCATAGAGTTATGAAAAAGTTATGAAAAAAGAGAAACAAAGGAGAAAGTATGGGGATGATGGCTTTCAAACTGCTGGCCATGACCTATTAGTGGGTCTTGAATGACTTGAATAGCTTGCTACTTATATTTTTGAAAAATGAAGTAGAATCTAAAATATCAAAAGCCCTCACACCTAACAAGGACAGCATTTCATTAATTTTTTCATATATATATATATATATATGTATATATATATATATATATACAAGTACATTAGTCCTGAATTATGATGGAAAATATTTCCAACTATGGGTTGCAATCTAAAATGTTTAAAAGCCATTGCTTCTAGAGGGGAAACTGACAGAAGGATCACCTGATAGACTGTGAAGTGAAGGAAGGGAACATCAAATGATGTTAGGATTCAACAGATTAGAAAATCAAAGGGTAATATACTTCATCTAGTTTTAAATAGCTACAGCCATCTGTAGGAACCCTCCCTCCACCTAAAGTCTACTCCAAGATGCCAGAATAAAAGTAGGATCAGGCACATTCTCACCAGTAAGAATAGGATATAGGTGTTAACACGATAAAATATCAAGTATTCTAGAAAGGCAAATGATCATAGACATGCCCTACTGTTAGCACCTAAAATTCTACCCATATTGCATTTCTTTTTCTGAATCAATGTTCATTTCACAACAGAACTTTTTTTTTTTCTTTTTAACAAGAGAGACCATTTAGAACAACAATTCCTCAAGCTCTTGAATGAATTCATCCTTACTTTCTCCTCTCCGATCATTTTCCTGGGTAACTATCCCTTTTGCTTAATGCACAGAATTTGGGAACATAAGAATTAAGACTCAACTCCTTCCTCTTCTGAACACACACTATTGCAAGAACAGATGTCTAAAAAATTGTTACTAACACTTAATTCCATTATGGGTTCATATGGTAGTCTCTATCTTCTAGCACAGAAGGCTCCTGAATGTACAGAAGGGTATTTTCATTGTTATGGTTTTATCTTTACTTCCCCAGTATCTAGTAGTATGTCCAGTGTGAGTTTGAGGCAAAGTAAAAGCAATGAAGAATGACTCCAGTCTCCACATAAACTGTAAACACCACTGATTTGACTTTCATCTCCATTCATTTCTTCTTTCTGCTTTCTCGCTCACACAATAACATGACAAACACAGACATCCTAGATAATCGGTATCTAAATTGTCCAGTGTATAGAAAGCAAACAATTGGGATGGGTAAGTAAATGAATACCTGATATGCCATTTAATAAATTGTAACTTAATCTCTTACAAGTCTTTACTTCCTTAAATGTTCATCCTTTCTATATCTTCAGCATCTATCTTGATCTTTCCCGTTATCATTTTATAAGAACATATGAGCTTCTCATATAACTTTTACAAAATAAAAAAAAAGAACAAAACTTTCAACAAAATTTTTAAGCTTTTTCCTTCTTATCACTGCTAAACTTTTAGGAAAACTAGTCAAGTTTTGCTATCTCTCCTTTTTCAACTTACATTCACCCCTCAACACTTAATATATATGGTTTCCTTCATCAAACCTCAGGTCCAACTATTATTTATAGGAAATAGAGAAATATACAGCAAAGGGAGACAGCCAGCAAAATCCAGACTGTTGCAAATATCTATAGAACAAGTAACTCAATTTCTTTAGCTACTAGCATATGCATAAATCCAAGCTCAATAAATTGAACTTTTGTGGCACATTAATTATACCTCAGTAATTCTGTAAAACAACAATGACCAATAAAAATAAATGAAAAAATAAGAGAGAGAGGGAGAAACATAGATTTTAAGGGTATTAAAGAATCTCAGTGCATGGATCTTTTTAATTCAAACTTTAAAAAAGAAAATTATGACATTTATACAAAATGATGGAAAATGGCAATTATAGAAATTGGCATTCACTGGATATTTGATAATATTAAAATTCTTCATTAATCTTAGATGCAAAAATGATATGATTTTAATGTATTTTAAATGACCTTATACATGCTGAAATATTTATGGATAAAATATTATGATGTCTGAAGTTTACTCCAAAGTAATAAGGTATGGATGAAGACAGATTACTCAAGATGAAATAAGACAGAGGTTGAGAATGTGATTAAATCTTGGTAACATATATGGGTATCTATTATGTTATATTTAAAATATTACATAATAATAAGCTAAAAAGGAGATTCCTTCCTCAGCATCCTGCTCTGTGCAAATCCCTAATAATCCAAATGGCCAATTTTAAGGTCATTTTTTTAAATCATCATCTTGATCCCTGCCTTATTGGACACTGCTCCTACTTTCCACAACATGACAGCCTCCAATTTGATTTCTATCCTGATTCTTCTTTACCTCCACTGTCCTGATCACAGAATCTGTAGGAATACCACTTGAGAAGCAGTGGTAAGACAGGGGTGGGGTGGGGGGAACAGTTCTGAGCCTAAACTAGTAGGGTCAGAAGGATTTGTGTAAAGTAGCAGAACCAGATTGAGAAAGCAAAATCATAGCCCAAAGCTAATGTCACAGGCAAACAGCAATGTTTTAATTCTTCAATAAAAGAAAAATGGACCAGAATGAAAAGAGGTTGTTTTCAAAGGTGATAGTTGGGAGGTAGAATTGAATCAGGTAGAATTGAATCAAAGATGAGAAAAACGTCAGAGATTATCTTTAAAATGTAAATCAAATAAAAATAAAAGTATGCTGGAGCTCCATTCTTAAGTGTCTATCAGGTATATGGTAGTGGCCATGACAGCACCAGATGACACCCCAGGCAGGAGCCCCCCCACAGAAACTCTTCAGTCTCCTACATTAGCAATTCCAGTTGCCCGTCAGTACTCATGTATTTGAGTGCCTTCCATATGTTTGGTATATTATCCTAGTTCTGCTTCTCATTTTAACAATTTATACCAATTGTTCTTAACCTCTTTGGGGCTGTGAACTCCTTTGGGAACCCAATGAAAAGCATGGACCATTTCCCCAGGATAAAATATCCATAAACACCTACATACAAAATTTGGCATGCTATTTATTTTATTACATTAGAAATTTACTCCAAATTTGCAGACACAAAACAATCTTCTTTTAAAAAGAAAAAAAAATATTTATTTATTTTTATGTGGTGCTGAGGATCAAACCCAGTGCCTCACATGTGCTAGGCGAGTGCTCTACCACTCAGCCACAACTCTAGCCCTCAAACAATCATCTTTATGTCACACATTTTTTAAAAATAATTTTTGATTATAAAAAAGAAAAAAATTCAAATTGTATGTGGAAAAAGGGGCTTTATTTGTGTTCAAAAGCAAACCTCTATTGTTAGGGTCTATAAACAAGTCAGGATGGCTCCTGGCATTTTGCCAGAGGGAGTGGTTTGTGAAGTAACGCCAGTGAGCCATTAAGTGTGGAGATTCCTTATTGGTTGACTGCTGTATCTAGTTTATGTTAATTAAGATAAGCTGTGTGTAATGTATTTATACCCCTCCTGTCCTACAATAAACAGCTCCCACTCCTGCTGTATCAATCTACACAAGTTGCTCGTCACCCCCCCCCGTTATTTTGCTGCAGCCAGACTGCGGCACTCTATTTTTAAAATAATGCTGTAAAGGTATATTTATGTCATCTTTGATACTCGGTTGATTTTGTTTTTTCAGGTAGTTAATATCAGAGTTAAACATCTTACTCGTAAAGGTAAGTGGCAGCAAAGGAAACATCTTACTTTGTTCCCTCTGTTAAGATGAGTGAAAGTGTCCCCAAGCTTTATTTCCTAGAAAACATAATCTAGGAAACATAATGATTGGCACATGGGAATTCAATAGGAGGTGCTATTGAAATTAACACTGTGGAAGGGTGAGGAAGAAAGTAGGACTGGATAGGGAAGGAGGTTAACTGCAAGGCAGATCTCAGAAAGGCTTGACTGTCCCAGAAGGAAGCCCTCAAAGAGTTATCCAGAGTTGAGGTTGGAGGCCAGGGTATTGTGTGTCCATATCAGTCAGTCATCAGATGCCAGCTATCCCAAGAAGGGTGTGTCCTTGGGTAAGGCTGTGCTTCCCAGCCAAGGCAGTTCTGAAGACAGATGACAATTGGGGAGCATCTTTAAGTAGCACCCATAGCAGTTCTTTTGGAAGCTGGGGAATAATTGCTTCATTCCTGAAGGGATCTCAGTAGCATACAATGGTATCTACTACAGAAGGCTTCTATCAAAAAAACTAGAACTCTCTTAAGACTTCTTGAATTGTCCTGGAATTTTCTGCTTTCACAAGTCTATGCTGTCATCTTTGACAAGATTTAAAGTCTTTCTATTTATTTATTTTTTTTGGCAGGGCTGGGGGTTGTTGGGGATTTAATTCAGGGGCACTTGACCACTGAGCCACATCTCCAGGCCTATTTTCTTTGTGTGTGTGTGTGTGTGTGTGTGTGTGTGTGTGTATGTGTGTGTATTTTATTTAGAGACAGGGTCCCACTGAATTGCTTAGTGCCTTGTTTTGCTGAGGCTGGCTTTGAACTCAAGATCCTCCTGCCTCAGCCTCCAGAGAGCTGCGTGGATTACGGGTGTGCACCACTGTGCCCAGCAAAAGTCTTTCTAATTTCCACTACAGAGAAATGGCCAGAGCTTTGTCACTTTTGTCCTTGGCCTTTAGATACACTTTCACAGCACTAAAAGTTTCACATGGAAACCTACCTGCAGTCCCCTTTTCTCTTTTGAGTAGGGGGCTAAAACAGTTTTCTATGCCTGTTTTGAAAAAGTTGCTTCAGATTCTTGAATCAAAATATTTATCTCAAACATGTTTGTCAAATTTGCCACAAAGTAAGCCAAATTGTATTGGAACTCTATCTAGTCAAATATTCTGAGTGGCTTTCCTACTCATTTGGAGAAAGTGCAGTATTCATTTGAGAGGGAAGTGCTTTACACCCTTGATCTCTGGGAAAATCTGGAAACTTCTTTCTGAAGCAGAGAAAGAAAACCCTTATGGTATATTTCCACTGAAGAACTAAACTTCCGGAAAAGACAGAACTCTGATCAAGTTTGTGACTCTCGCATCAAGATGACCATTTGGAAAGCCCATCACTGAAATGACAAAATGTGACATGCTCTGAAGCATTGCAAATACTCCATTTATTCATAGAAAACAAATATTTTTCTATAAAAAATTATGGGACTGAAGTTCTTCTTTGATGGCATCAGCATGCACATAACTAACAGAAGAGAAACAGGAATCCTCTGAGAGTTTTCAGCAGTTTTATCTGAAAGCTCTCTGAAGGGAATTGGAGAATATCAGTGATTCTCCAGTAGGTGACATCCTCTGACAAAGAGGCCACCTCAGTTTTCTTCTTCTTTGGCCATTTCCAAAAAACAAAACAAAACAAAAAAAAACCAAAAAAACAAAAACAAAACAAAACAAAACAAAACCCTTATAGCTCTTACTAATTTTGTCTGTCACCAAAAGAAAAATTCTCATTAATTCTTTTGTTTGGATATGGGATAGTCCACCCTATTATAATAACAACAAAGTTATTAACCACTGAGGACCTTCCCTGTGTCACCTGTAATTTCAAGTGCTTTATTTGTATTGTTTCAATTCTCACAATAACTCAATAGAGTAAATACTACTCTTATTCTCATTTTATAGGCTCCCATTTTTTTTTCTACAGAGGAGAAAACTGACAGAAAGTGAGAATAAATAATTAGTCTAAACTCACAAAACTAGTAAAGGTGAGGCCAGGATGCAAACACACACACACACACACACACACACACACACACACACACACACACACATACACACACACACCTTGATTTCAGAATCTGTCTTCTTATCTACTCTGCATGGTTTTTCAAGCATCTTTGGGTGACAAGTTAGTTTGGGAATCATCCCAACACTGTAAAATTGTGCTTTCCTCCCATCAAAACATTCTACCTTGCCAGGAATGCTTTCAGGGCGACACAAGCTGCTTCTTCTGCTGCATTGGCTTCATCCTTCTATGGATGGGACTTGGCCACAAAGCAGCATTTTGGCTCCTGTGGGGCACGTTCAGCAATGAAAGTAAAACCAAAGATAGCAGAGCTCTTAATTGACATTTCCTATTTCAAGCTAGATCCAACAGAAACCAAGACAAATTTTCTTGATCATACTATCAGGATGTTTTATTTAATCTCTACAGAGAAGAAACTGTTCTCAGTATCCCAATACGGGGATAATGACAATTAGACGTTGCCTGATTTGACTCATCTACATGTTGAAGTTTCTGCTAGGGTTTCCTAGATCCTAGATCCATTCTCTGTTCTTTGTGAGGCAGCTGAGCTCTGCAGATTTGTGCTGGCTCCAGGTGGACTCCCAGGAAGTTCTGGGAGGATGGTCAGAGGGCTACAGGAGGCCTAGACAGAGGGGTATTCCTTCCCTGCTCCCTCCTGCTTTGTGTCTCAGTGCTGGGAAAGCTGTGTCCCTCCAGTACCACAGGTCCTCATCGGCAGACCCTTCTCCATAGTGCCAGCACTCTGGGCTAAGAAAGTAAAACTAAGATACTCAACTTCTGGCAGCAGGTGGAAACAAACAAACAAATATCTGTCAGATGGTGATGGGCCCTATGGAAAAGAAAGGAGCCAGGATGGGGATGGAGCCTGATGGTGGGAGGCAGGAGCTGCAGCTTTACTCAGCAAGGCCAGGGAGGCTCTCCTGTCATCTGACAGGAGCCTGAAGCCAGCAGGAAAGCAGACTCTGAAGACAGCTGGGAAAGAGCATCAGGGAAAGCTGGAGGCTAGAAGATGCTTGGGAATCTTACAAAGGAGAATGAAAGAAGGCCAGAAATACAGAATTCAGTTATGCAGAGCCCTGTGCACCATGATGAGACTATCCAGCATGTCATGAAGACCCACTGGAGGGTCTGAGCTCAGGTATGACCTGAGGATTCCTTAAGAGGACCACTGTAAGCTGCTGAGTGGAAGACAAACTTGAGGGTGGCAAGAGGGTGGGTAGGGAGATCAATCAGGAAACGTGACAGCAGTCCATCATATTATTATACACACGACATCAATACTATTTATACTTTGTAGTGTTCAAATCATGTTCTTCCTACCATCTTGACTTAAAAATCATTAAACATATATTGAAGAGACCTCATAGAAGAATCCATGCCAAGAATTGGCATTTATTATCATAGCATTCCTTAAAAATGTATTCCACTGGAAAAATATGTTTTGCCTTTGAGACACTCAGTTTTCTTTTTATAAAGACTATCAAAATGATATAATGTCTCAAATTTGCTTCAGTTGTGAGGGCAGAGATGGGAGGTGACCGTTGAAAGCAGATTGGCTATGAGTCAAAAATTGTTGAAGCTGGAAGATGATTCCCTAGGAATTCATTATACCATACTTCCAGTTATTGTCTATTCTGAAATTTCCATAATGATTTATTTTTAGAACAAAATTTAACACATTACCACCATTAACAATTAATATAGGATTGTTTTAAATCTATTTCACTAGATTCATAATTATTTCTGTATTTGAAACTTAAGCCATATTTGATATATTTGATAACTGAATGATAATAAAAAAAATCCTCTTAGATGAACTACAAATTATATTAGGAAGATATTAAAAAAAAACCCTGGAAGTCTAGAACACTAAAATATCTGACAGCAATTCTCTTGTCTATTTTTCAGACATAGTAATTTTTATCCTTATTATAGTAGCTTTTAAGGGGGCTAAAGACTTATTCCCATTAAGGCCTCCTAGATATAGTATCCCAAATGTACTTAATAAATTGTACCTTCCTTAAAAAGAAAAGGTGATGAGCTGAGAAATGTTTAGCTCAAACATGCATAATTGATGGGCTCCCCAGTGCAAATAAGTGTCTAATAAATAATTAAATTTAATCTCATTATAAGAGTTTTCATAATGGGATAATTTAATTAAATGAAAGCCAAAAGGGTTTCTAAGGGTTAGAAGATGTTAATGTTGCTAAATTTAGCTAATGGTCTGGGGATACTATAGTGAAGAAAGCAATTCACATGGGTGCATGCATTATTTAATGAATCCCTCTGAGATGGAAGAAAGGACAGATCAATGATAACTTGTCATTTTATCATTGCTTACAAAGCACATTTAAACAATCTAGGGTATGTTAAAGGTGAAAAACACGTAAAAATATTAACAATTCTTTTAGAAAGAAGTTACACCCATAATATCACACTAGACATTTTTTTACTAAAATACACATTTTAATGCGCCACTACGTTTATTTTTTAATTTACTACTAAGACGAAAATAAACAAAATCTCATAAGCTGCTGCAGAGTCAGGTCAGATCTGGCTCTAAGTGAGAGTAATAATGGATACAGCATGTATATCTGATACTAAAAAATTGATAGCTGAGTCATGAGGGACCCATTAACAAGCTTTTTGAGTGAGCAGAGTTTTGTGCTTCAAGTCTCCAGAAGCACTTAGCCAGACTAGAATAGTAAAATTGTAGTCTAAGTAGTTAGCTCAGTTACAGGTGATCAGTTATGAATTAATATGAATGGTGAAAGGCATCATTCTTCTATCAGATATTATTTTTACAAGCATCATTTTGTGAAAGGCGAAGGTGCAAACACTACAAAATTTAAGCCAGGTGGTCCAGGTAGTTAATCCTCCCTCTTCCAGTAATGTGGTGAATAACAATGTGTAGACCAGGCATACTCTTTTGATTAAAAAAAAAACATTAAATCTAATATTTCATGTCCAAATTTGTGTTTAAACAGCCCAGAGTAAGTACACTTACATCAGAGCCCTAGGTCTACATCTGGGGCAAATGGTCCATTCTCAGAAACCTGAGTCTTGGGATATTCCATGCTTGGAAAGGAGGAACTGTGTTGTCAGGGAAACTCCTCCTCTTCATCAGGCAGATGGAGATGGGTGAGCAGGGGCTCATTACTTCAATCCTGGGGGTGACCAGTCAGTAACTCTCATTTTGGTGCTAGTGTGAGGAATTCCACTGAAATCTGCCTGAATGATACCCTTGGATAAAAGCTGATCATTGAATGACAGAACTGTGGAGATGAAAGAACATTAGAATCTCCTGGTCCCACTACTGCCTTATGCAAACAGGGAACTAAAGGCCAAGAAAGGTGACTTAATCTAGGCCCTCTGGTTAATGGCAGAATCTAGCCAAAAATATTTATTTGGGGCCGGGGGGGGGGGCGGTTTCCTAGTAGACCAAGTTCCAAAGAAATTTTTGATGATGGTGTCATAATAGTCAATGCTTTATAAAATGTACATCCATCATGGCAAACTCAAGTATGCATATAAGGAGAGGAGGGGCAACTTGCAGACGGGAAAGTCCTAAAGGTTATAAACATAAATGATGCAGGGCTTTAAACAGTCACTGGATGGTGGCAGTGGTCAGCCAGAGAGTACACAAACGCAGTGGCCCGACTTTGTCTTGCTCTTCACTGGGCCTCCTAGAAACTACCCCCATCCCCGGCACTTTAACCTTTAATTAAGACTCATGGTATATCAAAACTGAACTAACATGCTTTCTACATCTACTAATACCCCTGCAAAATAAGCAATGGGTTGCTGTTCATGTGTATAGAGGTGCAAAGGGAGGAAATGTGTTGACATGGGCATAGGGAATCCTAAGGTTTGAAAATTACTCATATTCCTATTCAAGGTACCTTGTGCACCACCGAGACAAATGATTGCCCCAAGTTATCAATTTTTAAAGAAGATTCATTTTTCTGTAGTGCTCTGTTACTTTATTGCATGTATTTATTTTTTACCTGAATCTCTGGTTTCACTTAAGTTAAAGATGAGAATTCCTGTATCTTGAAATTTCTTTTTGGGTGACAAAAAGAAATTTCCAAATTTTCAAATTTTCACTTTGCTTTTGATGGGGAAGTCTCTCAGATATTTGTTCTGTTTTAAAGAGAAGTCAAGTGACACTCTGCTGAATTTTTCTGGGAAAAGGCTGATGATCTGTAGGACAAATTTTCTAATCCATTCTCCATCTGGAAACACTAAGGGTTTTATTTTCTCCAAAAACTATGATACTGTTACTGATCATTGGTAATGGTAATGGGTGTGTCCATGTGGTGGAATGTTTGCTTCAGTCAATTTTTAGGCATAGAAAGTACAATGTGTGGGCTGTGGGTGAAGCTCAGTGGTGGAGAATTTGCCTAGCACACGTAAGAACACTGCATTCCCAGTACCATGAAAAGAAAAACAACATAGGAAAGAAGGAGGGAAGGGGAATGAGAAGAAGGAGAGCACAAGGCCCTCAGCAGACTCATTACCGATGTGTTCATTGTTAGGGTTTTATCTTTGTGCAATCTCAGGGAAGGGAACTTAGACACAGATATTTACATTATTAGGAACAACACTATAAGACATATATGATTACTGCCACTGTCCACTTGAAGACTCTAAAATCAGGGATCTGCCAAATCTTATATTGCCAAAATAAATGCCAAAATCAGTATCCAAATCCAGCCTTATTTTTTTTAAACTTCAAGTACATGTTCCCTTTATAAGAAGCTATACATACGATACTAAAGTTCACAAAGATATTATGTTTTCATACTATTGTGATTGATTGTAGTGGGCCTTTGTAACCATTCCAAAAGTTAAAAGATCCCTAACAGGACAATGATAGGTTGACTCAAGTACTCATTAAAACTGAATTTAAATAATGACGATGGCAAACCATTCTAAACCATCTGAAATATTTCCCTCCAACAACAGTACGAATAGGATTGACTCTCATTTGAATATCCCTGTTTCCAATGTGACTCTCATGATTGTCCTGAAATGATTTTATAATTTCTAATCCATCACATTTTAAATGAAGTGTTGGCTTATTCTTTAGATTTGTAAGAGAAATCCACAGTTAAATTGATTTTATTTCTCTAGGATACCCAAATAATATTAAGAATTTTCAATAAATGTGTAATATTTCATAGTCCTCTTGTTTAGTCACCCTCGTTTTCTTCACATTATGATTGTATCTTTGCATACAGATTTAGTGACTCATGACAAACAAGAGAAAGGATAGGAACAAATATCTCTTTGGTGATTTCACTTATTGTTTTTGAAATATACAATATTACTATTCAAAATTGTGTGATGAAATTATTTAAAATTTTTCCACTAAATATCCACATTGTGTTTTTCATAAAATAATATTAAAGTAAATGATGCAAGATTTTATTCAAATACATGCATTTCCTAATACCTCTGTAATATACAAATTTCCCATAAAATGTATAAGCAAAACCTGAAAACAATTAAGTAAATATAATCTTGGATAGCAGGTTGGGATCACTCTAGCTAGCTGGATTGTTTATACTTTGCTCCTGTGTCTTTTGATAAGGCTTCTATTTCTTTTATAATCTTAAGTTGATTTTAAACAAGAAAAAAAAACCTCTTATACAAATTGCAAGCTTTCTGCTGCTTTCAAATATAAGACAAAAAATGAAATTTGATGAAATTACCTAAAAGACATCTACCACCTCCCACAGTTACTCCCTAAGTAATGACATCACCTATTCCAGGGCCAAGGAGGTTTTGATAATAGAATGTTTCCAAGGAAATACATTTCTAGGGACATTATATAAGGAATCAGATTTCTTACAACTATTGCAATCACATCCATGAGCTCTAGTTAATATATTTGCTCATACATGTATTAGGAGCCACACTATAAGACAGGTATGTATTGCTTTGTTCTGTTTTACAGAGAAGTCAAGTGATAGTCTGCCGAATTTTTCTGGGAAAAGGCTGATGATCTGTAGGACAAATTTTCTAATCCATTCTCCATCTGGAGACACTAAGGGTTTTATTTTCTCCAAAGAGCTTTCTATTAGGCAAAGTCACTATGATATTGGTTACTGATCATTGGTTATGGTAATGGGTGTGTCCATGTGGTGGAATGTTTGCTTCAGTCAATTTTTAGCATAGAAAGTACAGTGTGGGCTGTGGGTGAAGCTCAGTGGTAGAGCACTTGCCTAGCATATGTGTGTAATTTTGACTCCACATGAGTCAAAGTTCACTGATTTTGGTAGCTATGATGATTTATAAAGTAAATAAAATAGGCATGACGGTTGCCAATAAACATTCAAATTCTAATATTGACCTTGAAATGTCCTAAAATGCTTTGTTTCAGAAGAATCTTGGAATTTTACAACTTGAACATGTATCATATATGGAACACTTCTGTGAAATCATAAGTTCCCCCAAATCCAAGAGTCACCTCAATACACTGTGAATCCCATTCAGATACATTAGAGACAGAACTTTTCTGCTGGGAGTGTGGCTGTCTGTGAGATGGCAGACCTTGTGAATGTCACCTTGTCCATCCAGCTAGAGAAGTATTTTCATAGTCTGCCCATTTTTTTTCCCCTCTGTTCGACAGGATCAATGATTGCTCCTCTTGAACTTTTGCCTGCTATGGGTTTTGTTTTAATTTGGATAAGTTAAGGATTTTTTGTGTGTGTGTGATGTTCCAGTGTCTGTCCTCTGCCTGGCCTGATGGGTGGTTTCCTATGGAACTGCCAGGTTATGTGTACACAGGCTCAGAGTAGTGATATCAGCTTTCTATTAGGCAAAGTCACCAAAACTCTTAAAGAAAGCCTGGTAGAACCTTGAAAAGCTCTGAACAGAGTCTCCTGATTAATTTTCTACATTGCTTTTAGGAAAACGTAGATTTTAAAATTGGTTTCCTTCCTTCCTTCCTTCCTTTCTTGGAATTGAACCCATAGACACTTAACCACTGAGCCACATCCCCAGCCCCATTTAATTTTTTCTTTTGAGATAAGGTCTCACTGAATTGCTTAGAGCCTTGCTAAATTGCCTAGGCTAGACTCAAATTAGCAATCCTCATGCCATAGCCTCCCGAGTTCCTGGGATTACAGGAGTGCACCACCGTGCCCATCTTAAAACTGGTTTCTTAAAAGAGGGATATGTTGAGAAAACAAACATTTGAAACAGTAAAATGTGATTTGTAGAAAAATAAGGTATGCTAACAATTTTTACAAAACTAAAGAAATGTCACCTTTTTAAAATTACGAAGCCTATGAAATTTTCACTTTAGTTTTCATTTATGACATGTTCTGAAATGTGATTAAATATCTTTCCTGAAACACACACACAATGGGAAAATGTGTTCTGTGTGCAACCAAGAAGTGGGAAATTTCCCTTATCTAAAGAGCTTCACCTGATTCCTATCCAGAATTGAATATTCTTGGACATATAAAGGTGTTTTCTTTAAGAAGTGTGTTCTCTAGTAAGCCCTTACAGGTGTGTGTGTGTGTGTGTGTGTGTGTGTGTGTGTGTGTGTGTGTGTGTGTGTGTTTACTTTGGTGTCACCAATATCATTGTTATCACTCCTCAGTATTTAGGCCTAAACAGACTTACTTGCTGGAATGGAATGCAAGGGAATCACAAGATAGACCAGCACAGAGAGGAGGTTCTGCCAGTGGCAGTGGCCGGGAAAGACTCCAAAAGGGAGATTCTGAGAAAACTCAGCTGGAGGATGGCTGTCTAGAGGTCTAGGAGGAGAAAAAAGGGGAAAAGGTCCTGACTAAAATCACATAGACCTCATGAGGCTGCATTTCATGAGATACAACAATGTATTTATTCTGCCAGGATGTTCGGGTTAGGGGAGTAAGACCAAAGAAGGAACTATAATAACATCCGTTCTGGTTGATTTATCACAATGTTGAATAATAAGAGTATGCATTTATAAGTTAATCAAATACTTTAGCATGGCCTAAACTGATTATTGTGGGTAATTTCCTTATTTAACCATAGGATGCAAAATATAGCTCTTAACAATGTGATTTTATAATCCTAAGAGAACTTGTAGTTGCAATCTAGGTTCACTTTTATATATGGAGATATTAAGAAGAAAGGAAGAGTTAACATTTATATGTGAAGCATCCTTTAATTGTAGGAGCTAAACAAGGGAAGGAACCACACTGGATGATAAGGATATTAGATATCTTCAATGCACAAGATCCACCATTTGCCAAAGACTTTCTAAAGAAGTATCACAGAAGTTTGGAAGAGAGAAAAAGTTGGGGGTTTGGGAGGATGAAGTATGCAAGTAACCACCAACATGGAGACCATAGGGCCAGGCTCCCCTGGCTGGTCCTGAGCCTCACAGTGGGGCTGTCTTTGAGGAGCATCAGTCTTCTACTTTGTTCTTGAAAGGATACAGCTGACATCTTTATTCAGTTCCTTATCTTTTCTAGGCCTTCTCTCTTATATTTAAACAACCATGTCTCCCTTATTGAGATCAGGTTTTTCCCCCCAAATAAAAACTTTTGCAATGTCAAAGGTTAAAAATTTACCATTTTACTTTACATTAAAAAAAAAATCAATTCCTGCATCCAATCCCCATTAATGTTGCAGTACCTGGACTCTTCATTAGCTTTTTTCTAAAATATTTTGTTTTTAAGAAAGTGTATTTCCATGTGTAACTGCAAATTTTATGCTAATTAATCTTGCATTAACCCTGGACATTTTAATCTTACATTAACACTAATTTTAATCTATGCGTTAACCCAGAAGATTCTGAAAGGAAAAGTTGGGCGGGGGGAGAATCTGGAAGAAGAATCAGAATGAGAAATCTGAAGCCATGACCTCAAATATGCATGAGATGGATGGTCCAACAGTATCAACAGTGATCACAACTTGAGAGACCCAGGTGATTTCTAATAGAGAAGTAAACTGGTGTATGTTGGAGCATGATCTTGCCTTTACTTTCTTCCTTATGACTGAATTAAACTCAGAAAAGGTTTTGGAGCCAAGATTTCTATTCTTTCAAACATTGCAAATTTTTGTTTTTTCCCATCTCTTTTTGGTTGTTTACATTGGCCTTGATGTCACTTCAGCTGGGAATTTACACGAGGCAAGCCCTGCTAAAAGATAACAGTTTGTGGATCCTTTCCTTCCTTCCTATGTTGTTTGGTTAGCTTACTCTATCATCTCCCCTGCTGTTTAATGACCTGGTTGTAGTTTTGTTTTATGGGTTTTCTTTTCAAATGATAAAGATTAAAAACAACACAGAGAGGAAAAAAAATTCCCAAGCACTGAATCCAAATATATGCAGAAATAGAGAGGCATGGAACAGTTAAGATAAGTTCATTTGGAGCAACTGATTATAATCTGAATTAGCTGTATTTCTATCATTATCTCATTGAAGGCTGCTGAGTAAATCACCTCCCTCTCTGGGCCAAGATTGTGCCTTCTTTTATACCTTATACATGCCTAGTGAAGGCACTGATTTAAAAATTAATGAGATGTTAACACAAGGAATGCCAGCACAGTTCAACATGTATGCTGAAAACCAAAGAAAATGGAGAAACCTAGTGCATCTCAAAGCTTGTTAGAGCTGGAATAGTAATATAATTTCTGTTTTCAGGAAAGGGTCATATGGGTGAGTCTGCATTGGCTCGTGACCATGTTTTCATTGAATGAATCAGTTGAGATGGGAAAGCAAGTTTTTGGCACACAGGAGAAGGAATTACTGACTGATAGACTGAAATGGATTACCCAGAAAGAGCTTTGTGTAGTGTTACTTTGTCTTTGTTTTTGAATGGGTGAGGATAGGAGGAAATCATGAATAAACATTTATTTTAGGGGAGGAGAGTATTCATAAAATGTATTAAATATATTATCAGTTGCTGCTTTAAAACATTATTACCAGCTGTTTTTTTTTTTTTTTAGTTGTAGACGGACTCAATACCTTTATTTATTTATTTATTTGTGGTGCTGAGAATTGAACCAAGTGCCTCACTTCTGCGAGGCAAGCACTCTACTACTGAGCCATGGCCCAAGTCCCCAGCTTATGTTGTTGTGTGGCCATGGTGCATTTTTAAAGAAATCCAATGAGATGTCAGAAGATTCATGCAATTATTACAAAACTAAAATAATCTCATGAACTTAAAATGTGCACAATTCCATTGTATATTAAAAAATTTGTAGTTCGAAATGCATGAATAAGATCAATCTTCAAGGCATAAACTTTCAAATGCCTCCCTTTTATCTAAAGGCAGGCAAAACTGGGGGAAATAGTACAGAACATGAAATATACAAACTTTCCTAGAACAAGATCCTGCTGTAGCCAATTCTACCCCACTAGCTCGTCTAGTTACCTCAATCTGAATAAGAAATGCTGTTAAATTTAACAAAGAACATCTGTTTTTCATTTGAGGCGCATTCAAGTGTTCATTAAAGTGTCCTAACTGCTCTTTTCTTTTTCTATTTCACAATGGCTTTCCTTTCTAATACTGTTGCAAGTTCAGCATGTGACTTAGAAAACCTCAGAGTCACTGTGGCATTTCCTTTGAAAAATGCCAGGAGAAACAAGGGAGAAAGCTGAAATCTCTATGTTTAATAACATTTTTATTACCATTCACCTTTTCCATACTTCCTAGGGGTGTTTATTTTCTACAATTATTCAACAGGCCTCACTGAACCTGACTGCCCCAGAGACCTTCACGGCTGTCCGCGGGGAGGCCCAGGAAAGCCGAGCTTGAAAGTGAGTTATTGGTATTAGCTGCTTTGATGGAAGTCTTTGGTCACCTTCTATAGGAGAAGAAATCAGTTCAAAACAGTTTATATGCCGTGCCTCAGACTGTTTTGTTCTGCCAAATTCATTTGAATATATAATTTATCCTGAATGTCAAAGTCCTCATTTTTCAAACATTTCCTTCGTTTTCTTGAAAGCACTAGCCCATTAGAATTAACAAATGAGCTTGGATACAGACTTCCTTAAAGAAATGAAAATATTTTATAGACTCATTGCGCAGACCTTCCAGATTTTAACCAGTGAACTGCATCTAAATATTACACAAAACATTTTCATTTTAATAAATGATTAAAGACATCTAATCACTTGAGTACACAACCAAGTTGATTTGGGAAGAAAAAAATTTTTTTTTAAATGTTGCCAAATATACTTCCAAAAATTTTTTTAAAAATTGTATTTTGGATAATCCAGGCTGTATTGTTAAATTACATTGGCAAGTACCTGTTAGTAAAATATATACATAATTATTTGTGGCTGAAAAGGCAGTATAGAAATCATCAATACCAGTATAACATAGATCTTTGTAAAAAATCACTTAATATAATGAGTTGTTCAAAATCTTATGGATGGACAAATAAAGTCTGATTCATAGTAGGCTCTCGATAAATATTAGGCCCTCAAAAATATTATTGACTTCAAGACATGAAGGTGTTAAGCTAAGAATCTATTATTCTATTTCATGGAAAATGGACAGTGTACTTCTGGATAGCATTTATGATTTCTCATACAATTTGTCCTTCAGGGATAATACTGTACATAGAAAGAAGAGTTCTCTGTGTGTACCATTAGTGCTTGATTTTTCCTATCAAGATTAAAGTGAACTACGAATATAGGAATTATTGAGATTTACCAAATGGGTTATTTTTGATCATTTGGACAAAAACCACACAGTAGTTTAATTTTGGTGTTATCAATACACTCAAATATTTTATAGATAAGAGTTATAAAAATGGGATGTCAGGAATAAGAATTTATATGTATATATTTAGTAGCTATATGTATTATATATTGTTAACATATATGACAATTAGATATATTGTAAAATATATTATATATTTAAGAATTTATATATTTACATGTATTGAATTTATATATGTAAAAATTTATACATATGTAATGCAAATAAATTAATGCTAGTAAAAATAACTTAAAAATAACCATGAATGCCTGGTTGGTATGGCCTGAGTCACTATATAAACTTGAAATAAACATACTTTTCATAAAATTTGTTAATCCTATAGTAAAAAATTTTATTCATAGGTTTTATATTCTTTGAGAGGCTTGATAGTATCCTTGCCTCAGATCAGTATCCTTGCTACATCCTTTATGTATACCATCTTATTTGATTTTTTCCATAACCACTAAAGAGATATAATTAAAAAATCATTTTTGTTTTCATATTGGTTATAGTTGGAAGAGACTGATGATCAGAGAGAGATTAAGTACACCTCCTGGAGTCATACCCAACTAGTCAGTGACAGGGCTGAAGGTCTAAAATCACAGCCTGATAACTATACTTAAGTGTAATGATTATCCTGAGAATCCAGTAGGACAACACAGTAAATTAGGTAAATGAATACTGGGGAACCTATTTTAAAATCTTAGAAAAGAGGGGAGCTAAGAATAAGATGGAAGTCATGAATCAGTAATGTTTGGAATAGTGCCCCACGTCATCACCCCTTGATTTGGGCTAAGAACCTCCAGTTGTGTCGTGTCTAGAAATAACTCATGGTAAATAATTGATTCCCTTGTGGGAGGCTGGAGCCAGCCCATCTGGGATGCTGGCCAAGGAGCTGTTATCCCCAAAACCAACCAGGTCGGAGGCTGTAAGGGCTCCTGAAGCAGCTAGTAATGGAGAAGCCAGAGGCTAAGAATACAAGCCTTGTAGAGTGCTTAATCAAAACTACCTAAGTCACTTTAAGATCAGTGGGAGGAGATGAAGGGTAACCAAAAGACAGAAAATTAGACATAAACTGAAAGGGAACAGTAAGCAGAAAACAAAAACAAGAACAGAATGCGTACAGGACCAAGAGCCTGGCAGAATGGATAAAGTCTTTGCAGAGTCAAAATTGATACCCGGAGCCCTCTTAGGGTGTTTCAGGAATGTTCAGTTTAGCTTCAATAGTGTGGATAGTCTAGAACATAATGTCTTAAAGAGTCTTCTCCTAGTATGAACACAGACACTGGACAAGGAATCTATTACTACCTCTGTTAAATATAGATCATATTCTCAGTCCTCTGTTAAGTGCAATGAGAAACAGTAAGAAAATAAGATAGAGTCTTTATCTCCCAGGCTTCCTTTCTGGATAGGGAGGGGAGAATCTTCCTTCCTCCAAACTTTATATCCAGCGAACATCTTTTTTAACAAGACCCATACAGAAATCATGTCAACTCTTTCTGTCTTTGAAATGTCTCTGGACTACATACAGTACTTTCTCTTTCCTTTCCTTTTGCCCCTACTTCAGATTTTCCCCTCTTTCTTCCTTTCTTCTTTCCTTCCTTTCTTCCTTCCTTCCTTTCTTCCTTCCTTCCTTTCTTTCTTCCTTCCTTTCTTTCTTCCTTTCTTTCTTTCTTCCTTTCTTTCTTCCTTCCTTTCTTTCTTCCTTCCTTTCTTTCTTCCTTCCTTTCTTTCTTCCTTTCTTTCTTTCTTCCTTTCTTTCTTCCTTCCTTTCTTTCTTCCTTCCTTTCTTTCTTCCTTCCTTTCTTTCTTCCTTCCTTTCTTTCTTCCTTCCTTTCTTCCTTTCTTCCTTCCTTTCTTCCTTCCTTTCTTTCTTTCTTTCTTTTTTCTTCCTTCCTTCCTTTCTTTCTTTTTTTTTTTTTTGTTTAGGGCTGAGGACCAAACTTAGGACCTGGCAGTGCTAGGCAAGCACTCTGCCACTGAGCTAAATCCCCAATCCCTATATCTACAATACTTTTTTTAATATTTATTTTTTAGTTTTAGGTGGGTACAATATCTTTATTTTATTTTTATGTGGTGCTGAGGATCGAACCCAGTGCCTCACATGTGCTAGGTGAGCACTCTACCATTGAGCCACAACCCCAGCCCCAATACCTATAATTCTTAATGCCTGTTTTTATGGATGACTCACTCATATCTCTGAGATATTTAGAGTCATTGACCAATCCAAAAAGGAAAGGAAAGGAAAGATAAGGGCCTAGGATTTGACAACAGGGCTATCCATTAGTAAACCAGCATCTTTATTGAGGAACTGCTTAAGGACAATAAAATAAGCTAATTTGTGTTGGGCTTCCTCATGAAGACACCACACTCCAGAATTTTCCAAATTTGTTTTACACATGAATTCCTTCTTTTGTGGAGAGTCTTCTATTGAGGAAACTGAGGATAATACTCTGGGAAATATGAGCCTGTGTTGATGAAATTAACTTTAAAGGGTATCCTTTTTACACAATGTCTCCCTCACCCCCCAATCCATTGTACACATTTTACCATGTTGTTTTTCCAAAGGTTATTTTGCACAGACCAGCCACCTAATCATGATCTTCAGAGGCTCCTCTAATCCGGCTCTATGGATTCTAAATTTGACAACTTGTCAACATATGACTCCTCCTTTCAGTTAGTCTGATATACTTACATATTCTAGATTATCCAAGCCTCTACATATTTGCTATTTACAGTGTATGTAATATAATTTTTACTACCCCAATAGACTCAGTCTCACAAAACTTTCAAGATTTTGCTTAAGTATCACTGGGATTTCTTCCATCTATGAATTTTTGCCATACTTTTTTTTTTTAAGAGAGAGAAAGAATTTTTTAATATTTATTTTTTAGTTTTTGGTGGACACAACATCTTTATTTCATTTTTATGTGGTGCCAAAAATTGAACCCCGCGCCCTGCGCATGCCAGGTGAGCACGCTACTGCTTGAACCACATCCCCAGCCCCTGCCATACTTATTTTTATGGACTATGTATATTCTGCTTTCTTAAATAGATAAAGATAAACCTCTCTACATTAAGAATGATTTTTTTTGCTTTTTTTACTTGCATACTTAGAAACTAGAAAAATGCTCTATTCGTAGATGTAACGATGATAATATAACCAAAAATAATAAATATCAACTATTACAATTTAGAATCTCATGCGCTTTTGCTTCCCTAACATCTACCTAACGAGAAGGCTGGATGCAATGTGCTTTTAGAGTGACTCATCAGGGAAGGAAAGGGCCTCGGGGCTACCATATTAATTGTGTGATTTTCATCAACTGAGTGCCATATTAGTTTGTCAGAGATGCCATAACAAAATACCACAGACTAGGAAGATTAAACAACAGGAATTTATTTTCTCACAATTCTGGAGGCTAGAAGTTCAATGTCAAGTAAGCTGTTTTTTTCCTGGGGCCTCATTTCTTGGCTTATAGATGGTTATCTTCTTGATGTGTCATTGCCTTGTTTGTCTGCATGCATGGGCATGTTTGTGTCCTAATCTACTCTTCTTAAAGACACCAGTTATAATGCATTAGGACCTGTGGCCTTAATTTACCTCATCTCTATAAAGGCCCAATCTTCAAATGCAGTCACATGCTAAGGTCCTGGGTGGCATCAACATATGAATTTGGGGATGGCATAATTCAGCCTTTTACAGATGACTTTGAGTAATAAATCAAGAGAATGGAAACCACCAGGCTTACAGATGAAACAAAGACTGAGAGAAGACAACTAGGCATTGTAAGAACCACCACGGCTATCTCCTGAGTTTTCATGTCAAAGTTGATTTAGATGTTTTAAAACTTATATTATTCTTTACTTCACAATAATGCTGGGTGCATGGTAATAAAGCTTTTGAAATTAAAATGATAATGTTTCTATGATTATGTTCTCTTATTCAGAGAACACATAAGCCAGAAGTTTAAAGACACATGAACTACTGATAGGACTAATCATCCATGGGGTCAAATACCAAGCTGGGCACACTCAGGAACCCTACACAGAGGAAGCCCTCCATTAGCCCCAATAGTATGGCTTTTAGAAGTAGGAAAGATCTATATTTGGAAATTTTTCCTTAGAACTTTTCATAGATCTCTTATATCTGGAAAATAACAGTATTGCATATATGAAGAGGTGGGAAGAGGGAAAAAGAATATGAAAATTTCAGGATTTTTCTAGTTTCTCTTGAGATTTCTTAGACTATTTTGATTTTAGGAACTAAATGAGTATAAGTATATTCTCCAATACTACATGAATGGTTCTAAATTAAACAGCACCCAATTCTTAGATACAAATAGGGAGAAATGCACAAAAGTAACAAATAACGCACCTCATACATTAAATGGTTATATAACAGTATAACAGAAGCAATAATTTTCTGTTGGATTTTAGGAGCAGCAATTTCAATAAGGATGAAAGGGAGAAAAGTTTCACCAAGAAAGTACCATGGTAGTAAAAAACCAGAAACTGGCAGAAGAGCAATCCATAGAAATGTCAGGTTGAAGAACATTCTAGACACCAAGAAACACAAAGATCTAGGGAGTGTGATTGGTGGTCTGAGGAACAACAGGTAAGCTAGCTAAAACTTCAGTAATGGGAGAAGAGTAAGAGGTCATGTTGGCAAGGTCACCGAGGCTAGACCATTCAGGGTGCTGAAGGCCGTCAACTGTCACTCTGAGTGAAGTGTGGAGGCATGGAAACTTCTGAATAGAGGAGTGACTGACTCTGACTTGCATTTTAGTGGAACACTTCTGGCTGTGGAGAACAAACGAAAGTAGATGAAACATCAAGTGAAGAGGATATTTCTGTAACCCATTTGAGGAATGGTAGTGGCCAACCAGAGAGAGCTAGCAGTTGGGTTATGGGGAAGTGGTCTATTCTTGACATGTAGGTAGACTCAATGGATTTGTGAGCAGACTGTATGTGCAGTATGAAGGGAAAAGAGTAATCAAGGGTAACTCCAAGATATTTATGCCTAATAAGATGAAGCTTGAAATTGTCACAAAATATATATTTAAATACTTTCAAACTTAATTCCCATTCTCAATAAGATTAATAACTTTCTAGATATTATTTTACTTGCAAGTTTAAAACTTGAAAGATGACATGCTTCAGGATCAAGCACAAATATTTCACATATTTAAGTACTCCCATGTTTCCTTCATAACTATAATAAAAATTATATGTAAGCAATAGAATAAAGCATCTATGTTTTTCTGTAAACCTGTTTCTCAAAGGATATTCTTTGCATATTACCTTAGTAATGAGAGGATTGTTGTAGAGGGGAACGATTCATCCAACTAGACAAATACATTAATTTAACTCAGCAAAGCTGTTTACATTGGTTCTCCTGGTGAAAGAAAAGTAGAATAACATAGACTCTTTCTCAAAAGAAAAAATTAGACTTATCTAGAAGGTACAAAGAGGTTATCAAGGAAACAAAATCCTTCAGAAGTATGACTAAAATGCCTTACCATGAATGTCATACATTTTACCTAGGAAGTTGTTCAACAACACAGAGATGTGAACTACTGTTATTCATAGTTGGGTATAAATTAATCAATAACTAATTAATAGTTGCTGTAGGATACAGAGAAGCAATAATTGGTAATCAGAAAATTTTTAATGAATCCAAATAATGAAACAAAATGGAAAAATTGAGCATTAATATTCATAAAAAGTATATGTGTAACTAAAAGCCTAAATATATTCAGAGGTAACTCAAGTTTACTTAGAAGCAATTTTACTGAAGCAGAATTTATGTAAGAAAAAAGTATGTACACACATATATGCATATACTGCATATGTCTGAACACAAAAAAATACTCAACATTACATGTACATATACATATATATACACACACATACACATACATGCCATACATGACCATGCAGCTTCCTTTTATAGACTCATAAAAATACTACAATTCTGAAAATGTGACTAAATATATCTTTCAAGCAGACAAAGGTCAGCTTCTCCAGAATTATGCTTTCCATCTAATCAATTCCTATCTATCATTCAAGGTTCTGAGAAGCCTTCTTATGTTTCTCTAAATCACTGTGGTTCTTCTCTGAACTCACTCCATTTATTATGATAACATTCACATGACCCAGAATCACAGTTGCCCCATAGACTCTCTTTTGTTGCTAATACTATTCTTTTAAACTCAGTTTTATTTTTGTCATTTCAGTGTTTAACCTATGCTACTGAAATGAACTGAGGAGGGTAAAATACATGTGACTCATTCCTGGGAAGTTAATATGTCGTGGTCTAGGGCATTATGATATATTACCAAATAAATGGATTGATTCATATGTAATTGGCATATTCATTTTCTTCCTTTTTACTATTATCTTTTGAAACAAAGATAAACAAAACCGAGCCCTAACCACTTATTTAAGAATTCCAGGGAGAGTTCTGTTAAGGTAAATTGGGAGACTGTTTAGACACTTGCCTACTTTTTTTTTCAGTATTTCATAGATTCAAATATACCAGGAGTTTCGTAAAGATCAGGGTCCACAAGGCCAGTGTTTCTGTTTCTCCACTCTGTTGTTATAAAGTTCCACTAAACTTAGACAAGATGGATTTTAAAGTATCTAAATATAAAAAAGTCCTTCTCCACCTCACCAAGTTCTTTTTAATGTTAATCTTTTAAGTCTCTTGCTGCATATTATAAGGAATATTAGTACAATTAAACTTGTAGAGCTACAGGAATCTTCTGGAAGAACAATGAAAACACCTAAATATTCCAGTCTTAATAATAAAAAACCAAGCATCTTAAATGATGTAACCTAATGTACATGAAAGTAGACTATAAACTATAGAAGTCTATTAAAACATAAGATCAGATGACAGAGCCCACAGACTACCCAATGCAAGATTTACATTTCATTTATGTGTATTTACAATAAGTAAAACGAAAAAAATGTTTTAAATAGTCCATTCCAAGGAACATACCCTGAGACCGTTATTTATTTGCCTGATGTATATATGGTACACTTATACCATGCCATTGCTCTTCCCCAATAGTACCATTTAGTACAAACAGAGAAATAATTTGTTTAGCTATATAATCAGGAGAGGCTGCACACAATAAAAGAAAGCATTCTGGTTTTTAAATGAATAAAAATTGATTGTGTCCCTATAAAAACTAAATTGGCAGAGTGTTAACTGCATTTCACATAAACATCTGTAGCAGACTGCGCCTCTCTGCTGTGCTGTAATGCAATATAGGACACTTAGGAATAAATGCATCCTCCAGATGAGTTCAGAGAGGTTTTCTAAAAGCGCCTGATGAGATTGTAAAAATCAGATTAGTCAGAACTGCTAATGACACTTAAAACAAAAGGGACATCTTTAAACAAAATTATTTTGCACCACTTCTCTCTTTATAAATTATATGCAAATGAGCATTGATTGAAAAATGTTTGCCTTGAAGGTACATTCATGGAAACAGAGTAAGGTCATCCTTACTCAAACACAGTAACTCTCATTAGGAGTACTTTAAAATGAATCATATTATTTCCTCTTTGTAAACTATTTTAACAAACAATACATTTACATTTTACATTTTATGCTTATATTTTAACTTTAGAGCACTCCAGGGAATTACATTTATTATGACATGCATATTTTTAATGTCTTCTTAGTTCCAATTGTATGTCTAATTGTATTTTGATCTACCTATATGATTTTGTATGTATACCCCCTTGTATATCAGTGTGAGCATATATAAAACCATATGCATTTGTTAAGCTACAGAATTTTCCATTTGTTTTGGTTCATTAGGTTGAGGAAAAGCTGTTATTTTGGTCAGAATTTCTTATATTTTTAGATAATTTCATTCTTGGCACAATTTAAAAAAATCAGTCCTGATTGTTGAAGTAAATATTTTTGGCATTTATTCCTTCTACCAAAATATTGATGGACTGTGTCAGAAAGAGCAGAGTGCAAATGTTAGCTTTCCCTGGTGCAAGATCTAAAACTAGGAACAAGTTTATAAAGCAACAGCATTATAACCCAGGACCTGAGAATACTCTTCTCATCCTCATTATCTCTATCTCTAAAATATGTAAGAGAGTTATGGACCTTTAAAATTATAAAGAGTGTATGTAGCTTTTTTAGGTTTTCTGTGGGCAGATATGTGCAGAGCTTGATATTATGTAGGCATTTTATTTCATGCGTTATTATTACTTTTTTAGGAAAATCATGCTTTAAAATAAGAGATGAATCTGGGAATGTAGCTCAGTGGTAAAGTGTTTGCCTATCATATATGAGGCTTTGATTTCAATCCCCAGCCCCACAAAAATAAATAAGTAATAAAGAATAAATAAAAGATCTTGGGTACAATTAGAAGATGGAAAAAAAAATAATTCCAGGTCACCAAAAGTTCAAGAATTTTCATTGTAAATTAGAGAAAACTAAAGTAAAGTTATTTATATACCACATAGTCCCCAGGGTTAGGGAGATGATTTGGATGACCTTTGAATAAACAATACTGAATGATCTAAAGAGATTATGTATTTTAAAAAAATTGACATTGGCAGAAGTTTTATACCAATTCTGAAAGGAACAAGGAGTTGTGAAAAAAATTTTCACAGAGAACAAAACCAAAGGGGGTATAACAATTTGAAGAGCCTGTCACGAACCTGAAAGGAAATCTATTTTAAATAAGTCATATACAAAGTGTTCTAGAAACCACTGGAAACTGTTTCTAATACTACAATGGCATCCTAAATAAATTCCTTACTGTCATGTTAATCCTCACCCAAAACCAATAAACAGAAATGTCCTTTAATTTATATTTTCTTTCCTAGTGTGCCAAGAATGGCCTATAGAAGGTAAACAACAACACATCCAATCTGGAACTATAACCAACTAACTTGATCACAAGTGGTCTTCAGCTAGTTAGTTAGTTAGTCTAATTGTTTTATATAGCACATTTATATGTAACAAATAAGTAAATAATTAAATAAGCAAATTCAAAAACATTTATTAACTTATACATAATATTGTGCTGGGCACTGAAGAATGACATAGATACATAGTTTTTTATCCCCAAGGATCACAAAATTTTATGGAAGAATTATAGACACTTAAAATATTTAATAAGATTAAAACAAGTGGTATAGGCTGGAAATGCTGTCAGGGTTGATCAACGCAGAGTGAATGCTGGGTGACAGTTCAAGAAAGATATGATACTTGGAATGTGGAAAGCGTGCATGGGTGGAGAGAAAAGGAATGGATATCCAAGTAGAGGGCTCAGAGAAGCTGGAGTAAGCACTGGATCAGACGTAATAGCTGGAACTGAAGACAGAGGATATGAGAAGATAGGTCTCTAGCTGCTGCTTGTATGGCAACATGGCAAAACTTACAAGGAAGGGCCAAGTCTGGGTATTGAGGTTTGGAGGATATCTTCATGGATTTTACTGACCAGAGCAATTAATGGAGATTGAAGCTAAAAGGAAAATCCTGAGAAAAGGATTGGCCAGAGCAGGTAAACTCAAAGTCAACTGGAACTTGGAGAGCCAGGCTATAGTCGGGTTTCAAGGAGCAAACAGTCAGGGACCCAAAGACAAAGTCAGAGAGTTTGCTGTAGGAACCCTGCTGGGCTAGTAAAGGCCTAGAGGATTCTGTAAAGCTGTATCTCAACAAGATGAACACCTTATTCCATACTCACAGTATGAGGTAATACCAAAGTTGGGATTAGATCCAGTATGCATATAGCTACCTATTCATAGCTCTTTCCCATTACCATCATCCAAATTCCCTGCTCCATTGTAATTTGCTGTTTGATTTCCTGAGCTTGTTTGGCCTTCAATGAATGGGAGGGATTGTGACCAAGTGGTTACCCCACCCACTATATGTTGGAGGTAAGGAGTATGTAAGAATCTTGGTAATGGCTGATCAAAGCTGAGGTTTGACAGATGGCTATGTGTTATTTAGGATGCCAGTAAACCTTCTGGTGTCCCATGATATATCTCGAGTGTTGTTAAATGGTTTTCCATCTGACCATGATTCTGGGACCTGTACGTCAGGGTAGACGCATATATTCCAATTAAGTCATTCAGTTAACCTTCATTGGACCCTCCATAATCACATCATTCATGGATTTACTTGCCTTATCATTCATTCTGGTATTAGTGGCACAGAAGTAGAGTTTAAAAACTTAATGGACTCTATCAATTCTTTCCTTTATGATATTAACTCAGATGTAAGAGTATTTGCTCAGTCATTCATTCCACAAATATTCAATGAGCACTTATAGATACTAAAGAAAATAAGGCAAGTAGTGTGGTACTTAATAAGCAGACAGATTCTCAGCTCTTTCCTAATCATAACCAACTAACCTGATCACAAGTGGTCTTTAGTTAGTTAGTTAAAGTAATTATTTTATATAGCACATCTATATGTAATAAATAACCTAAGTAAATAATTAAATAAGCAAATTCAAAAAACTTTATTATCTAGTTTTGTGACTTAGACCTGATCGTGAACACACACATCTTACAGGACAATTACAAGAAATAAATGTATTCAGACAAGTAAAAATTCCTAAAACATGACCCAACACATACTAAGTGTCCAATAAGCATTACTTAGTAATTATTTTTAATGATTGGGTAAGCCAAGTCCAAGGTGTCTTCTAAAGGCAGAGAAACTCTTGGCCAAATTATATCATCAGATTGTGTTCATGAACAAGTAAGTAACAACAAATCCCACCATTATGCATAATTATAAGGCACCAATGAAAACAGGGGAAAAATCAGCATAAGTATAAATACAGGTAAAGACTGGTGTATGACTGTAGGCATTTCTTAGTAGGCATTTCTACTAAGACAAAATAGCAGTGATGCAGCTATCATATCTTATTATATCTACTACCATATCTTCTGACTCCACCTACAACAGCAGTCCCCCATAGGGACTGCTGTTGTAGGTGGAGTCAGAAGATATAGGGACTGCTGTTGTAGGTGGAGTCAGAAGATATGGTAGTAGAATCCAAATCACAAAAGTCTCCCTGTTAAGCTACCAATGTGGATGTTATATTTAAAGCAATAGACAGCCATTGGAAGGTTTGTTGATGAGGGAATGACATGATTGGTTTTGCTTGAGAAAGATCATTTTGGTAGTGGTGATGGGAAGGAGCATTTGGAAGCTCTGTGAACAACACAGGCAGGACTGCTTAAGTGAACTCAGAAGACAGGGTGAGAGGAATTTAGGAAGGGCTTTACAGCACTTGATAACTAACCAGATATGCAAACTAAGTGAGAGAAGCACAGGAGGACAAAGAGAAAGGAAGCTCTCTTAAGGATGGGGTGTTTTCTGAGATGGGTAAGACTAACTATGAGGTTTGAAGGTGGAGATGGTGAGTTTAGATTCAGACCTCCAAGATCATACTTAAGAAGCAGCCCACTTAATGGTCGACATGTGGACCATTTACAAAGCAAGATTAATTTTGTCTATTTTAGTTTTCTTTTTTTGCTTCCATTACAAAATACCACAGACAGGATAATTTATAAATGACAGAAGTTAATTTAGCACACAGTTCTAGAGGCCAAGAAGTCCAAAGGCATGGAGCGGGCATTTGGTGAGGGCTTCTTGCTGCATCATAACATGATATACCAGGTGCAAAAGAAAAAGAAGGCAGCCAGACTCGTCCTTTTTATCAGGACCCCACCCCATTGATAATTAATCTGCTTCTGCAATAATGGAATTAATCTGTACAAGAATAAAGTGCTCTCACAGCCTAATTACTTCTTAAAGGTGCCACTTAATACTGTCATATAGTACAAGCTCCCCTTAAAGGAATAGTAAAGATATTCTCCCAGAGACAAAAACATACATTAGGAAGATGCCTGATATTATAAAATCTTATCTCAAATACTTTATGTGGGTTATAATTCACATTTTACTTTCCCATGATTTACAGTCAAATTGCAGCTATCTCAGCATACTCATTATATAATATATATACTAATATATATATATATACTAATTCTCAGCTGCTGAGAATTAGTATACCATACAGAAAATATCATCCACCAATCAGCTAACTACAAGACTACATACATTACGTGGGCTACTTAAAGTAGGATTTGCCTCAGAGAAATAGAAGGATATCATGTCGTATAGATATTAAAACATGGGTTCATGAAAATGCTCCAGGATAGTAAAATGATGATGAACATCCCTGGAGCTCATCTGGACTGGGTTGATTGCTCTACAGTTCTCCAATGGCCTACATGGAAAAAATCTATGGCCAGACATAGGTCAGGATTTCAGAGACTTGAAGAAATTAGAAGAATTGTCTTTAACATATAATCAGCATCTGCAAGAAGAGTGTGCACTACTGATTGCCCACAATCCTACACGGGGCAGTTTCAATCAGAACTCTCATTTTCCAGACTGTACCCCCTCAAGTCCACCCTCTCGACTGAAGGCTACACAGTTAGTGTTTGACCTAATATCACTGTATCACTCTAACTCCGGTTGGGCCCACTCTCTAATCTTCCAAGTCTGAAGACCCCTTTGTAAAAGAAATCTTAAATTTTAACTTTGGCTGTTTGTAAAGGAGATTTTTATTTTTTTAATTAGAAGAGTTGAAGTTGTAGAGAACAAGTATTGCTACTAATGCTAACGAAATCAACTTTTTGTTTTCTCTAGGAAGATGAACTATGCAATAATTTGAGTCCAAAACTTTGTATAACCTGGACTCCTGCACATGTAACTTGATTGTGTTTTCCATTAATATCTACTGACTGAGTGGTTGGTTTTATACAGTGTTTATTCCCAAGGAGAAGAATTAATCCTTGGGTTTATATTGCATAACTTATATTCAGTTGACTTCTGTCAGATTGTTTTACTGCAATTTAGGTGACCATGCAAATAAAATGAGTTTTTTTTTTCTAGCTGACCATGCAAATAAAATGAGGGTTTTTTTTCTAAGTTTAGAATCAAGGCCCAATATTCTTTCTAACAAAGCAGAAGGGGTTCATGAGCAGGATACATGAGAATGGGAGTAGAGAGAGATTTCCAAGATTGAATCAAAACACAGGTATAGTTCTATTTCTCTCCAATTTCCAAGGAACAATGTAGGAACACAGATTCAGAAAAGAAGTCAGTGACAAGAAAGATTTGTTTGAGAACTTTCAAAAAGCACAATTCAAAATTAGGCACTATTCTCCAATAACAGAACTTGAGACCACAGATTAAGGGGAAGGAGGCAGAAACAGTGACAGAAAAAAGACTGTAAACGGACAGACTTTGATACTAAGGATATAACACAACAGTATTGAGGACTTAGTCACCAACGTCAGATTAAGATGTCAGAACAGGATATTGTGTACGTTTACATTTTCTTTAACCATTTATCAGATGATGGACACTTAAGATGATTCCATTTCTTAGCCATTATGAAGAGTATTGTGACAAACAATAGGAGCACAAATTTCTGTTTCATGTATTGATTGCATTTTTGCACAGTAGAGTGACTATTAAACTATTTCCAAAAAAAAGCTACAAGAAAGGATTTTTGAATGTTTTCACTACAAAGAAATGATAAATATTTGAGGCAGTAGATATATTTACATATTGAAACATCACACAGTGCTCCATTTTAGGTGTCAGTTTTTAGGTATATTATTTTTATATGTCAATGAGAAAAAGAAGATGTAAGAAATGTAAGAATAGGAGGTGCTACTGCTTGGGGTAGATATTAGGGGAACCACTTGATACCAAGGCAAGAGAAGAGCTAACCTGGCGCTCTCAGTGGTGAGTATCTTTATTTGCTTCTTGCTCACAGCAGGCATCTGATACAGCACTCAACCTACAGAGGTTAGAAAGGTAGGAGCTGGAGTTTTACATCTGAACTCATAATTTTATAAAGGGATTCAATAGTAACCATTGAATGTGGATTAGAACTGTCTACACCATCAACTAGATTTTACTTCATGGGAGGTAGTAATATTAAAACTATCATTAGAAAAATACTCCTCTAGATAGCCATTACCAATCTGTGGAAAATATGTAGTTTTAAGTATAATTTTAAAATGTAATATTTTTTTCCAAGAGTTAGAGATGTTAATTCAAACCATGTGTGAAATTGGAGAGAAATAAAACTGAAATTGGAGCCTATCAGAAACTCTCTGAGTTTTCAAAAGATAATTAACCCAGTGTTTTAACACTGCCACTATAGAATCCTTTTTGTTTTGTTTCATTTCATTCTACAGTTTTGTGTATGTGTGTTTTTAAGGGATTCTGAACCTGCCTCTGGAGTCTGGCTGAGCTCAGCAGTTGAGAATCTGCTTTCATCATCTATCCTCATTCTTTTTAGAAACTACTATCCCATATTATCTTCTTTTGTCCATTTATATCATTCAGCATTTAAAAGACCATATTTTATAGTTTCACTAATGATTTAATACAAGCTGAAATTGAAAGCTGAAATGAAGACTTTGTATTAACAGATAATCAAAGACTGACTATTCAGTGAAACTCTTTTGAAGAAAAACTATCAGGTAAAATGCAAAATTAGACTTACAATGAGTATATACTGAAGATAAAATTATCTTTTGCCTATTTTGATACCTGATGACAGTAAGAATGTAAGCACTGGAAACTTATGTTTTAAAGCAAGGGTATCAATACATATTAACTTAAGCGCTGCTTTCCAGATATGTATTTTACATCAAGATAGTTGTCATCACAAATAATTCTAAACTTCTTGTAAATCAATAAATATGCAAGTGCTACTGACTTTCAGTCTTGCTTCAAAAACTCTCTCTGATGCTTGTGTCACTCATTTCCTTTCTAGAACTAGACACTTGGAGAACACAATTGACTCAAACAGGTAAAGCTGCACTAGACCAGTTTCAGACATGAATGCTTGGTATATAAATGCATTTTTATATATACTTAAGTATTTGGTTTTATTTCTACATAAAGACATTTAAATCAATATCTTACAATATCTTTTTAAGGGTCCATATGCCTTAAAACTCACATAATTTTAAAAATATTTAAAGCAATATTCACTACCTCAGCAAAATCCCCTACATTGGCAAATAATAAATTTTTTTTCTTTTTTATTATGTTGTAAATGTTGATAAGACAGATGACCTGCAATCCTTCACACTCCGTATAAATATTAAAAATGGTTATTTGAATTATGACACTGCTATTTTAGGAATTGTTGGTTATTTCTGACTATACCTCTGCATCCTCCAGTTGCTTAATGCCTTTATTTAGGGAGAACCACTATGGTTCTGGTTGAGTCTAACAGAACTGCCTATTGGCCTCAGACTTTCAGAAGTTGAAAGCAATGCCACTCTAATTGTGGCTTATTATAAGGCAGCTGTTTAGCCATCCTGAAGTCTCTTTTCACTTAGGAAGTAATGACATAGTATCCACTATGCTCTGTAGAAGTCCAAGAATGCAATGAGCTCCTACAGTGCTCTGAAGTTGATAGAACTGCCATTCTCTGAAGCCTCACTACTGATCACTGTCTTCTTATTTATGCTACACAGAGTGACATATGTCATGGACCCAAATTTTGCACTTCTTCCATCACAAAAGTCGGGAACCCTCTTCATCTTGTATTGCTCACCACCAGGCCCTTGTCTTCTTTGGGATTCTCAGCTTCCTCAAGTTATAGTCAGTCTAACATACCTTGCCTT